>NC_052503.1:3231629-4522472 GCF_016617805.1 Bactrocera tryoni
TCCAGTCTGAAAGAAAAGCAGAACTAACTGCGCGGAGTAGTTGAGGCCGATGATATCAATATCATCGGCATACGCCAGCAGCTGCACCATTTGCAAACGTTGTATCAAAATAAGTCTGTTCATAAAGTGGCAAACTAAATTGAAGGAAAAGCAAGTAACTTATGAAAGAAAGACCAGCTCCAAAAAGGGTATTTACTCCATGAAAATCACACGTCCCTGAAATTTATTTAAGTTGCTAGAATACAAAGTTAGCAAAATTAGGTATGGAAGTGGGATTATAAGTCTGAACAACTTTAAAGGAATTTATCATAAAACTATCTTCTTAGAGTCAATGAAGCATGAAAACGTTCAAAAAATGTTTCTCAGCACTGCGATTGCTCACTTAAATACAAAATGAATTAAAATTTGAATATAAATGAAAGTGTATTTATATATTAGTATATATGTATATATATTTATTAGTAATATATATTATATATTAGTTATATATTAGTATATTTTGAATTTTTCGATATAAACCAGTTGTTGAAGAGTATGATGATATTGGTGAACCAGCAACTAGATGGCTGCGTGAACTGATTAAGCTTAAATAAGTGACTTATTACTTTAAAAATCTATATTTTTTAAATTTTCAAAAAAAATCTAACGATACAACTTTAACTCAATTGAAGGCCACCAACCGAAACTGCAGATTTGCTTTAACACTTCACAGAATGCAAATTCGCCACGACACCTTCCGTAGCAATGAGAAACAGAGTCTGCCACACACATGAGCAAAAGCGTAGGCGTAAATATCTGCATTTGAGCAATTATCATGGCCAGTCTATTGGCAAATCCAAGCATGTAAGCTCTGAGTTGGCGACAATGAAGATTTTCTTGTACTAAAAAGCAACAAAAATAAAAAGTGGAACCACAAGCAATTCGACGTAACTATTTTGCATAAAGTTGTCATACAATTTACTATTGTTCTTAATAAAAGCTAGAGCTGTTGCTGTTGTTTGTGTGGATGTTTTTGTGCTTGCATACAAATATGTCGTACAAAGCGGCTTTTCTGTTTCTGAGCGCGCATGCAAAATGCTAATATGAATTTATTACATTTCCCACAATGACACCTTATTTGATTTTGCAATTAAAATTCTACAAGCCGACACATACATACACACACACACACACGTACTTACATGTGAATGCAATGAGTCTAAGCAAATATGTCGTTGGCGCTGCTGAGTCATTGTCAACGGCGACGACTTTTATGGAAGCCTTTAGCTTCGCAGCCCGAGAGATCATGTGAAAATGTCGGAATCGCAGTGCACTTTGCGAATTGTCAAATGTCGCCGCAATTTGTTCTATTGCCGCTGTCACAGCACAAAACGCTGCTCCTTGAATTCGCGAACACTCACAGACAAAAGCGCAGAAATTCTTCGGCTCTTGCTACAGATTTGCATTGACACTAGCAAATGACATGGCTGCCGTTCGTTGGCAGCTAACTGATGGCTGACAAGCGCTGCGCTTTAAGCGAAAATCTAAATTAATTACCCGAAACCGCTGATCGACACTAAATAGGCGAGCGAATTGCAATGAGTTTGCAAAATCTAAAAACAGAAACAAAAGTAATAATAAAATAAAATATAAACTCAAATTCCGGCCACAGCAAGCGGTAAACTGGCGGCTAATCACTATAATCGCAACGATTAGTCAATGGCGATTGCGCTTGGGTATGGTGGTTGGTGGCCCAGGCCACTTTTTTGGTACTAGTGTTGTGGAATTAGATTGAAAATTTTCAATTCATTAATTCTAATCGATCTCATTAAAAAATGCAAAACTCACGTTTCGGTGCAGAGTTCAATGTGACGAGACACTGCGCGGAAATTTTATATATATCTGAAAATTTGTTGACGTATAAAGGGAAAAGACTCTCGTCGAATATGAAATAAGCAAACATTTTGAAACATTTTTGAAAGCAAATGTTTGATTTTTATGTCTCATGCTAAGCAAGCTGAAGACTCTCTTCTAATTTGAATTTATCGAGAGCTTTTCTTGTTGATTGCGATATTCTGTCACGAGAGTATGCAGGAGGACATCATGCGGAAATGGTTGATGGATTAATATCAAGCCTGCCTCCGTCCAGTTAAAACCCTGGCAGATATCGGGATACGTTCTTCTCCCACCATCTTTAAGTTGGTATGTCGCCTGGCCTCGGCCTTGTAACTGAGATAACCTTAAGATCATATAAGGCGAATGTGAGATGGATAGCGACTTTAAGCAGGGATATCAATAATAATGATAAAAAGAGGACTAGGAGGAGGGAAGGTCGAGCCGACTTCAACCGATAGTATCAGGGGGCCATCACACAGGGCGAGGTGGTAGGTTAATGGAAGTCGGTAGGAATCTGCTGACAGAAAATGAAAGTAGGGCTGAAGTGCGAGCTGGATTCGCCACCACTAGTAGAGGAACCGCTAAGGCAGCTAGAAAACTAAAGTCAGACCGTCAGATGACAGCCCGGATTTTGTAACGCATCGCTGCAATGGAGTCAAACGATCTTCTGCGACCAAACGGTAAAGGTCGCAAAGGAGGAATCCTACCTCGGCAAGAAGACACAGGTCGGCGCGGCATCATTGTTTAACGAAATATCTAAACTTGCTAGCTCAGTAAAGCTTGGCATTTGCAACCGCAGCATAAGAAATGGAGCTATATCCCGGAAGAAATCGTAGCGCCTGCTATTATCGCTGGTTTTATGAAGGTGGCCAGGGTAAGTCCTGGGAAATCTTCCAGATGCCAGAATGGTAGGTACCACTTCGGTATACACTAACGAATAAGATATACTGATGAACAGTCGTTACCCTTTAAAGTTTGGAAGGGAGCAAAGCTCAAGGCGATGGGCAAATCAGATCTCCCGATGCGACCTCGAACTTGAGCTCGTTTGGCTTCCAGTTGAACCGTAAATAATGAAAGAAATCGAAGGGATCTTGCGTTACTGCAATCTTAGTATTAAACCAAAACAATCCGCTTTGAGGCAGTCAAAAATTAGTTCAACCTGCTATTTATTCCGGTTCAGAATAGAAGTATTTTTAAAAGCATTGATTTACGAAATTAGGTTTAGTAGTATGTCCGAGTTTAAGGTTTCCTTTTGCGAGTTTTCCAGTGGAGTTCAGAAGTTAGAGCAAAAAGTTTTCATAAAAGCAAAGAAAACCGACGAACTCGATAAACAGTATGTGGACTCCAGACATCTAAACCCGTTTAATCTACCATCAGTAATAAACTAGAGTCAATAAGTAACAAATATTCACATATTTTATTTTTCTAATCAAATGTTCTCAGTGTAAAATAGCGCTCATTAGATTACAGCAACAACAATGCTTCTTAATACAGTTCTGTACCTTCAGTCAAAGTGAACTTATTTAGCGCACTCAAAGCGCCACTGAGCATATAATCACCTACAAAGTTGAACCGCCAACGGTGGCGATGCATCGATACCGATGTCAGGGTCGTCACCAGGTTGGCAAGTAATGCCACCATTGTTAGCTGCTAACTGCCACTGATTGTTGCCTGCAGACGATTTCGTAATAAGACATCGACGAAGACTCAAGCCAAGAGAATAATGTTCGGTTGCGGTGGAGATAATGATGTTGCCACTGCCACTGAAGTATGTACAGTTATTTGTTGTTCTCCATAGCACTATTTGTAGCGGACACAGCTACACAGTAACGCTGTAAGTACTAATTTTACAATTTTCCGAGCTGATTGTTTGTGTAAATGTTGGTGAGCGATAAAGTCTCAACTTCATATTGCTGATCAAAGTCGCCACGACAGCACATACTATATGTTGATACCTATTTACTTATTTATATACATATATGTATTTTTACCAAACTGAAGTGTCCATTCAACCAATGTTTCCAAGCAAGCATTTTCTGCAAATACCTCCTTATGTATGTATGTGTATGTACTTATGTGTGTGTTGCTGTGTGCGGGTGCAGGGTTGAGCTGACGACCTTGATTCCTGAACCCACAGCCGAGTCAGCAAATTTTTGGGTGAATTGCAGAAAATTAGTCAGCCAATTATGCTGGTGCCAATGAGACACCGGAGTGGCCATCGAAATGAATGGTGGCTGTTGGCCAACATTGCTAGCCTAGAATGCACAAACGTACATAGTTTTTGTAGCTTTTCATTGATGCCATACACTTGAAAAAATTAGCTCGTAAATTATCCGCAAGTGAATTGCTTTTATTAGCGCAAATATTCCGACGCTTGCCACTCGCGTTGTTGTCAGGCGCAAAGCAAGGCGAAAAGTCAAGTACGCTGATAGCATAAGTTTTTACTTAAAACTTATATTTTCGTTTGCGATTGCGATTGCGATTGCTATTGTTCGATAGGTTGCATGCCACCACTGCCAAACTTTTTGCTCGATGAAGAGCGCATTGGCGATTTTGTACGCGCTGGTGGCACAGACTTTTGAAAATTGGCTTCTAATTTGTAGCGCTGTCAGCCGGCATTGTTGTGGTTGTTGTCAGTTTGCTGGCAATCAATATAGCAATCATAAATTATAGGTTTATTGCATTGTCGCTGCCAACACAAGCCGAAAATTTTACAAGAATAATTTTCGATTTTTTTTCAAATGCCACTTTATTGCATGCAACATCCACTAGTTTGTTAGCACACTGCTAATGCCACCAACTTGAGAGTATCCATCGGTGACAAGGTCATTGCGCCGTTTTTATTGCTGTTGACGGCTTAGCAATTAGTTGATTTACGGCGGCAAAATAATGTGGACATAAATTAAATGTGGCAGCACTGATGACAACTCGACGCGTTTAGGGGCTCGAAAAAGTTGAGTATAACAGTAATTACGGCAATAAAAAAGATAACACTTTTAGTGATATGAAATGAATAGATAACTGGTGCACTTAAGAAATAAATAAAAAAAATGAAATTTAAAACTAATTTATCAAATTTAAGACTTTTAGTTAGGCGTTTCTGTTATATTTAAGCTTCAAGAGGCAGAAGGATCGAGATAGAATAGAGATCTAGCATGAAATACATGAATATAAGCCATAGAGCAGACAATAATTGACTATGTAGAGGGTGTGCCCTCTTCCGTATCGCCGCTCTTGGCTTGTTCAAAATAATAATTAACCTAATTAAGCAACAAATATATTCAGGTTCACAATAATAAAATTATCAAATAAAGTCGAAACCTACTAGTCCATATGACCATTTTTGTTTACGTTCAAATATAATATTATAATATTCTCCAATTTTTTTGTCAATTTATGGATTCCATCCCAAAAGAACTGCACAGGCATGGCGGCCAAGAATGAATTAGGCCAATATTTGATACCTTACTCTCATGTGAACCGTTACGATTGTCTTAATGGACCCATTTCGCATTTTCAGTCACAATAGATGCAAAAACGTCTTCGTTTTGAGCGGTCCAACAGCATTTCAGACAAACAAACTCCTCTCCTAACATCTCCTGGCTTTAATTCATAAAGCACTGAGCTTTTCTTGTGTTTGGCAGCAATATTCATCAAGCTAGTTCCGCTTAAAATAAATATGTGGAACACTGAAACAAAAAAACCTCTTGGCAAACCCTACAAATATAGTAATATTGGGTCCTAAAATTATTTTCAAGTATCGTTTTCTAACTGACGACAAAATACTTCTCGCCGAAGGGAGATTCAAAACAATGACCGCTCTAAATCGGTCAAAGATGGTATCGTTAAAAATAAAAAAGAACTCACCACTCAGTATAAGTGTGTCATCACAGCAGCGAAACCAATAAATGATATAACCTGCACTATTGACCCAAAAACCACCAAATAAAAGCGAAATCAAGCAACATTACACACACAATGCCGAAATGCCACCATAAAAATTCACTTTCAATATCTACCACAGAAATAAGCAAATTTCTACCGGCACCGCTTCCCCATCTGGCAGCATTGGAGTGGGAACCTTTGCCACCTCCTCTTCAATGCAACTTGCCGCCGTTGTTATGCAACTCACGACAATGACAATTCACGCCAGGACCTTTGGTGTGACCTACAAGCGTGTCACCAGCGTGTACGACACCAACGCCGCTCATGAGCGGCGCACACATACAACAAAACAAAAACAACACGGGCAGAAATGGCACTCAAATGAGCAACAAATGCGTCGCGCTGGCTCATCAACTGTGTCCGTCGGCAGTAAACGAAAAGCAGCGACAAAATACGAATATCGGCAGGCAGCGGCTGTGACAAATCGTTTGCCGCGCCACACGACGCACACACACACGTACGTATGAATTAAATACAAGTAATATTTATGGCCATGCATTACCCACACATTACGATTCGCATCGCTCCAGCACTGGGCCAAGGGCCTTCACCCTATTTGCGCTTCGGAATAAAATAAAAGCAAACTAAAAGCTCCATTGCTTTGTGAACTGGCTCTAAATTGGACGAAACTTTGATTTTCTTGTGAGTTTGTTGCATTTGTTGGGTGAGCACCGCATACTCACACATAGCATCGCACAGCATAGCATAGCAGCACGTTGTCGACTTTTTATTAATTTGCTATGGTTGCGCAAAAACGTTTGCGAAGGTAAAACTAATTCAAAGCAGTTTTGGAAATTAATTCATTTTCGCGGAAACGTTCTGGAATGTTAGCCTTCAGGTGGTGGTGTTGAAATTTTTGAAAGTGAAAATCGTGAGGTTCAAATTGTTGCACTGGGAATGTGGGATATTCATTACTTTTGAGCGTTCGGGACATTATGATCAAGTATTTTTTTTGTTTTTGGTAAGTGATAATATTTCTTATTTAACCAATTTTTAATTCCTCGTTCGATATGGATAGCCAAGATTGCTGGTTATGAGGGTGCTCCTTATAGTTATACTTTAATTATATTATGTGATCTTTCAAAAATACTTTATAAAATACTGTTATTTTGTTCAAAATCGAAGTACTCGTATGTGGACTTACCAGAGCCTTTACAAGAATTTTGTTAATTTTGATGTACACTTTGACTAATCGACATTTTTCATGACATCATACTTGCAATTTCTAAGTATGATGTCATATACCTGTAATTCTCACATGCACTTTATTATAAATTATATCGAACTTCAATTTGTGGTTTTGTATACAAATTGATATAGTTCACCCGATATTTTTCTATAAGAAGACTCTTGCTATTTGATACACTCAGATTTCTGACCGGAGCGAAGGATTTCCTCAAGTGAGCCGCTTTAGATTTTGCTACGAGAACGACTAAAACTTACGATCGCCTAACAGGTATTTACGATCTTCATACACTCAACTTCCTGAATTTTTACCAAACTTATACTATTGGCATCATTTTAGAAACATTCGACTCTTCGAGGAAGACTATTTTTTAGCAACATTACAATTTGGTTTGAATCTAGTGGTTTTTCACCCGATGGAGATCACAGCGCTAGTTCCGACCCCAGGCTCTTTTCACCGAAGCTATGACATCTAAGATTTTTCAACCAGAATCTAAAGAAAGCTTTACAAGCAAGCAGAAAGATGTTTGATGTTTCATCATCTTCTTCCAGACAAGTTTGACAACTGACGACTGTGGAAATGTTAGGCCTCTTCGCACATACTTATATACCTATTGGACATATTCTGTACATTGAAACAAAATGAACCTTGGTGATAACAAGTAATTCAACTCATACCTTGAATTCTACTTAGAGCCAGAAAAATTCGCAGTTTCGCAAACTCTCGTTGTTAACCAGCGCACACTGAGCCCCCACGACGCGAAATAGTCTTTTCCACTTGCCAACACTTTTTCTTTTGCCAGCTACTCACATACTACAAGTCAGGAAGCAGCTTGCGTAGTTAGGTCAGGTTGAATTAAAAAGTCGATTCTAACAGGGATCTCACTTGGAAAGCTTAGAACGCCATCTCGAAAGATGTACTCCACTGAAACAATAGATGAACGTGATTGAAACCCATATTTCTATATTTGACTTTCGAAACTAATTTAAAAACCTGGAAAAATCTCTCGCTTTCTCGCAGAAAATTGGTTTGGGCAAATATCCAGAAAAAACTTCGATTTTCTCACATAGTGTAATGTTAGATATCATATTTTTGTTGATTATAAAATTGCTTCATAAAAATTCGTTTAAAAAATCGAAGAAGATATTCGAAAGAATGGCTTTAAAGATGTCATTTTGTTTACAATTCTTCTCTAACCTGCACTTGCTGCTGTGCTGTACTCTATTACAGTTTGACACGTTTACGGCCATGAGAAGATACCGAAACCTGCAAACTTGAAGATAAATATCAAAATCGACGTTTCTGCTAATTATTTAATTGTAATGGGCAGTCGGGTCTCACTGTTATCGGCAAAGCGCTTGAAGGCACGCAATCGAACAGATGTTCTTTAAAATTTGGTTAAAACCAAAACAAAAACGCGAAACTCAGCCAACACGATTGTGATACCCGCGAATAGATATGCCAAGCCGTTAAGCTACCAGCAGTGCCAACGCCAGCCACTATCTGACAACCGAAGCTTTTAGCGCAAACTATTTACAAAACGAAAGAAAAATATTTTCCAAAACTATTTAAAAGAACGCAGACGGCTTTACGTGGCATAGCAACACACACACCCATACACACACACAAATAGCAACAATCGGCGCACTTTTATCAGGTGCGCCAATCAAACTCAAACACGGTCCGCCAAATTTTCTCACATAAAATAAAAATTTAAACAGCATCTCACCCCGGTGATCTTTGCTACTTAACGCTTGTCGCGCACAAACGCCACAAACAACAACAATGCTAACGCCAGTGGTTTCGGGCGCCCTACCAACGCCAATGCAACTGTGTAATAGCAACAGCAGCAGCGACAAGTTGCTGCCCGATTTTGCTGCTTGGTGGACGGCATGGCACAGCATACCGTGGCATGGCATGTCAGTTCGCTGGAGTTGGCACTGGCGGTCTGACCGATGGCTGAACGCTGTGCGGGCGCAGGCGCGAGCGCTTGCATACTTGAACTTATAAGCTTAGATTGTTGTTGTCGCTCGCCGGCTGATATGCCAAATGCTGTTGCATAAACGCCGATGCGATAGCGTGCCTACCAGCATAATATTCTTGGAAAACGCGAAAACAATAAATAAATAAATAATATAAAAATTGAAAATTGCATGCGAAACCTTTAATGTTGGCCACCAAAACCCTATGTATTTTAGCACCCACATGTCTCGACACGGCTCGGCACACATGTAATGCGAACGCTGATGTTTTCGGTTCGGTGTATGTCTTCTACACAGATGCCTAGATAGTGCGGAGACACGTAATTTTAGGAAAATCGACTAGATTGGGAACAGAGCGCCGTGTGGATTATTTTTGGAAAAATACAAACTGTGTTTATATATGCATGTGTGTATCTTAGGGTGCTCGATGGCAACATTTTGCAAATTTCGAATTAATATTTTATTTTTAATTCTTAGGATCAAAATCTATACTTACATATTTCCATACCATCTGATCAGACTGGTCCATTTAAACTGCGGGCTACACCCGGTTTGATAAGCATGAAACTTTGTGTTTCCCATGAAACGACGGCTACAAAATCGCTGATAATGTTAGAGAAGTATTTTAAAAAGTCCACTTTATTACGAACAGAAGTATTTGAGTGTCACAGAGCATTCAGTGGAGGTCGTGAAATCATCGAAAGCTGACCTCATACGAGTCGCCCAATTCATCCCTCTACCAATCACGATAAGGTCGAATAAGTTAAGGAAACAGTGTTTGAAGGTCGTTGTGTTGGCATCAAAGAGATAGCAAAGGATCTCAGGATTCATTATTTACCGACTCCACACATTTCGTTGAATATTTTGGATATGAAGCTTGCCAATTATAGAGTCGTACAGAAATACCTGATTCTTTTCAATTTTACGGCGAGTAGAAGTCGCACAAGAGGTGCTTTACAACATAGCTGAAGACCTTACTTTCTTCAAGCGAATCACTACTGCTGATGAGAAGTAGATGTATGAATATCGAGGTAAAATTTTCCAACAATCTAACGAATAGCACTCCAAAACTTCTCCCAAACCGAAACCGAAAAAATATTACTGAAGACTCTGAATGCCATCCCAGCCGTGACTTATACCAAATTGGCATGCTTGTGTTAGCTCATAAGACTATTTTAAAGAAATTAGTAAGGATTTTTATGGAAATATCTAAAATTATTTTTTCAGTCCGGGGTCCGGGTCATATTTGATCGGATGTATAAAAGACGGTTCTTTGAACAAATAAGCAGAAAAGTATAGCTTAAGCTTTTTTAGAAGCTGGTAACTTCGAAAATGAAGGTCAACACAAATCTAAGAACATAAGAAGAAGGGTATGCCTAGAAAAGATATTCAATGAATTATGGCATTGCAGTTAATATGTGCATCTCTGACTTTATAAAGTTCTGGATTTCTCAGAATATTGTATATCCTGAGGTTCAACTTTTGCTAATGAAGTTGCTACTTGCATGGGCAACAACTATTGAAAGGACAAATATTCTCTCGTTTTCCATCTATTTGGTCTTCCTCCAGACGTGTCCTTGATTACAAAGCAAAGAATTTTCTCACAAAACAAAACGATCACCCTGTCATACTAAGGCAAAGAACACACACACATGTGGCAAAATGGTGTTGCCACAACACCATATGTAGCAGCAGCTAGCGGTAACATAATGATATTATCAACATAGCGACAGAACAACAAAGTCATGGAAAACTCGCAACAAATCGAAATGAAAACGAACGTGAAAACGCGCCAAAGTGAAACTGCAAGATGGAACTGTGTATTGTAACTGTTATGCGCTGTTGCATTTGTGTTGTTGCACAGTCACAAACTGCGTACCACTGCGATTCGAATTGTTGCCACGACGAGCATGGCAAAATCGATTTGAAGCAGCACAAAAAATTTGCCCGCAGTTAAAAAACGTTTTAGATTAAATGCGGACGATTTGTGATTTGTTGCGGACACTGGCGAATGCAGCGGCACTGGGGGATTTTCATGCCACAGCATGTTTGCCTGTGTTATTTGTACTAATGCTGGATTGTGTTGTACTCCTAACCGCTGGCCCGCGGACTCAGTGCGCGTGCACATATGTATGTATGTGTACACATGCAATGGAGGCTTCGCCTTGATCGCTTGGTCGCATTAGGTTGACCCATAAAAATGCCATGGGGTCAGCGGTTGTTCTACAACAAACAATAAAGTATTTACATATGCATATGACGGTTTATTGTTGTAATGTCGGTTGGTGTTACTATTTTTGGCATTGCTATCTGCTCTTAAGTCCATTGTGATGATCACATTTATTGCTGACTTCAAGCTGGATGCTGTTAGCAAATTGACAGTGCACTTTTTTGCTCAGCTTGTGCCTTAAATTCTACTTCTTCTTCTTCTTCTTCTGTGCTTCTTCTACTGCTGCTTCTGCGAGCGCTGCTCCAACGAACTACAAGTAAACAGTTGCGGCTCCTGTTGTTGAGCGCTCATTTATCATTTTGTCAAATTCGACATTCGACGCGCATTCAACTGTCAACGATTACTACTGTTAATGCAGCAACAACAAAAATGACTGTCAGATAACGTTTGAGCATTTTTTGCTGCACCACAAAGCACACTTTCGCTTGCAGCTGTTTTCGTGGCCAAAAGAATGCCGCTCGTAAATTTGCGCAAAAAAAGTATAAAAACAAAACAAATGTGCAACAAGTGGTTGCAAACTACTTAGTAACTACCATTTGCGTTAGGTTTGTTGTTGCAGCGCTCAGAATTTATTTTTGATTGCTATCTGAGCCCAACAAATTTACCTGCAACAAATATGCCTTACTTTATGTCCCGTTTATCCCTTCCCTGCCCCTAAACACCCACTCTAGAGTGGCTGCTTCAGGAAAATGGCATATATAAATGTATGAGTATATATGCATATAAATTGACTTTGCAAATTACCGTTGCCAATTTCGGTGTTTATTGACTCACCCGAACCACTCAGCCATTTACCCATTCACCTATTGACTGACTGACTGACCGCACAATCGAGCAACTGACCGGGTCTGCAGCGGGCTAAAAGCAATGCCGGCGCTCAATCAGCCACCTCGCCATCTGCTCCTTGCCCAACGGCCAACTACTGACCAAGTCAGCGGGATTCGTTGCTTATTCGACTGCTTTTGCGATGTTTCATATATATATATATTTCCCTCGTTGCTTGTTGGCCGGTTCGGTGGTTGGATAATTTTGGATCATTAGGTTAAATTTGTCACGAATGTGACGCGTCGATGGGCAATTTTCGGACAAATGCACTTTTCATTGCGTTCAAGTAGTTTCGGGCAAGCTTTTCGTTTTTTCCTTTTTGTATTTTTTTTTTCTTTTTTTGTATTATGTGCTAGTGCAAAAGTTCACACTGCCTCGGGTATGTTGCAACATGTTATATTAATAACAAATGATTATGTTTTATGAGATTAAAATGTTAGGCGCATGATTTTCGATAATGAAAATTTTATTTTGAGCAAAATTTCAAAAGATTATAAAAAAATGAGGTATGAGTTTGGATATGTTTCACTTGATATGTTAAGGTATTGAACGTTCGAAAAAATTTTCTCCTAAAATATTCATAGAAAGTTCTCTCCTTCTTGAGGTTAAGATGTGAAAGCAGCAAATATTTTAGAAAAGCTCTCTCTGAAATTCATCAGGTAGGTGTTGAAAATAAGAGTGTCGGATGATGTTGAATACCTTTAAGGTGTTCAAAACATAGAGTTCGAGGACTTTATCGGTGCAGCTTATTTGGATAACATCATTTATGAGCGAATTCTATGTAGATATAGTTACATTATTTAAAAAATCATTATGCCATTAAGAGACCACGATCAATAACTTTTGAGGAAAAATTAAAAATTGGTACGATGAAAGTCATTAGAAAAGGAAGAAAACACCATATAACGTCAATTAAAGTAAAACTAAATCATAGTAAAAATATCGCAACAAGTATGATTTGTATGTGGTAGGCAAGGGGTGTAGGAGTCAAATCACCACTATTTATTAAAATATCAAATATAGCAGTACGTAATAGAAAATTTTCGATTAAAATTGCGAAATTAGAAAACCTGAGATATTCCACAGACCTTTATCACATCAGTCTCCTCTTTATCTTCCTTCGAGAAACTTAAATAGCTAAATTTTAAGTAATAGAAAATATACTGACTCACGGATTACTTCATTATAAGGTGTCTGGTAATAGCGCAATTGCTGCAAACTGCATAGCCGATGAGCAAACCAGAGAGAGCATCCTCACTTCGAACCTCATGTGCGCTTAGCAGACATTAGTTGGTGGGGTGCCTCTACGCAACTATCAAAGCTATATGAAGGAAAGTGAATTAAAATCATCAAGGTACTATCTCCGCCAACATACAGTTTTTATTGTGTTTGAATGGTGGTATTGTCTTCGTCAAACCAGAAGGCATAGCCGAAACTGACATAAGAAGCCTTAATAAATTTGTGATCGGCTCAAGGCACTTCGTCGATTTATGAGGATTTTTATGATACATTTTATAACATTTCTAGGTATCACAATAAACTGGATACAAGCTGTTCAAGTGAGATCCCTATTAAGATCGATATTTTAACATAAGCTATGTTAAGTGTTCTCATAAATGCAAAAAAACTACGCTACTACGAAATAATAGCTGAATGAAACAAAATGCAATGGAATAATTTCTGCATTTTTGCATTTTCTTAGAGGGTGGAAACTCGCAGTAACATCTCCTCCAACACATACGTATACATATGTTATATATTTACTTCTAAAATTTGTCTAAAAACTCTTTGTAGAACAAAATTTGGTAAGAAATGCCAAATCGGTGACGGCTAATAACTGTCAATATCTACCAAATGTGTTTTAGTTAAAATCATTAACGTCTGCTACGACCATTAAGTCCAGGCTTTCATTCAAGCATCAATTCATCACAGTCTGAGACCCAATAAGTTATCCTCTCATGTGCTTCAAAGTCCAAGCCTCACTGTCCATTTCATTTCGCTACACCATATCTAATGGACAAGCACGTAATCAAGCACGAAGAGGAAGAGTGGAAAGTTCGAGCTTGTATGTCGGTGTGTGTGTGCGCATAGGCGATAGGTGAAAAAACGGGCAAATATTTGAATGTCTGAACAATCTGTCTAAATTCAACACTAAAGATTCATGTTCAATACGTGTAAATAAACCAAATTGGTCACGATTTTGGTATTTTGTAGCGTTTTTCGGCCGACTGCCGGCTTAGTTAGCGCTAACGATTGCAGCAACGAAGCCACTTGGACGGCGGCGGCTCGCTGATGTAGCGGAACGTCTTTTTTGTTGTTGCTTCAATTGTTGTTTTTCGCTGTTGGCGTTGCTTCGTCGTTTCGCTGCCGCATTGCCGTCGCGACCGACTCGTTTTACTGGGTTTTCCGCGTTGCCATGCATGCCAGAATAATAGCGGTTATGGTTGTTGTTGGTGTTGGCGGTTTTGCTCTTGTCACTGATCCTGCCCTGCTCCTCTGCACTCCAACAGCTCGCTTCTAACGTCAGCTTCCAATATTACAGCCAGCGGTGAGAGATGTTGCATTTATTGATATTCTTGTTGCTGTGCTTCTCGTGTTGTTTTTGCTGTTTTTTTTGTCATTGCTCTTGTAACGGACGCATGCACGTCGCATGTAGTGCTTATAAAAATTGTTCGACAAGCTGGTAGCATGAGACGCAGCAACATTTACGAGCTACGTTAACGGGCTTATTGGCATGGACGTGCAACAGCAGGAGCCAACTTGTTGCATGTGACTGCCGACAATGTGCAACATCGCTATGTGCAGCGCACACTGCAGACTGCGCACGTCTGAGAAATTATAAACCAATTAAATTTTAATATTTTTTATGGGTGCGCAATTTGCATGGAACAATTTGAAATAACAACTACAACAACAAAATCAATAAAGCGCAAAAACAATATGTAATAATAACAACAACCAACGTAGTCGCGTGACAGCCGCTTAAGAAAAATGTTCGCTGACAATATACACACATAAATCTAATTTGTTAACAAATTATGTGCTAAATGCAGAGGGAAAAAGTCAACAAGCACTTCTAGACTCTACCAAATAGGGACACAAAGGCAGTACGATTGCTTGGTAACAAAGTATAACAACTATGCACTTTTTTCTGTATAGAGAATAGTAAATATAGCGATTAACTGAAAAAGTACTACAAAATAACTGGAAAGGAAGGAAGATGGAAGAATCTTGTTATTACGAGAAATTTGCTAATCGATGAATAGTTGAGGCCTCTGCTTAACAATATTAAATAAGCTTTGGCCACCGCCATGATGTTGTAGTGTAGTGAAACTGAGATTGAGCTTCGTTCTTAATAAACTTAAAAATTATGCTTTTCCTGGTGCATTTATTCGCCATGGAAAAACTTCCATTAAAATCCATTAACCATTGCAATCAGTTAAGAATTCCCAACATCCCTAATTTGAAAGTTAACTTCACTTACACCTATATATTAAATGCAAATAGGTTTAGAGACTATATCTGGAAAATCAATACACAGAAATACTACAATTATAAAACAGGAATTTGTCCCTTTGTTATTATGCCTCCGAAAACTATTTTTAAGCTGATCAACAACTATTTAGAATATTCCTCACAATATATTAGAATATGAGTAATCCAAAATTCTGGTCGATCAACATGAAAATATGATAAAAGTGCTGATGGGGGCTATAATCACGCGTAAAATTATAATCTTATCGCCAAAATTTCATATTTTTTCAATTATCGCGACATCTCATGCCAAAAAGATACCTAAAACTCGAAACAGACCGTTTGCGATATCGAGCCATTTCTTGGTGTCAAACTAGTTATCTCCTTGTAGCATTGATATTTACCTACTTTTTCAAGAAGAAAAGAACTATATACTGTCAAATTCTTTAACTGGACTTATTTTAACCGAAATATCAAGACAGAGAGAAGTGAGGTTAATTTTTCAATGCTTAACGATTAGCTACTAGAAGTGTTGGTTAATCGATTTGAATTTTGAAATTAAGAAAAATTGTTTACCTGTTGCCGTCGCTGGGGAGAGTATATTGCAATCTAGCTTATCTCTTCTTACTGTAGATAATGGAAACCTAACTGAAAACTTATTAAAAAATCCCATTTTCAAGTTGAGTTGGCTGCCATCAAGGTAACAGTAGACGTGTGTATTCACATCAATCGCATATCAGACTTTGTTTTGGTTAACTGTGCACTCAAACTTAGTCAAGGTATCCATGACTTCATTAGCAATAACACCAAGTTTTCTTCGTATTAGACTTGGTTGCGTATTCGATCAGAGCGGAATCGCCGAAAGCTGCAAAACCAATCAAATTGATTGAGTTTAATCTAATTGGAAGGTCGGTACTCGTTGTCTTCTGTCGCTCTTGCGTTGGGACTATGGTCCTTGAATATCTAAGCATTTTCTCGTAAGTTCGTAAAGCGCTGGTCAACAATGGTATTTGTTCATAGCAGTGTTCATAACGCCGTTATGGTAGATGTTCAAGTTGAACGCTATCCAACAGGCTCAAACGTGGTGCGTCTAAATATTTTGTCGGACACTTCTTGCTTAAGCTGTATGAAGGAAGATGAGATGGATTCATCTGCTTTTGGTACTTTCTTCTCTACTGCCCTACTTTTGTTAGACCGACATTGAAATATTGTTGAACCAAGCAAGGTGGCTCGGATTGGTTGGTATTGGAACAGCCTTATAAAATTTGTGGTAAGCCAAAAATACTTCGTCAGTCCATGATATCGATTTATCACCACATCTATTTTAGGAGTTTTTGGATATTGCCAAGGACCCACGTTCACAACTGTCGGAATAAGATGAAGCCTCTACGATTTATTATTCCTTTTAAACAAGATATTCATTATTAACTCCTTGGAAATGATTATTCAAACCAATAAAGCGGGAAAAGGTTACGAAGTCTACAAAGCAATACTTTCAGAATATAATTATTATCTAAACGTTAAAATTATACACGATATAAAACATCGTATAAAACAGAGGTTTCATTTGAAGTGATTGACTCATAACCTATCTCGGCTTTAGATTTATAAAGATCTAAGTTCTTTAGGATTACTTTCCAAAAAATATACAGAAAAATTAGAAATACTATATGTCTTAATAAATCTTGCTAAAACAGACATTAGAGATTTAATATAAAAATGGATCAGATCAGCTTTAAACTTGTTCATCATATAAGCCAGTAAAGGTGAGGTATATGAACCCATCGATATATATACACGATGCGATATATACTCCATCGAAATTCTATAATATTGCAATCGTTTAAATTCCCCATACCACCCTAAGTTAGCCCCTTTTTATTCATTGACTATTTTATCTCTATTTTGTGGCACTGTCATTTCTTTCCACCGCTAACACCAATTGTTGCATAAAATTATACTTGCAATTCTTGCCAACAACTATTGCCACATTTTCGCAACAATTTCTTACGCTGACCTGCTATGCAGACCACAGCAATGCAATATGTACTTCGATTTGTGCGAGTGTGTGTGGGGGCATAAATAAATTTTCATTCAACGACGGCACAGCGGTGTCGGCGCTTTTATGTATATGCAACTTTGCGTGTTGCAGTCACAGCAGCAGACTGCTCATAAAAAGGCGAAAAATCGTCGTACGTACTAATTACCCTATGGGGAATACACGCGCTTGCCGCGCCAGCGCCCACCCGCCGCAAACTCCTACGTTGCACATACAAATAAATCGTTGCAACGCTCAGCAATGCCAGCACACAGCGAGCCAGAAGCAGCAACAAAGTTGTACTGAACAACAGCATCAGTGCAACAGCAACAATAACAACTAAACAAAAACATCAGCAATGAAGCCAGTTTTTGCCTCGTCCTTATTCGTATTTTAAAGTCGCATCCAGTTTTTGCGCGCGAATGCCTTTTCAGCTTTTTTGTTTGTTTTTGTTGCCTTTTGCTTTTGTCAATCCGTTTTTGCTGTTGCTACTGATTTTGCACATTATTGTTGTAGGCGATCGGACAAACGGTAGCAGCCGTCGAGATGCGATTAGACTACCACCGCATGAGGCATGCCTCAGCCGCATAAACTGGAGCACCTGTGGCGCGCAACCTGCACCAGCCGCAGACAGCAGCAGCACAAACGGCATCGCCACAACTCGTGGCAACAGCGCTGGCATTGCCAACAGTAGCAGCCAGCTAAAGCGACTGTCATTGCTTTTGAGTGTTGCAGCAACGGCAAACGCAGCGACGACCATGCACAAAGTCTCTCGGTGGTTGGTGGTGGCGGTGTTGGTGTTGACGATGGCGATGGCGACGTCGGCGATCCGTGGTCCATACACTCAAAGTGTCAATATTTGTCAAAATGTCAATTTCAGCGACATATTCACTTGATCAAGGCATGCGGGGTGTACGTGTGTGTGCGTGTGGAGGCTTATACACCTGCATACAAATGCATTGGTGCAACTTGCTGCCGCTGCTGCCAAGCTATGTGTTGCTCGAAGGTGCATGCATACCACCACATATGTGTGTATAACGGGTATGTTGAGTGTGAATCTGTGCCAAATGTCCAGCATGTCCGCATGCTCTACAGTAGTGTCCACACCAAAGCAACAACAACAGCAGCAAACACCACATGGCGTGACAACAAGTTAAACGACTGACTAGCGTTAACGGCCCATGCGGCTAATTTCACTGCAATTGTTATTGTAGTTGTTGTTGTTATTTTTAAAGTGGTTTTGCCGCTGCTGTTGGTGATGTTGGTGGCGGTGGACAGCGACTTGCTGGAGTTGAGTTGACATTTCTCATTGTATACAATGATTGTTGTTGTTGTTACTATTACTGTTGCTGCCACTCTACCCGCTGACGATTGCACGTAACAGCCGCTGCTGTCCACTTGCCGCCCATTGACGTTGACGAAGGTGTTTCGCCGTTTTGCGCTCACTTCGCCGCCGATAACAATTTAGTCGCTTTCGATAATGAATGCGTCCGCCTAATCGTGAAAATGTCACTGACAGCTCGGTTCAGCAATTATTTATTTTCCTCACAATTAGTGATATCGCATAGTCTAAAGTAAATGTCGTCAACTTGGTCTTCGCTGCGTTTTGTGAATGGCTGCGAAGCTCTCTAACTACCACTAACCTACTACAACAACTACTACTAGACTATTACAACAAATACAACATTAACTACAACTACCACTATGGAGTCTTTTATTTTGTTACTTGTTTACCGATTTGTGGTCGGTCTGGTTTGGTCGGGTGAAAAACTGAAAAACTGCGCTGTGTGACAGCCGTGACAGAAATATGAACCAAAGCAGGCCTCTGCAACTATGCGCATTAGAAAGGTCTATAAATTCATTTTTTGCAAGCCGGCAATCGTAGACCTTGTCTGGGCTTGTCTGTGGAAAAATAGCAAGAAGTTTCAATAGTTCGTACATAAAGAAGGATCGCACCGAACATTATACCATCTGGATTGGAAATCTTGGAAAAAATTGCGTGATGAGATTAGAAGAAGTTTGCGAGATTGTGAGAGAGTTACAAAAATTAGATTTAAATATTCAGAAAATAAAATCCTTACACAAAGTAGTTATTCTATATTATCTTGAATAATTTAATATTATTTTATAGAGAATCTTTAAAACTGAAAACAAAATTCCGAGAAAAAAACTTATTTTTGATCGGTTGATGGTTGTAAAGGGAGGCACAGGAGCACCAGACCACAGGCGGCCGCATTTACTTAGGTCACCATGAGACCTACTGTGCCTCCGGGTTGTAAGCAGTCAACTCAGTGTATTTGGCTAAAAGCGATTGAGAGCCGTTGAAAATATCCGAACTCAGACGGCTGAAAGCTGGGCATTCATAAAGATAATATCCCAGCGTTTCATTATTTTACGCACATGCTCTACATTCTGCCAGTTCCATGTCCCTCATATTCTGAAGGTGGGGTCTTAAGTGAGTGTCCCGTGATAACCTCTGCAATATTACTAAGTTCCTTTTTGCCAGTACTGAGAGTTTTTGGTCTGTCCACCATCAACACCACCCCAAAGTAACATTCTAGTATGCCCTGTATTGATTTGAGGTGTACCACTAGGGTCTATTGCTTGAAACAACCCTTGAAGAAGCTGAGTGGTCTGAGGCAGCTTAAGGAAATTTTGTTCCTAACTGCTCCCTAGCGGGACAACTCGTATGTCTTTTCGTTTCCTTTTATGCCTACATGACTAGCTACGCAGATGATATTAACCGAATTACTTGCTGAAAGTCTACTTATTGCTGTGAGACTTGGAACTGGCGCTACAAATTGTCTTAATTGCCGTTTTATTGTCCACTAAAAGGTTACATTCTGATTAGAGCAGAAGGTCACTGGTTACCTTATGTTATACTACCAATTTCGGAAAAAAGACAGAATTGTAGTCATTTAGCTTGAAGCTACCATCTACAAAAGATTACTACAGAATAAACCCGCTCTTATTCCTATTTCACCTTTTCATTAGATTTCGTCGTTGGAACTGTCGATTACAGAACCTTTGGTCCTTTCTGTTCTATTGAGGAATAGGAATATTGAATTTACTTCCGCATGAAACTACTTTTCTCGATCGCGTTCCGAACTTCATTCGAGTTCATTAACCATCGGATTCCAGAAGCCTAAAACCATGAGTCGACTGGCTGTAAGCACTGCATAACATAGACTTAAACTGAAAATGTGTTATCTGACTCATCTTTAGAGTCTGTGTTGATGCAGTTTTCATTGCGCCCGGAATCCCCAACAAGTGGGCCAGTTGCACTCACACCACCGTACCATATTTATCGATAGAGCCAATAGACCATATGTGGTCATAAACCCCACTACGGAGCAGGTGCTCTTCATCAGAAGTTCATTCATTAAAGAGGTTTGGAAACCCTCCTGTCAATGTGTTTTCGCTCTTGCTTAGTTTTTTTTCTACGATAATCTTGAGATTTTGAAGAAGAGTACAATAGATCTATCCGCGGTAGACAACATCAATGCGGTCGTTTTAGCTTTGCTGGTTGCACTTTGTGCGTCAATGAATTCCGATAGGTTGAATTATTTATTTTTATACTCTCGCAACAAAGTTGCTAAGGAGAGTATTATAGTTTTGTTCACATAACGGTTGTTTGTAAATCCTAAAACTAAAAGAGTCAGATATAGGGTTATATATACCAAAGTGATCAGGGGACGAGTAGAGTTGAAATCCGGATGTCTGTCTGTCCGTCCGTCCATCTGTCCGTGCAAGCTGTAACTTGAGTAAAAATTGAGATATCATGATGAAACTTGGTACACGTATTTCTTGGCTTCATAAGAAGGTTAAGTTCGAAGATGGGCAAAATCGGCTCACTGCCACGCCCACAAAATGGCGGAAACCGAAAACCTATAAAGTGTCATAACTAAGCCATAAATAAAGATATTAAAGTGAAATTTGGCACAAGAAATCACATTAGGAAGGGGCTTATTTGGGCGTAATTTTTTTGGAAAAGTGGGAGTGGGCCCGCCCCCTACTAAGTTTTTTCCACATATCTCGGAAACCGCTATAGCTATGTCAACAAAACTCTATAGAGTCGTTTCATTCAGGCATTTCCATATACAGTTCAAAAATGGAAGAAATTGGATAATAACCACGCCCACCTCCCATACAAAGGTTATGTTGAAAATCACTAAAAGTGCGTTAACCGACTAACAAAAAACGTCAGAAACACTAAATTTTACGGAATAAATTGCAGAAGGAAGCTGCACCCAGGCTTTTTTTTTTTTAATTGAAAATGGGCGTGGCGTCGCCCACTTATGGACCAAAAACCATATCTCAGGAACTACTAGACCTATTTCAATGAAATTCGGTATATAATATTTTCTTAACACCCTGATGACATGTACGAAATATGGTCATCGGTTCACAACCACGCCTTCCTCCAATATAACGCTATTTTGAATTCCATCTGATGCCTTCTCTGTATAATATATACATTAGGAACCACTGATGATAGCGGAATAAAACTTTTCACAAATGCGGTATTTGAAAAATATGTAAATGACTGATAATGAAATCTCGATTATCACCTTATCGTGCGAGAGTATAAAATGTTCGGTGACACCCGAACTTAGCCCTTCCTTACTTGTTCTAAAGAAAAGTTGTTCCAACTTCGTTATGTATTCAACCGATCTGATCGGTGGCTTAGTCCCCTAGATATGAACGAGGTTTTTGGAAGACAATATTTGGTATATGACATTATGTGACACATTTTTCTATGCAGGAGTGACTCGCAGTCATCGCTGACACCCATCTTATATAACTCTTACTTGATTCCAGTTACTCGTATGAACAGTATTGAGCATTTACCTTTTATTACTCAGTCCATCGAAATTGTACTATGATTAAACCAAAAATTAGGTTTTGTTAGTTAATTTATGTTATATTGTGTTATGTTATGTTAAGCTGTTTATAAGATATTTATAAGTAATATATTTTTCCAATTTCCAAATAATATGAATTTCCTAATCAGCAATCGAAATCAAGAATTGTGAATGAATAACCATTTAAAAAATTCGCACCACATAAATTTATTTAATGAAATATATGCGGAAATATACATGCGTCGCCTGGCAATTAACAACATAACTAATTTGTTTTTAAATTTCCATGAATTTTCAGCAATTTGTTAATTCGCTAACTAATTACAATTATTTAAAAACAAATACGGCTACATACAACTAAGTGCCCGCGGCTAAACAGCTGAGCGTTTACACAAATTGCGCTCAATCGCTTCACATGCCGCATGGCAGCGTTGCACGAAGTGTGGCAATTGTGTGTGCCGGGGGTAAGGAGTCACCGTGTGCGAACGTGTAATTTATTTTGCAACGGCAAAAACTTATTACCCACAAATGGAAGGCGGAGCGTCAAAATGTCTTTATTACAAAAAAGTGCAAAAACTCGGCGCTCTTCTACGAAATCCGTTAAGCAAAAAAAATAAATTTACTTAAAGTATTTGTGAAGTGTGAGTATCTGCGTGTGCAGCACACAGCTCGTGTAGGCATGCGAATGTGCCACAGTTGACTGTTGTGGCGCATCAATGGCATTTTGTCCAGCATGCTTAATGCAACAGACTCGCTGCGTCGCAGTGTGGACTGCGTGGGTTGTGTGGCAAATTAATGCACATCAGCGAGTATGAGATACGAGTATGTTGCTTTGTAAATCTGTGACTGAGTATGTGAAAATAATCACACGGGATGTGAGACTTATGGATGTCGAAATAATCCAAATTATGCAGGTGTTCCCAAAACTTTAACAGCTTACGAGTTTACTGAGCTATGGCCGCAGAGTTAGTAAATAAATTTAATATAATATTCATATAATAATATATATTAAATTTTTTTAATCTATTATATTACCTTAAATTGGAAATTTATAATATTATTCTGATTTCTGAATTTTAAGTGCTAACGAGAAACGTAAACGTAAGGAGGCCAGAGAGTTTTTATATAAAACAGATTGAAAGACTTTCACTTTTGATTATTAAAGCAAGCTGGATTTAGTTATAGCTCGACGCAATATATTTAGCATATCTCATAATTTAAGATTTTAAAATACTCCCAATTTGCATAGCACAAAATCTGCGAACATCTGGGCCTTTCAGAGCGGAAGATATTCATTCAAAACTATGCAAAAATATTTTCTTTAATATTCAGAAGCCATACATATTTCTTTGTTTGAAAAATTTATACATAAAAATGTATAGAGCTTTACAATTTGGGTGCTTGGAAATACATCAATCCGTTCCAAGTCTAAAGAAGAGAATCGTATCTAAGGCTTTTTCTCCATCGCATTGAGCGTGCTTCATTTTAAAATCACAATAATGGATAATAGGGTTGGCTCTCTACTATTCACCACTCGTTAGTGTAGTAGCCAAGCGATTTTGAAATCACTAAAGTCTTTTAGTGCTTCACCGAAGATAGTGGAAGAACGCCTTGATCTCTTAATGAATCTAACATCTTATTTCGGGATAAAAGTGCAATGGGTTCCAGAGCATAGTGATATCTTTTGTAACTTTAAAACAGATGAAATAACCAAAGTAAGTATCACCCAAAAATTAAACTCCGATAAGAGGAAATATAAATATATGCCAATGGCTACTTGTAGATCTTTAATCGACAAACATTTTATAAATTTATTTTTGCCTCAATTGAGACAATCCTTGATTTCTAAACAAGTCGACTATTAAAATTCAAAAGGGGTCCTAACGGATCACTATCTTATACACATCCCAGCAGACTGAGTATACACCATACAAAGATTATTGTAGAACCTGACAGGGAAAGAAGAAGACGAGAGTATAAAACTTGCGAAGGCAAGACTTTATATAGAATCACAACTATCGAAACGTATTGCTGAAGTTAATCTGGAACTTCAGAAAGGACATAATAGGGTGAGGTATATTTGGTATTGGTGGTTCCACAATGGGCCTCACAAACACCTAGGCGTGTCCTCAGACATCCAACCTAGTGAGGAAGGAATCGAAAGAGTTGTCCAAACAAATAGAAAACACTGAAAGAGAACTGTTGAAAGGCTTAGATATGAGACAATGTATGAAAATTAGCTCCATCATTTCTATACGAAGTCCAATTCACAGTAATCCGAGTGGAGTGCATTGGCATGGAAAAACGCAACAGGCTGGCAAGGTTTTGGAAAGCGCATTTGAGAATTTGAATTTGGAAAGATCTGCAAACACTTTTCACGAGAATTTTGGAGAATTTCTATGGCTAATTTCAAACAAATGAGTTTACTAGGCAAGCGCGCTAAATTCATTATTTTCAAACGAGAATATTTTTCAAACAATACGAAATCCAGATAGAGCTAATTCATTAAACCTAAGCGGATATACCATAGTTGAGAATCTATGGAATTTTGTTGTGTCTCTCCATGGAGCACGCATAGACATATTGGCACATACTTGCAGCCACATGAATTAAAGCAGGAAATTAAGTTATTAAATGGAGGTGGGCACTTTCGAGTGAGTTTTTTTCTAGTTGTTGAAATATAAAAGTAAATTGTTTCGTCGCGCCGGTGCATCTGGCGCAACACCACCTTCAAGTGGCTCCGTAATGCAATCTAAAAGTGAATAAAAAGATTTACACTAAAAACAAGTGTGAAAAAATTTATGGCAATCAAAAACTACGCCCCACATAATAAAAGCGCTTATGGTGCATGCAACAAAGCAAATCAGCCACATGAGCATAGATTGTGGAGCGCTTACACGTGCTTAGAGCAGAATAATAACGAAAGCTCAGAGACGGCCTTAAAATGGATTACAGTTGCGCATGCGAGCATTACTCGAGTCCACATGCCGCACCGATAAATAAGTTATCTGGCGAAACTTTTGGCTAATAGAGCCAACTACCGGCAACATGCAGCAACACTACGCACACACACAGGCACATTCAACAAAAATTGAGAAGAAGTTATTCCATTGCTTTGGCATTTGCATGCGCGCCAATAAGTTACCACAAAGCAGGAGGTGAGCACATTAATATGAGCAGCAAAGGTCAAATCCATACATACCTTGATATCAACCATTAAATATATGTAAACAAAGTGCAACACGAATACACATGTATACACTCCCGTGTGAGCGCCTAAAAAATTACTTAGCATATAATTGCGCCAACAAGACAAAGAGTGCAGCATCTGGCGTTAATCTTGTCTGCGTTGCGCTGAGCGCTTCCTCAGTGTTGCACTTCCCGGCCAGCGCCAAGGCACATGTGTTGTTGCACTTACAATATTGCCACATTACTTATGCCCACACTAACTTAAGCTCGAATCTTGCTTGAGTGTGTGTGTACGTGTGTTTTTGTGCGCTCCGGCGGCAATAATTGATGCGTTCGCTTGACCTGTAGGAGTTGCTAAATCACAGATTATCCATGCAAGACAATCGCGCAGACGCCCATTGAGGATTTGTTGCATGCGATTACAGTTACATTGTTGTTGCTGGTTTCATTGAATTTATTTGTGAATATAACTTGTTGCTTGGCTTTGCTGCGATTTTCCTGCAGGAAGTTCAGTCGCAGACGGAAGTGTATTTAAGCTACACGCTTAACCCTTAAGTGATTGATGGGGGGCTTAAGAGCTGAAAGTTGCTGCTTGAAAAAAATATTTTTAAGAAAAAAACTTTGAAAATACAAAATCCATTAATAATGTGTCCAGATGCTAAGTAAATGTTATTTTGAAAATGCTTGGAGAGCAGTAGCTTGCCATAACAGGGTTTAGTTTAAGATTGGACGTGTCGATCTGTGAATATCGCAGAGATTTTAAAGTTTGTAAAACTTTTACTCTACGACGTCAATGACTTGACGCCCAAGATATCAAACATATTTTCGATACATTATAATAAATCACTGAATAATGTTGACAAATTTTTTGTATTTGGAATATATCAAAGCAAATCGAGTACATCGCTGATTTTATGAGACAAAAATTACGTTCACTGTCTTCAAAATCCGAGAAATACCTCCCTGGTTAAATATTAATGGCAAATGAAGAAATGTTTTTTCCGCCCTTCAAGAAGAAGTGATAGAAGAAGTGAAGTAAAAACGAACCCGTGCATCTGTTGTATCACTACAATATTCGCTTCCCGCATGAGGGTTAATGTTTATCAAAAAGCTTTGAATCAGCTTTCGCTGCAGCCCCGCATGCAACAATCTAAGAAATTATGAGCTATGGAAAATTTATTTGAAAATAACTTCTTTGCACATAATTGACAACACCGTTAAATGGCTTCATTAAAAGCACACTTTTAACGTGAAATTTCAATACTCAACTGATGCTATAAGGAAATAGAGGGTTTATATGGCAATGGTATTGTTGTAAAATATATATAATGTGATTACCAAACAAATCCAGTAAAATGTATAGTTTCACAATTTTGACTACTCTGCGAAGAAATATAAAAATTTATCAAATCCATTTATGTTTTTTATGAACCGCGACTGCTCTTAAGTAGAAATGAACGAAAATAAGTAAAGAAGGGCTAAGTTTGCGTGTAACCAAACATTTTATACTCTGGCAACTTACAAGGATCAAAGTTCGAAAATTTCCTTCAGGAAAATATGGGAATTGGGGGTAGTATTGACCCGATTTTATATATTTTTGAAAATACCAAGGACTAAAATTTGCCTGTGTAGCACCAAGGTACCTCACATACAATCACCAATCTTATGGAGAAATCAGCCGGATATTCGAAAATCCTGGCAATTGATATAAGAGGGCCCAAATTTATCTATATTTGGCGCAAAAATACACTGTTATGAGTGAAATACGATCTCTTAGTTTCTTTGAGATAATTCACATATCTTCCGTTATATGCGGTAAAAAGTGTTCCGGAAGTTTGAAAATCTTTATATTGGGTGTATGAGGGCTGAGGGAAGTACTATTATCAGAAGAGTACTTTCTCTGAATTCTCATTGTGTATCTCACAGATTAACCAATATTTTCACTCAAAATTCAACTATAAATACCGGAGTCCACATTTTCGGTATTTTGCGGCTTGAACAGTTTTGATTGGATTTAAGTCATTTTTGGTCATAAGGTGATATACATTAAAGGAATAATTAGTGCAAAATTGTATCCCGTTATATAAATTCCTTCTTCACATATGTACTGGAAAGCAAAATAATCAAAAGGAATTTAAAATTGTGGTAAAAGGGAAGTAGGCGTGGTTGTTGTCGAGTTTCGCACCATGATATAAGACGTCAGAAGAATGTCATGTACCAAATTTGGTTGAAATTGGTCGGTCTTGTCCCAAGATATGTGATTTTTTTATTTCGCTTAGTTTTAAGTAATACATACAAACGTTAGGTGAACAAAGTTGTTATACTCTGTAGCAACAAGTTGCAAGAATATAAAAAAGAAATTTTAGAGAAGACATTTTTTGAATATTTTTGAAGTGTTTTGGTATTAAGCATTATCGTAAAAATTTATACCAGCGCAATGTCAAACGTAAGGCAGCGTCAGAAGTGAATCTTTGAAGTATCATATGTACCATTTGGAGTTTAACTGATTAGCTAAATTAACATATACATATGTAGCATGTGCTGACTCAGAAGTTTTGGGAAGAAATATAATAATGGAATTTCAAAGTTAATTAATAATAACTTATGAAGGAGAAAAACAGGATAACTCGAATTCACTAAGTTTATAGATCCGAAACATGAAGGATAACGAACCCGGGTAAGCGATGAGTAGCGTTGAAGATGGAACCATGAACTGTACAAGCTCTACGCCGAGATGAATATAGTTAAGCATATAAAAATCGAAACAATGAATTCGAAATGCTCCAATGAAAATCTCAATCGCTTCGAGACTCAAAGAAGCATCCAAACGAAGGACCAAGTGCGTAAGAATCTGCCTGAACTTGAGATGTATATATGGCGTTACTTCACCAAGCATAACGGCAACTGGCGAAGTTTTGTATTCTCGACCCAGACTGTTTCAACGGCTGTAGTAGTGCCAAAGAAGAAGAAGAGTGTTTCATAGTTGCCTTCCATTAAAGAGCTGTACTTACCCCACTTCATAAAAGTAATCAATGATACAAGAATAAATACACACGCATGCTTACGTAAATAATTTAATGATAAGCTTTATTTGCAAAGCTAACCAACAAATTTTGAATTATGACGCTTTTTCAGAATACGAGTGATTCAGCATTAGTGTGGCATTAGTGTGGTTTTATTGACAATAATTAAAAAATTTAACAGGGTTGTAAGTTTTGGAACAAAAATTAAAAAAAAATACATATTAAAAATTTAAATTTTTGTTACTTCAACCTTGTCATAAAAACTTGACGGTTTCAATGTGGTCAAAAACTTTCGAATAAAATTCTGTGAGAATTGCTTGCAATTAAATAGAATCAGCAGTTTACTTATTCATTTGAAATTATATAACCTTTATTAGGCGCCAGTGATTATATTGAATTCATACATAACCTCAAATAGCCACGCGCATGCGTACTACTAAGTGTAATTGCTTTTGCAATCGCTAGCACTAAAATGTACTATTGGTATTTTAAAGCGTCCTAAGCTGTAAAATATTTACCACATAAAATAAATCACGTGATTTAGCACATAATCCATAATCTTTTTGTTTAGCCATTAAACCAATTGCGGTCCCAAACACCGCCGCCCCATTTCTTCTCCCAATAATCCTGTCTGCATAAATGGCCCTCCATCAATATTGCCAACCGGTTGCTCAACGGTTAAACGGGTAATTCATGAACTTCTTTATTCGAATTGGGGGGAGCCACTGCTGAAATCGTTACAAATGAGCATGGCAGTTTGCAACTATTTTGCCGCTGTTGCCACCAACCAAGCACAGCGCTTGCATGTATCACAGCAAAAGCAAAAAAAAACTACAACCGCAAATAGAGCGCAACTGCCAACAATGAGAACAAAACACGCAAAAACAAAAGGCAGAGGAAAAATAGAATGAAACACCGCCACCCAGTTGACAATAATTTGTACAAGTAAACTCGTTTACACTGATAATTTAATTTGCATAGTGCAAATTTATTGCGCTGTTATCCTTAAGTATCGCCTGGGCGATATCGCCAAAGTGCATGCCACCACCTCCCACCGCATACACACAGCATCCAACAGCGCCACGGTGCGCGCGGCATGTTGCATGTTGCACTATCGTACCTAGTGCCACAGATAGTTGCAAGTATCCGTATCTCTCACTACTCGGCGTATCAGCGCGCACGTATCTCTCAATTGCAACGCCGTCGCCGCGCCGCTTGCGATGATGACTGCTCACACACACACAAACGTGTATGCTTCGCTCATTCGAACGCGCTGACGTACAGATTGGCTAACACGACATGCCACCAGCAAATTGCGCACCAGCGGCAGCACTGGCTGGCTCGTTGCGCGCGTCCGCTTGTGTGCTGCGCGTCAGCGTCGCCGCGTGCTGCGCCTGTTGGCTGGCATTGCATGGCGCTTATCAATTTGCATCTACACTCGTGTTTATTTATGCACTATTTGTGTTTGTTTGATCGTTATCGCCGTCAACTTGTTCATCGTCGCTGCGTCGCCGTGCCGCATGCGCATGAGCCGTGCTACACAGGCGCTCACTTCCTCTTCTCACACACCCTCAATCGGCGCGCGCTGTCCGCCACAATCCAAGTGGGTTCAAGTTTATCTCCATTCATTGCGGACATAAAGTTCCAACTCGACGTCGTCGACAAATTACCTACACCTCGTCCTCGACTCTACTAGTTTACGAGTTTGTGTACAGTTAGCTGCCGCGTGCATATTGTGTGTTCTAGCGCAGCAATCGATCCGCTCTTCCATCACCACTTACTTTGTGTAATTTAATTGTTGTTGTTATCTGCGTCTATATTGTAGCTGATAAGAAGATTTGATTTGTTGTTGGATTTGCATAAATGCCACCAAAACAGCTGCTTTTGCTGTTCTTTGTAACGGTAATAATTTGTATAGTCATTGCGATGTTTTGATAAAGACAAAATTGTTTGTTATTGCATAATAATAAATAATCCGTTCATATTGATAAAGATTAGAGATAACGTTGATTTAGCAAATCACACTGAATAATTTAATTTTTTAAAAAAAGCACATATCAAGTTTTTTTGTAACATTGTGACCTCTCTCCTTGTTCTTTATTCATAACACCGAAATTTTCCGTACAAAAAGCGAGATGAGAGTTCAGCAATTATATTTTTAGAATAAAAGCAAAGCCTCATTTGCATTATACCAAATTGATCAATAAATTTTGTCGTATTATAAGAAAAACACAATTTTATGATTCAAAATACACTTTATTTTTCAGTTCATTAATACACTTGCTCCAACGTCCCTCCAATTTGTGGATCCCATCCCAGAAGTGAGAATCCGGAAGGAGCCGTTATCACCGTTTTATTTGATGAAAAACGCTCGCCACGCATACATTTTTGAGGTCTGGAAACAAATGGAAGACGCTGGTGGCTAAATCTACTGAATACGGTGGATGCTCCAACAATTCGAACTTTATTTCATGGATTTTAACCATTAAATGCTCTTGTGACACGATGCATTGTCCTGATGAAAAAGATTTTTTTCTTTAGCAAACCGGGTCTTTTTTTACGAATTTTTTCCTTCAACTGATCAGAAAGGTTGCAATAATATTCAGAATTAATTATTTTACCAGTTTGCAAACAAACCACAAACAAAATTTCTCTCGCATCCCAAAAAACTGATGCCATAACCTTCTTGGCCGATTTCCGGACACGCACTCGTTTCGAAGTCAAACAACCAGGTTCACACCACTCTTTACCTTTCGTTTTGATTCAGAATCATGGTGATAGACTCAAGTCTCATCCATAGTGATGAATCAATGCACAAAATCCACTTTATCCTTTTCAACACGCTCCAAATATTGCTGAGAAAGTCGCATTCGAATGTGTTTTTGTTCCATTGTTAGCGAATGCGGCACCCATTGTTCACACAGCTTTCTAAAACCCACTTCACTTAAAATATGGCTCTCACTGCTAAATGAGATTTGTAGAGCCTTAACTAAATCTCTCTCAGTCAATCGACGATCTTCCAAAACCATATCCTGTATTTTGGCTATGATTGTCTTCAAGGCTTATACGACCATGTTTAAATTCAGCAACCCATCTATCTACTGTTCCAAATGTAGGTGAACAATCGTTATACACTTTTAACATTCGTTCGTGAATTTCTTTTGGTGTTACACCTTCCAAAAATAAGAATTTTGTCACTGCACGATGTTCAATTTTTTCCATTATAAAAAAAATACTGTGACACGGCGTCACCAAATGGCTTGTAAGCAAAAAATTAATTGACAGATTGAAATGAAACTTCACATACGTTCATATGAAGAGTGTGCCAACAAAGCAATAACGTTTTGGCTAGTAGTAACGCCATCTCTTATCGACGGACAAAACTTATTGAACAACCTGGTAAGTTCGTGTATTAAGTCTTCGTTATTTTCAGATTTATGGCTTCCTAGAAAATGTTGGGCACCGTTAACAAAGAGCGGACAGGTTTTCTTGATCATTCAGTTTTACTTCACAGCTTTTATCCTTCAGAAGTTGGTAGGCCTAAAAATATTCTCTATTTACTATGTTTGGATGGGTCCGTTGGTCAAAGACAAGTTTGTATACTGGGTAGTGTGTTTACATTCGGGTTTTAAAGCATTTTGATTGAGTCAAACAAAAATTCCATGTTCCTTTGGTTCCCTCCATTCATACGTACTGAAAATGCCATATGGCCGCGTTCTTGTTTAACTCAATCTAATAGCAACCTCACGCACGTTGCACAATATTTATGTGAAACCCAGGATTGATCGTGATTAATTTAATAAATTGTCTCAAAACTGACCATTCAACCCACTTAAATTATTTCAATCACAAAAAACTTTTCGAGAATTTCTACAATTCTTCATTTTATATTATCTTTCACAATTTCATCCCAAACCTGAGACATTTCATTCAACTTTAACAAATTTTAAGACTTGATCCCTTCACCGCCTATGTCAATGCTCTCTTATATTCAATACTAGCTGACCCCGCAGCCGTTGCCCTGCGTGAAATTATGTGTTTTGAAATGAAAAAAAGTTGAAATTACATATATTCTGTCGAAAATGATTTATTTACGATTTTCTACATTTTTTTTATGTAGCGCAACTTAATAAACATAATTTTTTGATTTCTGTTCTGGTGCGTAAATGTATAGAGAAGATGGGTTTCCAACTCGTCAACACACCACATATATATGTGAAAAACATAGCATTTCCCGATTTCCTTGTGTCCTGTTGATTGTCAACGCAAGGGCAATTTTCCCTGGATACGTTTGAACTGAAATGGCTGTCCCTTGTATTCGATAACTACGTCATAATCATTCGGGTTCCATTACACAGTTTCGGCGCATGAAAATTGTGAAACATAATAATGATAGATCCAACTTTAAGACGCAAATGATGCTGGGGCAGGCTTGGTATGGTATTTGGAAATTCCACTTGATAATTTACGGTTTCGTCTTCCTTGTCAAGACGATTGATCGATTTATATGAGCGCAAACCTTCCGGAACTTGACTTTGAATCTTCCAGTTTAAATCATTAACATTGGTAATTTTGGCAGCTAAAATTGCTCGTGCACTCAAGCTATCGCAGTTACGATAATTTGGCCAATGTTCGGATAAACATTCGTGATGAGTTCATCTTCCGTTGAAGTGAATTGACAAAAGGGAGGTGAAATTGATATCAAACCACTGGAAGTATCAACCGAAATTTGCCCATTTCCAATTCTTAGCGAATACAATGTAAAATGTCATCGGCAATGTCATTTTTTCGTATCCCATAATTAACGCGAATTTAAAGGCGGATATGTCGAAATGATCTTCGCGAAAAGTGTATGCGAACTTCAGTGGCATGCGAAGTACTATCGCATTGTCCTTCGTCTGTTTCCAGTGATTATCATGTTCCAGCAAATGCTACTGCTGGCATGCTTCTCAAAATGTTGCACACACTGTACCATTCACAATACGCGATGACTTAAATGAAGTTGAACCGCCAGAAGCAAAACAGTCGGAAAACTTTCATGAATTGCAAAAGTAAATATCCTACAAAGCACTTTATTGCATATCGACCCATTTGATACTGCTGATCTCATATCGTTCAAGGCCAATAACAAAAGGGGCGAATATGGTACGACCCATGTGTTGTCAACTTCGATGTGTTGTTAACGTCGATATTCACGCCTCTAAATGCTAAATGTTCTGCCATTGTCGTCTGGTGAGTGACGCCGATACAGTTAATATCCATCATTTCCCATTCCCGTTTCCGAAAGAAAAGCACATGAGTAGTGTTTCGTGCATTTATTGTCAAACATACAAACCAAAGTGGAATTGTAAGGTTCGCAAGGTCCATGAATCATATTGGTTTTCATCACTTCGTATAATTCTGGATCTATCTCTGAATCAGGAATTTCCGCTGAAATGATTTTATCAATTTGATCTGGTGTAATCACCATCCGCATCCAAAGAAGAATGTGTGCGTGCGGCAAACCTCTTTTTTGCTACTCAACAGAACACATTCAGCATCTAACAGCATCATATATACCATAGGTTGCTTCAAGATGAAGACCATCAAACATCGCAGCTATTGTTTAAAAAGTCATGCTGTGATATCGTTACGATCGCTAGCTGATTGACCGCGATCCATAATTCCGCACGTCCATATGTCATCGCATTTTGGGAGGGGCTGCCATACGTTGATGGCAAAAAGAACGCCGACCAATATTAGCGCCACCTCTTCGTGGCTTCGTAACAAATTTCAATTGATCACATCGTCTCAAACATACATAAAGTTTTCACTGAATAATTTTCAATAATTTTTCCTTTGGATAGCCGGAATAAAAAAGTAAGCGACCGCAATTGAACGATTCAAATAATTTACAAATCAAAATATTGAAAAACAAAACAAACAAAAATTGAAAAAAATGTGTATGAAAAATGTTACTTTTTGGAATTTTCCAATTTTCCGACTTCTCCTCATGAAAAGTATAAGGTATTTTGTTTATAAACCTTTCCCGATCCAAAACAAACAACCTTTAAAAATTTCATTAAGATTGGTTCAACCGTTCTCTTAGTGTTACTAACAAACAAACATTCATATTTATTGTAACGATTGTATGGGGGAAAAGAAAAGGGCTGTTTTTAGGGGTTTTACGGAAACTATTCGAATTTTTCTCGCCGTAAAAACCATCCTTGAACTTCAACAAACATTTAAGAAAAAGAATTGGCCAAATTGGTCCAGGCGTTATTGAGTTATGCGCGTACATACATTTTTGGTATTCATTTTTATTTATATAGATTATTTAAATCATTGTAGAAATTAAATTAGGTTAAAAAAGAGAATATCCAAAAATGAAAAGAACAAAAGCCTACATATATAGAAGTCTTTGAGTTTTTTGTTGTCTTGACAAAAGGAGGAATAGAGAGCATGAGTTTCTAAATCGTGTATCACTCAGTCGTCTTCTCAATTCAAACCAGCGAAAACTTGACTTTAGTGCTAATAAAATTTGCTATTTTAATCCGTCAAAAACAGGTGAAATAATAAAAGGCTATATTGACAATTATCACTAAAGTTGGAGACAGGTGAGCATGTGTTAAGGCATATTTGATCACAGGTGAAAAGAAGTAATGTGTTCTTAATCCAAAAACTCTCTTGCTTCGCTTCCTAAATAAATGTAGAAAAAACTGAATTAACTCCAGCTTTGAGTGGTCGGTTTTTGTCCTTATACAACATTGTATAACCCAAATACTAAACACAGTTAATCTCGTTTACCTTCACAACTCATATGAAATCGATTTGCTGCCCTACAAAAGACTTAAGCAACGAACTCGTGGTGTAATAACCACCAAAATGACATTGTAATAAGTTCACTAACCATGCAACATAGCGAGGGTTACTAATGGCGCTGCACTACAATTTTCGCTACTTAATGCACACTAAGGCACCAGTGCAAGCACATATGCAACATAGTGATATAACTAATGAGGTTTAATTGCCATAACCGCTTGCTACCACGCTTCCTCGGCTAACTCTGCACTTCCTCAAAGCGCTGTGGCTACTTTGCCATTAATAGTGACATAAAGGACACATTAAAAATTTGACTGGAATTGCTCAGCTGCAGCACAGGCAAATGTATGCCATGAATACGAATATAAATGAACTGAAAGCACTGAATGAAGTGAATGAAGTGCTAAGTCGTTAACACCACACGTGCATAAATTACAATTTTTAATTACATTTTGCCGCTATTAAACTCGGCCAATATTTATTTGCCTTTTGGCTGATTTTGTGCACGCGACACCTCGGTTATTGTCTGCATTTGTGCAACACACACACATTAACACACACGAATAAGCGGTGTTGAATTTAATGTTTGCTGACAAAATGACACTTTCAGCAAATTTGTTGCATGCCTTACCGTAGCAGCGACAGCAAATAAAAATAACAACAACAATAGCAGCTCTGAGGTTGACCAAGCAACAGCCACCTGAACGGTGTGTAACTCGCATGAGTGGCTCCCGTTGCACTTAGACACTTGCTTGCAACATTTTGGTGCAATTGTGAAGTTGATTCTAGCAGCCGCTCAAGTAGACAACGCGCAAAGTCTAACATCCGAACAAATTGCAACATCATTCAGGCGCTTGGACACACATGTATCTAAGGCTGGAGGATGATCTTACTTTTGCACGGCAACGCTAATTAAAAAACACTCATTTCGTAACGATGCGCATTAATTATGACGTTTACGAGTGTTGACCCGTTCACACTCTCGCGCAGTCGCTGTGTAACCAAGGCGCTTGCGGCGCTGATGACTTCGAAAATACAAGTGTGTAGCTTGTATATAAATGTAAGTGTGTTCTTGTAATGTGCCTGTGTTGTCGTCATATTAAACGCAGTTGCTAATTGCCTCATAAAAGCCCTAGGTGACAAAATCTATTTAGGTGTAAACGAATTTTGTGGTGAAGAGATACACACGCGTCTTTAATTAACTGCAACTTTGTAGAGAGTTCAATGCACATGTCTTACAGAAGGACTGAAAACTTCGTGGACTGATACATAGATGGCACTAGAAACATTAAATCTATGGGAATTTTATTCAGCCAGTTCCTTTATAAGATACGTGTACAAATTTGACAGCTGTCGAACTATTAGTTTCGGAGAAATTGCATTTTTAGTGAAGCAACTTGTGTTAGTCAACAAAAAATGAATCAAAAGAAATTTCGTGTGTAAATAAAGCATTGCGTTTTGGAAGAAAAACATGCTGACTTTCTCTTCCGTTTGACTTAAAGAACATTATTTGGATTTTGCTCCAAAAAATCAACCATTGAGAAGCGGTTTATTAAGTTTAAACGTCCTAAAGAGGCATCTTACATCTTATAAACCTCATTACATGCTGTAGACGGAATTTCCGTTCTAGGTTATTACAAGCTTCCTCAACCATCGGATGAATTTCACGAGAAACAATAATGTTTGAGACAAAATCATAGAATACTTGGTGTTTGCGTTATCCATCGCTTTCAGTTTAAGGGGATTACATCAAAAGAGTGAAAATGTACTTGGAAATCTTCGGTCTTCGTAGCCTAGATGAGAAAGCAGAAATTCCCAAAATATATAATGGTAGGTACTCATCCAAAAGAGTTAGTTTGTTGAAACCAAAAGGCCAATAAAATCATTTTTCAAGCATTATTTATAATAGACTGGCATTCTAATGTCCCAGAAATCTAAACTCACTTTAAAAAACATCATTGAACGGAGAATTCATAACTTTCAATTTTTTCTTATTAGATATATTTATATAAGTTAAAGGTTGAATATTTCCAATAGAAATGCTAAGGTTATAGTCAAGTAATGTTATTCTCATAAAAAAGAAATGCTGGATACTGTTAAAAATATTCACTTCAATATAAAGTAATCGATTGAAACCCCATTCTAACGTAATTTTTTGCTTCAGAACTATATAAAAACACTGACCAAATGCAACTTACTAGCAAGAAATGAATACTGCAACAATAATTTCCTAACAACAATTGTAAAATACACTCACAAGCACAAGAAACTAAATTAACCATAATAGTAAAGCATTTAAATTTAGCTCAGAACCAATGATAATTTCGAATAATACACTTTTATTATATAAGCTCATTCGAGAAAAGGCATTATTCATACCCCAAACTGCATTGAGAGGCGCTAATTCTGCGCTACCAAGCCATTAATTTAGTAGCAAACATAAGATTATTTCATTATTATTAGAAATCCAGAAACTTAAACGGATCTGCGTGTGCGCCACACTCCATTCCGGCATGCACATAACTACTAGCACCCAGACACATTTATGAGTGGTGGTGCCGCAAAACCTTCAAACAGCGGCGTATCCCCTTCGGCGGGCAGCTGATTCTGATTTCGTGTTATTGACAATTTAATTGCAAACAAATAATAATAACTTTGCTGCGCTGTGCTTTACAAGCGGACAATAAAATTAAAAGCAAATAAATCAAGCATATAAATATCTCCGAAGCACAAAAACAACCATAAAAACAACAAAAACACGAAATAAACTACAATTATGCTTATCCACGGTCACCGATTGACAATTCTATTGTCTTGCAGCGAGATTATAATTGTGGCAATGTGGACAGACAGCTGAAGGTTTAATATAGTAGGAGGTTTTCAAGTCGACGGTTACTAGTAGTTTGAAAAGAATGAAAAATGCTTTATTTGCAACTGTTTAGTAGTTTTTCTTTTCTTTTTGATAGTGGTTAGCCCTCGATAGACTTAGATATGCACGCGTTCATATATCGGCTTCTCATCTAAACCTAATTCGACTTTTTCAAGTTAACGACAATGTGTTTGTGATTTACTGAAGGAAGTCATCTGCATCATTAGATCACGAATATAGTTTTTCTACACTTTCTGAGTTACTGTCATCTTTATATATATGATCCGTGCATACAGGAAAAATCTCCATTAGCACTAACATCTATAACACACAATATAACAATCTAGATCGTTCGATGCCCTTTGCAATGATACAAACAGCTTATCGATTCTCTTTTTGTACATACAGCGTCTACCAATAGGAATGGCGTAATTTTGACAGCTCGTGGTAACCGCGCCTGTTTACGGATTTGTGTCAAATTTCGTCAGTGTTCTGTTGTGTTCAGTAAGGTTAGTAAATTCATCATGTCACGTCTCATCTTCCCCATAAACACGGTCTCTTCAGATGAGGCCCCTTTCTGGCTTAATGACTTTGTTAATAAAAAAATAGTCGGGCTGAGTCAAATCCTGTCGCCAAGATCATGCGACTTAATGCATCTATATTGTTTTCTTTGAGTGTATGTTAAATTAAACACTTACACCAATCAACCAGCAATGCTCGAAGCGCTTTAAAGTCGAAACTCCAGCAGAGATATTGCACCGGGTCATCGAACATTTGCGTTTACTGGTGGAGAGTGGAGATGTACAAACTGCTTTGTCGTTCGGCCGACATTTCGACATTTTGTTCAAATCATAAGACTTGACTTGACAGCAAAAACAATTGAACTTAACAGTATTAATTCGAGGAACAATTTTTAACCCTTTCATGCCCGAATTGAAATGGGCGGAGCTAAAATAGAGAGTTCTCGTCTTATTTCTCTGGTATGATCACCGGGCTCAGAATAATCGCAAATGTTGGGTAAAACTTCTACAAACCGATGTTAATCGTGATAAAAATTTACAAGCACAATGGAACTGCTTCGATATGATCTGACTCTACTTTACTTAATTTATAAAGTCATTTATCTGCAGAGAATTCTATAAAACTAACACGTTCCCAGTGAGTATCCCTTCGAGCGCAAGTCGTTTGCTACACTCTAAATATATTTAAATAGCATTTAAAAACAAAATAGTGTGCCTGGCCAGACCCGAGGGTCTCGATGAGGGTTAACTATTAGCTTTAATTGATGTTTATAAATATATTTGCTATCCTTCTTGATATCATCCAGAAAAGGACCGGTTAGAAGCTCAGCCGGAACCTTCACGTTCACTACTGGATCGCATCCATGCAATCTCAAGGTCCTTTTTCCTAGAGTAAATAGCAAAAGATCTAAGGAGCTCTTCATCTGCAGTAAAGTTCTTCTTTCAATGGCTGCAGGAGTTCAAATAGAGCTGTTTTCGGTCTGGATTTACGGTGACAGCGGAAAGTTTAGCTTCTATTCTGCGTTTAACAGACTAAGGCTTAAATACTTTGGGGAATCACACACTTAACCTAAACAAACCACATATTATCAAATAAAAGTAATTTATGTTAAGTCTTAAATCATCCCCAAACTACTTACGGAGTTTGTTTAATACACTTTCGTATGAGAATTGTGAATGAGAAATACTGAAACTTATACCAGCCAAAATTTTAACCCACGAATAATAATAGTTGACGTCCGGTGGGCATTTTCAGTTTCAATAAGAGACACCCGCATCGCTTTGGTTACATTTTTCTTTAGAGAGGGTAGTTCTCCGAGTATTATTTATGATTCTTTGAAATATCATATCAGTCATGCACATAATTTTATTTGCCAGCCGCATTGAGATTGCGATTTTTTGGATTTGTCTTTTCTTGTTTCCAGCGCCCGCAACAACAGCGCTTATCGCAAAATTACAATGCAATGCAGTCAGCGCGGCCACGAGCAGAAACCGAAGTATTAATGGACAATTTGTTGTTGTAATATTGAATTGACGTGCCGCCAAGGAATAATAGCTGCGAACCTGGTTTTTTGCACGCGGCAGCAGCTACCGTTGCATTATTGTTGCACTGCGGCCGCTGTTGCGCGCTGTTGCTACTGGCGTCGCCGTGCAGCGCTTTCGCTGTTCTTGCTGCGTGGGTGTAAAGCCAATGGTTTTTGTTGTTGGCCAGCAGCACATGTTCCGACACCATTGTTGTGGCACTTACCAAATGAATTTATGGGTTATGTACGTTGCTAAACGTTATATAACATTTAATGTGCAGCATTTAAACGCGCTTGCCACAACATGGTTGTGTGTGTGTGTGTGTGTGCTTTGTACTGCTCGGTTTTTTTCTTGACGCACGAAGTTTCACGCGCTCGAAAGCGTCACGCTTAAGTCATTTCGACTAAACATCAGCGGCCAAGCGTTGCTGCGCACTCGCCAACTGAGCGTTCGACACCAGAGAGTGCCAAATGGCGACGCATGCGCACAGCATGACAAGTGCGCGCTTTACGTCGGTATTTATGATGTGTGGCATGCAATTGTTTGCGGCATGTTCTACATGCAACAATCAAATATAATTAAATGCTTAATTTCTTAATGTGCCAGCAGTTGCTGACAGGTCGCCGAACGGTTGCATTACACGCTGCTCACTTAAGTGCATGACAACAACAACGCGCACGCTGAAAATACTTTGAACTGCGAAGTGACATTGTGCCAGTTATGAAATCGAGGCAATATATGACACAACAACATTTCACAAGAAAAATTGTCCGCCTTTTTGTGTGTTCTTTTTGCTTTTGCCTTGATTAGTTGTCGTGCAAATATGCCGCTTATCGATTAGTAGCGATCGCTTACGTAATTTGTTGTAATTTTCACGCTGCAAATTTATGCATAACTCCGTTCGACCGCTCACCCACTCACATCGCCGGCAAATGTCACTTGGCGAACATTTTCCAATTCACCTCAATATATTTTATGTGTTTATTTATTTCGTTTTTGGCCAGCGTTCATGCCACTTGGCCAATAAATTTCTTTTATTTTGCCACATTTTTGCCGAGCGATGAAATATTTTGGTTAGAAAAATGGAAATTCCGCTTGCAAATATTGTAATTGCGACCTGTTGCCGAGGTGAACTGCTGCGCCAGCCATCACCGCCACCGCCACTCCGGCCGGTGCTTTCCACCTCCCTGGCACTGTCGTGGTTATGCAACACATACACACACAGCAGTGATGCTAAGCAGTTTGGTTGCGCCGGCGGCTGCACATCAACCAAAGCAAACACCGAGAGAAGCACACACACACACATTCGCGTGCCACGTTACCATCGAGGTTGCCAACGCAAAAATCGATTTAGGCGACGACCGCATCAACTGTAGTTAAACGAATGAACGAAAGTGAAATTACATAAGCTTTGCTGCAGCCCAAATTTGTTTTGCATTATTTATGTCTGTGTTGCAACAACACTTTTCCACCAACGGCCGGCATGTAAACAGCAGTCCCAGCAACGGCAGTGGCAGCGCTAACAACAGCAGCACCCACAATGCCCTCGCCAAGGCAACAGTCTCTACAGCAAGCGTTCGGCAATATTTTGGCACCGGCAGCAACATGCTTGCAACTGCCACCACGAACACGCTCACCGTCGTCCTCGTCACCACATAACAATTGCAATCATAGCGAATTGATCGCAAATGGAGTTCAAAGTGCGCATAGACAAAATATTCTGTAGCAACAGTTGGTAATATGGTGAATAATTTGGTGAACTGCAGGCGGCAGCAAGTGAGATGAGAGCGTTGTGGACCCCGTCGGGAACTTGGGATTTATTTGGTAAACTGTATTTAATTATTTATTTTTAATATTTGGGTTAAATAGAATCAATTGCATTTTAGCTTCCTACTTTGTTGATTTTCCAGCAGTTGGATCGCAAGCACGTTATCATGGTTCTACAAGCGAGAGAGGTAACGACTGCTTAATTCTTCTATAGTGTGTTTTACAGTAGATATTTTTAGATCTCGATAGAGGACCACTATTTTTCGAAAAATTTTATTTTGAAAGACATGATGATTAACTTTAAAATTACGACCTGATCGGGATGAATATTGTTTTATATATGAGTAACTTGTTCTTTAAACTGAATGGGGATCTTGCCTTAAGAGCCAGTAAAAATGCGCAAAACTTACTCTCAGCTTGCTTATTTCAATTTTTTCGTAGTCACTCTATGTACGCCGTTTAGCACTTGAGTGTAATGGGAGGAGTGTCAAAATTCACAAATAAGGCACAACAACCCAAAAGCGCATTCTTAATGAGAAATTTCGTCGAAACTTTGTTTCCAAAACACCACAGTATTTCTTATGCTAAGCCTCGAACCGAAGTCATAGAGCCACCACTGCTAGTTAGTGAAGAAGAAATATTGGCCATGGGCGGAAAAATTAAAAGCAGCAAAGCGCCTGGATTAGATGGCATTCCAAACAGAGCCCTAAAGGAAGCCATGACTCTGAAACCTAAATTTTTCGTAAAAATGTACAATGCATGCTTAAAAGAATAAATATTTCCCGACCCATGGAAAGTCCAGCGATTGGTTCTACTACCTAAACCAAAAAAGCTTCCTGAGGAAGCATCTTCATATCGACCTGTGTGCATGCCTGAATGCCTGACACTATTGGCAAAGTATATGAAAGCATAATTAGAAACCGCTTGGAGTTAGCAATCCAGAAAGCCGACGGATTATCAGAAAGACAATACGGCTTTATGAAAAAGAGTTCCACCATTGACGCACTATACGATGTCGTTGACACCGCGAAATGAGCAGTAAGTGGCAAGCGATGCAAAGGCGAAACAAAAAATATTGTGCGCTGGTCACCCTGTATGTGAAGAATGCCTTTAACTCAGCAAAGTGGGCAAACATAATCAAGGCTCTGTCTGACATAAGAGCTCCTCAATATCTGATGGAAATTGTTATAAGTTATTTCGAAAACAGGCGACTTTTATTCGATACAGATAAAGGCACCAAGAGCTACTCGATTTCGAGTGGAGTACAGCGAGGCTCGGTACTAGGCCCCCTTCTATGGAACATAATGTATGATGGAGTGCTAAGGAAACACCAACCGAAAGCTATTAAGTTATTTGCATACGCAGACGACCTTATTGTGGTAGCAGTGGCTAAACACCTCCACGACCTCCGGAGCAAATGCAATGAGTGCATAAACGGCCAATGGTTCTCGTCAATGAGTTTAGAACTGGCTGAGCAAATAGAAGTCTTGCTCATAAGTACAAGAAAAGTGGAAGAAAAAATATGTCACACCATTGGAGAGTGCGAAATTCATTCACAGCCTCAACTAAAATATCTAAGAGTAATAGTAGACTCACGGCTCAAATTTAAGAATCACCTAGAATACACTGCAGGTAAAGCGAATAAAATCCTGAATACCTTATCAAGAATGAAGGCAAATAAAGGCTGCGTGCGTTCCAACCTGCGTTTTTTACTCGCAAAGGTAATGAGATCGGTTATGTTATATGCGGCTCCAATATGGATCCAGGCGCTAGGCATCAAAGCATATACCAGACAAATAAAAACGGTGCACAGGTTGTCGGCACTAAGAGTTTCAAGTGACGCTGCTGAAGTAAGAGCCAGTATGAAGCCCATTGACATTCAGGGTGACGAATACGAATACTAATTACATATACAAATGAAGCGGCGGCTTCAGTCATGACCAAACTTAGACATATAGAGCAGAATAGGCGTCCGTCAGTCCGTGTCATAGAGGAGACTTAAATGTCTTATCACTCCCACGAAGTAATACCTAATCAGGTGGTTCCATGGGAGAGTCTGGAGTTGGGAGTAGGTTAGGTTTAACCTAAGTTAAAGTTCCGCACTTGGCTTTTGATGCTTCCCCCTACTTATAAAAAAAAATTATAATAATAACAAAAAAGGCCACTTGTGAACATTTTCCGTGGTTTAATGCCAATGTTCCATTTGGTGCGCCACGGTTCTAGGACGATGAATTGCGTTTTAGGTTGCTACTTTACGCCATCGGTGCTTTGTTATCGACATAAGTGAGGACCCCAGCGCATATGGCCTCTTAGACCCGACTCAGCATTACGACCCCTAACGTAAAATGACGGATTATGTAAGAAAAACTTTACCAGCAGAGACATGGGCAAATGCTTGACAGTCATCAAAGAAAACTTCAGAACAGAATTGATTCTCCTCCAAATCAAATATTTCTCAAATAATACTCTCTAGGCTAATTGGTCGACATGAATTAAAATAATTCAATTTGGGGTACTATGAGGTAAACGGACTTGGCACAGGATATTTTTCGAAAAATTTACCACAATATGAAATTTAGAGAAAATATATACTTGCCTCTGTGAAAAAAAATCGCGTTGGATCGGATAATTAGACACTGAAATGAAGCCCCACCGTTGAGAAAATAAACTGGTAACATAGAGGATACAGGTTCAGAATTTAATTAAATGAGAATATTAATTTCATTTCCTGCTGGTAAGCTCACACTCAAACACTAAATATTGGTTTGCATATTAATACAAAAACGACGATGGCAGTTGGTGTTGAAAGGAAAGAGCCTCCAATAAATCGTTGCTTACTTTATTTATAAATGTTTATTGGAAAATCGCCAATAAAACTAAGCATTTGCCTCTGCTACAGGTAGTACCGTTTTGTAGGTTTTCTCAATTTGCTCAAATGAGCAGTGGACGCGCGCGTCACAGGCAACGTGACAAGTGTGACCTAATGCTCCAGTCTACACGCTCCACGCTTTAAACTGTAAGCATGCACAGCCTGCTCCAACACATACTAATATACACACACACACACACACAAATTAAACAATATTTAAGTTGCAAATGTAAGCTTGTAGTCACAGATAAAAGCCACTTGGAGTAGCGCAAATCAGCCGAAGCGTGCACAGATGCCACTCACCACAAGCGATGCTCTTAACCTCTGTGCCCGGTACTCGACTAAGCTGAGTAATCGGTATTGGCAGTTGGTTTATCGGTGGTTTTGACGTAAGACCACTTATACAAGTTTAGTTGTATTTTAATTTAGCTTTTGAGCGTGCACATCTGCCATAACTGCGACGGACTATTGTACGTATATGTATATATTAAATATATGTATATATACATATATAAATCAGGTGGTACGAAATTTTAACTTGAAATTATAAATTAATTACTAATTTGAATTCTGAATCTCTCTTTCTAAATAATCCATTTATTAAGATAACAATTGCCGACTATATGATCATCAATCATATTTCCCATTTTGTGAAGTTAGTTTTTACAGTAACCATGCCCGAATAATAGCCGACGTAAAAATTTACAGTTTTTCCATAGTCTATATCTTTCATTAGCCTGGCCGTCCATATGCCGCGACTTTCATTCTCCCATCTTTGTTGTCATGCTGTTATTGCGTGTATCTTTCTTTATTTGTTGGCGCTTTTGTTATTATCGGATGTTTTCTTTAGCTCTCACAGCTTTTTCCTTACATATGCTAGAAGGTCGGTTAGGGCATTGCCGCTTATAACTAATATTGCATTGCCTGACACAGTTCGGCAGGCTGATGAAACTCTGAGGGCTGCGGTGCACTCTCCCACTACCTTACGTCGGTTTTCCTTTTTAAGCACGTCTGCCCAGATCTCAGCTCTGCATACATAATAAGGCACTGATTGTCGTCGCCATTAGAAGCTTTTTCTTTTCTTGACTGGGGCCTCCTGTGTTGGCTATTAGTTGGTTCAGTTGGGAGATGATCTTCGTTGCCTTTTCTACGGCGTGCTGGATTTGTACCCAGAAGGTTAGTCAGAGGTCCACTCTTACGCCTAGATAGTTTACTGCTTTTTGTGTCCTCAGAATATCCGTAGTCATTTGCATGGTTATCTCGAGGGGTATGTGCCCAGTAGTAGCTCTGTTTTTTCCGAAGAGAGCTGAAGGTTGTATGAGTCGAACCATGCTTGCGTCCGTATCATGACTTGATCAAGCTTTCTTCGCGCTGCTTCTGCATCTCTTGCTGTAATTACTGCTGCAATGTAGTCCGCTTAGCCAATTATGTACGATTCGTCTGGCGACGTGACCGCTATCTGTCGCGATCCCTCTCTAGTTTGGTAAAGCAGTGCTAATCCGCACCACAGCTCTGGGGTAGTCAGGGATCTTAAATCCACCCATCTTTAGCTGTTGAAGGCGTTTCAAACATCTAGTGTCACCAGCACCACTATTCTTTTGTATTTATGCCATCTACGCTACGCAGCTTCTACGCTATCAATGACTCATTTTATAGTTCCTTTAGTTGATCTGCCTGGGCTAAACCCGTGTTGTCTAGGGGACAGTCCTCCAGCTTCGTTGATAGCCGCTTCGAGTCTGGGCTTAAGTAGTATTTTAAAGAGCTTTACCGCTGTGTCAAGCATGCATAGTGGACGGTATGTTGACGGTATGTTGCGGCAAGTTTTGGCTCCTTTTTCCTATCTTATTAGCACTATTCAGCTTCGAAGCAGGCGTTGTACATACTTTTCCAGTAGTACTGTCGGCTCTGCAGTGATCATTTTGAAAATTTCTACTGAGATCCCGTCAAGACCGGGTGGTTTGTTGGCCTTGAGCTTACCAGTGGCTAGTTTCATCTCTTCAAGAGTAAACTTTCATTGGAGCCATTTAGAATGCCAAAATTTTTCTAAATCTATAGAACAAATCTAGTTAGTAGCTATACATACTCCTTTATTATATTGGGCTAGCCGCACAATTTCAAATTTTTCTACTTTTCTTCAGTTAATTTCATGACACCGATTTGAATACCATCTATACTTAAAATATCATATCCCATATTTCATTCAGCATGGCTTTGTGGTTCCAAGGATTTCAAAATATACTTATACTTGGTTTTCAACATCTAATAAACTTCTTAAAATACTTGTATATATATACATACATTTTTTAGTTTCTACAAACTTTTCATTACTTACAAAAACTCAACATAAAATTTAAATAAGCCTCATCTAAACACTCATAACTGTAAATAATCTAATTAAATGACAAATTTATTACTCGAATGCATTTGTAAATGGAATAATCGGACAGTTGTCGATAGATTTTATTGCTCGCAATTAAAGAGGTGAAAAGCGCAAGCTCAAAGGGACCTGTCTCATAAAAAGCGTACTTACAAGCCAGAGTGAGTCTATCACACACGCGCAGGTCAGTGGTAATGAGACTGCAACAGGTTAATTGCGCTGCAATAAATTTTCGCTTAAACAATCGAAGGCAATAAAATGATCGATACAGCATGTAGTGGTAATTGCAGCGTAATCGCATTGTCATGAACTCGATTAACATTCCAACAACCGCATTCATGCTGCAGCAACCGATTGGACTGCGACAATTTGAGTTTAAATTTGAAATAAAAATTAGAAGAAATAAATAAAATAGAATAACAATGTTTGAGCTACATTGTAAGCAGAGACAACCCTTTGCACGGCGATAAATATTAATAAATTTAATTTATTATGTGTGTAAAATGTCACACGAACAATGCGACATGTGCAGCAAACGAGGCAAACCAACTGCGGCACAAACTATAAAAATGCATGAAGCGAGCAACGCGCCGCGGGCAATATGCAATAGAAAAATGTCAACTGCTTTGACATATGCAGCACAACAACAACAACAGCAACAGCGGCAGTAACGATTGCCGCCAATCACCCACCCAAAGCCGCCATAAATGGGCAAACGCGCAGCGGCAGCGGCAGCGTCGCTTTTATGCATATGAACCGGTGACAGCGGTGCCGCTGACAGCTATCCACATATGCATGTGCGTGTGTGTGTGTTTATGCCTGCATGTGCATGCGTGAGCTTGTGTCAGTGTGTCAGCGCGCCGAAGGCGTGACCGAAAACCCATTGATAAGATCGGCAGCCACGGCGAATTTGAGAATTGAATGACAAATGTAACAGAAGTGACAAAAGCCGTGAATTTTATCGCTCAATTGGTGCGGCACAGCCGCTGCATGCACAAACACACATACGCAGAGCAAATGCCAGCGAAATTCATGCAAATCAGTGACTGAAGTGTGTTAGCGCTGAAAGCCATCTTGCGGCAGAAAATGGCGCTTTTAATCAGTGCCTTAAAATCAAAGCCGTATCTTCAGCCGATTGCGCAATATGCATTTCGAATATGGCAATTATGCATCTAATTGAACGTGGGAAAACCAACCGTCAACCAACGCCACATTGTGGCACACACACAGCACTAAAGCAGAGCCCGACAACGACAGCCGGCGTGCTCACTCGCTAAACGACAACATCTCGGCAATCAAACGTCATCGCATGCTGTCAACGCGTTGCCAAAGAACCGTCAACGGTCTGTCAACAGCATCGGCAGCATTCGCGGCTAGAACGAAAATGTGTGCCACCAAATGCTGTGGTCTGACTCATCTGGTGGCAATGCGCGAGTTTTGTCTATTTTTGCCTACGAATGTTTGTACAAATGCACGTTTAGCAAAACAATGACAAGAAGCCAAGGTGACGGCATCCAGAGTCAACAAGCTTAACCCAATTCTTGCGGTTATAAAAATAGACACAAATACATTTGCAGAGTTCTAGGCAGCTAAGGTGTGTGGTGTGGTAACCTACAGTGGATTTCATAATGTTTGCTAGAAAAGTCAAAAAAACAGTAAGCTATATCGGAATATGTAGGATGAAAAAAGCTATATGGATACAATTTATATTAGAAAAATGTGTTGCAAATTTCGTTAGGATATACATATGCATATTGAAATTTCTGATAGATCATTAGTTTTTTCACAAATAAGACTGACAGTGTTTATTAACTAGTGAAAATATTTTTCATTTCCATAACTTTGAATTACGAGGCTTGTCATTCACATTCTTTCAGATAATTAGTTGGTTCAAATGTCTGAAAAGGCTGACAGACGAGATGGAATGCCTTAAGGAGATGCAGGATCGCCAAGATAATATAGAGAATGCGCATAAGTAACGACGATGCATGCAGATAGTCAAGGGAAGTAGGCATAAGAGAAGCGCTGAAATACCTTCTATGTTTCTACCCAGCCTTATGTATAACTCGTCTTAGGAGCTTTGCAGTTCAAGGGAATAGATAGAATTATCAATTAGATATCAAACCGCTCTTAAAGTTGGCAAGAAAAGTTGGCGTTCTGTATGACGAGTACTTCTTTAGAAATTAAGCTAAATGTCCAAATGACATTACTAAGGACCAGTGGGTCTTCTGAATGGCCTAACCTAACGTACTATTATTGGAAATATCAACGAAACTAGCTGATATTTGGTCACGTCGTGGTCTGATAATCGAATATACGTAATTTATTACATTTGCTCTAGTTCGCTAAATTTATGTATTTCTTTCCAGACATGGAATTCAAAAAAAAAAAAACAAAAAACCTTTCTAATAGTTTTATATTGCACATAATTTCATGCTTTTTATAAAGTCCACCAGATCTTTCCTTTAATTTCGATTCTACAGGCATAATATTAAGTCTGAAAAACTAATGGAATTTTTGAGAACCTTTATCACTCCATAAATTCGTACCGAAAATTAAGATTATCGCCTAGAGACCGCTATTAGAAAAAAAACCGATTCTGTAATTATGGAGCTGGAGGTATCGTTAACTCAGGGACTTATATCCACTTACTAGCCAGAAAAAAATTAAATTTTTATAATTAATTTTTTTTTTTGAGTAAGTATTTTAGTTAATAATTCCATAAAAATATTAATTTACAAAATTTAATGTACTTTGGAAATAGATGATTTATTTCTAAAAATTGTAGATTATCTTGTTCCCTAAGTCGATCTAGAGGAAGACCTCAGAAATCCGGTTTCTGGCAGTAAGCATGCGAGTCTGCTTGAAAATTTTTGGAATCAAAAAAACTTGTACATTATTTGTATAGCTAAATAATAATCTAAGGCCTAGTCAAGATTTATACTTTCGACAAAATAGCGGCTTCTCGAAAACAAATAATTTTTTTGATAAAAGCTGCGCTTAGAGTGGATTAAAAAATTAAGTCAAATTCTTATTTTTTCTATCATTATCTTACAAATATATACAAAATGTCTTGCGAAAATTTTATATCTTTCAGTTTAGCCGTTTTGGTGAAATTTTGCTCACTGGCATTGAAAATATCGTTCGAAGAAAAAACACTTTTTAAATTTTTTGAAGCCGATTGCACTAATTTAAAAAGTCTTACAAATTTACTTCTCTGAACCCATTTACCGGATCAATTTCTCATTTTCGGAGAATATTTTCAAATATACATACATATGTACATTCGATATATACATAGTATTCAATAGGTAATTAATCATATATTTTCTTATTATCCTTTTTATATGATTATTTTCTTCGGCCAAAACAATTTTTTCTTAAATCAAATCGTAATATGTTATTATCAATAATTAATTGTGCAAAAATTGGTAAAGAAGCTTATAAATCACTTAATCAAAAATTAGAAATCCTTTCCGACGGCATATTACCAGGTTAAATAACTAAATAGAGCGACTATATGAATCGCTTACCACATTCACTATAACACGTCCAATGAGAAATTAAGTGAGGACCACTAAGCCGATTTTAATGAACAACATTGCTTACAAGTGAGTGGGCCTGAGTGGCCACTGGAAACATTTATATCTTAATCTAAGATTTGCATACAGTAGGGTTTTTAGAAACTAAAAAAAATAGAAAATTTAGTTCTTCGAAGAAATTTGAACTCTCTCAAGTACTTTTGGAAAAGACAATACATAAGTAGGTTACTATATAAGAATCAGACATTGCAAAACTATCGGATTAATATAGATATAAATGTTTCTACTCATCGTTAAAACCAATCTTCTGTCTTCTTTATTGGAGTAGACACCGCTTACGCGATAACCGAGTTAACAACAGCGGCCCAGTCGTTTCTTCTTTTCGCTACGTGGCGCCAATTTTAAATTCCAAGCCAGGTCCTTTTCCACTTGGTCCTTCCAACGCAGTGGAGGTCTCATCTTCCTCTGCTTCCCCCGACGGGTATTGCGTCGAATACTTTCAGAGCTGGAGTATATGAATATCATAATATCATAGTCAAGAGAAAAATGTAACAAATATTTAACTGAAACTAGTTCAGAAATAACCTCACTTCAAGCACTACTCACATATACATTTATGAAATTAAACTTCTTCAAATTTTCAAAAACTCCTTTCGGATATTTTATATTTCACATAAACTAAAAACATAATATATTTACTTAAACTCCGAATCAAAACAGATTAAAATTGTTACAACGAAATCATGTGTTCAACCAAAACAATAACTCAAAATTATGCGCAGGCGTTGCATTTACTCAACGCCCCAACGCAACAACAAAGTTGAACACAAAATGAAAAGACACGCTGCTGTTGCGCAAATGAGTTCACACGCTGCCACACTGTGACACTACGGCGGCTGTCCGCACTTAAGACCTCGCTCACTGGAACAACGGATGCGGCAGCATTGAAAGCAACTGTCGGCGACGCCGAGAAAAACCAACAAGCGGAAGTTCTAAATGTTGCTACTGCGCAACAGCAATGCAAAGGAATACAAACAATTCAACCAAAACAACAACATTCATAATTGCCAACACAGTACGAACGTGGCAAATTCGATGGAGGAAACGAAATGAAGAAGCAGCAACATCAACAGCAACATAAAACAATTACCAACACCTCATCTGCGTTTATATAGTAGCCGCGTGTAGTGAGCGCGCGCACCAACTAATAGCGACAATAACATTAGCAACAACAATAACAACAATGGATATCTCAGGCGATTAGTTGGCGGAAAAACAATTGTGCGCCTGCGCATTAAGCACAACAACAAGAGCAAAAACGAAAACAAAAACAAAAGACAAAAAAACGATCATAAATGAGAATCGAGATCGCTTGCACAACTGATGAATGCAGTCAAAGCAATAGCAACAACAAAAACAACCAGTGACTCACAATGTGTTTTTGGCACAGCGGTGGGCGCAAGGAGCGTCCAACTGGTGGCAACAATTGACGTTGCTCCAACTACTGCTAACTGCCATGTTATTGTTGGTATTGCTTTTCCTGCCGTCGCCGCTGTTGCCACTGCTGCAGCGCCGCTTGGCGATGCTCGTCTTTGCGCACGCTGATAGCCAAACAAGGCAAATGAAAATTGATGGAAAACACACGCGTGGGATGTCCTCCTCCGCCTGCTGCACATTTATTACAACTCCAAACACATATATTAATAAACAAACAAACTGTACACATGTGAACATAATGTTGAAGCTCGCTTTTGCCGCGGCTCGTTGCACGCTCCTTAAAGTGTTGCTGTGAGAAATTACAGAAGTCACATTTGACGCTTCGAGCCACAACAAACACATTTTCCGCTACAACAACACTACATTTTGGTTATATTGATGGTTACAGACAGCTGCCAACGGCATTTTGCATAGATTTCGCAAGCTCTTTGCTTTGAATCGGTTTTATTTTTGGGTATTGGCTGCCATTGCGTAAGAGTTGCGCAAAGTTATGACCTGAAGGTTAGGCAGCGACACTTTTATAACTGCAAAGCTGCAAACACTAATACCATTCGTATAAATATATGAATAACGCATAACTATTTTATTAGTTTTGTACATTAACTCTTGATATTTAGTATAATATATTATATATTTCCTGCCAATAAATTTTCTTAGTTTAATTATTTCAATGAAAATATAAGAAGGAAGTTTAGAGCTACGGCAAATATGTATATCTATAGTATATAAAATTACAAACGCATGTTAATGCAACAGCAATTATTGAGTTTTCCGACAACTAGGTGATTATCATTTGCTAATGATATTTACATATATATGATTTGGTGATAATATCCAAAATCATTTGAGAAATAATATATCGACGTAATCCCCAGATCGTTTTCAGTTCTACAAACACCTCTTAGACGAATCATTAGTAACTCCCCTTTGCTTTTGTTTGTTTCTGACTCTGCAATACACATTCGTGCACTGCCCAAATCTCTGGAATCATTTTAAGGTACCTCTTTACATATCTAACTCTTTTCTTCATATGTGTACATAGGTACATTTCCTTAGCAACTAAAAAAGCATTTTCACATATCCGTAAGTCTCTCTGACAAATCTTAAATGTGATAGTAATTAATAAATTGTATGGGAAACAGACCAAGTAATCCAACAAAATTATAATGTTTGATAATTTCATTATTCTTACTTGTCTGGATGTTTGCCCAAACTATACAGTCAGTTTTATTTCTACTTTCCCCGAACCTTTACTGTCTGAAATAAGTAAAATTATAATGGCAATGTCCTACAAAGACTATAATATACTCTTTTAAGGAAAGCCTTAACTTAAAGTTTCTTGAGGTAAATAGAGGCAACTTGCAGGGTGGAACTCTAGCTCTCTTGCTCTGAATCCTTGTGGTGAACACACTATTTAAGGAACTGGAGGAAGGAAATGCTCGAGCCTATGCGGACGACACAGTTCTTTTAGTGTATGGAAAATCCAAAACACTGTCTAAGATCTTACCCAAGGGTACTAGAATGAGGTAACCAAATAAGCAGATAGCATTTTTGTTAGATCTCATACCAAAAAAAACTTGAGCCAGGCGCCCAATGCAATTCTACATGTAGCAGTTGTGAACATAACTGGCAGGTGAAGGCTACTATAAGACTCAGGGAAGCCGGGTATATGAGGGACTCTCTGAAACCCTCAGCTACTTCGATAGCATCGCTGATAACTTTGCTCACTGCGTCCGAAAGCTTCGCCTGGCAATTTATTCTCTTTTCCCGTACTGGGCTGGAGGGTCTTACAGCTTCGGTGCAAACTAATTAGCATTTTTTCTTGTCTTCTTATATTGTTTTTTTTATAATATTTTAGGTTTTAAAAACTGCAGTATTATTTAACCGTTGTGCCTAGCAAATAGTCGAGAACACCAAGTAACTCTTAAGCCAGCACATACGTCACAAAAGCTTAGTCAATTAACAACATTTTGAGCATTCATCCTGCATTAACGGCTTTAACGAGCAGCGGAATGACAAACAGCGAACAGAAATATGTTCAATATTTAGTGATTTATTGACACATTAAATGCGCATGCTTAATGCGATATGTGTTGACTGCCTGCTTATTAAATCATTTGCGGCCAGCACCGAAATCTCAAAAGCACGCGTGCACTATTCGCCATTACAAATACAAGAAAATCACCACGCGTGCTTGCCACGCTGAGGCACATGCATATTTTATCTCGTTTATGATTTGTATTTTAAGCGTGGTGGGGCTGAGCGCTGAGCGTTGAAAGCATTTGCTGTAACGGCAAATTAAGCGTAATTAAAATTTTTGAAAAACTCTGCGCGCCACACACTCGCAGTTCAGCAGGAGCCCACAGGTGACCGGGTGTAAACACTGCAAGGAATTGCTTGTTGTTGTTTTTATTTTATGTTAATAAACGAGATATGACTCGTAGCAATAATAACTCGTTAAATGCTGACAAAACGATTTTAAAAATTTATTAACCAATTGCTGCTTCCATTAAAAGGCGTCCGAAACTCGGACGGACCACGGCAAGCAGCCCCTATGGAATGTCAAAAAGAAGTTATGCATTACACACACACACATACACGCGCGCAGACAGACATCAGCTGCAATTGCATTGCTCTTGGCTTCTGCTCAGCTGACCATTCGAGGCACTGTGCCAAGCGCTTCGTCACTTGTTTGTAATACGTTTTTAATAACTTAATCAATGGTTCACGGCAATGCAAACGCCCCGCGCTCCCTTACCCACCATCTGTCATCCACACACATACACACGCACACAGTCACAACAAGTTTAAGCAGGAAAACTAAATGTCTGCTCCGCACTTCAATTTATGTATGAAACCAGTTTGCAGTTTCAATTTGTTGTTGCCCAGTCGGTTGGCCACACGCCATTACCTTGTAGTCCTGCGGCTACCGCGTGCGTTGTGCAGGAACTGCCCGTGCCGCAGCGCCAGCCGGGTCATTAAAAATTCTTTATGCATTATTGATTTTTTCTATTGAGAAATGCATTAATTTATAATCGCGATTTTTTCGAGAAATCTGTATTATTTCTCCGCCTTGGCCTGGCAATTAATTCTGCTCTTAATTTGACGGCTTAAAAACTGGCTGACTGGCTGTCAGCATTGACGAGATCGTTGTCGTCATCGGCGCAGCTGACATGGCATGCAATCGCTGATTGAATTGCTTCTGTTTGATTTGGTTTTGAGATCTTGACATGTTGCCAACATGCCGTGATTGCTGATTGCAAATTCTTTGCGTGCAACACTTGCAACACTTGCAACACATACACACGATGTTGCTTTGAATGTTTAGCTGCCATAATTAATTTGTTATGTACCGGTATTCTTCTACTTGATTTCAATATATGGAAATTTTACCGTTGATTATCCGAAAATAGCACTGTTCGGTAAATCGTCGAACAATAAAGTACTCTTTGTATTTTGGGTGAGGCATCGAGAATTTGCATAGCTTGATATTAAGTGTGTCACGAAATTTTTAACATCCAGAATGAAACGTCAGAGAACCGGTCGGGGAACCTGTACACTATAAACATTAAGGTAGGTCGTTCGCTTTTTTAATTCGTACTATGGAAAAATGGTTGATAGACACCCCTAAATAAGACTTTCCCAAAACGAACTTTTAATTATAATAAGAAGATCCCCCGCATAACGTTTCTCTATTTATCAGATCATTTAGAAACATCCACATCTCGCTTTCAACTACTTCAAAAAATATCTCGGTTCCTAGATTTTCTAAGAAATTTAAGGATCAATAAAATGGTAACGTACGGCCTTTTGTAAATCCAATCGTTCAAAAGTTATTTTCGGTTGAAGTTTGGCTACTTTAATGCAAATTGGCTTTTTCCTTTGAATTTTGTAACCCAATCAAAAAAATATGATTATAAATGCTATTCTTATAGTCTGGTAGGTAATTTAGTTCACTAATAAAAATACACAAATGATCATGTGATAAACTGAGTCGTTTACTCATGCCGATCTGGTTTTTCGTCTGTGTATTTGCGAACTTGCCTCTAAGCTTTTGAGATATCGATCTGACACAGGTACTTTTCTCCCAAAGAAGCTGCTCATTTGTCGGACCCGCTGATATTGGATAGATTAGGATAGACCAGGCCAACCAGACTAAGCTAATAAGCCACGTATAGACCAGTTTTGATCCTTCTCGATGTCAGATGGAGAATATACTATACGTAAATGATCCATTGTTTCCCTGGTGCCTTGCTCGTGACATTTCTTACAGCCTTATCCATCTATCAGCCTAATTCTGCGATCACTGAGTATGCTAATTATATTCCCTTCTATCAAATGCCACCGGTTTACACTTAATATTGCAGTTTTGTATATGTATATTGTATGTAGATTTTAGTATTAAGTAAATTTAATTTAAATTAACAGTCGTTCGAAACACATCTCAAAAAGCATAATACGTATAAAATTGATAACTCAAAGAAAAATTATCCAACTCTCATAGCTGTTGAAAAGCCGAATCACCCGATCACCATTCGATAGAGTTTAGTCCGACGCGCACTAGTGGTAACTTCTCATATGATGATGCTTTGACTTCTCCAAGATGACACCCAGAATTCTCCATAATTACTTTCGATAATTGAGTTTGCTTACCCAGCATCGAGAAAAAGGAAAGGCTTCGTCGAAATGTAAGACTTTTTCGAGAAACATCGTTCCGTATTGTTTCGCTGCGTACTATTATAAGCCAAAACTATATGATCCGATTTAGTTATTTATTGAACAATGCAAGCGAAGGACGTCAAGGCTTTGTGGAAACTTCAGATAACTATGAACTTTCGTTTTGTTAGCTCGACGGCGAGATAATGCTACAAAGGTTAAGCCAAAATAACTGCAGTTTTGGATTATTGTTGGTGAAGCAGGCCTAGTGGTGCTAAAGCATATTATAAACTCTGCGATCATTTTGTCTAATTAAAATAAATCATTTCATAAACTTTAATTAAAGTTTAGCGTGGAAGAAGCTTTATATTGAAAGCAACAAAATGCGAAAAAATGCTTCATAAAGCTAAACAATTCTTCTTTTATGGTTCGATATTTAAATATAGTGTTTGAAACGATATATTTGCATAAAATGACTAGTAAAGTAATCAACTGCTCTATGTCCATACTAATCCACACAAAAATAAATACGAGTATTATGCTAAAAAATCACAAAATTACACAGTTTTATAAGTAGTTGCTTGCATTCTTACTTTCATTAGTATGTTTCTACAGCTGACGATGCTCACTGTAATTGCTGTTGTTCCAAAAATGTATGGGAAGATATTGAAGCTACTACCAAACAGCAACCAAGTTTGTGTCTTAAGGCTTTGGTGCTTCGCTGGCAATTCACATCGGCAGCTGGCCATTGCTCTCATCCAAGCGCCGCAAGATGTCCATAAAAGGCTTTGCATGTGTTAGCGTTCATGTTAAATGCAGCGATTGCTACAAATTAATTAAATATCAATTGCTAGTCAAGTGGCTGGCGCTTCTGTGGCGGCAACACAAATCTCTTGCCGTACACATTGCGAGCACATGAATCGCAGCACATTTTCGTTGGCGAAAACAACACAAAAGTTCGCTATGTTAGCTGATTTAAAAAAGTTTTGATTTTTTCGCTCTTTGCTGTTGTTGTTTTTTTGTCTTTTCAGTTTTGTTGCAGAGTGGCGCATATGAATCACAATGCGCTGCACGTTCGCTACATTTCATGTCCGCTGTCAATTCAAAAATGTACCTTTGGACAATTTATTTCACTTCATAGCGGTTAAACTAGAGTGTATTACAAGATATCGATACATATGTAGCTGCAAACACATGCATATCTTTATGTGTGAGTAGTTAATTTATATAGTGTTTGGTCAGTATGTTGCATGTGTCAGTGCACATTTATTTAGAGCTAGAGCACTGTCCGCGGCAGCGCCACATGCGCTTATTAAAAGAATTATGTTGTTGAAAATATTAATACAAAATATTTATGAAAAATCGAAATCTTTTGAAATCAAGTCAAGAACGCTCCGAACGGACAACAATCATAGCACGCTGCTGCAACACGCTTCACCATTAGCCCACTTAGTTAGATCCGCCTGCAGCGCCGCACACCACCGTGTTTGTGCGGTATATGTGGTGGCGGGCGTGCGTGGTGTCCGTCAGAAAATGCTTGAGCTATGATTGCATAGACTTTTTCGCCTTCTGTCTCAGCTGGTGGTGCAAATAGAAATCCATTTATCTTCCTCTGCCGGCATTGATGCAGTAAATTAATTAAATCATTTATTATAAATTGGCTCAGTTAGATCGAAATCAGTGCGCAATTCATAGTCTGTGACATATACTTATGCATGCATGTGAATGTGCTGTGCGAAGCTGCGCCTGCGCCTGTGCTTGTACCTGCATTTGGGATGATAAATGGCGCAACAGTAGCACCTACAACCCTCAGCTCTGATAAGTGCGTCTCTGCTTATGGCTGGAAAGTAAAACCTGTAAATATATATGTATGTATATATAAATATATGTATGTAAAGTATACTATAGAAATGTAATGAGCGATCGAAAAATTAACTATTTTTAAATTTTTTTCTTTGACAGTTTTAATTTTTTAAACAACAACTTTTTCTAGTTATTAAATTATTAAAATTTTTAAATTTGGTGTGGTGCTGTTCGTGAGACAAAACGACAAAATCAACGCAAAAATTTCCAAAGACGCAAAAATGTTATTTTCAGGGTTCACCTAGGTCACCATATACTGCTGTAATAGTTTGGTAGGGTGTCTGCTTTACAAACTTCAATACTATCAGAAAAAGGTTAAACTGGGACAAAAGTGTAATAGAAGGATGTTTGAGAGGGCTAAGAATAGATCTTCCAGTAAGTTTTTGTACAGCACATAAGACATAAGTCACCGAGCAGTGGCTTAAAAGCAATATTCCTAAGGTCAAAGCTGCAGAGAATTGGTCAACTGGAAGCTCAAATTTAAATCTATTACACTACAGTTTGTGCTCATTGTTCGAGCACCTGGCCTTCCAAATAAACCATAGAAATTTGGAGAGTCTCAAAAAATATTAAAACTAAGTAGCGTCGTCAAAATCAATAAAAATTAAGCGTACTATTGATAAATAACCGAATCGTTTGAGAGCTTGTGGAAAAGCAAAAGTCATATTTTGTACATAGCTCATTTAATATATCCATTATTAAATAAAATTAATACCAATAAAAAATGTATGATAGTTTCAATTTGCAACAGAGTTTATGGCATATTTAAATATGAACAGGGTCTTCCAATAAGAGTGATATGATTTCTTAAAAAACAATACAAAAAGTACAATCGATACAATTAAGTCCTGAATATAACATCATTCAAATGGCCTCTACTACACTTTTTTCAGGATTTCGATGAACCGGATTTTCGAGTATTTTTTCCACTCAACCAAGTCGTATGTCATGAATGCACGTTTAGTATTATTCGTAGTTAAATCGCATCGTCTTGTAGGCCATTCACAATTTCTGGAAATAATCGAATCTCCAAAATTTTCTCGTAATAATTTCGTTGTTGTAGGTGCTGTGTGGCACGTTTTGTTGGAAGAAGATGTTGTCAAGGGCAACAACTTCCGATTCCGGCCGTAAAAAGCGGGTATGATCGATCTATATTTTTCTCTATTGACAGTAACAGTGCCGCCAGCTTCATTTCGAAAGACGTACTGACCGATGATTCCACACTAGATCAAAAACCACAACAAACTGTCAATTTAGGTGAATGTAATGGTTGTTCATGAATTAGAAGCGACAGCTTTGTTCACTTACCGCACTACTCAGATGAAAGTAAGCCACATCCGAGATTATGATTTTCTTAAAAAGATGGTCATCCTTTCCATATTGTTCCAAAGCAGAACCAGCAAATTCACGACTTTTATGGTGATCCAGTGGCTTCTTTTCTTGGATGAGAACAATTTTATACGGATGCAATCCCAAGTTCTTTCTCAAAATCCGCCAGGTTGTCATTTGAGTCAATCCCAATTCTTAAGATTGTCTTGGAATCGAGCGGTCTTCTGCAACACTTGACTAAACGGCAGCAATATTTTCATTACTTCGAGAAGTTCTTCGTTTTAGTGGCACTTGAATGTTATGCAAAGAAAATGTTAGCTCGAAATTTTCAACAATTCCAATCCAAAGGGTTTTTATATTAAAATTAAAAATGGCCGAAACGATGCTTACAGATCATATCTTCTCTATTGAAAAACCCGGTATAATGACTGTTTAAAGTATCAACAATTTTCCTTAAATGCTTAATATTTTGAAGTCTCTATAATTTATTTCATGACATTACATTAGCATTGCAAAAATTATTAAAATATCTCCACGTATGTTCAGTGTATATTCCGTCACGAAAAATTCAAAAACAATAATTTGAGTCAACCGATCACTCGGAATCGCTACATTTCCTAAATGATGGATCCCTCGCTCTTTAAAATCCTGCCAACGGCAATTATATTAATATGTTCTGCCAATAAAATACATGTGACTACAATAGCGCACAACCCACGATAAGCAGCAGCCATATACAACCAATCAACCAGCGACCAGACCGATCAACCACGAAACAGTGACAAGTGTATGACAAGATTACTGCTGCAAGAGAAAAAACGTTAAATTAATCCAAAGAATTCGATATTAATCACTGTAATGCATTGTGACAGAAATAATTTCACAGGAAATCATAATCACTTATGAAATAAAGACACGCTGCAGTCCTGCTTCCTGCCACGCAGCGCTAAGCAAGCTGAAACGCAAACGCCCGCGCAGAATCACAGTAGAGCACGGACTATCTGAAAACACTGCCCACACCAATGGAATGTATTGCGCGGTGAGCGTGGCATGCTGCATGCAAGTGCGAGTACATAAAATAATGGAATTATCAGCGAGCCATCACACGAACTGCCAACCACACAGGCACGGGTAACATATGTGAAGATTGAGCACGCGCACCACGCACTTGCCGCAATACCACGTGAGCAATCACATCCAACAGCCTGACAGGTACTTCATTACACCACTACTAGCTATGCATGTATATATGTGTGTGTGGTAACTGGCATCAGTGCAGGCGGTAAGTGCCAACAAATCTATCAATCTCAATTAAATCGCTTTCCGAAGCAAACATCCTCCATCATTTTGGGTGACAAAAAGTGCTTCACTACCACCAATCGGCTATCGCTCAGCTGCACCGCACAACTGCGGTGGCAAGCGGCTGCAGCTCGCACAAAAAATGCCTTACGCATGCGCACTTTTTTCATATGAACCATTCGGTTTTTGTAGAAGTCTTTCGTTGCATTTTTTCTTCATTTTTTTGTTTTTGTAACGGTTGTTGCAATGCACTCCTCGTGCTTCACGCTGTTTGCGGAACGCATTTAATGCACGCACTATGCATGGAGGCGCATGCCTGCCTCGTGAGTTTTTAAGCCACACAGCGTGCAATCAGAGCAAACTGCAGCATTTAGTTATCGCTGCAATAAGACTTGTTAAGCCGGATCGTGGGCACTCACGAGTTGACAGCGACGGAATTATACCCATAAAATATGTATTAATCATAATCTAAGCGTTTAAATTTGGGATTATGTTTTAATTTGTATAAAAAAATGGTTACAAAATGTCGAATGGGCACTAAAATTGTTATTGCTAAATTTATAAAATGTAGATTGCAATTAATTGTGTGCTCTTTCAATGCCTCAGCAAAGCAAAAGCTGCAACAGTGCACTCACAAGCTGGTAAAGAAATGAATTATCCACATAACTTTTACACTATTTTCACCAAAGCGCTTGTAAAACAGCAGAAACAAACAAGCAGTAGTAAAACAACAACAAAAGCAAAACGTACTCATAACAATGCTAACAGACGCCTGCTAAGCGCAAAGCCCCACTCACACACGCACGCTGTGTCTGACATCTGCCGCGTTCGGCGCTTAAGTCTTTTGTTCAGTTCACACTTAACAGCGCATGCAAGCGGCGGAGCACGTTTTCCAGCGTATTTATGCAACGTTTACTACTGCTTTGCCGCGGCTGACGTATGTATGCAGCTATCTAAGTAGATTTCCCACGATTTAGTAATTTAAAGAACAAAAACTATAATGGCTTATTATATGCATTACATGCTAACCGCGCGTTTTTGTTGTACTTTATCATATTGCGATTCGTTTCGGTCTTGCCAAGGTTTTGTGTGGAAATATATATCTATAAATATAGCTTTATTTTTATCCATTGCTTTTGCGTGTGGCAATACAAATAATTCTCCTTATTATAATATGCAAAAAGTTGCTTGCATTTGCTGGCGGCTGGCGGCGAGCAATGTGTTCGCATGTAAAATAATCATTAAAATTGCGGCAATCACAAAAGCAACTACAACCAACTGGACAGAATAGCAATGCACAAGCAATAGTAATAGCAATAATAACAATAATCATAATAGATGAATGAAATATGGGAAATAAAAAATGTGGGTTTCTAGCAAATAACAAATAGAAAAGTTTGTGCAATGGCAAATGATATTCGCAAATGTGAAATGTGTTCAATTTTTTTTTTTTTTATATTTTAGAGATTGCAGTTTCTTAGAAGAAAAGAGGGCATTATAGCTGAGGAGTGAGTTAAAAGCCAAGTTTTGTTTATATGATAAAATTAGGTAATAATAATAAATAACTGATTTTGGTATACTTTTTTTCGTTACCTACTTTTGGCATGTTTCACATTTTTTTTTCATAAAACATACTGAAGTTACATTTTTGAAACACAGAAACTGTAATTTCTTACCAAAATAAGCGACTCTTCTAATAAAATAGCAATTAAATTTAGACATATCGTCTCAGGATTATTTAAAATCTTAAAGCTGACTTACAGAGACTAATTAGGAAAAATAGTGAAAATGCAAATACTGAAAATCGTGAATATGAAGTTTTTTGAGATTTCAATAAAAAATTTAACTTGACATGGAAAGGAGAAAAACACTGTTACAACTTCATAACACATTTGACAAAGAACAAACAGATGGAACTTAGAATAAAAGCATCTATTATTGTTGGCAAAAAATAGTAAGACTTTTTAACTTAAATTTCGCGCGAAAACCAATTCGTCGAAATATTTTGTTCTTGGTTGATATGACCAGAACTGATTCTTGAGAACTGTCAGTTAACAATCAGAGAATTTACTGACAACGTTTGAATATCGGAAGGATCAGTGAAAATCCTTTTTAAATATCATTTGAGCCTAAGAGAGGGGAAGCTAAGATTGGTTCCAATATTACTCAATATTTTTGGAAAGCAGAGTCATATTAACCTCTGTCAAACAATGCTTTTCGACTACCAGGATGTCATGAGTCGAAGCCAAAAAACCACGTCAAAGCGAGCAAAATCAAGAATATGTTTACAGTTTTCTTCGATTATCGAGGTGTGGTTCACTCCGAATTCCTTCCGCCTGACCAAACCGTCAGCAAGGAATTCTATTTGAGTGTTATGGGCCATTTGCGCGAAGTTATTCGTAAGATTAGATCGGAATTATAAGCAAACATTTGTTGGCTTTGAGTCAATTGAAATCATTAAACGTGAATTGATATATGTATAAGTACATTGAAGGCTATTCCAGAAATTTACTTTAACAACTGTTTCTAGGTTTGGCAAAAGCGTGGGGACTAGTGTATTGGGGCTACTCTTTTAGTATACTGAGATGATCAATTTATCTCTATTTCCTGTTAAATCAGTATACTCTTTGTTTGATCTCCCTCTGTTAGTTTCATATTAAAAAGTACAGATGTTTCTTCGAATTTTTTACTTGTTGTTCTTTATTGCATCCTATCTGGCAATAAAAAGTTCTACTCATGACTATAAATTTTGATTTAATGGAAAAAATTTTAACAACGACATAGCTATAGCATAGTATTTGAGTGGCAGAAAGTATCAGTGAAGGTCGTGAAGTCATCAAGTCACCTGCTAGTCGTCCATCCACCTCCCTTAATGTAGATAATATTGAAAAAGTTTAAGAAAATGTGCTTAGAACTAGAACTGGTAAAGGATATCAACATCTCATATAGATTCACCCAACACATTTTAGATAGTATTGTATTTTAAATATGAAGCAAGTGAATACCAGAATAGTAATAAAAGACCTAAGAGTTTTGCAAAAGCGACGCCGAATTGAGGTCACAAAGGAGAAGCTCAACCACATAACTGAGGACCGTACATTTATCAAATGCATATTTGCTGGCGGGACGTAGCTTTATGAATATGACTTCGAAATTGTAAATTAATCTTGCGAATGGCGCTCCAAAAATAAGCCGTAAAGTAAAAATCCAAAATTGACTGAAAGCTATCTCAGGCGAGCTTGGCATGTTTGGAGCAAATATTTATATTAAAATATATGCAATTGTAGTTGTTTTGTCAATCTGGATTTAATTTGATCAGAAAGTTTATAGTAAAAACAAATTGAAACTGAGGTGTGAAACTTTAAGTAGAACTCTATAGAATAAGTCCATTCCAGCAATAATGGGCAATCGAAAGTTGCCAATAACAGAAAGTAATAAAGTCGTGTCTGCCAGGGGTTCTCATCAAACTGTTGAGGGGAGCACAAACTTAGGTAGAGTTTGATCTGCTCAAATCTTCGCGAAATATATTGCTTTTCGGCCGAGCTGTTAACTTCTAAATTACAATGTAACTCCTACTTCAAAAATAATTTTTCACTAATTTTCTGCATTATCTTTACAAATTTGCAAAAAACCTCTTTCATATCCGCTCGTCTTTATCGTTTCTTGATCACCCTGGTTCAATCGTCACTTGGATGGCTCTGTAAGTAACACCTCCACTCTTGAGCCATTCTTGAATTAAAATGATGGAATGCCCAGTGGCTTATTCTAAGTAGCTCAACAGCCATTAACATTGAAAAGAACAGGCAACAAACAGAATTGCAACAAATTAACGCTTGTTATATGCGCCATAAGCACCAAAAGCAACAACAACAACAGCCAAGTGAGGCGGCGCGCAGCCATCTCAATAACAGCAGGCAATGGTATATTCTTGTCGGCCGTTAATGACCACCAACGAACTCATTGGACGGCGCTTGATTATGGTAACTCGCGTGTTGTTGTTGCTGTTTTATGCAGTGCAGCTGCACACAAAAGCCATGAGTGGCGCACAGCAACACAAGCGGCAATGTTGCAATCGGTGGTAATTTATTTTTGTAGGTGTTGTATTAAAAATGCAACATGCCGTGGAGCTAAAAACGAGCACAACAACAACAACACAACAATAACAACGAGAATTAAATAAATTTTTGAAAAAATATAATTTGTGCAATTTTCAAAATGCAACTTGCCACTTCTGTGCAAACGCTGGCAGCTTGTTTTCGCTGACCGTTATAAATAATAAAAGAAAAGACGTTGTTGGTGTTGGTGTGGCGTAGTTGCAGCAGCGCTGGTGGAAAAAAATCAGAAAAAAAAGAATGGCAAATTGCACATGCAAACCGGCGGCGCTGAGTTCAAAGTCAAAATCTCGCAAATGTGTGTATTTTCCATCACCAGTGGCAAGCGCCGCCATGTTAACGGTTTCTTTTTGGCTTGGGCCCGCTCGTAGGTTCTTTCGATTTTAACAAAATACAAATTCAAATTTCAATACATACTGTTTGTTATTGTTGTTGCTTTTTTTTGTTGGCTTGCTTTGTGCAACAAAAGTTCATTGCTAACTGGTCAGCCTCGCTGGGCTCTTGGGCGCTGAGTAATTGAGCCTCTGCGCAACCGCTTGTTAACCAGTCGCCGGTTTGAGCCTAACTTGAACGCTGCGCCCCCGATTGCCGCCGCCACAACGGTATTCATTACGACTGCGCTAGCCACAATGTAGGTGGCAACATTGACCGCCCGCTTGTTGCTACCAACAGCCGTGGCGGTGGCAACGTTGCAACGCTTTCTGCGTGTTGCGCGCCCCAAAATCAACACAATTAAAAACCGAACGCGGCAAAATGGGACTTCGCCGCTTTATATGCGCGCAGCTGATTGCGGCTGATAAGGATTTATTAATTCATTGCTGGGTGCGATTGCGCGCACGTTGGGGGGGTGGTGCGGCGCGCACTTTTGACACCTTAAAAAGTGTTTGGCTGCCACATTGCTGTTGTTCTACAATTTTTTGTTGTTCTTGTTGTTGCTGGCAATTGCTTGTGCAAGAAAACATGAGTTATTAGTGCGCGCTTACAACTCATACAGGAAAGTTTGTTTGCGCTGCCGTTGTTAAGGCCGCAAGCCGTGGTAAGCATGCAGACAAATATGTCTGTGTGTGCGTGTGTGTCAGTGTGCCGCGTTGCTGTTAATTAAATTTCTCAATTGTAATGCCACTGGCCATATTAATTTATGCATATGCCAGAAAAAATCAACAACAACAAGAAAACAAGCACAAAACTAAAAACTCACCTCCCTTGCCTCTAACACTTTGCTCTGTTTCTTGTCTTCTTTGTCATTTTTGGCATTTATGTTAGTTTGTAACCGTTATCTGAGATTTTCCTTTTTTCAGCTCCCAAAATACTGGCCGGCGCAGTGCAACAGCGCAAAAATAACGGCGGGCAAGTGCATGCCACTTTGATATGATTTATCAATTACTCGCCACTGACATTTAATTTGTTTAAGTTTTGTATTTTGTTATTTGGATTATTTTGCATTAGTTCGCGCTTGCTTGGGAGTTCGTGTATTTTACTTGTTGTTGTTTATTGTTTGTTGTTGTTGAACACGCGCTATAAAATAGGTTAATTAAAAATGCAAACCTTTTGACCTGCAAATTGTGTTGCACTCAACTGTCTTGAGGACTGCCAGTGGGTGAAGTGGCCATGTGGCAGGCAGTTTTGGTGACTAAAATGTTTTGTAGACTAAAATGAAATTTAGTTTTGCTTGGCTGATGTCCAAGAAATAGAGTCAAAAATAAGAAATGTAGATTTGGCTTATATGAGTTCGATGTTTTTTTCTGGTCCAGAATAAAGAGAGGCAAAAACACAGTCACTTCATCTCTGCAAGGATACGTTGCTCCTTTAAAGGCTGTTTGAAGAAATTGATGTACGAGGGTCTAGAGAAACAAAGGGTTACAATTCTAGAAAAGAGTACATTGAGTAGTGCATAAGGCTTCATCGCAGCGCACTTAGATCTGAAAGGTAATTTTTAGAAAACTGGTGACTACTAAATCGACTTTTTTTGGATTAAAACAATTTCTAAAAGTTAAGTAAAAAGCAATCACCTCCGTTTTTCGAAGTTAGCCTCCAAACACGAAATATATGACTGCGAAATTGGTATATAACGTTTTTTGGTCAAGCTTATAATACAGATGTCATACAAGGTCGATTTTTCAACAAAAAACTAAACTTAACTTAAAAAAAAAACAGAAAAATGATACTTTTACTTCTGACTTTGTGACTCGAAAAAAATTGGTTTGGTTATATAGCTAGCCCAATGTCCTCAGTGTTATATCGCCAATTTATTGGATTCGAAAATTGTTAAAACTAACCGAGATATTTTGGGTCGTACACTATGTACTTACTTTTATTTGATGACAACCGCTGATCTTTCTCGCAGCCAATTATATATTGAACAACTGGTATAGAAATTGTCTATGAAAACAGTTCTTAAATTTTTTGGAATAAATTTTATTTGGTGTCCTGCCGAAGATCGAAACCGCATTTTCGGCATAATTTACTGTTTTACTATAAAAAAGGTAAAAATGCAGTTCATGCAATGCGAAAGTTATGTGATGTGTAAGGAGAATGTGCTCTGACCGAACGTCAATGCCAAAATTGATTTGCAAAATTTGGTTCAGATTTTTCAATTTTAAAGATGCTCCACGAACTCTTGAAATCAATGTGGATAAAATAAAATCGTTGGTCGATACAAATCATCGAAAAACAACTCGAGAGATCCATTCAAGCATTTTGACTGGTAACTGGCGAATGATACGCGTGTTTTGCTGTTTCGCTCCAAAGCCTGAATCGAACCGGGATTGTCCACATTAGACTTTACATATACCCACGGGGAAAAGTCTGACGGTGTGTTTTCACACGATCTGGGTGGCAACCGGCCAGCTCAAAACGTGAAATTATCTGCTCATCTGTTCTCTCAACAAATCCGTTGGCTGGTGCGATGTGCGGGAAGTGGCATCGTTTTGCTGAAACCAAATGTCACCAAGAGATTCAATTTCAAGCATCAAATGGCATCATTTTTGAAGAAATATGGAACGATGATTCCACCGGCCCACAAAACACCCGAGAACGTTATGTTTTACATATGCAATGGCAACTTCAATATCTTCAGGTTGCTTTTCACCCCAAATGCGGCAATTTTGTTTGATAACATGCCCATAAAGCCAGAAATGGGTTCCCAAAACAAATGTCTCGAAAACGACGGGTCTTCTTGGAACATTTCATGAGCCCACAGAGCGAAGCGATGTTGAATGGCTTCAGTTCTTGCACAAGCTGTACTTTGTACCCTTTCAATTTAAGATCTCCAAGTAAAATGCGCCAAGTTGTTTCATACGTCAGTCCGACTTGCTATGAACGGCGCCGAATCGACTCTCCACGTCTTTGTGTACACTCTCAGCTACGGCTGCTATATTTTCTTTACTGCGTGCTGGACGTGGTCTATTCGGTAGAATATTGTTCAATAATGAAAGCTGGGTCTCAACCTGGGTGATGGTGTTGCGAATAGTACGCTCCGTAAGCCAATTATGTTGACCAAAAGTTGAGCGAAGCGCGCGAAACACATTCTTTACAGAACGTGCATTTTTTTAATAAAGTTAAATGATTTTTGAGGCGTTAATAAATTAGCATGACACCTTGACACGACTCCCATATGATCTGTGCAAAAATGCTATGGAAAAGGTACCTCTACTTGGATCAGCCGTTAAAACATTCAGAGAACTTTTTTTGACTCAACTTTCTTTGAGCAAGCTTCAAATGGAGCCTTCACTAAAGGCGGAAATGCAAAAAAAAATCCCTCAAAATGTAAAAAGAAGTAATGGTACAGATACTGTAACAGCCAATCTCGGGCACCTTTGATTTCATCAATTGTCAATCGTAGAGCCTACACAAAAAGCTGTTTGAACACACTTTGATAAGATTGAATACTAAACGCGATTCCACACAAGTTAGTGAATGTAAAGTGAAGCGAATGATGACTACGGGTGAAAACTAGGTCACTTGGGACAGAGACCAGGGTTTCTCAAAACGTGGTGCTATGTAATTATCTTTAAAATGCCAACAAGTTTTGGAACAAAACCATACCAAATAACCTTCGATTCAACGCAAAAATAATGGATTTTTTTCTTCTACACCTTATCATTATACAAAATTCTACTTTGAGTCACAGCTTCAAATTAAATTCTCCAATCTGTAAAATATACAAATTCGTGGCACTTCGATCGCAGTTTCCTTATTAATTTTAACCCAATAAATGCCATTTTGCCACATTTCTGCATGAGTTCGAATCAATTTTCCGCTCTGACCTTCGATTTATTTATTTATTTCTCTGCGCAAATATTTTCAAACACATTATTTGTTCACAACAACAATAACCACAAAGATAGGCGAATGTTTCCAAGTAATAGCAGCCCTTGTGTAGCGATTTTATGGCCTACAAGTTCATTAATCATTGCACAATTACAGATCTGTGGCATATCTGCGGCGGAAAAAGTTCATGGCAACACGCAACACTCGTGAACCATTTATTTTTATGTTTATTTGTTGCCAGTTTTAAAGCCCACAATTTACATTTGATTTGTGCGCCGACGACGACGATGGCGATGACGATGACGCCAACACTCCAATGGAAATGAATCAACACTTGAGTACTTGGCGCTATGAAACCAAAATAAATAACTGTAACAAAAGCAGAAAAAACAAAAAGTAGTTGAACAAATGAAATGAACTTCACTGAACCGAATCGTTTTAGTACCTTTGCGAATTTGCAACTTTTTTGTAATTTTTATTGTGATATTGCGGTACCCGTATTCTCTAAGTAACTTGGTGCGCATTCTGCAATGCCGCAATTGGGTCAAGGCAAGGCCGGAGTGTCATAGCGGCACCAAAACATCGCGCACAAAGCGAAACTGGAGTGCGCTGGCAGCAGCAACTACGCTCGCTACGACAACTACGACAACTACAACAGCAAACACAGCTGCAATAACAAACAAATGAAATATGCCCTATTGCCGTGGCAATGTCGCAGAGGTTTACTTGCAACAAGCACCCCACACACACACATACACACCAATCGATTAAAAAGGGTGCAAACGCACTAAAGCGCTGGCGTTTACTTCAAATTTAGCGCTTAGATTTACGTCAATTGTCCAACTTCGAATCGCTGGCGGCTAACAAACGCGTCACTAACAAGATTAATCTAACCAAACAAATGTCAATTAAAAGCCTCATAAAAATCTAGACGTCAGCATAGCTCAGCGCCAATGCCAAGCGGTAAATACTGTAAAAAAAACAGTTGGAAAATGCATTACATATATGCTTATACAATTACCACAAGCTTAATTCTGAATGCATTATTCGAGTTCCAACTAAGGATTAGACTCTCTATATGCATGCACTACCTTAGTGGGAAACTAGTTTTTAAACAATATGATTAATTCTCTTTAATATTCCGTAATACTGATTTGAAACATACAAGCACTTTCTGCTTCACGTTTTGCAAGACTGAGATTGACACATCTCGGTAGTTATACTTCGGCAAACTTGGCAAAATATACCGGAATCGATATCAGCCACCTCAAAGAATTTGAGGCAAACTCAAAGCAGCTTTTCGATTTTTGAGAGACTTTTCGATCAATTTTTAGCTATTGGTGGCACAATGGACTGAAGTTCTCAGCTGTACAAGTAGAATACATTTTTTTGGTTAGTATTTATTCTACCAGCTTGGGACGTCCAGGAAGGCCGTCAACATCAACTGACGGTCAACACATCAATAAAATAAAAGAACGGTGCTTGGGAATTGTCGATTAACAGTCAGAGATCTTACGGACCTAAGAAAAATTAAAGTGCGATTGGTTCCAAAATCACTCAATTTTCTCGAAAAACAGCGTCGCGTTAACGTCTGTGAAATATGCCGACTATCAGGATGCCATGAAAGCTATGAGTCTTGGATATATGCCTAAGACGCGTAAACGGATGATGAATTCACCGAATATCTTGGCAAAGGTAAGCGGAAAATCAAAAATTAAGAATATGTTGACACCACTTTTTGTTTGGAGGGAAATATCTATGCGCCAAAGCTTATTTAACCAAATCGCTATAATGAAAAAAATCACTAAGATTAAGAAGGGTTGAATGCGCTCATTTAAAACCTGAGAACATTCATCAGCTTCACAGTTAGAGACCGGTACCAAGTTTTCAACAATATTTTTCTTGGTTATAATAACTAATGAGAAAACCGTCAGATCGATGAGTCGGTATTTAGTAAGAAGCTTCAAAGTGATGCTCACAGATCTTAAAAGGCGTGTTAAACTTCTATCAAAAACGTCATGAAAATAGATAAATATTCGAGGATAAAAATTTCACTCAATAAATTGAAGTCTAAAACATAACTGCTCTCATATATTTCTTTCACAATTGAATATGAAAAACACTCAAAGATTCATGGCGCTCAGTTGGAATTTTAATAAATTTAGGTGATTTTGGAACTGGAATTTTAGGTTACCCCGTAGCCCAGTATTTACGTTTTCTTCAAGAACAACCCATTCAAGAACCGCCCAGTATATCTCGGGCCCTAATATGAAATACCATAATTTACTTAAAGACTTAAAATTCGAGTAAAATTACTTAAGACTTGAGACCTTAAAAAATATTATGAGCTTATCATAAAGCTTCAAAACATATTTCAAACATGTGAAATTTATAAGATGACAGCAAGCAAAATTTATAAATACATACATAAAATCAAGATTATAATTGAACTCTGCTTAACTCTAAAAATGTCTCTAGTAATACTAGATCTACTATCAATAGCATCACATAGGTCTAATTCATCTGTGATATTTTCGACGTACCCAAAGCTTTCTGTTCGATATCAATTTTGATAATTCATATCCAAAATTTTATTTTATTAATTTCACAATCTTTTCACATTATAAAATTATCTGCACTTTTTTATCGCTACTCCATTACAGAAGTAAATAAATAAATAAATATAAACGTCAAAGATAAAGTGCATATTTATCAAGCTTTAATATTGTAATCGCTATTAGCAGCAACTACACGTACAGCCACTTATATATGTATATGCAAATGCAATATAGACTTCCATTAGTGCTGAGCTACACTAACAGCGCTACAACGCCCGATAGCAACAACGTGAGAGCGGCAACAGTCGACCGACGACATTTTCATCTAACTAATGATGTTTAGATTTTTATCTGTCATATGAAAATGTGAATATTTGCATAAAAATTTCGATATTTTATGCAAACTGAAAATCTTCGCAAGCTCGCCGAGTAGATAAAATAGTAATGGCAAACAGTTAGCGAGATTGCCACAACAGCAACAGCCTCGTGTAAGCCGCGTTGCTGAATCACTGCGAGATTTAGATGCAGTCTATTGCAACTGATAAAGCTGATGATCAGACGACTGCCTATGTGATGTTGATAAATCACACTTAATGCCGCTAATATGCAAATTTTTTTATTGATGTTGTTGTAAGTGCCTGTGCGCAATACTGAGTAGCAAACTGTATTTCGCAAAATTATTGTTGAGTGGATAAAAAAATTCAAAGTTGTAAGTGATTTTAGAATATGTAAAACGTGGAAAATATAGACGACAAATTGGATAGTGATTGTCTTTGATTTATAAATATTGAGACACAGAATTCGACATATATTTAGATTACGCAACTAGAATAAAATCTGGTTTAATTCTTAGCTAGCCCTAACCTTCAAAAGGCGCGTGTGCAAATTTGACAGCTGTCAGATCGTTTGTTTGTGAGAGATATTATTTTGAATGAAGCAACTTTTGTTATTGTGAAAAAATCGATCAAAATATGAATATTGCCTTCTGAAAGGAAAAACTTACCACCAAGGCAAGAAGCTGTTTAAGATAGCAGTCACTCTAAAGATAGAGTATTAACTGAACATATACAAGTAGGTACATCATATCATTCACGAATATTTGGGTATGAGAAAACTCTGTGCAAAGTTGATGCCACGCGAGCTCACTTTTGACCAAAAACCACGACAAGTTGATGATTAGGAGCAGTGTTTGGAGGTGTTAAAGCGTAATAAAACCGAACGTTTGCGAGGATATGTAACACTTTATGAAACGTGATTACATCATTTCACTCCGAAGTCTAATCAACAGTCATACGAGTAAACTGAACGCGATGAACCGAATTTTGGATAAAATGTGTTTTACTACGGTAGGCCGGAGACATTTCAACTGAAGCGTAAAATATGAAAGAGTATACATGAAAAATTAAATATCGAATACGAAAAGTAAAAACTGAAAAGTAAAATATGGAATATGAAAAGTGAAATATAAAATATGATGTATGAAAAATTTAATATAGAATATGAAATATGTGAGATGAAATATGAAATATGGAACATAAATTTGAATTATGAAAATATATGAAAGATATGAAACATCTGACAAATAAAATATGAAAAATGAAGTGTGAAATGTAAAGTCTTATACATATAAAGCAAATATGAAACGTGACGTGTGAAATGTGAAGTATCGAGCATAAAACAATATGAATAATACGAAATCTGAAATATATAATATAAGCACATGTTAAGACATCATTTTCAACACCCTGCATTTAAACTTCACTTGATGCGAAATATAAAAATCTATAAACGTCCATTAAAACAATTTTGCACCACATAATTTTAAGATTTATCGCACGTATTTGAGCAGGCCCAGCAAAATATCTTCTTTTCGCAAGATGGTGCCAATTGGAGATTCCAAGCGAAGCAAGGTCATTCTTCACCTAGTCCTTCCAACGGAGTGGAGGTCTTCTTCTACTTTCGTCGGCGGGTACTGCGTCGAATACTTTCAGAGCTGCAGTGCTTTCGTACATTCGGACGAGATGGCCTCGCCAGCGTAGCCGCTGTGTTTTAATTCGTTGAACTATGTCAATGTCGTCGTATATCTCATACAGCTCTTCGTTCCATCGAATGCGATATTCGTCGTGGTCAATGCGCACAGGAACATAAATCTTCCGCAGAACCTTTCTCTTGAAAACTCGTAACGTCGACTTATCAGTTGTTGTCATCGCCCATGCCTCTGCACCATATAACAAGACGGAAATAATGAGTGACTTATAGAGTTTGGTTTTTGTTCATCCAGAGAGGACTTTACTTCTCAATTGCCTACTCAGTCCAAAGTAACAACTATCGGAAAGAGGTAATCTGCGTTGGATTTCGAAGCTGACGTTGTTGGTGGTGTTAATGCTGGTTCCAAGATAGAAGAAATTATCTACGACTTCAAAATTATAGCTTTTAACAGTGGCGTGGAACCTCAATATCATCGGCGTACGCCTTCAGCAATACCTTCATATAGAAGAAAGTACCCTCTCTATTTAGTTCTGCAACTCAAATTGTTTTCTCCAAGAGTAGATTGAAGAAGTCGCACCTTAGGGAGACGCCTTCCCTGAAATCACATTTGGTATCGAACGGCTCAGAGAAGTATTTCCCGATCCTGACGGAACTTTCGAAATTGCTCAACGACAGTTTAGTCAGCCGTATTAGTTTTGCGGGAATACCAAATTCAGACATCGCGGCATAAAGGCAGCTCCTTTTCGTGCTGTCAAAAGCAGCTTTAAAATCGACGATGAGGTGGTGTGTGTGTGTTGGTCCTTCTTTCACGGTTCTTTTCCAAGATTTGCCGCATGGTGAATATCTGGTCATTTGTTGATTTGCCAGGCCTAACGTCATACTGATAAGGTCCAAACAGTTGGTGCTTTCTAACTTCTTCATTGCGTTGTCATCGTCGGTTGTGGAATCGGGTTCACCATCTCCTGGCGTTGTACTTTTACCGCCCTTCCGCAGGCTGGAGAAGTGTCCCATCCACAATTTTAGTAGAGTTTTCGAGCATTATCGAAGATGTAGTATTTATTATATCACAACTACACGATAAGTCCCGCTTTATGGCAAATAAATACATTATTTGCATTGGCTGAATTTATTATTCTAAACAAATAAAATATAGATTAATTTAAATATGTCAATACGTGACTAAATATGATTTCATAAAGAATGATAAATTAATGCGCATTAGAGTAAATATATAACTGTAGCATGTAACTTGGTTAGTGCACAAAACCTGTGCCTTTAGTAATCAGCTAATTGCTGGCATAAATTAACAGCAAATTACACAAAGCAACAACGATAAATCTAAATAAAATATAAAAATTAACTACACAGTAATTTATATTTATGTGTTTCTGCATTGCAATTTCATTTTGAATTAAACAGCACAGTATCGATTACTTTCATGTCATGTTGGATAGAGTTTTCATGTCATTTTCATAAATTTTAAAATGAAATTAGCAATAATTATTTAGATATTTTATACGCTGTACTAGCAATACATTCTATACTAACTAATATATGCATATGTTTGTGGCACTCTCTGTCGCATTCTCTAGGGCAAAGTGTGTGGGAAACCAAAGACTTAAGCGACGAACTCGTTTCGCTTGCACTGCCATCGCGCATGCAATTCTCCTTGCCGACTCAGTGTACAGCACATATTTGTATGAAATTAAAGCAAATTTATAAATTCTTGCACTGCTATCAATTGTAATTGTCTGCGGTGCTGATTGCTAGAACAATTTTCAATTGAGCGCAACAACAACAGCGGCGACGATGTGAGTGAATGCAATGTGAGTGTTATGCACTGGCAGCGCGGTGCGAAGGGCAACAGCACCCGCCTGCCGGCTGTGGGGCAACAACAAATGAAAAGCGTTGTCAAATGCCGCGTTTTTTCCTTAGATTACCGCTAAGTGATTGCCTGCCGTTGCCACATCGACACATCGATACCAACAATGCATGGCAGCAGAGTAAGAGCCGACCAGCGGCATAAAATAGCAATTTATATACAACGGGCTGTAACGGTGACAATGTGTCACATGCTGTCATGTCACAAGCGTTCGTTTTTCCTCGTTTTCTTCACTTCACTACTGTCAGCGGGCTGTGGCGCGCGCAGGTTTTTCCATTATTGCGGCGCTGCATTCGGACGCTTAAATTGTGCGCGCTGCCGCAACTGCCAGCTGTAAATGTGTAACTGTAACAAAGTGCTGTGTCGCAGTGTTATCGCATTGGCGCGCGCTTTTGGCGACAAAAACCATTGCCGATTGACGGCCAATGGCTGCTGTTGCCGCCGCGGCTGAAACGGTTTCCTTCCTAGCTGGTTGTTTTTCACAAAGTGTTTTCGCAGCAATTCTCGCTTTGACACTTTAACAGGGTTGTAGGCAGCAGCAGCAATATCTGGCGCACCGTTTTGCTGGTGCATTGCCACCGCCTGCCGCCGCGGCAGCTATTGTTACCACGCCATGCGGCACCAAGCCAACCGCGCTGACTAATGTTCGAAAATGAGTTGATACAGCGATTGACAAATTGTTGAAATGAGTGCAAACGTGTGTTGGACATATATCAATGTTGCATTGTGCCAAATTGCACACACACGCATACACACATACACAAATATGCAGAAATGCGCACAATCATGTTAGAACAATAAAGTAAACTATGTACTTTGCACACATTTTTCGGATGCCACATCGCGCGCCACAAACAGAAATAGCAACTGGCAACAACAACAATTCGTTTTATCCCCCAGCTTGGCTATCGTGTCCGGAACAGCAATTAGCTGCGTCGTAAACGTACATATCTACACACACGTATTTGACTTTCCATTTGAGTACGCAGGCAAAAATTTTCTGTTAAACTTTGTTGTTTAATTTTGAAGCATTTCTCTTATTTCTTATCACTGAAATCAGCAACACTTTCGGCACATTTTTAACGAAGCTAAAGTGGAAGCATAAAAGAGTTCGTTATTGTGGCGCATTGCTTTTGACAATCACCCGCTTTAGAGATATATTTTTAAGACGCACAGTGGCTGTGGTTGCATGTACTTTCTCGGGTAAAAATTAGACTTTTTTTAATTTTTTCCCATTTAAAAATTACATATTTTACTAGAGTTTTTATGTTACAAACATACACTTTTAACAAAAAAATTCTGAAATTTTTGGAAAAAATATTTTAAACTCGACCATTACGACGCCATTTCCGGTAGCCGCTCATAAAAAAGATGCGCCGGTGTTGGTAGGATAATTCCTTACAATATCATCTAAAGTAAAAAATACGTATTTTACCTAGTTAAAAAAAAAACTGAAACGTGGATTTTTGGCAGACATTTTACCAAACAACTGAAATTTCAGTGAAAATTTTGCGAATTTTCTTTCAAATATGTGTAAGCGAAAAAAATTCTTTGTTCAAGTCGTTAAGAATTGTACTTTAAAGACCTGTGTAAAATTTCATGAAAATCAGTTGAGTAGTTCTCGAGAAATCTTGCAAAACCGACTTCAAAAACACAGTTTCTAGGAAAACGCGTTTAAAGACGAAGCCCTTAGCCTAGCTAGTCTCTAGTGCACAAGTTCTCAAGACTGTATCTCCGAAACTATTACTCGGAATCTTGATCTTAAAAATATTCTCGAGGCGTTGTAGAATTTTATGCGATAATAAAATAATCGATTTTCTTTAAACCCGTAAACCCAAGTAACCCCTTAAGCACCAAAAATCACCCAATATTACACTGTCGTCCATTCAATTTATCAAAACATTATAACTAATTATTAAAAACCAATTTTTGATCACAAAATGTATATGAAAGGCTCTCCAGACAGTCTAACTTGAAAATACGAACCAAATTTCAAGTCAATCAGTAAAAAAACGAACAAATTATATTTTCAAAAAATTAAAAAACCTCGCCAAAATGTAGGCAACATTTTTTATAACGTTTGAGGTACCAAAAGGTTGTTAAACAAAAAAATATACCCTACACAAAATTGATCTCGCCATTAAAGACGACTATGTCAGAAAGGTTTTTTCGCTTATCGACTTCGTGAAGACACTTTTCCAATACAAGTTGGAGGTTATAAATTTTTCAAAAAATATTTCAAAAATTCGAAATATCAAAAATAAATATAACTATTGCTATTATTATTTTTTTACTTAGTCAACTTAATTTGAAAATTATTTTTCCTTCAAAACTTTTATTTCCCCATCTCTTGCTCAACACTGTTCCTATAAAGATAGTCATATGTAAATATGTATGTGTTAGTGTTTGACTTTTTGCACACATCTTTTTATTGCTTTGTTTACTTGACGCACTTCGACCATTTTTTTACTTCGCTCTGAACATTCACTTTGCTGTTGTACGGCTCATACAATTATGACTTGCTAATGTTATTGTTGTTGTTAGTGTTGTCGCTTTTCTCGTTGCGGGTAAAAACGCGTGTGCGTGCTGTCGATAGTGATCAGCTGGTAAAATGATTTATATCCTGGAGCAATTAAGTCGGCCCGATGTAACCAGAAATGAAATTATAAACATGAAAACAAATACTGGATAAAAACTAAAGGGTGTTATAAAAGCAAATTTCTAAGGAGTGTGAAACCGCTGAGTATAAAAAATTTGCTGAAAAAGTTATATTACCTTTTCTATATTCATAAAATGGCTCAAGGATTCAACCGCGTTCTACATTTTATTAAATTGGGACGAAAAAGCTAAAATTAAAATGGACATAATAACTATAAGAAATGCATAAACAATTCTTATATTCAAATCTAATTTTTTTTCATTCAATACTTTATCTAATGTTTCATCTTTCGGTTCCTCTTGCCTCACCCTGTATATGTTAATTTTCAATTGCACGTTGCTTTTTTATCGCTGTCATCGATACACCTAAATCATCCAATTAAGATGTTAAGAGCTGCCACAAGTACAAACCGTTAGATAAGCACGCACAGCATGGCACGGTCTGTCATAACGCAGCATAGCATAGCAAAACATAACATAAAAATTCCATACGCACATTCTACTTCATTATAATGCTGGTAAAAAAATGTGGACAGAAATAAACTAAAATGATAACACAATGTGATTTCTTCTGCCTTTGGATCTGAGTTGCTTCTAAGCTTTATTAGAACATGATAGAAGTGGAGCTGAAATTAAAGCAAATTAAAAAAAAATACTGTTTTCTATGGCAGCAGACACTCGGGAGTTCTTCTTTAGAAAGCACGCCTGCCACTAAAACCAGCCTTAAACTTGAGCAACCTACTTTTTTAACTCCAGAAATCGCCAGACAATCAGCAAAAATTTTTGATGTCTCTGTGGTTGGTACGATACACGTACAAAAATCTTCAACGCAACCCACGCAGATTCAACATCTGTAATTTTCTTTTTGTTGAAGACCTTCAATTAACCCACGCAAGCAGACAAAAAGAGGATTCTACATATCAAACAAAAAAAAAAACATAAAAAGAAAACAAAATAATTGAGGCAAAGGGTTATTACAGCCAATACGAATTCTACACTTTGATTACAGCCATACCATCTGATCATTCGGATCTACGGAATCGTTAAAAATGTTGTAGAAGCGTTTTGGATAGACTACTTTATCATCCATCCACTTCTGTTAGGAGCTATAACTTCGAAAAACTTAAAAAAATAGTACTCGAAAATAACATAACATTTGACGGATCGACTAAACCACTTTGGTTTTTGTTTTATTTTATGAAGGCGTGTCAATGGTAGAATCGTATCAAAAAACCTGTATCTTTTGCAAAAACGACGTTGAGTAGAAGTCGCAAAAAAGTTGCTTTACAACGTTGATGAAGACCTTACCTTCATTAAACGAATCATTACTGGTGATGAAACATGAATTCATGAATACTAACTCGAAACTCTTCCACAACCTAGCGAATGACGCTCCCAGAATGTGTTTAAACCTAAAATCTAAGTCAAAGTCAATCAAGAATTCAAGTTATGCTCATCGGTTTTTCATAAATTCATTCTACACGAATAAAAGATCAATGCTTGTGCTGAAGCATCTACGTGAAGCAATTCATCGTAACTGACGTCATTTATACATACAAAAATACATACTCAAAACATTTTACCTTGGGAGCGCTATTCGTGCTGTTTACAGTAACTTACAATATCGATGGGATGGTGAATTCTATTAAGGTCGTAGATCACTCCAAGGCGAATTTCATTATGATCGTCCATAATCAGTTGTTTTTCGCAACCATCCAACTAGAAATACGCAGAACAATAAATTCGGAGTGGTACCCAACCATTTTTCAGTTACTTTCAGAAAATCAGGAAAATCAACCGCCGATCCGACAATGCAAGCTCATGGCGACTGAAGCAGCTTCATTTTTCAGCGCCTAAAGCATCAATTTTATGAGACATCCCCCGTATAATCCAGATTTGGCACCGAATGACTTCTTTTTATTCTCATTCGTTAAAAATATACTAAAAGGTTGACGCTTTTAACCGTTAACTTCGAGCACGGTGATCGCAAAGTTCAGTTGAAAGAATAAAATTTATAGAAACACATCGAAAGCTGATCATCCAGTAGTAAGTATCTACCATTTCTTAAGCTTCAACATCCTCAGTACTAAATTACTTTAGCATGCGTACCTTTGCTATAAGCCAATAATCTAGGAACTGTATATATAATATAATAATCGATAATCAATGCTAGAAGTATATATGTATTATATTTATTTACTAATTAAATGCGTAAGCCAAACTGAGTGTGTGTAAACAGCAAGCTCGTTGCCACCAGCTCAGCTGATTACTTAGTTAGTTGCTTAGTTTCTAAAAACTCCTCTAAAGCGATCTCCTTTCCGCAAGCAGATAACTCACAAAATAGATGAAGAACTTTCCACAGGCATATATAGTTAATATTTCTCATTCGCACAATCTCTTGAACTCTTGGGAAAATAGTCAACTTCATTTCAGTGCAAACGACTGACAAATATTTCAAAAATCTTAATCAGCAACATGTGCAAGGCTAAAATCATAACACATGTCCCAACAACGTACGTGTACAAATGACATGTTTTTCAAACACATACGCAGACTCACACAGGTAAAGACATGCTCATAAATGCAATTATAGCGTTCGAGAATGATTCATTCATAAATTTTACTCGGCCATTCACACGTACCAAGGCGCTCTAGCACGTTCCTGCACTCCAACTAGGCAAGCGAGCTCACTCTTTAACTGACACGCTGACTGACTGACTGACTACCTGGTGTGAAGCTTGTTTGTCTAGTCCACCACACCACTCATAACTCATTCATACGCCTGTCAGCACCTTACCTAGCAGAACACACCAACAATTCTCACTCAATGCCACGACGACGGAAAACACCGGCTTTCAAGGAACTCCAACTTCATAATGAGCAATCAAATAACTCGCAGAATGCTGTGCAGAAGCTGGGTGAAAGAGGAAGTGCCGAAGCGCATAATTGCGAACAGCATCGTCTTTCTAAGCGATTACTCGCTGGTCATCATCGCATTCTCCGCATCGCTGGAAATGTTGTTGCACTGCTGTGCACCTCACGTGCGGCCATCTGCTTCTTGACGACGTCAAAACAAACACACACCCAAAGTCAGCTGCACTTGAAATCACAACCCCGTCCACAACTCATTGGCCACCTCCTTTCATGTTCCAGCGCAAAAACAACAAACAAGCTCAGGCTTGTTGTAGCACAGAATTATCAAAGCGCGAGATTCTAACAAATTCTTCCGCTTTCACCCGTCTATCCAGTGCTCACTCACACGCCAGTCAGCTTGGCAGTCAGCCAGGCGAGCGGGCCGCGGGAAGGCAAGCAGTCCGTCAGTCCACTTTAAGTGCTGTCAGCAGTCAACTGTAATCGGTTGCGCTTTTTGCTCTTCGTACTCATCTCACAGATGGCTACACGCTGATGCGGTCTTTATTTATGAGTGTTAGAGATGTCGTGGCATGTGCAACACTGAGCTTGTTATAAATTTCCTTTTCTGGTTTAGTTTGGTTCGGCAAAAAATGGGTTTTCATTGAAATTATGAGCACGTACGAAACTTACACAAAATAGCAATTAATATAACGAGAGTTTTTTCCCACTCCAATGATTCAGCTCACTCACTTATTTGTACAAGCGTTTCGCGACCTGCAAAGGAATATGTGCCCCTTACAGCCGATTGAGATTAGTAGAGTAGGTAAAGTTAGGCTCCAACAGCGTTGGCCTGGACTCTAAGGGAATATACAAACATATAGCAATTTGGAAGAGTTTCTTATTAACATATTCATAAAAACTTTCTTTCTTTGGAAAGAAATTGTGGTTCAATAACACCACTGCGCACTCTCTTTTGCGGATCGTTAAGTTGAATTAATTGAAACAAAGTTCCTTAATACTATTTTATTTAGCTCAAATAAAATTGAATCATGCCCGAAATACAATTGGGTCTATTGGGACTTTATCTAAGAAACTCATTTACAAAAGTATTAATCAAAGAATCATGGATTCCATGCCAAAAGAACTGCGCTGACTTGGCGGCCAAAAACGAAATTTGATGTGAACCGTATTCCGGTGAGAATGTTCTGCATGGAGCGGAACAAAGGGTAGTTAGAAGAGCAAAGTCTGAGTGTTTGAGTTTCGAATGAGAAAAAATTTCGGGTACGTTGTTTTCCAAATAGTTTCTAATCGGTCTTGCAACTTAAAAGACAGCATTGTCATAATGCAAATTATTGTCTCTTGTATATTCACCAATTCCGGTCGTGTTTCGGTAATCGCTCTCATCAATTTAGTGAGTTCGTGGTAACGCTTCCTTAATAGTTTAACCTGCTTTTAAGAGCCTATAATACTACACACTTTTTTGATCCCACCAAATATACTTAGTCTCATGAATATTCGGCTTGTCATTGATTTGACTTGATGGCTAGATTTTACAACGTTTTTTTCACATTCGGGTTGTCGTAGCGAATCCATTTTTTATAATCCAGTCACACCCCGTTAGAAAAATTACTTATTTTTGAAGCATTCAAGCTATATTTCAACATCGCTTGACTTCAATTCATATAGCACCTAATATTCTGGCATTTTAATGTATCTGGCAGCCATTCTTTCACATTGAGCCACTGATTTGGTTAAGCCTAAGCTTTTGATCCAAGCAAAAGGACGTATGACTGCACTTTCATCAAAACATGTTTATAACCTGGTCCAATATGTCTTCGGAACCGTTCCAGAAACTAAAACGCCAAATGAATGGACTGGTCCAATATTTTCATTCTCCTCATTTCCACTTGACATGTTTTAGGAGTTTTCGATGTAGCAGGTCAATTGAAAAGTCCCTGGCATATTATAGTAAAAAACATTTTTCTGACAAATTTCGTTTGTTTTATTCAACATTGTTCCCTTCAAGGAGGTACATACATATAACACACTGATTATAGCGAATCTCCAAATTTTCGTTACCATGAATGATCTGACATTCGCTTCAAAATAGTTTCGACAATCACATCTTAATTCGACGAAAGATTTTTTCCCAGCGATCAATCCTTGGATATCTGAAATAAGGAATTAGCCGCTGGGAACCAGATCTGGAGAATGCGGTGATTCGAAGCGCAATTCATGGATTTTTTCCAACGTTTTCAGCGGCTTGGGACATGGTATATTGTCTTGGTGACACAGAACTTTTTTTATCTTAAAATACGGCCATTTTTCGGCGGTTTCGCTTTATAGTCATAAACAATTATTTTGTTTGCTTCTTTTGATATTTTCGTCGGTAACAACCTTTTTTGAGCATCCACTGCGTTCGCCGTCTTCGGTGCTCATTTCACCACGTCTCTACTTAGCCTACCAGTACCATCCTCTTCATCAAGTCCAGTTTTTGCTTTAACTCTATTTCTTTCCTCTCGAAAAGCTATATTTTATCAACACACGAAACTCCTTTTGATCAATTATTTTCACAATAACAAAAATTCCTTCACTCAAAGTGAAATAATTCACAAACAAGTAATCTAACAGCTGTAAGGTTTTTACACGCACTTTTTAAAGGTTAGAGCTAACTAAGCATCACACTAGATGTAATTCTAATCCACTTTTCGATTGACCACTTACAATTTTTCAGTGATAGCAACGCTCAAAATTTTTACGGATTAAGCATTAAAACCCTGAAGCTTCGTAATTTCAACGCGACTAAGAATTTACTTTGAGAGATCAGATCTGCCTCCTAATTTTGTGAAATTGTAAACAAAAGTTCAGCAAATCATAAAAGTCTACGACATTTTTCTTAAAAAAAAAATACTTAAACAGACTTTGTGACTTCGTTTACCTAAAGAAATTAATTTACATAACAAAAGTATTTCAAAATTCCATTTTCCAGTTATGATGTAACATTGACTTCAAATTTTCTTTCCCTTAAAGTCTTCATTACTTTGTTTATGGTCTAAACATGTAATTCTGCTTATCTACAAATTGATCACTATATTTTCACCAATCTCCATGTTGCCGTAGAAATGTGCAACCGTTAGGCAATTCCGCACCACAACAACATCTTGATTAAATTATTTCGTCTTGCCTTTCACACAACCACCCACCGAAGAAACATGTTGATTTGGCACATATAATCATAATCCGCCGAAATGGTGTTGAACAATAACAAATGCAATTGTTTCAATTCCCAAAGCGCGCACCAGTGACCACAGAAGTGCCATGCAGCAGCGAAAACAACAGCAACACAAGCGGCCAGGCGCTGTTGCTGGCAGCCAAAATGCAATCGCAATGGTTCCTTATGCGACCACAACAATTGATAAAGCCACCGAAGGCGGTTAAATAGAAGCGGCAATGGCAACAACAACAACCACAACAATTGCAGCAGTTGCAGTAATGTGGCAAGCGGCCGAAATGGACACGGAGAGTTTGTTTCCCTTTCTCAGGTGTAAAAATTGAAATGTTGCGCTCAACGTTTATAACAATCGAGCAGTTGCAACAATGTGCTTTGTCAGCGTTTTGCTGGTTTTGGTCAAAAAATATTCTGAAATACAATAATCCACACCAATGCCGAGTGTAAACGACCGCCGCCGCCACCAGGAGCCTCGGTCAGTTCATGCAGATTGTCTCACAAAACACCGGCGCGGCGCAGCTCAGGTGCTTCTAGCAGTGCAATAGCAACAACAAACGAAATATGGCAGGCACTTGCAACACAATCGCCAACGCCTGACGGCGGCGGTGGCGGTGGCGGTGGTCCGCCACTATCAGCGTAAATCAATGCAAGCGCAAGTGCGGCGCGCTCGCCACAGCACCGAAAGCGCGCAGTTTCGTTACTATTCCTAAACACGCTCACCAAAATATATGTGTATGTATGTGTATGTGAGGATTTATTTCACTTATTTGCTTTGTGGCTTTTGTTATTTGCAACAACTTTCACAAGTCGCCACGGAAATGTTGTTGTACATTGTAAGTCTTTGACGGCGGATAAGAAAATGTGTCTTTGCTGTCGCCACAAAATAGCGGGCACTACACAGCAACAACAACAAAATGAAGTAGGCGATCGCGCGGTAGCAACGAAGGCAGCAGAAAATCACCGAGATCTTTTTATTTTTGTGTAACGGTATATATAATGTTGGAAAAGTGGCAAGGAAATGTAAATCTCTGCAGGCGTGTTGCACAATCGGCTGCAATTGATGCCACCGAAATAAAATTGAAAACATTTCTTGTGCAACACAAGGCATTGGTGGTCTTTGCACCACACATACACACACACATGCTCAAACATATGCACATCTCCAGCGCTGCACTTACTTGCAACTTGAAACAATGGTCAATAGTAGCTCCCAGCTGCCTTGGGCCCAATTGTTTTATTTGCATGTCTCCGTTGGTTATTTTGGTGAATAGCCTTTTATTGTTTTTCGATGCACAAATATATTCATGTTTGTCTATGTGTGTGTGAATGCAAATAGGAATATTGCTTACTACTATGAGAGTGATAATAATCAGCGAAACTAAAGTGCTCCCAGCGATTTGCTTCAAGTTACCGAAACTCCTCAAAAATTGCTTTACTTCCAGTGAAAAACAAAAACAAATTTAATTATTTGCAATTTTTAATAATTTCTAAGTTTTAAATGTTTAATGTGTGTAGTTATAATAAATCTAAATCTAATACAAAGAATTCTTATTTGAATTTGTATAATGTGTGATCAATTAAAAAAATTAAAATTACTTTTTCCTTTCCTTTCCTTTCCTTTCCTTTCCTTTCCTTTCCTTTCCTTTCCTTTCCTTTCCTTTCCTTTCCTTTCCTTTCCTTTCTTTACCTTTCCAACATTTACCAATAGCATTCGCCCTTCCAACAACATGATGGAAATAAGTTTTCGAACTGAACATTTACTGTCCAATACCTCACCGTTACTTTGAAATTTATGAAAAGTTCACAGAAAAAAGTGTCAACCCTAGTGTTGAAATCTTTCAACTCACAACTTTATCATAAAGTTTGAAATTTATCATATCCTACATACTCAGAACTTTTTGACATACGAGCTCTATTTTTGTTTTTTTACAGTACCTAAAAATATTCACATCGGTCAAAAATCGCAAACAGCAACAGTGTATCGACGAACATAATTCAACTTTTGGCGAGGAAGCTCCATCAAAGACCGGTGTTTATCGATGGTGTGGTGAATCCAATCGAGGTCGTAGACAATCTAAGCCGAATTTCGTGAAGGTCGTCTAAAATTAGTTGTTGGAACAGTAAATTCTAAGTAGTAAACAACCATTTGTTTGCCAATTCTCTCTCAAGAAAACAGGAAAACCAACCGCCAAAAAGGGATCACTTTTCCCAAAAATGCTAGCTCTCACACACCGACTAGAGAAATTTCATTTTTGAGCACTGAAAACATCGATTTGATGAGTCATCCTAGGTATAGTCCTGACAGGGTGCCGAATGACTTTTTTTATTCCCAGGCGTAAAAATAAAGTAAAAGTTCAACGGACACATGAAGATGCGTTTGATGCATACAGAACACATGTTATGGAGATACCTCAATCACAGTGGGAAAAGAGCTTCGAATATTGGCTCAAACTCATGCAAAAGTGTATAGATCTGACTGGAGAATGTTTTGAAAAACAATAAAAAGATTTTCGATTATGAATATTTTTTTTTCTAGCCCCGAGATATAAAAAAGGCATCTTCGTATACAACTTTAAAATTTATCCTAGCATTTTTTTGACAAAACATTTCTGGGCAAGAAGCTAATTTATGTGCTTTAAACAATATACATTTTTCTAAATACTACAAATTTACGGTTTCGATATAGGAACCTGGAAAACTATTATTGAGGAAAGTTATTATAAATGAATTAAAATGCATACCACATATCGTATAGTTAGAAAAGTATTTTCGTATTTTGTCCATAGATGTCGTTGCAGTCGTATATCCCCAGTACTCCCAATCACTTTGCGTCATACCATATAGTGTTGGAAAGATGAGCTTTATTTAAACAAAAAAAATTTAATTTGGGGAAGTTGAAAAAAAGTTACAGCTGTCCTAAAATGAATGAATATAATGAAGAAATTCGCTATATTTTGAAATTTTTGTATAAAAAGGAAGAATGCCACGCAAGTTCCCAATGAAATTTTACTGAGTTTACGGAGACGATTCTATATCAGTTCGTGTAGGACAACAATGGCTCGCTCGCTTCCGTTCTGGAATATTTGAAACTTCAATTTACACTGATGTACTACAAAATTTTTGAAAATTTTTTATTAGAAACAGTTATCACCAGTTGACTTATTCAAACTTTCTATGTAATCAAACTCACAAAAAGAAGCTTATAGCTTTTACATATGTATTCTAAACACAGCCTCATGTCGCATTACCCGAAAATTATAATTAAAATATCCGGGTAAATAATATTAAATTCGCCGAAGGAGCTGAAGACCATTCCAAAAAGTGCTTATGGAAAGTGTTTCGAGAACTGGAAAAATCGTTTTCATAAATATACGGCATCTGATGGGGTTATTTTGAAGCCGACAAAATTTATGAAAAAATAAATATTTCGTATTTTATTTACAATTGCCGGATATATTTTTGGATATTTCAATGTATATGTTACTACACGCGATGCAGTTGTAACTGGATACATGGAAAATATAGAATTGCGTACTTATTTTAATGACCATAAAATATGAATTACATTTATTAACCAAGATAGCCAAACCAAAGGGGAGGTGGATATGAAATGATAGATTAATTGTATTTCAAAATAATTCGATTGCCACTTATTTTTAGCTCAGCCCTCCATTTAAATCAGAAATATGCGATTGTCTATAAATCGACACCTTTCATGTCAACGAAGCAACTATGTAGCGTTCATTGTCTTGTCACCTTTTGAATTCATACGAGAAATACCTTTTAGTATTTAATAAGTTGGCTGTCATTGCGAAACAAAAGACTTCAGTAACGAACCTCATTTGCTCAATTAAATATCAACATGCATTTCCTTAACCACCAAATGTCGCATGCTTATCAGACGAATATTGACACTGCCACAACACACACACATTCACACGAACCTAAACATTACCACATAGTAGGAGCTTGCCACATGCCAAATGCTAGGCACTTGCATAAAAGGCAACCTAAAACTTGTCACATTAACACATGCAACCAAATTACAACACTCACACGTTGTACAACAACAATTGTTACAAGCAATTTTTAGAATGGACGCCCGCAGCCAAGATCTCAGGCGAAGTTCGCGCACACACACACATACATATGTATATTTATTTGTCTTTGTGTTTGTAACTGCATTTATGGTCGCTGGCGGCTGCGGCCGAGTCGAGGAGTTGAGCGGTATTTTTGGCCATTTTTGGTGGTGTCGCGCGAACAACAAGCCACAGCGCCTAATTGTGTTGCCATAACGCGCATAACAACAACATAATACCACAATAAAAGGAGCAATAAATTGATAGGCGAGCGTACAAGAAAAGCACCTCACCATCCACACCGCAGAAGTATGTAAGCACAAGCGCACACATACTGCCACAGGCACGCACACATGTTGCTAACGGGAAAATGAAAATGCCAACAATTGGAGAACGCGTAAAACGAAAAAGTTTGTGCAACAATTGGTGGCAAAAACGCTGCAAGCTGCAAGCTTTAATGTGTGAAAAAAGCGAAGCAAAAAGAGTGATCGGTTTTCTATATGAACACGTATGTATATGTATGTGTGGCAGTGTTTGTTGTGGTGGTCAGCTGTTAATCGCGCAACATTGTACTTGCAACTTAAAGTAGGCTTAAATTTATCATTGCATTAACCGGTAATGAACCGCTAAACAGTGCGAATTAATGTTAAGTGACAATTACCACCAATCCACGAACAAACGAGCACACTCACACATACATAATATAGCAGTAAACAAGCAAAAAATATGCAATAACCAAGCGGAGTGACACTTTTTATGGCTTCACTTACAAGCGTTGGCTTTTTGCCTGCCCAAACAGCAAGCTGCCTGCACCAAAAAAAGAACGGTAAATAATCCTTATAGAAAAAATGTAGCGATTTGGTAAACTTCGAACAGTTTATTACACTGCCACACACACACACACATGCACAGAAGCAATTCGCCTCACTCCGACACTCTAGAAATGGGTGTGTTTCGTCAAGTCAATTACGGCTGGCGTTGGTTTTTTACATAATTTTCTTTATTCGTAAAAAACGGACTTCTATATTTGTATATTGCTGCATACATACATATATACACATAAGTAGCTGCACATGCCACTCGCTGACTGATGGACTCACATCTTAGTGGAGTTGTACGGCAAAGCAAGTGGCAAGTAGCTGCGCCGCCAATTGCTGCTGCTCCTTTTTGTGAGTCGCACTTGTTGTTGTTGTGCTGTTGCCGACACTTGTTGCGGTTTTTGGTAGCCGATAAATTATCAATTTCCATTTGTGTTTTAATCAAATTGAAATCGTGCAGATTCTATTTTTTTGCATACCGTTAGAGTTGACTATTTAGTGAAAGGCCACAACAACAGCTGTTGAAGACCTCATTGAGGTGCAAAATAGAAGGGGAAAGGTTTGGCAACCATGTTGTGTGCATCAAAGTGAATTATACAACAAAACAATTAATTTTGTTTGAATTTACAAAGTTTAAAATATTTCAAAGCAATATAAGTTTTATAAATACATATGTATGTACATTTTACTTTTCGAAAATTATTTTTGACAAATTTTAATGTTATTATAGTTTAAGTGTTCTAACGGGTATCTTTTGACAAATAGATTTCAATGAAGCAATACTTTTTTCGGAATTGGTCTTTTTGACAGCTATAACCTGACTTATACTCAATTTGATTTTCCAATTCATAGTGAACGGACTTACTCCAGAAAAATGAGTGCAAGTCAGTTCAAGCTCACTTTTGGTTCAACGGTTACGCTAATAAATAGAATTGGACATCATTTTCTGTTCTAAAATAAGTTGTGAAGAACGCTATAGGAAAATTTTTATAAAACTAGAAACTAGACTATGGAACATTTAGCGAATTGTCGTAATTCTAAATTTTAGAATTTAATTTTCACTTTATATTAAAATTCAACCAAGAAACATAGTCTATCTATGGCCAAAAGGTTTCCTCTTTTCAGCATCCACAAGCTGGAAGGAATCCAACAAACACTTAAATAATTCAATCCAACTTTGCTCATTGCATCACCAGGAGAGTATCACGCGCCTGATAGACAAACGAAAACACTAAAACTGCCATCGTCATTGCCGTTACCTACTGCAACGCTATTACCTCATATAAATAATTCAACCAATACTAGATCCCCAAATAAGTAATGAGACGAAACTAATTTCCTTCGGAGTGTGATGAAGACAGTCAAATGCCAACAGCATACCGTTAACATTATGTCGCGCAATGAAAGCACGAAACAGTCACTATTCGTCGCCTATCGGTCGTTATCGATACGAAATGTGCACTCAGTCGCTTCATTAGAAACGGCGGATAGATTTCTTGTCACTGTTGTTGCTTGTGGCATGTTGACTATTGCCGGTTGCCGGTTGCCGGTCACAACAAGTGCAAAGACGGCACTCAGCTGAAAGAGAAATACGAAATTGCAGCCAACAACAGCAGCCCAACAATTTACACGCTGCCAGCCGTGACTTTAATTTTATTTCCTTCATCAAGCGATTTGGTGTAGTCGTTACAACAATCACTACCCGTAAATATGTATGCGCAGGTATCACAGATGTAAGTGTGTGTGTAAATACGTTTACTTTTAACTGTGATTGTTACGGTATTATGTTACAAGAAGACAATCAATGGCTACAGTACTACGATGAAAGCATCCTCATTGTTGTTGTATATTTTGTGATATTTTTCTGGTTTAATACGTTTTGGTTGTGATTTCATTGCTTAAAAGTCTTGTCAACAGTGATAGCCGTTTGAAGCTCAAGCCGGTACAAAAACTTTAAAAAGTGAAAGAAATGGAATATCAGAAATTGAGAAAAAGTATAAATCACAAGAGCAGTGCAAAAACGTAAGAGAGGAGAGGAGGGGAAAGGAAAGGAAAGGAAATTAAATGAAAATAAGAGAAATGAAATGAAAGAATATGAAAGGGAAGGAAACGAAATGAAAGACAAGGCATGGATAGGGAAGGTAAAAAGTTAAGTATGAAGGAAATCAAATCTAATAAAACAAAACTATGAAAGGTAGAGAAACAAACAGAAAAAACCATTTAATTCTGCCTCACTGAAGCTATAATAAACATTATTTTGATAGGTCGGTTTTTATGGCAGGTTTTTATATAGTGATCCGATCTGAACGATTGGTTCGGAAACTGTAGCTTTGTCTAAAACCATGATACATATATGTCATATTTCGTCACGACACTTTGTCATCTAAAAAGTCCATCGTTCAGTTCATTTAGTAGTTATATGTTAAAGTGATCCGATATCATTGGTTCTCATAAAAGTGTGCAAATTTTCAGATTAATATCTCAAAAACTGAAGGACTAGTTCGCGTATATACATAACTACAGACGTTCAAATAGAGAGGCATGGCTGAATCGACTCAGCTCGTCTCGCTGATCATTTATAACCAATTTTTAAAAGGTCTCCAACGTTTAGTTCAGGCTATTAAAAAATTCATGACAAATTAAAATAATCCTGTTAGGGTATAAAAAATATGGGAAGGGGGATAAACAAATTAGAAGAAAGCAAAATAAAACAAACCAGCTGCGACCACAATACAGAAGAAAGTAATTACAACTTTTTACCCCGCATTGGCTGTAGATGCTTTTCTTTACGCCCATCATTGACGTTTCCAGCTTTGCGCCCTCAATTATTGCACCTGTTTCACCATAGTTTTTCGTGCTTTTTATGAGCACTTGTTGCACTTGTCGTGTCTTTACTTAATTTAACATTTTTTCAACGCGCCAACGGTATTGTAAGATCTAGATTGGTTTTAATTTCCAGTAGACACTACGCGCCGCATGCTGCAGCACTCCCCTTTTGGCCGAGAGTGCTAGCAAAGCCGACGGCATAGCAACACCCGTCCTGTTGCTTGCAACAACGCCAAACTTCTGCCATTTGTTGTTGTATTTATTATGTCAGCACACAAATCGATTACCGTGCGCTGCCAAAAAATTGAATATTTTCTATAAATTCGCCAGCGTTGCATGCAGACAATCTGCAACAGCAATAAAATGTGGCAAGCTAAAACATAAATGCGCAACAACGAAACAGCTAATATACACACATGCATACATGGCGTCCTACGTATAAATGCAGGCGTTTAGTTTTGCAAAATTTTCCCGCAATGCCGCAATGCGATTAAAATTTTCTATTATTTCGGTAATTTATGGCATTTCGGCGCTCTTTGCAATATTATTGCCACCAACCGCTTGTAGCGCTTGTGGCACTTGTTGAACCAGCCTACCGGCCAATCGCCAGCGAGCCAAGTTGCATTAGTAATTATTTGTATACATACAGTTATATTTATAAATATATATTTCAAGCTCTAAAATGTTTTCGACATGCATGTTGCTGTTGTTTTTATTGTTGTGATTTATTGCTAATGAAAGTAATTAGCTGAAATTTAAAAAAATATCAGTTGCACGTTTTGGGTACACAAGCAACGTGAAGGACAGCAACAATGCCGCACAACAACAGCAAGAAGTACCAAGCCACCAGCCGAAAAGCCAACAGCTGATCCGCCACTCGGCCTACACACTGCGACAGAATGACACGAGAGATGCCGTTGCATGGCTGGTGTATTCACACACTCACAATCACAATATTTAGTAGATTTGAAATATGATTGTTATTTTTCCATGTGTAAGCCATTATTATTAGTTCATGATTTAAGTGACAGCAAATATATTAACTCGCTTACGTTTCTACATTTCTCACTAATATCAAGCACATACCCACAGATACCATATACTTAGTAGTGCTGCGCAGAGTCTGCCTCCGAGACAGGTGTCATTCGACCTTTGCTTCGGCTCTTCGCGCACGTAAACTTTTCGTTTCCATTTCAGTTGGATAGGTTTTGCTTTATTGCCTGGTGGGCGCCAGAAGTGGCGCACGACGTGTCACGATCTCGGTAATATGACGAATTTAGCGTGTATAATATGTGAATATGTCTGCAAGTAGGTAGTTTGCGACTTGGAGCTTGCCTCTTAATATATTTATTATATTTGTGTTTATTTTTTGTCAAACACTTGCATGGCTTTGGGTCTCAGTGGGAGGAGATAGGTATCCATTGCATGCCAGTTTTAAGCACATTATCTGTCTGTTTTGCGCCGAAAGGAGGTACTCTGTCAGCTAATGATGGCTTACCCACAAACATTTTGGCTGAAGTCTTTAGCATTTATTATACCAGCAAAGACATTCGTAGAGGGGAGTACAGAAATTTTTTCCAAAAATTACCTGAGTACTCGGGAATCTATTTAGGAAAAACATTTACCTAGTTCTTGCACTTTCCCTGGGTTTGAATAAAAATTACGCTCAGGTGTTCTTTTAACATACCGTAACTTAAGGTATAAAACAGTAGTTTTGTCCAGGTGATCACTGTGACCAAAATTCTTTAAAATTGTGCGTGGCTCCGCCCCCTAAATAGTTCAATGTACGTTTCTTCCAAGCAGATTAACTCAATTAACCACATTTGCTGAGAAGAAGTTCTGAATAAATGCGCCAGAATAATTCAATATCACATTCAAGATGTTAGGGAAAGGCTTTGTGAGAACAGTTGTCAAAATTGGACGATCGGCATGACACCACTCACCTTGAAATATACCTTAAAACTACTTAACCAATTTCAACCAAATAACCAAACTGATTTCACCTGATACTTTCACTTTACAGTATACAAATGAAAGGTCAATGTAGTTATCAGAATGAAATTTTGCACAAGTGATGCCCTTGAGACATCTTACGGCGATCAAGCTTACTTGCATATTTTAGACGAAATTGTTGAAAATAAGTAAGTTAATTCTCTCCAAGCTTCCAACACGCTTCAGATGCAATATGTAGTACTTAAAATATGTTTCCGGATAAATTGACGACACAAAATATAAACAAAAAGGTCAGTGACCCTAAATGAAAGCAAAGGTTGTTGACTTGGCTACACGTAAACTAAGCATTTGGACTTGGCTAAGTAACCTACCGCATCAAATTCAAACAATAGAGTCATTGACCTCATACAATGTAAACAAAGGTTTTTGACTTGGCTAAATATAACTAAAAGTTATGGACTTAGCTATATGTAAACATAACGGAAAATGACCTCATAAAATGTAAACAAAAGGGTCATTGAAGTAATAAAGACCAGACCTCTAGTGAAAGCCTACAAATTCGGAACTTTAAAAAGTATTAGTCGATTGAGTGATAGCTTAGGTATTGGAAACTATTGGATTTTTCAACAGCGCATGAAAATGCGCTTTAGCAGTCGTGAGCCGATAAACCATTTTTACACATTGTTCCTTTTTTGTGGTATTAGTTATTGGAATGAATAACTTTTTTTCCACAAATAAACTTTTTAAGAAAAGTCTTAAATATTGGCATAAAGACTATTTTGGTGGCTCAGTTAGAACGAGCTTAAAATCCACGCTGTTATCTCTTGCACCCATAATTGTTGTATATCATATACTTAAGTAAACACATTACTTCGTTTGCAGATTTCTAAGGTTGCTGGTGGATTGAAATAAATATTCCTGCGGATCTTTGCTTAAATTCAAAGCCTTAAAATTAATAAATCCGCTTCTTTGTAGATGATATCTTCTTTCTGCTCAACTCACTGTTTTAGAGAATATTAACAGAAGTAAATACACCCACTTCAAATGTTGTATAAAATTCAGAAATACATGAATTATTTTGAAAAATAATCTTTCATCTTACTAATGGAGTCAGAAAAGCTCAATTTCTTAGTAGAGACGAGAAAGAGAATATTTAGTTTAAAAATGTTCAATATTAATAAGTTCCAGCTGATAATTTCATTTCCAATTATATACCCTTAAAAAATTAATCCAACCTAATAACACCGTTTTAGAGCCACAGTTGGTGCACCCAAAATTCGGAGACCAATTACAATGCATTAGTCGCATTTTTATCCAGAGCCAGCGTCAATCAATAAAACTAATCAAATTAACTAGGTTGCGAAAGATAATCAAAAGCTTATTATGTATCTCTGTATGAGCACGTCCACCTGCCTGCCCGCCCGCTTATGTTCATGCCACATTCGATCTGTCTAGTTTGGCAATTTGAATGCCAATATTTTCACATATCGATCAATCTAAACTACGGCAGCACTCAACACGCCATTTTTCCATATAATTTAATATGTTATTATACAACCATAAAACCGCTAATCATTGCATACCTATTTTACCGCTACACACACTCGTACTCATAGCCATTTGAACCGATATGCTTCTGAAGTGCAAATATGGCCACGATGTGGCGCACATATGCAAATGAGCAATGGAAACGCTTGTCGATATGCAAATTCATGGCACATAGCGCGCCACAAATGTAAAGCAGGAGGCGTTTCAAAGCGCTGCAATGCATGCTAATAGCGGTAAAGCTGTAATTTTATTTCTTTTTGACTCTGTGACTACTTGAACCTTACAATATTTTTAATTTTCATGAACATTTGATAATTTCACGTTATAACTGAATATTTGACAGATAGGGGCTGGTCCACATGCAATTCTTATTCGACTTTTAGCGAAAACTATATTGCTTAGGTAATATAGTTCCAAGCCAATCTTTGGAGCGTCGGGAATCATAGAGAAGGTAAGATTGGTTAGATTGTTGAACAGTTTCGACGTTGTATTCATAAACTCTCGACTCGTCACCAATACAGATGTAATTTTTGCAAAAGGTTCAGGTCTTTTCGTAAAATCATAAGATTGACACGCCTCTTAGCCAAATGTGTTGGGTCGATCCACAACCGATGTTGAGATTCTCTGCTATCTCTTTAATTCCAAAAGTAATGCCAAAAAATCCAAAAATTTGTTTTTCGATTCGGTTTGTAACCACAGTTTGAGGGTTAATTCTAGTCTACAGGCATGAATTTCAAGTAATTTTTGAAGTGTCGTATAAAGGCAGTTAAAATTTTTACTATCCATTTTGTATGGGTTATGTATTTTTGACATTACAAGAATTTTGGAAAAAATCAAAAAATAAAAAAGTTGAAAATTTCAAAAACTAGCGACAGATAAAATGGCTTTACACACGATTTCAACCCTCCAATCAACCTGAAACCAAAAAACAATGTCTGGTTATACGGAAGAAAAACATTTTTTTCACGTAAAAAAAAACAATTTTTGGAACAATTTCTTTGACTATTTCGAACTTTTTAAAAAATATACAATTGTAATTGTATATGGAGGACTTGGATAATTCCGGACATAAATACGTTCCAAAAAACCTGAAACATCGTCCCTTTAGATCGGAAAAGACAGTTTCAAGAAAAACTCGTTTAAAATTTCGCTTATATCTCCGTTTACCTATATATTCAGTATAATACCTAAGTATGCTATATGTATCTCCAAAAATATATAAATCTTTTTTTTTTTATATCTATACTAAAGTACTCCTTTAATTAGATCAGTCAAGATCAAATTGGATTAGATGGAAAAAATGCATATAAATTTGTATTAATCAGCAAGTCCAAATGTAGATGCCATTCTTATCTTAATAACATTAATACGTATGAAAACATTACCTACACTTAGGGGTATTTTAACGAAGTCCCAAACCCTATTTGAAAGTGGTTTCTCTACTAATATTTCCTAATTCCAACTTAAATCTTAAAAAAACTAATTTTGGCTCTTCATCGCTCTCAATTTAAGTATTAAGAAAATTGTAATTTTCTGGCCACCCATTGCAAGCAACAATCAGTCTCAACTGCTCTAATTCCAAGCGCTGAATTGAATTCACTCATTTCAGCGGCGATAAAGACATCCAGCTGTGCGCATTGCTTTCATCTCGTGTATTTATGATTCGTATTCATTACCGCTTACACACAGCCTCACATACGCGAGCACCTGCCAGTACGGGCTGATAAAGGCGAGTGCCAATGAGTGTGTGCATGCGCGCTAATCAACAAGCAGCTCCACCAATCAGCGGCAGCCGAACAATAACTGACAACCAATACACCCCTCGCCATCGCAGTTAGATGCACAGTTGCCCACTCACTGGCTTGTACAGGCGCCCAAGCAAATATCCACAGACACACGCACACACATGCGCACGCACGGTCGGAGTCATTCATTGTTGGCGTAATTAGTGTTTGCGGTTATTGGTGCATGTTCAACGCTTTCATTGCTTCCATTAAGTCGGTTAATTATATTGTATTATGGAGGAAAGACGATAACGAAACAGCAATAAAAAGCAACAACACAAACAAAAGTAAACAGCAATAACAAATGTGACAACAACAACAGCAACAATAGCAACAGCAATACTGTTAGCCACAATTGTTGCAGCAATAAAAGCTTAACAATAACGTGCACAATAAAATCAGCATGTACAACAACAACAACAACAACAACAAAGCGCATTATGCGCACATTGGCTGCACATGCGCACCGCTGCAAATGGTGGCTGTTTAACGTATCGATTTCACGTTTTTAGCCACGTACACACACACATACACACATACATACATACATACGTACAGTGTTTTGGTTTCTCAAGTGTGTTGTGTGTGTTTGTTGTATTTGTTGCTTTTGTCGTTTGTGTTTGCTAGTTTTCCGCCGCTTTTGCCATTTTGCAATACACAATGCAAACTAATTTAATGCTTTCAATTATGAATTGCAAATTGTAAATTGCTTTTGCAAATGGTGTTCGCAATTTGCATATTTCACTGCATGTGTACTTATGTATGTATGTATTTTCCTATGTAGATAAGACAAATGATTGCGGCTACGAATAATCACATTTATATATTTATTTATGTATTATATATATATGTATGTACACATGTACATATGTATATGCCTTATGTTTATGTATTTCATATTTGTTAAACAATATTGCATATTTCGAGATAAATTAATTGAACTATTAATATAACTGACCGTGAGTGTTTCACATGCGTTGCTATGTACCCAAAAGCGGTACTTGTTTTCTCCATGAATGTACTGGCCTAACATCCGTTATTGCTTCAATAATAGCATCAATTCAAAAATAACCAATTGTAGGTGCAACTAAAAGTCTTTTAGAATAAAGTATTCGATTTTTGTAATTTCCAAGCAATTGGAACAGTGGGCCATCATCTCACCATAAAAAAAATTGTTTAAAGCTAACAGAGCTTTTAAAAAGGAAACTATAATTAAGAGCATTGTTACTTAGGCAAAACATTTCAAGGTTTTGAAATGCTGATAGACCAATAAAAGCAAGCCAATATTTAATCGAATTTCCTTTAGAGCGTTAATAAGTCTTCAATAGAATGGCATTCAGTGCTTTCAGGGATTTTTGATTACTTCAGTTTATGTCCGTTTCTGTCAACGTCATTCGGTGGTATAGAAAATGTTACTTAGTAATAGGAGAGTCTCAGTAGAAGAAACACATTCTCAAAAAGTAGATTATCGAAACCAAACTTAATAAGGAAAGAGCTATCTCATTATGATAAAACAGTGCGACTTCAATGATAGAAAGATGCAAATTTACAGCAGGAATCATTCTTGATAAGTTTGGTAATCAATTTCTATCAAATCGAAGCAGAGACTTACAACATCTCTTTTGAATCGACTCAATCCATTTCGTTGAATCTTCAATTATCTCGTTAGTCAAACTGCTTTTAAGAAAGTTACTAATTTATATATATCCGAAACCAAGTAGTTTCTGTTGAGAATATAGTGAAATCACAAAAAAGGCGCTGAAGCAAAAATGAATAGGAAGAAGTATTTTAGCCGTTTTTATAATTGTTCTACTCTGAAGAGGAAAATAAAGTTTTTTGTTCAAAGCCATATCAGATAGATAGATAATAAGACATGAGATAGATTTTTCTTACAGAATATTCCACCCAGTGTGTACTACAAATATCTATTTTCTGCACTGTTTACTTATGTTCAACTAAAATCTGAAGTTTTAAATAAAATTCACACAAAATACGGAAAACTGCATGAAACCTCTATTGGAATAGATAGAACCGTCGATGTAATTTAATATTTGAATATTATTTCATGCAAATATTGGTCGCCGTTGCACCTCAAACGCTCGGTTCGCTTAGTCATAATTTATACAACATTTCGGCCGAGATCTCAATAAATCAAAAAATCCTTCAATGTTGGCTTTCAGTGTGTCAATTGAAGCAGGCTTGTCGCTATAGACATTAGGCTTAACATAGCCTCACAAAAAATAGTAATAGGCGTTAAATTGCATGCTCTAGGTGGCGAATTGGCAGACCCCAAACGTGAAATAAGTCGCTCACGAAACTCGTCTCCCAATGGATCCATTTTTTCGCATGCATTGTGGTATGTGGCACTGTCTTATTGAAACCACGTGTCATGCAAGTCAAGCACTTCCATTTTGTGCAAAGTTTGATATCATTGATATCATGGTACAGTAGCGCTCTCCATCCACAGCAACGTTATGCCGCCGGCCTGAGATCGCATTCACATGCAGTTTTCGCTGAAGATTTTTTACAGTAACACAAAACACGAAACATACGTGGGAAGAAAATAGCTATAAAATCACCCTTTATTATTTTTATATACTTCATCGATCTGGCAACCCGTATATATGAAAAAAACCTTTTAAACTTTTACCTCACTGTTTTTGTAAAAAAAAATTTGCAATAAATAATTTGTAAGAGAAATATGCAAAACCTTAAGCACAGGAAGGGTTGGCAGTCGAGAATAAACCAAAAAAAAATAAAAAAAGTTTTTCAATCTAAATCACCGTCAACAGCAGCGGTCCCTAAAATGCATTGAGGCAGCACTTCTTACGGAAATAACACCAACCAGGCGCTGCCAGGGCTGTCCTACTTTTTGAAGAAAAGGACTAGAATTCTGTTCTTCCCAAAATACAGTTTCCTCATTATAAATGGCAATATGATATTGCCCGAAGCCAAAACAACATCCAACTGACTGAGCACCCCTGCTACGTAGTACATATTGTTTTCCCCGCTTGTGAGTGTTGTATTTATCCGGTACTTCGCTACAACACCCTTTTTCATTCGTTATCTGTTATTACATATTATTATTATTATTGTTCTTACCGTTATTTCGTGCAACATTTATCTAATAATTTCATGTTAACAAACCACACGAGTCATTTTACCCATTCCTACACACATATATTTTGCAATTGCAAACAAATTATTTGAGATTTTCTTGTTTTTTAGTGGAATTTATTTAAATTAATGTTATTGTTTGTGAGCTTTAGTGATTTTATGGCGGTCGCTTAGCTGTGGGCCAACGAATAAATGTAATTCTGCAACTTTGAAATTCATTTTATCAACATGGCAACCGCCAGCGCCATTGACCGCAGCCAAATGCTTGCCGTTGTGAGCAGAAGCAGGCGAATCAGTGAACGGGTGACGAGATAAGACCAAATCCGTGAGAAAAGTCAGCCGAGCGCTGAGGGCAGGCAGCCAACGAGCTGGCAAGTCAACGGTATCAATTGAAAATTCATATGCAATCGTATGAAAACAGCAGGACACAAGCAAAACAACAACAATGCAATTGCAGGTGGAGGGTTTGCAGCGCGCTGTGTGTGTGAGGCTTAAGTGCATGTGCTAAAGTTTAGCAAAACTCAAATATGAGACGGAGTGACTTACAAATGCAGGTGTTTTGCATAAGAGATAAGGAAATGGATTGCTGGCTTAGGCTGCATTTAACTTTTAGGGATTTGCTAACGGTCTATTATAGAAAAATTTGTTTCAATCATAAGTGTTTATAAGAGTGTGCGGTGTTGGTTTTGCAACATACTTAGTAACAACAACAATACTTTTGAAAAGATATGGGAGCTTTGGCAAATTTTAGGTCACCTGCAAACGACCAAAAAGTTCTTTAAGAGTGCTCTATCCGATCATAAACATCCGCAGAAGTGGAAATTTGCTTTATGAAGGCATACAACGAGCACGAGGTCTCAGTTAAATATAATCATAAATGTACACTACTGACTTAAAAATAAAAAAATATATACTATATATGTATTTATCCCAAGCGCCACATATATTCACAGATCAATTTCTTACCCGCATATGCAACACACACTCATCCATTGATTTTCCATTGCCGGCAATGTCTGCGTACGGCGTTACTACTGTTGCCTCTTCGGCTTCGTTAAACCATTAGAGTTACGGCTGCTACTTATGTTACGTGCAACTCAGATGCCGGTTGGCGCTGCTGATGATTTCGATCGTCGACAGGAACATTTTGCGTTGTTGACCTTAAAGGAGAAGGTGAGCTCGCTGCCGCCCCATGTTCGTTAACGGCCAACGCCAAATGGCAGGCGGCTACTGTGAAACGATTGTGTCTGTGTTCCAAAATTTTATCAGCTGTTGCAGTTGTTGTTGCTTTCACAGGCTTTTTTTGGCACCTTCGATGCAGCTCTTGAAATATTACAATTTTTGGGTTCACTTCTGCTAATGTTCTGGTTAACGTTGTTATAGTTATTGTAATAAACCGTTAGCAGGTGTAGCTAAGACGAGAATATTTGCTCCGAACGGCAGCTGAAACTATATTTGATCATATTTGATCCCCACTGGTCCACTTATTCTGCTAATGACGATGACAACGATAAAGTTAGAAAAGCAGTGCTTCAAAATCGTCGTGTTGGCATCAAATACATAGCAAAGGAACTCAATATATTTTATGGAGCGACTCAACTGGTTTAGGTTAATATTTTGGGTATGAGACGTCAAAATGCTAGACTCAATATAAATAACCTGAATATTTTGGGAAACAATGTCGACTAGAAGTCACAAAAGACATGCTTAACAAAGGACCTTAGATTCACCAAACACCTCATTACTGGCGACGAGATATACATAGATATATGAATATCACGTCGATACTGTCCAACAATGTAGAAAATTTGCGGAAGGCACTGCAGGCCATCCCAAGTGAAGTATAAAACAAATATGTGGAAAATTTTGTCAATAGTCCATATTAAAATACTTGAGAATGTAGTTTTGCCCAGACCGGACCAACTTGAACCAGGTGGTATTTCGATTTTGGCAGATATATCTGATTTATTTCCGGTATCTTCCTTTCAACGGTTGGATCCATTATTGAGCGATCCGCCAACAGACTAATATACCAGTTATTCTTAAATTAGATTTACCTAGGATGTCCTACACATATCACACTAAACTCCCTAGTGTGGCCAAGTTTAAGTAATAGAAACTATGTTAACACACTCGTAAATGTTGCTTGTAAGCGTGCCACAAACTCGCAAGCGCCGCAGCCCAGTTCTGGCCTCCATTGGCCGTGCGCATACCAACATGAATGCAAACTTCACTGCAGTTGCTGCTACCAATTTCAACATCAATAGTATTGCCGTTGCTGTTGTTGCCACCGCTACCATAATACCCGCATGCAACCGACGTTGTGGCAACCGAATAAATGCCTCTTGCAAAGGTGTACCTTAGAGGTTTCATTCAACTACAACAATGTACACAGTACTGGCATACGAGCATGTTTGTGCAACAGCGTATGCGTAATTTGCCTCAACTTAGTTGCAGCATCGACTTTCATTTGGGCGCTTTGCGAGCTGCCAGCACGAAGTCGGTACGCGTTGCCGCAGAGCGACAGAAGTACTGCTATCGTCGTTGCTAACATTCAACATCGTTAATGTGGCATGTATTGCAATGTCTGCGATTGTTGTTGCTATTGTTGGTGATGGTGATGTTGCTCGCCTGCTGCATGGTGTAACTGGAAGCTTTAAAATACTAATTAGACGTCATGATGCCGTCGTCGTTCGAACGCTCGTACACATTTCGAGACTTTGGTGCGCCTCTTGGCTTACGGTGGCACCGCAAAAGCAACAACAATGCATACACACATACATTCGTTGGTTCATGCCACTTCATCACCTTTGCGCGGTACTACGAAGGCACGCGTGCGCCCATGTACTTACCAACTTAATGCCCCACATACATAAACACAACATGTTAAACCGTTCGCAAGAGCTAACGGATGAACACACATACACACAAACACTCATCTACACATATATTCATATATTTGGTGCTTGCGATGGCTATTTTCGCCACCACTATCTCTGCTCATTCGCTGCTAAAAGGGGGCATTATGTCAAGGATTTTGTTTGTTTGGTAAATTTTTCATATAAACACACACACACAGCACAGCAGCTAACTGTGGCGGCGTATGCTTGTTTGTGTTAATAGAGATTTAAGATAAATGATGTTAGTAGGGATTCAATAACCATTTAAATAATCACGTACGCGTATATGGATACCGATACAATAACAACAACAATGGCAAAAACTATTCATTACACGAGCAGAAACACAAACGCACACAATTAGTTGCGCCACAAACAAAGCTACTCAATTTGCCCTCACGTTGCGCTATTTTGTTTCAAAGTTCGGTTTGAAATTAAATTTTACGGTCAGTTAATGAGTTCACAGAATCGATAAATGGCAGTCCCACTTTGGTGCGCAAAATATTTGAAGTAAATTATAGCTAATGAATTGGTGTACAGTTAAGTGTGTCATGTTTTGAAAATGTATGTAATATTTTTCGTACCAAATTGGCGAGGGAGCGGTTTCTGTTTCAGATGTAGTGTGCTCTAAAGAGAAGCTTCCGTTAATACACTTTCTTGCAAGACTTGCATTGGCTAAAAATACTATACTACTAACGAAGCACAAAAATATTTTAAACAAAAATTAGATTTCATGTCTGGCAAATATAAATATACCGAATATTACAATTTTTCATCTAAATTTGGGCTCTTACTGGATTTTCTACCAGCTCAACTCCTCCCCTGTTTTTCTGAAATGTATTCCTATAAGCGAGAACCTAGCCAAAATGTGCGCGTTCATTCGATTCTTGTAAAATTCACTGTCTCTAAATTTTTTTCGAAATCATTATCGTAGATGCCAATGCCAGAACCTTTCGAACTCGTTTTCTTAAGTAACTGCTATTCTACATTTTTCAACCTTGCCTCCAAAAGAACATCCCATTTGAACTCCTGGATATGAATTTGAAGAATAGAGGTTTAAAAATTTAAAAAATATTTTTATTCAACAGGCTGCTCTATTTTCAATTCATCTACTTTCTAGTCCTTTCCCAAATGCGATTGCCTTTATGTAAAATGTGTTCGAAGAAAATCGAACTTTTGGAGTGAACTATAATCGAGATACACACTTGCAAACTTGAACAGTTTTTGTTGAATTTGGACAATTTTTTTAAAGGCATTAGTCCGTTTTCGCCCTTTTTTACACTGTAACAAAGAGATGTCTGAGGAATGTCACATATTTGTTGAAATCGGTCGTGTTGGTCTCTAAAAGTGGGCGGTGCCACGCTGTAGAATTTACTTATTGATTTATAGCGCGTTTAACAGTACCGTTATATGGGAAGAGATGAAGGTAATCAGATGATATTTCATCCTTTTTCACTCTGTCGGTAGGAGTTCTTATAATATTAGCGCTACGCGAATTGATGATTGATGGTTTTTCAAGGTATACCATTGTGATCAAATTGAAAGGTGAATTTTGTCCATTTCATCTCCATCAAAGTAATCCCCTCCCGCTTATGCCAACGATTTTTCCAGTCATCATAGCACTTGGAAAAATCTTCCGCCTTTATGGCCATCAGAGCCTTCTTCGATTCAACTTTTATACCCTCAATTGAGTCAAAATGATGTCCTTGGAGTGGTCAAGTGAATTTGCTGAATAGCCAGAAGTTACACGAAGGTAGGCGAAATGAAGAAATTCTATTCGAAAATCACGCGATAGTTAAAATGGTTCTAGGTATAAAGCTTGCAGAGAGAATATTTTTACAGAGAGTTGCCCATTTTTCGAAATCTTATTTATTTAGTACTCTTACATGGAAAGTAAATATAAACTTCTTCTTCTTTACTGGCGTAGAAACAGTATTACAACAGCGCGGCAGTCGTTTCTTTTTTTCGCAAGGTGGCGCCAATTGGAGATTCCAAGCGAAGCCAGGTCATTCTCCACCTGGTCTTTGCAACTGAGTGGAGGTCTTCCTCTCCTTTCGTCGGCGGGTACTGCGTCAAATACTTTCGGAGCTGGAGTGCTTTCGTCTATTCGGACAACATGACCTAGCCAGCGTAGCCGCTGTCTCTTATTAATTCGCTGAACTATGTGAATGTCGTCGTAAATCTCATACAGCTCATCGTTCCATTGGATGCGATGTTCGCCGTGGCCAACGCGCAAAAAACCATAAATCTTTTATAGAACCTTTCTCTCGAAAACTCGTAACGTCTACTCATAAGATGTTGTCATTATCCATGCCTCTGCAACATATAGCAGGACGGGAATAATGAGTGAATTATAAAGTTTTGCTTTTATTCGTCGAGAGAGGATTTTATTTCTCAATTTCCTACTTCGTCCGAAGTAGCACCTATTTCCAAGAGATATTTTGCGTTGGATTTCAACGTTGTTGTTGGTGTTGATACTGGTTCCAACATAGACAAAATTATCTACAACTTAGAAGTTATGACTGTCCACAATGACGTGGGAGCCTGTCAAGTTGAGTGCGACGACTGTTTTTTTGATGAAAGGAGATATTTCGTCTTGCCCTCGTGCACCACCAGACCCATTTGCTTTGCTTTCTGTCCAGTCTGGAGAAAGCAGAACTAACGGCGGAGTTGTTAAAGCCAATGATATCAATATCATCACCATACGCCAGCAGCTGTACACTCTCAACGCGCTGTATAACCTAATTAGTTTATATTCTTCCGACCTTGTAACTTTGATTATCAGTTTTTTATTCTTAGACCAAGATATGACACAATAATGAATGAAAATTTGTTTTTAATGTAATTTAGCTTTGGAAAGTCAAATTTCTGTGGAATTGACCATGAATTAATCGGACGCTAGAAGTTCAGTGCTCATTTAAACAAAAGTCAGTAGTCAAATCCTGATCCCGTCTAATGATAGCTTCCAAATATCACAAATCAAAGGTGTATTTAAAGTCCAAATTTTGTACCAAAGTCAATTTTCAGATATACCAATGTAATCTAAATGAACTCTCCAAACCAAAAGACTTTTAAAATTCAATAAAGTAAAAATCAAAGATAAAATGTGTGTAAGTATAACTGAAAGAATGTACGCGCGTATTCTTAGCCATAGAAACAAATTATTCCATAGGCGTAACTGTGCGATGAGTTCCCTACATCTGCAGTTGTCTGAGTCTGGTGTAGATAATCTGTGATTTAAAAACTCCCACAGGTCAGACGAGCACATCAATTACGTTGGCGCTACAGAGCTGCAGTCACAAGATCCGGGCAATATGCCAGCCAAGAACAGGCGGCCGATGCTGCAGATGCCGAAGTTCGCGATCTTTCAACGGGCTAACGGACAGACGTACTGAAACAACAATGCAAACAACACCAACAAACCAACAACTAAACGACAGTTACACGGCGTAGAGATGAGTCTGGCTCGAGCATATGGCACTTGACGTTTCGATTGAGCCAAGAAGACACACACAAGGCGCACACTGCAAGGCCCGCGACTGCAACGAGTGACCTCTCAATTTATCGTACACCCTTAGAGGCGCTGAGCGGCAATCATAAGCAATTGTGGCAATAGTGTAGGCCGTATGCACAATGTAAATACTACGAAAAATGCATTGGTAATAAGAACAACAACAACAGCTGCAACAATTACTGCATCAAAAACGCTTTAGTACCCATCAATGCGCTGGCGCATTGCCGACGAGACCAGTCACTGTGCCGGCACACACAAACACACACTTGCTTACAAACGGGGCGGCCCCCAAATGCGCATGCGCCTGCGCACATTCATGCGTTGATTGTTTTATTATGATGATGTTAAATTATTATAATCCAGCAGGCGAGCACACACGCAGCCACAAACACAAATACGAATATACATATGTACACACACACAGACGCATACATATGTACGTGCAAATGACGGCAATTGCAGTTGTCGTCGACGATGCGCGCATCTATCTGCAAGAATGTCTCGCATGCGGCGCAGGCGTAGTGCGGCTTTTCGCCTTGCAACTTGCGAATATCGGCAAAGGATGCCACAATTGCTCCTAAAGATCGCAGCGATGCTCAATGGACGTTGATAATATGGAAAAACAAACAAACGTAAAATATAATTTAATGATTACGATCGACAACGGCGCACACACACGCCCGCACATACACATACATACAAATGCTGGTCTGAAGTGGAAGAAAATACTGAAATTTGTGTGTTTTTGCGCGACTGCTTTGGCCGCCGCGCCGGCTCGCTGGCATCGCGCGCCAAAGTGTTGATGCCCTATTGTGATAATTTTGGGTTGTACTTACTTAATATGCGAAATTTTACAGATGAATGGTGAGAAATAATTTTCATTTGCCATTCGTGCCGGCCGCAACGCTTGCCACGGCGCAGCCAAACGCATTGGAGCAGGCGGCGCACGCGCAGCCGATGGCGCGCATCCAGAGAGATCGCTAGCGCCGGTGCGCCACTCAACCGCCTCCGCATTTGCATCGTTTTGCGATTTTGTATTCCCGTTCGTTTGGTAAGACGGTCTCTTATGGTTTCATGCTTTGTATTGTATCGACTGTCCAGCCGATCTGGCAGCCAAGCGCTCGTGTGTGTGTGCAGCGTTTTGGTGAGCAAAATGATTCTTATTGATTTTTAGATGATATTTCTTTGCGCAGCCAAATCGATTTTGATTGCTGGCGATGTAAAATTTTAGATAATATTAGAAGTTGGCACAAGGTTAACGGGGTCTAATGGATGAAATGTGGAATGAGGCAGCATGGAAATGTGCTCAGGAAGTAACTTGATAAGAAGTGTTGTGGTATTGGGCTTCGCTTAAGTTAGGGCTAGTTATTTGTGGTCTGAGTTTTGTGTGCTGTGTTTTTATTGACTTCGGAAAAGGGAACTCTTGCTACAGTTTGCCTGCCCTTTTAGCATATTTCTTGATTTGAAGATGTTCCACGAACAAACCACTTTTCGTGCTGAGATAAGGAGCAGAATTTAGTCGCCCTTTAAAATATTTTAAGTATGATTTGATTATGAATTGATTTGTAAACGTAGTCCAAGTGAAGCTCAAAAACTTTCGTTTCATCCTTGCTATGAAAATTCATCGCCTGACTATTTTTAGAAGCAGTCTCCGTTGGTGAATTTTTTTCGAAACTATCAGGGTCACACTTGAGAAAATATTCTTGTAAAAAGTTTTGAGCTGAAAAGTATTCTAAGCAGAATCTAGGTAGATCTCTATTCCAAAAAACTTAAAAAAAATCAATCCTTTGCGGTATTAAAGGATTTTTATTGATGAACAAACTTCTCTTCATCAGACTAAAACTTTTCACTTTAAGGTCTCATCATTTCAAATTTTAAAATGTCTTTATAAAGCTGGAATACTCTAAGAAGAGTTCAAAGACTTTGTCGTTTTAATGAATTTCGATCAGACAAAAAATTAGAGAAAAATTTTCAAGTAAAATAAACAACAAAAATAAATAATAAAAGACTATAACTCTTTTCGAACAAACAAAATGGTATGCTGCATTAAGTTAACAATAAATTATGCCAAAATTAACATCCCCAATCTACAAATTTAAAAAAACAATTAAAGAATTACAACAAGTTAAGAAAATCGCAAGAAAGAAATCGCCAAATTTCAGCTAAGCTCTCTACATGACAAAAGAAAATATTTATTATTAATCCAAATAACCATAAGCATATATACATAGATATTCAAAATACAAAACACCAGACAGATATTGAGCTACAAGCTGGTGGCCGTAGCAAAAATATGTGGGCGTTACTAGCATTTATTTTTAGACACACACACACAAGCTTACATGCGGTGATTTCAGTAAAAAGGAATTTCAAAATCGAAATCAAGAAACTGGTGGGACCACATGAGGAGTTTACTGAATCTCTGGCGCTTTCGACGATTAAAAATGTTTTTATAATTGCTCGTATGTTTTGGGGTGTCGACATTCATTAATGCTCTCAGGTTGGCTTGTTCAAATAACTTTTTTGTTTGTGATAAATGTGTGCATAACATAACAGTTAGGAAATGGGCAGGAAAAGCATATCTGCATTGGCGTTAGAACCCCTTGAAAGATATGTTTAGGTAAACTAATTTTTCTAATGGAAAAGCTTGCTTTTGAAAAAGTTCTCACGATTCGAATACGCGTTAGATATAATTTTCTCATATATTGAGAGCATTTGAGGGAGACAATAAATATTACTTTTATTTCGAGCATATTATTAACATTTTAGTTGGAAAATCTTAACAACCTCTGACTGCAAGTTTCTAATCTTTAGATCTTCTTGTCGAAGAAAGCCACACCATTTGCGTCCACTTCTGCAGAATCACTTGCAGTAATATTGATTTTAGTTCGGATTCAACAATTTTTGAACTCTTTTGACTTTCGAACTGGTAAACGTAATTTTACTTGATACAAGTTATAGGTTAAGTTTTCGTTGACTTCTCCTCAGTTGGCATTCCTGACCAAAATAGGCTGAAAAGAGGCGCTGTTTATTACGAAGTTCATTCAGAATTTGGTAAACATTTTTTTACGTTCTTTAATATTCACTAATGAGGTTATCTTTAGATTTTAGAGGGTAGCCGAGCGGTAATTAAGGATGACAACTATTCAACACGATATTTTATGCCAAAAAATCAGTCAATAAATATTTATTGGTACGCTTTGTAAAATAAATTGGATACCCAGGCACATAGAAAGAAATCAAAAATCAGTCGTCATGAGCTTCATGTAGTAGTTCGGCCCATTTTAAGTTTGCATGAGGCACGAATGCGGGGCATACCACGAAATGACTTTGATACTCGTAGTGTGGATTACTAGACTAGTACTTTTTGGAAACACAAGACACATAGTACATACTTCTAATATCTCACCTTCAAAAACAAAGTAAAAGAGAACCGGAAGACTCAGTGACTGACCTAAAATATGTCTCACAATACGGGTAATGGGTTAATTCCCGTCCCGTGGGACTATGTAGGTGTGGAGAGGCAGTTGGTAATTTTTTATTGGCGGTTTTTTACATGGCGGGTCCAAACCCAGCGCACAACCCTGTGTAGGGGATATTTCGGCTTCTCACTTTAGCTCGCCTTCAAACGGATGTTCTTAGGCTACCCAGAGGATACTTGGTCAAAGACTAGAAGTCGTGAGCTGCTTGAGCCATATGTAAAAGAACCGTTTCTGGCCACTCCCAAGTGAATGGCGGTCAGAAATCTTTGCTCACTTGCGTGAACTTCTACACATGACTCCATCCTCCGATCTCAAAAGAATATCGAATTTCCTTCTTTTATGGTCTGAGATAAACACGCGTTTGAGACTATTTCTAACCAAACAAAAACCGAGATATTAATCTATGAACGGGCGATAATATCTGAGAACCACGGTAGCCGAACGTTTCAGTATTACAGCGGTTTGGATATTCTAATGATTTTAGAACCTAAATTGTACTCTAAGTCAAATCAAAAATCATATCAAGGAATAGATTTTTACGTCCAGGACTAACTCTATAATCAAAATACTATAAATCGAGTTTATTGAACACTTTTTTGTTAGCATTAACTCGTTTTACAAAAGTCAGAATTTATTTTTTTAGAAAATTGCTGTAATTTGTTTTCAGGTCCATTATTTGTCTCCCTGTGGGGATAAAAATTTCATATAATCGTTAAGAAAACTCACAAACTAAACTCAAAGTTTCTGAGAAGCCTTTATTAGACCATTAACCCTCTTTCTTAACCACAAAATTTAGCCGTTATTCGCTTTTGTTACCACCAAGACCTACACACACATAGGTACACACTAAGTATCATCTGTGTAATGCCGATGATAAGCGCGACTGTGCTCGTACTTCCGACAGCCGAACATAAACATAATTGCGCCCAGTGAATTGTCAACGAAAACTAAGTATTTGGCATTATCGCAAATTACAAATCTTTAATTAAGCATTATTTCTCCCAACGGGCCGGCTAAGGGAAACAAAACCGCTGAGAAACCGTTGCAACAGATGCAATTACAATTGCCCATATCAAATTTTGTTAAACACACACAACCACAGACGCAGGCGCTTAGTGAGCAACTTAAAAATAAATTCAGCCACATTGTTAGCTGACAGCAAGAGAGCGGCACACATTCGTTTACGGAAAAACATGAAAAAAAGTATTTCAATCGTGATATGAATAAAAATTTTTCCGATTCATATCTTGTCAGTGCGCGTTAGGCAACAAGGACCTGTTGTCTGCTGCCGCCGCCGCCACCGGCACTGCTGAGGCAAGTGAGCTTGCCACAAATATTGTTGTCGCCCGTGCGATTATGGCCCAGCAGCTTGAGTGCGCAGTTAGCAATGCATTGCCATAGCTGTTGTTGCTTTTGTTGCAATTATTGTTGCCATAATGAAGCGCATGCGCGGCGACGCTGCCGTCTAATGCCGCTGAGGCCACTGCACATGGGCGCTTGGCGGCGCTTCAACCGAGCGCCCGCTATCATTTGTTACTGTTGCTGATTGTTGCTGCTACCACCGCCGCCTGCCTACTATCGGCATTATTACCGCTGCTATTTGCGGCCCATTCGCGGGTGATTGGCGTCGCTTGTTGCAGCGCCACAAAGAGTGCAGTAGCCACCTTTTCATGTTGCCGTAAATCGATAAAGTTTTTTGCTTTCGCATTTGTTGTTGTTGCCTCATTGTCTGCTTTTCATTTTTGCTTGTCGGCAAGTGACGCCGATTGCCTTTTTCCAGAGGCGCGCACACATACACACACACAGCCATGGCTGTTAGGAGAATTGTTTTGAGCGGGTGGCTTCCACTTGTCGCGACTTACCCATTTGTACGGACATTTGTGTCCACCATTCGCTTGTATATGGAAGTCACATGATTTATTAAGATAGCCCTGAATGCAGTTGATACATATATGTGTGTGTGTATCCTTAACGGATATAAGTATTATGTATTTTAGGTGGGAGATTGGCTGTAAAATTCAATGCAAATATGTTGGTGCAACAGGCTGAGTTATGAATGGTGTGGTCGTATATGGTTTATGATACCTGCTTGTTGCACAGGTGTAATAACGTGTTGCAAGTTCGTGTATTTTTCCATTTTAAGAAAATATTACATTGTATTTAATTATATGCGAATATAATTAACTGAAATTATTTCATTTAAGAAGCTTTTCTCGACAACTAAGGTCCAAATATTCATGATACTTAACGGTAATGCGGTGTAAAGAGAACAAGTATAGAGTCGATTCGTTAAATCAAAAAACAAATTTCTTTTAAATTTCTTGAATTTTGGTCTTTGACATTCATTTGTACTCAAAGTGCTGATGCCAATTGATTTATAGCATATCATCTTTAGTCTAAATATAATATGTGTGGACAAAAATTGTAAGACTTTCTAATATAAAATTCACACGAAAACCTATCGGTCGAAGTACTTTTTTTTCTAGGTAAAGAATTGGTGCTTGAGAATCAACGATTGACAGTCAGAGATCTTACTGGCATCGTTGGAATATCGGAACTATCAGTGAAAACCATTTTGAAAGATCATTTGGGCCTAAGAAAAGTAAAAAGATGGCATGAAACGTATTATTACTGGCGACGACTCTTGATTCTATGCTTACGACCTGGAAACAAACGATCAATCGGCCGAGTATCATGAGAAAGGTAAATCGAAATCAAAAAACCACGTTGTTGACAGTTTTCTTCGATTATCGATATATGGTGCACTCCAAATTTCTTCCTACGTGCCAAACTGTCAACAAAGAGTAATGGGCCAACAACTATTGGTTTTTGCACAACGATAATGCGTGTCTTCGTGAATTTTAAAGAAACGGCCCGAGAAATTGCTTTAGTATACTATTTTATACTATACGAGATGCAGATTACTAAACTCATTTTTCGGAAAGGCCGCTTTTCAGTCGCGGGCCGCCAGTATATTTCAAGCTGAGGTTGCTATTGCGAAAGCCTCGAAGCTGGCCTCTAATACACCTGCAGGCATTTCCAGAGACAACATCCACGTAGGCAATCAACAGTAATCAAGGCAATAACCTGGCATCGGCCAAAAGTGTTTTGAGAGGCAAGGCAGCAGTAGAAAGTTTAGCCAGAAGAAAGCAAAATCACTTCCACTGGGTTCCTAGCCACAAAGGTATCGAGGGTAACGAAATAGTGCACGAGATTGCCAGAATGGTGTACGGCTAACAACCAAAACCGTGATCAACATTGGGAAACTCATGCATTATACGACGATCTGGACAAAAGCAACATACGCCCGTAGAATGAGGCGGACAGATCGAGCTGTCAGGGAATGTCTAGAGCAAGACATCAGGGAAACAAAGGAGCATCTCAGGTGCACTTGTTCCGCATTGGCTAGACTACGCTGTAAGCATCTGGGGTATCCACGGTATTATACACCGAAAAAGGTATTCATAGTGAGGCCACAGAGTCTGTTGAAATTCGCGTCAAGTTCAGGCATCCTAAAAGATGACTATTCTTCATGGACCTAATAACTGAACTCCAGCTAGTATCGCAAAGGATGACGACTGATCTATGCGTGGCTCATTGGCCAACCAGACTAACCTAACCTATTTTAAGGTCATTTTGGAGTTTAGTGCAATTCCAAGGATCCAGTTATAGGAATTCGAATCTTTAGCTTTATTAACATGTAATATTTCAGATGGTCCCAAGGTGCTTTTTGCCGACTAAACAACTAAAGACTACATACCGAATTATAATACATATAACACTATTTTTCTATGAAATTTGTCGCATAGAAAATGTAATTGATAATCTGGAACTCAAACTATATATATATAAACAATATACATACTGGACGTATTTATATATCTACCAAATATTTTTTTTCGTTATCCTTTTTGTACTAAGATTGGGTTTTTGCGTCAAAATGTGACTCAATTTGGTGATTTCTTTGCAGCGATCATTATCTTGAGGTCTAAGCGTAAAGAAAAGTCACTGGCTTCAGATCCGTTTGCATTCATTTTATAGGACTCTTTTTTTATGTTTCGAACCTTTCAGCCACCAAGTAACTCTAATAACCCAAATAACAACATCGTGGGAAAATCATAAATTTTTGCTTACATAAAATTCATTTTTCTATTAAAAGTCTTAAAAAAGGTAAACAAACCGCCGCAAGCCATATTTGGTTGGCAAAGCATTCGAACGCTTGTATGTATGTACGACAACGAACAATTAATTTAACAAGTACATAACATATGTAAGTGCGAATGGCTAAGCTTACCATAACGGCACGCACAACAATAAGTGCTTAATAGTATTAAATGTTTTAATTACCACAGCCGTGGCGGCACCAAATGTGGCCGCCGATTGTAATCGTTGTCAATCGCGCCAAAACGAGCGAGTGATTGGACGACTTTTGGCCACGGACTAGGAAGGTGCCAGCGCCGAAAATTGAAAATGTAAACGACAAGCGCGTGCCGCAACGGACTAATAACGGCAAGCAGACAGCTGGCAAAGCCGCAAACACATTTGTTGTAATTGTTCTTGTGCTTGTAATTAAACTCTACTTAAAATACTCATGCAGAGTACGCCAGCGCGTATGGGCGCAAGCACACGACTCGCTGCGAGTAGCGTCGGCCACGCACAGGTGTCTCCATTTTGTCAATCATTAACGAACGTTAATTAGTTTATAAAGTAGCTGCGATCGTGCAGTCGAGATTTGTTTCCCATAACACACACATACTCGCTCACACAAACACAAATGCGTGTATAAACACACACACCTTAATAATTAAGGCAGCGACGCAGCGTCTCACAGCTGTGCATGGACAAATATGGCAACGCTTTAACTCGCCGCAGCGACCAAATTAATATGGCATGAAATTATAGTCAGCTACTTAGGAACAACACACACGCACACACACATACTTACCTACTTCGGAGCGAACTTGTTTAAGTAAGTGATCGTCTAAATTGTTTTTAATGTGTCTGCCTTAATTTATTCTGCTTCTTCGATTAATTCAATGCGCGCGTCTGCAATTCGCCACGGCAATGCTAATGCTTGTATAATTGGCTTTATTATTTTAGTATTGTTGTTGTACTACATAAAGTGTTATTTTAATAGTAGATTATCAAGAGTTCGAACAAAAATCGTACAAATTCCCAAGCCGAAAACAGTTTGTATGTTTGCATGTGTGTGAATGTGTGTGTGTGAGTGGGAAGAAATTAGAAATTCAACAATGTGTCAAAAAGTCAGCAAGTGTTGGTCATTACGATCACGCCAACGCTTTTCTGTCAGCGTTTAGCTAACACACAGCTTCTATGAAACTGACCGAAGCTGTTTTTTTGTTGTTTGGCTCGAAGTGTGTCCAATTAATTAATTAAATTTCGTAAAATGTAGTTAAACGTGTTTTCCCAAGTCATTAATAATTTCGTTTGATTTGATTATCTGTAACGCTACTGGTATTTAAATGTTGTTGTTGTAATATTTTTTGAGCAAACGAAACACGAAGACATTAACATGAAATAAAATTGATGATTTACGTGGGGTCAACAATATTGATGTGAAAAAATGCACCAGAAATTGAAATTTAGATTGATGGAAACTAAGATTTCCTTGAGATTAAAAACAAAAGAAGATATTAATAGCATAACATATGAAAAATAAAAATCATAACAGTAAAAAATAAGTAATTGAGGGTTTGATACACATATCTTACGCATTAAATGATTTAGTATAAGTTCTTGGGTCTGACTGAGGCTTAGGTCCATGTGAAGGCTGGAAAATGTGAAGGTAAACTTCAACTATTTTAGTAATGAATTAAAATTCATTAGAAGAACTATTTATGTTAAGTTTAATTCCGATATCTGTTGATTTACCATCTGATCGAAACTTACTCGGACTGGTCCGTTTGAATTTGTGAAAGGCGAGCACACGAAATTGATACGTTTTTTTTTTGAATTTGGTTGAACTCTTTTTATGGTCGTGTGAAAACTGATCCCCATATGTATATTGCTGTGTATGTGGCAGTGTTTTCAATGACGCGAAAAGTTTTCTTGACGATTTTTAATACAGAAAAAAGTTGGCTAGAAATGTTGTGCCTCCAATAAATTTGCGGCTACGGAATCATTAAAAATGTTACAGAAGTGTTTTGGTAGTTTACTTTACTACGAACACAAGTAGTTGAGTGACAAAAATCATTCAGTGAAGGTCGTGAAATCATCAAATCCTTCGTGTCGTTCATCCACCTCCGTTAATGACCTCGAAAAAGTTAAGGAAAAAGTGCTTTAAAAGCTTGGTGCTGGCATCAGAGAGATAGTACCGAGGATTTAAACATCTCTTATGTATCGACTGAACTTCTTCTTCTTCTTTATTGGCGTAGACACCGCTTACGCGATTATCGCCGAGTTAACAACAGCGCGCCAGTCGTTTCTTCTTTTCGCTACGTGGCTACGTGGGGGTCTTCCTCTTCCTCTGCTTCCCCCGACGGGTACTGCGTCGAATACTTTCAGAGCTGGAGTGTTTTCGACCGTTCAGACGACATGACCTAGCCAACATAGCCGCTATCCTTTAATTCGCAGAACTATGTCAATGTCATCGTATATCTCATACAGCTCATCGTTCCATTGGATGCAATGTTCGCCGTGGCCAACGCGCAAAGGACCATGAATCTTTCGCAGAACTTTTCTCTCGAAAACTCGCAACGTCGACTCATCAGTTGTTGTCATCGTCCAAGCCTTTGCACCATATAGCAGGACGGGAATAATGAGTGACTTATAGAGTTTGGTTTTTGTTCGTCGAGAAGGGACTTTACTTCTCAATTGCCTACTCAGTCCGAAGTATAGTATCGACTGAACACATTTTGGGTAATGTTTTGGGTATGAAGGCGCCGTCCAATTTCAGCATGATTGTGACCGGGATTTAGGCAAAACTTGATACTTTTATCGCTCAACCACCTTTTACTTTCCGAGTGAAAAATCTGCTACAGAGAACATATATTCGATTCATTTTTGATCAGATTATACAAACAACATTTTAGAAGGAAAGAATCTGGTGTAGTATCGGATAGGAATTGGGTGCTGACTGGACGACAACAGTTTCATTTCTCATTTTTCAAGGATATGTGAATCAATTTCGTTGAGAGCTGTGCTTGCTGCAATATGGAATTTCACCCAAAAATGGGCGGTATTACGCTCATTGTTCAATTTTTACCTCTTTGCCCACACAACTCGCCTTTGTCATTTCTGTAAGACTTAGCGCTTCTAACGCTTCCCTTTGGGGAATTATCGTACTTTTATTATTTCTTAACGTAACTTCTCTGGAGACGGTGTGTTTTACATCCGATTTCATCCGTTTTCAAATTGTATGATAAACGCTTGGGAATAAATTTACAACAAGTTTGATGGATATACTTTTCGTAGCGTCAGTTTGTGGAATAGAATACACATTAACACTTTTAAAAATCACTTTTAAAAATCTCCTAAATCAATTTATTGAAATTCAAGAAATTAGAGCTCTTCATAGTTTTTCGCTCAAGAACAATTTGTGCGTGTGGCAACAGACTGATTTTGCTCATCTGCAATTCAAGGTTGAACCAAGAAGCAGTTGTACTGATTTTCAACAAAATTAAAAATAGTACTCATGGCACTCCTGATAGCCAACCAGAATTCAATTTACCCCGTCATCTTAATCTATTTGGTATATATAACGCAATATCTATCCCTATAAGCTATAGCAATTACAAAACAATCCTCAGGAGAACAAAACTAATCAACACTTGACAGAGACATTGTAAACATTTCCTGGAAATGTAACCACATTCAATCCACAAATATAATTCACTTCTGATAATCTCAAAAATCTTCGACAAAAATCATTTTCACACCATCAAAAGCATTAATCAACCGAAAAGTGAAATTCGACGAGCGCTTCGCATTTCAATTTCGTTAATTCGCCAACTGCATAACTGTCACTTGAATTACAAATTTATGCCATCAACGCCACCAGCGTTGTGTGCGCAACCGGTACACTGCTCACCAACCGATTCATGCCAATTAAGCTAATGATTACACTCCAAGTGTCTAATTTTTCGCCAAAGAGGCGCAAATGACTCAACATTGCCATTGGCACGAACAAACGTAGGCTTCACCTAACAGCATAATAAACGAATAAACGGTACAAAACGGCAACCAAACTGCTATACTTAGGCGAAATACATTTATTGACGCCCAAACAAAGTCAACAATCCAGCAACCATCCGGCAAATCGCATTGGCGGCAGGAGAACTGGTTGGCTGACAGCCAAAGTGATTGCTGCAAAGGCGACGTCGCTGCGGTTGAGGATGTGGACTTCGATTTCGGTTTCGGTCTGGCTGCCAATGTGACTGGCGATGACGAGCAAGTGACAAGCATTTCAGCATTTTTGCCAACATTTTCCACAGACGAATAAATGCACACTTATACACATACATATACACACAAATATAGTATAGAGGCAAAGCGCTGCAGCTGTGATTGACGAATCGTGCTGCAGGCAACCCACTGCTGCTCGCTTTAATTTAGATTTTCCAAACGATTTTTCCGCTCATGGCAAGAGCCTGGCATATGGCAGCTTTGAAACGCAAAGGCAAACTGCGATAGAGTCAGCTAGATAGGCAGAAAGATGGATGGACAGACACAGACAGGCCTGCCATGCTCTGCGCATGCGCATGGACATGCAGGCGTTCAAGGAGACACGCAGGCGACTGCGCTCGCACTGTTGCGGCGCGCACGAAAGAACGCGCCGAGCTGGCCGTCAGTCATTCAGACCGGCCATAATCAATGACAGCTTCTTGATTATCATTACAAATGTAGCAACAAACAAAGGCAGAGTTATTATATTACCAAATGGTCTGGTAACGATCAGGCGGACGATATCTGAGCTTATTGATTTTCAACATCTAACTGCACTTCAATCAATTGAAAGCGTTGAAACCGCAATGATTCTAACAGCATTGAGTGGAACTGAACTGAATTGAACTGCATTGAGCTGGGCTACTGTTAACTGATGGCAGCTCGACCGATAAAGTCAGACCGTGAGCGGCAATGTCTGGTGATATTACGAAAATATTGATTGCCTACCGCAGGCGCAAGGAACGTAGAAATTACGAATGGAGCACCGGAAATAATGATTGACGATTGGTGGTGGATTTTGTTAATTTGAAGGTTGAAGGTCAGGCTGTTTGTGTGGAGACAATATTCCGAGCTATGTATGTATCATATGTTATGGGTATTCATCAGAGCAGAGATGCAGTATATTCAAAGTCACACAAAAATATTTTTGAACGACGTTTTCCAAATAGCATTGAATCAATTGAAACGAATATAGCTCACTCTTTATTATATCATAAAGCCTCCCCTTATATTCTATAAAAGGAAAACGAAAGATTACAACTTCCCAAATCCAAAATATATTCACTTTTGAAGAAAAATATGGCAGCTACATTACAAGAGCCTCATTCAATCATTATTATGCTCTCTATTGGTTGAATTGTATATAAGAAAGCATATAAATCGTTCTGCATCCAAACCCAAGAGCCTCCGCATGACAAAGCACGTTTCTGTAATTTTCGGAGTATTTGTTTACATATTTCATTAAATATTTTTCTACACGCTTACAATTCAATTGACATCAATTTAATTGTACCTCAAGTGGGTACTCTGTAAAAGACACCAGCAATGTTTGCCACTTATGTGTATAAACATACATATTTATCTTGTTGTTCATTTATTACCGACCAAACTCATGATGACTTCACTCTTTCATGCAGCAAATACTGTCTTCATAATTTCATGTTCAGATATACATATGTACATATATGCGAAGCGGTGAGTCATCCAATTAGGCAAACAAAATATTAGAATTTCTGACTTCATATTGAACTAGTACGAAAGTAACCAGTTTACTACTCATCCAATTCTTATGTTCATCCATTTGAGTACGAACTATCGTTTATATGTATATATAATATTTCTTTTTTGTTTAAGTGATTTTGATTCAACATTGAACTTTATGCCATATTTCTGCACAAATATGACTCTCATGGAACTCTGCCTTGTAAAAAGTACTATGAGGTGCCTCAGTTCGGCGAGGAATTAAGACTAGTTCAAAATTAGTTCAATGCTTACCCTTCACTGCTGGGTAAATATATTTTTCTCTTCTTCATCTATGTTTGTATTTTATATCGTATTCACAATAATTGTCGCCGTGACTGCTCTTCATGTTGCAATATTTCGATAAGCATCAAACGATTTAATTGAACTGAAAAAATGCCAATCCATTGGAGACGACATATCTCGATGCATGCCGCGTGCTGTTCTGTTGTGTATTTGTATTTTGTATTACAACATATCACAAATCTTTTAGCGCTAAATCTGGAGCTGAAAAATTAACCAAGAGAGCACATCAAGTTACCGAAGATATAATACCCTTCACAATTACAAAAAATTCCTTACAAGAACTATGACTGATCAGTTTGTATACTACAGTGACTCGATCTAAACATTTTATTTGGAGATTGCACCTTTACTTTAGAAAATAAGACATGTAAAATGTCTTGAAGTTTTCTAGTTAAATGAAAATCTTTCCATACAAGCACATTATTCCGATCTTTTAGTCTCTATGTATGCCACTGTGATCCGATATAAGCAGCATCTTTGTGAGAAAAGGTCGGAGCCAACATTTCAGATCGATATCTTAAAAACTAAGAGACACCCGGACATGGCTACATCGACTTACCTCGTCACTCTGATCTTTTTTTATATATACACCATAGGATTTCTAACGTTTTCTTTTGGGTGTTACAAACATCGTGGAAAACTCAATATACCCTGTTCAGTCCCAGACAGTGGTTGTTACCGACGACAACATCAAAAAAGTCCACAAAATAGTTTTAGATAACCGCAAAGTGAAGTTTTTCGAGGTAGCAGACACTCTAAAGACATAGTTTCAACTAAACACGTCCAACTATCATTAATTGGGTATGAGAAAACTATGTGAAAGAGGATGCCGCGCGAGCTCACTTTTGACAAAAAACAACGATGAGTTGATGATTCTGAGCCATGTTTGGAGAAGTTGAAGCGTAAGAAACCTGAAGTTTTGCGTCGATATGTGACATGGAGTAAAAGATGGCTTCATAATTTCACTCCGAAGTCCAATCGACAGTCATCCGAGTGGACTGCACACGATGAATCCACTCCAAGGCGTGGAAAAACGCAACAGTCGACTGGCAAGGTTATGGTGTGCGTATTTTGGGATTTGCATGTAATGCTTTTGTTGACTACCTTAAAAATGGAAAGACCGTCAACAGCGACTATTATATAGTGTTATTGAACTTTTTGAAGGACAAAGTCGCTGAAAAATGTCCGCGATGAAAAAGGAAGTGCTATCAAAACAATGCACCATGGCACAAATCAGCGAAACGACGCAAAAATCTATGAATTGGGTTTCGAATTCCTTCCGTATCCATTGACCTCTTCAGATCTGGCCTCTAGAAACTATTTCTGTTCGCAGATCTCAAAAGAGCGAACAACTTGGAACAACTTTTTGTCGAAAGAAGACGGGATCGCCGAAACTGAGGCCTATTTTGAAACAAAGAACAAATCCTACTACAAAATTGAACAGTTGGAAGGTTGCTATAATCAGTGTATTAGCCATAAATGGAACCATCTTGAATAAAAAAGACGAGATTTGTCAGAAAAATGCGTTTCACTATGGTAGTCCGGGACTTTTCAATTGATCTGTTAGCTAGAGTGAGCTATATCGTGGTGTTTTCAATTTTTTATCTTAAATGGCGCTCTTTATGTGACTCAATTACTTAGTTGGATTATTAACTAAGAGGGTATGGAGTTGGTAAGTTAGAGAAAATTTAAGAAAAAAAACACTTTCTATCACATATTTATAGTACTTCACTCCGACAGAAAAATCTAGCTTTTATATAGTATCCCCGCACACATTCTTCTTCAGAAGAATTAAGGAGAAAATTTCTCTCGAGTAGTACAGTATAAAGAAGTTCAGATATTTGTAATTGGTGTTAATCGGTCTTTTCAACATTAACTAAAACTTGGTTTAGAACCAACATTCTTCTAAAACTGATAGGTCTAACTTTACCTAATATTCAATGCGAAATCGGGGTACTGAAGTCCAAAATACATCGTCGAAATCATTCTTCGTTTCAAACAAGATATTACATCGTCCAGCACTCAGATTGAGACTAAAATTCTAGCGTGATTCCTGTGACTAAAACTGTAAATAATACATCAATATCTCCAAAACAAATTAAAATTCTCCATATAAATATAACGATAACCGAAATAGAGACTGAATTTGAATAAAAGATTAAATTGACTCAATTGCACTTCGCTTAATTAATGGTAATGGTGTTCAAAAACAAAAGATCGCGAATAACTTTTACTTTAAGCTTTTGTTGTACAAATAATAAAAATCTGCAAATAAGGGGAAACGGATCTCAAAGACTTGACACAATTAAATTGATTACAGAAAAACCAACAAAACAAGCAACGATATAAATGAAATAATTTAACAATAACAATATACCCACATTTATAGCTGCGCTGAATGCACAACAATGCAATGCTCAATTCAATTATGCATATCGGTCATATATATGGTAGGTAATATATTCATATTGTAAGGAATTATAATTTCAGTCAAAACAATTAGTGAAAACGTCGCGATTGTCAAGTTGATATGTTGATATGATACTACTATGTAACACACACACAAACAAGCTAACGCGCAAGTTTGTGAGTTAATGCAAGTTTATGAATGCACAGTCTACAAGAACAACAATAAAAGCTACGCTAGTCGTCACGTAGACTTCCTTGTTGCACGCAATCACCCACATAAGCGACGGCAAGCGTACATACGTTCTCATTCAACTTTTAAATAAATGTAAAAAAATACACGTAACATACAAATATATGCTATAATAGAAAATATATACATATATTCAAGTATATATCTAGATATGTACGCGTTTATAAATGCACTGCCGTTAAATACAGAAGTGTTGCTGTGATTTCCTAGAACGAAATGCAGAAGCCGTTGAACGTGTCAGTGACAAATGTCAATTGTTGAATGCTACCAACAACAACAACAACCACAACTATAGAAACGCTTTTTGTTGTGCCAACAGCGCTAATTTCTCAACACGATCGCCTGACTGACTGACTGACTGCGCGTCTGATTGAGTGTGATTTTAACTATGCATGCGTTCACCGCATTGCAACAACGCGCCGGTGCCAGCAGGTGAATTTGTTCTGCGCGGGCAGAGTTGCCGGTGTGGAGGATTTTAGAAAAACATAAACATTTTAATATTCAGTCCAAACAAGAAAAAACGTTAAAGTCGGCTGCGCCGAAGCTAATATACCCTTCACAGGTGCATTTCTTTTAATAACTATGTGTTCAGTTTGTATGGAAGCTATATGCTATAGTAATCCGATCTGAATAATTTTTTCGGAGATACCAGTACCTTAAGCAGTAATCCATGTCAAATTTCGTGAAGATACCACGTCAAATGCGAAAGTTTCCCATGCAAGCATTTGATTCCGATCGTTCAGTTTGTATGGCAGCTATATGTTATAGTGGTCCGATATCGGCAGTTCCGACAATTGAGCAGCTTCTTGAAGAGAAAATGACGGATACAAAATTTCAAAACGATAACTTAAAAACTGAGGGACTAGTTCGTATATATACAGACGAACATGGCTAAATCGACTCAGCTCAACCTACTGATCCTTTATATATGTATACTTTATGGGGTCTCTGACGCTTCCTTCTGGGTGTTACAAGCTTCGTGGCAAACTTAATATACCCTGTTCAGGGTATAAAAAGACTATTTTTGGGAATTGAAAATTCAAACTACTGTATCTTAGTGCTTTTGAGGAAAAATTTTATATTTTTTGACACCGCCCACTTTCAGATAAAATCTCATAGCTCGGGATATTGCAAGAGTATGAAATTCTTATGTAGCAGTGTGAAATTGAAACCACGCCTACTTCCCATAAGTATTTAATTTTAAATTTTATTTTATTTTTTTTATTTTCCAGTACACAAACCAAAAAGCAATTAATATAACGAGATAAAACGTTGCCCTTGAGTATGCTATCTTATGACCAAAGCTTGTCCAAATCCAATTAGAACTGTTCAAGCCACAAGGTTCCGAATACGTGAACCTCAGTACCTATAGTTGACTTTTAACCGAAAATATCGGTCAATGTATGGGATATACATTTGAAATTCAGAGAGAATCCTTTCGTGATAATAGTATCTCTGTCTATGAAAAATGAGATAAATCGGGTCAATACTTTCCTGAGCCACCATACAACTAATATAAAAGTCTTCGAACTTCCGGGTGACTTTATATCGCATACATCGCCCAAAATGTGAGTTATTTTAATAAAATTGATAGATAAGGTTTTTCTAATAGCTTAGCATATTTGTGCTGTTTTCTAATAACGGTTCATATTTTTGCATTGCATTAATCGGGTGAATACTTGCCATAGACCCCATATAACTAACAAACCATGTACCTGAAGGTACTTTCCCAGCTTTAATCCTTGCAAATTACTTGAGTATCAAGACTTTAAAAAACTGTTTTTTTATTTAATTCAACGGCAACTCCAATTGCTACAAACACCTGCATATACATACACGGTGCGTATAGAAGCCACTATTTGCATGAAAGAATGCTTTTGTGTTCACTTTGTGCTTCATATATTCATGTATAAATGTATGTGAGTACGTGTGTACAGACTTGTACTATAAAAGAAATTAATAATAAAGAAATAAATAATATAAAATAATGAACATTTATCGTATGCGACGTGAAAATTAATAAATGTACAACAACAAAGCAGCTAAAAATTAGCACTTGTCAGCTTTGAAAGCAATCCATTGAAAGTATGTAGTAGGAAGGCGACAAGTGCGCAGATGTATTAATGGAATATTCGAATAGTCGGTCGCACACACTTTTGAAGACAGTCAATTAGAAACGCAGCAGGAGAGAAGAATACTTAAATATTTTTATTAAATTTTAATGTTCTAAACTATATTTACTCTCAAGCAACGAACTTAAGCTTAAATTATTTACAATAGTTCAAGAACACTTCTATTTAGCCAATGGGCAGGCAAACCTTACGACACCGCATTTACCAGCACTCAAGGGTGCCCGCAGAGTGGACGCTTAAAGCCGAGCCGAGCACGTATCCTTTACGATCCGTTCGGCTATGAGCGTCTACTAGTGTAATAGATTGCTTAAATAGCGACATGTTCGAAGCGGATGTTTTGGAAGAAAAAGTACAGAGAAAACTGGCAAGCCGCCGATGTTTTCGGAATTTTAAAAAATTATATGTAACAATACGAACCTAATCGTCGTATTTTTTACTTGCCTAAGAGTAAATTGTACAAAAACAGATATTTTTTGACACTTCAAATATTCCGAAAAATTGAGTAATCTCAGCCGTCCTTATAGGTAAGTTATATTTACATATACATACATAAAAAGCATCTCCTAACAATTCTCTCATTCATTAAATATATGCATTCATGAGCTTTGCTTCTAATTAGCTGACAGCAGCTGTAACTGTCCAGATATTATTTTGTTCAAAGCAGAAGCGCTTAATACACATCCATATGTATATGTACTCGAAAAGTTGAGAAACTCAAAATAACCCTACATCAACATCAACTGGTTATGAAGAATATTTCAACCAGAATAGACCACAAATACAACTAGTCAGCGAACTGTCTGTTTCCATACAAGTACCGCATATTTTTGATGTGTTTAAAACCTAAGTGAAGTTAGTGTTCAGATGTCAGTCAAAAATGTACTAGTTTCATACTAGTCCAAAACAGATACATTACTGTGTAGTTTAAAATATATTTTTGCAATTTTGGGCGGTTTCTGAACCATCTTTACTAAAAAAAATAATAATAGGTCAGATACTTTCTCAACTAGTTTAAATTTAGCATATTTTCGGACTAGTTTACCTTTAATAATATATGATATATTAATGTCAAATTTTAATCACACAAATGCCTGTTATATGCCAGTTCAAAACAAATACATAACCGTTTGGTTCTGTTCATATTTTCAGGAGCGTTGATCTTTTTCTGAAGCAACTGTAATTCGTATAAGTGTGATACTTTCCTGACTAATTCGACTTTTTACTAGTTTTTAGACTAGTCTACCTGTGAAATTCTAAATGTAAGCACTCATGGGTACTTATAACATATACTGGCATATGACTGCCGTCTGACAAACGGTCTATTTGACTAGCAGTTGCCGGTACACGCTTTGCATACGAAAATCGACATAACGCCACACTATTGTCTTTTCACCTCCCCCATTAACTAGACGTTATCTATTCTGCCCATCTATTGCCTAATGAACTCATAAGTATCCGGCGTTATTTTTTCTGTTATCTTTTTTTTTTTTGTTTTTGCATTATAAATATTGCTGCTTGTGTTCTTCAGTTTCAGTTTGATTCATTTGCTGTTTCGCATATATCTAATTGTTCGGATGTTTGTATGTATGTATGTATGTATGTGCATGTGTATATTGCTTATAAGGCTTTGACTTCTTTACACTTTACCTGATTTTTTTTTTTTGATTTTTTAATATATTTTTAAGCATTTTTTTGCTGTTTTGTACGCTTAGTTATTCAAAGTTCATAGCGATTCACGCACGTTCACATTATTTATTTTATTGTCATTCATTTACACATATGCACACACTTATGTAGGTATTGTCTATGGAGAAATTTTGTGTGTCAAGATTTTTGACACACGTGCAATACAGCGAATTTCAAATCTGAATAGAAAAAAAATAAAAAATAATTAAAAATTCAAAAGTCTTCTCATTCATAAATGAGAATTTGAGTAAGCTGGAAAACGCGAAAAAAAAGCATAGTAAAAATTCAGAGGAAAAATCAAAAACTAATTTATAGGTCTATATGAATTATAATTCAATAATTATTGATGTGTGTGTAAATAACGGTAAATAGTCAAAACTCATACCTGCGGCAACACTAGTACCCATTAGAAGCTTAACACATTTATCACAAATTCTTTGCCAAACACCGCCAATATTCGCACATAGTGTTGCCAGCTAGCATTTTGCTGCTATTCGGCTATTAAGCCAGTTTAGCCGAGTTAATTACACACACATCGTAATGTCTTACATATAAATACTCAATGTATAGTATATACCGTTATTACTCATCGGTTTGCTTGCAACATGTGCCAAATTAAAACTGCCGCAGGCTGAGTGGTTCTAGCACCCACTTGTCTCTCTTTAAATTTGTTTTGGAGGCTTACGGTGCGTTCAACCGGTCGTGTGTGAATGAACCAAAGCGTGGTGAGCATTTAATATACCATTTTTCACCTGTGTGTAATTGTCAGTGTCATTGCAATCGTAATTGTAATTAATAGCTGCCGGTGTTGCAAGTGACAAAAATATTAGTGAATTTTTATGAGCTACCCACGTTTGCGCAGGCGTCCGCACTTCATACTTTCGTATACATACTATACTTTGGACTATTGCAGTTCTTGTTATTCTTTTGTAAACTAGTACATTGATGATTCAGGGGTTCATATTAGAAGTTGCACATATTGAATATTTATTACTCAACATATAATAGTTGTCACTGAGGATGTAACACCGATGATGCCGATTTTTCTATTACCACTATTCTTCGCTTACACTATTAAAGTAGAATAATCATTTTGCATTAAAAGAGGCCTCCGATCTCTTGAAGTCTGTGAACTGTAAACAGTTCTAGAAGCCAAATCCGGACAATGCGGAATTTTAAACTCAATCAAGTTTGTAACTTTGTCATTGTTTCTTTTTTTAACTTTCTTCTACTTCAATTCTAACTTAAAATTATCCCACAAATGCTGCAATAACCCTCTTTAACAGTCGCTGCTGATCATTTTTCCCTCTTCAAGATAGCTGATATCCATATGTTTCTATTTGCACTATAACTTTACAAGCTAACTCTTGTCAAGCTTTGGATTGGATTCCGTTCCTTAAATGGACTCAAGTGTGAAAGGATTGAGCTATTATCCCATGATGAAAAAATCGGATTTAATAAATATTTGTAAAATGTTAGTGTTATTTATTTCTTCTACACGATATTATTGAAGTTATTGCTCAAGGTATAAAAGTTATAAATATGTATATCTATTGCAAAATCAAAAATCGCATTGCAGTTTGCTTATCGATAAAGCGTGAGAAATTTTTTAGTTTTATGTCAACTTTGTTTTATAAATAATGTAAAGAGTACTTACAGGTAAGCTCGTTGATTGTGACATTTTCTCAAAAGATTAAAATGATAAGTGATTAGTAAATATTTACCTTATCGAAAGAAAAAAATTTAATTATTGCTCGAATCAATGCAAATAATTTTGCATACAAAGCTGTTGCATACTGCGAACATTCGATAATATTGAGTGGAAGGCTTTCGAAGTTCAAAAAGCAATTTATATTTATTGAAGAATAAAACGATTGTAAGAGGGAATTAAGTTCGAAGTTTATCGGGGGAAATAAACATTTACTTGACACAACAAGATTATTATATTAAATATAATTGTCCTTATGCAGTTTAATATCATAGTGGAAAAATTTCAAATCGATCTTCTAAGAAATCTTCAAATCCTACTGAATTGAAAAACACACTATAAATCGTAGCCGTGCGGGTGACATACTTTATTGTAATGTATAATACTGTTGTCAGTTCGTGTATTGAATAGAAAATTTCAGGAAACAAAACGATGTGGGCCGAGTTTTGAGAATCTTCCGAAAACTTCTTCTGCAGTGACTTAAATGTTATAATGCATATGCAGCAACGCCAGGCCGATCAATCAATCTTGAAGCACGTTCGTCCTCAGCCACGTTTTCATGCGGCGAAGTGTCGACAAACAGCGGTCAGAGATCGCATTCCTTAAAGGAAGTGTGCAAAATATGCGAAAAAAAACAATAAATTATGGGGTCTACTTCGCAGTTCTTCAGCGTTTCCAAAGCAGTAGTCGGTAACTTGTTGTCTTTGGACTTTTGCTTCTGCCCCAAAGGCACTGCACTGTGATCAAGTTCTTCTTTGTGCTTCAAACGTCGCACGACGTTGTCATTGTTTAAAAGGTCTTTGAATCTATCTATCAAGCAGGCAATAAGATTTTCCATTTCTTTGGTTTTCAAAGCACATCATTTTTCTGGAAGCAGCAAACTCAGTTGAAATCCATCCAATACTTCTCTAGAAAAGCGCGTTTTCGTCGACTGTATCCAACAGTGTATTGTACACTGAGACCCTGTAGTATTCTTCGCAAGTTCTCACGCAGAAATTTTCGCGATTTCTTAGCCGGCCGCATATTCTTGGTTTTTCTGCGTCAACTTTCAGTTCAGCCGCCATTTTTTTCGTGTCTAAATAAATGGATCGAAAATGTTCCTCATCGTTTTGTCTTCGACTTTGAAACGTTGCAAGTAGTGTATCGTTTATATTTGATTCCTTTTCTAGATCGATCGATTATTTCTGAAGAATTACGCTGAGTGAATGAATTGGAGATAGAATATCACTTAGGCAGAAAATCCCAATTAAAAATTGAAATTTGCTCACGACTGCGATGAGTATCGTTGCTTTTCCCGCTGTTTCCTCATTTTTCCAGTTACTAATTTTTCTTTCTTGTAAAACTTGGAGTGATTTCCCGCATTTTCCCTCTCTGAATCCCCCTCTGCCTAATAGAACACGATTCTTTGGGGCGATTGGTTTCTTAAATGGCTCCAATTTATGAATTAAGAGTTTATCCGTAGAGGAGCAGCTCATATTAGACGATTCCCCATACCACCTAACACATTTTCAACCGCCTGGCCTAAGTTTTTGCTTTATAGAAGAAAAACTATAAAAAAAAGCGTCTTTTCTGCAAACTGGTGTACAACTTTTACGTGTGCGCTCTCAATACTACGTCAACTAATCACAAAATTGTCTGAGTAGTTTTTTAAATAAAAGCTAACGCAATATTATATATGTAACCTAATCGCATATACCATATATATAACATATTCATACATATGTATGTACAACACAATAATATCAACTATTGTAAAAAGAATCGATTTCTATTTGTACAAATCATACTTTAATTGGTTGTTAAGCCTTTATTAATGATAAATATAATTAATCCAAAATGAAACGAGGAATCCAAGCTACATATCCATTCATGCCACCCTTACAACATTTTGGCTGCAAATAATTTCTGCTGTCAACTACAAGTGACTTTGTTAGTCACATTACTTTTGAGAATCAACCTTAAAAATATTTAATATTGGTATTTGTAACTGAGAATCTAACACCCTCTCTCACGGTGATAGTAATTGAGTGCGTTGAATCCGGAACTAAATCTCCGTGTATCAGGAATTCAAATTCGACCACAAAGCCATCGTATATCAAAATGAAAAGCGAATAAGCCGTTAGTAACAACAGATGCACAGTAACTCCTCAGGAGTCCAAACGAGAGGTAAACATTCTAACTTTCCCGAGTATTTTGGAGTGTGGTTTGGAGAGAAAAGAATGAAATTGCCTCATTGGAATTGAAAGCTAAACTTATTCCTGCAAAAATATTATAATTATTCTTCACATGATATTTAAGCCACTAATCTGACACACAGGTGTCTTGCTGACCTATTTTATGTCCTTCTGTTGCTTTTCTATTTGGTTGTAGTTGTAAACAAATCAGAAAACAGATCAAAATATGTCTGCCTTTCATTTTGTTGTCATTGACTGCCCCCAGGTTGTATGTATCCCAATTTATGTGAAACACAATTGTTGTAATTGTTATTGTTGTTGTTGTTGCATACGCTTTATTTGATCGAAAATCCTGTGACAACATGCAAATCGACATGAACACATTTGAGTATGCAGCAGCAGCGAACAACAGCAACAAGAAGGACAGCAACAGCAATAACAGAGACAACAATAACAATAACAACAACAGCAGCGACAGCAACAGCAACAGCAAGAGCACTAACAATAACGAAAACAGCAACAACAAAGCTATCGCAACAGCAGCAACAACAACAACAACAGCGACAGCGACATTGAAGGAGACAAACAATCAGCGAGACCACAAATAAATAATTGTTAAGGCAAACAAATGACAACAGCAACAACAATCGCCAAGTACTAGCGAACAATTGTTACAATTGCAATAAAAATCTCATCTGAAATGTGTTTATGAGCGCGACGCCAAGCATGTGGGCAACAACAAAGCACAGCGGTGACAAAGCAAGCAACTGGCAACACACAGAGCCACACACAAATCGCATATAGACCGAAATGACATTAGCAATAAACCATGGCCAGAATGACAATTGTTGCAGCCACAAAAACAACAAAAACAAAAGCAAATCGCATAAAAATGGAAAATAAATGGAATTTAATAAAATAAACAGCAGTGAATATGGAACTGGGCAAAAGGAGATGACTGTTGTACGGAGGAGACGCTGGGGAGAGAGCGGTGCAACAGCAACACATTGAAGAAAAATAGTTAGCATTTTGTCACCCGAAATGATCGAAGAGATATGACTGAAAAAGTGAAGCAATTGAGATTGATTGCTGCAACAAAACAGCGCAACAACTGCCAGCATGTGCGAGTATATTCCGTAGGAACATGCATGCCACAGCGGCGTGTGTTGCACATTGAACAAGAGCGACACAATCAACGCATTGCTGGTCGAAATGCGACAGCGACCATTTTTACATGAAATTTACCAACTACTGGCAGCGCACACACACAACCATGGGTTACAACGACCATAACAACAACAAATAATAGCGCTAACACCAATAATGCTTGCAACAACAATGGCGGCAAAGACAATTTGTCACAGCTGCGTAGGCAGTTTGCTTGACGAAATAACCTTTTTCTTACCTACCCCCCCAGTCAACAACAAAGACAAAAACAACAACAGCAGCGGCGTCCGTCATGCTCGTATTTAGATGACGCAGCCGACGTGTTGCCTAGCTGTCCGCCTGCCACTCAGCCCGGCGCTGCCAGGCAATGAGCAACGTGCTCGCCACCAACCTGCGATCTGGAAGACTTTAGTCTAATTTGCTGAGATCGGGTTGAGGCGCAGCTGAGCTCTAATAAAACGCGCTGCTGGTTGAGTGTTGTTATTGTTTTTGCCATTGTTTTGACATTACTTTTCTTGTGGTTGATGCAAACTTGCTGCTACTCTTGTTACTGCTGTTGTTGGTGAGTACTTGGCAATGGATTGTCATGTCATATCAAATACTGCAAGCAGGTAAACGGGCCGAACTGCCCGACATACTGTCACTGAGTGCATAAAACACAAATATATACACACATATAAGTATCTATCTGCATATAATATTAAGAATTATTGAGTTATGTTTGTGGTAAAGTGATGGCATTGACGGGTTTGTGCCACTGCTGCGCATGCGTAGACTCGTGCAACACTGGTACAATTAAAATTACATTTGTTCACACATTTACGTAGACAATGTTTCAGCGTTTTATATGAAAAGCGCAGAAATATTGGAAATTGTGGCAGGAGCAGCTCCGCGCGAAACCCTATAGTAGATACTCACAATAACTGAATCAATAACTAATCGAACGAGATACCATCTTTAGCTCTCTTATAATTATATCACAAAGATAAAGAGTGTATTGGCTGGCTTCATTTTTTGAAAAAATATGGCCCAATGTTTCCTCTATTCATAGAACACACCAAACAGTGATTGGTTTTAAGATAACCTCTCACTGTGAATACTTTTAGAGCTGAAGATTATATAGACAGTCGGAAGACAGCTTTTGAAGTACATAAAGGTTCCAAGAGCTATTTCATCCGGTATAGTTTGTTCTAAAGTTTATTTGTATATTCGGAAGAGCCTGATAAAAAATAAAAACAGTTCTACTTTCTTTGATCAAGAGACGAATTAGGTTCTTGATGCGAAGTAACACTTTCAGGTAGGGCGAATGAATCACAAAATAGGCTGTTTTTATGGCTTACATTTGTGGTGGTTCCAAAATCACGCTGTCTGATTAATTTATGTCATATGTGTGAAGTTGTACTCAGTAAAGCTGTGACTCGACGAGACATGTTCTTCCGTGTAAGGTTTTCAGCGTTGCCGAAGTCGAAGTATACTAACAATTCCTTTTCGTAATGTCAAAAGAGTGATTAACGTAAATAAAAAGATCATGGGTGTCAAACTGTTTATCATGTACCCAAGGTTTGGTTCTTGATAAATATCTGATCAATTAAAGCGGCACTAGTGAGATTCAACACTTTCGTTAATAATTTATTGACCTAAAGGCCGTGTGCTCAATGTCTGGTTAGTAGCCATCTGTCAGTTAAGATCTGGTTAAATATGTTTTGGTTTAAGTTAACCAAAACTTAGTTGACAGATCGCTGCTAACCACACATTAAGAAAAGGGCCATAAGTAGAGTACAGATTGAGGCCATTTCTATATATGTGACCTGGTCTACGGAAAGGGGGCTTAGGTGTCAAAAAAAAGGAGAACAATTAATAAGATAACGAGAAACTGACGATTATTTTTAACAGCTTTTCCCAGAAAACTAGTTTTCGCACGTTAGCTCCCTTTTCGTAGACCAGGTCACATATTTTGAATAATTCCGTCGGTAATTAAACGGAACTCAGGTAATGGAAGCGCAATCCATCATTCTCATATTCTCTGTACAATTCGCTATGCTATGAAGTATTTCCTGTATACTATATGTCATTTTCTCGAGATTCCTTACTAAAAACTTGGATATTATTAAATGTACCGAGGAACACCAATTAGTAGTGATGTTATAAAACAGAAGGACACTCAAGCTTTCAAAACTTTCAATAAACATTTATATATATGTATACTATAACCTTCCTACCAGTATAGCAACAAAAATATCGTATCTAGCATGTGTTATAACAATGTACATATGTATATAATGTAGTGCATTCACATACGATTTCAAATGCCGTTGAACTCTGCTAAAGCAATATATCAAAAAAGTCAAATCACAATGCATTTAACTCACAGTCATAATTATAAACCGCAAAGTCGAAAAATATTTTGCTTATTTTTCGCCAAATACTGTGTTCTAAGAAATTAGTGATAAAGGCGAAAGATATGGAGCCATATCAGCGACATTGTTTCTCAGTGTCCAAATATGTTTAAAGTATATTTGTATACTATACTATATACACATTCCCATACTCACATATTTCCATACATATTCAGCTGTGTAAGTGTTAGCATTTAGAAAACCCCCTTAGACTGAGCTTTGCACATATATAATTATGTATGTAAGTATATACCTGCATTGCACAACATGTTTGTATCTGTGGCAGTCTGTGCGGCACACCGGTGTTCCTGTTGCGAATTCTCGCTTTGAAAATAAAAGTGAATTTATCACGCATTCGTGACCAATTTCAATTTATGACAAAAAGCCACAGACGCGCGCACAATTTACACACGGAAGAGGGGCTCGCGAGTGTGACACAATGCCACTCAATATACATATGTATTTACAAATGTGCCCAGCTGACCAGCAAACAATAATATCGTATTTGTCTCTCAAATACATACATACATACATACATTTTGTTTTTGGTGTAAACTGCCATTTGTTTATGCACTCGAAATTATGAAGTGCGCAGCCGCATTTGTTTTGGTGTTAAGTTGCCGATTTCATGCAACATTTCGCTTGCTGCCACACTGATAGCGAAGACATAAATCGTTTGTTAACATTTTATGGTGTGTGTGAGAATGTGCGGAATACATACTTACCGCATGTATGTAGATTATTAGTGAACTTAATTGATTCGGGAATTACGGCAAGTGTGAGTGATTGCGGGAAGATTTTGGATATGAATTGAGAATTCGACAAAATGCTCAATAAATTTGGGTTTAATTGTGTGACTCAGATTATTTACTCAATATATTTTAATTAAAAGCTTTTAGAGGATTTTAGAAAGAGTATCAGAAATACTTAGTCACAGGATCGAGTTTCACTTTCATTATATGTCCCCAGCTCTGTGGCTCGAGGCCCATCTAAACCTATTCCGGACTTTGGATCCGGGACCCGGTTGCTATGCATTCGGGTCTTGACTACAACCGCACGATACTCCCCTAGAGACCAGTCGGCATGAGCAGGTTGGAGCGAACTCCAGTCTCCAGTCCAACCTCGTAGAAGAAACTATTACCTGTTGAACTTGCATACTGCCCTCTCCTGGTGACCAGGTGTTGGACACCATACACACACCACTCACATAAAAACCAATCCTAATCCCCAGTTAAACGCCTTCGCCGCCTAAATAATTCACTCACAAACGACCCTTACTGTTCGGCATTCGATCTAGTGGAGATCAAATCCTTAACATCCAAACGTCCATCAATCCAGCTAACCCCAACCACTCAGATCCCTAATGTCCGAGTACATTGGGCATTCTGCAATTACATGCACCCTCTACCCCCGCCCCACAGAAACAGCTGACCTATCAGATAGCTGCCTCTGACGAAAAAATGCATTCGGAGACCTATGCACCGTAAGCAGAAAACCCAGGCCCAGACTAAATCTGAAGTCTGGGTTACCCTCAACAAACCGAATGCATTCATATGTCACCCAATCGTTAGGACTATTGACCGTTAAGACGGTGCGACATGCAGGCAAGCATCATCCAACGAGAGGAGTTTTCGGCACCCCAAGACGGACGTGTCTGCTTCCCACCATAAAGCGGCTCCATAAGTGGCACAAGCCACAAACAAGCCACGATATATGGTGGGAACAGCACGACGTCCAAGACCTTAATCACTCCGCTAAAAGCGTCTTACTTTGCCTACGGTTGCCAGTAGTCGATCCTTCACATTCGCCAAGTGTGAAGTGAAACAGCTTGAATAACAGATATATGCATGCTTTAGTTTTCCGATCTAAGGACTATTTTCGGGGATTCAGGGAAGGGTTGTCATTTTTGAACATTGCCGAGAAAAGTCACCGAATGTTTCTACAAAAACATTCGCGCATAATCTCTTAATTTATCACATGTTCTGTTATTTGGTCACATCAATTATATTGCTTCTTTTTCCTTTCAAAAGTCAAATAATCCAAAAGAGTCCCAATTAACAATTAACTATGCAAAACACCAAATAAGCGATGACAATCTAGACAAGCACTAAATCAGTATTAATAATGTGTTTCATTATTACGAAATGTTCCGAAAAATACGCAAATAAATTTCCAACTTTAAAATCCAAAGCAATCAAATAGTCTTTTCTTTATTTGCAACGCGGCGCAGAAAAAAAAAACGTCGAGATTTTTCTCATTTAATTTTGAAAAACGCGTTAATCAAATAAAATATTTTTTGTTGCAGCGAAGCAAATATGAAATATTTTGTTGAAAACATATTATTTCTAGCCGTTTTTCTTTTTCAACCGCGGCGTCCGCATGCTAGTGAAAAACTCTGCCCCATCGGTAACTGCAACAACGCCGGCAAATGCGCGCTCGACGGCAATGACATACAATGCGCCTGCGTTGCCGACTACTTCAACGGACCGCGCTGTGAACAGTTCATGAACCACTGTGAGGCGAACCCTTGCCGCAACGGCGCCACCTGTGAACCGGCGCTGGGGCAATTCCTATGCAAATGTGTAGACACCTGGGGCGGACAGCGCTGCAACATGAAGAATATGCCGACATTTACGAAAATGCACTTGCTTTTCAATCCGGTCGGTGTGTTTGGTGAACGGCAGAACTTTCTGCTCACCGTGGAGACTTTGGGTACAAGAAATTTCGTGTACGAGGCATACACTTCAAATTGTCTTATCGACACCTTTGAATCTTATCCCAAACGGAAAAGTGGCTTTCGATATTCGAGGGACTTGAGAGCTGTTGCTCGTTCATTGGGTTTATTACACGCTGGGCGTTTGCCATATAAAAGCGGTTACTATCACGAAGGCTACGAGAGTTTCTGGGAAGCGGGTACATTGATTATAACAGTGCGGGTCGCCGATTTGGAGTCAAATGCACTATATGAGCAGACCTTTGCCTTGTATATTATACAACCGACGGATGTGCCTTGCATACCGGACATTGGTTTCATGCATGGCTCTGACCCGCAGGAACCACTCATGATAGATATAGCGCGCTTCAACGTCTTTAATGCCATCATACACAGGCACTGTGCGCCCAACTCGCGTATAGAAATGGAGTGGACTGTGCACAACAGCATCGGCACAAGTGAGGATGGAAATTTCCTAAAAATATATTTTTGTGATTTTGCTCTCACTTTCAGTTCTATTGTATGAATTCGGCAATACTGGCAAGAAACAGCTGAAGGTTAAGCCTTACCGTTTATGGTTCAACTATCAAGGTGCCGTGGCACAGTCCTACATGGTACGTGCAAATGTGGATGAATACTTTGACGACACGGTTGTGCACAAAAAAGTTCGGGTGAGTTTTGGACCTTACCTTTTTAACTTTCCATCAGTAATATTTATTTTTGTTGAACAGTGTTACATATTCATTATGTCCAAACCAGTTTCGGCTTTTATCTTAGGCGGCACCATACGTGAAGTGGGCATCCGTGAATCATTTTATTTGGATGGCTCAAAGAGCCGGGATTTCGGTCTCTCGCCTTTGGTTGAGCAAACAATGAAGTACAAATGGAGTTGCGATTCGAGCGATGACAGTTCAAATAACTACTGTGGTCCACATATGGGAGCAGGTTGGTAATACTTCAATATTCAGTAAAATAATGAAAGTATTCCCTTGTTGTCGCCATTTCAGGGAGCATTCTTCATATACCAGCCGGCGTACTTCAACTCGGAAAATCTTATACATTTAGCTTTCGAGTTAGCTCATATGTCAGCTTAACGCAGCAAGATGTTGCAAAACAAGTCATTAAAATTACAAATGAGCCCAAGCATTACGTATACATCGTTTGTGTAAGAAATTGTCAAATGGGTACGTTTGCCGCCGGACGTAAGGTTCATCTACGCATGCGCTGCGTCACCTGCACGGCAGCACCTACGATTACATGGGAAGTAACGGGTGGCAGCGGCATACTTAAGAACGCACATCGGCTCGGCTTCATGCCACCGAATAGCGGAAGCGTCAAAGTTGAGGCATCGGTGACCAGTGGGGGAATGAATGGAAAGGTTATAGTTGAGCTGACGCACAATGCACCACCTGAGGGTGGACAATGCAGGGTAGAGCCCAATAATGGCGTAGAATATGAGACTGAGTTTCATATAAAGTGCACAGATTTTGAGGATCCCAATGTGCCGCTCTCGTATCAATACATAGCCGAAACCTTCACCTTCGATCGCACAAACGAACGGCTAATGAATACCAGACTGCCAGTAACGAGCAGCATTAAAATTGTGGTTTGCGACTGTCTTTTCGCTTGTACCGAAGCACAAGCAGCTGTGAGCGTGTCCGCCATGCAAGTGCCGCAAGATGAAGCGGCACTCAAGTCGCTACTAGCTCGACCGGAAAGTAATATAGCCAAACTCTTGCTGGACGGCGACGTTGAGCGCGCCATGGTGCTAACAGAGGTGTTGACACGAAACATGCGCACGCTGGCAATGGGAGAGATCATATTCTATCATTTGAGGTGGCTCGAGCTGGAAACACTGCTACGCGTCGAGCAATTAACAAAAATAACTAGAAATTTCTTGGCGCCACTGCAGCCGCTGGACAATAAACGCGTCACACTTTTCACCAAATTCCTGCGTATGATCGCAAATGGATTTTACTTCATCATCGTGGACAGGGAGTACCAGGAGCTATTGCCTGAACCCTATGATTTGCTCAACAATCAAGTAGTAGACATGATTGCTGAATTCTCAGCGAAGCTCGAAGATATGCCACCGGTCGTACGAATCGAACCAGCGAGCAGTGGTTCGGCAAATCGTCTAAGTGAAAAATATGCGCCTCTGCCAGATTTCGACGAGACGGTGCTTACGCGTATTGGGCATTGGTTGGATGTTATATTCGAAGTATTTCGTTGTCTACATTTTGTGGGTATAACAAGCACAGTGATGCACGAGCCCACGGATGATCATTATAAATTGGACAAACCGGGTGTTAAGGTGGACGTTTTCAGTATAGAGGGTACAAAAATGTTGAATTTCGAAACTGAAAATCGTAAAATTGAAATAGTAATGCCTTCAGCGATGCTCGCAGAACTCGAACAAACACTGCAAAGTGCACAGTTACATTTTCAAGTAGTGTCTTTCGAGCGAAACCCGTTTTGGTGGTATCCCGACACGGAACCGCTCAACACCGGCATAGTCGCGTTTAGCGTATACAGCAGCGCCGATCCCTTGAGAGAAGAGACAATACTGGAAAATCCAATTGAGTTTCGCATGACATTATCCGATAGCACTACAACGCCGGCACAAAGCACCAATATAGTGGAAGGCTATGTTAATGACACACTAGATATGCCTATTTACCGCATTGAGATGCCGGAAAACAGTGCCGCAATTGTCAAATTCTCCGATCCCACGACTCGACTATGTGTTAAATTAAAGTTGTGCACAAAGCCGCGCAGCCATCAAGTGCGCAACTCCACGGAGATCGTGCCGGAAAAGAACACATTTCATGTGGTGAACAATAAGGGCGGCAATGCCTGGGCTTACCTCGCTGTGATGGCAGCAGAAGAAATATCTTCGCCAAAATCGTTCAAATTCGAAACTACCATGCTGAAGTGCCTCATGTGGGACTTCAAGTTGCATGACCCCGAATGGTCGACAGCTGGTTGTGTGCCCAAATTGAATTTAGCCGATGCACAGAACTTGAGTTGCAGTTGCTACCATTTGTCGACGTTTGCGGGGAAAAAACACGCACAAACCGCCATGGAAACTGACGGCTCTCGTCAGGTGCTGACACATCTACCCACCAACGGTTATATGGTTTTGTTTTTCCTAGCACTCTTGCCACTTTTCGCTGCACTTTTTTGGTGGGCTTACTACACACTACACCATCACAAGGGTGACTTAATCACCTTGCTCGATCAGGAAGAGTGCCACATAGAATATGGCATCAATGTGCACATAAGCACCGGTGGCCATTGGCATGCTGGCACCACCGCCAATATCATCCTAATGTTTGCTTTGCCTCAAGGTACACGCAAATTTGTTGTGTATCAGAATCCGCAGGATCCTCATCTCGTGCGCAACTCTACTTGCACGCTCCGTTTACCGCTAAGCGGTGATGATTTAGTGCAGCCGCTGCTGCTAAGCATACGTCGTGACAAATCCGGGCGTTATCCCAGCTGGTATTGCCGCAACATCGTCATTGAGGATTACGCCAATGAGGTGATGTGTATCTTCGAAGTCGAACAATGGATAACCACGAAACCGTTAGTTTTGGATGCAAAAAATTTTCGCGAAGGCTCGCAATCCTTCAAACGCAACTTTCGTAATACGCTGGAGAGCCTCTTCATTCAATGGTATTTATTTCAGGCTCTCATTGGTCCATGGAAATATGGTGAAATGCCCTTAAATCGCTTTGAACGCACTTGTATTTGGACCGTTAAATTAGCCATAACCATTTGCATTGTCATGTCTTACATGGGCACGACGACTTTGGAGACATACGAGGAGGAGCGCGAGAAATATAAAAATATTGCTTATGATTCTGTTGAAATATTTTTTCTCTGTGTTTTTTCTTATGTTATTTGCTTTTTCGTTGAGACAGCACTTAAAGCTTTCATTTGCCATGACGAATTGAAGAATAAAGAGGATGATGAAAACTTGTCGAAGGAAGAATAATTGAAATGTCAAAAACAGAAATTTTTGTATTTTCATGTTAACATTTGCTGTGGCAGTTACAGCATGTTAGGTATGGGAAGCATATTTTACAGCATACTTTTAGGAGCCAAAACTGTTAACATTATAGCAGCGAACATTAATGAAATCTATCTTTTTATACTATTCATAACATAATCTGCTAAAGTGCTTAGCATTAATCTTATCGTTTATATTCTCAGTATAAAAATAATTAAATTAGTAGAATAAGATCAAAATTTCACCAGTATTTTTCTGACAATTTATTCAATTGGTCCAGTCAGTCAGTTACTATAAGGGCTTAAATTCAAATCTGTTAAGTTTACATCTGAAAGTTCACTCCTAGCGGCATCTCCTCTGCGCACATACTTATGTACCTCTGAGGGATATATGAGCGGAATAGGCGCAGTGAGCTTTGTCACGGATAGATCGAAGCTCAAAGAGAAGATTAAAATGGGAGTCTTCTGCCGGGAGCTCTCAATCGACTCTTGTTTTTGATTGCCAGACCACCGCAGTATACTTCAACGAAGTGCTGCTGCTTTTAGAAAGGTATGCATCCACTCTGATAACCGACCTGCTATTCAGGCCTTGAGCTCGCTAATAGTGATATCAAAGGTAGTTATGGAGTGTAAACGGTTTTTACGCCAGAAGAGAAGATGATGGGAACGAGCAGATGTTCCCCTGACGAGTGCACCCGGGCGTTGGAACTATGGGTCACACCCGAACTCAATAAGCGTTTGACAGCCTACCGCAAAGGTAGGTGTTATAACACTGTCCCATTGGCACTCATGCGGTGAGGCAAAATATTTTCAAGGACACAACTTGTCAAAACTCCAGGAAGGAAGATAAGATGGGAACATCTAGAACTTTCTCCTTCACTGTCCAGTTTCGCTAGACTAAGATTGAAGCATCTTGATTACAATAATTTCTTCAAACAAGGCGAATTGACTGGTGTAGATATTCGCCGGCTCTGCAGATATGCCTTCCATACTTAGAAGTTCTGGCCATCATAACGGAAATGCGTTTCTAGCAGTTCAAATGAGATATTTAGTGGTGTAGCTATCCTAACCTATATCTGTAAATCGTGAATATATAACCTCATCCTTGGAAAGAAAAAAATTACTTACATTTCTCTAATAAAATGAGAATCAGAGTTAGGTATTTTCCTTTTACTTATATTTTCGAAGACAATATAAAGACACACACTACACAACTTTTGCATGTACAAATTTAAACTTTATTAAAAATTATTTATCGGACTTTACATAAAAAGGAAGAACAGATTGAATGAATAAATTTAAAAAATTTAATAAAAATATACCAGACCTTGTTCTTTATAAAACAGGCGCAAGCATAATATAAAATAGCAAAGATAAGTAATAGATTACGTGAAAGTAAGAAAATAAAAATATAAAGAAAATCAAAAATTACAAAACAGAATAGTCAAAATCAAAACAGTTTGCGTTTACAAATCGCACGGGCCATCGAGGTTAAGAGCTCGTGGGCATACGGCAACTTTCGGTCGTCGACATTTTTGTTCGTTTTTGTTTTGTTGCTTTTGATATTATTAGAGATAATCTGACTAATTAAGCGGGCAAGCGCCTTGCCAGATATCGCCATGTATCATCTTCGGTGTAATGCGTACTGCCTTCTTGTTCACCTGGACATTGCGTATGCAACCCTTGAAGGTTTTCTTCGTCTTCAAGCCTGGCGCCTTATTGAAGGCAATATGACCGCCCAAGAAGAGCGGACGATTTGTTTTTGTCGAAGTCGAACCATCTGAGCCAACACCCGGATGTGTGCTGATGTAATCCACGGAAATCGTAATGACGAATTTCGATTTTACCGCTTGCACATTACGCCACTTGCCGTCACAATAACTACCGTTATCAGGTAATGTATAATTGGTAGTGACAATGTTTTTAGAATCGGACTTTACGGTGAACACTAGACTATTGTCGATCAACTCCAGGATCATATAGGCGTTTTTGCCATGCACAGAGAAAAGCAGTCCGTCTGGCTCGCGTGGACGGATATCGAAATTGATGTTGAAATCAGTGCCGACGGTGAAGCGTTCGAAAAGCTTCACGTAGCTCGCCTGTTTGCTGAAGAAGAAACCTTGTTCGACTTCTGTTGAGCAGGGCACTGTGTGATATGCTTCTGGTTCCTTCTTCAGGTTTACATCATTGAGCCGTAGGTCTTTCAGACAACCATTGTAGAAGGGTTGATCTTCTGCAACATAATCGATTCTGTCGAAAACTTCCGCCTCCCAGAGTTTCGGCACGCCGCCAAGGAATAGTCCCATGTTTCGCACATTCAACTCATAACTATCCTCCACCATTTCAGTTACTGAATCCACTTCAATTTGATCGATGAAGAGGCTAATCGTATGGTGTTTGCGTGTTACTTTCACATTATGCCATTCATCGTCGTTCACTTCCGCTTTGCTGGTGACATTCACCACCTGTCCTCCAATTTGCACTTGATGATGCAATTTACCCTCCCACAGATAGATTGCAATATAGTCGGGTTGCTGTTTAATGCCCGCATAGAATAGCAAGCCGGCGGGGTAGGCAGTCTTGAAATTCAGACTTATATCGTATTGCTTGCGGAGCTTCGTTGGCGGCGATATTTCTAGACGCTGCTCACGCAATGCGTAAAAGCGATAGCCAGCGTCATCGTAATCGACATCGAAGTTTGGATTTGTGGGCAGTTTGCAGCGCGGATCTTCCGGCACATTTTGTGGCGGCAGTGGATGCACTGGACCAGCTAATGGCTCCAACGGTTCTTCTGGTTTCAATTCGGGTTCGGATTCAGGTTCTGGTATTGGCTTAATGTTTTCTTCTTGTTCTCTTTCCCGTTCACGCTCTTTTTCTCGCTGTCTTTCTCGTTCTATTTCGCGTTCTCTCTCACGTTCAATTTCTCGTTCTCGTTCTCGCTCTTGCTCTCTCTCCCGTTCTCGCTGTCGCTCCTGTTCCAATTCTTCTTCTCGTGTGTCAACGATTGGCGGACTTTGTGTAGGTGGCTCCTTCGTTGATTTTGTCGTAGTGCTAGCTGTTGTAATGACTACAACTGGACGTGATGTCGTTGTAGTAGTCACAGGCGCGAAAGGCGCCAGTGGTACTGCAAAGTTACCCGGGTACTCTGGCTCAGGTAAAAGCTCGTTTGCACCTTCTGGGAAGAACAATGGTATTGCTGCAACATCATAAGCTGTGCGGAACAAACATTAGTTTTCTTTTCAGACTATAAAATAGACACAATAGCCTACCTAAAATATCTGTTGGACAGTTATTGATATTGCCTTTACGTTTCTCAGCGCTGTCGGCGAAATTGACTATCTCACCGTTGATGGTCACATCACTAATGCAGCCGACAAAGTACGCCATGGTAGGCAGTGCATTTCGCACGGGTCTATAATTATCTGGTAATCCAGCGAAGAATATATCACCTGCTTGGATGTTTAGGGCTTCCGGTGTGTAGGGTAAACTAAAAAGGAAAGCCCCAAAAAATTATTAAGTACGGTTTAAAAATGAGATGTGCATCACTTTTTGCTTATTATTATCCAAACATTACTTACCGCTTATCTTCCGTGTCGTCTATGGACAAACGTAACTGATCGCCGTCATGCTGCACGGTGACCACATGTTCCTCACCATCGTTCAAGCGTTTCATATCCGACACAACCTCAGCGCCCATACTACGCAAGGTTAAATATCCGTCGTTTAGTGTGAGACCTATATTCGCGCTCTGATCATGATTGGCGCCATAGAAGATCAGAGCATCCCGTTGACGGGTCTTGAACTTCAAATTAACATTCAACTTATTATTGGACGTGACATTGGCTTTACGCAAGAAACCATATTCGTTGGGGGGATATGCCAACACAGTTGAGAATTTCTTCGGGCAGCCAGGTTTAACGCCATGTGCGTGCACATTATTGCCCAGATCCACCTTTGTACCCGAAATTGACACCTCATCAATGCAGCCATCAAAGTTATGCTCAGTGACCACCGAATGATTACGCTTGCCGGGGAAACCACCAAAGAACAGACGCTTAGGTATTGGATTGAATTCAGTCGGACCGGTGGGTATGTCTTCTTGGGCCAACATCATGTCGTCTACCTTCAACTGACCCCGTCTGCCATCACGTTCGGCTACTACACGATGCCATTTGTCGTCATTGTAAAGATCTTGTGTACCCGCCGACATAACATTATCGCCCAGTTTATAACGGAAGAACACTAATCCGTTAACAAGCTCCACCGACATAAATTGATCATTGCGTCCGTAGTAGAATAACAAACCGTCTTTGGAGTCTTTCGAAGCCTTGAAACTGAATTGTATGCTGGAACGTGCACGCAGATTATATGGCGAGGCTTTGAGTGCCACGTAGCCGTTGCCGTTGAAACGGTAACCTGTTGGCGGTATCTCTTCGGTTAACAATTTATTACGCGGTTGTGCGCCTTGGTTATTCTCCAAACCGAAAACAAAGTTCCACAGACCGGCATGTTCATCACCTATTCGCAGATCTTCGATTTCACCCTCAAAGGCGTTGCTCTGTATGTCATGTGGTGGCGTAAAGTCGGCTGGTGGTGGCAGACCGCCCACGAACAAGCGACTGTTGCGGTCAACATTAAACACATTATTGGCGCCTAGCAATGGTTGCTCCTTCTTATGCTCCACCACAGTGCCGTTCTCCAATTCCTCGCGTATGATCAGTTTTGCGTTTGAGCCAGTGCGATCTACAATTGCCTGATACCAATTGCCGTCGGCAACGTATTTTTCATTTGTAATACGCTCAGGTCCATTGCCCACATCCATGGTCAAGATTGGATAGCCATTTACGATCTCTACAGCCATGAAGTCCTCATTGTCTTTATTGGCGGGTGTGCTGCCAGCCGACGAGGTTCTATTATGGTTGCCCAAGTACATTAAGAAACCATTGGGTTTCTCGGTCTTAAAGTATGCTGAAGCTTTAGTTTTGGTGGCCAACAGTGGCGTGGTCTCGGGTGTTTTCAGTTCCAAAACGGTACCTGGCGAGAAGCGTACGCCCACCTTAATAGCATTGGCAATTTGGCGTGCAGTTTCAATTTGTCGCTTCAAGTTCTCAATATCTTCGCCCAATAACTGGCCAATCTCTTCGACATTTGCCTGCTCTTGCTCGATAATTTGCGCCAATTCATTCAGCTGTGGTATGGTGTCTTCCACGGTGTCTAATTGCGAGCGCACTTGTGAGACATCTTTTGTCGTGGCATCAATGTCTCTTGATATATTTCGTGCCTTCTCCAACTCCTTCTCGCTTTGTGCACCGACAGGACGCAATACATCGAGGACATCTTCAATTATGTCCAGCGCTTCGGTAGCATTCTGATTGGCGTTATTCCACAGATCATGCTGCGTTTCCACTGGCAATTGTTGCAATGCAATATTTATCTCCTCGAGACGTTTCTCGGTGTTTTTATTCAAATTCGATATGTTTTCTACTTTCGAAGCGGAAACGTTCAACCGTGGCTCCAACTCACTTTGCACCTTATTCAAGGCGCCACGCGCATTTTGTAACAACTCGCCGGAGTCCTTGTCAGCGCGTCCAGCACGATCTTCGATGCCATCGGTGATCTCCGTGGCGTTGCCGGCAGCGAATTTGGCTTCTTTAGTAAATTGTTGTGCTGAAGTAACTGCATCTACAATGCCACTGTAAGCGGTAGCCGCCTTTATTGCTGGCTCAGCATTTGCTGTCATGTGGGCATATTGATCAGTGAGGTCGTGAGCGCGTGAGCTCAATTCATCAGCACGTCGTATGGCCTTTGCAGCCAATTCAGTTACCTCGCTGTTCTCCTTTTCCATCTCCGGGAAATCCTCATCGACATTTTTATTAATATCTCTCAAGTCGGAGAGTACACTCGAGAGTTGATTAATTCTCTTGTCAATATCAATTAGCGCCAAGTCAATATTCACAAAGTATTTGCCAGCTTCTTCAATATGTTTGTCAGCTTCCTTTTGTTGGTCAGAAACAGTATCGAATTTGGAGTTTTCAAAGGCAGCCTTATTCAAATTGTTCAAGCGTTCTACTGTGATGGCGTTTTCCGTAGCATTACCACTCCAGTAGTATAGGTCTTCGAGTTTGTCGCTTAAATCCCCTATATCATCCTTCAGCAAAGTCAGTGCATCATTTTGATTCTTAATTGGCGCCACAAGTATGTCAATCTCGGTGTAGAGCTCATTAGATTTGTTCAAGACCTGTTGGGTGGGTTTAGTATCAATTGTCGTTTCATTCAGATCTTTTAAAATGCGTTGCGCTTCCTCTAAAGCGGCATCGATTTTTGTGCTTGCTGCCGTTTCTAGATTCTTTGAGAGCGCATCCACTGAATTTATAGCATCTTGGGCCTCTAAAGCACTCGCCTTGGCCTTTTCGCGCAAATCAGTTGCATTCACTATAAGTTCACTGGCAATTTGAGGGCTTTCTAAAGCATTGCTCAAACTAAAGTTCACCTGTTTACCGTAAATCTTTGCGCCCGATTCTATTTCAGCGACCAACGAGCGCGCCGGATCCAAATTAATGCGTTTCGGGTCCAGATTTTGCACTTCTGGTGCAATTTTATCAGCCAATTCATCGTAGTAGTTCAATTTTTGGCTGGTGAAGAAAGCTAAAGCAACTGATTGGAACTCTTCCACCACTGGATCGATTTGATAGCGCAGCCGATCGGTCACATCCAACAAAGCGTCATGACAGGAGTCACACTGGAAGCAGCCTTCGTCCTTAATGAGCACCCAGCGATTTGGACAAGCATCACAACGATCACCGATAACACCTGGCAAACATTCACATTGTCCCGTAAACGGATTACAGCCAAAGCCACGCGAATAACCCTGATTGCAACGACAAGGTTGGCAACCCTCATTTGTATAATTCCAATGATCCACAGCGCAGTGATCGCATTGACGGCCCGTCACACCTGGCTTGCAACTACACTTTCCAGTATGTGCATCGCACTGTGTCGAATTGGAGGCTACACCACAGTCGCAAGCACGACAGCCCAGTCCTGAGTCATAGCCATAATGATCGGGCTTACACTGGTCGCAACGCTCGCCGATCACATTGTCTTGACAACGACATTTACCCTCATAAGGATCACACTCGGATGTGCCCAACTCTTCGCAATCACAGCTTTGACAATTCTTCAAATTTACCGCGTCACCATAAAAGCCAGGTTTGCATAGGTTGCATGCCACGCCAGAGGTATTATTCAAGCACAGCAGACACTCACCGGTTATAGTATCACACGAACCCGGTTCGGCGGGGTTGATATTACCCGAACATTCACAAGGTTTACAATAATCGCCTGCCTTTTCAGGCTCGCCATAGTAACCATTAGCACACGCTTCACAGCGTGGTCCTGTATATCCCGGTTTGCACTCACAATGTATCTCATCACCAGATTCGGAGATCTCACAGCTAGTCGCAAAGTTATTGCTCTCATAAGGCAGTGGACATGCACAAATCATGCAATCATGTGGTGAACCATATGTCGCATTACCATAGTAACCCTCCTGACAGAGCTCACAGTGTTCACCAGTCGTTGAATGTTGACAATCTTTGCAAATGCCTGTTGCGCAATCGCATGTTTGTGCGTGACCGTTGCACTCGCAAGGTATGCAGTAACCGCCATAAGGACCGTTAGAGTCGCGATAATAGCCCGGCGCACAATCTTCACAGGACAAACCAGTGTAACCAGGTGGACAGTTACAACGTTCTACGGGCAATAATTGATATTCGCCTAGATTATCTTCATCCTCATCGGCCAGCGTCAAATATGTATCGGATAAGTATGAAATAAATGTTTGCTCCCAGTAATTAGCACGTATAAAGATCATCTTGAGATCACGCAAGGCCATCATAAAGTCGGCACGTGTCACAGGTTTGCCATCGTGTGTTTGGAAATTGGACTCTACCATTTGCACACGATTTCTAAATGCCTGATTGCTCGAAGGTTGTTCATAACTTTGGTGTACCAATAAATGATCTTTACTCAGCAGAACTACATCGGGTGCGAGCAATGGTTTGCCAGACAAGCCAGTAGTGTAGTACAGTGAATAAGCGAGCTCCCCACCATAAGCAGAGATGTGACTATTTTGGTTCATTAGATAATCAAGTACGCCGAAATAGACAACTTCCTCAATCTCTACGTCATTAACTTCGTGGAATGAGAAATCTGCCTTCAGTGTGGTCTCATTCACCATTAGCTCGTCTTGTGGTATATCCCAAATTTGGAAATCAATAGTATTCCCACCAAAGTGCGCTGAATTCAAAGTGATATTTTTCAACAAGCTCAAATTGTAAATACGCAGGTAGGCACTCTCGCAACGTGTCGTTCGACCAAAGCAGAAACAAGACGTACAACCATCCGGATTGCTCTCCTGCAAGTTGTATGTGCCCTCTTGACACTGCTCACAGTCGCGACCCACTACGTTGCTCTTACAGAAACAACTGCCATCGACTTTATCGCAAATTTCCGCCAGAGTTCCAGCCGTATTACAGGTACAATGATCACAACGTGGAAAATCGTAGTAACCATTCGAACACATATCACAAGAACGACCCTCAATATGTTGACGACACTCGCATGAACCATTGAACATGTCACACTGTTGATTACCATTAGCAATACCCAAATAATTGCAATTACAATCTTCACAACCGATTATTTGATGGAAGCCATATGTATTGGGCACGCACTTTTCGCACATCTCGCCCATCACATTCGGCGGGCAAACGCATTCGCCCGTGTTCGGTTCGCACATGGCAGTGCTGGGGCAGTCACAAGGCTTACATTCAGGGAAACCATAGAAACCGGTGCGACAAGCATTACACTGACGACCGATCACATTCGGCTTGCACTGACATTGACCGCCGAAGGGATGACACTCAAAGCTGATGGAACCTTCGTAGTCACAGTTGCAAGGTAAGGCGCCAATATTGTGCTCGGATGTCAACGAAAAAACGGCCTTCTTACAGAACTCGGATGCGTTGTGTGTGATGTGGAAGTGGTCTTGGCCACATTCCTTGATGAACTCCTTGGTCTGGTCGAACAATTCTTCCACGAGCAGATCTTCATTATACTGATTTATTGGCACAATTACTAAATAGTCCAGCCAGACTCCTTGTGGGCGTGAGTTCTGTAGAAGAGTAAAGATGACTATATATTGATTAAAAAAGTTAAATTGCATACCGTTAACGTAAATTTAAAGTCATCTTCAATATCGAACCACCAATCTTCGCCGTTAGGATGTATAACACCACGACAGCCCGAACTGGATGGACAATGGCTAATATCGAATTTACCGCTGTATTGATTTTTGGCAGTGGTAAGCGTGTAGAGTACGTTGTATTTTGGATGATGCGGCTGATAGTATTTGACCAAAATAACATAGCGGCCGGGTTCGCCTACCTTCGATCTGCAAATGAAATAAGTTTTAAAATAGCAGTATAAAATAGCTAGATTTACAGTAAAGAGAAGGTAGTACTTCGTCAAATGGAGAATTTGGAGACGAGAAAAGAACTACTGTTAATTGGATTCAATGGATCTCCAATATCCATCTAGAGATCTCCAATCTTTCAGCATTTTTTGGTCAATCAAACTGTTTTTTCATGGATAGACCTTTATTCATGTCCTTCCTCCACTCCGAGTATTTTTCGAAGTTCTCACTAATATATACCATATTATCTACTCACTCAATAACAATTGTGCTTGTATCTCCCTTATTATCCAAATATACCAGTTTAACACGTTCATCCAGAGCGGCATATGGGGGTTTATTTTCGGCAATACGATCTTCATGATCAGTTTCGAATTCAATTTTCTTCGAGTCGGGCACGGAACGGAATTTCGGTGCGGCACATTGATTATTGTGTGTGACACAAACCGGACTGGGTTCGATGTAATCTATGGACCACTTATCGACTGGAATAGCGGTAACAGATATTATTGCAACACGTCCAACATCATCATAGTCAGTCTGAAGAGAAAGTAGGGTTAGATTAAGTTAGTATTATATTTAAATTTCCATTAAATACTTAAAAAAAGCGATAACCTACCGTAACAATGACCGGTTTTTGGCCATCCTTAGAAATGTAGAATGCTTTCTCGCGACTATAGTCATCGATTATTGGCGTGCGGCAAGCCATTGAGTAGAGACAGGGATACAAAGTTGTTGTACCATAATCCTCTTCATTATTACCTAAACTTAATTTGAGGAAAAAGGGTTCGGGAAACTCGCGAGTACTGACATAATCGATAACAAATATGTAACGGCCACTGTGCGGTACATCGACCATGTAGTTCAATTGACGCTGTGTATCGCTGATGACGGGTATATCACCCACATGGCCAATAATGGCCAAATGTTCAGGATCGGCGTAGACTTCGGAAGGCATGTTGGGTTTATCATTAGCGCCGGCAATAAATGGCGTCGTGGATGGTTGGAAACTGTAATATAACACATATTCAAAAAGTAAACACTTATATTTTTAGGAAACTATTTTAATTAACTTACTCATTGACGGAAGCATATTTATAATGACGACAAAGCTCCATATTGCCCAATTCGCAGGGATTCGTGATTTTGCGTGTTAGAATGGAAGCTTCGTAGTAAGCCGCTGGCAGTAGCACGAAATAATCGAGCATAACATTCTTGTTCGCCTTTGTTGTGAAGGTGTAACGCGAGCCCGGGTCCAAAACGACAGGTGAGGGTTTATTGCCTTTCACACCGGAGACTGTAACGAACTGCGGGGACGTCGTTGGACGCAAGAGCACTTTGACACTAAAATATGTGGAGTAAATATATAATGCATATAAGGCGATAAGAATTTATCAATACTGTACATACCTCTGGTCAACTTCGAGTGGATTTTCCGATTGTATGAGTATGCTCGCCGTAACATTGGATGGGTTTTGATTCACATAACGTATAACAATGCGATACAGCGAGGACTTTTTCACCATAAACTCATTACGTACTTCATTTTGTATGTCGTTGAAGACGGCATAACCTTTGCTGCTGAAGCCGGGGAACACATTCTCGTCGTATTGATAGCGCACCTGCGCACCCGATGGTTGTGAGCCTTCCTCGTATTCATATTGGAACTGATGTAATGTGGGGAAGTAGTGTGTTGTCAATGGTTGTGTGCAACCACGTCCCGTTACACGTGGATGACACTTACATTGGCCTGAGGACTTGTCACACTCGCTGTGCTCCGAACCGCCCACATCACAACTACAGTCCTTACAGCCAAACAGCGATGAGCCATCCAAATCATAAGTACCGTCTTTACATTCCCTGCAAGTGCGTCCTTGTGTATGTGGCTTACATGTACATTGTCCCGTCTTCGAGAGGCAAGTATCCAATGCAGCAATAGTACCATCGGTCCAACAATCGCACACTTCACAACCGTCCGGATTGCTGATATTCAAGTTCCAATAGAGCGGCTTACATTCATTACAAATGCGGCCCGTTACGCGTTCCTTACACTGACACAACTCACCTACCGGCACTGAACCGCAACCGGCAAACTTGTCAATAACACCTGCGGGATCACAATTGCAGTCCTCACAACTGGGGAAATTGTAAAAGCCCTCCTTGCAGGAGTCACACAGTTTACCGCCAAAGTTCGGGTAACACGAACATTGGCCGTCCGAATTACAGGTGACACCCTCCGAACCGTGGACGTCGCAATTGCAAGCTGTATGTCAAAGAGATATAAATTACTTATTGCTTTAAGTACACGCTCCCAAAATACTTACGTAAGCACTCCGGATAGCTGTAGTAACCGGCACTGCAAAGCGTACATTGTTTGCCAGCGAAGTTGGGTAAACAGTTACATTTGCCCGTATTGTCACAAGTGATGGCCGTACTGCCTTGTGTGGAGCAGTTGCATGGCTTGCAAGCGGGATAGTCATAGAAGCCAGGAAGACACATGTCACAACGTGGTCCCCCGAATCCTTCACGGCAAATACATTGACCCGACTCTTTGTTACAGATTTCTGCTTCTGTGCCTTGTATGTCGCAATCACAATCTAGTTAAGAAAAAGAAAATAGGCTTTAATTAAAATTTAAAGTAGGTGTTGTTGTAGCGGCCGAAGACAATATTTGGAGCACCTAGAAAAGGGGTGGAGGAATACTGTCGATTTGGCAGTACTTGGGCGAATCAAAATCCGGGTCCTCCGGACGTAGACCCGACATTCACGGGAACGGCTTAACGAAATTTAGAGTAGTCTTCACTTTTCTTCTGAACCATCTTATTATTATTGGCTGCCCCAAGGCTATATTTGTTAGTCCCATGTATTGACTTTGTGTAATATCCAATACTCACATTGACACTTGGGATAATTGTAGTAGCCGTCCTTGCAATGCTCACACCGTTCTCCACCAAAGCTGCTCAGACATTTGCACTGGCCACTTTCCACATCGCAGTCATTACTGATCGAGCCAATTTTATTACACTGGCAAGCTAAAAATGTACATAATTTAAGCAATTAATAATTAAAGAAGACTTGATCTGGAAAACGGGTTCCGTACCTTTGCACTCTGGGAAGGCGTAGAAACCTTCAGCGCACTGCTTACAATAATGGCCGGCGAAGTTGATCTTGCATGGACATTCACCGTTGATCGCCTCACAGTGATAACCGTCTGTACCATTCAAGTTACACTCGCACTCACGGCAGTTCGGATAGCCATAATAACCATAGGCGCAGGAGTCGCAGTTTGGCGGTTGGAACGCCTTGCGGCATTCGCAACGACCAGTGCCCTCCTCGCAGTGGCCGGTATAGTAGACATCGTCGCAGTTGCAAGCTACAATTGAAGTTTTTAGTACGAATATGGTCCAAAATATAAGAGGCCATGTCGAAGCATGACTTTTTCTACTTACGTTGACAGACGTCGGTCTCGTTCCAGGATTTGTTGAAGGGACGATAGAATTTGCCCTTACATTTGTTGCAGTTGATGCCCTCTGTATTGTGTTGGCAATTCTTACAAACGCCACCGCCATCATAGCGTCCGTGAATATCCAACGATAAGCCTTTACGATCGATCTCCTCATCGTAGTCGCATTCGTTTGTGTGACCGTGGCAGTTGCAAGCTGCAATAAAAAATACAAAGCTCATGACCAACTTTCCTTCAAAATCCATTCCCACTTACGTTCGCATTCGAAGGGACGTGCATTGGTGTTCTGGCGCCATTTCTTCTGCTCGAAGCCCGGGCAACATTCGTTACACTGTATGCCGCAAGTGCGATGCTGACAACGACAGGCCAAAATACGCACTGGACTCTTAGGGTCTTTTACATCACAAGTGTCCGCGTGACCATTGCACATACAACGACCGCCAATCGAGATATCTTTGATGGAGTAGAAGTAACGACGCGTAACTGTCGGATCTTGTCGTGCTACCGACATCAAATGGCCGAGTAAATTCTTCGTACGTAGCAAGCGTATGCGCACATTTGTGGCACGTGTCCACTCTTGCAACACGGTCGAGTTAAAATAGTTCGAGGCCGAGGGACGATCATTCAACAACATGACTGGTATTTCACCATTCTCCAATGGCACAATACGCGAGAACTCAGTTGAGCAGATGACATCATCATCACGTGTGATGGGCTTGTAGGAATCCTTGCCGAAGTAGGTGATACAATCGTGCACCGAATCGGAGAAATGCATCCACGGGGTCCATGACTTACCATAATCGGTAGATTTCTCCAATGTCCATAGACCAGGACGTGGCGAGTTACCCATACGAATGAAAAGATAGGCCACATGGAATTCCTGTTGACGAAGAATTCAGAAAATATAGTATGTATGTATATATAAAAGGGAAGTTGAGTAAATTATTTGCTGTATGTATTCGTGGTCATATCTGGCGGCAACAAAGCAACTGATCTACACAGTTGAACAAGATCGCCAATCAAATTGCATACTTCCAGGCGCACGTCTTTGTTTTGCTCGCAATATAATGCGCTATGTTCGGTCAAGCCATCAAACTTGTGGAGTTCAAAATAAACCAGTATTTAAAAAGTTTTTTAAAACCTTTAAGTTATTTAAAAAGAAATCCCGACAAGAATTAAATATCAAAACGCTTCGATAAAATCGAAAATTACAATTATATAATTCTCCTAATAGGGACCATAGCTCTTCATGAAAGCTGAAGCCCTACCATGTCACAGAGATTTGTATAAAATCAAAATAAGTCCATCCTAACTCTGAAACCATAAAATATATGGTAAACAATTAAAAATTCAATCCCTTATATATTCTATATAAATTCTTTCTTTATTTATGGAAGTAAATAGCATATGTATGCTACTCACACAACCACAGATGGCAATATTCATGGCTGCGTCAAAAATCTTTTTTGTTGTCCGCATGCCCATAGCCATTTAAATTCTCTAAATTAATTTGCGAGAAGCAAACCAACTGTAAATATATATAAACTTGTGTTTGCGATAACCCATCAGTGCAAACTTGGGTAAATAGACAATAAAACTCATGAATCATTCATATCTCTAATTGCATTAAAAGAGGTTTGTAACTAGTTACTGACTATATCAAGAAAAATATATTTTTTTAAATGAACTGATTGTTATGGATTAAATGGTGGACATTTTAGTATTCTCAGTCTTTAAGAGCATGCACGCTGGAAAAAAAAACCTTAGCGACACTGAAGAGACAATAAACAAAACTGAGGCTCACTCTGAACATTTTATCGAAAAAATTGAGGAAGATTGCTGTAATCCCCATTCATTTAACATTTGGTGAGTATTTCGCCAAAAAAATATAAAAATACGAACTGTCAGCCTGAATGTTAAATTCGTGGAAATGTAAAACTAAATTTTTAACATCTCCAATACAGATGGTAAGCACGACCAAGCAGCCGATTTTCCGATATTTGCATGAGTTGAATAACTTGACTTAGAAACTATGCATATGATATACATATGTATCCAATAACAGTAAATCGTGCGATGGTATTTAGAGTGGATCTGCGAAACTTGGCCAAGAAAAACATTTTCAGCTAAGTGTGAGTACAAAATTTTGAACAAAGAATATAAAGAAAGAGCATACGCGTACACGAAATGGAAAGTTAACAAATGCACTCCTTTAAAAATAAAAATGATAAAATATATACATAGACATATCCAGGTATGAAACGAGCTTTAAGATACAAATGTGTTTGTGAGGAACATTTGTTGTGTACGTGCCGTAATTCTTTTTACTTGGTTGGAATGGCATTTGTCAAATATATTCCATAAGGTCACAGTCATTCAATAAACATCATATTTTTCCATTGTGTTGAAAATATAAAATTTTGTACCGAAAATCATGATTTGCGGAAAGCAATATTTTTTTTCCATTTGAAGAAAAGTGTTGTACAGTCGCATCGAACGCTTATCGAGGCATATGGTAATCATGCTCTTTCAGAAACAACATGCAAATGTCGATTTCAACGGTTCAGAGATAATGATTGTGGTGTGAGAAATGAAGATCGTGGAAGATCACCAAAAAAATTTGAAGACGCCGAACTGCAAGCAATATTGCATGAAGTTGATACCTTGAGTCAAAAGCAAATAGCAGCCATGTTAAATGCCGCACAACAAACAATTTCAGACCGTTTGAAAGATATGGCAAAGATGCAAAAGTCTGGAAAATGGATGCCACATGGATTAAATGAAAGACAAATGGAAAACGCAAAAAACACTTGTGAAATTTTGCATCAAAGGCCCGAAAGAAAATCAGTTTTGTAGCGACTTGCCACTGGCGATGAGAATCCCTAATGAAGAAAGTTATGAGTTATTCCGGTATAACCATCAACATCGACTGTACAGCCAGGTCGATTCGGTAGGAAGGCAATGATTTGTGTATGATAGGATCAGGACTGGACCGGAAAGCCTGGTGAAACTGTTAATACTAATCGCTACTGACAAAAAATTATCAATTTGAGCCATGCATTGAACGAAAAACGGCCAAAAATGGCATGAAGACACAGCTACGTAATTTTGTTACACGAATCGAATTAAACAAGCAACTAGCGTAATGAAGTAGTAATCGATCGGTTCGCCATTTCTCCTTCGATAGCTAACTTTGAGTGCAACCCTCTTTTCTGAATAAGTACATACATACATACATACATATGTATGTACATATTTTTTCCAAAGCCAGAGATTACACACTCTGACACAGATTTTTACCAAATTTAATATGGTGATAAGTTACCGATAAGCCTACGATGAATGCTTTGACAATTTTAAGAGCATCAAAACTAGACTCTATGCATACTTATATGTACTTATGTGCATATGTACTATATGCACCTTGAACTAGAAAACTGCAATGACTTCATTCCAGTTTATGCAAATATAGAATTTGCATTACAGTCACATATCGTATATGTACATATGTACATAAATATTACATAAATACATCCGTCCACATATGTTCATGTTCATTAATTTCTATTTAGACATTTGTACATACATACAAGTTTTTACATATGTATAGTATGTACATATAAGTATGTACAAGGTATCCAAATATTCTACGGATTTTTCTAAATATTTCTTGCGGTGTGTATATTTAATTTTTGTAGCGCCAAATAAGCTTAACGCACTCAAACTTCACACACAATTCATTTCAATAAACAAATAATTGTCTTGTGTACTCATACAAATTTATTTTAGCAGCCAAAGCTTGACGGCAGAATGAAATAAGAATTAGAAAATGCTGAGAACGATGAGATCACTAGCACGCTCCAGTCGAACAGTGACACTAAGCAATATCGATCCAGCTACTCAGCGCCAAAAACAATAATAACATAGAATATGAATAATAAGCTAATAAAATTACACATAAAGGGTGTATATTTAGGTCGATAATTCATATTTTTTTATTTTTAAGTTGTATCTTATTCGGGATTTAATATTTTGAATTTCTTTATTGCCAAGAAACAAGTTGCTATAAGTAAGTAAAACCCATCGTTTAAAATAATTAAAATATGTTTAAGGCATCATAATGCGAAATTTAGCGACAATTAAAAAAAAAAATACTTCGTAACTGCTTACAGGTATAATTGTTCGAAATTATTATCAAACTTTCTGATCTGACGAACCCTGCAAGTGACACATTGCACAATAACTAAAAACTACTTTAATCAATTTTTCCAAAGAAAATTTTATAAAGTCCTAAATGACATCCTTTATACCAAATTTACATAGACACATACAAATTTATATGCAAAGTAAACAAATTTTAGGAATTATATGAAGCATGAGCAATCAGCATAATATACATGAATATACACCTAAACATATACATACTTTGTCATACATAAGTATGTCATACATATATATGCAATCGCGTATGTAATTCCATTCGAACTTGTTGTGGAAAGTATTTTTAATGCTGAAAGCTACTCAAATGCTCTGTAAGCATTTCTCGCATATCCGATTGCAAAAGTGGCGATTAGTGAACAAAAACAAAAAATTAAACAAAACCCAAAAATAAACACGCTCTCAGGCAATTGAGCTTAGCGCTTTGTGTTTTTTTTCATTTTGGCAGCAATTAAAATGAGCTATAAAGATACTCATGCATTTAGCCTGTTAATTCTTCATGTGATCTGCGCTGGATCGTAATTAAAGCTGTTGCATGAGATAAGCGCTGCTGCAAGCCTTTGGCGGATGCGCACACATACACACATATGTACGAAAGCTATGCCAGTCCATCTGAGAACATGTTTACATTAATGAATAATATGTGCATAAATATGTGTGCGTGTGTGTGCGTGAGTGTGTTTCCGCACTTCAATGCTAATAACCGCTTGTGTTGGCGTTAAAAATTATTTTATATCATCCATTCTGCTATCTTGTTGCAGTTTAACGCGTCTGTGGCATGCCACATGATCAATGTTGAGTCTACTTGGAATGCATAAATATTTACATACGGTTGCATATAGCGCTAAGTTGTCTCAGATGGACCCTGTTGGGAAAAAACCTAAATATGTGAACTTATATTTCTTCACGTAAGGCGGAAAGAGTTGATGGGTGGACCCAACACTTTTATTTTCGCTAATACCAGCACAATTTTTCCAATTTAATTCAAACCAAGTTTATAGTAAAAAAGTAAATAAATACAGTCTACGAGTAACAGATTATTGAATGCAGATACTGAATACTTTCAGTTAGTAAGTGCTGCCATCAGAAGTTCTCCGGAATGAAGTTTGAATAAACGTTTGTGATACGAATTTCTTACTGGGCGTATACGCGATTTTTATATTTACACTATGAAACATAATATATTAAACTTTACGCGCTTATTCTTCGTCAGATTTGTCTACCTCTGACTTTTTCCTGTGCCCAAAACCTAAATATTCGGTATATGTTAAGAGCTTTTTAAGAAAAATAAAACAACCATTAACTCAAAAGAAAATAATTGCATCAGAAATTTCGAAATCGTTAATTTCTTTATCAATTCAGGTCACAATTTGTCTACAGAATTTTTCGACAAAAATTTCTTGAGAGCATCCCTGATTATTGTTAGTGACTTTTGTCTGTATTCATAGCAAAAAAAATCAAATAGTTTAGATTTGTTGCATAGTGTGTGTATACAACACAAAAAATAGTAAGTTTAGTTGAGAGTTTAAGGCGTTTGATCAAAATACACATACATACATGCATATATACATAAACAATTTCATTAATTTTGCCTGGCGACAGTGACCAAGGCTCGCAAGACCCGCGATAACGGACAAACTCATGGTCATTAATTTATGTAATCACATTTGTGTGCGTATTAGTGACCAAATGTTGATGTTTATGCGAGAACAAACCATAAATACCAATTATAATTGCTCGTTTAAATCTTATTACTTCTATATGTACATATGTATATTAAATTCACAAATGTGTTTGTTTATATATGTGCGCGACGAGCATTTCAAAATGTGCTTTAGAAAGGATATCCGTTATTCCACCATTCTATAAACAAAAGCAAAATTACATGTGCATGGAAGGCATTCGAGCTAGTGGCAGACTTTTGCTTCCCCATAATTTCAAACATATCCATTATTTTGGGGAGATGAAATAAAATGGTCAGCTGAGGAACATTGGTACATGAAACTGTGTTTATCTTCATACCCCAATTATGTGGGATACGTGAATCGGAAATATTGCCTAAAGTATATTTTAAACTCTGTTCTCACGATCGTCGGATCTACGAGGAGGGTACCGGACTCTTACTCATATCCAGTCAAAGACTGTAACCTCGGCAGTATTTTTCCACTATAAAATAAACTGCTAACATTTTGCCCAAGCAGGTGTTATTGTTGAAAGTGTATTGACATATAAACATGCTCTCTTTCTGTGCCAATTTTCAAAATTATTTACGCCTGATGCTATTCGGCCTAGACTACTTTTAGCCGGAAAATTCCAGTTGCGAATTGGTACTTTTTATACCTAATTTTCATTTGATTGCAGGGTATATAGAGATTCATGCTGTAATGGCAATGAAACACAGCGAATCCTGTGTGCTACTTAAACTACTTCCATTTGTAAGCGATAAGCGCGGCTACTAAGGCTACTAATGGAAATTATGTACGAGTATACACAGTAAAACCACTTATATATATCATAAGAAGGAATCATTTAACTTCAAAGAAGTGAAACTTTAAATCGACTCAGTAATACTTTAAAATTTGTTAAACTAAGCCACATTTTTCTAATCCAACTCAGAGCTAATAATGTGTTATAAACTATTGACTTCTGAAACAAGAACTAGCTGATAAGAATAGTTAGAATGCCTGCAATGAGTTCAGCTCTTGTTGATACAAAGACGCACATTTATTACAAATGCATATAAGTAACTGTATGTGAGTTTGAAAGTTGAAAGATTTCATTGCTTATCAACTGGAACTTCCTTCGACAGAAACCGCTCGACTTAAGAAAACTTATAAGACTTCAATTAAACACCACATTTGTGTGAGTAGTAAGAGTAAATAGGACAGATTAAAATGCGGCATACACAATGCTTTGAAAGAACGCAAAACAGAAAGTGTCATATATAGACCCAAATATACACATACATATGTATGTATATGGGTATACTAGTTGGCTGTTAGAGCCCTGTAGGAAAAACGTGAAATAAAACATTTTCCTATTATTTATAGAAAATAGTATATAGTTAGGTTCTGCCTCTATTCAAGTAAAGAGTCTTTGATAGGTGAAAACTCCTTACTGACAATATTAGTAATTTAATTCTAAACAGCTTCAATCCTCAGATCTTGGATATAAATTATTATTTCTTTTGAAGAGTAGTCATGACTCTGTTTAATTATTCATTAAAGGTACACTATTCGAATCAAAATTATAGCCAAATTGAATTGGGTGTGTTTTAAATATTTATGAAGAAGCGATTCAAAGATGGATATGTCCATGTTTAGTTTGAAGGAGCTAACTGAATTTATTTTCCAAAGTACTCATCCATAATTACACTATTTTTAACCCTCCATACTTCAACATTGAATATATACGATTTGAATTTCCTAAGTGGGCACCACAGAAAATATTGTGGCAAACAATAAAGTCGAAGCAAGCATAACGGAAGCGTGTTGATGTGCGCATGCTTGTATTAGTATAACTTATGCTTATCACATTCCGGCGGAGATGTCAGCACAATGAACTTATTTAATGTATTTCTTCTTTCCATAAAGCAGCAAATATTTTAAAATATTAAAATAAAATAAAAATGTGTGTTTGGAGGGAAGTTTCAGCCTTTTACTGACCCGAGTTGATAACCTCAATATTTAAATTTAGTCTAAACCATTTGAGATCTCAATAAAAGAACTACTTTTGGACACCGAACCGAAAGTTCTGTATGAAAGCAACGCGATGCTGGCATTTTCTGCACTCATTACAGCCTTTTTCCACAAATTTTGCTTTCTCAGCAGGTTTACACTGCCGTTTACCAGGAAAATACACAAACAAACACATGTCTATATGTTTGTGAGCTTTGTATCTTCAAGATGCATCTTCAAATCAAGTTACTCCGTATCTTGTGACAGTCTGACATTTAATCACCGAGCAGAACAGGCCACAGCAGACCGGTAAATATGCGGACCAGCGCACAAGTTAGCGGAAATTCGATGCGTCTGTGGCGAGCGTTAAGCATTTTGTTGGCTACTCCACTCACACTTTGACTTTTCCTACAAGTTTATGCTTAAATGCATTTATTTTAACTTGACTTCACTTTCTGCTTTCTTGTGGTCCTTTAGAACTGTCTTCTGGCGTTGACGTTAAAAAACGATAGTCAAGTAAATAAATATAAAAGAGTTTTTGTCGGTATGGAAAAAGGTCAGCCCAAAGCAGAACCAGAAAGTGGACTAATTTTTATGACCCGCCTATACGGGTTGCGTGGCATTCGCTACAAGACACATGCGTGGCACATATGGCTAGCCCGTGTTCTATATACATATGCAAGCATATATTTAGTAGAAATCATTACCATCAGCTGCCTCAACGTTTAGCCACCGCATATTCCACATTCTTAAGCGGCTTACACTGGCTTTTTTATGTTCTGGATGTTTGCTCTTGCAACGCGCTGTCAGGGCTGCATCTTTTCTTGTTCCCTACACCTTTTATTTGTTATTTTGATTTTATCGTGATTTTTTACCCATGGCTTTGTCAGCTCGTCGCGTGCGTGATTGTGCATTTCAAATGAGCACCATGAATACCAAAATGTTTTGCTTTTTTCTCACTATTTGAGAAAATATTCTAAATTTTTTTGGTTTTTATCATTGTGTCGCTCTTCTTTACCACATTGTGGTTTTGTTGTTGCCACCATATGCTTTATTTACAATGTACATATGTTTTGCTGCAAGCACTTACCTGTCCGAAATCGATGGTCAGATTGACTTCATTGTATTTCATACCACGAGAGAGTGGAGGACTCTGCCACCATGCCTCGGTGCCGTCAATAGCGTACTCGGCAGCATGATTCTTTTCGGGTATACTGGGATCACAATAGTCGCAAACCTGAAATGGATGATAGAATCAAATATTGTTTAAAGTTTTGTATAAATTCGCGGATAGTCAAAGTTTTAGATATATTGAATTCCTACAACTAAAATAAAATTTTTAAAATGTGTATATAAATGATCAGCGTGACGAGCTGGCTCTATTTAGTACATGTCTGACTACACGAACTAGTCCCTTAGGTTTTGAGATATCGTCCTGAAGTTTCTCACACATATTTTTTTCACCAAGAAGTTGCTCATTTATCTGAACCGCCAATATCGGATCTCTATAGCATATAGCTGCCATACAAGCTGATCGATCAAAATCAAGAAAATATATTTTAAAGAATTCATCTGTGAAAGATATTCAGCAACGACCTACCGAAGTTAATGTATTTTTTTTGTAATCCCTTAAATATCTATTAAAAATAATTTTCGAGGTTCTAATTCCACTTAATAGTTTGAAAAGGTTATAATAATTTCTAAATATTCAATTGAGAAGTTAAAAAAATCCCTATCTCATTTTTTCGAATATAATTAGTTGAGTACTTTCCTGATTTTCGGTGTAATTTGTGACATTTTTCTTACTTTCAACTCTAGTGTTGGAATTTCCTAACATTATTTAATCATAAAAAATTGAGTTATTTTACGTTACCTCTAAATAAGCTTTTACGGGTGATTTACGCCTATTTTCAAACTGAAAAATTTTTTCGAATCCATCGAATTTGATTAATTTCCTTATTGTCGAAAAAATTTGTTCATCTTCACACCTTCTTTTCGTCTCACAACTTCAATATTGGAATTTCTTAATATTATTTCTTCATAAAAATATGAATTCTATATATTAAAGCAATATTGTATTTTTTATCTACTGGGAACAGTTTTGCTCTTAGCTCTAAATAATCTTTCCAGCAGATGTGTACAAGATACATAAAATTTTGTGTGTTTTGAACAAAAATAGTCTGGAAATAATTTTTGAGTCCAACACATGTTGCTAATATGTGTGTTTGATATTTGTTCTCCGATTTTTTCAACTTTTTATACGCCCGAGTAGATATTTTTGCTGCTAGCAAACGACTTAGACAAACAAAAACGCAAATTTTAATTTGCTTAGCCATTAGATCAGCAGCAACTAAGTAAAATAAAAAAATTAAATCAACACACAAATGCGCTCATCAAGACAAATAACAGCCGAGTAAATGTTTGCATATATGTACGAGCTAGGTATTAAGCAAGTAATCTAAGAAGAATTTGAAAATTTTGTGGCTCGAAAAATTCTAATATATACAAAAAACTAACAGTTATGCAATATACATAATAGATTTTTTCTAAAAAATTGTTTTCTAATTTTTTATATATTTAATATGTTTTTTAATAACCCACTGTATTTCTATCACACGTCCTTAACACCACTTCCGGTCTAAAAATTCTAACCAAAAACATTTACGAATACATGCGAACGGTTCAAATCAATCAATCCCAGCTATAAATCACAGCAATTCATTATATATCCCTCTCTCTCTCTCTTCCGCTCATCCTTACCTGTCCTTGAATAACCGAATAGTCGATGTGATCATTCTCCGTATTAGCGCCCACCAATTTACAATACAATTCCGGTCCATCAGTGCCCACACCGCAAGTGGCCGACGCATAAACCTGACGTCCTGTAGCCAAATTGAAGTACGGTGGTGTGAGTTCGGCCAGCACCAGGCTGCCGCAGCAAGCGACGAGCAGTGCACAGAGAAGTGCCACACCCACGCTGCCGCCGCTACGCCACCATTGTGGCTGCGCCATATTGCAGTTCAGTATGTAATCGTTTTATTGTTGTTGCTAAATTAATCCTTTCGTTGAGACGGTTGCACCAACTCACACACACACACAAATACCGCTAAGCGGAAGTCCTTTCTTTAATGCACAAATTAATTTGATTTCTTTTTCTTGTGCTCTCATGCAATTTCACTTTTTAGACATTTTTTCTAGCACAATTTTTTCACTTTTCACTTTTTTTCTTTCTTCACTTTTCACTTTATTTATTGGAGCCTATCCATTTATCCAACCGTCTGGATGGCCCTTCCGCGAGCAACTGAATTCAAATTTCAAAAAATTTTTCCTTCTGACTTCGGCGTGAAGTCAATCGGCGACGGCCGCATGATCGTGTAGATCGCTTCGTATGCGTTTATGTGTGTGTGCGTGTGAATTGCTTTTTTTCTATGTGTGTGAGTGTGAATGTGGCGGCTTGTGCGTGCAGCATATATGCTTATCGGCAATCTCAGCTGTTTATGACTGGCAACGGACAGCGCACATCCATGCATTGCTGCAACACGCACACGCAGTCGGCTGCATGTGGAAAGGGCAGAGGCTACAAGTCAAGCTGATATCGCGGCATTAAAAATTATGTTGCTGATAAGAGCTGCTTCATTTGATGTCTTTACTTTGTGCTGCATTTAATTTGTGCGTGTATGTGTGTACGCATATGTATTTGTATGTTTGTAGAGAATTCGACTTTTATATGTGTCGAATAAATCTTGTATTACTTTTATTATGTGTATGAACAATATATATATATGTAGGAAGATAATATTTATTTGTAGTAGGCGATAAGCGAGGGAATTAAAAATACATAATATACGAAAAGCTTTTTTTTCAAAATTAATGTTTTATTTTCGTACTTTCAGTTAGTTATATAAAAGTTTTTAAGGACATCTGTAATATATACTAAAGTCTACTAACTGATTAGCTTAATACGTATTAGGTCACGCCCTCGCCCTATCACAGTAAAACACATTTTCTAGACAAAATTCGTTTTTTATTCAACATAGTCCCCTTTAAGGAGGTATCAAACACTGATTACAGCGAACATCCAACGTTTTGATACTTTTTGTTGAATGATTTTTCCTTCGCTTCAAAATAGGCCTCGGTTTCGGCGTTCATAATTTCCCCTGACTGGCGACACGGTGAATTGGATTGGTACTTTCTTTTCGGCCGGTCTTTGGCGATTGCCTCCTTCAAACGGTCCAATAACACTATGTAATAGTCGTTGTTGATGGTCGTTCCTTTTAAAGACAGTCTATAAAAATTATTCCAGCATTGAAAATATGGAGCCATGTTTCATCTATTATCACATATCGACGCACAAATACGGGTTTATTTGCTTCAACTGTATTTATGTTCAAAAATATTTTATCAACACGCGATATTCCTTTCTATCCATTTTACCCCAATAACAAAAGATGCTTCCCTTAAAATGATATATGTCGTCTCCCTCAAAGTAGTACCCCTTGGCCCCAATACACTTGTGCCAACGTTTTTTCCAATCATCTTAACAGTTTTTAAAGCCTTTAATAAGCGTAGCGATTCACGATTAATGCCTTCAATTGACTCCAAACAGTTTCCCCGAAGCAGTCTTTGAGTTTGCTGAATAGCTGGAAGTCACACAGAGCTGAGTCGGGCGAATATGGTGGTTGCGACACTATATTGGTTGGAAATGCTTCAGGCAAACGACGAATAACACTCAAGTAGTTAAAAAGTCTTAATATTTTGTGCTCACAGTATATCATATCAATAATAAAAAATGTGACACTAAGCACATTAAGTAAAAAGAAAATAAATCTAAAATTGTTTTTTTTAGTATAGTCTATAATTTTTTTAATTATATTAAGCGCGCCATTTAATTGCGTTAATTATCCGCCACCTCAATATTTTCAATATTTGCAAATAGTGATAGTATTTCCTGTCATTCGTTCATTAGCGCCGTTTGTGTGTATGCCGGCATGCATGTATGTAAGTATAATCTTAATTTGCACTTACATATATACAAATATATAAATGTGTGTGTTGTTTTGTTTACTTCTCCCATTCATCTTGTAGAAAGTGTAAGCGAAACATGACATTATTGAGAGCCACGCTCTCGCACGCGACCGCAATTTTCATTCTCTTGTCTCAGTCTCATTTAGCACACAAACACAAAAGTCCATTCATAAAAAGATTCCGGCGCAACTCCAGCCGGCCGGCAGGGAACGTTCTGCTAAATGAAACAAAACAATAAACAATTTGTTTTGATGTTGAAGCAGAGAATATATAAATATAATAATAAATATGTTTATACATTCTCTGGTTGAAATACTACGATGTGTATACGTGTGTATTCATGAATGTATGTATATGTGTATATACTACTCAATTTTATTTTTAGACTAGAAAATAATATACATATACTAGTATTATTGTAAATTATTTGGTTTAATAAAGATTTGACTTATTTTAAATGCGGTACTTTTAGCTGTTTTTCATTTAGTTCTACCATTTTGATTTTTTAATTAAATTGTATTACTTAATAATGGTAGTTGTTTTTTTTTTTAAATAATTCATATTAGTAATTATTTAATAAATATAAATTTAACTTTTTATTTTAAGAATTCAGATATTTCATTAATAAATGAGATACACACACACAATCAAAATTGTGGGCTAAATATATTTGAGTGTATTTGCTAATAGTAGAAAGCTGGAGCAATTTTCCTGAACTGCTTTTAGGCGCATGTTTTTCGTTTTGCTTGAATTTAAGATAGATGAATTCAAAAAATGTTCAATATAGCATACTTTCAGGCGTTAACTTGCTGTAAGATTAAATTATGTGTTAATGAATTTGATTGAGGCTTCGTTGCAGAGGATTATCGGATTCAAATAGCGCCGCACTTTTCAACCCGCGCTATGAAATAACCATTTAATGTTATTTTGTTTGGATATCCCTTTGCGCCCAAAAATTTGGCAAATTTCACACAAGAAGTCATCCATGGTGGGGCATATTGCCTTATCTGGTCGCAACTATTACAAAAGTCTACAGTGGTTTTGATGCTTAATATTTAAGCTCAATTTTGAATATATTTATTTGCATGCAACTCTCAATGGCTTTCTAAGACTAGTTCTCGTTTGTTTTCAAAGCTTTATTTTCATTTTACATTCCAAAAAAAACAGAAAACATGAACAAAGAGCTGATATCTTTATAATGTCAGCTGCTTGAAGAAACATCGCTATTAATGGTGCGACAAATGTCAAAAACTCATCATATCTCAATTATTTTTCCCGTTAAAAATCTATTTTTTATAATCTGCGATCTCATTAACTTTGATACTTTTTCATCACTAACTTACCTTTCATTGAGTAAAACTGGGCATTCAGTAAACTGTAAGTATAAATCTCTCCACGTTTAATTTTTAGTAAAATTTTTAAACTTTCGGCATAATGTTCCGCATGTTTCCTCTAAGGAGCCTGATAGACCCTAACCATGACTGGAAAAATAAATTTTATTGATAACAAGCCGATAATTGGCCAAAATACAATAAATTCAAATATAAAACGAACAAAGCATATTCGATATTTTCATAAATAAATTCGTAATCTTGACACTTGCAGCTATCTCAATGTGCTAAGATATTCAGGGCAACGAAAAAAAAATTTGTAGAGCTGTACATCGTTGATGAAAACTTTTCACATAATGCCTTGTGGCATGGCAGTGCTCTTTCTAAAAGCAAGTCTTACTTCTGCTACGTCATCTTGTATGTACAAAATTCCTACAACTACAGTTTTAATTTCTTAAAGATATTTCGAAAGCGTTTTAAGCTACAACAGCAACAAACCCGATCATATTTTTAATAAATTATGTCTTTTAAGTCATCATTAATATTATAAAACTTTTCGTATTTTTGACGAAAGAATGGGTTGCGTAAATTTATTGTAAATGTCTTGCTCACTGGACATATAATTTCATATTTATGATCTCGCTAAGATTTTATGAATCTAAATTTAAAGAGTGGTTCGCATTCTTAAAGCTAATCGTTATATTACGGCGGCTTATCTTCACCCCAGAATTGAACTGAGCGCTTTCTTGTTTAATTGCATATTCTCTCTTTCAAGTTTTAAACAAGTTGAAACATCAGCAATTTCAAGTAATTTCAATTAAGTGCAGTTGTATGCATTAAGAGGCATAACTATTTATTTCAGTTACAACCACTTATTGGACGCATAAAAACTTGATCCACTCACACACATACACATGCACTTATGTGTCACTTTACCGTTTTCGTACTGCCTAATTGCTGATCTATGGATAATTTGCAGAGCTCCATACGAGTGGAGGATAATTAATTTAGTGGTGACATGAACTCTAAACTAACTCATTGTATAAGTGAATGCACTTACACACACACACACACACACATCTCAACGCTCATATTTGCAAAGAGAGAACATAAATACAAATACATATGAACTGCCGCGCCGAAAGCCATGCAGACGAATCGACAACAGTAAATAAATAAATAAAGAACAACAAGAAGAAGAAGAAGTCAAATGTGCTGCTGCGTGAAGGTGAACGGCTCGATTGATTGCAACGTCCATTGCGTAAACAGAATATCTCGTGCCTGCGACAACTGCCTTATCCAAAGCCGATTCGCTGGCCGCCGTGGCAGCGTTCTGCTTCGAAAGGCACGGAAAAACGGAAAACGTTAACATGGAAATTGCCGAAAATGGCCAACTTGAAGTTTATTGCTACCGAATTGCGTAATGCAACTAAGGCAAGTAGTCAATAGAGCACAACAACAATAACAACAAAAAGTCGACAAACCTACTCGTTAGCCAGCAATGAAGTGCAAACACAAATATTTGCCATTCACATACACCAACAAACAGAGCTTACAGCTTCTACTTCCACGCAACACGCCACACTTGTGCTGCCACGACAGGTTGTTGTATCGAAAGCCACAACGGACTGCGCAAAGTTGTTCAAATTCACGATCACCAGCACCGACGCTGCGCATGCGCCAACCCGTTAGTGACCGTTGAAGGTTGTGTGGCGGCAATTAGGCATATGCACGTCACTCACTGTGTTGTTGCAAGCATAATGCTATGTACGTGCGCACCGCTACATGTCACTGTTGCAACATGTGTGTGCTGCCCCTTCTACTCATGTCCGCTTCATTCTCGTATGTATGTGTTGCTCTGCGTCAGCGAGTGATACCTTTACCGTTAGCCAACACGTTACAATCGAAATTAGTGAGCACTCAATTTTATTAGCCGAATTTGGTGATTAACGGTTTTATCCAAACGCTTTTTCAGCAATTTATTGTACCAGAAATTGGTTGAACTAAAAATTACGTTTAAAAAATATATGCTTTTGTATTTATATGTTGCCTTAGGTAGAAAAAAGTCGACAAAATGACACAAAACGCAATATTGAAAAAATTTGCCGCAGCTGCAAGCCATTAGCATATCTACAACACCTTCTGTGCACAAACAAATTCTGATGTTTGAACAACAAAAAATATATCTTCAAGCAAGCATCTATAAGACTGTAAGAAGGGGTGCAGACCGAAAAATTGTAAGTGTAGTAGAAGCAGTAATTAAGACTCTAGTGTTGTACAACTAACCAGAAAGAGGTATAAGAATAGAAAACTAGTATATTGGTGCTGGATTCATACAGATAAAAATATACATATCTTGGCTTTGATATTTATTTTCAGAATAGAGGTTCCAAAGTTCAGCCTTAATACGTTCTGATCAAATTTAAACCGGACTATGCCAATTAAACAGTACAGGCAATTCAAATAAAAAAAAAATCCATGAAAAATTGAGATTGGTACAACCTTTCTGATGTTCGAGTGAAGTTTGATTACCCATTTGTCAATTAATGTGGGTTCGGCAGCTGTTTGTTAATGACGCTAAAAGGTTTGCCTGGCGATTTTTATCCTGGAAAAAGTTCAACAACAAGTTTGCTCGAAGTTTTGCGTTTGCAATAGAATTACGGTTACAGAATCTTTGAAAATGGTTCAAACATATTTTGCGGACTCTACTATATCTCGAACACAGGTATTTCAGTGGCACAAAGCATTCAGTGAAGGTCGTGAAGTCATCGAAAGCCTTCCTCATACGAGTCTCCATCCACCTTTGTTAATAACGACAAAATTGAGAGAAAAATATAATAAAGAAACAGTGCTTAAAAGTCATTCTGTTGACATCAGAGAAATGGCCGAGGGCTTCAACATCTCTTATGGATTGAGTCAAAACAGTTTGGTTACTGTGTTAGATATGAGGAATGTCAATGACACTGACGAGTACTGAAAATTTGATTACGTGTTGGCATGCTTTTAAGGGCTTAGAAGCCTAATTTGAAGCCGATAATGAAGATATGTACTAAAATCCAAGAAAATGTATTTTTTTGGTTTGTGGTATTTTGTCAGTCCGGGTCATATTTGATCATATATAAGTAAAGGCTTTATGCAATTTTCCATCAGTCTGCGGATTTGAAAGTAACCACCGCATCCTTTTAATATCACTTAACTTCCACTCTCTACATCACAAGGTGGATCAAGATCGAGTAGCCAAGTGCTTTCGAGTTGAAGTCAATTTGAATTCTCCTGAACATACACATATGATTATGGCAAATTTCATTAAAAAGATCAAATCAAATTCAGCTTTATGGAAAATTTAAAAAATAAAAGAGTTATTCTTGTGATTTACAAAACTATAGATTTGTATAAAATAAAGATATTCTTACAGGAACCCGGGATAGTATTCTCTTGCCCACAATGTCTTCTAAAGTAAGTTTTTAGACACCAGAAGGATGCTCTTTTTGTAGGATAAGTAAGAGTAGTATATCGAGTTAAACTGTTACCGAAGTGTGAAGAGGTCTTTTAATACATTTATAGAACAATAGTTTCTTTAAAATCAGACTTAAAGAGATTTAGCTGGAAACACAGGGATTGTGAAGCAATTTTCTACCAATCACTAAATTCCTTAAGAATGCAGTAAAAAAGTTATGACGGCATTAAATGCTTAACAAACTCTCAAGAGAATTAAACACACAGTGTTTACAGTTTATCAACACTACTGCGCGCAGACACGCTTTCGGCCATCATAGGCAGGCCATTAATCAAAGCGTCTACTACAAGATATTGTCCTCTGCATCAACAAACAAGCAACGAGCATAATACCATATATATACATATGTATGTGTATGTTTATGTGTGGGTATGTGTGTGCATTTGTATATGTAACAATACGACTATTTACAATCAAGTATTTATGTGCGTATGTATCGACGTGTGGGCTTTAGTGGCAGAAAAACCAAATTTAGTTGCATTCATGGCGGAATAAACGCGCATGTGCAACACATGAAACGAGCCATTTATATGTGTGGTTGTCTGTTCATTAAGCAGCAAAAAAGCCACGACCTACAAGCTCCTTAGCGAATGTGCAAATAAATGCAACTACCGTTACCACTGCCACTGTCAGGCAACAAAACAGCCAAATTTGCTGGTGCAACAAAGGCAATCAGCCGGAACACATACCCTGCAACATTCGCCTACCCACAGTGTTGTAGCTGGTCGCTTACACACTCGTACTTTTCGTTTAAGATCAACGTTGCATTTCGATTCTGCGTTCAATTGCGTTCTAAGCTTCGGCGAGCAAACAACTTGAGCGGTTCAACGGCGAATAACGCGTCGCGGCGTTTAGTAAAACGACATAATTACAACAACAATAACAATATTGATATTTAGCACACTTTTTCAGTTCAAATAAAAATAAATCTCAAGTGCTCAATTATGGTTTTGCTGCGAGTTATCAAGTATCTTGTGGGTTAGTGTCTCAGTGCTTCATTTGCGCATGAAAGTGGTTTCAATCGACTATTTGCTTCATTCTAATTGACTTTTACGCAGCACGTTATTTACTGTAAACATGTTGGCATGCATTGTGCCCGCTTTGCGCTTGAAAACGAGTTGAAGTGCTGGCCGTGCGACGTCACTGAACTCGCTCAGAACCAGTTGATGCGTTGAAAACAATTTTGAATTAAATATTTAAAGCTAATTAACTCGACAAATTATTTTTTGTAATTTTTTGTTTGTGTTTTTGTGGTTTCCTTACTTAAAGGCTGTGTGGTGCGGCTGTGCGAGGGTTTGAACCAGAGCGTTCTGTCTTGGAAAATGCTCAAATATCGCATGTTGCAGCAGAGTTGACTAGGAGGCGTGCGTGGCTGGAGTCAGCGTAATCTAATTTGTGTTACCTTTGTTGGCGATGATGAGCTGTTGAATATCTTCGAAAATTTATAGATGCTAAAGTTACTTCAAGTTCGTTACTTAAGTCTTTTGTATGAAAAAGTTCATTATCCAAAGTGTGTTGGAAATAAAATTAACTTTTCAATTATCTTTGTTTCATAATAAGATGCGTTAGTAATAAGTATGTGGTTCTCGTTTTTTAATAATATTTTTATGGTTATATTAGGCGTTTCACCTTTACTTTTTAGTTACTTTTGTTTGGAGTTAGTGGTAAATGACGTTGTAGTTTTATCACTTAACTGTCACTTAACGATTTAAAGAAACCCCTTTTTCCCTTAAACTATGCTTTATAGTCATAAAAATGAGTTTAAAGTTAATTTGTTCCAATTTAATCACGATTTCAGAATATGAATATTTTATGGATTTCATAATAACGTGTGGAGGAAACTTTATGAAAATATAAACTTACTTTTATTATGGAAACTAACTAAAAATATCAAAAAATATTGAATAGTCGAAAAAGTATTTTCGTATTTTGTCAGTAGTTGTCGTTGCAGTCGTATATCTCCAGTGCTATCAGTCACATTGTCATACCATATAACCCATATAACCAAAAACTTTAACTTCGGGGAAGTTGAAAAAAAGTTGCAGCTGTTCAAAAATGAGTGAAAATGATGAAGGAATTCAATATATTGTGAAATTTTTGTATAAAAAAGGGAAGAATGCCACGCAAGTCACCAATGAAATTTGTGAAGTTTACGGAGGCGATGCTGTATCAGTTCGTATGGCACAACAATGGTTCGATCGCTTCCGTTTTGGAAATTTCTATGTGAAAGATGCACCTCGCTCTGGTGGACCTATCATTGAAAAAGTCGATGAAATTATGGAAAAGATTGACCAGGACCGTCACATAATCAGCCATGGCATCGCTAAGGAAATTAACCGTCATCATCAAACGGTTTTGAGCCATTTAAAAAAGACTGGCTATAAAAGAAACTCGATGTTTGCGTACCACATGAATTGTCTGTGAAAAATTTAATGTGCCCAATTAACATCTGTAGTTCTTTGTTGAAACGAAATTAAATCGGACCATTTCTGAAGTGAATGGTGCCAGAAGACGAAAAGTTGATAAAATACGACGATAATGTGCGGAAAAGATAATGGTCCAAGCGTGGTTTGACGCCTCGAAAAATTAACCCAATCCTCAGGTTTGGAAAGGAGTCATCTACTATGAGCTGCTCTAGCCTAGTCGAACGATTGATTCTACATTTTACTGTCAACCACAGATTGAAGAAAGCAATCGAAAAAACGTCCAGAACTGATCAACCATCAAGACAACGCAAGACCATCTTTGAAGACCCGTCAAAACCTAGGTGAACTGGGCTGAGAAATTTTGATGCATCCACCATATAGCCCTGACCTTGCCCCATCGATTGTTTCGGTCAATGCAGAACTCTCCTAATGGAGTAAATTTGGCTTCAAGAGAAGCCTGTGAAAATTACTTCTCGCAGTTTTTTGCTGAGAAACCAGAAAGTTTTACACTGATGGAATAATGTCTCTAGCGGAAAAATACAAAAAGTGGTCAACTAAAATGGTATATATTTGGTTCATTAAAGTTTATTATAAATATAAATAAATAAGTTTAAGTTTGATTAGAAATACGAAAAGACTACCCAATATATAAATTTATTCACAAGTTTGACTCGAAAGTATTATACAAATATATTCAAGCTGTTCTTACATACATATGTATGTATAATACCGTTTGCAGTTAAATTTTTGACAACAAATAGATAAAACGAATTTATATAGTCGAAACATTACCACTCTTTAAAACTTTCATTTAAGTGAAAATAATTAATAAATGTGATAATGATAATTAATAATTAATTTAATATACGAAAATTGTTCAAACCTTCCAAGCTCTGAACTTAACAGAAGGGAGAAAGAAACAGATCACAAATAATTTTAACTTTCTCCGGCGGTCATCAGTACCCATTTCGAAGTTAAGTTTTCACCAAAGCTTCATAAATTTATTTTCTACATTTTACATTACTATTCATTATAAAAATGTTTCCACACGTTTGTAATTTGTATACATTTTTGAACCTTAAAAATAAGTACCACCCTAATTTACATAAATATATCAATGAGGATAAGTATAAATTGATGCTTGCGTTCATAAGTACTTATGCCCCTTCGATTACTTTTCTTTTAATTGTTCTCTATACAGCTAATTATAGCTCAAGACGACTTATTTTTAGCTTCACTCGTATCTTCTTGTGAGTATAATTGCACAGCCTACGGAGGCATCAAAGAAGCGAGAATTTAAAAATAGCGACAAGTACGATGACATATGCGAGTAGTATGCATTTACATTCGGATGCACGTAAAAATGTATCTATGTGTAAGTAAGTACTGTATGTATGTATGCATAAGTATGTAAGTATGCAATACATAGAATATTCACAAATATGTTAAAAGCGCACAAACTCCGAAATGCAAAAGCAAATACATACAAGTATACATAGAATAAACTTATGTATGAATATGTTGACTATAATGTAATATACATATATAACGTATGTAAGCAAACGCCCTATATTTCAACTAAGTGTGTCAGCTAAGGAAAACAAGTTGTTTCCGATTTAAGCTGCCGGTAGTGACGAACAAAATACATATGTATGTATTTGTATTGCATAATTTTTTTTTTTATGCATAGAAAAAATTAGTCCAGTAAGCCCTTACTCCAGAGTTTGAAAATATACACCTTTTCCTACGTTAAATGTTTCATTGGGTGCCGAAATATACGAGTGTATGGAAAACCTGACCTCTCATATAGCTGCTTCTCTACTCACTATTTATACACAAGTCTCTTATCAACGAATTGGCATGTAAATACATAAACAAAATCATAAAGCTGAATTAAGTACTAGTGAGAAGTTTTGTACTTTAATATAGTGGTGTAACTTTTGTGCGATCATATTAATACTTCCCTGAGACCCCATACACCTATTATAAAGTTTTTCGAACTTCCGGGTGACCTCCTTCATATATCGGCCAATATTTGAGTTATCTCTATGAAAATTGCAAAGCGTGTTGTACTCATAACAGTGTATCTTCGTGCGAAAACTTCAACTAGCCTCCATATAACTAATATCAAGAATTTTGAACATCTGGCTGACTCCATTTGATTGGTAATTGTATTTAATGTAATCATTGAAAACCAGGAACACTTTTTTAGTATTTGGCATGTGAATAGTTAATACATAAAGTCGGTTCGATACTCCCCAACTCCCATATGCTATACATACTATGTATTGCTTGAAATGATTTTCGTTTTTCTGACGTATGCCGAATTTGAGGGGCAGTGTATGAGTGGTATACATATGTAGATATAAAATTGCTAGGATTCCGATCCACTGGTTGACATTTTAAACCGTAAGCTATTTCTCTGGCTTTAATTCTTGCACGATGCAAGAGTATAAAGTGTTTGCTTGCACCCGACCATAGCCCTTCCTTACTTGTTGATTATTCTAGTTTATTTGTTCCATACTAGTTGCTTGTTCGATTTGCTACTATCCACATTAAAACGCCACAAGGATATTTGTTATATCTAGTAGTCATATTTTAAAAAGTTCTGTACTAATGTTTTGATCTAGGCAAAAACAACCAAATTTTGGAAAAATTACACTTTTTTTAAAAACGCCACCATCTTGTGAATTTTTGATTTTTTTCGACCGTAGGTAAACATCTTCTAGAGAGAATTTTAACTATAGCATATAGTATAATATCTGTATGACATTCTTGTAAAAAATCGTTTATATTTATGAAGTGATTGACATGTATATATGTACATATGTATGTATCTAAAATTCCATACCAAATTAAGCACCCTCTATACAAATTTCAATATTTACTATAAATTATGTTGCTGAAGCAATATTTAAAAATTCACCGATTCTATGAATGATGACATGATGATGAGAATTCCTGAAAATATGTACTTAGGTTATCTAGCAATCACTTTTGTCCACGAGCCACGTAGACAACATCCAAAACGCCCCTTATATGATCCAAGTATTCACTGTGGACACCGTTTATAGCTGCAAACATACATATGTAAGTGTATGTATTTGCATGCCGTAATGATAGTATAAATCTTCGCTTTTTCAATATGTTATATACATACATATTTCTATCTGTATTTATATACACCGATTTGCTTGCTTATATATTTCATAGAAAATGAACATACTTATCAGAGAAATTATATTAGTATTTGCAATGACGTGCATACTTGTGTATAAGTACTAATAAGCACATACGTATGTATGTCTATTGGCTTGTGGAGCCCAGTCGTGAGGTATGTTTGTACGTAACAGGCGCTTTAAATGATAATCTTAGCTCATTGGCGCCAAATACAGTGAATCCTAACATAAAGCTATACATAAAAATATGTTTTTTTAGAAAAATTATTAATAAATAATTTGAAACAAAGAATTTTCTTAACATTCGGCAATAATCTGTACGCAGACGGATTGCTTTCTAAGTTAGTAAGTTCATACAAAAATTCATTTAAATATCCATACGTGTTTTCTTTGCTGAAAATAGTTAATTTTACGCTAAAATAAGTTTGAATAATTGTATATATGAAAATATTAATACAACTATGTACAACTACATACATAAGTCAATTCTATTCCCTGGATTTGGCATAAAAGTTGACTATATTGAGCGCCTACTGTGAAGCGCAGCCTATACTGTTAGTTACTTATATATAAACGAATTTGTGTGTATATTTATTTATGCAAAATCCAACTTTATAACGGAAACTGGGATAGAAATTCGCATCGCCAGCGAGCACATTTAAGCCGACGCAGCAAAAACAGTCGAATAAGAGATTCCGTGACAGACAGATTGCAGCGCCAGCGTAATTTACATAATTGTTAGACATAATTAAAAATTCTTTTAAAAACAATAACAGTGATTTTTATTTTGAAATTAAAATGGCGAATACAACAACAAAAGTGTCTTTTATCTATGTGCTAATGGGTAAATGTCGAATGAAATTATATAATTTCTATTAATTATTAATCGAGTACTGAATACTTTTTTTCTAATTTTAGTGCTCGTGCTTGTCGCATTGGCCAGTGCAGATTCAGAGTCACAGTCGAAGCCGAAACAATGCAACGAAGAATGTCCCACGACACGAGATCTTGTTTGCGGTTATGACAGTAATTGTTATGCTAGATTTGACAACAAATGTCTGTACGACCGATTAAAATGTAACACGAAGCACAGTAAGTAGCTCCGAAAGCAACGGAACTTGATGATTTTTTTTTGTTTTTTTGTGAATAATATTAATTACTAAGTGCGAGTGCAAGAGAATCTTCGAAGGGCCTTTTCTGTTAAAGTTTCACTGCTGTTAAAATCTGGAGGTCCTTTTGAAGACCTTGAGTATACTTTTAGAGCAGTTCAAATGAACTGCTATTTCTATGAAAAGAAAAATAAAAACTTTGACGAACTGTCTGCGCCCACTATAATACATATTTATTTTCAAGACAAACAAAATTAATCAAAATTCATTCCTAACCTCTAATGCGTCTAATAAGTTCACACAAACTATAAATATTTTATTTATTGATACAATTTCGAAGAATATAGTGATAATAGTTTAGAAATGTCTGGTTAATACCGATGTATTTCCAATAAGCTTTTTGTATTACTTACAAATATTTATTATAAAAAAATACCATTAGTTCATTGACCACAACAGAAAAACTTTGTGGTGAGTTGAGAATGGGTGCGAGCTGAAGTTGTGGCCGAAGTTAACATTTACGCCTTTCCAAGCCACCTAAAAAATGTACAAATCACTTATATTTGGAATTTTCTGCTCCCATTTCTACAAATGACTCTAATAAATTGATAATTGTTTTAAATTTCTGGCTTGATATGATAGTTTTTAAAACTTAAAGTATGTATAGTTTTCTTAAATATAATATAAATACTTCCAGAATTCATAAGAAGCACTCTCAAATTAATGGATTCCCAATAATATAAATTGCACTCCAACCTTAGCTCCTTACTATTTTTCCTCCCGTTCTTCTTTTAACTACAAGTACATCTCCAGCCAATTGGCAAATCAGATCAAAATTTATCTCAATTCTACATGGATTCTCAAGTTATTATATACATATACTATATTATTTATTACCCCCTCTTTTGGTATCTATATACCATATATCTCGATATTACTTCCTGTTGATGAAATTTTTACACGTAAGCACGCTGGAGGTTTGCTCTTGTCTGTAAGGGTCACTTTTCAAAAAAAAAATAAAAGATATTGTTTGAAAACTAATGTCGAATCCAAGTACTATATAAAACGTATGCTAAATATATCCATAAATTCGCCAGTTCAATATTACAATATACTTAGTCATGGGTTCATATTCTTCAATATAATATAATGTAGAATTTGTTCTCAGCAGTATTATAAAAATATTAGTTCCAATAAACTCACATAAAAATTAATGAAATCACTGTTACTTTGAATTTATTGGTTCTTAAATTCGGTCACCACTGTCCACTTAAAGATTTTTATATATTTTGTGAACCAAAAATTTCGACGTCAAAGATGAGTACAGGTAAATCTCGGCTTTGACGTCGCCTTTAACTTCATTTTCATCCCTCTCAGAGTATCCGTACTACTAAAAAACACGCTATATGTGTAATAATATAACTGTAACTTATTAAATTTTAATTCTTTACATTTCAGATCTCGAAACGGTAGATATGTCTCTGTGTGATTTAGCTGAACGAAAAACCCATCCAGCTTATAGGCTTTGCTAAGGACTAAGGACTCGCCTTCACCAATATATATTTTAATAAATTATTTGCAATGTCATCACAATCTAAATGTTAAAGAAATCTACTAAATTATCACTACACATAGACTTAAGTGGACTTCTTGTAGACAATAATTATAAACAAAACAACAAATAACCAATCAAACTTGACTCTAAACAATGTTCTCATCTTTAAAATAGAATAAAGAAATACCAAAGTTTTTATTACGAGTATCCTACCAGCAAAAGCCGGTGTTTTAGTTTTTTATTTTTATTTTATATTATAGAAAAACTTTAAAGTTACTTAAGCCTTAAGCAAAATTTTGTTTTGACAAGCTTTTTCATTAGACTTACGAGCTCGGAGCCTGTCGATGAGCGTGTGCTGTGGCAATGTTGTTGATGTTAGTGAGAATTAAGTTCGCACTGAGAACTTTCATAGAGATAGTGGCAAAACAACCAATCTCTTTGTCCCGGGGACAAGCATTTCATTATAGACATGAAAGAAGTTGCGCCAAAGGAACTCGCCCATACACACAGAAAAAGCTCCCCAAAAACCAGTTGTCATCCAAAATCTGATAGTTTTTCTTTGTTTCTATATTTTATGTTTGTATATAGATGACGAAGTAAGGACATTTCTGCATTGCTGCCAATTAAACAACGCTTTCGAATATACCTTTTGTTACCATGTTACCGCAGCTTCGAAGTAGAAACTATGAATATGCATGCGAGTACACTTATCTATACGTCTAAATCGAAATGATAGCTAATTGGAAAAAAGGCACGAAACTCGCTCACGAAAGCTACCGCTAAACGGAATGTGTGGTTGCCATCATAAAGCAAATAAAAGATATGCGAAGTTTCCTCATATCTTTGCCATTACTTAAAGTTGCTATTCTGTTTGTGGGCTTATAAGTTTTCAAGAAATAAAAGCTAAATTTCTGAGAAAAGAAGGAAGAGAGAAAACAGTATATACTAGACTAAATTTTATAGTTCACCATAATTATTATAGAAATAGAGATGTTGATGTTGCTATGGTAATTAGACATGGAGTCATTGATTTTTACTGTCTAACTATTAAATTTAAAAATGGAGAAAAACGTTGCTTATAAATTCAATTCATCATATTTTATTGTTAAAAAGTATTGGCTAACATTTGGATAATTTGATCGTTTGATAGTTTTTTATGCACTTGCAACATGTTTCTACCGAGTTTAATAGCTAGATCAGCGAACAACGTAAACCCGTGGCCCGTGTCAACTGATACGATCTTATGGGAGCGCAATGTAAATGATCAGCCAACACCGCTTCTACATTCCGCTTTACCGTAGAAACGTCGAAACGTGTCAGCTGCTTGCTCTCTCACAACGCAGGGTTGCCAGTCTCGATATACTGTAGTAATTATAAAAATTGTCTTCAATATGTTTGAAATTTTCTTAAACTAACTCAAAATCAGAGTCGAATGCTATTATTTCCAAATATATAAACCATTTTTAATAGTTTGTTTTCAGTTTTGATATTTTATATTATGAAAGATTGTAATTGAAAACTTAGATGTACATATACAAAACTATATATCCGTATTGAGCAATGGTAACATTGTTCAAATGAAAACAAGGACGGCAACTGAGGAAGGGAGTAGCGTTTTTCGCTGTTCCTGCTATAAGTGAGATAGATATAGGGTTAAGCATATAGAAATAAAAAATCGGGTTGCGGACTGTCTGTCCTTCCGTGCAAGCTTTGACTTGAGTAAAAATTAAGATATCTTGGCTAATAAGAAAGATCGAGTTCATACCACGCCCACAAAAGGGCATTAACTGAAAACATATAAAGTACCATAACTAAGCACTAAATTAAGATATAAATCTGTAATTTGGTACAGAGGATCGCAGTAGCAAGAAACACCTGTTACAAAACAATTTGAAAAAATGGGCGTGGTCCTACTCTCTAATAAGTTTTATGTACATATCTCCTAAGCTGCTTAAGCTATAACAACAAAATTCTCCTAGCGCAATTATTATAAGAACCCCTACCGACAGTGTGAAAATGGATGAAATCGGAGTATAACCCTGCGCCGTTAAAAACTACTAAAACTACTAAAAGTAGTTTTAAATTCCATTTGATTCCTTTACTTTTTAGTATATACATAAACTTTGCAAGAATCTTTTCCACTCTATTTTGAGAAATTATCCAAATCGGTCCGAAAATATCAGTCAATGTGTGAGATATATAATTGAAATTCAGGGAGAATTCTGATGATTGTACGTCAGTGTGTCAAAAGTGGGTTAAATCGATTAGCTCTCATATACCTAATACAAAAATTTTCGAACTTCCAGATGACTTTATACCGGTTACCAACTAGATGGTTCGTGTTTTTCTTATAACGGTGAATCATGTAATTAACAAGCCTTATGTAACCAAAGGCACTTCCCTGGCCTCAATAGTTGCATGTTGCAAGAGTATAAATCAGTTCGTCCAGAGAATGTAAAGACATATGTCTTTTTAATGCTCTTTAACATATGTCTTTACATTCTCTGGTTCGTCCAATTATTCCGATCATCAGCTAAACGCAACCATCAACCCATTCAAGTTTTTCTTTTCAAAAATTCAAAACGTTAAACTTGCTATTTATTGGTGTAAAGAATTTGTTACAAATTTCTTACTACATTTCGATATCATAAATCTAAAAAAATTAAGAAACACAGGGCTATGACATTTTATCTCGAAGCTCATCGTTTTTACTGGAAGAATATCAATTTACATATAAAATATTGCATACATACATATGTATGTATGTATGTATATATATTTATCTGTTTAATTATTACAATTAACGTATAAAGTGTCCCATCACATTGCCCATAAATCTGAATATCGAAGAAACCATCGAACGCGTTAGTCCCTCCTCTATTTCGGCACTTTGGGTGAGTGCAACACTTTCATCAGGTTTTTTGGTGGATTCATCCATAATCCGTAATATTACTTCTTTATCCTTCATATCCTTTCTGGCGGAATACTGCATTTCGTCGCCGTTGAACTGTTCGATGTCATTGAAGCGTTCGTCATTCGCTGGATCCAAGTAGAGACGTGAGAGCCGCGCAGCAAGCTTTTCATTAGGCCGTGCGTGTATTAATGCTATGGAACCTGAAATTATCTTAACGCATGTAACCAAAATAAGTACTGCAAGCGATTTAGTAGCTTACATGCCACCAACAATAGAAGCGAAATTTTACGACTAGACATCTTCTGAAACTCTATACCGTTATACTGGTTTAAACACTCACTGGCTTAACGAATCAACTGACAGCAATCTTGCTTGCCGACAAAATTTATTAAAAATTGCTACGTGACAAATTTTCATTTCACTAAAATAACTGTAATAATAATAATAATAATAATAACTGTAGGTGCGTAACCTATTCACATTATGTATGTGTTTGTAAATAATTGTTGGCGCAAGAATTTCTCCGCTTCAATAACTATCGGTTCAGCACGTTCCAAAACTACTATAAATGCCTAAATATTCAGCTCATTATATATGATTATGCGCATACAGTTGTCCACAGCTGTTATTAGGATGGGTCCAAGAGATATTCACCTTTAAAGGCTGATCTGGAGTTCGGAGAGTGGAGCCCGTCTAAACTTCATAATATATGTATGTATAGTTTTCTTAAAACCGTTACCTACATTGACTAAACGATATACATATGAGTTAATTATGTAGTTCGGTTTCCCAAAAAAAGGCGCCAAACACAGCTCTATAGAATCATGAGCTTATGTCAATGCCTGTATAGAGAACTCCTTCAATTAATGCTCTTTTAATCTTATTGGGAGAACATCTTAAATATATTCATTGTTCAAGGAGATCCTCTTTTAGATCAATCACTTTCTGTAATGGAAGAATCAAGAATATTCAAGTCTGAAGGCAATGAGAAGTAGTGGCTTCCCAAATTATGGTAAGAGAATTATGAAAAAACAAAATGAAAATTCTACGAAATATACATCATCATTCGAATATACCTACATATATGTATATGATATAATAATGCGAGCAGCATTGGATAGCTCTGTGTGTGCTAGGTCTGTAAATTTCAAATTAAATTTACACTTGTGTCAACAAAATTATTGTCATTACAAAGCAAGCACAAGAACTTCTTTGAATACAGGGTGTTTAGAAAATTGTTTGCTTTTTGTATATTTATAACTCATGAAGATATTCATAAAGATCTTTAACGGTCTCTATCTAAAATTATTCTGCTCTAAAAAAGCTTTGAGTTTTTTATTGTAAAAAATCTTTAGTTGGATCTCTCATAAGTGGGAATTAGGCGACGATCGGGTTACTTTACAACAACTCCTTGCAAAATATAATTCACATATTTTGCTTTAATTTTATTTTCGTTCATTAATTGAGCAACGCATTGGAATGTTGCTTAAATTCCCCGACCACTTTTGGGTGAAATATTGGCACTTAACTAACAATATTGACTATCTAGGTTTGATGGCTAATCCAGACATCGCACTTGGACCAATATATGCAGTCTTTTTTTTTACTCCTGTACTTATAAGTCAGCAAAACGGTAATGGCCAATAAAAATTTGCTGAGGCGTTTATTTTCAACTCCCATTTGGTGGGATATGAAAAAGTGTGGGCTCCAAAGTGTTTAAAGCTAAATATCGGCAACGCGGACAGTCAAGAAGTGCTGAGATGTTTCCGCCTCGTCTTCTTCCATACAGCTTCTACAGCAACAGTGGGAAGCCCCACAAGTAGGGAGAGATTAGTCTTTCTGAGGAAAAAGAGCTCATAGGATCTCTTACAATCATGAATGAACGAACGGTTAGTGAGCTCAAGGCTAGCATTACTGCCCTGCTCTCAGAGTGGATAGTCACTTCTCTGAAAGAGGTTGAAGAACACTGCAACAGTCAGATTTAAAATTGAAGTTTATAGACAGTTTATGATATATACCCCTCCACCAACCTTCCCACTAGCTTTGATTCATCCAACAGTCTCAGTCAATTTTGATCAGATCGTAAATCACCGTTTAAATCCATTGGGAACTGTTTTATAATACAGCAACAACAAACATATAGTGAAATTCAACTAAAAAGTAAGTTGGGATAAAGTTATTTGATAACAATAAAATATATATTACACTTACCGTTAGTATGCGTCTACACTCTAGATTCGAGTGATTATTATAAAAAAAATTAAATCAATTAAAAGTAATAATTAGAGAGGAAGTGGAATGAAGAGAGATTTAAAATGTAACGGGTTTAGTCCGTAAAATACAACAACACTAGTGCAAATATCAATTTAAGATAATCTATAAGTAGCTTTCATCGACGTTCAAGATAAATATAGTCAAGAACGCCCGTTTATTTATTCATACTTATGTACATAATTATATACATACATACATAATTTTGTATATTTCATGCGTACATACGTCAATCATCGTAATTAATCGGTTTTCTCTTATCACTTGTTTGACAATTTCAAAATTAAGCTTTTTCATATCCAAAGAATATCGTCCAGCGCTCATAGCCCTCCTCACATAGATAAGTGTCCATTGAGCAATAATCGTTGCTGTAATCTGTGTATTCTACAATTTTTTTTGACGATTAGATATAAAACACATATGTACATGCACACATTTAGAAACCATTCATTCACAACTTTTGGGTTACTTACTCGTACCAGCCATACACTCTGCTATCTCCAAATGGCATTTCGATGCATATTTCCGTATGCAACCCGCACCGTCATCATAACGACATAACGGTATAGTAGTTTCATTTATCTTACAATTACTCTCAAGATCACATTTTCCTGTCACACTTGGAGGACCGTTAACTATAGCAGGTTGTGGCTTCTTCTCAGCAACGCTGGCACTCTCCGCACAATTCGCAAAAGAGCCTTTTCAATTTTGAAAATAGTTGTTTGGGTGTTAAATGCGTACATATGTATGTAAATGTGTATGTAAAGAGCTATAGTAAACAATTTTACTCACACATTAATAATAAACATAGCGCGACTTCTACGGTTAGCATGTTTTAAATAATAATAACGTATATTTCTGTGGACGGTTGAAGAGGAACTAACTTCTTAAGCTAATTCAATTAAAGTACTTATGTATGTACATGCCTATAATTTGTTCGCATTATCAGTAGACACTGGCAAAAATATTTTATTTCTGGATTTTGTGTTTATAAACACTATATTTTGGTCACTTACAGTAGTTTAAAAATTAGAGTAGAGCTCAGAGACAACAAATATATATAAATATTCCTTCAATTTTCTAGCTATCGATGCACACATTTTTGCACACATCCTTTTCTCTCCACGAAACTGCTCGTTCGTCGGAGCCGTCGATATCGGATCTCTATAGCATATACAGGGATGTCTGTGGCATATAGTTGTCATACAAACTGATCGATCAAGTCAAGTCTGAAAACTTTTTTATTTGATTAGATATCTTCACAAATTTTGATATAAATGATTGTCCAAAATAACGCTAAAATCTCCGAATAAATTATTCACTGAGCTAAAATATAGACGTTATGAAAACTGACCGCTCAAAATAAAGTTTTTTTGTATGAAATAATTTTTGGCATAGCAATTTACCGACTAAAATGTTAGCTACCGCTAAAGTTTTCAGATTTAGTAAAGCTTATAGTTGCTTTAATAAAAGATAGTTGCTAGAAGAAATGCCCCTGTCAAGCTATTTTAGCTTCGAAGCAGTCGAAGTTAACGTTTTTTCTGGATTTTAATACGTATACTTCTTCAAACCTTTTTTTTACTGACTTGTTAGAGACCATATTTTTCGCTGTGCACGTTGTTTTATATATTTATTTATTTCCGCAGTTTTATCACAAAAAACGCTCACCGCTGAGTTTGCACAGAGTATAGCGTATAAACACAGGTGTGCATATACATACATATGTAAACTCCAGTCACGAACAGCAACAAATAGATCGTAATTTCATAACGTTACGCTTTCAAATTAATATTACTGCTGAAATTTTCTAATAGCTTAAAAGGTAAAAAGAGATATTTCAAAAACAATTCTTAGTTATTCATATACATATATTTTATATTTTCAGTAGAATAATCCTTCCATTCCGTTTATGAACTATTACTAGAAAGTCAACTTCAAACTTGATTGCCACAACTCCAATTAGGTGTTACACATAAAGGCAAAATTTTCGCAGTATGCTTGCAAATAAACCTCGTACTCTATTAATAAAAGTAAAAAATTAAAATGTTAAAGAACACAATTAAAATTGAGTTGTAAACCTCTTTGATTTTGGCACTCTTCATACTTCAGATGGCATAAGGAGTCAAAATGTTTAAAACACACAAGTTGCCGATCGAGTGCACATATACCATTTTGACTCTCCGGAACACAGTCAGACACATCGCCACAATCCGTTGATGGAATGCATTCAACAAACACTAAGCATAAACATTTGAATTGAATTTATTTATGTAAATACTGCATAATTTTACTTACAATTCAATGTCTGTCCGTGTAATAATATTAATAAGAATGCTAAGCGCATATTTAATTTGGGAATTGTGTAGGCCCAAGTGCTGCTAAAACACTGTCGCCGCAGTTAACTTTTTAGACAAACTGCCGTTGAAAAGTTTAACGAAATACGAACCTGTATATTCTCGAGTAGTGTTACAATATGTTTAGAAGTTGTGTGGGAATGTTTATAATATATTTGAAATTTTTTATCTGAACATTGATGAAAATGTAATTTTCACGCTACTGTAATATAATTTGTTAACATACAAATATGTGCATATGTCGAGAGTGTATATATTGAGTATAGGCATTTTAACTGCTTTGCTGTTTAAAATATAAAATGAAACTCGTAAATATTGCATGACACTCTATCGGCAAATAAATCTTACTATTTTAATTACATTGTGTACTCATATATTCATATACTAAGGTAATGTTCTAAGTTAGAAATATTTGTACACGATGGTAAAATCAACGTCGCTTCTTTTTATCCTGTTTGCGTAACTTGTGCAATCGCCGCATATTTCCCATTTCGCCGTTGAATTTATAATCCTTCAAGAGATTAAAAGAAATCGTATTTTTGAATCAGGTTGCCATTATATGTTACAACAAACCTCGTTTCCATCTTCGCCATTCGATCCTTCACTAGCAGCAGGAAGCAAAATCGATGCAGCAATACAGATGAGCTGAAATATTGCGCCTAGAAATAATCCATAACGTAGCAGCGCACTAAAGAGATCGTCACTGTTATATCTGCCCAACCTCAAGCCATTTTCAAAAATGGCCCCCATAATTTCTATATATTATTAATGCTATTTTTTGTATCAAAGAAATGTTTACAAAATTCTCCGTTTGTTTATTTTTTAGGATGCGTCTGCTTCTTCTTCTTCAATTACTTGCAAATCAGTCACAATAGCGTATATGAACCCTAACAAATCATGAAAGTAAAATTGACAGCAACTAACAAGAACATGTATGTAGTGGTGTATCGAATTTGTGAAAATGTCAAAATATTTTAACGGTTATAAATTTTGAATTTATTTTTTCTCATATTGCAAAGGTATTCATGACAATAAGCGCTCTAAATGTTTACATATAAGATATAATGTCGCGCTAGATATATATTTTAACTGTTCAGAAGTAAGCAAATATATAAGCCATTAATAAAATAAAAAGTACAAAATATTATTTTATAAATGGCTTAACTTCTTGCTCTCTCGTAACCTATATTATTGTACTATAAAAATCTAACTCTAATTATATTTTATGCTTTAAGCAGCAGGTTTTTCTGCCGACGGCTCACATATAGGATGGGTGCTACTCTCATAAGTCGGAATCATATACTTTATGTTGATAAATGCATTGGGCCCTCCACATGTTTCAAGCAAAGAGAGTGTATCTTCGATAACATCGCCGATACGACGACTACGATCAGGATCAACACCAGAACCGAGGTTAACATTAATGTTCTTATATAAATTACATACGGCTAACAGCTGCCGGTAGTATGGAACGAGAGCTTGTCCAACACAAGGCCCTAACGTAAAATACATTTAATGCAATTCTTTAAATTTTAATGTAATCATGTTTTTTACATACCAACCAGAACCATAGTTTGCAAGACCTTCAGCGCTGATATTATTATTCGCTTATCACGAGTGTTGAATGCTCTTTTGAACGGAAGTATCAGTTTGGGCAGAACTGGTAAAATTTTATGCGGCGCTTTAAGGATTAAATCCATTGCAGCTTCTTGCGCAAGTGAGCGTATGTCGATATCAGTATCCGCTAGACTGGAATTAAAGAAAAGTAAAACATTGAGATGATATCTTGAGGAAATATTTACACGTACCCATCCACAAATATTGGCAAATAGTAGCAATAGTCCAGTTCCTTTGGCTCACAAAACCATTTCACTGTTCCTGAAATACCTTTTCCACTACCTTTTATTCTTTTAGCTACCGGGATGTCACCACGCCGGAAATACATTTTGAAAAGTGTTTCCTTAACAGGGCGCTTCTTGTATATATAGATTCTACGAAGATTCGAATTAAACTTAAGCGAAAGTGTTCAAAATTTCATTCGATTGAAACTCACTTTGGCGGTGGTTCAACAATTGTGTTCTTCTGCAGTGCTTGATAAGTAAAGGCCGGAACTGTACGAATAGGCTGTTAAATGAAATTTTAAACATACATATATGTAGTATGTTGCTTTTTTCTGGATATGCCTCATAAATTCTTCTTCGTACCAAATTTTTCCTTTGTAATAAATAATTACGACATTCCTTTCCTGTTATGTGCATTATTTTATCGTGTCCTTAGTATATTGGAGTGAGAAACCGTCCGTCGGATATTTACTCAAATTATCCTGCTATATTTTCACGCTGAAATTAAATAAAAATGCCAAAAATTTGAATGAAAAATTTATATGCAATTGCTTCAGAACTTTCTTCACAAAAAACTTTTTACTGAAACTGGAATATTATACAGTTTATTGGAATGAACGAATAAGAACTTTAATGGAAATACATTTTGGGGAAAGTTTATTTAATTTTCACAATAAATTCACAGTTTTTAAACAAAACAGAACAAAAAATTAGCGAAATGAAACTAAAATTTCCAGTAGTGGTGAATAAAACGCTTTAAATGACAATAGTTGAAGTGGCATCTCCCATTGCCCATATCAGCTGACTATCAAGAAGGTTATTTCTAGATTGGTGCTTATCAAAAGAAAAGTATTCCATTTAAAAGATTTTCGACCGGTATTAAGTAACATATTAAAATTTAATTAATCTGAAATAATAGCAATTAATTGAAAAGCGGCAATGTCAACTTTGCGAATTGGAATAAGTCGACGAATTGCAGCAGGCATTGGATGCCGGTCTATTGAGTGCAATGTGTCGCCCGTATACAGATCAATTGGTGCACAGTGCAGACGTTATGCATCACAGGTTAATCCAAAAAGAAATGGTACAAGCACCTTTAAATTAGCACTTATTGGAGCAGGCATTGGAGCCGCTTCAGGTACGGCATATTCTGTATATGGAAATTGGAAAGATAAAAGCTCGCACATGGAGCATCAACGTATTCCGCCCAAAATTCTCAAAGAACTACCAGATGTTAAAATAACTAAGCGATTCATTAATCCCAACGATAAATCAAATTTAAACATAATACTTTTTCAATATCAAACGTGTCCCTTCTGTTGCAAAGTGCGAGCTTATCTTGATTTCATGGGTATATCGTACTCTGTGGTCGAGGTTGATGCAGTACTGCGACAAGACATAAAATGGTCCGAACAAAAGAAAGTGCCTATGATTTTGGTTGAGCAAGGCGACGGACGTTACATACAGATGTCGGACTCAAGTGCAATTATCTCTCTCTTGGCATCATATTTAAATGACAAGGAAACTGACATCGGCGAGTTAGCCAAGTTTTATCCCATGATATCATATTTCGATGACGACGATAAGAAACGCTTGGATATAATGAACAAATACTTCCTTATGTATCAAGATAAAACACCAAAACATGCAACTCGAGAAATTCAGGAGTGAGTATGCCATTCAATTCAAAATAATTAAAACTTTTTATTATTTGTCTACGCTTCAGGAACGAACGGAAATGGCGTACGTGGGCGGATTCACATCTTGTGCATCTTATCTCACCCAACTGCTACCGCACTTTGAGCGAAGCACGTGAAACATTTGAGTGGTTTTCGAAGGCAGGCGAATGGGATATTTACTTCCCCAAATGGGAACGTGATCTAATGGTGAATGTGGGTGCATTTGCTATGTGGGGTATAAGTAAAATAATAAAACGACGACATGGGTTGTCAGATGATGTACGCTCGCACATATATGATGCACTTGATAAGTGGACCGGAGAACTTGAAAGGCAGAAAAAGAAATTTATGGGAGGTGACCGTCCAAATTTAGCTGATCTATCAGTTTTTGGTGTACTTAATAGCATGGAAGGTTGTGAAACATTTGGAGATTGCATGAAAAATACAAACATTGGTAAGGCAAATATAAACACAGTTCTTTATTTAAAGACTTAGAATTCGATTTTATGACTAGGTGTATGGTACAATAACGTAAAGGAAATGGTCGACCGGAATCGTGGCAATTTGGTTAGACGAACAGATTTACTTCCGCTTAATGCTTAATGACCTAAAGGATATTTTAAACGTTGTATCATATATTTATTGAAATAACCAAAGTGATTAAGCATTAATTTAAAAGCTTTAATAAATTATTATAATAATAATATAATGGGTGTTAATAATTGTATATAAACTTTCTTCGAATTTTTGTAATGCATTCATAATCTAGTAGTTCACAAACCATTAAAGTTTATAAGTAAAATAGTGTTTCATATTATCCCGGTTATATGTATGACCTAAAATACTATTTTTAGCGGGATATACACGTGCAGACTTGTATGCATACCGTGTCGCACAAGTTGTTCAGACACCATTTCGTTGTAATCGTTGAAGTGAACGGACATGGCCTCAGAAAAGGAAAATTTCGAGCTTCTTGTAATTTCGGTGTGCAAGGCAAAAAAACGAAAGCAACGCTTTTGGTGCGAAAAATTTTAGAAAGAACGCAAAACATATGCGCACGTACCACTTCTTAAAGAATTGCAAGCAAGTTCTATGCACAAATTTAAAAACTTTGTACGCATGAGTAACGAAAATTATAAAGAACTCTTGTCCATGGTAGAGCCATGGAGAGACGCGATTACGCCACATGAGATTTTCGTCATCAGGCGAAAGTTTTGAAGATTTAAAACTTTTTAACAGCAATATCTCCGCACAGCTTAAGCCATATTGTGATTGAAACTTATGAAGCAATAATAGAAACATTGGGCGAAAATATTCAGGTATTTCATTTCCTATTTAATATTTTTTTTATTTCAAACACGAAAACTATTTTTATAACCATGAAAATTAAAAGAAAAATCGAATACTTTAATTTTTGGCATTAATTTTCTAATTATTTATGGTAGAAAAAATGTACTTAAATATTAAACATGTGAAAAATGAAAAAAATCAAATACATTTAAATTAAATTTACTCATACTGGGAATCTCTAGAAAGTTCATTTAAAGATTGAGCTGAGGATTTTATACTACTACACTCAGCTGATTCCTCTAACACTGATTGAGAATAATCAATTTTATTCACATTGCTTCTTGATATAAGTATTTGTGGCGCTGGAGTTATGGCTGTTGGATAAACATCTGTTGGGGATCCTGAAGAGGTATATGGAGTTCTTGGATCTCTTTGCACAACATTTATCTGAACAGAATTCAAATGTAGGTTTCCCAACTGGCCATGTACCAATATCTCGTCTATAGCTCGTTTAGCGTATATTTGCTGTTCCGCAGATAATTTCCTAAATAAAACTGCCCATGATTCACTAAATACGTCAGCATCATCGCGTATAGGTTTTGGTTTTTTTGCTTGGTGTTCTATTGCCTTTTCAAAAAACTTTGAATTATTGTGAGATTTCTTTCGTTTTTTACTATGCGAATGAGCCTGGAAATAGAGGAAAACTAAAATTATTCTTGCACTTATTTCAGATTCCAAAAACAAAATCAAACGCTAACGATTTCTATATACTTTGGATTTCCCCAACTACATTGGAGCTATCGGTGGCAAGCATGTAGTCCTACCCAATTAAGGGCTGAGATTTAGAATAGCATCCCCGGATTTCGGGAATAAAATGGGTATCACTGGAAAGGTGACGTTCTCCAGATCACGAAAATATATATATATAGTTGCCGCTGACTTATAGTTTTAAAGATATTTGCATTTAAAGTTGAAAAATTTACAACTTTTACATTGATAATTTGTGTATTGTGAGTAACTTTTTCACTTATAAAGCTTTATTTACAACAAATATTAAAAAAATGAATATACCGAAACGTTATAGTGAAGTGTTAGTAAGTGAAAAGTGCACAATATAAGTGAAAAAGTTACTCACAATACACAAATTATCAATGTAAAAGTTGTCAATTTTTCAACTTTAAATGCAAATATCTTTAAAACTATAAGTCAGCGGCAACTATATATATATATTTTCGTGATCAGGAGAACGTCACCTTTCCAGTGATACCCATTTTATTCCCGAAATCCGGGGATGCTATTCTAAATTTTACCCGCATGTTGTTATATTTATAATTTCTCGTCACGGAAAAATGGCTTGCAGTATATAAGTGCCAGCTTAGATTTACAAAATGTTAACACAAATAATGTACAAAACGCACCTTTGCAAAGTACTTGGGAACTTTTAAAACTAAGAGCCATTCAAGGAGGAAATTCGACAAATGCAGCGAAACACGTTCGCAATAAATACAAAGAGTGTTTTAATACAGTTGGGTCAATTCCATGGCAAAATAAATTTTGTAACATGTAATAATGATAGGATAATACATTAAAGTAATAATAAATATTCATACATATGTATAAATTTATATATGTATATAAATATTCTCAATAATAAATTTTACTCACCGTATTTTCAAAATCGGGGTCTTCCAGCGTACTTATTCCTGTCGTTGTCACTTCGTTTCCTCGAAGGAAGTCTAGGTGGTGAAAGTACCAAAGCGTGGGCTCATATATGTCCTCTCCACCAGCACTAGACTTTTCAGTTGCTTTAATTTTGCACAATTCTCTCCTATAGCAACTTCGCATGCCATTAATGCGCTTTTTTGCTGTATCAATTGTGGCATACTTATCAATTTCTTTCAATTTGTTTGCAAGTCTTTGCCAACTTTTTGTTCTTTTTAGCCTATTGTTGTAAAATTCATTTTTTATTTCCCACAGGACTTTTTCTTCTCTAAAGGCTTCAATAAATTTTCTCCAAAATTCATTTTCTGTAATAGCCATTGTGATGTGCGCACAACCTTTCACTTCACTTCATATTTTAAACAAGTATGAAATCGGTCTGCACACCGCACTTTACACGTTGCTACCTGTTGATGCCCGACGCAACAACAAGCAAAAAAAGTGAAAGATTTCAATTTTATTCATACTTGTATGCATACCTAGAACTTGCACGTGTATATCCTGCTTTACGTACAAACAAACATCTTTTAATTTAATAAATTATTTAGAAAAAATAATTATCTGAAATTAAATAATTTATACTTAGACATGTGGCAGCCTATATTTACTATATTTTCATAGTGGCAGCCCTTTCTAAAACTGTCAAACAGCAATGTTGATTGTCATTCAATAGACAACACAAGGAGTAATTTCTGCAAATCACTCGCACGATTTATCGTTTTAATTATTTTGCTGGGAAAAATATTACATTAAGTAAAAATGCATAAAATTCAATCGTTTCCTGAGTATCAAGTTCCCGGTGCGCAGCATCAAGATTTCTCACCTTACGAATCAAATGGAGGGTAAGTTTTTAAATAATTTCATATAATACATTTTCTGAGCGAAGTTATTTACAGATCCATTGTTGCTATTGCCGGTGAAGATTACGTTGTAATTGCTGCAGATACACGTTTGAGCAGTGGTTACACTATTCACACGCGAAAACAAAACAAACTTTTCCAATTGTCGGAGAAAACTGTACTTGGTTCAACTGGCTGCTGGTGTGATACATTAGCGCTCACTAGTCTTGTTAATGCGCGTATGCAAATGTATGAGCATCTACACTTGAAGACCATGTCAACAGAAGCAGTAGCACAGATGTTGTCTATACTTATGTACAACCGTCGCTTTTTCCCTTACTACGTTTCAAATGTATTGGCTGGACTTGACTCGGAAGGAAAGGGTGTTGTCTATTCATACGATCCGATTGGTCACTGCGAACGTACCACATACCGCGCAGGTGGTTCGGCCGGTACGTTGCTGCAACCAGTATTGGACAACCAAATTGGTGGAAAAGATAGAGACGTGAAAAACAAACCTAAAGTACCCTTGGAGAAGGCTAAGGAAGTAGCTAAAGATGCTTTCATTTCAGCCGCGGAACGTGATATATACACTGGTGATTCAGTAATCTTGAAAGTCATCACGAAAGATGGAATTACAGAAGAAGAGGTGCAACTGCGCAAGGATTAAATATGTATACAAAAAACCACTTATTTTTCTTAAAACATTCAAATAAATTTCGAATTTGAAAATATGTGTCATTGTGCTTTTCAGATATAGAAGTGTAGTTGCTAATGTCTCTTCCGTCCCTAGTGTTTCTTCTTTGCAGCATTTTTGGACTCTACCAATTAATATAAACTGTAAACTGACATTTTGTTTTAATCAATATTTATCAAAGGCTATTTACAGATAAAAAAAATAATTCTCCTCCATTTGCTTATGCTAGTATACATATGTATATTCATACTTGTTTGCCCAAATACCAAAGATAAAATTATGTATATGTATGTAGTTGATATGCACTTTTTACGTTTCCACTACTAGGTTTGGTCAATGCTATTCTTTATCATTTTTAATTATATTACGTGATTGTATATTATTCATATCGCATAGTTTCGTATATATATAGGTAAATGTATAAAAATGCGTCAAACAATTTAGGTTTTCTGCTAATCGCACATTTTATTTATGTTTTTTTATTTAGTTTTTCATTTAAATTTTAGGCATAATTATATAAATAATTTTTCTTGTTTTATAATATTTTAATAGTAATAGTATATGCAAGTAAGGTTGTAATCATTATATACTACATTCAATTATGTATGCTTAGGTGTACGTACGTTGTATATTTGCATGCGTATGTATCGTGTTTTTTTATTATAAATAATTTTTTATTTATTATTTATCTGATTATGTTATGTGGGGAGGCAACATTCGCTCTCCGCATTTACCAGCTCTTCAACCCTATTATTTAACTCGCATCGTAAAAAGAAAGCAATTATATAACTTTTTCGCAGTTTATAACTAGTTTTATTTGAATTGCATTCCTAAACATAGTAAAATGAACAAACATACAAAATAACGACAAAGAACAAAAACAAAAGTGTCAATCGTAAGCCGCATTATAAAGTTGCCTTCACATATATGTATGTATGTATGTAAGTCGTATTATGTTTTGTTTTTCTTTTATTTTATCATTATCCTATTTAATAATTTGATTTTATTTAGTCTGTTTTTGTCCTCGATTTATATTTCAATCAAGCCCAAAGTTTTATACTTAGAAGCTATTGCCTTTTCATTCTTCTCATAAAATTTAAAGCAGTTGAATATTATGCCAAAAAACAATTTTTTTTACGGCAAGACAATAACGCGTTGGTAAAAGCGTGTTGAAATATCTTATCTCAAAAAAATTTGGTTCCACCCTTAACACTTCCCAAACTATCGTTTCCAAATGCAGCAGATGGATGGGCTATTTTGCTTTAGCATTTAATGTTTTTAAATTTTCATAACTCAAAAAAAGAAAAAATTTATTAAAAAAATGTTTGCAAATTTACTGTAATCGGGTTTCATTCTCATTTCATTATTTTTAACTTCTTTCTATTTCTGTTGCTGCGAAAATAATTTAAGAGTTGACTATATATTACTTTTTCTTTAAATTATAACGCACACTGCTAGTACACAATTACTGCTGCCATGCAGTCAATCATTCAGTTAATTTTAATTTTCACACAAGCTGACTGCATATACATATGTGAGCCATCAACAGCAAGTTGTTGATCGTAGTGATCGGATAAAACTGGCTTTCAGGACCTGCTGAGGCCTTAAATTGGCAGAACGGATGGAGTTATTAGCACCGATAATGACGGTAAAAGTGGTGATAGTAGCTTTGGGTTTGCTGAAGATGTTGGAAATTGTGTTGCAGATGTTTTATTTTATGCTGTACATATTGGTTGGCGATTCGTTTACGTAGGCTTCTATGCTACTAAGCTTCAGGCAGCGGCTTAAGCTCCTTTATCTGTTTAATCAGATATGCTTTTTCATCGTTAAACTGCTCATCTTCTGAACGATCCGTATGGAAATTGGTTAAAAAGTCAACCAATTTAGATTGGTTGCGTAGCAAGATATCTAATATAGGTTTCGGCTTATTTGGGTTTGCTACAAACACCTTAAAGACGTGGAAGGCCTCGAATTGTATATTACGGGACTTTTCTTTCAACATATTCATCATAAGTTTCAGATTTTCCGGCTCCGAAATGTAACGTGTCATCACGGTGAAATTGTGTCGATCTAGTAATAATTCACCTAATAACTTCAGACTTTGTCGTCTGGTAACATAGTTTTCCGAATTTAACAATCTTTGATAATGTTGCGTAAAGAACCTATCATAATTGGCCTCTAGGAATTCGGCACACAGTAACTTGTGTCGAGTCAGCAATTCCTTGAAAGTGGAGAATGCATCTGATGCAATATCGAAGGTCGACACCTCTACATAGCGGAAGAACTTGAAAAACTCTTCTGAGTGCAGCATTATTTTTGCGAGAGCCTCATATCGGGCACACTCACGCAGCATTGTTCCAGAATTTAGTGCAATCTCTGGATGCGCATCCTCGTAGCCGGCCATTAACGTAAACAGTATTTCGGGCTTTGTACAGATGTACTCCACTGTGGGTGAACGTGTACCAATTTGTCGTCGCAGCACATTATTAAATATCAGTGCTACATGTTTTTTGCCTTCAAAATCGATACGATGCAGGTTCTGTATTAACAGCAACAATAAATTACTATTATACAGTTCCTGCGACAGCTGGGCGACTACATAATCCGCTGGTGGCTCCGAATCACTGCTACCGTAAAGCATATTTTTAATGGAGACAAGATTTTTGCTGACATCCTCTTGTGCCTTTTCTGCTTTACGATCACCACCCGTTTCTAGTGCATTGATTGCTTCCTTAAGCGACCGCACCAATTCGGCGGGGGTCTTTTGTGATTTTCCAAACAAGGGCATTACGTTGGCACTTTACGTTATTCACACCCGGTTTACCGCACACCTATTTTTTCGTACTGTCACACCAGACTGCTTCAATGTTAATGTTTGTTTAACGCACAAACTTTATTTGACTATGACTATCAATCTGCACTGCGGTTTTACTATCGCTGCCACACTGTTCCTGCGGTCGATGTGTCTTTTCGCTGTTGTTGTTGTAGTCGGCTCGTTGCGTTCTGCGACTAATTGCTATTCGCTGCACCACTGCCGGAATAATCGTAGAATTCTTCGCAAGTTGTTTGTGTTATTAGATTTGTTCTTTAGTAATGCAACTTTAATGGATTTACTCGCCCTTCGTAATGTTTATCGGTTTAACCAGTTTTTTATTCTGTTAATTTTCTACTTTTGTCGTTCTTGGGTGTAGTTGAATAAAAGGAAAGTTTTCGTTTTTACTTTTCTTTTGACTTTTCTCTTTAGCCGTCCTTTTGAATGCTGCCAGCCTGTCGAAAGTTTGCGAATGTCAAAATATTCTTGACAGTGTGCTGCCATTTTGTATAATGAGTCATGGCGAAACGGAAATAAAATAAAATTCAGAAATACGCCGACATGGACGGATATAATGTTAAAATACAGTTAAAGAATCAACAGCGTTTAAAACAATGGAGAATGGCTTAACTTTTTAACACATATGCATACGTTTTGGAAATATATTAAATGGTATTTGTTAATAAGATTAACAATAAGTTTATGTTTTCCGTTTTCAAGATACTCTGATCCATGTAATAGTAGACATTTACAGCGAGGGATTTGTTTTTTTGTTGTCGTCATTTTAGGGGATAACCGAGGGATTTGTACTTAAATAAAGTATTTCAATTAAAGGGCATTTCAAAACTCTATTTGGAGAACATGAACTCTGACATATTTGAAGAAAGTGTGTTACACATAAGGGTCATACAAAAGGATTTGCTGTGTGGACTTACTAAATATGTACATATATTAAATACATTTACATATATACATGAAGCGTACAACCTTCCCTCTGATTAGAGGCACTTCGAATTACTCCGCGTTAGTAGCTGCTGGTTATCTTAAGCTTTTGAATATAATATATAACTTAAGGGCTGCTAAATACTTTCCATTCAAATAAATAAAACACCGTTTCCATATATTTTGGTATGTATGACAAAATTATTTCTTTTTTGTTTTATTTTACTGAACTTTTTAAATTATACTCATTGTCATGATCATTATAACATATACATAATACGATAAAATATGGTTTATACTTTATTTTAGTTAATTATATTATTATTTCCAATAATGTAGAGAAATATTGCGAAACTTTTTTGTTTTTTAAATATGTATATGTGTAGATAAGTTTTTGTGTAAATGTATCTATGTATGTATGTATATACGTATATGAATGTAATTATAGGTGTATATATGTATATGCTCATAAATTATTTTAAATTTTATCATAATTTTATAATATGTTTGCATATAATTATTAGATATCAATGAGATGTGTGTTTTTATATTATTTTGAGTTTCTTATATGAGTTAAGTTTAAGATGTATGTATGTATGTATGTATATCTAAATACCACTAGTATATTTATAATTAAAATAAATGTTTCCATTACTAATTTACCACATATAAATGTATTTGGTATTACATATTATGATTATAAAATGATTTTTGGAAAACGTATTCGTCATTTTTGTAAATATTTATGCAATTGTTTGTATATATGTATATATTAATTTGATTTGAGCATTGCGTATCTTGGTAGTACACATACACCTAAACATGTTGATTTCTAAGAATTCGTACATATTTCTGATCCGCAGAGCAAGAGCAAGCAAACAGTTAATTATCATTCCATACATTTAGTTACATTGCATAACATATTTTTTTGCTTTTCATACTAATAATTAGAGTGTATGTAGTTGTGATTGTTATTTCACTTATTTTTAATATTCCTTTAAATACTTTTTTGGTTTTTCGTATTAGTAGAGTAGTTCACCTGCAACAATGACCTTCCTAATTCATTTCATGTCTTAATTAATTATGCTTAATTATTTGCATATTTGCAAAGGTTTGAAATCATTTTAAATCTTAACAAATTTGGCTTAAAAGTACACAAACAAAAACAGAAAATGAATTTTGTTAAGAAATCGAGTGCTTCTAATTGTCATTTGATTTTCTCCATTTCGTTTATTCTTTTATAAATGTAGAAAAATATATTTATGTAAAACCGAGAATGGAGCGCAAGGTAATAAATATCAACACAGCACATTTATAGCTGAACATTTCAGTGGTTTTCTACATTTAAAGACGTTCATTCGATAATTCTACATTGTCATCGTATGCTTCTCTACAATAAGAAAGTATAATCTAACAAATGTGAAACTTCAACTAAGCGTACTTGACTCCGTGCTACAACTGACTATATTCGTCTCAAGCTTAATGTTTTAAATATAGTACACTCGCACATATGCATAATGTGGTTATATGGAACTATTTATAAATATCTTTGGGTTTTTCTTTTTAACATTTTATCAATTTGCGCGCAGAAAATGTCTAAAAAAAAAAATAGCAAAATTTATTTGTAAGAATTGGCATATTGTGTTAAAAAAGTGACGGGATACTATGAAGTAAAATACGTAATATTTTTACAAGACATCAACTTATCACCTTTATGAGAAACAATAAAGTTAGATCTTCTGAATAAAAGACTTTATTAATATGCCTTGTACGATTCTTTCAATCAAATATATCCCGTCTGCTGCAAGACTATATTTGTAACAGGAAGTTTGTTTCAACTTCGTACGAGGTTTCTTAGGCGTCATATTTTTATATATTACATACCGATTTTTGCAGAAAATAATTATGCTCTAATTAATTAAAATGGCGTGTTTGGTTAGCAGACAATGAAAAAATTTAATTTTAAATAAATTACTGCGAGTAAAAATTTTGTTAGAACAAAAACAAAAATATTTTAATGCTGCTTTCACTTTGAACTAAAATTACTTGTTTTTTTGTAGTTTTGAAAATTTGGAAGGAGCTTAAATATTAAATTTGTATTTATTAACAATTGACGGTTGTAGCTAAAAAAATATTAATTTTTAAAAACATTATCTATTGACAAGAAAAATAACTACTATTGTAACGTTAAAAACTAAGAACAATACATATTTGACCGATTGTTTTGCTTTTGTATTTAACAATTTAATTTATTGCTCTCAATAGAAATTTCCAATTATTTTTTATAATTAAAAAGTTCGTATGCCACTAATAAATTTCTTTGTAGATGAGCTGAGCAAAACTGCTAGACAACTAAAATGTACAAGAATTCGCTAAAATTGTTTCAAAATAGTTTGTTCTCCAATAATTTACTAAACAACATTGAACTACAATGTAAAAATTCTTCATTATAGAAAAAAGTAGTAAAAATTCTAATACACTTCCTTTAAAAATTAAGAACAAACAACTATTGGTTAATCCAAACATTACAATATTAGTTGGATATTGTGCCAAAATGCTTAAATGTATCACAGAGCAACGAAAATTTATATTTTAATTAACGAAAATTCTGGAAGTGTTTGAGCGAAAGTCGAAAAGCTACTAAATGTTTTCATGATAATTTGAGAATGTGGCAACATAATATGCCTGAGCAATTTTTATGACAAAAGGCATGCATTTGCAAACATACAATGAAGTTGTTAGAACAATCGAAAAACAATCGAAACCAACAATAATATATGCCATCATAAATACTAAAGCATGTTTTTAGCTTGCTTTTAAATTTTTTGGCACTTGAATGTGATTAAATTGTTATGCAAACATACGCGACTTTCACAAATACTGCAATATATGTAGGCCGTTATACAATTTCCAATTTTATTTTTTGCATTATGCTTTTCTGGCAACTATATTTTTGTAGGAGCAGTTAAAAACACCGTTATAGTGCTAAAAATGACACAAAAGTCTGCTTATATTTTTACATAATCGCATCGCTTTCATTAACTTTATACAGTGCTAGTTATAAATACCTAAAATATACATGTAAATTTCTAAAATATGGAAACAGTTTTTTTTTATTAAATATATATGTAATATATAATATATGGAATTAAAATATAATAATCATGTTGTTAGAGGAATACCTACCAAATAAGTCTTAATAAATGAGTACTAATGCAAGTCTTATCAAAATGTTTGCTTGCTTCCATAATGGTTATATTGCTAGTAACTAGTACAAGTAGTTTAAAATGTCTTGATTTCATTTTGGGGTAAGTCTACAACTAACAGCAATTTAAATTGGATTCTTCATGTATGACTAGATTTTGTATTTTCACTTTAATATATACAGGGTTTACGCATGAACAGTAAGCTGCAAGCAGTTTACAACGGTATGTATGACAAAATTAAATTAATTATACGCATAAATATGTTAGGATTTAGAACCCTGTACTTCGTCCGAAGTTAAGTAGTCATAATTGTTTTGATTAATAATGAATGTCTAGTTCTGCTGCATAAAAATATACTTTTTTTTACTTATGTATGTATGTGTGGTGTGTGTTTTAGGTTGTGTTTTTAAGTTGATCAACACTTTAAAATTAATTGAAAATATCATTTTTCTTTTTGTTTGTGGCATGATCGGAATCGTCTTTTGTTCTATAACAAGAAATCTATGAATTTAAAACGCATATTCAAATCCCACAGTTTCGTCACACACATGATATGCCTACAACATTCACTCAAGCAGGAAACTAAAGCCTTGAATTTCTGAACATTCTTCACACAACATACAACCACGCACAACCCATAATTGTGGCGGCTGTTACTTTCATTTGCGTTTAATGAAATTTCCCTCGGCGTCTAGCCAACTGCGCCATGGTGGTGGCAACTCCTGCGTTCCCCCGTCGCCAACATTGCAACTGTAAGCGCTGTTCACCCCCGACCGTGTTTCCCGCTTTAATAATATTTACCTATGCAAGGCATTTGTTAGCTGCTTCAAAGATTGACCCACCTCGCTGACCAGACGCTCGTTGTCTTGTACATTTTTACTGCCGGCAGTGCGCAGACTCTGCGATTGCGTTTCGACGCGTGTCACCAATTCGCGAAAATGGAATTTCGAATGCGGCGGCATTGTTTCGTTGTCAGCGAAGACTACACAATTATTTTGCAGTATGTTGAGCTTGTCGCTTAGTTGTAGCCACTGTGAGGCCGAGATCGAGTTGACGGGATGCTGATTTAATGAAGTCTCGAGCAGTCCGACGAGCTCTAATATGCTTTCGCGTGTGATTTGTGTTGAACTTTGCAGTGCGCTGCCCAGTGGTGTGTTTGTGGTGCTATCCAATGCGCTGGCGGCGATCTTCTGTGAGATGGGCGTGGCGTAGATGGTCAGTTTGGTGGGCTTCAGCGGTACGGCGGGTTTGTTGTTAGTTGTATTATTCGCAGCTGTAGCAGCCGCATTTGTAGTGATAGTCGATGTGGTGAGTTTATTGTTTGGCTGCATTAGATTGCCGCCGGTGTTTGCAGCACTGCTGTGCTCTACAAAAAGTGATTGGCTCATTGCAGCGATTTCGTTGTTAGTCGTTGTGTTATTTCCGGTTGATGTGTTAGCGGTGGAATTATTGGTGTTTGAAGTACCTTGTTCACCATACTGATGATTACCATCTGTGAATAGTTGAGTTGAGAGAGAGGTTGTTAGTTGGGATTTCGTGCAATGGGAATTGTTGAAAATGGAATTTTGATTGTGATTCTGAGTTTGATTATTTGTGCTGTTATTGGTAGTAGGGGGCGGTGGTGGTGGTGCAGCTGGTGGCGGCTTATTGGCCATGGAATTAGTGGCATTCATGGCATTGGTACGTGGTGAGATTTGGGTGCTAAGTGGTGGAAAACGATTTGAATTTGTTGTGGGCGTGGTTGCAGCATTCGAGATGGGCTTCAAACTGAATTTTGGCGAAAGTTGATTGGTGCTCGAGGTGCTAGTGCTGTTGGTAATGTTGGAATTCGTGCCGGTGCTGCCACTATTTGTTGAGCAGTTCGCCTGTGATTGGGTGCTTGCATAATCGGCGCCACTGCCCGGTTGCTCCCATAATTTCTTCAAACTATGTATACTACCTGTGCTGCGACGTTTGCCAGAATCGCCATCGTTTGCCATCACTGGCGCATCTGCTGGCTCTGTGGTGTTTGGCGTATTGTTGCAGTTTATATTGGAATTTGCATTTGCGTTATGTTGAGTATTACCATTGGTATTTGTAGTTGAGTTAGTGTTGGTATTGGCAGGGTTAATGGTATTGCCATTATTGCTATTGGTCATGTCATGTTTTGCATTTTCAGTCTTTTGTTGTGTTGTTAACGTGCCCATTGTTGGCGCCATTGTCATAGGTGTGGTGAATTTCTTGTCACCCTTGCGGCCCAGAGTGCCCGTAGAGATCACAGTTTGTGCCTTTTGTAGTATATTTTTAGGCGCCTCATCTGTGGCTGCGTCTTTTTTATCTTTCGGGTCTTTTTCAACTTTTCGCAAATGCGCTTTAAAGTCAATGATCGTCGTTTGATTTTCGGTCTTTTGTGTGGGTGTTGGTAATTTTTTTGGTTCAACTTTCTTTAGCTGTGCCTTAAATGAGTTTGTATTGCCATTCTCTTGAGATTGTGTTTGCGAACCGCCTGAATCACCGTTACTGGCACCACCTTGAGCTTTTGGTGGTTGCGGTGGTGTTGCCTTTTGCTTTGTCAAATTCATTTCAGCCAACTCTGTGAACAGCAAAGACACGGGGTCCACGCCACTGCCTGCTGGTATGGTGCTGCCGTTTTGTAAATTTGCATTGTTGGCGGAATTCTCTTTGGAACGGTCTTTGATTTCCGCCATCAATTTCTCCTTCATATTGAACTCCTGCACATTACCACCAGCATTTGTATTGGCATTTGTAACCTCCGGTGGTGACCCCAGCGAACTGCATGAGTCTGTCGATGGCTCACGTTTACGCAACGACACACCGAATCGTGTGCTTGCTTCCTCAACACTGGGTGCAGTGTTCGAGACATCATTACTACTGCTATTCGGTAAAGGGTATTGTGTTGAGGTTATACTTGCCGATTGTAGTTCTTCCAACACCTCGGCTGCTGGTGCGGGTGGTGGTGGCGGCGGTGGTGTCTCGAACTCTTCTGGTGGTGGTGGCAAATCCAATGGCGGTGGTGGAAATTCCAAATTAGCTAACGCCGGCTGTTGACTGCGTTTGGGTGAATTGCTGGAGGATGTACCACGAAATGAGGAAAACGTCATCATGGTGCCATCAGCAGCTGTACGATGACGCTGTAATTTATTCAAACTCGCTGAAGCGCTGTTTTGCATGGTAACACCACTCGATGAATTGCTACGTATCATTTGCTGTGGTGGCGTCGGTATATTGCCACAATTCCCAGTGGGTGTGACATTCGCGACGGACTTCATTGGTGGCGGCAACGGCATCACATGTGCCGGTGGCAGTTGTTGACGTATGGCTGCTGTATGCCCGCCATGACCATTTGTGGTGGCAACCGGCGCCACTGTTGACAGGTGGGTGGCGATACTGTGCTGTGGTAGCGTATGCGGATCCTCCAGACTATTCAGATATGCGCCGATGCGTTGCACTTTCGGCAAAGTGCCATATCGATTGACTACGCACTTTACATTATTCACCTCCAATGCACCGACGGTCACGTGATGTGACGTACAACCGCCTGCGCTATTGTCCCGTGGCGCATGGTGTTGTTGTTGATGTTGAGATCGTTTGCTTTGACGTGTTTCGAGACCGCGATTGCCCATGACGGGCGTGGGTCGCTTGAATGAGCTATGCTGTTGAGCCGAGCGTGGACCGATGCCACCGCTGTGGAGCGAGTGCTGCACCTTACTTTGGCTGGTGGGTATATTTTGACATTCCAAGCTATCACCGGTGGCATCAGTGTCGGGATCACCTGTTGTATTGTCATTTTCGGAATCATAACGTTGGGTCAGACTATTAATATCGCGCGTGAGACCTATTTGTGTATGCAGAAAATAAGAAGATCGAAAAAATATAATTGTTAGTTGGTAAGTAAGAGAGACTGCAGTTTTATGCTTATAATATGTATTGGCAGAGAGTAGAGCAATGCGTAGATAGGTGGATGCGTGGTTTTGGGGGGCGACATTAGCATTTAGTTTGGATGGAGGTCCAGCAACCAGGCAGTAAGATTATTCAAGACGAAATGAATGTGGAAGGCATAAAGCAAATTAATTAAAGTTAGATTTTAATATCTATGTATATGCTTTTATACAGGGTGAGCTGGAAAGCAAGGACAATAGCTTTGACACTCACTTCAAGATACACATATTCGAACGTGGTCCAATCCATAAGATAACGGGCAAGCATGCAAATTTTTTTCGGTCATTCTATTTTTGGCGCAACTTGAAGTGAAAAGCTAACTTAGTACTTACATACATTAACTCCTTTGCAACCCTGTATAATTTCATAATTAATCTTGATTAATATAAATTTACATACATACTGGTAAAAATGTTAGTAAGTAACAAATATTAAACGTAAACTCAATGAAAGATGGAAGGAAAAGTTAAAAAAAAACAAACAACTAAAACAAACAAACAACAGGTGTGTCAAATGAGTAATGAACTTCAGAGAACAGTCAAAAGCTTTATTTAGAAAGTACATACAAAGCTAATCAAAATCTTTGAATAAATAGGATATTTCTGCAAGAGTAGTAAAAAAATTACGAAAAGGCTTTTACTAGTAATTTACCAATTCATTACTCAGCACACAAATAACTCTTTTTACTATAAGAAGATAACCAAAGTACCAAAAGTATCGAAAATAACACACAAATAATTAAATAAATTTAAACATTTAACAAAAATGATAAAAACGATACAAAGGAAATGTTTTAATAATCTTACTCAGGTGTGAAATACCTCGAAAAAGTATATCGATTAGGAAACTACTGCAAGAGGATGATTTCTTTATAGAATATTGGGGAGGAGGTGGTGTAGTACACAAAGTATAAGAATTCGTTTTGCAACGTTTATTATTAGTGTTATTGTTTGGGGTTGTGGTTGTGGTTGATACAACGTTATATGGTTGTGGTTGTATTGGAGTTTGCTTTTGCAGCTGTTTTTGTAGTTGTTGCTGTAGGTTGAAAAAGATGCTACTACCATTTGTGTTGTGCTCATCTATGAGATTACGTGAATCGTCCTCACGATAAGTAGAATCACGGCTGGTCGAAAGTAAACTGCAAAAACAAAAGAAAATATAAAAAATAATAAACAGTGAGGACTTTGTTGTCTGTAAATAGTGACGCACCTCGTACGTTTCGGTGGCGCGGGAGCCTGTTTGCCCTGTTTGTTGGTGGTGCGGCGCATTTGCACATTGCCTTTACCTTGGCTGGAGAATGTACTTAATTTGGTGGAAGTCGAACCGGTTTCTGCAGGTACATTTAAAATTTTATTTGTTATTAATATATTATTTACAATTCCAGTATACCAAATTTATTATTATTGCGATATTTACCCGACATTGGCGTTCCGACGGGTTGTTCCAGTAGTCCGCCGCTCGGTGTTAAACCGCCGCCACTGCTGCTGCCGCCACCACCACCGCCGCCACTCGCTGGTATGCCCTTTTTGCCCATTTGCGGCGTTAGACTCTGCGTCATCGTTGTGGCATTCAATTGTTTTGCGACCGCCTCGGTAATCGATGATTCCTGCAGATCGAAGAAAACGAGACGTGGTCGTCCATTATTATTATTGTTCTTACAACGTATTTTCATGTTCATAGCTATTTTATCATCATCATTTTGATTTTCATGAATTTTTTTATATCTATGAGGCTCTACAATAACAGCGTCTCTTAATGTATCGGTCACAGTGGTTAGCAACAGGTTGGCTGCTGTGGCCCTATTTGTTGCATCGGTACATTTGTACCCCATATTGCCGTTACGATCACATCAAAGTTCAACGCCGTCATCGTCATCGTCAATATCATCATCATCATCGTATTCATTATCATCATCATCTTCCTCTTCTTCAACTTCTTCTTCCTCATCATCTTCATAATCTTCACAAAATTCACCACTGTCACCATTGTCATCCCACACCTCACCCACCTGAAACATATGCTCCAATGCATGATGTATACTCTTGAATGTCGGCCGATCCGCCGCATTCCAATGCCAACACTGACGCATCAAATCGTACACTTCCGGTGGGCAACCCGGCGGCCTCTCCATGCGATAGCCCTTCTCAAGCTTATGAAATACATCGGTGAGATCAATATTGGGATACGGTGAAGCGCCATATGTGGCGATCTCCCACAACAAAACGCCAAATGCCCAAACATCCGACTTCGTGCTGAACTTGTTGTACGCCAAACCCTCTGGGGCGGTCCACTTGATGGGGAATTTGGCCCCGGCATGCGCTGTGTACGTGTCATCGCGCATAAGTCGCGCCAAGCCGAAATCGGCAACTTTCACGAGTTTGTTATCGCCCACTAGACAGTTGCGTGCGGCCAAATCGCGATGAATGTAATTGCGCGACTCCAAATAACTCATACCAGAGGCAATCTGTGTGGCCATATAAAGCAGTGCCACAGCGTCAAGTGTTTCGCGGGCAGGCGAACGCAGGAAATCTAAGAGGTTGCCATGCGACATGAATTCGGTAATGATGTAGAAGGGCGGTTCACGCGTGCAAACACCTGAAGGCAAGAAAGTTTGAAGTTTTTTTAATCCCAACAATAGTTAAATTGTTTAATATTTACCAATTAGTTGCACAAGGTTTGGATGTTTCATTTCTTTCATTATAGCCGCCTCTTCGAGAAAGTCCTTGAGTGCCATTGTGTCCTCCTTCAGCGTCTTCACAGCCACTGTGTTGCCGTAACGCTTCCAAACGGCCTCGTACACCTCACCGTACTGGCCGCCGCCCAACTTATGCTTCATCACAATGTCCGTACGGCAGATTTCCCACTCGTCCGGTTCGGGACTGAGTGGGAAAACGGTCGGTTTATTTTGTTTGGGCGCTGGGTATAGTAATGGCGTAATCAACCCGTGCCCTTCGTGTTGTACACTATGATGATGCACAAGTTCGGCGAGTGTATTAAATTTGGCTTCCGCTGTTACAAAAACTTTACCATCCGGATCCTCGGAAATGCGGTAATGATACACACGACCTTCGTATCTAAAAGTTTTCGTGAGAAAAATAGTCATTTAATAATTAAATTTCTACATACATACATAGAAATATTATTTGTATACAACAATCGGCATTAATGTCATACCTTAGACTGATGCTACGCTGCCCTGGCGAACTTTCACTTTCGCGCACCAAAAAGCTGCCATTGATGCCCGAGCTGAGTAAGTATTCGGCGGCATTGCGCGATATGGGACCATGATACCAAGAGTGCTTCTCCAGCGAATTCAGCGGCGTCACGTAGTTCGATGGCACCCAACCGACATTGCCAGAGTCCGAGTGTGCTTCACACCATTCGCCGGATTTGTTGTAAGACAATATACGCACCTGTTCGCCTTTCTTCAGACTCAATTGATTCTCCCCACCGGCTTGAAAATCATATAAAGCTACGAACAGCTGTGGATCGTCCTCTTCGGGACCAGGTGCCAGCAGATTCTCTTTGGATGTCCAGCGGTGTGCCGTTTCAAAGCCGGATGTGGCGGAATTGTGACCTGTGCTGTGGCTTTGGGTGTGTAGCGAGACGCCATCTTGGCATTGCAGATCGGCGTCAGGCAACATTGTCGTGCCGGCCGGAATGTGTGGCAGCGGTCGAGATTGCCGCAGTGCTTCTGTTAATAAAGTTATAGGTAAATAAAAGCAATTAGAAGGGGGTTTGATGTAGATGACAGCCTCTAATTTTAATACAGAAATGTACAACGATATTAGTAGATTTTTATGGTTTATTGATGAAGTGAAGAAATGGACTGAATAACGGTCATTCGCTTCATAAGAAAAAGTTTTGCACATAGAATGAGATATTTATATTTATTCTTCTTATATCCAAAAAAAGTTTAGCTTAAAAATCCATTATTTTTCCAACATATAGCATTAGTAATCTGTATCTGGCGTTGCGCGATCGGATTTCGCTGAACGACGTTGTGCTAAAGTTTCTCAGACAGTTTTGTGATTGCTTGACTCAGTATAGTTTGAGCACCAAAGTCAAAGGTGGACATTAGCAAAGAGACAATAGACCAATTTTTACAGGCCTTCTGCGGCGAAATCACAATCAAATAGGAAGAAAATGTGGATCGTGTTTATAATCTTGACACTGTAACAGCCATCACACACTCAATTTTTGTTTCATCGATTTCGATCCGGTAATTTTGGTGTCAAAGATGCACCAAGTTGTGAACGAGCTTTAATTCTTTCCTGTTTGGTTGATATTTGTCAAGCACAGCCATTGAACAAACAACATCATATTTTTTCATTGTAGCGAAAAGTGACGATTTTCGGAAAGCATTAATTTTTGTTTTCATTTGAGGAAGTGCTACAGAGTCACATAGAATGCTTGTCGAGGCATATTGAGATCATGCTCTATCAGAAGCAACATGCAAAAGATGATTTCAACGGTGCAGAGAGAATGATTTTGATGTGAGAAATGAAGAACGTGGAAGACCATCAAAAAAGTTTGAAGACGCCGAACTGCAAACATTATTGGATGAAGATCATACTTTGAGTCAAAAGCAAATGGCAGCCATGTTAAATGTTGAGCAATAAACAATTCCAGACCGTTTGAAAGCTATGGGAGAGATCCAAAAGTGTGGAAAATGGGTGCCGCATGGATTGAATGAAAGACAAATGGAAAACCGAACAACACTGAAATTTTGCTTCAAAGTCATGAAAGTTTTGCATCGAATTGTCACTGGCAATGAAAAATAGATTTATTCTAAGAATCCTAAACGGAGCAAATCCAGATAGATGCGGTAAGAATTCGGCGGAAACAGTGATCAAGGTTGACAAAAGTTTTTACTATATATTTGGGGTGATTGGCAGGTAATCTCATGTACTAAGTATTCCCTACAGAAAACTAGGAACAGTGCTGTCAACAATTGAACCGACTGAACGAAGCAGTCGCTCAAAAGTTGTCAACTTTGACCAATAGGAAAGGAATTGTGTTGCGTCAGGACCACGCCAGGCCACACACATTGATAGTGACTCGCCAGAAGCTCCGAGAGCTTAATGGGAGGTGTTTATACATCCACCTTGCAATCTGGACCTACAACCAAATGATCACCACCTACCCCTGTGTCCTCGACTGTCCCAGTTTTCTGGTAATTGGGACGAGCGTTTCTCTGAGTATCGGCATTATGAAATTACCTTCAAAATGGCAACAAGTTAACGAACATTATCTGCCGACATTGAAGGACTTGTCTAATAAACATACAAAACAAACAAACACAGCTTTTGATCAAGAGAATGACAATCAAGCGCCATATTGATAACCATGAAGTTGCTGTCATCATTTCGATTCATTTCACGTTGCACAGTAGGCTATGAATGGCGAATGTTGTTGTTGAGTTGATTGCCAATGCTCTCCTCGCCGCTATACATTACTGTTGTCGGCTTTCAAATACTACAAAGTCTTTTTTGTTAATTTATCTTTGCTGCAGCCTATTTATTCGGCGAGAAAATGTTTATGTGTTGCCTTTCGTCGTGTTCGATTGTTCGCCACAAATGTTGTTTTGCCTTTTTAGTGTTCTTAGTTCGAAAATGCAGTCGCATTGAATTTTATTCGATTCTCTCTAACTTTAGCAAGCTGAATCATTGCGAATTTCAGAGTAATAAGAAATTTAGTTATGCCACTTTTGCATGTGTGTGTTTATCGAACAATGTTACTTTGCGTCAAGACTGTTTACGCAAACTTTACTTAAACCAACAAAAAATAACTGGAGTAAGATGAAAGTCTCCAGGCAGTTCTTCTCATACGTGGAAGACATTTGTAGCGACTATTGAGAATAATATTTAATAGTCTTCTAAATTGGAAATTTTCGGTCAGGCATTTTGGAGTATTTTAAATTTTTGATAACGGTTTGTTTTACACTGGAAAATGTTGGTATTTTTCCCTAATATTTACATTATTATTTTTTTTATTTTGAATTCCGCTAAAACACCAGCATCGGAAGTTCTTCAACTGACATACAAAAAACTTAAGCACTTCTACCAGCAAGTTGAAAATAAATAAGGAAACTTGTTTTGTACAAAGCCAAAGAGTAAAAGCAAAACAATTGAACGTTCACCTGAATTTATGTGATAAGATTTTTACAAAAGAACACACACAAAAACAACAATACAAACACAAACAAGCGGAGAACCGGCAACAAATGTGAGCACCACTGCCGGTTCGGTTGGAATTCCACAGTTAAGGGCTTTGGAGAAGAGCAAAGGAGCGCGCAATGACAGTCACCTGAGTATCAAATAATAACAACAGAGGCCACGATTGCTCTGTCGCAATGGATGGGAACTGGAATTTACAAGCAATTTATGCATCGCAAAAGCATTTATGCAGGAATGCCTCAATGAAAATACGCTCGGCAGATATCTGCCTACAGACTTACATAGATACATATACATATATCTTGTACATGCCCAGCCACTTCAATCTGAGGCATGTTTGTATCTGGTGTGTTCGTGCGTTTGAAGCTGCCATTTTCATTGAGAAAATAAATAATTCACGAAGCAAAGTGGGGATGAGCAAAGAAAACCGTGTTCTGCTCTTTGCAGTACTTTTCTTAGCCTTATTTTGTATGTTTTTTTTTTCAAAGAAGCCACATTTTTATGTTGTGGGAAGACGCATGAAAAAATTACAAGAATGTTGAAGATACAGAAATTATTAAACCAATTTGTATTTTTTATTTGTGAAAAACGTAAGAATATACATATATTAATATAAATACTGATATGTACATATGTATGTGCGTATGTGTGAAGCCCGTTTAGTCTGCTAAAATGTTAAGTCAAAAGAATCAGTGTGAATAATTGGCATATTTGTATATGTATGTATATGGTTATTTAATTTATCTACTAATTTTAACATTAGCGCAATTTAGAATTCATAAAAGAAAAGTAACTGATAAACGACTTCGTTCATGACAACTAATACATGTACAATATCAAGATTTTATTTAAATTATACATTTTTTGAAAAATAATATGCCAAAAATAAAAAATAAAACACAAAAATACTTGAGGAAAAACTAAAGCTAGAAACCCTTCACAAATAATGCAGTTTCTAAAAAAGAACCTGCTTTTAATCGGTCATTTCGAATGGCAGCTATGTTTGTACATACATATGTATGTACATATATGATATCGGCGATTCCGGCGAGTTCGCAGAGTCAGACAGACGAATAAATCTACCGAGCTCGTCCCGCTGATCATTTATGAGTATGTATGTATTATGTAGGTCTTCGACGTTTTCTTATGGATTTTGCAAAACTTCGCGACAAAAGACGTAAAAAACAAAAAAACTGTTAAATAATTTTTTTTTTAAATAGTATTAATGTACATACATAAGTGTGTAAATCGCACGTTTCAAAAAAAAAAAAACATTAAAATTAAATTTTTATTTTAATTGTGGAGCTTATATTCAAGGGATACAAAGCGACCAAGAAATTGTAAACAAGTCCATGTTCTGACAATCGAAAAAATTCTGGTCAAATTTATAGAAAACTCAAGGTTCTAACGAATCGAGCTAAATCAACTTAGGTCCTGATATGTACGTTTATATATTTTTTCCTCGCCCTCATTATATATGTAGCGGGGTTTCCAATAGTGATGATGTGGTTTCAAATTGTCGTTTCATTTTTAATATGTCATGGTCTGTATTATTTTTCTTCATTGTATTTTGTAATGTTTACAATTTCATCATGGAAAGATATACACAAGAATAACGTTTACAAATTTTTAAATTTTAATTTATCTTAGTAGTGCGGTAAACGAGCAAAACTGTTGATTCTGGTGCTAAGAAAATCCTCAAATTATTTATGAACAACGATTATATTCACCTAAATTGACAATTTGGTGTGGTTTTTGGTCTGGTGGAATCAATGGTTCGAACTTCTTTCGAAATTAAGCTGGTGACACGCTTATTGTCAATGGAGAGCGGTATAAATCGATGATAACCAACAATTGCCGTGATTGGAAGAAGTTGATCTTGCCAACATCTGGACTCAATTAGACGGGGCTACGTGCCACACATCACGTGCAACGACCGAATTATTAGAGAGTATTTTATTTCAAGAAATTGTGACATTGCATGGTCTCCTAGAAGTTGTGATTTAACACCATTATTTAAAGTCATTGGTCTTTAGCAATAAGCCAGATTCTCTTCAAGCTTTAGAAGTCAATATTAAACGTGTTATTCATTACATACAAAAAAAGTAGTCGAAAATGGGGTTCATTGAATTCGTTCCTGAAAAAGAAGTAGTGAAAGCCTTTTGAATAATGTTATATTCAGAACTTAATTGTATCGATTGCACTTCACACCAAATAAAAAACATTTGAATTTCCTTAAAAATTAGTGTGTGTTTTTTTGTTTTTTTTAAGAAATCATATCAATCTTATTGGAAAACCCTGTACATAGCTACGTACATCTTTAAGAAGACTGTTCTGAGTGCCTTTTAAATTGTTGGATTAATAAACTGATGGACTGCATGCATTGTGTATAGACATACATACATATGTATGTATTTCATTCGCATTCACTTTTTACTCAGATTCGCTCTATTTTCTCTGGTTCTTTTTTTGCTGGTAAAACGATTTAATGTATAACTATTGCGTAAAACCATAAAAACACATCTCCACAAAAGATTTTGTAACTGACAAGTGTGTATGTATGTCATGCAGTGCGAACGCGTCAGAAGCAAGCCACAAACATTGTCGCCGACGCCGGCGCGCACGCGGACGCCGGCACTGTTGTTGGCGTTTCTGGTGATTAAATAAAAGCTTGGCGGTTTCTTTTCAAATGTGCTTTACTTTTAATGGGAGCAAGCTGGAACGAAAATAAGTGCGAAATACAATGCCCAAGTTGGAAGAACTTCTGGAAGTTTGGCTTTCTGGGGCACAAGTGGGAGTGATGTGCGGATTGCTTTAATTGCAAAATTGTAAAACATTTAAATAAGGAAGTATAAAAGTGTGAAAGAATGAGTAGGTTTGAAAAAAAAATAACAAAAAAGTTTGTATTACAAAATAGAATTTAATCAAAGACAGCTTATGAAAATTAAAGATCCTTAGGTAAAGTTCGCTTCCATATCCTTAAACATCTTCTTACATATTTACTTCCTAAGAAGATATGTATGCGTATACATACATATACATATACATATATATTTATATATTGTTGCTTTTCAATTAAAAATCAAATCCAACAAACATATTTACTTACATATTATGCCCGAGCATATAAATTATTATTAAAGAGGAAATATTCATTAATCTAAACGAGCAATAAGACCAGCTTGTCGTCACACCATTTGCTATCAAACAGTTAGCGTTTTTGCTGTTGTTGCGACTGACCGGAGACCCAAATGAGCGCCACAGGCCCAACATTAATTTATGAGTTGTCTCCTTTACACATACAATGGTACATTATATGCATATTTGATATAAGTATGTGTCTATACACCCATGCATAGGTAAATGCTCATATACACATTTATGAAATACAATACATGCACAAACATTTCATTCATAAAAGTTATGACTTTTACAAAGCGTATAAAAGGTATTGTCTTACAGCGGAGCCTCCAAGCCGGAAGTACACACACATGCATACACAATTATGGTTGCAGATAGAGGTCAGCGCGAAATGAAATTATAAGCGAAATTTCTTTTTCATAATTTCGAATATGAAAATCGTTCCGTACGTGATGACATGACATATTAACGCAGGTGTGCACATATGCATACTTACTTACATACTCACACATAATACAGAAAATATGACTTTTGAACATACTTATGTAAAAAATTAATCAAAACGTGCAGCCATTCCTAAGCATCACATGACCCGCATGCCTACTCAGCTTGTTCTCTCGAAAAGGAGCGCTACCCTCGAACAAATGGATTCTTCAATTATGGCAACTCGTTAAACGTTACGTATCATATATTTGTTGTGGTAAAAATTTCTTATCGAAATATAGAGCTATGGAAATTTTTTATAGTTTCTTTCTGGTGTTAAAGTATCGTATATGTTTTTAATATAAACAAGTTGGGTTTTTTAATGTTTAGTTACATTCTTATATTTTACACAAAAAATACAGTTACATTTTGATGTTTAAAAATAATAATGATCAAAATGCGAAAACTGTGGTGTTAAGTTTGTTTTGGACACATAAATGGCATAACCTAGAAAAATAGGGATCAAAAACTGTAGCCTGACACCTAGCTTTAGGTATAGCGTACCAAATTTTTTTCATTCTTGACTTCATTTTCTAGGTTTTCAATCAGACTCAAGTCAAGGCTTCGGGTTGGCCAATCCAGAATGTCGATCTTCTTCGTAGAATTTTTTTTTGAAACTTCGTGGCATGTTTTTGATTATTATCTTGCATTTGCATCTTCTGTGTGAACTTAGGATTATGTTCATGGCACTTCGAATGATGAACAAATATTTTGACATCTAATCTAATAATGCAATATTTTTACGTTTTAATTAACTTTTAATTCTAAATTTTAAGCATTTACTAAAATTTAACTTTGTGGCACTTTTTTGTCCATTGCTCTGGTTTTTCAATTTCACATCTTTGTTATTTTTTTTACTGTTTTTATCAATTAAAAAACAACAGAGAAAGTACCTTCATTGAGACAAAAAAAAAAAAACACCCGGAAACTGTAATCAAATTATCCGGGTAAATGATATTAAAAAAAAAACAGATTTTGTTAATCGTTCGATTTTGTTAAGTTGGTAGGACTGTCCTTAATAACTATGACAAATATGAGCGCGATCTATCAACCAGTTTGTTTACACCAGCTGCTTAAGTCGGAACACCTCAGTAGTGCGTTGCGATTCTTACAATTGATAAAAATATCGAACAAAGAAAAAAACTTTGGACATGCTTGGTCATGCGAATTCCGATCCCACCTTCATGGGGATATACAAACAAGTCAACAATCATCGCAATGGAACTTGTTTTCAGTCGCTTTAAGAGATAAAAGAAAATTCGCTGAGGGGCCAAAGGCCATCTTAAAAAATGCCTATGAAAAGTGTTTCTAGGACTGGAAATATCATTGAAATCTGGTGGGGATTAATTTGATAAATATTAATTATTTATTTCCTATTTCTGGGTACTTTTTTGTCACAATGTATTATTGGTCACTTTTTACTGCTTGTCTTGAAATTTGACCATTTTGAATACATTACAAAATACTGGATATTTTCTTTAAATGCCTAAAAATTCCTACGGCCATGAGGACGTAATAAATTGAATTTTTAATTTTTCTCTTTAAATCTCGGAAATAATTTTGAAATGAGGTTTTTTTTGACTGGCTGTGTGGCTTTCAAAATCAGTAACGAATGTGAGTATTAAAGGATTTATCCAGATTTAGTTGGGGACTATGTCACCCATGTGGAAATGACCACACAACACCACTATAGTCATATGGAGTGTTTAAGACACAACTTCCAAAACTGTTATTTACTAAGGGTACCATCATATGACCTTGACTAAATTACGTGACTACGATGGCCACACTAAGCACATATAAAAACATTTAACTCTTAGAATAAGCAATTAAGTTCTGGCATAATATTCATAGCACCTGTTCGTTTTCATTTTCCATTAGCTCAATATAGAAACGAAAGCACAATTAAAAAGAACTGTGTGTATTTAAATTACTGATAAACACATTAACCAATTTAAAATGCAAATAATTGTCCATTAAAATGGCGAAAATTCATAAAAAATTGTACATATATATATACAAACACGCCCATATGTCTATTACACTCGTTTACATATCCATTATATATGTATGTATATATGTATGTACATAATATGTATAATAAAAAAATATTGAATGACCGCCAAGCCGAGCTATTAATTGCGTGAATATTTTCAGGCATAACAATAAAAAGACTGGGCACAAGAGAATCAGTCGCCAGTTGGCTGACTTTGACTTGACAAAAGGCTGCCATATTTCAATGAAAAACTGTTGAGCGGCGGTGATTATATGGAATGCTGATTTCTAAATTGCACCATTATTTTTGCTTAAAATGGATGGAAAACAGTCACTAATATAGACATATTCATAGACATATATACAAACCATATAGGAAGGGAAAAAGGGGTAAAACGAGGTCTTTAAGCCTTAAAATTTGCTCTGATAAATATTCAACGCGGCGATGTCAAGAGCAGGCTGAGAATTCAATCAAAAATATATATGTACATATTGTATTTAGACGTGAAAACATTTTGAGCACTTGCGTTTCTACGAATAAATTCTGAATTTGTCATACTTTTTTAGTATCATTTTATATCGGCATTTATGGGTTATATAATTTCTATATTGACGTAGATTAAGCATGTGATAACAGTTTTACCATATGAAATTCATTCACCTTTCGGAAATAAGCAATTTACTATTTAAGTAGCTGATTTCACATCTGGTGAACGACCCATAAGGGCTGCATGTGTACCTCAGGTGAAATTAAACTGGCTTCTAAACAAAAATCCAACTTATTGCCATTTTACAGCGTTTCAGTCAAAAATGCTTAGATCAATAGCAATTTCACCAACCTATATTCAAAACAAAAATCTTGACAAAGGTGCATAAAAACGCCTTGCTTAACTTAAGAGGTTAGATCATTCTAAGATTTGGAAAAACGGAATTTTTTTGGCTTAAAGAAGTCTTATTTAAAAATATATCGAAGTAAACAGAAAGACAAATGACGAAAATATTGGTTATATTTCATTAAGACGCCTTTTACAAGCTTTTCTTTTATAATTTTCCATTCGATAATCGTTTTTTAAGGATCAATATTAATCTGCTATCACCTGCTTTCCATCTCTTTTATATCTTGGCGGAATGACTCTCGTTTTTCTTACTATTCCTAAATTATCCGCAAATTTATCCAGATGATAGCGGAGATAGTCAAACTTGAAACTCAATATTTGCTCACAGAATCTGAAAATTTGTTAGGACATTTTGCACAATTTCTTCAAAATTTGGTAGTTTTCGGTTGCTTAGGAAATTTTCGACTATCTCTATTCTCTTTTCAAGACAGTCAAAACTTAGATAAAATCTGTCACTATCATTAATTGATGTCAGAAATATTCCAGTGTTAAACTTTTACATAACAAGCTTTGAAAAGCGATTGTCTATAAAGAACGTATGTTATTGGAAATTTATCTCGGCCTGGATTTAAATCTATCGCTTCTCTTAGTGTGGGTGGTATTTACAAAATATTGAATTAAATAATTTAATAATCAAATTTGTAATACAGGGAAATTTTACAAAAATAATAAAACAAAATTCCAAAAACTAACAAGCAAACATGAAAATACAATCAAAGGCAAAACAAGCTTTTTTACCAAATTATTATTCACTACAATATACATACTTAAATACCGGGTAATCCAAATACCTAGATCTAACTACTTCAGCACTTCTAGCCTTCAGCACAATTTCATTAGCATAAGTGACAGGCACAAAAAGCAAACTCTTTCAAAAAGTACTCGTGCAAGTACATACACACATACAAACGCTATGGCATAATCAAGGGGATTAGGCGTGGTGACATTTCAAATCCTTTCAACAATTAAGTTAGTAAAAGTGCAAATCTAAGTGTACAGCGATACTTGATGAGTGATTGTTAAGATTTCATTGATTTCTATTTTTTATGGTTAGTTTCGGTTGATTGAACGGTTAGTTGGTTAATTTTACCTAAATGTATTTGATATTTAGCCGCATCACGGAGTTGCTGTTGTTGGACTCTGTGCATTGGACCTATAATGGGAGAATAAGTAAATAAAAGAAGAATATTTTGTTAAAGCAGAAAACAGATTAATATGTTAAAATTCTTCAGTACTTTTTTGCATTAAAACAACAACAATAAATTGCGTACAACTGTACCACATTGCCGCCGGGGGAATGATGAAGTGAAAAGTGCGATTTTGATGATGACAACGCGCCTTTAATTATTTACAATAAAGTCAGTGCTAATGAAGCGAGAGGATTGCGCCACTAAATTATGATATATACATACATACGTATACTTATGCACACTCTTTGTTAGTATGTATGGGTCTAATAATTTTGTTTATTTTTTCTCATTTTTTCCGCTAAGGAAAAGAGGTTTACCAAAGCTTTTTGCGTGAGGCAAGAAGTGGTGACTGTGAAGAAGATTTCTGATAAATGACGAGCTGTGATGTGGCGTTAATTGACGAATGACGGTAGGCTAAGAAGAGGCGATAGAAAATGAGCGCTTTTTGGGTGGGAAATTGTATAATATTCATATATGTACATATTATAAAGCGATTTAAAAACTGAACCGTTAAATGTTAGATGAGAGCCAGCAATGAAATGCAGAAAAATTAAGCGCAAATATACAAATTCAAAATACCGCTGACTATGGACTATGGAGTAACTAAATGCAGGGATTCATTTTAAACTCAATGCTTTCACCGGCGGAACTACGCTTTGTGGCTGTCATTTATGCAATTTGTCGGCAATTCTGCTGGCCATTTGATAATTTCCGCAAATTTATGCAGCTTAATCGCAGCGCTATGACCGGCGAACGCGGTTCACATAATTTGCGCAATTGAGTTTTTTTATTTTATTTTATTTTTCCCGCTTATTTTCATGTTAATAGTTAGTTACGTAAGTGTTTATATGTAAATATATGTAAGATCGTATGTTGGTTGTATGACGAGCTGCTGGTGCCTTAATGTCTGCGCGCTTCCTTTAGCTGAGTGGCATATCATTACGAGTACAAGAATGGGTGATTAGAATATGAGAATTACTTTTTCCTATTAATAGCCAAGACGGTAAGGCAAAAAGTTAGAAACATTATTGTGTACATTAAGTGAAGGAAAACTCGTGAGAGTGCCGAGTTGGTATTAATTCAATTAATAACGAAATTTATAATCATTAAACCAATATAACTTGTGTAAGGCTCATTAAGGCCCTCATTAATTTAAATATGGTTTGCTAAATATTTGATTAATTTTATTAAAAAGAAAACTTTAGAGCAAACGAGTGTTTGCCAAATGTAAGTAGATACATACCTGTAACTCAAATAGTTTAAACTACCTCATTCTCATATTCATATCGTAGTGCCACCCTCGATTCAATCCTAGCGTGGAACTAAAAAAAATCAGATTTCAAAAGGCCATGCCATTAGAAATAACATCCTAAATTTTTAAAGCGACATCTCAAATAGTTTTTGAGTTACAGCATTCTCAAGTGTAGTCGCTCAGTTCCATTAGCATAACGCTTTTCTCAAAGCGATGTATATTTTATAAATTTGTTTGAATGATTCCTCGGAGGCAAATGATCCGATCCTTATTAACTTTTTTGCATCTTTCTCAACAAATATCGAATGTAAAAATTTTGTAATTTTTGATTTTTTTTCGACAGAAAAGAAAGAAAGTCATTTTATAGACAATATATTTTAGTAGAGAGTTTTTTAGGTCTTATCCAAGCCATCATTGTAACCAAGGAGGACCATTTTAAGCCTCGACTATTTTATATTGAGGGATCAACAGCCTAGAAGACTAGCCAATAAATTTACACTTTTAGCACTTTAATACTCACTTTCGAACCATTTCTATCGACGGCTGTATATGGTTTACACAAGATTCATTACTTGATTTATTTTATAGTACATAAAGTAACCGAATTTCGTACAAACATACATGAATTCACAGCTTTTCCATTCATGCCTCATCAGCACTCTAAATGTATCCCCAATCCATTCTCAAACTTCAAGATACTCATACCCGTACGAAAAAATAAATCGATACACTCAGTTTGTAAAAGGGAACGAGTGTGTGCCAGCGAAATATAAAATAAATAAAAACTAGCAGTGAAGCATGTTCGTGTGTATTGCTATAAAAAATATGCAGCGTGTGCATTTATCAAAATATGTAGTTTTAAATATACAAACTTGTATATAGATATGCAAGTATATACTCGATATATGCATGTGCGCGACTAATGGTGTGACTTTCTGCCTTTGCCCGATGTAGTGGCATTATTATTATAATAAAATGGGGCCAACGACCTGAAAGGCAGCCTCTTCATAGAAATAGCCGATGTACAACAACAAAATATATTTTAAAACTTCTTCCAAGTTGTGAACGCACACTAATGGACTGAAATTCTCACAAACACACACACACATACCAACTGTGTGTCACTATGTATGCAGGCGGCTATAAAAGCCGACATATCGTCGTAAAAAGTGTAGAGGAAAGTGACGAAGTTCTCAAACACACTCTTGTGCATACACACATTTGCTTCTATATATGACATATTTCTGTACATATGTACCTACATACATATATATAAGTTATGAGTAGGCTAGGCTGACCCACTGACTCTCAGCTGGGTGTTTTAAACTTTGTTGTGATTTGTTTATAGAACATACCATATGTCGTTCCAAAATACAATACCTAATTCGAAATACATTTTTTGATTCAGAAAATTTAGTTAAATATACATAAATACATATATTCACGATTATTTCCAGAATTAAATATAGCTCCATTTTGTCTCGAAGTTAAATAAAGAGCTATAACTACTCAAAATCAAGGCATTATAATTTGGAATTAAAATTTTAAAATTAAATAGACTTAAGATCGAATTGGACCCGGACTTAGATATTTTCTCCTCTAGATTAGTACAACATTTTTCATGTTCGTATGAGGTTTGATCTCCATTTGTCAATTAGTGTGTGTTTGGCAACTGCTTGTTTACGACGCGAAAAGTTTGTCTGACGATGTACATCGTGAAAGGATGAGGATGAGTTTCTATGAAATTTCGTGTTTGCAATATAATCACCGCTGCGTAATGGTTGTATATGTTGCAGAAGTGTTTTGGAGTGTCTACTTTATCACGAACATAACAAAGCGCATTCAGTGAAGGTCGTGAAGTCATCGAAATTCGAGTTGTTCATCCACCTCTGTTAATGAATATAAAACCGAAAATGTTAAGACTAAACACATTTTGGTACATCTTTAGGGCAGAAAACGTGTCAGCAAACGTATCGCAACTCGTGCATTAGATCTGAATATTATTCGACTAGAGGTACCATTACTGATGACGAAACATGGGTTTATGGAAATTACGTCGAAACTGTCCAGCAATTTACCGAATGACCCTCCAAAAATTAGCGGAAATTGAAAAAAAAATTCGATGATTGTACTAAAAATGATCAGGCGATAATAAAGATTTGTCATATGTCAATTTTTTTTTGTCAGTCCGACTAAATTTTGATCGGATGGTATTAACCGTAACTGGTTGTCTTTTCTTGAATCTAATGGGTTGCATATTGACGTTATATGTGTAGTAGACTTATAGCCTTTCCGAGCCTATCGTTGAGCGAATAGCGAGCTGTGCGAAAGGCAAATCTGGTTTCTCAATTATAATCTTAACGTACTAAATTAATTTGGTTGTGCGAAAAGGCTATTAGTAGTGAAGCGTTTTAGCCCATTTTCTGTTTAATGCAGTTCAAATCGGTCAAGAAATTTAAGATGATGTTTCACTTTGAATTGGGAAATATTTTGATATTTTACAAACATTTATTATGCTCTCTGCAACGTATTGGGAAAGTATTAAAAATTGGAACTAGAAAAAAACCTTAACCCATTAGAAGACTAAATTAAACTGAAACAACAGTTTACTTTCAATTTAAAGACAAGACAAATTTAAACCAAAAGTTTACACATAGTGTCCATCAAAGGCAAAACAAAAATGACGGCATGTCATGCACAGAGAGGGCTCGTTAATAACAAATTCCACCATTCACGAAATTTTAAGAATAACTTGCGAATTCAGCAACTGATGTTTGAAGAGACTGGAGCACTGACTAAGCATACATATGTATGTATGTAAAAGCCGGAAAATGCTGCCTGGTATACCAACATTTAAAGACTAAGAAGAGTAAAGTTCCTGCTGCTCGTAAAGGATGCGAATGAGCTCAAATGCTGAATGAGGCCAAACAGTCTGTCTGAATGGTGGAAGGATAGCCTAAGGCAAGTCGTGCCGAGTGCCTTTCTCCGTATAAGTTTCGACCTTTTGGCAGCAGGTTTCTGCTTAAGGTAGATAATACGTGCACTCTGCCACAATGCTCGGAAGACGATAAATGTTCACCTGCACAAAGTCACACGTAGATTATTTGTGAAAAGTACGATTTGACATGACATGAGAATATGGAGAATTTTTAGCGCATGCCACGACTGCCAATGCCAAAGTTCCATATAAGTAGTTCTACACGAATACGTACGTATATTCATCGGTAGCGCCGGTATTTTGTAGCCGTGCTAAAAGCTTAGAGTTAGTAGGTCGAAAAAGGCATTTTGCGGCGTTGTGAAGGCAACAATAAAAATGAGGAAGTTTATAGCCTTTGTAAGCAATATAATCAATGGCACTGAAGGAGCATCCTTCTACACCCGGCAGCTGCAGGGTAGTAGTTGGTTCCTGTGGTTATGTGGCTATAAAAGTCAGAATTTATCTCCGTTAATAGTCATCTTAACGGTAAAAGCAAATAGATATACCGCTATGTGCATGCAACTAAGCGTGTAGGTGGGAAAGCTGTTGCATGAGGCTACAAGGGATAATCTATAAAACCCCAGGAATATACTTAGCGATGCATTTATTACACATCGTAAATAATGTTTGCTATAATTACCCAGGCACTATGTGAGAGCATGCACTAAGGGCGAATTTAAAATTGATAGTCAATAGAAATTATATGACAGTTGAGGTAAGTTATTTCTAGTCACTTCTGTAATAATCGGACTAAGTATAAGGACCGTTAATTCAAATATAATGGCATTTTGAAATTTATCATTCTATTTATTTTGTAGTTTAAATAAGGCGTGAGAAAAACTTGAAAAACACCACGCTTTCGATATTTGTAATAATTCTCCCATTCGCCTCCTTTATTTTATGTAGATAGATAGTGAAATCATAATAGTTAACTATCCGCTTATTATTATGATTATTATTAATTCTCAACCAGTTTATTCTACGCTCTCACGTTGGAGCAAAGCTTTAGTACGTTCTCAAACAGCACGATCGTATTTATGGTTATGTGGCCTTTTCAATTGGACTGAGATTCGCTTTACTGTTTGAGTAATCTCCCTCTTTGAATGCAACCAATCGTTTTATGTTCGAAGCTAGGACCTCCTATTTACTAGATAACCAACACTGGCAAACACTGGTTCTCATCCGATGATTTTGAATTTTTAATAGATTAGACTTAGACTAAACTTACTTACTTAGACTAAACAAACGATTTTTTTTTTAAATTCTGACTACCCTAATGTAACTGTTCAAAAAAAATTGTTCAAACATTGGACAGGGTGAGAATGATTTTTTAAAAACGATAAATACAACAATATTTTGGTTTTTGATTTTGAAGTTAATCACTATAAATGCTTTCTTAAAGTCAACTTTCTTAATAAAACCTTTACAACTGTAGGTAAAGAGGCAAAACTAGAAAACATATGGATATAAAAAGTTTAAAAGGGTTAAAGTTAGAGTTAGTTACCTAAGTGTATGTCGGATAGCAACGCGCTTGTGGCACCTGTGTCCTTTACCTCACTTACAGCTAATAAAATGCAGTTCTGGCGTTGATGCCTTAGAAAGTGTGGTGAATGTCAAAGGGCATGTGTAGAAAAGCGCAGCTTAAGTTGAGGCAAGAGCGTGGGAGTGTGTAAAAAAATGGAACAGAAGTGAAAAACGTGAGTGAAGAAATTAAAGGAGAAGCGAAAAAGAATCTTCATTTATGTACATGTACATGGACTGCTGTGCGTGGCGTCGTGAAGTAATGAATAAAAACTGCAAGAAAAATGCGCAAGGATACTTCAAGGGTGAAAGATGGTATACGTTAGTGAAAGAAAGCAAAGTGAAACACTTAAAGTAGTTACAGTAGTGACGCAGTAGATGGTCGTGTGATGCGACAAGACGTCTACAAAGCTAGCAGGCGCTTGTCAAGCACACATATTTATATTGGTGGTGGTGAGACGTCAAGTATGCTAGTTATATATGATAGTTTGAAAAATGTCAGGAGCCTTGTCTGATTAGTCCTTGCACATTTTTTGCTTTAACTCAGGCCAAATGAGGGAGAACAAAATTTTAAAAATATGCAAGCAAAGTTAAAGAGCATTGCCGTCGCTTGCAACACTGAAGTCAATGACGTAAATGTGCGTGCATATGTATAGGTATACGTACATAGTTATTTAAGTAAGAATCTCTGCACTTGCTTGCGATCTAAAGCTAGTTGTCGATATTTGCGTCAACCTTAGCAGCAAGCTTTTGTTGTTGTTGTTGCACTTGTTTGCGCAAATACATGACTTCCCTGGAACTTGTTAACTGGAAAACAGTCACAGGACTTAGACTGCGAACACGCATAGGTACTTGCAACTTGCATGTTGCGCTGTTGTGACAGCATATGTTGCACGAACATTGCTCCCAAATTGCAACGGTACCAACATATTGCGTTTGTCCCTGTTGTTGAAGTAGAGAAAGAAGTAATATTTTTTGCTTCCACTCTTTTCTAGCTTTCACACTGAAATACCCTTTGAATTCGTTAAGTCCATAACAACTTCTCGGCGGCAGAAAGAGGGGCAAATAATCACGAAAATATAAGTAATCAGCAAACAAGTGCAGCCACAAAAAATATGCATACGTTTTATAACAAAAAAAAGGAAAGAAAACTGAAAACATTGTTGCAGCAGCAAGAGCAACTAATACAATTGCACAATGAAGAATTTAAAGGAGCGCGTAAACCTGAAGGGTTTGTTCCTCAGCGTTGCATGTTGTGAGTGCGAGCATAAAAGGTGCCACTTCAAGAACTAAATAAATATGAATGAAGTTGCTAAAAAAAACATAGATGGAATTAATTTTGTGTTTTTTTGTAACAGGAATACTCTCATAGCTTCTTGGTGAAATACTGCTGAAGTGAAGTGCAGGATTTACTCAAATCCCAGTAGAATGAATGAATACTTAATTATTTAAATATTCAATGAGAGAACTTTCTAAAAGGCTATTGTAATATTTTACAGGCAATAAATAAATATAAAAATGATGAAATTTTATAAAATATGAAAAACCTAAAACTCAAAAATGGCGCTGAGGTCAAAATATTTAAGGAAATTTTTTATATTCCATTCTTAATTTGGACATACACAAAATTTATAAGTAAAATGTTCTTACTTATTATTTTCTAACATGCTTCTACCGCAATATAGCGGATACTCCTGTTCTAAGACCTCAAAACAATCTTCGGTAAAAAACTTTAGCGATTAATAGCTGATCATGAGTTCTATGTCCATTTAAACTTCGACTGCATCGATGTTATAATACTCTTCACAGATGAATTTCTTATAGCAACAACATAACATATGTATGTACATATGTGTTTAATTAAATTGAAGACATAACCGGCCAACGGTTTATATCCAATCTCAAAAGCTTTGTTGGTTCTTTCTAACCTCGTTGTACGCCTTTTACCTTCAAATCGAATTAAGGTTATTTAAAAAATATATTTTATAGTTCTTTATCTAGATATTGATCGTGTGTATAACAGCTATATGCTATAGCGAACCGACCTGACTAATATGTTAGAATATTGTAGAATTGTCTTAGACAATTTCTCATGTCATCTTGTAAAATAAAAAGTTGATGGAGCAGTTTGTATGGCAGATATATCCTATATATTCTTAGAGTGCAGAAAAAGATGTACAATATTACAGATCGGTTTAAAAAATGAAGGGCACAGAAGGAAATGCGAAATCGTCTCAGCTCGTCACGCTGATCATTTATAGATATATTTGATAGGTTTTCTTCTGGTTGTTACAAAGTTCGATTGAAAACCATCAGATGACACTGAAGTCGTAATAATTTAAAACATTTTTTTATTTAATACCATGGCATACCCACAATTTTCCCAATGTACATACATATGTAAGTAAAATATTTGAATTTTTAAATTTTTTTTTATTTTATTTAATCTAATTCGGTTATGCAGCGCTTTCATTTTCCCCAAAGAATTATTCCCATTTGTTTATTACAGTTCTCTCATTGCATGCCATCCGCAAAAGGGTTTGCAGTTCAGTTCCAGTAGCCCCAAGTGTTATACACTCCTTTATGGATTTTTGGTTCTTGAATTCCGACAACAGTTCAAAGAACTTCTACGCTTTTACTTCTTTTCACTAGCATTTCTACAACTTTCGTTGACTACAACGAACTTTTTCCCGTCATTTGCTTGTGCGCTCCAACTGCGTTGCAAAAAAATTTTGTGTATGTAAATGTGTAGTATATAGTATAATATTTGATGAACGAAATCACAAAGTAATGAGCAGGAAGGCGTTCCGGTTGTCGCTTGAATGGCTTCGAATAGTGTTGTGGCACGAACCTGAAAGTAAGTAACATAATAACTGGGGAAAAGCGAAACAATTCAGTGAGCAAACGGAAAGTAAAGCGAAACTAAAAAAAAACTAAGAAATGACGTTAATTGAAGCATTTATGTATTTAAATTTGTGCTTGCTAATATCGACTCAATGCCACCGACGGCCACGGTGTTCAAATCGCATTTTTAGTTAGTCTCTGCCCTTCATATTCACGATTGATAGCCGTTTATTCGAGGATTTTCTGCTTACAATCGGGTTTTAAATATCTTTTTGTGTTGTGAAAATCATAAGCTCTCATTTTACACGGCTCTTAATGAAGCCGGACACTTGTTTTGGTATCTGAAATCTTGAAATTTTTCGCCAGCATCAATCTCGTTGTGCTAATAATAGACGGCAATTTTCCAATTCTCTCAACTGGGTCAGTAATGGCGCCAAAGCAACGGACTAAGTCAGCAACATCCCACCGAAAGCACTGTAAGCGGGTTGCTGTGCTTATGCTTTTCAATAGTATGTAGGTTTTTGTTGTTTTTATTTAGCTGCAAGCGCTGCCATTCAAATCATTCATGTTCTTCGCTTTCATGCCAGTAGTTAGTTGTGTGCGAAAGTTTCATTGTGGCCATTGTTCGGGCGGCCCGGCCTGTCTTGCCCTTGGCAGCACTTTTCAATGAGCCCCAGATATTCTTTATGCTCAAGCTATGAGCGTGCATGTGTGTGTGTGTCTGTGTACACGCTCGTTTTGCTGGCAAAATCCATTTGATGGCACTTTAAAGCTGCTGCAACAATTACACATCCACCTACAGTGCTACAATCACACACACATACATATGTACATGTATAACATAAAGCCAAGTAGTTGCATAGAGCGCGTCGTGCTGGTGATAATTTTGCAACGCTGACATAATAATGAGAGAATTGCTGAAGCAATTCAAGCATCATTAGCTTAAATTTCACAATCACAGACAGACATAATGTTGAGTTCACAAAGTTTTGCTGCATTTGACGCATCAATTAGATTTTCGTAAGTTTTCGCTTTGCTTCTAAATAATTACGCAATGCTGTTGCGAATATTTAATTAGTCGCCGCCAACTCGTCGTGGCAACTCATCAAGCGACAGTTGTGACAAATGTGCATTCTCGGCATCGTCTGCCAGTTTGGCAGACACCAACTACTGGACTTCTAGGCAGACGCTCAACTTCAACTTCGCCAACTAACTTCAATTCCATTTGCCGGCACTACAATTCAATTTGTCTTCTGCCTTTGCGCCTCCATTGAAGCGGAAACAGCGTCAGGCGGAAGCTTACGTCCGCGCCATGTCTCACTCAGCCGACAGTTTTGGCACTGCAAATAGATACGACGAGCGAAATGCGCTTACTCGCCTTTGTTATGCCGCCCTTGCCGACTGACGAGCTGCCCGCCAGCAATCGCTCGCCTTGTCAGCGAGCAATCATCTGCAGAAACGGCAACATTTGTTGCTGCCATTCGCCTGTCATGCACATACAAGCATAACTACATACATAAGTATATATGAAATGAGCTTCAATTCTAAATTCATTTCCTCAGAGTTCTAGTCTGCCTTAACTCCGTCAAATGCCACACTATCGCCGCTCATTCAGTCTGTATTTTCAGAGTTGCATTATTCGTTTTGTGCGAATTTGCGTCACCGTTGTCGCCCTCCATCTGTTCGTTTGTCTCGCTGCAATTCATTCTCATATCCCACCCAAGATTGTCTGACGCAAGTCAATTCGTCATTTGGAGTATCTGCGGCCGGTGCTTTTTGTCGCATGCCACACATTTAATTTTTTGCTTCATTTAATATTGTATTTCTACATCCATATGTATGTATGTGTGTGTGCGTACGTTGTTCGGAATATTGTCAAACAACTTCCATGGAAGTATAGTGGTTATCATTGTGAAAAATTATTTTGGTATTACTTAATGGTGCATAGAAAAAATTTAATTGTATTCCGTTGTGGGAAATTAGATAAATGTCTGGAGTTGTATGTATGTATGAATGTATAATTATATTTAATTTTGGGCGTGCTGTAACTCTTTGAGCATGTTGAGAAATGAAAGACGATTGTAGAGATGAACGTCCAGGATATTTATCTAAAGCAATCTTTCGATAGAAACTGCCCGGACTGGTTATTGCAATTTTAATTTTGCTGGTGTGTGGTTTCATATCCTTGGGGTCGTTTTCTCAAGGTCTATAAAGCAGTCATCTGTTAGTTAAAATGACAAAGAAATTAATAACGAGGTTGCTTAAGGGGGTATTCTGGTCTAGAAGCATGAATTTCAGGTAATTATTAAAGTGTCGTAAAAAAAGGCAATTAATATTTTTACTATCCTATTTTTTATTAGTTATTTGTTAATTTTAGAAGAGCACAGAAAAAAATTAAAAACTAAAAAAATTTCAAAAATTATGCGCTGACGAAGTGGACGGTCTCTAAAAATTTTCACGTGATTTCAACCCTCCTAGTCATCTGAAACCAAAAAAAAAATATTATTAATCGAGAATAATGTCTCAATGGCCGGAACTACGGAAAAGTGGGAAACAATTTTTTTCACTAGATGGCGACTGCCTGCAAAAAAGTTTTTTTGGAAAACTTTTTCTGACTATTTCGAATTTTTTAAAAATAATAAAAAATAAAAATTTGAGGATGGGGCTAGTTCCAACCATAGACAAGCCTATAAAGAAGACTCTCTATAAAAATTTCAAGTAAATCGGTCCAGTAGAGGGTAGCGTTCCGAAAAAGTCAGTTTTGAAAAAAAACGCGTTTAAAGTTTCGCGTAATGTCTTTTGTTCGACTAGTTCCGGCCGAACCAGTTTAGATGCCGGGTCAGAAAAATGCCTATATCTCCGAAAATAATTTGAATTTTGAAAAATCATCTTGTACACATATTCTTGAATAGTTAAACTTTGAAAATATAAAAAAAAAAAAATCGATTTTTTTAAATTTCTAGACCAGAATACCCCCTTAAAGGTTTGTATTTCCAATGGAATTACGACTACGCAATCATTCAAAATGTTGCAGAAGAGTTTTGTGGAGGCACAAAGCATTCAGTGAAGGTCATGAAGTCGTTGAAATCTTGCCATCCAACTCTGTTGAAGACGAAAAAATCGAAAAAGTAAATATATATATCATATTTCAGAGATATCTTTACAAGCCTTATAGATCGACTCAACACGTTTTGGTTAATGTTTTGGGTATGAAGTGTGCTAATGCTAAACTAGTATCAAAAGACTTGAATCTTTTGCAAAGTCAAAGACAGTGGCAAGTAGAGGTTGCAAAAGAAATGTTTGACAATGACAACGTAGCTGAGAATCCTACATTTATCAAACGCATTAGTACTTATGTCGAGGGTTTATGAAATGACGCCAAAACTGTCCAACAATCCAGCGTATGGAACTCCAAAAATGAGCTGAACCGAAAACAAAAACTTCACTGAAGATGCCCGTCTAGGCTTATAACAAAAAATACGTGAAAATATAGTTTTTTTCTTTAGTCCGGATCAAATTTGATCAAATGAAATGTAACATAGAGAGTAAGGCTCTTAAAATTATTCGAATAACCATTCCAATAGACTTTTTCAAACGTTCGTATGAATATTAACTAATCTAATCGATTAGTCGAATAATAGGAGCTCTAATAGAGAGTTCTTTAGATCTAAAGAATTTTCCAGAACAATTACTGTAAAGTGATTTTTCAAGTTACCATACAAGGACCTTATGTTAATGAGTCATACGGTTTTTTCGGGAACACATTCTAAGCTGTAAACTATATTACTAGTTTAACGGGTACTTAGATAAAACTGGTTGAAGGCAGTAGAATCCACACTTTTATAAACCTAAAGATGTAGCCACATAACCGATAATAGTGATGGGGCCAGAACCATTTGCATATTAGCCTATCTGGAGCTCGAGTTCCAAAAAGTGCGGTTTACAAGCTTATGGCGAAATTTTGATAAAAAGATAAGAGTTAAAATTATCGACTCAGTTAAGACGAGATATACAGTTTTTCAGTATTAAGTTACGTAAAAGTCCTAGTTAATAATCTCATTTAGAACCATTTAATTTTTGATGAACTTTGCCCGGACATTTCGTCCAGCAAATCAGTGAATCCCAAGAGACTGTTTTAAGAATCCAAATGTGTAGTATAGACGGTTGACTCTTTAAATACGGAATAGCATTTTCAAGCAATCGGAGGGTGCTCATTAATTCCAATATTCCAATTCACATACCAATATCGATTTGTATAGTTCAATTAAAAGTATTTAGGAGAAGAGCTGACTCTATACTCAATTTATTATTTATTTAATATTATCTTCTGTAGATACATACAATAATCCTAAAAACAATAACATCGCTACCAGTTGGGAATGTCCAAGCAAAAACTTCGAAACGACGACAAAAACGACTTAATTACTAACTTTCTAAAACAGCCACACACACAGACACTGTCATGGCGTTTTACCCTTCAATTTCATAGCCAAGCAGAGCAAGGTCAAAATTGGATGCTTTCACAATTTTCGGATTTTTGCACAATTTCGGTAAACAATTTGTTTAATAACAACGTTAGCTTGACTTTCGTGAGATATCCTTTACAAATAAGCGCACACGTACGACGAGTGTGACCAATTCATTAAAACCGTAAAATAAATATTTGAACAAGCACCAAATAGACGAAAAACCGAAAAAACTGACGCGAAAGGGAGAAAAAGGCAAGTTCATAAAATTTAATAAAAACGAAATAACAAAAGAACAAAAGAAAGACGAAAATTTATGAGATTCTAGATATGACAATAGGGTATTGCCCGGAATGATGCTTCAATCAAATAGAGTGCAATGTAAATATTGAACACGTTTTTGCTTTTAACCCACCGTTGGCTGGTGGTCAGCGCCGGCGCTGCTTTGTTATAGAAGTCTTTCAGGAATACAATTCAAGCAACAATACAAAGTATTGCATGGTATTCTTGAGTAAATGTTCTACACACTACCGGCAGTTATAGTGCATTAGAGGCGTAAGAAATGCGGCACAGTATGAGCGTTATCGGTAGGCAAGAAAAAGGGCACAGAAAAATCGAAAAGAAAGCAATATACAATCAAAGAAAGCAAAAGCAAACAGATTCGTGCCAACTGGGTGGAATAAAGTGTAAAACCACCCTCATATGTGTATGTGCAAAAATACAATTTATGCACCGGTAAAAATTTCACTCTTAAAAGGCTTCAGTGAAGTGCAATTACTCGACGCTACCAACGCATTTACTAGAAGAACTAGGGTCTTATACCGTTTGTGGATGGAAATGCATTAGGGTAAGAAAAAATATTTTTTTTGGCTATTATATATACATTGTTGACCTTCTTAAAGTTATACTCAAATATGCTTACAACTCAGTAGAAAACGTTGAGTTCTCGTGAAATAAAAAGTTTTAAAAAAACTTAAACCGAAAGATAGCAACTTGGTTGGGATGTATTTAAGCTCGTATTTTCACAATAAAATATGTTTGTTGTATAATAAAAGAATGTTGATCTAAAATATGCAGACTGGATGACCCTGAGATGTATAAATCGAATGTCACTCATTATACCCTGATCAAGGTACATTAAGTTTGCTACGAAATTTGTAACGCCCAGAAGGAAACGTTGAAGATTCGTTCGCTCTTTTTTTACCAAGAAGCTATATCATTTGATTATAATAACTTATTGTTTGTTTCACCAGATCTGAATTATTGAAGTCATATAAGCTCCAACAATAATGCTCAGATAAAGTGAGAATTTGAAAGTAAAAAAAAGAACCACCCTAATGTGCATGTGTAATCGGTAAGCATATGCATGTTGCATATGTTGCAAGGGCGTTGACGAAAATGACGATAGCTTAATCCACATGCGTGCTGCTGCTGTACACCATTACGCATACAATGAAATAGCAAAAATTTTTACTCCATGCCTCAATAAATATGTGACCGGAAAAACAAAACGAAGAGCCGAGGAAATGAGTAATGAGTAAAAGCATAAAAATCGATAAATGTAGTAGAAATATATGTATGTACATATGAGAATGTAAGTATGTGAGCACAGCAAGGATGCGTTGGTAAGGCTTGCGGCGGCAAAAGCGAGGAGCTCCACGGGGCACCCGGAGAAGACTTGCACTTGTGTGAAATGTAGAAGTGAGATGGTATTGTGGTACACCTTAATATTTATGGCTCTGCAGGGGAAAAAATCATTGCAATTTTTTCGCCATTACACGAACAACTGGGGAAAAATACGACCATGTAACAATGGACGAAACGCAAGTTGGCAGCCGAAGGATGGCGCACAGTGGTGCCAGAGCGGAAAAAAAGGATTTTTTTTATCATTCCAAATTTGTACCATCTTTTCAATTTAAGCTAAGAACTAATCAAATAACATTGTCCGAATACTTGGGCTTGATATATTCAATGGTTTTTTGTTGGGAGAGCTTCAAAGTCCAACAAAGTATCAACGCAAAGTTACTCAGAAAAATGTGATGAATATTGCAAAGGTTAAAACTCAAAAGTTAACTATAAAATACCAATTATAAAGTTTCTATTTATTAAAACCAATGTTATAGATGTGATTTACATCATCAAATGTATACTTTCTTTTCCAAGATTTTTTTAATATGATGTTTTTTCATGGTCCAAAAAAATCATATATTTCACAACTTCAACAGAATATAACTATTGTGCGCAGGAGCGCGCAGGTTAGCCACTTAAACAAAATAAACTTTAAAATCTCCTTCATCGATAGAAAAAAAAATCAGCTCCCATTAGCTGCCAATTCATGAGTAATTAGCATTTTAATCTACTACAACTAGCTGTGATAACAGCGAAAATATTGCAACTTTTGTGATTATATTATATGGGAGATGGGCGTAATTGTGGGCGGATTTTCTTAATTTTTTTGGACAAGCTTATATTTACAAAATATTACACTGTAGAAAATTTTGTTACTGTAGGATGATTTTTGATTTTTGTGTTATATGGGAGGTGGGCGTGGTTGTGGGCGGATTTTAACAAATTTTTTTTTTTTCATCTAATTTGGCAACATGAGAGATGTGTGTCAAATTTCAAAGCCCTACCTCGATTCCTTCTATTTTTTGCCGCGGATTGTATGAAGCGGCACCACTGTGTGGCGCAACGAAAGTAGACAAATACACGCACACAAACAGGATGAGACAATGCGGCTGTAGTGGTAGTAGAGAGTGTGTGTGCGTGGCGAAGTCTATTGCAAGTGCGGACTAAAGGATGACTTTTCCGTTACTGCCGTCACTTCTGATGCCGCACATCAAATCGAGACTTTAGCCATTGTGTGGAGCCGTCGATGCCTGCGCAAATATCAACAATGACACTGGGGAATTAATGTGCTCATATGAATAACGACAACAAAAAGAACAACAATGCGAGGCGCAAGTGTGCATTCTATATACACATATATGTATACATTGCCAAAAGCGAAAATTTAACAACAATGGAAAAATATTGGAATCATTGCAAATAAAAGTGCCTCAGTATTGGTGATATTATAAGTGAAATGTTCAGCCATTCATTCATCTATCCTTATACATTTGTATGTACATACATATATTCGCGGATGCAGTCAGTGTAAATAAAAGTGATAGTGTTGTGCTGCTGGCTTTTCGTTTGTTCGTTAGCCAAAAATGGCGCAGCTTTCGTTTGACTGCATGTCCTTGGCCTCCACAACTGAGGCATTGAGGTGGCCTAGCTTGTGATGCCAGAAAGCGGGTAGCAACAATGCTTCGCAAATCCATGCCGACCTTTTACAATTTGTATGGAAAGCATTTTCCGGTAAACAAACATTAATGAACTCATGTTCAGTCGCAGATTACTTGAATATTTTGGCTTAAAGCGCTCTTATATGAGAAAATTAAAGCATAACATAAAATATTTACAGTATTTTTTGAATTTTAATTATAACTAAAAAAATAATATGTCTACATTTTTTTCAATATCATTCAAATATTACTTAAGGCATCAAGCTTCAAAAAAATAATGTTCAACATTATTCTCGAATGCAACGAAAACTCTTTGAAAGATTAAGCCATTGCACGGTTCACTTGTCAAAGAGGTGGGAGACCTCAACTTACAAATAAACCTCAATATTTTTACTTCTTTACTCACTCATTGTGCTCCATCGGAAGTCAATTCGAAAGGACATTCTACGAAGGTCTCTTTTGCAAGTGAAATTACTTTTCTAAACAAGCATTAGTCATAAATTGAATAAATAAGAAAGCAAAACGGAAGAAAAGTCAAGTGATTTTATGAAATGTAAAAATGATTTAAGTGTATGTGAAGGAAACGCATGACAAAATGTGGAATAGTTTGCATTTTGAATAATTGTAGTGAGGGTCGGAAAAAGCTATACTAATGTCAGAAAAAATGCATCCGGTGTCTTAAAAATGATATGACTATGTACATTCATATTTATTACTTCATCAGGGAAAATTAAGAAAAGAAGAGTATTGGGTACACTTATGCTAATGCTTCAAATGAATGGAGCTCAGGACTATATTTTTCATAATATTTACAATATTTTATATAAATTTCGATAGTAGGAAATGTGATCTAAGATATATCGTTATGTATTTATGAGTGAACCTAGTATATGTAATTGATTTTGTATATATGTACATATGTACAGTGATATGATCCAAATGTTCACGGCGTTAAAACAAAGTCAGATACTTACGATTCTGTAACAGATAAATAAGTTAAAGTAGCCGTAAATTTACCTGGAAATAAAAATAAGACGTTGGTTAAAATCACTAGTTAAAGAGTTATTAAAATTTTACAAAAAAATATAAGGCTCTTTGATTAAAAATATGATGGTGTATATGTATTTGATTAATTTATTTATTTTGATAATTGATCAATTAATTGTTTTGAACTGGTCCATAAACAATTTTTTCCTTAGTTTGCTACATCTGTTTTTTATGTTCATAAGTATAAATTTTGATATTCAACTAACTATTAGTGTGTGTTTGGCAGCTGTTTGTTTTCGACACAAAAGCTTTGTATGGCGATTTTGAAAGTCGAAAAACGAGTTTGCTTCAAGTTTTATGCTTCCATGGAATCCAGGCTAAGAATGGAGGAAAATGTTGCAGAAATGTTTGGGGGAGTTTACTTTATCACGAACACAAGTAGTAGAGAGGCACATAGCATACAGTGAAGGTCGTGAAGTCATTGAAGTTATGCAAGTCGTCCATCCACCTCTGTTAGGAAGAGTTTATGAAACAGTCAATTTAGTGAAAGGCGCTCCAAACATTAGTCGAAACCGATAATCACAGAATTCGCAGAAGGCACTGAAGGCCAATGCAGCCGAGGCTTATAACAAATGTTTGGAAAAATTATTAAGCGTTCCAATGCTTATTGGCCCAGGAGCCAATTTTGAATGCGATAACACAGATTTTTATCAAAAACCATGAAAACATTTCTTTGTTAGTTCGGATCAAATTTGATCAGATAATAAATAAAAATTTTAAATTTAAGTGTTATTTTTGTATTTTAATGATTGCTTCTAACTATTGTGAAAAATAATCATTTTAAATTTGCGCATATGGTATAAGGCTGCCTTGCGGCAGAACCTGAGAATGAAATCAAGATCTGACTGCCAATTTAAATTAAAATACTAACCCTAGTTAAACTGTTTTGAACAGGGGAAAAGGTTACACTTATACATATCTACGTATTTTCCCTACTTTCTTAAGTTCATCTTTTCGGTGTTCAATACTTTATGCGTTTCTTATAACTCAGCTAAATAGTGTAGAAAAATATTCATTCATTGCGGTCAGCTGCTTGATATTTTTAGTTATTTGATTAAAGTAAAATCGAAAAATCAATTATAAATTACAATTGCTTTCATTAAAAAATCAAGCAAATCATATCCATTCACGTTTTTCTTTAACTCGTGCATGGAAACTTTCTTCTCTGCGCTGCGGCGAAAAAGAAAATCAAAAGGTCAACGAATTATTATTTCTGCAAATATTGATAATGAAATCGGCAATGGCAACAATAAATAACAAGCACGAATTCGGAAAAGCATTGCATTTCTTTGTTTACACAATTTTCGCCCAATTATTCACTCGCCTTACTCAATTAAACGCACAGCAAATGAAAAGTAAGATCACAATATGTACTCGTACACGGCGCTGAAAGTCAAATAAATTTCAGGTTCATGTCCACACACACACACACGCGCAAACACGCAATCAAAAATAAACAAATTGCATAAACAATGTCGAAATTGGCTAACTTGCCACTTGAATCGAAGGTATGAATGAAACTGGCCAACGGTCGAGATGGCGAATCGGAATCGGAAAGCATCCGACAGGTGAGCGCTCATAAAAACGAAATGCGAAACAAAGCGGCAAAATGCCAAAAATTACACCAAACTTGTACAGCGAAAGCAGGGGCTTGTTGCCGGCTGTTATTTGTTATTTATGCTTTCGTGCATATACACATACAAACACAATTGTTTTCATTGGCTCTGCGGGGAAAATTATTTAGTGTGCTGTAGATAAAGTCCCGCCGTTGCTCGAGCAATTGGGCAGCGAGTGAATTTTATTCATGTTTCGAGTGCTCATGCATATGTATAATATGTACATATGTATGTGGCTGATAATGAGACATCGGTGCAAACAAATTTGAATGGTTAATTAAGTGTTCAGGCGCATCATATGAGATATTAAACAAGTGTTTCATAGCTACTTTATGCGAGTAAATCAAATAACGCCTTCATAAAAAATTATTGTTGTAAGAAGAGTGTTGGTATACGTGGGAAAATGAGCTAAAACTTAATTAATACATTTTATACAAAATATTATTAATAATTTTTCCTTTTCATATTTATACTAATGTTGAAAACTGAAATTAAGTACACTAAAAACTAAAATTAATGTTATTTTACGAGTCATTAGCTTAATTCAATAATGTTAAATTAAGGTAAAGGAAATTGAGGTAGCTCAAAATTTTTTCGAATCAACAATAATGTACGGTGGTGGCCATAACATACCATGTCGTTAGTGTTTGCAAATGAATTATTTTGTTTTATGGAAAATGGCAAGATACAATTACACAAAATATTAGTAAGATCTACATACATATGTTGCACCTTTTTTATGAATTAAATTTTTTTGTTTAAGAACGTTAGATGAAAATAAAAATACCATATAATAATTTCATGGTTATCAGTCTGCAATATTTAATGGTAAGATATACATATATAGTTTTTAAAAATATTGGTTTAGTTACATACGTTATGGCCATCACTGTATGTACATACATACATATGTGAAATTTCGTAAAAGTATCGTAATAAATGGGAAAGCTTTCCATAAAAAGACTTGATTTTGATCGTTCAGTTTGTAAGGCAGCTATATAGCATGCTCCGATTTAAATAACATGTTCGGTGATTATAGTATTGCCTTCGGAAATAATCTTGGCCAAATTTCGTGAAGATATCTTGCAATATAAAACCGTACAAGCTCTTACTATAGACGTCCAAGCAAACGACAGAACGTGCAACTGAATTATTGCGGAAAAACTTTGGAGATTCGATTATTTCAAGAAATTGTGACATTGAATGGCCTTCAAGTTGTGATTTAACACCATTAGTTTCGATGGAATTTCCGGTGATCGTTATTTATGCCCTCACGACCACTTTGAAAAGTTGAAACCACTCATGCACTCTGCTACGGGATAGACAATCATCGCCGTAAACTTGTTTCATCAATTGAAATGTTTCAGTAAAAGTTTTAGCAATTTTAGAACGAAATTTAATGTTGGCTCTTTGTTCGAAGCTCATTTTCGCACCGATAACAGAAACATATTGACACTTAAAACGCAATAACTTCACTTCCAATCAATGAAATGTCATGAAAGTCTCACTGGACAATCGATAAAGATAGCAGATTCTAACGCACCAGTCGACATATATGTAGATGGCGCCACCAGGGGGCGCTAGATTCAAAAAGTCCTGCTTTTAGACATTTTTGTGGGTCGAACAACCAGCAAATAAAAATCAGATGTATTGGTGTAATCAAACAAAAATAAATTTAGAAGCTCTATATCTTTTTAATTAGACCTCACATACACACAATTATTTTGTTGATGCTTTTTCTACCAATTAATAAATACTCATATTACAGCATGGAACAATGAACTAAAAACGGAAAATAATTAAAATAATAACTGTTAATTAACCGTATTAAATACAAATAAATAATGCAGTTATCAAATTTTTCACGAACAAGCATGAAACTGCATTCATAATTGACTTACCGAAGTCTTTCAATCGGAATTTGATGCAACACACGCTTTGAACTGCCGTGAACTCGATGCACGCACTAAAATGCCAAAGTAAAAGTTGTGGGTTTTCTTCCCACAACTCCACGCATACTGCTCAGGCATTTTAGTGAGATTTTTCCCTGTTACATATTTGTTTTCACGCTTCTTTTAATGCTTTGTTATTGTTGCAACACGCACAAATTCATTGGAAGTGTCTTCGGAGTCAAGCTGACTTCATAGGCTTATAGTACATACCAACACTAGGAAGCCTTGACGCAAACAACAACAAGTATATGCATTACATGCGACGATTTGAGGATGAATGGCGGAATCGGAAAGCCGGTCGAACAGCGCCAAAGGCGGGTGGAGCGCTAAAGTTGGAACTGGAAGCCGGTGTGTGCGATTGACTGCGTGGCATGACAGTGAAACCATTAAAGAGTTTATTGAAATTGTAAACGGCATTGGAGTTTTTCTTTCTGTTTTGTTGTTATTGTTGTTGATGAAGTTGCTCGATAAAACATTATTAGAAAACAGGAGAAACCCGATTGATACGGGCCAACTTGTGAAAAAGCATGGAAAATTGTTGCCATCAAAAATGTTGGTATTTAGCGGCGGATGGTTAATGACAAGCCAACATGCCACTAAACCAGTTTGTCTACAGCACAAAGTTGTGAAGTCTTTCAGCTAGGCTAAGAGGTGTGTTGTCTCATGTTTGTTCTTCGAGCATACGCCCACGCTACTTTGGAAGCTTTTCATTTAATTTCCTACTGCTACTTCTACCTAATGAGCCTTAAAATCGCGCTTTGTTCTTTTCTGTATTTTTATAAAGGTTTCTATTAGTTTTTTATAGACAAAGTAATGGAAATGTTAGCATTCAAAGAAAAGTACTTTTATGGACAAATGAAAGCCCGTAACCAATAAAAAGAACACCAAAACATAAGACATAAAAGAAAAGTTTTATTTTTGCTGGCAATTTCACTTATTTTATAACATTATGCGGCAATAATTTGTAAATTTTCAGTGAAAGCATAAAAATGTGTGTAATATATTTAAACATTTATCGTCAATTTACCTAATAAGTTATAATTGGTTGTCATCACTTCGACAATTAAATAATACATGTCGGCAGAGAAAATTACAAATAAAGATATCATATTATATTGCATGTTAGACTTTCTCTTTTTCTTTATTTATTAAATAATGTTTACGAAAGTGGCAGGTAATGGAGCGCTTGAGGAAATAATAAATAACAGTACAAACTCTTATATTGCATACATACATACATAAGTTCATAGATATTTTTCCATTATATAGTAAAATAATGCAAAAATGTACTCGAGTCTTCTTGTTTGTATTGAAATTATTGTTAGATATTTGCTAAATTACATGCAATGACTCAATTTCAAATGGGAAGTAGAAAATATACATATGTATATGTACATATATATGAAAGCATCTGTAGCTAGTGCTCCTTTTATTCTGTACAAAAATAATTGTATTATTATTTTACATATAATAGATAAATAAATAATACATACATATATGTTACTCGTATACATTGTGAATTAAAACACGATTTTCTCTGTTTTAACAAAATTTTCAATAGAAATATTAAAGAGTGGTGTTATAGGGTTTTCTTAGTATATGTCTGTTACTATTTTTTAAATAAATAATATATATGTATAATTGGGACTAATGAACATCCCACTACACACATTTCTATGGCGAAATGCCATCTGATCAAATTTGACCCGGACTAAAGAAAAAAACAAAAATTACCTATTACATATCTGTATTATGGCCTTCAATATAGGCTCCCATTTAGACTATCAAGCTTGTTAACGGTTAATTCAATTTTCTATATTTTTAGAGCGCCTTCGCTACATTATTGAATACTTTTGACGTCATATTCATAAAGCCAAGTGTCTCCCTTTTACGATCTCCATTCGACGAGTAGTACGAGTCTGGCATCGACGCGCTTCATTCCCAAAACTTTAACAAAAAAGCATGTTGAGTGGATCCAAAAGAGAGATCTCTGATGCCAACAAGACAATTTAAAAGCACTGTTTCGTTAACTTTTTCAATATTATCTTTATTGAATTATTATATTTATTGAATGTTTTCTGCAGCTCTGTTATGGGTTAAGCCAGAAACTCCCGATTTCAAAATCTTCAAAACAATATCCCATTTCTGCATTTGCGGTCTTCAGGGGCACTTAAACGACAGGACGATCCAACACCGGAGTATGATCAGTTCTTTCGCTCGGAATACCTTTTTAAGTTTAAGGACTTTTTTATATTGGGAATATTATGTTTGTGAATTGATTTTTTTGGCGTTTTTAGTCTCTTCCCGCAAATGTTTGCTTCTGCAACATTTTCAACGATTCTGTAGTCGTGCTTCCATAAGAACCACAAAATTTCCAGCAAACTTGTAGCTCAATCTTCTAGCGTCGCAATTGAAATGGACCAGTCCGGATTCATCACACAGATCAGATTTTCACCAGAGCATGTTGTCAAGTTAAAAGTTTCTGTTTGGTGATTTCAACACCAAATTCCTTGGACTAAGTGTCTTTGGTACATTCTATTAAACAATTGTTTACGGAATTTCTCCTCTCAAAAACATGAAAACTATTTTCAATAGATTGTGAATCCAACACATATCTAAACATCACGGTAATAGTATATATAAATATATTTTTTACCATAAGCTTCATGAAAATTAATCTCCACCAGAAGAACACTACATTCCGCAAATCATGAAATAAGAACTTATAGTATTTATGCTAAAAATGTCAGCACACCTTGACGGCCTACAACGGTTATCGATTGTAACCTCCTTGAGCTGAACTGTGCTTGTGAACTTCTCGTTGTCGATAACTGTCGGCATATTGTAAAAAATAGTTTTGGACAAGTTGCAAGCAGGCAAATCGAGAACATGTAGTGAAATCACTGTAATGACTTTGTAACGGTAAAGGTACAGCATTTTTACACCAACAGTTTTGCATTGGTAGAAAAGCAAAACAACACCACAAATGACAATATAAAATCTAATTAAAGGTGCTTTAAATGTCACAGCCCACACAATGTCAGACCGCAAACATTTAGTGCAACAATAAAAACAACAAACTAAGGAACATAGAAAACGAAAACACCACAATTGGTGGGGATAGAGCTGTCACATCACATCTAAGAGCATATTTGCATATAAACACATGTAAATGGAGAGGCATAGCAACGAGGGCAGCCAGTCGCCTGTATAAAGTGTGCTCCCACAAACTAGTCCAAATGAAATGTTACACTATGTAGTGTACATACACACTTCTATATACGTACATATGTATATGGTGTAGTGCTCGTCTGCTACAAATTAATGGGTAGAAGGTCTCGACTTTCCCGGTGGCTATGTTTTTCATTGCCCAGGCGACGCCCGTATTACATATATGTATGTATATACATACAAAAATATTTACTATCACACACACTTACATATATGTACGAATGACAACAAGAAACTAAATTAACATTAACGGTAACTACCATAAAATGTTAGCATTGTTGTCATAATATTTTGCGTTCGTTTGAAACATATTTGCAAACAATCGTTTGCATAATTCCAACACTGGCATAACGGAAATGTGTAATTTTGTCAGCTTTTAAAATTTGTATGTAATTAAAAGCGGAAAATAGCAAGCTTAATGGACATTGTCAATGGAAGCTAGGCAATAAAGTTTAATGACCTTTTGGAGCGCTGAAGCATTTGCTTATGAGAGAATATTTATGAAACTGGAGGTGGTAAGATTGTTCTAGTGGTCAGCCCCCAAAAATTCGTTACAAATTCTGTATTTATGCAAGTTTTTCTGAATACATTTACTCTAATGTCTTAGATCTCAGAGAGAAGCATGCGGTTAAGTGTTATGACTTACTAATATTCGAGTATATTGGGTAGTCGAAAAAATCTTTTCGTATTTTATCAATAGATGTCGTTGTAGTCGTATATCTTCAGTGCTACCAATCACATTTGTCACACCATAGAATTGGAAAGGTGAGCTTTTAAGTTTCATTGAACCAGAAAAATTAAATTCGTGGAAGCTGAAAAAAAGTTCCAGCTGTTTAAAAATGAGTGAAAATGATGAAGAAACTCGTTTTATTTTGAAATTTTTGTATAAAAAAGGGAAGAATGCCACGCAAGCCACCAATGAAATTTGTGAAGTTTACGGAGGCGATGCTGTATCAGTTCGTATGGCACAACAATGGTTCGATCGCTTCCGTTCTGGAAATTTCGATGTGAAAGACGCACCTCGCTCTGGTGGACCTATCATTGAAAAAGTCGATGAAATTATGGAAAAGATTGACCAAGACCGTCAAATAAGCAGCCATGACATCGCTAAGGAAATTAACCTTCATCATCAAACGGTTTTGAACCATTTAAAACCGGCTGGCTACACAAAGAAGCTCGATGTTTGGGTCCCACATGAATTGTCTGTGAAAAATTTAATGGAGCGAATTAACATCTGTAATTCTTTGCTGAAACGAAATTAAATCGGACCATTTCTGAAGCGAATGGTACCAGAAGACGAAAAGTGGATCAAATACGACGATAATGTGCGAAAAATATAATGGTCCAAGCGTGGTTTGACGTCTCGAAAAATTAACCCAATCCTCAGGTTTGGAAAGGAGTCATCTACTATGAGCTGCTCTAGCCTAGTCGAACGATTGATTCTACATTTTACTGTCAACAACTGATGAGATTGAAGCAAGCAATCGAAAAAACGGCAAGAACTGATCAACAGAAAGGGCTTCGTCTTTCATCAGGACAACGCTAGACCACACACATCTTTGATGACTCGGCAAAAACTGGGAGAACTTGGCTAGGATGTTTTGATGCATCCACCATACCTAGCACCATCGGACTACCATTTCTTTCGGTCAATGCAGAACTCCCTTAATGGGGAACCAGAAAAATGGTCGACCAAAATGGTACATATTTGGTTCATTAAAGTTCATTACAAATATAAAAAAAATATGCTGAAATTTGATTAGAAATACGAAAATACTTTTTCGACTACCCTATACTAAGGAAACACTATGAAATCTAACCTCAACTTTTTAAAACTTGAAAAATGTTCTGGTTTTTAAATTAATAAACCAGTTTGCTAAAGGAATGGATCAAAAAAATAAAAACAGTTGAGTAGAAATTGCAAAAAAAATGCTTGACAGCTGAAAACCTTACACGCATCGAACGCGTCACTACTGACGACAAGAAGTGGGTTTTTAAATAAAAACAAGAAAGAACGTTAACTTCGGTTGCACCGAAGCTAAATACCCTTCACAGGAGCATTTCTGTTAGTAACTATGTGTTCAGTTTGTATGGAAGCTATATGCTATAGTCAACCGATCTGATCAATTTCTTCGGAGATTACATTGTTGCTTTAGAAAATAGTGTATACCAAATTTCGTGAATATATCTGATCAAATGTGAAAGTTTTCCATACAAGCATTTGATTCCGATCGCTCAGTTTCTATGGCAGCTATATGTTATAGTGCTCCAATATCGTTCTTACAACTGAGCAGCTTCTTGAAGAGACAATGACGTTAACAAAATTTCAAAACGAGATTTTAAAAACTGAGGGACTAGTTCGTATATATACAGACAGACGGACAGACAGACGGACATGGCTAAATCGACTCAGCTCGACATACTGATCATTTATATATATACTTTATAATGTCTCCGACGATTCCTTCTGGGTGTTACAAACTTCGTGACAAACTTAATATACCCTGTTCAGGGTATAAAAAGTCGAAAATGTTCAACAATCTAGCGAATGGTGCTCCAAAAATAAGACGAAACCAAAAAACCGAATTTCGATAAAGGCACTTAAGAAACTGAAGGCCATCCAGGCCGTGGCTTACATTCATATAAAAAGTGTATGGAAAACTGGGTAAAATGGGCATGCTTGTATTTGCTCAATAGGAGTCTACTATTTTGGCGGCGATAATGAAGATTTGTATTAAAATACCCAAAACCGTTTTTTTTATTTTTTAGTCCGAGTCAAATTTATTCACACATTGTCTTAATTTCAACAATTAGCTATTTTTCGGTTTGCAGCAAGTTATCGAGAATATGTTATCCGTTGGTAAGTACAATTTGTAAGATAAAGCTCTAAGAAGTATATAAATTGTTCGATTTTAAAAGATGCATACAAAATCTAAATAACTGCTTTTTACCAGCTACAATTCATACTAATATTATAAAATTAAAAAGAAAATAACCAGAATAGTTTACAAGCAATAAAAGTTGATTCGATGGCGAATGGGAAAACTAGATGGCAAGAAAATCTTGCAAATACGAAGGAACTCAAATTATCGACGAAAATAAATTTATTTTATTTTCAAAATTAGCCGCCAGGAAACATGTTGGAACATGTTTTATTTCCCATAATACAATCCAATGTATGCAGTTCCAGATTCACCATTACAACAAATAACAAATAATTGAGTGCAATTACCACCAGCCGAGTCGTGACAAGAGGAAGTGACGAAACGAAAGCAATTGTGGGTGCCGTAAAGCGAGACAATAAAATGGAGAGATTTTTAGAGGTACTTATATGCTATATGTATATGTATGTACATATTACATTTATACATATGTATAAATGTATTTATGGTTATAGCCTTGTATACTTTTGTATATGTAGGAAATTTAATACCGAATACAATTTCCAGATTTGCGATGCTCATGCGAGGAATTTCTGCCTCAAATATGTAGGTCTTGCCTACACTAATGTAAGTACATAAATATGGAAATATACATGTAAATAGTGCATTGTGGAATTATTTAATGAATTTTAGTACTTACATACATACATACATACATATGTCCGAAGTATATGCCAAAAAATTATGCGAACAGAAAGTTCAAGGCTATTATATATACATACATATACAAATGTATATAATTTATGCACTTTAAAAAAATAATTTGAAAGTATTTATTAAGTTATTTATATTTACCAAACATGTAAATTTTATAAATTACAATTTCCATTATTATTATGCATCTAATATCTACAATTAGAGAGTTAGCCCTCAGAATATTTTTATCTTCATATTGGTTAAATATAATAAGCACATAAGAGCGATTTTTATAAACATTGCATAATTTACTTTAATATCAGATTGATATTTTTAGCTACCACATGCTAGGCCCCTCAAGTGACATTGACAATTTATACATACATATGTACATATAAAAATATACTCCGTTAGCTTCAAACATGTATACACTTTTTACAAACATACATACATGATTGCATATAAAAAATTATAAACTTGTAAGCATGCAACCTGATCACCATCAATAGACCAACGACCGTGCAAACCCGTTCCAACCATCGCCAGCGTGTAGCTCAGCCATTGCAGCAAGTCATGAGCTGGCTCATTCATTTGCTTATAGGTATACTTCAGCCGGTGGTCAACAGGCTATCAAAGTAATTATACGCCTAAGTAAATTGCAAATAAATAAAAATCAAACACGAAATAATTCAAAATAGCAAAAAAGTGACTTTAATTATAAATAATATAAAAATACAAGCGAAATAAAAATGTGGCTGTAGCAGCCATATGCCTGTATGCAGACGGAGGTTGCATTTTTCGCAGAGTAAAAATAAAATAACTTTAGTTGACGGTGTCGCGTGTGGAGTTGTCGGCGAAGACATGTCGAGTTGCTTTGGTGCTTGCTAACAGCCAGTCGGGGCATAGACCATAGCTTCATTTGCAACTAGTAAAGACTTATTATGAGTCATACAAATTTGTTTTGAATGCCAAAAATTAAAACTTTCTTGTGCAAAAGACCATTACGCGAAGATAAAATTTTGTCGAGTCAAAGATATGGATGGATGAATGAGATGAAATGGGGATTCTATATGGTAGTTGAAACACAGTTTTCGCAAATCAATTTATTAACATTTGGGTGAATTTTGTTTTCAGCAGAATATAGGCCTTTGAGATAATATTCGTAAAGACTTGAACGAAGGATTTTTTTTCGCATTTAAAAATGTTAATTTTTTTTTTTAAGAATGTCTGCTAAAAATTCAATTTACAGTTTTTTTTTCACTTCGCCCAAGTTCTAAGTTAGGGTTTTAACTGAAACACGTATGTATTTTTTCACTTTAGATTATCCTGTAAAGAGTTATCCTGCCAACGCGGGCGCATCTACATATTTCCGAGAGGTCACCGGAAATGGCGACGCAATGGTCGAGTTTAAAATATTTTTTTCCAAAAATTTCAGAATTTCTTTGTTAATAGTGTATGTAGTTGTAACAATAAGAAATTGTAATAAAATATTTCTTTTTTTATGAGAAAAAATTATTGTTTTTCACCCGAGGAAACCCAGGTAAACCCCTCAATGTTTTGTAAAACAAAATTAAAATGATTAATGCTAAAGCAATTTTCGAATATTTTTCTCATCCAAATAGTAAAACAGCTGATCAATGAGATGGACCTCACTCTCTGCGGTCACCTCTACGTGTGTGAGATGAACATAGATTTCTTTATCGTCAAGGAATGTAAACTCCGTAGCAATCTATTGGGAAAAGGTTGGATTGCTCTGTCGAAACCAATTTTTGAATACCAGAAAATATTCTTTTATGGGGTCTTGAGCAGAAAGAATCCTAAAAGTTATATGTAATTGAGCCATAAAAATATATAACACACGAGCACATGCTAATCATGTTCTGGAATTCAGACCAACTCGAATTGATCAAAGTTCTTGCAGGGATAGGCACATGTCTACTACCAAATGTATTGAGTCGTGACAAATATTTAAATAAATATGCTCGTACACATGTATGTAGTATACATAAATGAAACATCTATACGCACAGACATATTATGGAGAGTAGTGGCAAGTGAATACGAATAAGAGCACAAACTCTGTCGGCACTGGCATGCTGATGGTCTATCATATGGTCGCATCGGCCTCGCCACACTCTGGAGTTGCTAAATTATTGAAAACATATGTTTTTCGTGATTATAAATGTGTATATAAGTATGTATGTATAATTGTGGGCGCCCAGGCGCTGACTTCACACATTCCTCGCCGGCTATTCTCGACGCGATGATATTGTCGGACTCTCATAGTTTTCAACTTTTATTTGTGATTGTCTTTTTTGTTGAGGACTTTCTGTTTTTGTTTCACTTTTTGCAGTCATATGCGTATGAAATTAAATTTAATTTGACTTCTCTTATGTATTTTATGAAGTTATTTTGGCTCGCTACTATTTTTCACTTACTCTTTATTTGTGTTAGCATCCAGACGAGTTCAACGCATTTTTAAGTGGCCTTTGATTACAGGAAAATTAAAAAAAGTGAGTAAATTGTAGGGCGTACTTTGTTCGCTCGTGTGCATTTGCCACAAAAGTATATTTATTAAAAAAAACACATTTTTTTCTTTTATTTGTGGCGAATGATATAATACGAACCAAAAAGATACAGGGTGGAGCTAAAGTATTATTTTTTGCTTCAATGTTATAAATATTATAAATATATAGCTGTTTGTTTTCAATTCATCTCATTAACTACATGAATTAAAATTCCCAAACAGGTGGCAACTGTCCTAAGAAATACTATCAACTAGACTTCTTAAAGGGTACGTCCGGTTTTAAAAAATATTTAGCTTGAAATTCTCGAACAGGTGGCATCATTTTAACTTTGCTATTGTAATTTTTTCAGATATTCTACCAAACAACCCAAAAAAGTGTTTTCGCATATGTGTATACTCGTATTTACGTAAACGTCCTTGTACACACAAGTCACAAGGTCAAACGTATTGTCAAAATAAACGCCTCACTTCAATAATAAGCAATAAGCTTTGAGTTTAATAAGAAAGCGTACGGAATTAAGCCATCAGAGTCTGTAATTTATGACCGTAATAGCAGACTAAACCTAACCTCACTAATCACAAAAGGTAATGTAACGGGAAAAGTTAAAACTTGAAAGCAGCCAGAAATGAAATAGCATCTAGCTATAATTTTCGTGGGATTATGGGCTGTAAATGTAACAAGTGGCGCCACCTTTGCATCAAGGGAACGCCTAAAGGGACTAACAGGGCGCTGGTTTCAATTTTACAGGAAAACACAAAAAACGCCCTTAACTTACATATATATTTGAAGATATTTAATGCATGGAAATTAAAGGAGGTAAAATAAAATATTTTATGCACCCAACAAACAGCGGAGTGCCGCAGGAAAAGGCAATGGCCAGCGAGCGAGTGAGCAAGTCATAAACTTTACACACGACGCTGCCAAAACTACAGAGGAGAGGCAGAGGTAGAGGAAAGCATGTGGATGCAGAAATGAAGCAAAAAAATGTATATCAAGTAAATAAACAAAAGCGTTGAATGTGTGTGCAAGGTGCAACGGTTGAATGGAGTTGCCGCAGTTGATTCGCAAGAAAATATAGAAGAGCCGCCAAATGGCGTGTGCAACAACTCACAACTTTGAAGAAAAGACCAAATAAAAATTAAACACAAATAATAATAAACAACTTCAATAATAGACAGTCAGCAGGGAAAACGGCAGCTCCATAAAGATGGCTCTAGATGGCGAATGGTGAAACTACTCGCCTCTTTGCACGGTGGTGCTGCATACATACATATGTATGTACATATATGTACATAGGTACCCATGCGCCGGTGCTGTTTACCGAGATAGGTGGAGGAGCACTCGCTCAAAGCAACACTTTGTATGCAATTGAAAATATTTAAATTTAGCTGAATATCGGCTGGCTGGCTGGCAGGCGACAAAAGTGTGAATAATATTGCCAACGCCGGTCACGTACGACTGGATGGTCTTTCGTCTAGCTGACGGCCGCCCATCCGGCAGTGGCAGTGGCGACGCGCAAACAAATTACCAACAGAATTACGAGCAAAGAAAGGAAAATTTTCAGACATTGAACAAATAGAATTGCAAACTGCAACTGTCAACCAGCAATAGGTGTGGCCATTAAAAAGGAAGAGTAATACGACTGTTCATGTGTGGTAGGTATAGATGTGGGTACTATAAGGACGCAAGTAAAGCGATTGTGACGAACAAATTTAGAATTTACTTTTAACATGGTATTTATGTACATATCATGTATGTATATACATACATATGTACCTATCAAAATAAGCTGAACATTTTGGGTTAAGGAAGCTGTTTTGCCCCTAGCCAAAGCTATTTATCTGTATGTAAACCAAGTTGAAATTCGTTAAATTTCGTCAGTTTATTAGCAAACTATTTGCAATTTGTTAATAAACCAAAAAAAAACATGCGAAATGAAATGTTTAAAAGGTGCTGCCGACGACATGAGATTAGTGTTAATACTTTATTTGAGGTTAGCGCTATCTTTTGTAAGAAATCTATGTAACTGCAATCGAGTTGGCATTGATGATAGCCATTTTTTTTATTGGAAATTCGCACCTCAACCTTATTAATAATCAAGTAAACAAACAATACAATAAACCCCACACATAGTTTCTTCGAAGTACACGCATTTCTGAAGCTTTGCTTTTTTGTGCTGCTTAACTTAAGATTTTAGCTTATATGTATCTATATATTTTTTTAATGATCAATCATACATAAGTTTAAAGTATTGAAGGTTGTTGATACGTAATCTTAGGCAATGAAGGTTCCATGATATTAACTGTTAGTAATAATAATAGCGTGATTAATAAAAACATCTTCTCAGAGAACGGATATACAAAACTCGCTGGGAAATAGATGCTAAATCCTTAAGAAGCCATAATACCCTTCACAAATACGAAAGGTTCCTTAAAAAACTAGATTCAGATTGTTCAATTTGTATGATAGCTATATTCTATAGTAGTCCGATCTGAACAATTTCTTCACAGATTCCATTCTTGATTTAGGAAATAACCAATGCTAAATTTCGTGAAGATATCTCGTCAAATGAAACAGTTTTCCATACCAGTACATGATACAGATCATTCAGTTTGTACGGCAGCTAAACGCTATAGTGGACCGATATCGACAGTTTCGACTAATGAGCAGCGCGTATATACAGACAGACAGGCGGACATGGCTAAATCGACTCAGACCGTCATACTGATAATTTATAGTATATATAATATATTTTGTAGAATTGTATTGAATTGTATTTTCCTTCTGCATATTACAAACAATATACTTCCCCAAATGGATGAATGAAAACGTTTTGAGATTGGGCTTCGTTAGGAATTATAACCGACTACATATTTTCGACCCAAAATAATTTTATGCCAACGGTCTCCTCTAATGAATAACTATTGGCAAAAAGTGAATTTTTGAGGCACAACATTTTCACGCATAGATACTAAATCAATTGATTTAAAACCAGCGGTTTTCCGAAATTGAATTCGAGAAATTATTATTTAAAAATTAGAATTTCCAACTTCTGAGAGATTTCTAAGGAAATTCCAAGCGAACTGACAAAGAAAACTTTTAAAACTATGTAATTTTGCCGACAAAAAAAAACTAAATAAAATAAACATATTTTTATGTTAAAAACAATTTACTTACTGTAAATGTTGTTCAGATTTTCATACTTTCTTAGGATTACAAGCTAAAAGTTTGAAAAAGACATGCGAAGTTCGGACGAGATATATTTAATATTTTAAATTCCGCTACACAATTTCTTATTGACGCATTTTAATCAGCTAATCGCTGTCACAAGTCGCAAATATCGAAACGAAGTCTTAGAAGTGAACATCAAACATTTTTCAGCATTTTCATTGCCAGTATTTCTGTGTACTTGAGACTATTTCTAATTACAAACGCATACCAATAATTACCAAGAATTTGTTAGTCAAGTATTTGAAGTGCACACCTGAAGCTTAATGCAGACCTTACACGCCAAAGAAGCGCTATAACAAAAGCTGCACGTTTCCAAAAGCATTTCCCCAATTGGCCATCGCAGGTGGCCATGCGAAGAGAAAGCCGACAAAAACGTGGACCAGCCAGACAATGACCAGCGGCTGGCGATAAATGTGACAACAAATAAAACGAGCTATAAAATGTTCGACGAATTGAAGCTACTACCGGTTGGTCTTCGTGCAATTTCAGAAGAAACGATGGACTATGGAAGGGGTTTATATGTACTTATGTATACATGAGCATAAATATATGGATGCAGTGAAAATGAGGGGGAATCCAAAGTTTTGTAGTACGATTAAACACTCCCCGCTTGCATAGCTGTAGTGTAATGAAGCGTGGAGGTCAAGGTCCCCAACGCAGTAAGTGTGCGTGCAAGTAAGCCCCGAAGACAGTAAATACGTGATGTGCGAATCAGTCATGGCCAGCAGCGATTTTCGTTTATAAATACTCACATACAAACGCACGCTATATACATACATACATATGTACAGTTTATGTGGGCATATGGCGTGTTGGCATGGCTGACATCGAGTGGAATGGAACGTGATGTGTGCGCAGATTGCACTAATTTAAATTAATGCCGCTACTAAATGAACGAAAGCCACCGAGTGAACGAATAAAATATCTCAAATAATAAAAAAAATCTTGAATTCAAATTACAAACACACTTATTTTGTATATCAGTAATGCAAGTACATACAAGTACTATACATATATCTCAATATTTGTAGATGTACAACAAGCTGTTCGCTGTGTTCGATTGCAGATAGCGAGCGAGCGGGTATCGAAATAAAAACTCTATAGTACCGCAACGTGCTTTGATATAGAAATTATGTATGTACATACATACAAGTACATACATGACTTCGTTATCACGATGAATGCTGATTCACCGCTCACGTTCATGGCCCAGACTCGCTGTTGCCAGCGTTGAGCAAGTGTTATTATTCAGCTGCCGAGTGCGCCAAGCACAAAATGGCCTGGAGAGCCGCTCAACAGTTACGAAACTTTCAAAATAAGCTGTTAATGCGGAACCACGAATGTGTGAATGAATGCAGCAGCAAATGAACGATGAAATAAGCTAAAAAGAAGAATAAATAATTTTTAACGGCCAGTTTGATCAACCGTAACCTGTTCTATTTATGTTAATAATAAACTGCTAAATATCGGACTGTTTGGCTGATTAGTTAACTGACCGACAAAATTATGCATGCAGATAACTGTATCAGGAGGCATCACGTGCCTTTTGTGTTTTGTTTACTGTTGTTGTAGTTTCTTGTTTGAAAATGTTTGCTACATGCATACATATAAATTTTAAGAAACTTCTATTAGTCGATGGCTTTGGGCTAATGATTCACTTTATATTTTTGTATATTTGTATGATTACGTAAAAATACATTTTAAAATCTCGGTTTTTACGGTTAAGATTTCGTGCTAAAAAAGCTTCTTAGACAGTTTTGTGATTCTCGACTCAGTGTTGTTTAAGCACGCGTCAAATATGGACACAACCAAAGAGAAAATACTCCATATTTTACAGTTCTTCTTTGATAAAGGCGAAATGGCAAGCCAAGCGGCTGATGTATAGGAGCCAGACGAGCCGAATTTTCAAATAGATGCATTTCCGAAGCGGATGGTTATTGGTGATGAAAAGTGAAGCGTCAAGCTGCGGTGAGCCGGCGCGAATGATAGGCGAGCCAGGATTAATTGTCAGGAAGAGTTTGCTATGTATTTGGGGATTGAGAGAATTATCTATGAGCTGCTCTCTTACGGCTAAACTCTTAAATCGGATCTATACAACAATTGAATCGTCTGAAGAAAGAAATTGCCCAGAAGCGACCTACTGAAGAGGAATTGTATTCCGTAGAGACAACACCAGGGTAAATACATCGATAGTGGATTGCCAGAAGTTTCGGGATCTTAGTAGAGAAGTTCTTATGCATCGTACTTATAATCCAGACCTGTCACCAAGTGATCACCAGCTGAATGATAGCAACAAATTATTGAAAGAAACGAGCCATATTTGACCTAAATCGGATCAATCTAACTATGCTAAATACATATTTTAATTTAATAAAAAAATTATGGATTTATCTCCACTGGACCTAAACCATACCAGATACTATTCCGAATAAGTTTTCGAGTACTTCGAAGCATTTCAGGAGAATTACAGTGGTAAAATGGCTGAGTAGGCAATTGAAGAGTAAAGTCGTCTCTCGACGAACAAAGACCAAACTCTTCAAGTTCCTCATTATTCCCGTCCAGCTATATGGTGCGGAGGCATGTACAATGGCAACATCTGATGAGCCGGCGTTAGGAGTGTTCGAGAGAATGGGTTGCGGAAGATTTATGGTTCTTTGCGCATTGGCGAAGGATATCGCAATCGATGGAACAATGAGTTGTACGGCGACATGGACATAATTCAGCAAATCAAGGTTATGTTGTCCGGATGAATGAAAACACTTCAGCTTTGAAATTATTCGTTTCCGTTTGAGAGATCAGGCAGAAGAGGATCCGGCTGCACTTAGAATCTCGATTTAGCGCCAAACAGAAGAAATGATTGACTTTATGCTGTTAACTCGGCTATAACCCGTAAGCAGTGTCTACGCCAATAAAGAAGAAAAATAAGAATATGGGTTCACGCACTCATCTCGAATTCTGGCTATAATGATTACGCCTTCTTAGCCGGAATAGAGCTGAGAGCCACTATTAATTAGAAATATTTCGCGGAAATAATACTCGCATTTTCAAAACCATTCGTAAAGACTAAGCGCATAAAGCGAAGACTGGGTATAAATGTATGTGTGAAGTTAATCCCACTGGATGAAAATGAACACAGGAAAGGGATTAGTATTGATTTTAAGAATATAAAACAATTGCCTTATCTGAGGTTGATAAACTCCACGCGCACACACATACGCGACGGATAATTTTACGAAAGCAGTACTGGCTAACGTTTGGAAGCAGAAGTGGTGACTTTGCATAAAGCAAGCAACAAATTGCCAACTGCTGAATGGCAATTAAAATACATTTCTCATTTCTATTCCTTTGCTGGTCCCAAAACTATTCAACAGTTTTATGACATTGTCGTTTTAATCTCGGAAGACTGGACAGAAAGGAGTAAAACTGTATAAAATATTTAATTGCACAAATGGTGGCGTTGATGATTTATCCACTCGGCACTTTGTTTTTGCTTTAGAACACATAGACGTCCACAGAGAACGGCGATAATAATAAAGGAATGCGCACGAACGATAAGTAGCGAAGCAGGAATCGAGTGGTTAACTAGTGAGTGCGAGTATACTCGAGGAATTGACTCACTAACAACAACAAAGCAGTAAATGCAGCCGAACGCGTTGAGCATTTCTAAAATGGAAAAGCAAGGAACCGAAAGTACACAATAACTCATGCATATAAGACGTCAAAGGGGAATTGAGAATTCAAAGAAATAAATATACGACACTGGCGCTGGGTAATCTACGCCATGCACGTCCAGAATTTCTGTGTATGTGTTCGTAAGTGAAATGGAAGTTGTACTAAATTTAGAATGCCTTGCAGTTCCTGCTTGTCTTTCCTCGCATGCATGGCCACTTCGCCGCAGAATGAAAATGAAATGAAAATAATCGTTTCGTTTTTGTCATCGCGATTCTTTATGAGGCGCACATGTGTTTTTCTTTTTGTCGTCCATGCGTCTGACGCCTCGAATCCATGCGTGGCAAGTCAATAAATACTTATTTATGGAAGTCGAATTATGTCGTATGTGTCGGGCTGTGCGCTTACATTTTTCGGGAAAACATTCCAAATCTATAATTGCCACATTTCTCAAAATCAAGCGAGTGAATATTAAACATATTTTACACTTCGAGCTGCAGGCAAATAATCTCAAGAGCTGAAGAGTTGCGATAGAAATAGTTTAGTGTGATTATGTACTTCCCCTTTACATTTTTGTATATTTTCTTAATAATACGACTTTACCGCAACTGTAAATTTTCGACTTTCAAGTCTCATACAACTTTGTTTACACATACACCTTTTTTGAACTTGAAAATCGTCGAACTTGTTAAGGTCCATGAAATTTGTTTAGAAAATCAAATTATTTAAAGACTCGTGTAAACGTGTTGAAATGAAATAACCGCCACTTTTTATAAGCTACTTTTGGGTTGTAAATATATTTGTATTGATTTTCTCGGTATCCGAATTTTGTTTTGTAGAACGTAGGGGATTATATGGCTCAACGCGAATGTTCTAAAATCGTGGCATTTTTAATGAAGAAAATTTAATAGAAAATTGTAGAATGTGAGAGTGATCTATAGTGATTTTATTAACGTTTCCTTATTCATATTATTAACATTTACGTTAACCCGGCAACTCATTAGAAGTCTGTCAACGCTTGTATTTATTTGTCAAATCAGCTGATAGCAAAACGTAAACATATAAGGTGCTTTCCAAAGCAAACAGGAGTTTTTGAATACAGTGCTCCTGGTGGCGCATCTATATGTCGACTGGTGCGGTAGAATGTGCTATCTTTATCGATTGTCCAGTGAGAATCTCATGACATTTCATTGATTGGAATGATTGCATTTTAAGTGTCAATATGTTTCTGTTATCGGTGCGAAAATGAGCTTCGAACAACGAGCCAACATTAAATTTTGTTTTAAAATTGGTAAAACTTTTACCGAAACATTTCAAGTATCTATCCCGTAGTGCACGAGTGGTTTCAACGTTTTCAAAGTGGTCGTGAGGACATAAATGACGATCACCGCGTGAATCATCAAATCAGGTCATCATTGAAATTCATGGAAATGGAATTGAACATCTCCAAAACATCGATTTATCGCATTTCGACCGAACATTTGGGCTTACGAAAGGTTTGTTCCGCAAATTAACTGACGACCAAAATTTGCTCAGAATGGATCGACGCTTGTGACCGATTATTTGACCAAAAATCACATTTTCCCATTAACCACTCCCCGTATTCACCTGATATGGCACCGTGCGACTTCTTCCTTTTCAGAAAAATACATTTGCCTATGAATGGAAAGCGTTAAGCACCGGGATACTGGCGGCCATACCCGCCAACGAGCTAAAACACCCGTTCGACATGCTTTTGGACCGTGCAAAAAACTGTATTGAAGCAGAAGGAGACTATTTTGAATAAAATAAATTGATTTTGCCGAAAAAACCATTTGCTCTGTTTTTTTTTTAAGTTTTTTTAGTTGCATATGACCGTATTTAAATAATATTTGAATAGCAAAGCATGGACATTTAAATAAAAATTTAATCAAATGATGAAACTGAAATGAATTATTTTTTACTTAAATTAGGGTCGGGAAACCAGCTGTTTATCTATTTTGCAATCTCTACTCAACACCTTTGTGCAAAAGATTCCGATATATACGAGTATAGTATTGATGGGTTGTATACCCAAATGTGCTGACTTGATCCATAAGAGATCTTGTGATCCTCTGTTATCTTTCTGATGCCAACTCCAGGATTTCCAAGCACTATTTGTTTAGCTTTTTCGATGTTATTTTCACTTACAGAGGTGGATGGCCGACTCATATGAGGTAAGTTTTTGATTACTTCACAACCTTACTGAATGCTTTGTGCAACTCAAAAATTTGTGTTCCCCAAAGACTTCCGCAACATATTAAGTAGCCGGAGTTCCATTGGAAATACAAAATTTCAAGCAATTGTCCAATTTGTTTTTCCTGGTAAAAATCGCCAGACAAACGATTCGCGTCTTACAAAAAAACTGTTCTATCCAACTAAATTGAATCAGATGGTATATTTAAATTTGAAGAATGCGTTTAAAGATATTCTGGGCACATTTATCTCTCTTTTCAGCAAAAAGTCCAGAATTTTAACTAACAAAAAGCCAAAACCACAAATGTGTGCACCCATTTTCTTATAAATTTTAGTTTTTATTCCGTTTTGGTCTACTACCTACAGTGTACATAGCCATTGACGCAAAGTTTTCCCCGAGAATTATAGTGAGATTTGATTTCTTGTACAGTTTAAGCGATAATATAACTATGGTAAAAATAAAGAAGAAGGTTTAAGGGTACGAATGAAGAGAGTTGCGGTTCTACTTTGTGTCGGAGCGCAATCATCATACTTGGTACAAATATTTAAGTATCATTAATCTTTAAGTAAAATATGAAGTGTAATTTTTTCAGTACAGCGACTAATTCCGAGAGTATTAATTGAAGAATTTAAAATTAATTAAAACTCTAATTTTATATATAATTATATCTGAATATTTTCATATAACTTCAATAAAAATATCAAAACATATTTCCAGCAAACCCTTATATAATAGAAAAAAATAAATACTTGAAATTCTTGCATACTCATGCCACACTGCCAACTACTGGAGCTAGCACGCGTGTTCGCTTGCGCCACTCAAGTAGTTTGCTGTCGTGCAACTTCACACTTTCTAATGCAGCTCATTAGTTGTGAAGTTCATTTGCCTTTTAATTTCACTGTCAGCCCCAACAAAAAAATATGACACCTCCTCCACAACCCACACCGGCACTTAGGCTCCACTACAGTCAGTTAGTTCTTCCTATTCCAATTGAAAAAATAAAGAATTTTCCGTATTTATATTCGCTTATATTTAGTTGTGTATATGTATAGTTATAACAGTGTCTGTATATGCCGTTTTCCTTATTTGCCTTATTATGTGTTGTCTCACCTTGGCTGTTCGGCGGCCTCTCGCCGGTGTGGCTAGACGGTGTAGGTTTTTAAGTAGCTTCCTTCTGGTGACCGCCACATCGCACACTTGAAAAGCTCACGTTACATTAAACGCGTGCAAAGGAAAGCAAACATAAATATTTGCTTAAAACCGTTGCACTACAACAACAAAGCACCAGCCGTGTGACGGGTCGATACTTGAAGTAAATCTCACAGCCAATATGTGCTCCTCAAGTGGGGTATTATGGGAGTCAAGTCTTTGGCGTTTTGAAGAGCTGGGTATTTAGTAAATTTCGTTGCGTGATGAGCTGATTCAGTGAATATGCTTATTATATGGGTTGGGCAATCATACTATGGAGAAAAAGTCAATAATATTACTACTTAGAAGAAGTCATCATTTTGGGACAGAATTTTTCCAAGAAAATTATATTCACTTGGTACTATCAGAACATTAATCTAGGCAGTGCAAAGCTTAAAACAATAATAATTTAGTAGAAAAAATCAACCCTCTTTTATCAGAAAAAAGACATCGACATTTTTCAAAATTTACATCAATGGAAAATCCAATAAAAATGGCTAATGACAAAAGAGAATAAGAGAGTTCAATTTTTAATGAAACTTTATTTTAATTTTACTTTTGTAGTTGGAAATTTAACGACTGCCGCGCTGTTGTTAACTCGGCTATAATCGCGCAAGCGGTGTCTGCGCCAGTAAAGAAGATGAAAATCAACTTTTTTCTATGGAAAATCCTCATTCAAATACCTAACCATTGGTTGCCGAGAATTGAATGGAGAACTTTTCTTTGACTTTGAATATTTCGTCGGTTAAAATTCAAAATAGAAGACCTTACCGAAATACCTATTTTATTATTCGAAATATTGCCCAAGACTATAATATATCCAAAGCTTCAAGCCTGTCTCGATCTTATTATCTGTTACAAATCGATCTTCAAACAACAGTTAAGCAGAGACTTTTCAAACACAACAACGAATCTTAACTGCTCGAGATTTTTGCTGCAGTGTAACTTATGTTTGAAAATTTCAAAATTTGTAAGAACTACAAGGTGAGTTCCAAAGTAAACAGGACTTAAAAAGAACAGAACAAATGGTTTTTCCGGCAAAATCAATTTATTTTATTCAGATTAGTCTCCTTCTGCTTCAATACAGCTTTTTGCACGGTCCAAAAGCATGTCGAATGAGTGTTTTAGCTCGTTGGCCGGTATGGCCGCTAGTACGCTGGTGCAAGCCTTTTGAATGGCCTCTACGTCTGCATAACGCCCATGAAAGGGTAAATGCATTTTTCCGAAAAGGAAGAAGTCGCACGGTGCCATATCAGGTGAATACGGGGAGTGGTTAATGGTTAAAATGTGATTTTTGGTCAAATAATCGTCCTTCAAATGTTGGATTCTGAGTAATTTTGGTCGTCAGTCAATTTGTGTGGAACAAACCGTGCACACACCTAAATGTTCGGTCGAAATGCGATAAATCGATGTTTCGGAGATGTTCAATTCCATTTCCATGAATTTCAATGATGACTTCGGCTGATTTTTGATGAATTCACGCACAGTTTCGATGGAATTTCCAGTGATCGTTATTTATGCCCTCACGACCACTTTGAAAAGTTGAAACCACTCATGCACTCTGCTACGGGATAGACAATCATCGCCGTAACCTTGTTTCATCAATTGAAATGTTTCGGTAAAAGTTTTACTAATTTTAAAACAAAATTTAATGTTGGCTCTTTGTTCGAAGCTCATTTTCGCACCGATAACACAAACATATTGACACTTAAAACGCAATAACTTCACTTCCAATCAATGAAATGTTATGAAATTCTCACTGGACGATCGTAAAAGATAGCAGATTCTAACGCAAAAGTTCTGTTTTCTTTGGAACGCACCTTGTATGTCGATTATATAAATCCACCAGTGTTCACTTAATAGGATTTTGGAAAAGGAAACATAAAATTTTCATGTTAAAAGATAGAATTAACTTTAAATGAATATCCATAACGTCCAGAGTTAAAGTTCAACTAATTCGTCGCGAAATTTCCAAGTAAAACATCACCCTGTGCGCCATGAGTCCTGTCGGCATTAGAATGTCAAGTGCAGAAAGGGCTGAAAAGCAATCCCAGTTCCAGCCAACTTCCACAGTAATTTCATTTATCAAGTAAACTGACAGGACGCTTATATGACAGGAGCAGCATAGAACAACAACAGCACACGTGACGAAAGCCGAAAGCTGGTTATAACACCTAACAAAAGGCGCACTCGAAGTCATCGGCACACACAAAAGGCAATAAACTTAATTATAAATCAATCGATCGATCCAGAGCACAAGCGTAAACACGCTATAAATACCAAAGAGCCCAGCATGTGTAGGATATATGTATGTATGTACATACCTATATAAAAACGTACACATGCATATAATAATAATATGGTATATGAATCCACACGATAATGTTCACGTGTGAGCAACGCCTGGAGCAGCAGCGACAGCGTAGTGTCCTTACGCCTCGCCCACTAACTCGGCATTCACACCTAAATAGCTTGTGGGTGATTCACCGTTACACGACCGAGTTCGGGCATTCTTACCACCATACTGGTGCCGGTTTGTGTGCCGCGCGTGTCTCTGGCATGATACTCTTCGCACTGCGATGCTAAAGTCAAGTTCTGCTCGCTGGCGCTGAAGTGTGGTGAAGTGTCTACTTAGACAAATGTGCTGACTCTGCCCCTGTCCCTGGCCCTGACTCTGATTCTGGATGTCGGAGTGTTGAAGTGTTGAAGTCGTTGCAAAAGCGCCAATACCGACTGAAGGATGTTGAATAAAGGAACGACTCCTGTGAGTGAGTGTGTGTCAGGTGTTATTGATGCCACGCTCGCTGGAGGCTTGCCTTCATGGTTACTTAGTTTGGTTATTTCCGTTGACTTGCAAATATTTTCTGCGCGAAATTGCTGACAACGTGTGTTTGCTGCAATTTCTGACGTTTTATTGATAATGGAATTTGTGCGATTATTTAACAACAACAACGTCTATACACATACACATTCAACTCGTTAGCTCGAATTCCCGATTTATATAATATTATGATTGCACAAGTTGGTTTTAATAAGTGCTCTGTTTGTGGTTTCAGTTGTCATTATTGCATAACAACTATTGAAAGTACCGTAAGTAAGCAATGCAATACACAGACGTAAGGTTTCGGCTGGAATATTGAATATCATGCAAAATCAAAGCGTGATGCTGATTCGGTTGATCAATAGGTGTATGCAATTCATCAATCATGCTTCAAATGTTCGTCTATATGTTAGATAAGTGAGAGGCTGATTGCTGTGGCTATTCGAAGGGAAGGCGGTTACGCCTCGTTTAATGCTTTCACGGCAGCTGTATTTGTTACGAATCGCTTGCGGAGTATCAGGTGCTTACTTACATATACATACATACATATGGATTAGTAAATGCGTGTAGAAATTATGATTTTGATTTTCGCTTATAAAAGCAGGTTCCATAAAATGGGGAAAAGCGGGAGCAGCTTACGTTCAACTAACGGTTGATTTGATGTGTTGAATTTATAAACTAAAATCACCTATCTCAACCGACGAGTATTTGCATAAGCATCAATTAATGAATATTTCGTTGTATAAGTATTTAACATATCTCGAATCTAGCGTCATCTAGATGTAATAACCAGAGATTATATTGGTGTAAAAATTTTACTCGGGCGTTGGGTTATACAGACCAAAAAGTTAATATATACAATCTGAACAAATGTGGCTTGAACTGGTCCATTTAACTACTAGAACGAATTTACTATTATTAATATTAATTATTTTTCTAATGGAATCACGGCTATGGAATTGTTAAAAATGTTGCAGAAGTCTCTTGAGGAGTCTACCCTATCACGAGCACTAGTATTTGAAAGGCCCAAAGCATTCAGTGAAGGTCGTGAAGTTATCGAAAACTTCCCTTTTCGGGTCGCCCATCCACCACTGTTACAGACGTGCCTGAAATCTATCGTATTGGCACCAGAAAGATACATGCATTTTTTGCAAAAACGTCGTTGAGTTGAGGTCACAAAAGCGACCAAACGAAACGTTGGTTTTTGAAATATGGACGTCGAAACTGTCCAGCAAACTAGCGAATGACACTTCACAAATGAGCTAAAACCGAACAAGACACATCAAAGTCGGTCAAAAAACAAGGTGTAGTTCATCGTTCCCTCTGATAACCGTGATGTGGTCTGCCATAAATTCGTTCAATAGGGTCAAATGGTCAATAAGGAAGATTACTTGGCCGTTTTGAGCAGCTTGAGTGAAACGATTCCGTCGTAAATGACCGGATTTGTAGGCTGAAAACTACATGGGTTTTTCTCGAGTATTATGCACCGTCTCATTCTAGAGAGAGTGTCTCCGACTTTTTGGCCTAACACGAAACAGGAGTCATCGCTCAATTCGCCATATTTGGTTCTCCGTGGCTCTTTTGTGTTTACGAAACTGAAAAGTCCGCTTCGAAAAACACACCATGAATTGTTGAAGGCATTAAAAGTCAGTCGCTGAAGGCACTGAAGGCCATGCCAGCGGAGTCTATAATAAGTGTATAGAAAATTGGATTAAACGTTGGCATTGTTGTATTGGAATCGTTTTTGCAATAATAAAGAATTGTTTTAAAATGTGTGAAACTTTGTTGCCTTGGTTTCCATCTTGAACTTCACATTTGAGTGAAAATTAAGCTTTTCTTAAGCTTTTGGTCGAGTTCAAAGTTTATGGGTCGAATTACAGTGACCTCAAAAATTCTCATTTGCAAATGATGCTTAGAAAATAACATATGTGGCGTCACTTTGAGACAAATGGTATCAAATGTCAATAACATTGACAATAATATAGTTAAGATTAGTACTCTATGATTAGTATCGAGATAATATTTTCTATAAGACGCGATCTCTCGGTCAGACCGGATCTTGTCAACTTATGTGGTACATTATCTACAAAGTTTGCATGTCAATTATGTTAAGTACCTTTTACGCTAAAAGATCATATATGACTCTGTTAAATTGGCTTTAGCTTTCTAAAATAGCGATTAAATATTTGTTGTTGTATAGTATAGCCCATATATGTATATTTTGAATTTATTTTAATGATGTTCAAACACCACAAATGCTTAAGCACAGCGAAGCTAATGCAGGCAGTTACTGTAATTCGCCATTCTCGAGACACTTGTTTACGTGATTTTTCCCATTCCAAGCCCACATATGCCCATAGGCATTATAGGCAAAGCGGTCGGCATACAGTGGTACGGACAGACCAAAAGATCACACCAGATCAAAAGCAGCGCACAAACAAGTTGGGCGAACAAACAACGGACTAACTAACAGACAGACAAACGGTAAGTGTATGCGTAAAGTTGCGCTTATTTGCACGCATTGCCAAATGTATCTAATTACATTTGTTGCAAGTGTGCTTTGGTCACCGCACAACTAAATAGGTACGCCTATGAATACATGTACATATGTATGTATGTATGTATGTATGTGTGTATATGCATAGGTAAAACCACTGCTAAACACGGGACAAGCTGACAGCGCGAGCAAAAACATTGTGACCACATCACATCACATACACATAAGGTAGTATGTATGTACATGGGTATATATTGTACTATGTGACAAAGTATGTAAGTTTTCAAGTACTCAACGGACTGCGGCAATGGTGGTACCAAAGAGCACTAATAAAATAAGCAAATTGCAAATCACAATTGCATGTGCTATCGACATTTATACGCAGACAAGAGTATATTCATAGGCATGTCCATCAAGCACTTATGTAACGCTATGTTTGTCTATTTGCTCAGCAACATTACTTTGCAAATTTTTTAGTGATCCCCAGTAGCTTTGTTTAAGTACAAGCATACATACATACACGCCCTTTTGGACACACAAATCATCCCACCAACTATTAATGCATTCATTCATTCATTAGGTCGGTGGAAGTACCGTGGGCACTCCATATGTACATACATATGTATGTATATGTTAATACATATGAATGTATGTATATGAGTAAGGCGGTTAAGCCGCTTGCTTCGCTTTTGCTCATCTAATTCTGCATTTCTGTTTACTATTTGCACAGCATTGCATATTGAAGTTGTAAAATCGCGCAAACACAAAAAGTCAGCAGCAGACAATCGCCATCAGCCCACTAAGCAATGAGTAAACAAACTATCCAATCGTCCACTTGACTACTAACAAACATGCAAACGTATATCTTCATCCAGCTTACTGTCTGCCTTGACTGACAGTCAACTAATCTACACTTCCATCGGATGGGTGTTGTTGCAAATGCGAGTGTGAAATGCAGCGATGGATGGATGGCCAGAGGCTTACCGTATAGGAAATTTTGCACGTACATATTTTGCTCCAATGGATAAAGTGAGGTTTTATGTTCCAAAACGGCATGTGCAGTCAACAACCTAGTTTCAGTTCAGCTTTAATAAGGAAGTATTGACGATTAATGTTTGAAATTTAATGTTCGTTAATATTCGATGAGTCATTTTGAAAAAAAAATCTCGATCCCGAGAAGGACCAGCGGAAAACAGTATCTGGCAGCGAGAAAGGGTTTCTGCTTAAAATTAATTCACATCCAAAAATAAAAAAAAAAACTCATTATTACTATAGATGTAAATAAGTAATGATCCAGACGCTAATTCCGATTTTTAACAAAATATCAGTGTTTCAAAAAGATAATATATTTTTTTCCTTAAATTAATATCAGAAATCTTATTCCTTCGATCATTATCGACTTCGGTTACCTGGCAAATATATCTGATAAGGCCGTTTCAAAATTTCAAGTCGATGGGTTCAGCTGTTTCGGCAAAATATTCCTGACTGACTTAGAAAACAGCATTTCGAGAAAAACGCGTTTGGGAGCCGATTACACAAAGTTAACAATTTATTACAAATGCGCATTTTTCTACGAAACTATTTGCGGAATAAACTTCAACATTCACATTCGATACAAAAATCGATTATTAGATATTCACATGGGGATACAACAACTTAAGTACACAGATATCTATCCACCATAAGAGATTTACATTCAAATTTTCACGAAACAGCAATCCAAATAATTGGAATTACAACTGATTGTGCATAAATCACAATCACTGAAAGTTCAGCTTTTGCGTTTGTTAATAGTTTTCATTTTCCTATAGGGTCTGAACTTGCTGTCACATACTCTTAGCACACGAGTAGATGTATAGTAGATACAGTTTTGCATAAAAAAACACATTAACTATCATTGCATTGATTCAAAAAAAATTACCGGAAAATTGCCGTTATTGCATGCCAGTGACAACTACAAGCTCACATATAGTATGTATGTACACGTCTATATATAGAGGTTTATACATAGATATATGGATGAATGTAATAGGTAACCTCGCAAAGCTTAGACAAACCTCGACACAATTGAAATTTTGAAAATAATGCAAAAACACGAATCGAAAATTTCAACGCATGTGAACAGTTTTTAGGGCGCACTCTAAAAGCAGCTATTAAAATTAAAACTTAAGCAGAGTTACACAAAAGAGTAATTACTGTAATTTTACTAGGTAAGTGACCTCAATTATATGTTACTAAGCTGTTTTATATAAAAGTACTATATATAGTAAAAAGTTTAAAAGAGATTGAGTAATAGTGTTGGACATACTAGGAAAACTAATTTGAAAAAAACTTTAAATTTTAATTTTTTTTTTGAAAATTTTTTGACAAATTGTATTTTAAATTTCAACTTATTTTTAGTTTTACCCACAGTGTACATTTTTCCTGTGTGTGTTTTGGCAAAGGTCAAAAAAAAAATTCATAATCAATTTCATACAAATATTAGAATTTTCTCTTTACTTTTTCGCTTAAATTTTTGAAAATTTATTATTTTTAATAAGAGAACAGATGAAAGAATCTCACCACAAACTAACACAGTCATACATACTTCTCCACATACATATGTATGTGTACAGAAAAAATAGAAAAAAGTGTTAACAAATATTTAATATAATAAAACGACAGTTTTACACGTCGAAACAAATAATAAATAACAAAAGTTAATATATTTTTTCTATTTTGGGGCTATTAATTAAGCACAAGAAATTCACATAATTAGAAATTCAAATGACAAGCCCACTTCTGTTCGCTTTGGTGATAACACGTAATAATGACTAGCGGGAGAGGGGCGCATAACACGACGGCCTGTGCCAAAACATATAGACCAGGCGGCCGGCAGTCATCAAAAGGTGATTATTGTAATTTTTAATTGTTACGCGGAAAACATGAATCAGCATTGATGACGACACGAACGACAGGAAAGAGGAAATGCAAACACAACACAATAAAATGGAATAGCCAAGCACAAAGTGACGACTATTAGACTTTACATATCTACTTCAGAAATTAGTATTGTATTTAGTAGTATTGACAAATGTATGTATGTATAAGAACATATGTTTACAAATGTCAAATTTATGTAGGCATATGTATCACTATGTACATGTGTATGTACTTATGTATGTATATATGTGAGGAAAAATCAATGAGTGTGATATTAGAGAAAAATTACTTAATAAATATGCAAATTTGAAAGTATGCGAAAAGCAAAAACAATAGATAAGATCGAGCTTTGGAAACAACCACAATATCTTTGATTTAGCCACACTTTCTGATTTTGCCAAAGTTTCGATAATGCAGCAGTAATAATGTATGTACATATGTATGTATGTACATATATTATATGTACTTTAGCTTTATAGATGCAAAATAATAGCAAAAATAGAAGCCGCAAAAATGTGTGATATAAAAACATACTTAGATTATATTTTTTTATTCACATAAACCCTGCAAGAAAAATTTGGAAAAATAATAAATACTGAAATACTCTTTTCTTAAAAAAAATCAAGAAATCACGGTTAACAACAATTATTTTCAAATACATAGAGGTTAAGAAAATTAAAAAAAAATATTTCATATAATTATTTTTCAATTACATCTTGTATATATTTCATTTCCCTTTTGAAGAGAGTTTGCTTTCTTAATATAATTAATGTGAAGAAATTAAAATCATTCCTTAGGGCAGTTCGTAAAAACCATTGTACCATTTCATCAAATTTGACGCGGATGGGCGAAAAACTTTACGACGACATTAAATTTTTTTCTATGGTCAAAATCGCGAAATAAAAAGTAAAAAATATATAAAAATATAAACAAAAAGTTGTCAAACACACACTTATTGACATATGGAGACCAAACTTTACACAAACAAAAAGAAAGAACGTAGCAGTCTAGGAAAGATTTTTATGGCTTCCGGGTCGAATTTGTTCAAATAGTATATTGATATTTTTATTAATATTGTTATAAATTCGCACTGGGTACTTATTTGGTATTTAACTTGATTGAAACAAGTATATATGTAAGTGAAATCAGGCTCCAAGGCGATAAGCCATGTGCTAACCAGTACCTTAAAAAAATAAACGAAAAGCGTAATATTCATACATGAACTACATATGTAAGTAAATAGATATATGTTTGTTTATTGTGCGCTTACATTAGGGTGTCTCTATTATTTATGTTCATATCTTTTTACATAATGAGAAAAGTGAAATGATTTATGGGTTTATATTCATCACAACAATTAAAGAACAAAAACAAAAACATGTAAGTAGAATATTTATTTGAATAAAAAAATAAAATAAATTAATTTTACTGTTTCAAATTATATTCAATTAAGTAAATTAAACAATATTTAGCATTGAAGAGAAAAAGTAATAAATAATAGAATGTAGAAAGTTTGATTACATAGTAAAATAAAACTGAATTATATAAAAAAACGCAAGTGAATAAAATATACAATTTTCGCCGGTCTGTGCAAGTACAATACACACGAGTATAGCACTTGATATGGAAATCACTTTCATACAAATACAATTCATGGCGTTTCCCTTGCAAAACATACTTATGCGCGAATAAATCGAAACAAATTGTGCTCAAGGTCCACAGCGACACTTCAACCAAGTAATTGTCACGCAAATGCGGCACACAACAGATATGAGTGTGAAAGATATGCTATAAAAAAGAGGCAAGCCTCGAGGCCTTCATATAAAAAAGTGGAAATGGGAATTAAAATAATGAAGGCAGATGAAGCCACTTAACAAGTAAGAGGCACACAGATATGCGCATACATACATATGTGTGTATGTATGTAAGTATGAACTTGTATGTAGAAGAAATTTTCAACTTTGATTCAAATTCTACTGAGTTTCAAATAATATGTGCGCAAGGAACAATAGGCGCATATCACATGGGTACACTTATACAACTTTTCAATTGCCATATGCTTTTCTATTTAAGCAGTGAATTATTAAATAAAATTCATGAGAAACGCTGAACTTTTTCAATTGCGGTAGGACGTTGCTCTTAGTTGGTGTGCTCGTTATTCTTAATAAAATAAATCCGGTTACTGATTTTCAAATACCATGATAATGTATTTATTACACTAATCGAATGAAATATAAATATGTTTGATGGCAGCTCCATTAGTTGCAATTACATACATTTTTGAACTTTGTCAGGAATTCAAGCTCACTGAGCGTTGAAGGGTCTTCACAGCGCTTTAGTGGCCTCATTTGAAAGCAATTTGTGCACGCTTGATGTGTTTTCAAAATTATATGGGTAACGTATGCACCAAATATGGTTCGACTCGATGCGATTGAATGCATTTAGTTGTAACCCTATGACGGAACGCTAAAGCACAGCTATGTCGTGGTCTCGTGCTGCCGTTGGCGATAAACGCCGGATGAAGCAATAAAAGGTCATTTTCGGGAAACGTGTCAATGGAATAAAATGCGTAAATGCGTAAAATGCCTTCCGGAGCTTGACTAATATCACCGCCGGCAGAGACACAAACAAAAATATAAAAGTGATGACTATACTCTAGGCACCTTTATAAATGTACATACAAACATCCACATACATAGTTATTTATTTGGTAAATATACAGGAAATTTTACAGATACACCATCCCCTGGGTATTTGTTTGAAAAATTCAGCTTATGGTACATTTATTGAAAATACTGTCGGCTTTATATACACGTACAAAAATATGTGTATTAGTAGGTACTCATTTATTTTCTTCGTTGCCATTTGCTTTCTTTCCCTCATCAATATAAAATGTGGCGACGTGTTTTGTTTGGAAATTTAAATGTAATTTTGTAAATACTAAAAGCAACAGTAAGCAAAGAGTACGGAACAACCCAACCCACATGATGAAGGGCAACAACAAAGGCGTATGAAGTGCAAAGAGCATATGCAGCAAAGAATGCGACCACAAGAGGGCGAGCGTGAAGTTGGAATATGTGGATGCAAAAATAATTTTAAATGTTCATTTATGTATGTACATATGTATGTATGTATGTATATTTAGGTATGTACATAAGATTTTTAAATAAATAACCACATGTTTATTTGTATAATATTTTTATATATCATACATACTAACATACACATACATATGTATGTATGTATATGTTCATATGTAAGTTCATATATAAATTCAACAGTGTTAACGCAATCCCGTCGTCCCTCGATTGACAATTGCTGAGTGGTTGCACATTTGCCACCAAAGCAGGCTTCTTGTTTGAAGTTAATAATAAATTATACAATTAAACGGGTTACTGACGACTACAACTCCAAAATCAATGGAAGAAAAATCAGATGACAGCGACTAATTAAGATTTATATAAGCAGATATGTATGTGTGTATATTTACGAATGAATAAAGCCGAAAAAATATTAATATTATTGTTTATTTCATATACCCTCAACAGGGTGTTTTTAGTTTGCCACGAAGTTTGCAACGCCCAGAATCGTCGGAGACCCAACAAGGTATTTTAATTTATTTGACATATACATATATCAGATTAGATTTTTCCGATCGGATAACTATGGCATGCCAAACAAACTGACATCGAAATCACGCTCTTGTATAGAAACTCTTTTATTTGTGAAGGGTAGTCTAGCTACGGTGCAACAGATCTAACATTGTTTTGTATTCTTTTAAGTTACTTATGTTAACTGTTTATTTTAATAATGGGGTATAATTTTTATTAAAATTATCTGAAAATATATTTACACAGCAATTTATGCACATACATACATACATATATTATGAAAATTGTTTGAGACATTAACATCATGTAATCTTTTGAAAAGCCCCCACTCGTGTTATAAATGTACATATGTATGAATAGTATGTACATACGTACTTATAGAAACCTTCAATGGCAGCCAGCTAACCCGGCAAGGGGCATTCAAACAATGGTGGTGCGATTACGGCCGGCAAACATACTTAACAGCTGCTGGCAAAAAATCCACCCTATTTCATAATAAAACCTAGACACAATATGCCACCCGCATAAAAGCTGTGGAAAAAATGCAGCATTTAGTTGTCTATATAAAGAGGAGCGAAAGTCGCAAATATAAAATAGAAAGTAACATGAACGCAGTAGACAATAAGAATTATAATAAAAATGTAGCTAAATGCGTTTGTTTGTACATTTATAGCTTACAAGTACAATGCACCTACATCCCTTTATGTAAATAGTACCTCAAGTATTTATTTTACTTGCATATACGTATTAAAGCCAGACCGGCACGGAAACTCACCATTATGTTCTGTGAAAATGTTCATTCCGATGGCATTGCAACGGCTGTGATTGTCCTTAGATGTATGTCCAATGCTACTACCCGAAGCGGTAGTCGAACGATGTGAACTCCCACCCACAGATGCTGGTGTAGCTGATGATTTGATGCGGGAGCCGCGCAAGGTGGAACCAGCAGCTAGTGCATTTACACTGCCAACACTAATGCCATGAGACGACGACAAGCCGACTGGGCTGCCACTACTTGGCACACCAATACAACTGGCCGTGCCGCCATGGCCACCGCCGCTGGAATGTGAACCGCGCTCTTTACCCTGCTGTGCGCCCATATTGCCAGCTTAGTAACTATATCGAGAAAAAGTATACGCTTTAAGCTTCACTTCGATCTTTAGCAATCAAACACTTCAGTTCAGCTTCAGACGAATGACAAACCGTAGCTCAGGGTTTTGGCTAATTCGGTGGGCGTGTGCACGAGACCCAATAATATTAGCTTCCGAAACCAAAATTCGTGGCGATTCCGGCGAACTGGGCACAAACCACAGACGGAAGTGCGGCGTTTTTATAATTTCCTCTACACGTATATAACTTCCGGCATTTATATAATACGATTGTATATTTCCACTTTTATCTTACATACATTTTTGGTTTTATGTTATGTATACAAATTGCCCTTTAATATAAGGATTTCTTACATATTTTGATTATGCACTCACTTTCCACTACTCTACGCTTTTTTCAACTCGCCTTTTCTACGTTACTTCGCACTTTGTAGTAGACATAAAATGCCTATAAAAGGGAAGTTGCAATTATTTTTCTTCTCTACTTTGCGCAACTCCCCATTTATCGGCGCTAATATTTGTTTTATAACCTTTTTTTAAGAGATAAACAATTCTGATTAGCAAAATTAACATCGATTTTTATGGGTATATTTATATTTTGCACCAACTCTTTAAATTATATACTAAAAATACTGTATCGTTATCGGCGGCTACGCGTATAAGAAAAACACGCCCTACCTGTATGCAAGTGCAACTTGTCTGCACCCAACCTCTTTTTAACACAAGTTTTATTGCTATGTACCAAAATATTGACTTTGGATTATAGAGGGATTTCTAAGGCTTTAGAACTTAAGGGTATTTTTCACGATAATTTTTATGTAATATAAATTTCACTTCACTGTAGGTTTCATGTCTTTTACGTTTGTAAAGGCCTACAAACTTATCTGTGTACAAAACTTCTTATATTGCAAACATTTTTCGAATGTTATACACTTGCACTTCAATCTATGTGCGAATGCACTGCATGGGAACCGTCCCGCACAAGCCGAGAAAAACGTGCTATAATTAGCAAAAAAAATTTGCTTTCAAAGTTACTCACTTTTTTCAATTTCAATAGAATTTATAATTGAGGTTTCACAAAAATCTAATATGCAGCGATTATGAAAATCGTCTGCATCAACTCGTCGTTCTTCGTCGTTTGAGACAATTTTCCAATTTCACTTTGTCCAAATGTTTCACAGTGCATTCAAAGATACATCACAAATGTTATATGCTTATCTCGCTCTTTCAAAAGAATGTCAGCGAAACAAACCGCAAAAACACACGGTTGAACTTGGAAAGATTTAGTAAAGCAGATATTTGAAATTTTTGTGCAAAAAAATCTACAAACAATCAACAAATTTGAAAGTCGTACCAGAAAGTAACAGATAATTTAAGATTTAAATAATTATTTTCAATAAAACAAATTCTGTCTTTCTCGAATGTTATATACTATTATACAAATACTGCAACAATAATTCGATTCGGTTACTTTTCGATCATATGTCACTGGACCGCATGCACATATTGGTACATTGACCTGGCAATATCGAAACGAAAAATCACACGAAACAAACTGTCAAACGAAAACGTAGCTGAAGTTCGTCACATATAATTCGGATTTTTCTGGAATCGAAAAATACTTTGCTAATAGAGAGTTTTGAAACAAATCTATATAAACAATTTGTTATTTCCTATTAAAAGTGTAAGTAGCATAAAGCTGACTAAATTTTCTACATACTAACTTTTCATACTGCTTCTCTCAATCAACATATGTATGTAGAACGTTCGGAAAGAATAAATTCAAGTAGATATTTCGGCACATATCTCAATTTAAAGAAGCTTTAAGTTTGAGGAAAACAATCGATTTTGCTTAACGTTGTAATAGAAACAAAAGAAGATGTCTGATTGGGACACAGTTACTGTTCTGCGCAAGAAGGCGCCCAAAGGCAGTGCGGCTAAATCGGAAACAGTGGTTAATCATGCCAGACGACAAGGAGTACCCGTGGAAACAACACAAAAATGTGAGTTAATTGGTTATAAAGACACGTCTTCAGTGAGTCCGTGGCACAGTTTTCTAATTAAATATTTACATAAACCGATTTGTGCGAAAAGCACAAGTTTTACGCAATTGTATAGATGAGATGTCGAATATATGTATATTTAGAGGTACTTATATCTGAATATGTAAGCCAAAACATGTGTATGTGTTTCTATGTACATACATATGTTCATTGCAGTTGCCGAGTAGTTTCCCGGCGCTAAATGTTATTGTTTTGATCTATCTTGCGTAGCATGCTTCCAATTTCACAATACTTGCACTTCAACTTCGTGATTTTCATCATCGTATGCAATTGCAAGATACTGCTAGAGCAGTGCTCTCGCCTGCCGCACTTTATCGCATTTATGTATATTTCGTGTGTGGTAGACAAATCATACTGTCAAATGTAATAGTGGGCATGATATTTATATCATGTTTATTTTTATTCACGCTATTTTTGCCACCAAATTTTTATTATTATGAATTATATTATGTGCAAGAAAGTTATTTATTTAATTTTTATTTTATGAAATCGAATCTCAAAAAATATTTCAATAAAAAGTGCTTGTGTTGAGCGTTGCAGAAATAATGCAAAAAACTGTCATTTCACCTAACGGGGCGATTATAGTTTTGAGAAATGCTTCCGATATGAAAGTCATTACCTTGGATATAAACCTTTTCTGGTTATGATTAGCTAATTATCTGGTCAATTGAAATAGAAATATCTATTTGTTACAATCATTTCATGTTACCTTCTTTATATTAGATGGTGCGGGCACCAACAAGCAACATATAACCACAAAAAACACTGCCAAACTGGATCGAGAGACTGAGGAGTTAAAACATGACAAAATTCCATTAGACGTTGGCAAATTAATAATGCAGGGTCGTCAGTCGAAAGGTCTTAGTCAGAAGGATTTGGCAACTGTGAGTACAAGTAATTTCGTTATGGCCTCTAGTAATTTTAACAAAAATATTTTCCTTCATATAGAAAATTTGTGAAAAACAACAGGTCGTCACGGATTACGAAGCGGGCCGCGGCATTCCTAATAACTTAATTTTGGGCAAGATTGAACGTGTGATTGGCATAAAATTACGTGGAAAAGATCGCGGCCAACCGCTGCAGCCTCCCGGTAAGAAATGAGTTGACAATGCGGCTGCAAGTGGCAACGCTAGTAGTAACAAACCAAAAAACAACATCCATTAAACGCATATCGCAACAGCAACCATTGTAAACGCTAATGTAAATGCAAATATGAATGCCACTAACGTTCCGACACCAGCGGCAAACGCAAGTAAAATTATCGGGAGGCTGAGAAGTTTTTTCTTCCTAACGGAAGCAACACTCGTGTCAAGGAGCAGTTTTTCAATCTCATATAATCATACACATACATAAAAACACATGTTTATTTTTCATTTAATTTTTTATTTTCAAAATCGAATCTAATATATTCTGCTTTCAGCAGCATCATCATGAGCAGCCCTTTAACACCAATACAAACCAGAGTAGAGCAGAATAAATAACAAAATGGAAACTGTAAACATAAAATGTTCATACAATTTATATGCAACTACACATAAATTTTGAGCTAACTCCACTACATATTAAAAAGCCCAAATTTTTAGCAAAATACTAAGATTATGAAATGATAATGAATATTTATAAAAACAAAAAAAAAACAATATAAAGATTTTTACATAAAACTTCAATCATGCTCAAAACTTAAATGTAGTTTATAAACTATGCTGGATATTACAACTCATCTTTATACATACATACATCCGTCGTTAATTATAATATTTCTTACTATTACGAAGTAATGAAATTTAAAGCTGACCTTGAATGATGTTATCAAATATTTTTATTAATAAAACGTTATTTAAGGTCTTGAAGTGATTTCTACGAAATTCGGAAAATATGGACGTGTTAAGATTTGTATCCAATATACATAAATAGTTTTTGTTTTTTAGATGTTTGCTTCATATAAATATACATACGTGTACACAAAGTGCAACCGACACAATTTTGAAATTTCCTTTCGGTTTAGGTGTCCACATAATATGCTACCATACTTTTATACACTCTTAGGTACTCACTGCCGCCACAAGCCGTTTATTATTTGATTGCCAGAAACTGGATTGTGGAGAATTAACATAGAGTAATTATACTCAATGAAGAAGATGATTATACTCAATGCCAAAATCCAACATTCCCAAATTGGCGAACACAATTCTGATATACTCCACTGGACTGACAAGTTTACTATTGCAGTTACGGTACACGTAGTTATATCTCGCGTGCAGAATACTAGCAACTAATCTCACTTAGCTTAGCATTTTCTAAAATTCTACTGTAATACTATGAAGTGATGTGCTTTTACATATCGTCGGTTCTAACGGTTACGTTCTTCTAAATTATAATTTTTTACATCTACTCCACTGCACTAAGGATATGTGGCTCCTAATAATAGAATCTCAAGATTTTCGCCCACTTAACATTTCAACAAATCCGTAACATGTAATAATCGGTGCACTACACAGATATAGATGACAACAATAACCAAAAATATTAAACTTAATTCTTCCTTATGTATCCAAACTATGGTCAATATAAAAATCAATTGATTAAATATATTGTATATGAATGTAGTAGTTTGTATACCCATAATAATATACATACGCAATGAGCAATAATTACATAATAGATGTTTTATGGTTTAAATCAAAGAAATAAAGTAAAATTGAATGAGAAATGTATTGTTGTTAATTGATTACTAAAAAATTCGAAAGAATTGCGTTACTGAAACTTACTTTTTTGGATTAAGAGATTGATACATACTTTTAGGCGCTTGGTTCTGGTGAAAGAATTCTTATGAGTGCCAGGCTTTTTGGGAAGCCACTGATTGAAAATCGGTAGAATTTTAATTTTTCTCCGAAATAATAGCCCTTGGCCATATAAAATCCGGGTCAATTTCGGTGAGTAGAATACATATTTTATGATGCTTAAATGAAGACAAAATTCTATTACATCTGTTTACCAGATTTGAGATTTATTTTAATTAACAATTTTGGATTTAGAAATAAGACTTTCAAGTTTTAATTCTACCCGTCACAATTTTTACCAAAATCGGAATTTAAAATTTTATTCTTAACGAATTGAACGCAAAAAAAAAAAAAAATAAAACTCTAAAAATTTTTTTTTTTTTTTAATTATACGCTTTGACTTAATTGTTTTTTTTTTCAATCCGTTATTTGGCATTAAAAACTGACAGAAAAATTTAATCCGACATTTTGAGACAAATAATTTTTTCATTTGCGCAATTACAGATCAAAAATTTTAAAATATTTGTATTAAGATTTCTGAGATTACAAAACAAAAAAATTAATTCAAAAGTTAACTAATTTATTTTTTCAAGGCATTATTTGCAACTCTGGAGTTTACTTACCGTAGGATTTTGTAAAACAAATGTCAAATATTATTTTTGTTGTTGGTTTATTTCTTACATAAATCCGTGTTACATTCCCATTTTTTAAATAATTTTATTTATTTATTTATGCAATGTTTACTTCATATATATTTATATTTGTTTGTTCGCTTGTAAAAATAAGAAATAAAAATATTTGCGCTTTTTCATATTTTCCTTCTTTGTCTGCTCTATAGCATTTAAACAGCTTACTAAAAAAGTAAGTATGTATGTGTGTATGTAGTGATTTCATTTAGTACGTTTCATTTTATATATTATATTCAGTTTTTGCTTATTTTTCTTTGTATGTGACTTTTATCGGTTGGTTCATTATGTATTTTTTTTTCTTAATTTTGTATTTTAGTTATGCTTTTAACGTAAATACATAAAAATAAAACTTAAATATTTTAGCATATATGTATAAACATGGTTATTAAACAAATATTGTAACCCACCCACAAAAATAATAGTTTAGTTTATAATTTTATAAAAAAAATTAATAAAAGTCTATATTACAGGTAGCCATATGTTTAGCAAAACAAATCAAAAGCTAAATTAAATATAAATAACTTCTTTAGTGACGCCTTAAGCGTTGTGTCGTTTACAATTTGGAAAGTTTCGAAACTTTTTTTGCTTAAATTTCATTGTATTGTTTTTTAATGCTCTTGTGTGTCAATGGACGCAAGTATAAAATAATATTCTGAAATTTGATACATATAATTTTTTTTTTTAATTTTGGGTGAAAATTGTTTGAAGGATAATTTAAAATATTATTTTTAATTGTTTAATTTATTAAATTTTCTAACTTAATGTATAAACTAATAGCATAGCGTTTTTGTTTTTTTATTTGTTGTTTTTGTATTCATTTGGCAACAGCTTTTTAATTTTTTTTTTTGTTTTTGCTATATTTTACAATAATTCATTGAACTGTGTGCTTGCGTTTGCCTTGTTGTTTTTTTGCATTTCTTTCTGATTAATGGTGTGCTGAACACGCTATATTTGGATTTAAATTGCAACTTAAAGAAAAAATTTTAATTTTTAAATAAAAAAATAAAATTTGCATTTTTAAATAAAAAAAAATAAAGTAAAATTTTTTTTTATAAAATTTAATTTTTAAGTTTTAGAAAAGTGATTTTTATCAAGTTAAAATTTTAATTTTTAAATAATAATTTTTTAATTTTTAAATAAAAAATAATAATTTTTCAAATAAAAAATTAAATATTTATTATTTAAATGAAAAAGTAAACAATTTTAGTTTTTACATTTTTTTTAATGAAAAATAAAATTGTTTTGAAATGAAAAAAAAATATTTATTTATTTTTTAGATAAATCACCGAAACACCAAAAGAATGTGATGTAATTTGAGCTTGTAGTTCAATATTACTTATGCTTTATAACTTATAAAACTAAAAATCGAAATTTGTATTCATAAATTGTCTTCGAATGTTTTGAAAATTGCAAAGCTAAACTTTGTGCGAAATGTTTGCAGTTCAATTGTATTTTGTGTCAGAAGTTGCGACAGTCATTTGCCAAGTAAGAATTAGAAATTTGCTTTTGCAGTTTGCTAATGTCTATAAAATAACAAAATTAGATATATGTATGTATGTATTAAATGAATTAATAAATATGTTTTTATTAGTAAAATACAACTATTTAAGCGAACTCAGCGAGTATGTGTCTGTGGGAGCTTCTGCACTACTTCTACGCTAAAATTCAAACCTCCAAGCATTGAAATAAATATGTTAAGATTCCTAAAATAAGCACAACATAACGGAAATCAACTGTTATAACAATTGTCATGCATATTACTCTGCTTATAGCATGCTTTTAGGCACGTCGCCAAATTTCAGGTTATATTTGAAGTTCAAAATAGCGGTTACGTATTTTCAATAATTTCTCAACTGCAGCAATGCCACACAAAATTGACTTTATTTCCAGAAATGATATTTATCTTTTGATATTTTATGCGTTAGCTAACAGCTACACGGTTTTTTTGCTGCGCTTGTGAGCCAATGACAATTTGGATTGAAGACAAAATCTTAATTTTTAGTGCCTCATCGCTTGTCTATCAACCTCAGACCTTTTAATTATTACGCTAGTTTATAACTAAAGAAAATGCACTTACAGTGAGCGAAAGAGAGAGAGAGGGAGAGAGATATGAAGAAGAGCTAATATGCATATGCACATGATCAATTTATGATTTTCAGTGTGATTTTAAAAAGTAAATAGCAAATATTTTTCTTTTCTCGCGTATCAATAAACGTCATCGATTAAACGGTTAATTGAAACTTGCAGGCGATAAATATTTTATAGGACTTTTGTGTGTTTGTTTTCATGTTTTTTTGTTGCTGCAAACAAACACATAACTACATAGTATATACTTATAAACACACGAACAGTTGTAAGTAATTGTTTTTATGCAAAACTTGCTGCTTAACATTTTGTTGTTTAAGTTGATTTTAATGTGTGCAACACATGCATGTATATAATATACAAAATACCTAATGTAACTCGAGGAAAATTGATGGGTACACATACGGCTCATCACAAATATTGGTTTAAATGAGACCAAGTGAAGTTTACAATTTCAGTTTTTCAAAAATATCTTCTTTTTTGTTTTTGTTTGTTCTCTTTTCCTTGTATACACACACATATACACGTATTACAAATAGGATTAAAAATATTCAAAATTCATTCATTATAAATTTGTTCTTCTTCTTGTTCAGTTTAATCATTTGTTTTTGTTGTTGTTGTTGTTGTTCATTTACAATTTATTGAATACAGGCTTGTTTTGTTGAAATTTCGCTGCATCACACACCGGCACCCCTTCTTCCTGCTTGTCGCTGATTAGTTTATTTCGCTGCAACTACATATGCACGCACGTATATGTATGTATCATATGTGTGTATGTATATGCTTTGACCCGCACTTCCAACAAAGAAAACTAAAACGTAGACACTACTGACTACTGACTTTTGACTTATCCATTGCTCTCGAATTCCAAAAATACATCATCTCAAACGCTTTCATTCACCATTCGGCACCCGCTAAAATGTCCCACCAAAAACAAGAAAAATACAACATAACCTTTGCCAACACCGCCGATGCCGTCGTTGACGCCGTCGCCGGCTTACTGCAACTTCGGTTTGTGTAGAAACGCAGCAGCACCGTTGGCGGCGCTGCCGTTCAATGCGCCATTGCTGCTGTCGGACAGTAGCGACGACTTCGACGACATGTCACTGCTGGGCGGTGAGAGTTTGGCGGTGTTTTGCGCGGCCAAAGATGCTGCCATGCGGCGTGTCTTCTTGCCGGCCGGCGACAAGTATGTCTTGTAGAAGAAGCGCGCGAAGAGCACGAAGTAGCTGAAGTACATCGCAATCGATAGGTTGATGTTGGTCTGTGAGATATTGCACGATTGACGTCCGTGCGTCTTGAGGAAGCCATTGGCCCACACATTGATCGCACAGCCGACAATCATTTGCGTCAATTGCAGCGACGTGATGATCATGGCAATGAAGCGTGGCGGATTGAAACGCGCCGCCTTCAGCGCGTAGTACGAGTACATCACCGAGTGTACGCAGTAGTTCATGACGATGAACCAACGCGCCGAAGAGGTGTACTCGGTGTACGAGAACCAGGAGTAGATGAGCACAGTGATGTGGTGGTACCAGTGCAGGAAAATGAGCGGCTGCTTTCGCAATACAATGAATATTGTATCGCCGAGTTCGGGCAGTTTGGAGAGCACAAACAACCAGGTCCAGAAACCGCAGACGCGATCTTGTTCGATGTAGCTGCGAATGAAATGGACAAAAATTAAATTTTTATTTGTTTTTGGTGGTTATAAAAACGTACATATAATTGTAAAAGAGATAAATGGAGAGGTAGAAAAAAATTAAAAAAAAAAATTATGAAGTAAATTAAAACGGGCTGCACCGAAGCTATAGTACCCTTCACAGCTGTATTTCTTATAGCATAAAAGGGCCTAAAAGATTTGTTTCTTGGTTTTGGTCTTTTAGTTTGGGGTCTAAGTATTAGAAAATATTATATTTTAAGGTCTATTTGTTGAGAATAATTGCGTTAGAAAAACTTTTCCAAAAATATCTGAGTTATAGAAATCTTTTCCTTCCTTCTTCATAAAGATTACACTGTGGAAAAGCTTTTTTTTTACTTTTAAGCGCGAAAAGAACAATGAGCAATGTCAAGTGAAGAAAAAGTAAAAATCAAAAAAGCAGTCGAATTCTTAGAATTCGCTAAAACGCATGAACTTTTGTTTAAGATGGCAAAAATCATATAAGAAATACATTGACGAAGTAAGTTAAGATCAAAGCAAGTGGAAATTAGCTAATATGTACTAATTGTATGTATAATAGCTGACATAAATAAAAAGTAAATAAAACAAACAGTGCGACCGGAGCGGATGAATAACGACTGCAGTAAGCAGAAAAACATTAACTCAATGATATATGAATAAATACATATGATTGTATGTAAGTCCATATGTGAGTTCAGCACAGACAGTTCATCAAACCAAAACACGAGAGAGACCGCAAACGAACGTGCTAAAAGTGTAAAACGTTAGCACGAGATCGAGCGCGACCGGTGCCGGTCAGCGTCCGGTTGGTCGAAATGCAAAATTTAAGAACAACTTTGTCAGCTCACTTGCTAAAGAATATCATATACGTGTGTATATATGTATGTAAGTATCAGCTGTAAAAGCAGAAATCGTACGAAATCAAATACACAACAATGGAATATTAAAGCAAAATCAAAATGAAAACAAACAACGTAGCAGAAAAGCTGAAAAGCTGCAAAACCAGTTTCCAAATTGGAAATATCGCGTTTGCGCTGAGTGGCAGGCTCGGCTCGGCTCGATCGAAGCTGTAACAGTAAAACGGCGCGCGCAAATCTGCGTCATGATGAACAAACTCAAGGTCAGGCAATTGTCATGGCCAGCAAAATGTACACACCAACACCCATACATGCTTATGTATGGATGGACTTGAGCGGCAGGCCTAGAACGTCTGTTGACATTGCTTAGCCGCTTTGTGGTCAGCTTTTATTAGCTACAAATTACAGACAACCGATGCGGAATGACTGTCAAGGATGAGTTGCGAAAATTTTCCGTATTTATAATGAAAGTCGCTAAACTGGCTAGCAAGCTAAGAATTACAACAGCGGAATCATTTCAGGAATCGAACTAAGAAGAAGATTGCATGACGAGCGCCTGTGATGCCGCTTGAGCATGAGCAAAGTGAATGGGCATGTAAAATAAAAGAAGTGTGGTTTAAGATAACCAGCTTGAAATTAATTCAAATTGGCACTTACCTAGGAACGCAAACGGAATGGAAAAGGCCATAATGACGCAGCACATGCAGAAGTTCTGGTGCCGTTCGAAAGGCGCCCATAATACTGAACATGGCGAGCATTGTATTCCAGATAATTAATGGACCGCGTAGTTGGAATCTGAAATGGACAAAAAGAAAGTACAACAACAAAAGATGATTAATAAAAATTTTAGTATAAATTATGTGTTAAAAGTGTGTGGAATATAAATAAAAAGAGAAGGGAAGAGGTACTCGTTTAATTCTATTATATTATTATAATAATAGTTTAACATAATCTCTAGTAAATGTTCTATCAGCTTAGCTAAACCACATGTTTCCCCTTTATTTATTTTTAATATATTTATACAAGTAGACATTTTAATGTTTTGTTTTTTAATTGCAACACTATATATACTAATTGGTGCCTGATAAGCATTTATTGACCAAGTCACAACGCAACTAATCTATTTTAGATTAGGAAAATACAAATTGTGATTATTACTGCTAATAACAAATGTATTTAAGCAATTATAAAGTAATTATTAGTTGCAATGTCAGAGAGGTTTAAAAACAATTATTACAGATATACAAATAAGTGAATAAATAATATAAAAAATAACATTAATAAATAATAAAATACAAACCATGAATTAAATTACAAACTCTAATTTTCAAAGTGCTATTTTTGTTCTTTAAGCATATACAGAAATTATTTAGATTTAGGAATTTCATATTTAATAATAGTACAAAAATTATTCAAGTATTTGTACAAGATGGCGCAAAAATAACCTTCCGAAGTTTTTGGCTGTAATTAAAAAAAAAAATGAAAAACTTTGATTCTGCTTGTGGATTATTTTTATTTGGTCTTTTAAATTTTTTTTACATCAAGTCGAGAATCATGTAAATGGCTGCCGCCACAGTTGATTATAATTTGAGCCCTTTTTATGGCATTTTCCATCACTTTGACCAGAACTTCCGCCGATAGGTCCTCCTTCAGCAAATCGGTTGTGGCACGTACAGTGTGTGCCGTTGCACCGTCCTGTTGGAACCACATGTTTTCCAATCTCCAAAAGAACTCGATCATTGTTCTGTAGCGCTCACCACTCACAGTAACCGCTTGGCTCGCGACGTCTTCGAAGAAAAAAGGTCCGATGACTTCTCCAGCGAAAACAGCACACCATACAGTGACTTTGAGCGGATGTAATGGCTCTTCGTGGGTTACACGCGGATTTTCAGTGCCCCAGAAGCGTAAATTCTGCTTATTTACACCCGCTAAGATGGAAATGGGCCTCATCATTCATGACTATTTTTCATGAAAAATCATCTTCCACTTGGTGGTGATTAAGGATGGCTTGAGCGTATGTTAAACGCGATAGGCGGTCAGCAGCTTACAGCTGATGCACCGCCTGGACTTTGTACGGAAACATCTTCAAATCTTGTACCAAAATTCGCTGTAAACACCGTCGACTGATACCCATTTGCGTGGCACGTCGTCTGGTCGATGTCGACGGCGCTTCTATGACATCCTCGGCAACAGCAGCAATATACATATATATAAGGTTCTATCGAGCGTATTGTTTGAAAGATTAAAGCCCATCGGCAACAAACTGATTGGACCTCATCAGTGTGGCGTTAGACCTGACAAATCAACAACCGACCAGATATTCACCATGCGCCAAATTTTGGAAAAGATCCGTGAAAAGAGAGTCGACACTCACCACCTCTTCGTCGATTTCAAAGCTGCCTTTGACAGGATGAAAAGGAATTGCCTTTATGCCGCGATGTCTGATTTTGGTATACGGCTGTGAAAACTGATGCTGAGCAATACCAAAAGCTCCGTCAGAATCAGGAAGGACCTCTCCGAGCCGTTCGATACCAAACGAGGTTTCAGACAAGACGACACCCTTTCGTGCGACTTCTTCAATCTACCCTTGGAGAAAATAATTCGAGCTGCTGAGCTGAATCGAGAGGGCAAAATCTTTTATAAGAGTGTACAGCTGCTGGGGTCGCCGATGATGTTGGCCTCAACATCGGAAGCGAAGCAAATGGATCTGGTAGTGAAGACAAAATATATCTTTCCATCAAACAAACAGTTGTTGAACTCGCGACTTGGCACCCACGTCACTGTTGACAGTTATAACTTCGAAGTCGTAGATAATTTCGTCCATCTTGAAATCAGCATCAACACCAACAACAACGTCAGCCTCGAAATCCAAAGCAGGATATTTCTTGGCAAGAGGTGCTACTTCGAGAGAAAGGTTCTGCGGAAGATCTATGGTCCTTTGCGCGTTGGATACGGCGAATATCCCATTCGATGGAACGATGAGCTGTATGAGATATACGACTACATTGACATAGTTCACCGAATTAAACGTCAGCGGCTACGCTGGCTAGGTCATGTCAAAAAAAGCTTAGAGATATTGCTTTTAATATAAACAAGAATAGCGAGCGATTGAGCTAACGGTATTTTTATTTCATACCCACCACACGCATTTACATGTGAAATGAGTGCATGAAAAAATAGTGTGGGAGTTTCAATGAAAAATGTCACATGTTCGAAATTAAACTGACATTTGACCAAAATAGCACAAAAATGGTTGGAAAGATTTCAAACGAAATGAAGGAAAAAAAACATTTTGAGAATAATCAATATTCAATCGATAAGGCAATTATAAGCAGTTGTAAACAAATATTCAATGCATATATGTCTGCCTTCGTAGACCTGAAATATGCTTGTACGCATAAAAATATTCGAAAAACTTGCATTAACTATACTCATATAAATTTGTATGTCTGTATGCCAACACAAACTAAGTTAGGACACCTGAAAGAGTTTGCGCAAAAATTGGCAACAAGGAAAAAAACTATAGTAATTTAAATTAAAACGAAATCGTAGACAAAAACCAAAAAAACCAAAAGAAAAACTGCCAAAAAGACGCTGTGCATAATTAGTAATACAATAACAACGCCAACCATAAAAAGTTGCAAATTTTATGAATGTGGAAACGCATACATATTTATAAACTATATTTTTTTGTTTAAACATATTTACAATATCCATATTTCATAAGATTGCAAAGTCGCTATTTTGTATAATCAACGTCCAAATTTTACGTATTCATAAGTACACACATCCAAATATACATGCGTATGTACATACATATATGTATATATAGTACATGTATAAGTATATGAAAGTGTGTTATATAAATGCAAGCGTACAAATATACATATGTACACATTTAAAAAGAGGTTATGATGTTTTCAGATTTCTTAGAAAAAAATAAGAGAACAAAATAATGAAAACGCAAATCGGTCGTTTCAAATGTAAATTCCTGAATTTAAACGCTAATAAAATTTTTTAAAACGGAATATTTTTACGTTTTCAAACACAATGTACTATATGGAAGTGACTTGCGCGATCTCCACACGCGCCTTCTGAATATTACTAACTGCTCAGCTTGGAAATAATAAAATATGTAAAACAATACGAAGAGCCAGTTTCGCTGTTTAATCGAGAATATACACATGTAACTACAAGCAGGAGAACAAATTTCTAATTACATGCTTAGATAGTTATTTCGTTCAATTAAAAATCTGTTAAAAATCATAGTCGTTTTTTTTACGACATAAACAGGGATGATTAGGGATGACTTCGTGAGTAATTCGGTCGATCAAATTGAACACTTTTCAGTTAGATAATTAAGTTTGCATACATTATATACATATGTATATTGACTACATATGTACTTTCCAAAGGGTGACACGTTATGATCATCTAGTTAAATTTTTGAAGGAATTTTAATTACTACCGTCTATAGAAATATATACATAATATATATTATATATGTACATATGTACACACAAGTTCAAATTTGTAACGGACTACTCCACATAAAATGCGTGGACAAACCGAATCGAAATATATTTTTCATTCCTATTTAGTAAGTTTGGATCATATAGCTCATAGAAGGAGAGATCTTGACCACTTTCGTGAAGTCTCAGCCGACATATGTACATATATCCCTCATTACTACGATCTTTGTACTAACTTTACAGTCTAGTACCCTAATTTGGAGTTTGTGATGGCATTTTGTGGGCGTGCCAATGAACCGTTCCATCTGCCTGCAATACCAACCTCTCTTGGATGCCAAGGAACAGATGTACCAAGTCTATATCAATCCGGATTAGTTTTAAGTGTTACAAACAACCATTAGGTGAGCAAAACTATAATATTCTCTAGCAACATGTTGCAAGAGTATAAGTACCACAGTTTTTAATATGATAAACCGATCAATTTTTGAATAAAGTTTTAGTCGGAATTTTAAAAAGTATATGTCAAAATTATTATAAATATAATTATAATCAAAAAATTAAAATTGCCAAACTCATTTCTTTATTGTTATTATAACAATAAAATTTGCGAATAGCATAATTTTTTAATTAAATATAGTAGTTTATTAAAATGATAAGAAAATTTATTTATGTGACCGCTATATTTAATTCACATATAATTTTAGAAAAATTGATAAGACTGTTTCCGACAGCTATTTTTATATTATTTGTTTTTATTAAAAGGTAATTAAAAACAATAATAATACTCATTAAAAAATATATTTTTTATTAAATAAATATTGTGTATTTAACTTTTAAGGTAGTTTGATAACGTGGACCATGATTACACTATCCTTATCTACACATACACATACATACATACAAACATTAAGTCAATTACTTTACGAACGGGCGCGCGAATTTCGAGCGCATATGTTCCGTATCATTGAAAATGACTCATGACATGCCGCTAGGTATTCTCACCTAGGTGAATAAGTCAATAGCGTAATGAGCTGTCATTTGTCAAAAACAATAGTATATATGAGTTGTTATTATCAATAGTAATAAATTAAAAAGAAAATGTTGAATTCTCAGTGGGTAAAGCACAAATTTTATTAGCAATGACGTATGTATGTATATACTTATGTATGTGTGTATATATTTATACACAAAAATACATTACTGAAATAAGTCTCTGGCTAAATTTGGTAATTCTGGCTTCTACACATAACCACAAAATTTCATATTTTGGCGATTTGTAAATAAAAGCACTTGCTTATTCTACCACTTATTACAAATATACATATATGTATATGTATATATTAAGTACATAATGAGGATATATGTATGTAAATGTGTATACATGCTTACTTTCAAGAAGCACATGTTTCCATCGCGTTTTCCACATTGAAGAGACCAAATTTCTTATCAGTTTTAGTTAAATAAAACAGTGAAACACTAAAAAATCAGGAAATTGCTAGTGGTTGGTCGTTTATCGCAAACATATTTAAGCCAAAGGCACACACACATATACGTACATACATACTCCCAGATGCGCCGCCGGCATGCTGATAACGCTTGAGCTTAACACCACAATGTGAGCAATTATTATTACAGTCCAAACACATACATATATGCACACTTACCTATATACATACGTATGTGTATATGATCACAATTTTTATTAAGTAATATAGTATAATCTTCTAGCGACTGGAGCATTCCTACTTTTTTTGCATTGACAAATCGTCTGATTCGAATAATTATTGTGACATTTGGCTTGTGATGCATACAAATACACGCATACATGCATACATGCATATGTATATGCACATATTTGTGGTTGAATGTAGGTGTTTGCTGTCATGAAGATAGGAAATAATAGAAAAAACCTTGATTGAGGTTATCGCACTTTTCTCTTAACTACATACATACATATATGCTAATCTGATTTGACATGCATTACATTTATCGATTACAACAATAACAAATACACATCGATCTGGGGGTTCGTGTACGCTGAGCAGTAAACGTCAAAGACCCTATCGAATATCCACACATACATACATACTATACATATGTATATGGTATGTATATATAAATGATCAGCGTGCCGAGCTGAATCGAATCAGCCATGTCCTTCTGTCTGTAAACATATATGCGAACTAGGACCTCAGTTCTTGAGATATCGATCCGAAATTTAGCAAGCTTCACATTTGTTTGAATCGCCGATATCGGACCACAATAGTATATAGCTGCCTTACAATCTAGCCGATCAAAACCAATAAAAATATATTCGTATAACCTTTTAGCTTCTGTACAGCCGAATTAACATTTTTTTGTTTTACAATTATTTGAACTAGTGTTTTGTTTTTCAATACTCTTCTGTGTTTCAGTTCTGAAAAATAACTTTTTACTTTACTTTGGAAGACTTTTTTCTTGTTATTATTTATCTCATTAGATATGCGACAAGCCGGTGGTGAACATATTGACAGCTCATTGCTTTAATGACAGTTAGAGGTGGTTGGCTGTAATCTAATCAAAAACAAGCGATTAATAAGAATCGCCCATTGATAAGTAAAAAACGGCCATTTTTCCGGAGAACTCTTAACATTTTACTTGTATTAATTTGTCAGAACTTCTGAAAAAAATAAATAAATATGAAAGTAACATATGATGCATCAAGATTAACCAAACAAACTTTTTAGTGAGCATTCTAATTAAATGGAGAGTTCTCAAATCCCCAAAGTGGCTATCAAACTGCAGAAGTATAGAGTTCTCTAGTAATATAATACTTTTTTGCCTGGCAATCACGGTTTTATATTGAATATTAACTTCAGAAATACAAGGCAAACTTCAGGCAAAGTATGTACATATATATGCTATGTACATATAGTATATATGTACATACATACATAAGTGAGTGCGTTGATAGATCTTATAAATGCACATTTTTAACTTCAAAATGGTTATAAACGACAATCCTATATTTGCAACATTGTATAAGTATTTAGCAATCATTCGCATAGTAAACAAAGAAATGCATTTTTATCCGTATATAGTAAACGGTCAATACTATTTGTCATGTACTTTAGTTTCAATACGAATTTGGCAATGAAATGCTTTTAGCTCAAGTCATACTTCAGACTTGGCTTCTACTGTTTACGCTGGGGCTCGGCCAGTTGCAGTTTTGTGCATATCGCTTAGACATGGAAATTTATACATTAGTAATAATACATACAAACATAAATGTATGTAGTAAAAAAATATTATTTGAAAGATTTTATTTTAGCAAAATAGCGAGCGTAAGAGCACTAAGGCATAATCATAGTAGTTGAAATAAAATCGTTTTAAAGTTAAAATTAGCTTTCTGACCTGATTTTCGGAAAAATATGTTATTATAATTATTTTCGGTTTCTTATCATTTGAATTTTGTTTTATTTGTAGTAACGAATATTATAACTATAAGTTAAAATTTTTTCTCTTTTAGCTACGAACAATAAAATAAATAATACATTTTAAAACTCTAAAATATGAAAATAAACACATTACTCATCTTTCCATAAACACGCTATAAAATTGAAGCCAAGCATAGCTCAGCTTATCTACACAAATCTAAATTCGCTGCCGTCTGTTGCCGTCTTAATTTCAATCAAGCTTGAATATTAATGTGCCGCTTCTGCGCAAACAAATTAGGTTGCTCGATTCTTAAGTAAGTAATTGGGGTAGATATACTCAACACAAACGACAAATAAATCTCACAAAATGCATAAATACATAGGGTACACTTTTAGACGCATAGCATTTCATGGAGGGATAGCTGTCAAATCAGTTGTCAAGAGAAGAGACCCGGCTTCGTAGCATCCAAAAGTTGTCTAGTGAAGTTACAGCTGTTGACAGCTAATTAGAAACGCTAATATGGAGTTATTGGCAAGTGGGGCTTCTCACCGAAGGTGGTCCTCTGGCTCTATGACACCATAGTCAAGCCCATAATGTTCTATGGAGCAAAGAAACTTGAGATCGGAATATCACCCATTACATGCCTGTACACCTTCAGTTACATATGTATGTCGCATTAGATTAAAAATAATTGACTTAAAAACTGTTGAATTTCAACTGACGTGATTGCAAAGAAATAAATTATTCATGTCTTCCTGTTATATATGTACATATAAGGAAAGGAAAATTAAAATAATTGGAATTTTTTAAAAACGATTAATTATTATTAAGAATTGGTAAAGTAAATAAGTCTGTATGGTAAACATGAAATTTCACGCTTTTATAAAGCAATAATTTTATATTAAACAAATCAATTTTTATAGCCAAAGTTTCCGAAATAATTAACTTGCTTTGGATAATAACATTTCCTTCGCCCTTTTTTTTATTTATTTTTTATTATGTACCATTTTGGTCGACCACTTTTTGTCATTTTTCCGCTAGAGACATTATTCCATTCAAAATATTATTTTTATTCAAAAATTTCAAAATATAGCGAATTTCTTCTTTATTTTCATTCATTTTTGAACAGCTGTAACTTTTTTTCAACTTCCCGGAATTTATTTTTTTTTGATTAAATGAAACTTAAAATCTCAACTTTCCAACACTATATGATATGACAAAATGTGATTGGTAGCACTGGAGATATACAACTGCAACGACATCTATTGACAAAATACGAAAAGAATTTTTCGACTACACAATATTATATAATATATAGTACATACATATATAATATTATCGATCGGTTACTAATGCTCCATAACTTGGTTAATTTTATTTCAACCTAATTGAGACCCCCTGTATTTTGAGAACCGTAACCAACCAAGCCCACTTAGGAGCAAAGACTTCTGAGTAGCTTCGAATAATATTCCCCATTATTTTAATTACACGCTATGTGAGCGAGCTTCTGACGAGTAAATGGATTAATAAACTACTTAGTAATAGTAGCGACTACTCGTAACACATTACTTGCTTTATTCATTAATTAAATTGCATAAAGGAATGCCATCTGACTGCTATCAGATGCTATAAAAAATTCTAACATAAATTATTTATTGCGTTATAAGAAAAAACCGAGAATTGTGTGTATTACATAAACGTCCTGTAATGAAATATCAAACCAGTCAGAGAAACAGACTACTCCGAAAAGGACCACACTTGTTCGCATTATAAGAAGTTATTCAAGTGTGGTATTATTAATAAGTTCAACAATTTATAACTTCTATCTAGGTTGTTTATAATATTTATTGTTTCTTTATTTCATTTAATTTTGTTAAGAAATTATTTCACTACAAGTTATCCATCCATGTATGCATGTACATATGTATGTGCAAAGCACACGATTTTGCATCTTTGTAAGTATGTAGGTACGTGCATTACTGTACGTTGCCATTGAAAAGCTTTTACCGCATACAAGCTCCTTGCTTTGAGCTTTCATTGGTATTTAGGTATGTATTATTTTCACATTCTTCTTCCATTTATACTTTACTGCACTAACAACAACCCTCTGATTCTCAACCTGTTTAAATACAACACTGGGTAAATAGCATGTTGATGTCTGCTGTATAATTGTGCCTAAAACTAACAGTAAGGAAAACCGTACAACCTTGCTAACAGCTCGGTTGATGTGCTTCAAGGCAGTGAAGTGGGGCATTGCTCTTTTGTGGTGTTCTCATTTCACGAAGCGCCAATTTTTGAATGGGCACAGGTCGTCCCTTTGAACTCAGGCGCACTCACTACTTTTCGAGGCGTAGAGTTTGGGTGAAGCGATCTGCCCGAATTATAAATACATGTATTACTGTGATCAAATTAAAAGGTGCATTTTTTATTTATACTTCGCGTGTGTTTCGAATCGGTAAATTTTTTTGAGCGATTTTTAATTATTGTATTTTAAAGTGATTGTTACTTTCTAATTCACTCCAAATCCAATACATGAGAAAATTTGCACTCGATATTAATTTTTTAAATTCATGACAAAAGCTTTCAAATTTAGTTTCAACAATAAATCAGATTACAAATATTGTAAATTAAATTAAAAAATGCTTTAAGCAGTTCAAACCTCCGGTTTTTTCTTCAAATGACTATAATCAACTAAGAAATGTTTTTAATGTTTATCGCAATTCACCGAAGAAATGAAAAAATCATTCCTAGTGAAATATTGCTCATCACTAATACCATATAGTATGTATGTATGTATGTATGTATACATACATAAATAGTAGCACTTGAGATTAATACGCAATTTCTAGTAGCAGAAATCGTGGGGGTTTTCTAAAATCGTTTTTTAAAACATTTTTTATACTCTCGCAACAATGTTGGTAAGGAGAGTATTATAGTTTTGTTCACAGAACGGTTGTTTGTAAGTCCTAAAACTAAAAGAGTCAGATATAGGGTTATATATACCAAAGTGATCAGGGTGACGAGTAGAGTCGAAATCCGGATGTCTGTCTGTCCGTCCGTCCGTCCGTGCAAGCTGTAACTTGAGTAAAAATTGAGATATCATGATGAAACTTGGTACACGTATTTCTTGGTTCCATAAGAAGGTTAAGTTCGAAGATGGGCAAAATCGGCCCACTGCCACGCCCACAAAATGGCGGAAACCGAAAACCTATAAAGTGTCATAACTAAGGAATAAATAAAGATATTAAAATGAAATTTGGCACAAAGGATTTCGTTAGGGAGGGGCATATTTGGATGGAATTTTTTTGGAAAAGTGGGCGTGGTCCCGCCCCCTACTAAGTTTTTTGTACGTATCTCGGAAACTACTATAGCTATGTCAACCAAACTCTATGGAGTCGTTTCCTTCAGGCATTTCCATATACAGTTTAAAAATGGAAGAAATCGGATAATAACCACGCCCACCTCCCATACAAAGGTTATGTTGAAAATCACTAAAAGTGCGTTAACCGACTAACAAAAAACGTCAGAAACACTAAATTTTACGGAAAAAATGGCAGAAGAAAGCTGCACCCAGGCTTTTTTAAAAATTGAAAATGGGCGTGGCCTCGCCCACTTATGGACCAAAAACCATATCTCAGGAACTACTAAACCGGTTTCAATGAAATTCGGTATATAATATTTTCTTAACACCCTGATGACATGTACGAAATATGGGTGAAATCGGTTCACAACCACGCCTTCTTCCAATATAACGCTATTTTGAATTCCATCTGATGCCTTCTCTGTATAATATATACGACATTAGGAACCAATGATGATAGCGGAATAAAACTTTGCACAAATACGGTATTTGAAAAATATATAAATGACGGATAATGAAATATCGATTATCACTTTATCATGCGAGAGTATAAAATGTTCGGTGACACCCGAACTTAGCTCTTCCTTACTTGTTTTATCTCTCATCATCTACTGTAAATAAAATTGGAACAAGAATCACTAAATTTAGTATAGAGAGAATAATCGTAAATAAAAATAAATAAAATTTCGAGGTTAGAGGCGGGCTTGGGAGCGATAAGAAGTCTAATTTATTTTAAAAATTTTACTTCGGCTAAATCGACTCATCATTTATACATAGTATCTACAAATATATTTATAAGGTTTCCAATGTTCCTTCTAGTTGTTGCAACTTAATATACCCTTTTCAGTGTATAAAATTTAATAATCGAACTTACAACTGTGGTCTGAATTTACGTTACGTGTATATAACACACATATACATAAATGTATGCATGTACCTATGTATGGATGTATAGAAACCTGGGGAGAAATTAGCAAATGATTGACATTTTGCCGTGAGAGTGTCTGAAGATAACATGTATTTACGTCATGGAATTGAGGTAAAAATTCAATCGCAACAGCAATGAATGACAATGAAATTACTCATTATTAACAACAACAATAGGACGTTTCCCACTTTCTCGTTTACATACATACATATGAATACTAAAGGCTGTGTATATTAAGGTAGAGTAAGATTTCAGTTAATGGCACAATTTGGGTTATTTTGTTCAAGACTCTATGTTTATACTGAGAGCAAAGGCAAAGACATAATGGATTTTCTCAGAGTTAAAAAAAAATGGAAAGTCTACTTTAGCTTAGGGGGTCCCTAGCCTAGTGGTCTAGAATTTTCAAAAAATCGATTTCGACGTCGACGGAGCTATGAACCCCACATACATATTATGTATATCAAGCGCATCATTACTGGTAACGAGGCGGGGTTTTATAAATATGATGTCGAACCTCCCAACAAGTTAGCGAATGTCGCCGAAACCGAAAAGTCGAGGCTTTTAACAAGTGTTTTGGAAATTGTCTATTTTGAAAGCGTTAATCACTATTTGTATTAAAATACCTGGAAAATGTACTAAGTCCGAGTCAAATTTGATCAGTTGTAAAACTTTACCTAAGTCGACTTAAACTATTTTAGCTTATTGCCAGTTATGTACATATGTATGTATAGACATAAGCACTGGCATGATATAAGCGCCGCTGTTATGCAATGACAGGCGCAGCAGCTTTCCCGCCAATGTTTACACTGACTTCCAACACCGCAACCGCCTCGCCATCGTTTGCTTGCACTTAAGCTCTGTTTATGTTTTGACCAACTGTATATCTACACATGTATGTGTGTCGATGACCAACTACTAAACGCATTGAGCATGTGCAACAAGTGCGCATGCGAAGAGTCCGAGTCTGCATTGAATTACTATTTTGGCTCGTGGAACTCTCAGCGCCAATACAAACTGCGACCACAAGTGCACACAGACAGACAACGGCATATTTGATGAGTGAGTCCGTAGGTCGTTTGGTTGTTTGGCAATCGTGGCAATCAAGTCGGTCACTTTTGTTGTGTGCATTTTGTTAGCAATGTTTTTGTGATTTTTTACTTTGTTTACCGTTTGTCGAGGCAGTTTGGCCACGCGATTGCTAAGGCGGGAATTAGGCTACGAAATAATTGCAGTAGGCGATTTTACGGTAACTCAGTCAAATGGCAAGTGCATAATACAACAATAGAAAAACGCATTCGTCTGTTGCACTCGCAATTTTGTCGGCGTGTCTCAGAAATAGACACGAATACGTATGAAAATAGAAATTGGTCAGCTGCGCGCGTTATTGCTATTGTTGGCAAAAGACGAAGTATATACATATGTACACACATATATACGGTGTACATACATACATATGTGTGGTGGTATATGCTTGTCAAATTATTGCATCCAATTTCGGTTTTGTGCAACTTAATTCGCTCAAGCTTGACGCCGATGGCCAACAGTCGAGTCCAAACAACATAACAGTAAACAAGAAATTGCAAATTTCAAACCTTGAACTCAAATTTGTGGTATCGCTGTTTTCGTAATTCTATGTGCTTTGCTAATTCTTTTGATTATTCATTTTGTTGATTTGCTAATTCTATTCTGTTGGCTTTACAGCACCAATTTGTATAAACAAATCAAGTTAAGTTTACGCCTTTGCATATGCATATGTACATATTTACATGCCTATTTAGTATTTACATATGTATGTATGTATGTATGTATTATATGCGCATTTATTTAGGCAAATTAAAACAGACGATGACAATTAATTTTATTGAGTGAGAATAGAATAACACTTGTTGAACGCGCCTGCGAAAACTTTAATTTTTTACTGAACTGATTTACAAACAATCGATACTAGCCAAAAAACAACAACAACAATAATTTCTATTAAAAAAAACACAATACTTTTTTAACATGCCCTTTTTTTAATAAGTACGCAAAATTAATTAAGCTTTCAAAGTTCCTGAGTACGGCTGAGTGTGGTGGAGAAATTTCGAATTAAATTTCAGTCAATATATATTTGTATATTGCGTATATTTGTCTATTTTAAAATTCATGGAAAGTTTTTCGATAACAAAGGTTTGCTTTTAAAAAATCTTGTATCTATTTTTGTTATTGAGAAAATATTCTGTTTTTCCTGTGGAATATTTTTAATTAGCAAAAACAGAAATGTATTTATTCACCTTATTGTCAACTTCTTATGAATAAATCAATCCAATGTAAAAATGCTTATACGAATTTCGTGTCGATGGACACTGATGGACACTGTCAAACATGTTTTTGTTTTGATTTATTGGCATTGAAAAGAGTAATTGTAAATTTATAAAGTCAATTTTTAATTACATTCACATATTTTTTATCTAATCTAATGTAAAGTATTAGCTGCTTAAATTAGGCAAATAACAATTTTCGGTGACGACTCAATTTGCTTTCCCCATTGCAGAAAAAATATGTTATGTATATTTGATGGAATAATGGATTAATAAAAAAGCCTCTTGAATGGCACCACATTGGGTAACAACTCAAAAATCGATTTCGATGGTAGCCCTCTGCTATTGAAAGAATCATGTAACTTTTTGAAAACCCTTTCCTACGTCAGGATTTTCGGCCTTGGCGTTGATCAAAAACGTCAACTGTATTTTGCTAATAGGCCTTAGTTCATATAAAAAACTTATTACAATCAAGTATGTTGTTAATGAAATATGCTTACATTTTATGAGTACTTAATCCAAACTAACAATTTTGTGAACAAATTTTAAGAGGTTATACTCATTTGCAAATCAGAAACAACGCGTTTTTTGTGAATTTTTTCTGAAGAAAAATTTCTTTTCAATCAATAAATAAGTAAGATGTAAATTTATATATTTTAATGTATATATTATATATATTTAATGAATCGCTGATTCATTAAAAAATTTGAAAGAAAGAACTCTGAAAACGATGACGAGTTTTTTGCAAATTTTTTATGAAATCCAAAAACTTAAAAACTTTATTATTACTAAAGATCAATACAAGTTTTGACAAAATGACTCCAAAGTGGTTTAAAATTTATTAAAAATCTTATTTCTGACAAATATATCTCAGTAGATATTGTGCAATTCTCAAGTCGAAAGGACCAGCTGTTTCAGAGAAATCTTTTTCATCGACAAATCATTGTCATATCTCCGAAACCATTTGCTGCAAACCCAACACTTTCTTTGAATTTACCAGAGCTAGAGAACTTCACAGCTATTTTCAAGAGGAATTATAATAAATAGTCCTAACAAAAAGTTTGTATCGAGGTAAGCATTCAAACATGCATAGAAGAATAATATAACAATTAAATATTGCTCAACACAATAGAAAACGCCAGCTGTTTTAAAGACTTCTTTAAGTGACCAGATTATATGCATACATATTTCTCAAGTTGCAAATACTCGTGTTCAAATAATTTTTTCCGAAAATTAATATAAAAAGTTACTCATACGCCAAGGTGCAAAATATTTCTTTTTCCTATTTTCTACTAAAAAAAAAAACTTTTTTTATAAAAATTAAATTACATTATATTTTTTTATACAGATTTTACCACTTTTTTATCAAGTTTTTAAAAGCTTAGCGCGGAAGCTCAGAAAATATTGTAGTGTTAACATTTTTCTGACCACCGCTGTATTAACGCAACGGAAAATTATAACCCACAAAACCGTATGCCATATGTAAAACCAAAACAAAAAATTATGCAATAAAAATATTTGCCAACACACGCGCCAAAATAACGGTAAAAACAGGTGAGCCGACAGGTAGTTAAAAGAAAAATGGCTAGTGGAGCACAGTGTAAAGAAAAAAGCGATATTTCACATATACATACATACATACGTATATATATGTACATAGGTACATACATATATAAACCGCTACGTGAAGGAATGGATGCTACAATTCCATATCAAATTTTAATATAAAACAATGGAAAAGTAATAATTTTGCAAAATAGAAAACGAGTCTTAATTCAAAACGCCATAATAGACGAATAATATGAAAAGGTTATGCACGTAACTCTGAATATAAAAAGTTACATATATAGACATTTATGAAGTAAGATAAGTACTTAGCTTACGAAAAAAAAATTTCGATAGAAATTAAGTTTTATTTCTCGTCTTTGGTCAATATACTAAGCACTTATCGGACCGTCATCGTATGTGTGTATGTATGTATATACAAAAAGTGTACATTACAAAACCGGAAATGTGTGAAAATCGATATAATAATACTAATATGCTTAAAAATTTCGCAGAGTTGCTATTATGACATCGAAATAAATTTCTTTTGTAACAGAGAGAAATAAATCAGAAGTCGTAGAAAGAGAGAGCAAAACGAACTGGGTTACATGTGGTTTAGCAGTTTATATATGTATGTATGTCAGTAAGTAGGTAATAGCAGCCACGATCTCTCAATCAAAGCAAATTCCAATTAGGTAAAAACAGCTGAAAGTGTGGTCGCAAACCAGTTTCATGATCAATAGCCACATTAACTTAATGCGATAAGATTGTAAATACACAAGTGTTATGCTATGCTGAGTTATGCGCGCGCATGTTCAAATCGGCTAAACGACGCACAAAAGCACAAGCAACAATTATGGACACATGTATGAAATTGCAGGCGATCAATTAGGCGTGCGGCTTGACTTTTACATTGTACAAACGAACAGTTTTCGGCAAAAGTGCGTTAAATGAGTAAGAGCAGACACTTACAGGTGTGAATGGCGCACCATTGTTCATTTCATTTTTTATAAGTAAACAAACACTCGCGCTCACGAGTTCAGGCGTGATATGCGCGACATTTGCGTCTGCTGGGGAAGATGTCTGACAGCAACTGTCATCAAATCGGAATTTTCGTTCAAATATTTGCTTAACAGAAATTGACATATGTGCACATGTACATATGTATTTACACACGTGTGTGCACTTTTTATTACCGAGACCTTGTGAGCGCGCGCTTTCATTCACCATTTCACAATACAACAAAATAAGTAATATAGGGGAGAGCGTAATTTTGAGCAGCAAAGTTGTGTATGGAAGAGCGAAAGACAAATGGCGAAAGCGGACGAAATTAATTTTTTTGGATGTTGCATCATAACCACTGCTTAATTTTGGCAAAACGATGCAACACTTTGTAGCTTCATCATGAGCAGTGGAAAAAATTAATTTCGTGCGCGAAATAAAGGGTGATACAAGATGAAATTCGACGGAATATTTATACCCTGAACAGGGTATATTACGGTTGTCACGAAGTTTGTAAGACCCAGAAGGAAGGGTCGGAGACCCTATAAAGTTATATATGTATGTATATAAATGATCAGTATGTCGAGCAGAGTCGATTTAGCCATGCCCGTCTGTCTGCCTGTCTGTCTGTATATATACGAACTAGTCCCTCAGTTTTTAAGATATCGTTTTGAAATTTGGAAACGTCATTTTCTCTTCAAGAAGCTGCTCATTTGTCGGAACTGCCGATATCGGACCACTATAACATAAAGCTGCCATATAAACTGAACGATCGGAATCAAGGGCTTGTATGGAAAACTTTCACATTTGACAATGTATACTCACGAAATTTGGCATGGATTACTGCTTAAGGTAACAATATAATCTCTAAAAAAATTCTTCAGAACGAATTACTATAGCATATAGCTTCCATACAAACTGAACACATAGTTACTAAGAGAAATGCACCTGTGAAGGGTATTTAGCTCCGGTGCAACCGAAGTTAACGTTTTTTCTTGTTTTATTTTCGGTTGAAAATTTATATATTTTAATGCACAGAAATCGTTTTTATACAAAAAAATAAATTTAAAAAATAAAAATAACAGTATCAGTAACTAAATTCCTGCACATTTTCGTCGTTAACAATCACTCTAATCTTATAATAATTATTAAAATGATATAAAACTTTTATGACTGAAATGAGGCACCTTTTAAAGTCGATTTATCAACAAGCAATTTCGAAAATTAATTACCGTTATTTTGACAAACTTGGCAGGTGAAAGCAAGTCTGTAGAAATAGCCGTAGTATTAAGTAATCTTAAAACCTTGAAATTTTGGCTGCACCGAAGCTATAATACGCTTCACCTTCTGAGCAATTTGTTAGGAGACTGCAGCGTGTTCATGGACAATACTCCACGCCAAACATCGTGAAAAAAGGAAGGTGAAAAAGTTTTCCATACAAGAAGTTTGTATAGCTATAGTGATCCGATAACGGCGGTTCCTACAAATAAACAGCTGCTTATGGAGAAAAGGACGTGTGCAAAATACCAGAGAGTATAAATAATTATTTTTTCATCCTTTCAAATACATACGTAGGTTACCTTTTATATTCGAGAACAAAAACAAATTTTAATAATCGAAAATCGTTTTTTTATTTTTCAAAATATTCTCCATTAAGATCATGACGAACTGGAAGCATTACCCGCCGAAGATTGTTTTGAAACACAAAAGAGCTCACAGAATTACTTGCGACTCACTTAAGCAGCAATTTAAAAACGATTAAAAGCAGTCGGATGCATTCGAAAGCACGGAAAATGGGTTCTACATAAAGGGAAGCCAAGAGACGTTGACGTTTTGCATGTCAGATATTCTACTTAAACACAAAAAAATTAAATGGGAAACCCAGCCAAGTTACCAAGTCAACGACAAAGACCAATAACCATGACGCTCAGGTAAAGCTCTGTATACGGTGGGATCAGCTTAGCGTTCTGTATTGTGAGCTTCTAAAACCGCGTGCAACAATTAATGGGGAACTCATCAAATTGAAGCAAGCGATTGCCGAAAAACGCCCAGAATTTGCGACAAGATTTGAGGCAATAATTTTTCACAATGAAAACGCTCGCTCATGATGCTACTTTATTTAAAAAATATTTGGAACAAAGTGGCTGGGAAGTTATGCCTCACTCGACTTATTATCCAGACCTCCTCTGACTACCATTTGTTTCGCTGGAAAAGAGTTTATTCAGAACAGGGTACCAAAACCTGTTTTTGAAGGTTGAAATTTAGAGGACGATAAAATTGTAAAATTATTTTCTCATAAACTACTGAAGTTAAATCGATGAAAATTTGTGAAGTCAAAGAAAAATGTTCTTGCTATATTATAAATATTTTTTCATGATCCATTTGTTTAAATAATAATATTTTACATAATTTTTTGTTAAACAATTGAATTTTTTTAAGTGTTCTTCACGCTAAAAAAATTGAAAAGTTGTGTTACATCAACGCGGAAAATATTCACCTTTAATAATCTGCAAAACAATTTTTGTTCATTCATACCATTCCAAAGATATTGAATTTTTTGTCCGCCTACCTCTTTTAAAGCGTATAGCACAACCATCGTTGCCTTCAATAACTTTAACAAAAAAAAATAATTTTAACGAAATATTTATATCACGGGGTATGGGTCTGGTCCCCTTCCTAATGAACTGCTAATTTTCAAAATCGGAGATTTTTCGAAATTTTCATGGACCACTTGACGTGGTTTGACCCATATAGTATAAATATTTCTATTTATCTAATGTAAAAACACGGTCCCTTTAAATAATGCGTTTGCGGTTATTTTTTCCATTTGAGTAATTGTCAATATAATTACTACAAACTAACACCATTTGATACAAAAAAGCAAATGCAAATAGTAATTAAATTAATATACTCTTATTTGTTATCACCACAATTAATTTTCATAAAATATGGTAGCTACAGTGGTTCAAAAAGTGCACTTGTAGACATTTTGACGAAGCCGTTAATTAAATGATAAAAAACAATTTTAAATAAATTTTGTTACATTATATAATCGGACTTGAGGTTTGCTTTAAGTGGTTGTCATACAATGTAAAAAAGTAAATAAAGCTTATTTTAAGTTAAATATTAATTTTTATTTCTAAAATTAATTTGGCAATTTGGAGAAACAAAATCCGTGTAATTTGTATAAAGGCAAGAGGAAGATTTTTATAATTACTAGTTTTAATGGTTCAATAAGTGCACTTATAATGACTAATATAATTAAATGATAGCAATAAATTTTCGTAGATTTTAGGTTTGAAGTTTACTTTAAGTGGTTGCCATACAATGTAAAAAAGTACTGTTTATTTTAACTTAAAATGCCATTAGAGCAATTAAATGCAAATTTCGGTATTTCACCTTAAAGGTACATACATACATACATATGTACATATGGAGATATATATTCGGTATAAACACCGTAGTAAACATTTGCAAATCAATTATTCCATTTACTCGATGATAATTTCAGCGAACATTTATTTACCGAAGATTTTTAAGCACAATTTACCACATAAAATCCGTTACTGTAAATGTTGGTTTTACAAAATTATACAAAATTATTATTGTTATTGCTGCCGCCCACAGAAATATGTGTAAATAAAGGCGCGACTGACGCCAAAGCGAATGCATGCGATTGGGTGGCAACTTTAAAACGGTGATGGCTACACCTTCTTCCTTGGCGGATACAAAACATTAGGTACTTATGTACATTCAAAAGTTTTACTAATAAATTGAATTTACTTGTGGCACATAAATATTTAAGTATATACGTTTAACTGTAAATGTGTACTTATTATAAACAGACATGCTATGTGTGAATCCAGCCGAGGGAAATCGATAAAAGGTGGCATAAAAAATGTTAACAGTAAAAGCAACAAGTTAGGAAGGGCTAAGTTCGGGTATGACCGATCATTTTAAACTCTCGCAACTTGCAAGGATTAAAGCGAGGTAGCCAGTACCTTCAAGAACATAAGGCTTGTTAGTTACTTATAAGGATCGAGTTTTAGCAGGGTTATCAACCGATTTCATCCATTTTCACTCTGTCGGTAGGAATTCTTATAATATTTGAGCCCGGTGAATTTGGTTACTGTACCTTTAGTAGTTCAGGAGATATGTTCATTAAAACTAATAGACGGCGGGCCCCGTCCGCTTTTTCAAAACTCTCAGCCCACAGGTGCCCCTTGCTCCTGAGCTTCCCTGTACTAAATTAGAGTTTTACATCTTAATTTAGTGTTTAGTTATGGCACTTTATATGTACATATTCGGTTGTAGCGTTTTGTAAGCGTGGCAGAGGTCCGATTACGACCATCTACGAACTCCGCCTTACCTTGCCTGGACGGACAGATAGTCCCAATGTCCCGGATTTTAACTCATTTCGTCATCCAGATCGTTTATATTGGTGATAAATTCAACCGTTAGGTGAACAAAACTATGTATCAACATGTTGCTGGAGTATAAAAACTGGTCAACCCGCGACATATCTCCGCACACCTACATCTACACCTTTCGAAAAGTTGGGCGGTGTCAATGACTCGTGCAACCAGGAAGACTTAGCATATACCTGCAAATTCAACGCGGATAATTGCGAGGTGGCACGTAAAGTTTACGCTAATTCACCACTCACAGCAAATAGAAATAGCTCGACAAAAAACTAGCAACTACATAATGCATGCAACAGTTCTTTCTTTCTTTTTAGGGCGAATGATTAAGCGCTGGAACGTATGTATATACAAACACAGATGTACAGAGGAAGCATGAATAAGTGGCGTAACTTGGTAAAAAAGACGTTATAAGCTCACTGGACTCATATATTTAAGTGTGTACGCACGTAGTTCAACAAGAGAACTGACCATTTGCAGTTTAATTTCGTTTTTTCGGACACGCTAATTTGACACCAGGTAACTTACACATATTGATATCTGTGTTATGCCCAACTATGCGTTCTGGTGGAAGTACTAAGCAGCGGTAAGCGCTCTCAGCTGAGTACTTGTTGTAATACCAAAAACCGCAAAACACAGCAACAAGAGACTTAGGAGTTTGCATGCTCCCTGACACCAATAATAAAGTAGTCTCTCGAAATTACATTGACAAAGTCCAGCATCTTACACAACACATAGCAAGGTAGATACCCACAAATAGGGATCAACTGCATTTATTGAATATCAGTCAACACCTTCACGAACTTCTTTGCCGTGAATGACGGTCTGGAAGTATAGCAAAGCAAATGGGCCTAGTTGTGAACGAGGGCAAGACAAAATATCTCCTCTCATCAAACAGTCGTCGCATTCGCGACTAGGCTCCCACGTCACTGTTGACAGTCATAACTTTGAAGTCGTAGATAACTTCGTCTATCTTGGAACCAGCATAAACACCAACAACAACGTCAGCCTCGAAATCCAACGAAGAATATCTCTTGCCAACAGCTGCTACTTCGGACTAAGTAGGCAATTGAGAAGTAAAGTTCTTCTTCGACGAACAAAAACCATACTCTATAAGTCACTCATTATTTCCGTCCTGCTATATGATGCAGAGCCATGGACGATGACAACATCTGATAAGACGACGTTACGAGTTTTCGAGAGGAAGGTTCTGCGAAAGATTTATGATCCTTTGCGCGTTGGCCGCGACGAATATCGTATTCGATGGAACGATGAGCTCTCCAGCTCTGAAAGTACTCGACGCAGTACCCGCCGGGGAAGCAGAGGAATCTCCAATTGGCGCCACCTTGCGAAAAGAAGAAACGACTAGAAAGCGTAAGCGGTTTCTACGAAAGTAAGAAAGAAAAAAAATTGTACTATGACACCAATGTGAACGCGGTAAAAAGAGCTGACTTAATGAGTTGAGCTGTGTTTTGGTAATTTTCACAGACAGTTTCTCGACATTAACATAAATAGAACGAAATTTACATAAATAATTAATTGTAAAACTTAAAAAAAAACTGAATACAATTACGGGGTTTAAATATAACTGCAACCCTTTAACTAGTACAGGATGTTGTAAATCAGTTTTTTCGTTAAGCTTTCATAAAAACTATTTATTATAAATTAACTCATAAACTGATTTGATAAATTCTACAAATTAATATTCGTATTAGCAATTTGTTATAGAAAGCCTCTTACCCGGAGTTGTATAGGTCACAAATCCGCTTGCCCTCAATGACAACATTTATCTTGTCATTTACTTTCTAAATAAACATTTTCGAAAGCTTTCAATATTACTTAGTTGAAATAACTGACGAATTTCCTGTAAATTCTATTGACAAGTGCAGCGTCGCACCCAACCGGAAAGGAACGACAATGCAAACGAAGACAAATATTAAATATTAACAATTAGCATTTACATGCATCTTTAAGAATCGATGTTAGTTTGCCAGACAAATAGGAACAAAGTTTATACAAATGCTAGTTCGAATAGTTGCGTAAACTATTGTTAATATTTGTTTAGCAAAGTGGCTTATAGAGCGTGTTTTATTGCCATGCAATACTAGTCGAGAGTCTCTGTGTTCTTAGGTGAAAACAGGTGGATAAATTTCTTTTGTAGCATTACAATAGTATTTAAATATAATCGGGTAGTGGAGAATGAGGGATCTCTTTAGATTCGGGGCGTCCAAATAAAAATATAACCTAAAATGATGATCCTTATTTACAAATGTCGTCTGTAACGGCTAGTAGATATAAGCGAATATAAAAAAATTCAAACAGGTTTTGAAATCCAGGTATAGCGGTATGACGTGAGCGTTATGATACATCAATCGTCAACTTCGACTGCAAAAACAGATCGCCTCGATAAGAAGGCAATGCTCTATGCTTAGTTGGATATGAAGAGTGTGGTCATGGTCGTGAGCTTCTAAACCCTCATGAAGCTGTTAATCGATACAAACAACAAACCATGCATTGATTGAAAATCTACCAGATTGGGCCAGAAGGCACGGCAATGTAATTTTGTTACACGACAATGCCACTTCACATAAAGCAAAATCAGTTGAGGAAACAATCAAAGTAGTTGGTTGGGAGCTGCTACCTCACCGGCCGTATTCACCAGACTTGGTCCCTTCCGATTTCAATTTTTTTCATCGATGGGACACACATTGGCTTAGCAGCAGTTCAATTCCTACACAGAAGTCGAAAATTAGATTGGTTTGCTTCAAAACGTCTGCAAATTGTCATTTTCATAAAAAACGCTCATATCCTACCCAGGTACACCTGGTATACTCTTACCATGCTACCCTGTTTCTATTTAAATAAGGATAATGATTAAGGTTTGAAATCTTAGCATATTACAGAAGCAATATGTAGGTATAAGTGCTGCCACTTTGGACCCAATTAGCGTTGGATGCGCCATTTGATGCATCATCGTAGGGCCTTATTTATCCATAATCTTGCTATTCCGTCTCATCGCTCAAATAATTTGGTGTGGTCAGTGACCTGTTATAGTAGTAGCAGCATAGTTTGTATATAGTACTATTTCTGCATCTAAATGGTAGGTCCTTGCTTTCACTCCTGGCATAATTGGGCAATATACTTACATATGTATGTATACTTTTTTATCTTGCAGCTTGTATTGAGTAAGTTCCATCTGCTCTGAGCTATTTGTTCTGAGTGCATATAAAACGTTGCCAGTTAATGGTATTGACTCCGCTTCGGATTCGTGTAAAGAGGCTCCTAGCTTTGCCAAACCGGTCTGTCGTTGCTAAAAATGTTGGTCTCTGTCCTCCCGTAGTTATCCAATATAACTTTGCAGGCCTTCTCCATACCTAGTACTTTCGCTTGGAAGATGCTGGCTGGGTTTAGTAAGCGAATAGAAGTAGAGATGTCATTGGTAGAAACTTAAGAAAAATCATTATTTTTAAATTCTCAAGCGATCAGTGCGTAAAAAGCCTCGAATAAAGCCCTTTTGCTAAAGGCTGGCTATTGGGAATAACTATTAATGTACATAAATTTATACATACATAGCATACATATGCACGTAACGTACATAATAATGTAAATAGGATAAGTGCAAAAACACTTGAATAAGCAGATCTGAAAAATAATATTGAAATATAAATGGAATCGATTGCAAATATTTATTCGCCATAATGCAACCAAAGCGCATATGTGCGCATATTCGAAGTTTTACAAATTAAAAATACAAAAAAAAAACAATAATCAATAATGCAATTCGATCGCTAATATAAACATTTTAGATTTTTTTTGTGGCTTGCCATTAGTGCTTTGGGATTGCAAGTCATTTTGTTAGCTGTGCGTAAAGTTTATTGATTTTACACTAGACGACACAGTAATGAAACACGAATAAACACTGAACAAATATTTATTTCCAGGCGCTAGGTGCTGCATATAATTCTAGCGAAATGCATAGGAGCACATGCGAATAAATACTTTCAAGAACTTTGTAGCTGTAAACGTAAATTTCATATAAATCATACGAAGGAGAAAGCACTGTAAAATTGTAGTAAGCCCTGAGAAGTATTTTACAGCACAGTTGGCCCCCGCATGATCAAATTTGTTGTTGTTGTTTACTGAGTTGACTATTGTGTATATTATATTCATTACGCCCACTTCATCTCCGAATACAACTCTGAAATTTTAAATATTTGGAACATTCTTGGCGGGTTGTTTAGAAAAAAAAAGCAACGAAGAATATCTCGAACGCCACTAATGATGTTACAAGTTGTAAAGTTCTCTTCCAGTGAACTGTATAAGTACGATGATCCGAATCCATAGGGTGGAAATAGTAGAAAATCAGCTGTATAATATATTAAGAAGCCATTAAAGCAAAACTATTCGAAAGACGAGATCGTAGAAAAAGGGCCTCATTTGAAGAGCAAGAAAGTGTAGTCTCATCAATGTACCGTATGAGACATACGTGAAAAGGATGCAAATTGCATTAAGTCAACTCTCAATTGCTTTATCTGATCTCCAGATACCTTTTCCTATTCTTACAGCCCATGAGAATGTTCTCTAAAAGAAAATCTTACGATTGATTGCCCAGATTCAGTCCCTGTAGTACTGTGAGTGAAATAAACGCAATGTGTCTCGGCTTCAATAAAATATGTACTTATGTACTTATATGCTAAAACTATACATACATATGTACATATATGATTATAGCGGTGTGATGCACTATGAATTCCTTCCGCCGAGCTAAACTGTCAACCAAAATATTATTTGAGCATTTTGCCTCGTTTGCGTTAAGCTATTCGTCTGAAACGGTCAGAATTATTGGCGACCAGCTTCTTTATCACGAAAATGCACGACATCATACTAAGTTGGATCTTCGTGACTCGGTTTACAACCAACACTGATTTGGCGCAATGCGTCTACTGGTTATTCAACAAACTCAAAAAGCCAATCGGGGACCCCGTTTTGACAGATTGAAGAGATAAAAACCTAAAGAAGATATTAAGGAAAATATACTATTCTGACTATTTTTGGGGACTGGAAAAAGTGTTGGCAAAAGTTTTGTCGGGCGGAACTTACTTTGAAGGAGATGAAATTGAATAGGAAGAATCAGTAAAGATTTTACATTTTATTAACAAATTCACAGAACGTTTTTGCTAACCTATAGATTCTAATTACAGGAATTCTATTATTATTGCATCACAAAGGACTGCATGTATTAGTCCAAGAGCGATCTCTGGATCAGCTATCGAACCTAACTTAACCTAGCCTTACTTTTTGATCACGGCAATGAATATTAAACTGGAACTCGGTCAAAAAAATGGTGTATCCTCGTATATATTCAGAAGATTTCTTTAAATAATTTTCTTATTTACAATTTTTTCTACAGCTTGTCTTATTCACCCGGATAAATACTTACATATGTACGTCGAGCAAGGGCTGTTATTTTTTTCTATTATGGCAAAGCCGGCCGAAAAGCTTAATGGAACCAGTTGTTTACCCTTAAAACTGGTTAAGTTCTGACTGGGAGTGAATGAAAGGCTCAGTTCCCAGTATAGAAGGACCTCTCAAGTGCCCATAATGTGGCGCAATTATCCCACAATCATTTTATTCGCAATTTCGGCGACTTCGTGATTTTCTGTGATTTTGCACAGAACTCTCGGTCATGATTTTGAAAATAACGTTACATACAAACATACATATACATAAGTGTATAAATATGCATGCCTATGAAAAATATATTCCACAATACGCACATGACTTTTCTCTAATTGGTTTTATTACGATGCATTCAAATAAAAGTCAAATGGGCGATCGCTTAGAGGCGTTGTGTGACTAAGAATTGCGTGCCAAAGCCAATCATTTGCGCTGCACACTTTTGTGATGACACATGCGATGCGATTTATTCACTTTTCTTAAATTCAGCAAATTGCAGCGCTATTTTTTCACCAAACGTTTCAGATTGGCGTTTTTGAAAAACGCTGGAGAAATTAAATTTTCGTGTGGTTAATGGGCGCGCCCTTGATACATACTTACATATGTATTTACATACATATATACAATTAAATAAATACGTACACTTGTGTGCAAATAGTGTAGAGCTTAGTGCTTAGATAAAGTCGTTTAGGGACTTTCCGACGCAAGATAACGGCACAGACAAAACACGCACAATATGGTGTTGAATTAGACATCGGCCATAAATTTCGCGGAGAGCTTTATAGTAATCTTATTTTGACTAATTGTATGCAATGTATGTACATACATATGTACATATGTATACATATGAAATTTAAATTGTTTTCATTGTACTAAAATTGTAACAAAAACAACAAATTGTAATCAACATTTAATGTTCACTTCATTTGCTTCACCACAGCAAACAGGGAATAGGCGCCCTTCAGCGTGGCAAAAAATGTGTCCAAATTAACGGGAAACATGCCGCCTGTCACAACAATTTGCTTACGTAATATTTGCTCGATGAATATGCGTAGGTTCTGCTTGAACACGGCAGACTGGTCCATCCAATTGCATGAAAATATGGCGTAAGTCAGCTGTTCGAATTCCAACTGCATGCAAGTGCCATAATAGCATAACGGGAATATTTCTAACGGCATTGCCACCAAATAAACCATATAATAGACGAACCATAAAATCTCATTCACATAGAAAAGCACGTAAAATATCACGACGCACATGTTGATGCCGGTGGCGAGCAGTTGCACGAAAGCAGTAACGGAAATAAACGATTGTATTGCAATGCGAAAGCTAAAAAGTGTTACGAAAACTATTAGAGCCTGGCGGTCAAATTTAAATCATAATGAATATAATACTCAAGCAAATCCTTGTAGCTCTCAATGCAACGCTGCAGCTGTTCAACACCCTCCGTATTGCCAATACGCGCAATGCGTTTGCCCAGCAGGCGTGTATGGCCGGCGAGTATGGTTAGTGCCATAGCCGGAAATGAGTCGTTGGTGAGATTTTGAAAAATCAATAGTATGCCAGTAGCCTGATAGAGATGTGCCGCCACGTAATGCCCTTCTATGTCGAATGGAAAATATGCCGGATACATTAAGTGCCATTCACCTATAATGCCGGCAAAAATAGTGGCGGCCTCGGATGCGACGAACGCGCAAACCCCGACGAGTATTAAAAAATTCAGCACGCGTTTGGCGCGACGCAGTGTGTTGGACGCGTAAAACTGCATGTCTTCCGGTTGCGTAATGCGCTCATCAAGCTTCGCAATGAGGGCATAAATCCGCTCAATCTCTGCCAGGCGCCACCACAAGATTGATGTCTTGATGCTGCACGCCAAAACAGTGAAATTAACGCAAATGTTTTTGAAAATATCCGATTTCTGTTCCATCTGGAAGAGTCCAATCATCAAATGAGCGGGATAGCCGATGGTTACGAGCGTGTTGAGCAGCAAGGAGTATAGATAATATAAGTATCTATAACGACGGTTTGCTGGTGGTACCAGCCCGAGGCAACGTAGGTTCACGTCATGAAAGCGAAAAACCGTTAAACCGGAAATTAGCAAGTTTTTATCGCTTATTGGCATATTTAGTTGAAAATCGCTTTTATTAATGACAGTTATGTAATCGGTAGTTAGTTATTTTATTCTGCCGTCCTTTGAATCAGTTGTGATAATTGAGAGTATTAACTCTAATTAAACAACAATTACCGGCATTTTAAATTATTTATTTTTATTGATAATTATGGTAATTGGGTTGTAATTATATAATTTTTTTATTTGAGCACCCTTTAAGTAGATTCAAGTGTAAGATTTACATGTGTTTGAAATATGGTTTGCATGACTCATGAAGCCGTGAGGTCAGCGACTGAAATGCTACTTAGTTATCTGCTTTGTTCTTCTACAATAACGGTCAATTACTTCTCTTTATCGCTAGAAAGCTGGAGACAGAGGTTTAGTAGACTCAGATTTTCAGTTACTGGAGAATCACCTATTTATGTATGTATATTCATTTCAATGAAACTGTCTGAAATGTAGGGTTCAATAATTATTTTTCTAGAGAGAAACTGAGGTAAAATTTGCAACATGATCTCAATTCTTCGGTGAGACTAGAAAGGGAAATACTGGCAGCAACGAATTAAAATTTTAACCATAATTTCCGAAAATGCTCCATCTTGTTCCCACGACAGTCGGGTCTACGTAACCGAAACGGACCCGGACTTTTATACGGCCAAGGACTGTGAACTCGGCAGATTTCTGCCGCTACAACAACAACAACAAAGTGCTCCACGGAATTTTGCTAGCTCAGAAAAAGTGAAACCCGATTTTTTCAAAGCTCAGATTAAGTCAGTTAATCACCAAATTCTGAGACTTTAAGCTGAAGCTACGAATTATGCTTTATTAGCTATAGAATAAAGTATATTTTGACAATAAACAACTTCTAAATACACAAACTTTGCTTTCTTCGCTCCTATTTCATTTGTACCACGATTGTAAAGAGAGAGTATGCAAACTTCAAAGTCGCAAAGAAAGTACCTAAATTAACGGCAAACATGCCACCGGCAATGACGATTTGCTCACGCAACGATTGCTCCGCGAAGATGAGTAGATTCTTCTTGAACGCTACACTCTGATCCATCCAGTTGCAGGAAAATATGGCGTAGGTCAGCTGCTCGAACTCCAACTGCATGCAAGTGCCGTAGTAGCACAGCGGAAACACCTCCAATGGCATTGCAATCAAGAATACTATATAGTAGATATATGTGAATATGCCGTCAACATAGAAGATTAAATAAACAATGACCACACCCATATTGATGGCGGTAACCAGAATTTGCACAAAAGTGCCAAGAGAGCAGATGCGTTGAATTGCAACACGAAACCTAGAGACACGTGCGCATAATGTAAACAAAAACAAAGACACAGATATTAAATGTACATAACAACAACTAAATAACAGTAGTTTACTCTAGCAAATCTTTGTAGTCCTCCACGCACAGCAAGAACTGAGCATTGGGCACCTGTCGGCGCACCGCGGCGGCGCGTGCATCGTGCCCCACACGTGCCAAACGCACATTCAACAAACGTACGTGGCCAGCCAACATCGCCAGTGCCATGGGTGGAAACGTATCATTGATGAGATTTTGGAAGATCTGCACAGTTACACCAATACACTGGTACAGATGCGCGGTTGCGTAACCCCAGACGCTACGCTCTACATCGAAGGGAAAATATGCCGGATACATGAGACGCCAATCGCCCAGAAAACCACCAATTATGGTGGCAACTTCCGATGAAATCGAAGCGCCGAGTCCAATGACGAGTACAAAGTAGAGCACACGCTGAGCGCGACGCACTGCGACCATTTTGTACAATTGGCAATCAGCAGGCTGTGATATGTGTTTATCGAGCTTCGAGATGATGGCATAAATCTTATGTACCTCCGCTAGACGCCACCAAATAGCCACTGTCTTGATACTACATGCCAGGCAGGTGAAGTTGATTGTCATATTCTTGAACACATCCGCTTTGCTGTCACTTTTGATCAGGCCAATCATCAGATGCGTGGGATAGCCAATCGTTACGATTATATTTAAAAGTAGTGAATATACATAATACGAGTAACGGTATAATTTCTTCGTTGGCGGCTTTTGTCCGAGATATCGCCAGGTTATGTCGTGAAAGTCAAAAACGGAGAGACCCGAAATCAGAACTTCACTTGCAGTCATAACTAAATTTCGTTAATTTTGAAGCAAAAGTTTTGATTAGTCAAAATATGACTCTGGATTGAAAGGTGGAAACTTTTCGTCCACTAACTTCAAGCACAATGTGTGTGCGAAAGCCTCCAGGGTCTCCTTTTATCTTTATCTACCATAGGTGTTTTAAGTGTCCGTCCACTCGATATTAATTATTCACTAATTAATAATAATAATAATTTTTAATTATGTCTGATTGTTTAATTGTAATTGCATTACATAATTCAGAACGCATAATTTATTTTAAGCGAGTGTTAAAGGGACGATGTCACCGAAAGTGTGTAGTGTGCCGATCGCTATTAAATGAATTACGAAAAAATACTACATTTTGGTAGGACAGTTGTATGCTGGCCGCATAATAATGCGGTTGGAGTTAAGTTTTCATATACATATAAGTATATTTATCATGTCGTTCAAGAAAAAAAATTGTGATTCTGAGTATTATGTATGTATATGGTTTTCATAATGAAGAGTTTATAGAATACACAAAAATAATAAAACCGTAACCTTTTGATTACGAACGGGAAGAAATTGGAAATACAGCGAAGTTGGCCAAAGTAATCACCATTCACAATAGTTCGTTAACGTAATATTAGTTTACAAAATATTGGCGACCCAATTTTTTATACCCTGAACAGGGTATGTTAAGTACCAGCGACTCTATAAATGATCAGCGTGACGGGCTAAGTCGATCTAGCCTTTATGGTATTTAGTCCCTCAGTTTATGAGATTTTGACCTGAAATTTTGCAGGCGTCTTTTTCTACCAAAAAAAAATTTCAATGGTCGGAAACGCCAATATCGGACCACTATAGCATATAGCTGGCATACAAACTGAACGATCAAAATCAAGTTATGGTGCAGAAACTTTTGTCATTTGACTTCACGAAATTTGGAAAGATTAATGTTCAAGGCTAACGGTACAATATCCAAACAAATTTTTCAGATCGGACAACCGAAATGCTACCGAAGTTAACGTTTTTTTCTTGTTTTCATCATATTTGGCTAATTATGAAGATTTACAGCGGTAAACTTCACAGAAATCTATCGAAAGCAAATTTTTGAGCAGCCAACCGAAGTCTAAATTCTTCCCTTATAACGCTTGAGAAAGAATTGAGAAGAAACTTTTTCACCGATTTACATACATACATATATACATATACATATATATGTATGCATGTATGTATGTACATTTTTGCAGTTTTCTAAACGTCACGGCCCACATTAAACCATTAAAAAGTAGTAGACAAATCAAATAAATAATTTCAATAGTTTTAGTCGTAAATGTCGGAACTGTAGATTAGGCTACTTAAATAAACTAAAAATAATCATTATATTAGCTACTTAAACCAATGTAAAGTATTCATTAAGTGATAAAACAGAAATTTATAGCTGGCGATAAGCTCGCGAGTTAAAACCTTTAAAACACACACACATGGACACAGAGTTCTTGGAACACGTTTCGCACACGATTAAAATGTGTGTCAGAAATTAGATTGAATTTAGAGAAAAGTTTTTTCTTGTTTTTTTCGAGCTAAATTTCAGGAAACATGTTCAATTTTAATAACATAAACTTGCATTATATACATACATATGTATGTATATGTGAAAAGTATATTTTGTTCAAAAATTATTAATATTATTATTGTATGCGCTGCTCTTCGCCTATTATCGACATGTGACTTACCTGGGACGATTCTGCATAAAATGCTGTCCGCCAAATATCACCAACATATAAATGCCACAATAGTAGAATACCCAAGTCCAATTCTCGACCATCCATTTGCGTGTGCGTTGGTGGATAAAATCATTTTCGAAATCGAAAATGTACGAATAATTCGGTGTTACACTAATGTCCATATTGATCATTTTTATTAATTGTTTGTTTATATTTTCTTATTTTATTTATTTTATTATTGACTGGGTAACTCTTTGGAACGTTCTAAGTATTGGTTTGTTGTTGTTTCACCTAATGTAGGTTTTATTCTGTTTTGCTTTACTGCCTTTTAAAATTATGTACAATATTCTTAGTTATAGTATGTGACAATGCGTGCTTTAAGCAATTTTCTCTTTACAATAATTGTCTTCCAATTTACGGCGATATTTGCGAAATTTTATTGTCGACTGACGGCGGCTGCGTTTAATTTCTGTAATAAAAAATTTAAGACAGTAAAATTATTGCTATTTTTTTTAATAAAGAATTTGTAGAAGAGTAAAGCGTAGAGCCTAATTCACGTTGAGGATGGAGCTTAAGGACATACATATATGTATGTATGTACATATGTATGTATATATGTAAACTCTTGAATTCTTTAAAAAAATAGAGTCAAAATATTGGAATAGGAGCTCTCTTGCATCTTATTGGCTCTATAATTTCATATGAAAATTTTTCTAATCCTCGATAATTAATTTAGATATTTTAACAGAATAGTTTGTCAAATACATATTTATACTATTATTTATTTGAATTTATTTCTTAACTAAAAAAACTTTCGAAAAAAATCAGGAAACGTTTTTTTTTTGCAAGTGGATATAATCCATTAAGTGCAAGAGAATGAAATATAAGTACGTACAGATTGCAATAATGGATTAAATTCAGTAATAATGGAAGAATTTATATGAACGATTTAAGTTTTAAAGATTCTCAAATGGAAACTTATATGATTCAAATAGCAATAAAGCCCTGCAATGTTTGCGTCTGTTCTCATAATGAACGGCACTTTCGATGAGCACTCTGGTATGAACATTTTTCTAAAATTTTGCATAATTCACACATACGTACATACATACATATGTAAATATCACACTATTTCTTTGATACATCACCATAATCTTCAATCAGCTATATCTAATGAATGGATCGACTACTTATAAACGCTTAACTTGGTGCACATTTGTTTAATGGAGGACTTATTCATATTAGAAACCGGCGATATAAGTATGTACACATGCATGTATGTATGTATGGCTCTAACTTACAACCTTTATACAGCTCCTGCGAAACACACAATGTGCATATGTATTTAAGTGTACATGCCCACGCAATCTGGCCGTATACTTCACACATGCAAAAAGAACTGTATATTCATTCATACATACATATATAGGATAGTGGGTATGTATGTATGTACATATGTATGTTTTTATGAACGCTCATTCAATGTCAGCGGGTTTTGGGCATCCACCTTGGTAGCGTACATACTCCACAGCGAATCTACAAACAAAGCCACCGCCTTTGCGGGAGAACAACAATGATTTTAATCGATAGATGCTTAAACTGCTGCTGTACGACCTTGAACGCGAAGCACTCACACATACACACATATGTACATAAGTACATATATTTGAGCAAAAGTGTGCTATAATGTGTAAAGGATATTGCGCCCGCATTGGATAAACTTTTTAACACTTCAGTTATCACTTTTCAATCATTTTTTATTAACGGCGCTTCTTCTGGTCTAACGGTACTTGTACATTTTTTATCATCAGATGGCTGTGTTTGTATACATACATATGTAGACTCTGCATCTGATGATAGAATAAACAGTTTTGTTATTTGTGTGGTATGACGAACTGCATCGACATCGCCCACACGCAAAAGCTGCATAAGCAACATTTATGGCATTATTATTACATTTAATTCAATGGCATTGCTTTTAAACGGAGAGGTCGGCCACAATTATGTTCTTCTGTTCCAATTCCAATCGTTGCAGATTTTTCTGAATGAAATCATTCACTGTTACAATGAATTGCACACACCCAAACTCACGCCCACTTTGTTTAGTGTTCCGTTGTTGCCGTTGCCGTGCACGGCACCTGTTCCACCCTTGTCACATATTTACATCACACAGAATAAGTTCACCCCCAAAATCGGCTCTCTTTACTCTTGTTGGGAAAAATTTTTGTACTTTCTTGTTGTTGACATGTGGTGACATACAGTACTGTGTAAATTTTGAGAATGTGGACTTTGTTTAAACTCTTAAGATGTCCAACTAAAAAATAACCGAAATATTTTTGTGACTACATCTATAAGGTGGTCTTTGAAAGAAAAATGTCACAAACAGTTGCATGGCCATTACGTATTTTTCGATTTTAAAGCTTTCTATAGCTCGAAGTGACCCAGTGATTATGTGACTTTATTAAGATTTGGTTTCCCCCTAACATGTTTACCCTACGAAAGTTCTTATTTTTTTTATCATGATCTGTAAAAATGTACAGATGTTTGTATGCAAATCTGTATCCCCCGCGACTTGTGTCAGCCGCTACATAAGTCTCGTGCGACACTCTGCAGATGTGATGGCAGCAATGAATACAACTGTGTGAAGGAAAGGCGCATCGCCTGAGAATATAGAATAGAAAAGCTGACCTAGCCGAATAGTGGTTACACAAACTTGGTGAAGTGTTGTTGATTTTTTGATTGTTTTCGAAAAATTTCGCAGCAGAATTGGCAACTAAAAAGACACACCGACTAAATATACAATAAAGAGGCAAAGAGAAGAATACGTTCAGTAACAACACAAAAAATCAAAGAAAACCAACTTATTTAGTAACTATATTTTTGGCAGACCTCTGTTTTACGTTTACCTGGTACCCACATATAATTAATAGTTATGCGATCAACGTTATGAGATCACCGAAAACTTGATAAAAAGAAAAGCGAAACGAGCTTATTACTCGCGCATACTCTCGTTTATTTACATACTGTGGTCAATTTAATATACATATGTATGTATATACATATGTACATATATTTACATATGTATGTGTAGGTACCTTTATTTGGTTTTATGCAAACCGAATTATGAAGAAAGTAAAATATAGTTTATATATGGAATATATGTATGTATGTTATAAGTTTATATAAGTATGTTATATATGTATGTATATATAAGCACGTTTAGGCAAGTATATATTGATATGTATTTGAGTATGTTTATACGAACAACTCTGAAAATAAAAATAAAAAAAAACAACTCCCTAAAAGTGATAAGCAAAGGTACGACCATATGTACATATATGTATGTATGTATGTATGCATATGGTTTCGCTACATACATTTGTATTTATATGCAGTATTTGTAAATCCATAGAAGTCATCTACTACAAAATAAGTCAATTCGTAATATTTCGCCGAAAATCTAATCATACATACATACAAATATATAGAAGACAACACGCCACCGCAGTCACTAAAGTAAGAAAGCATTCGGCGCTAAATCATACATAACTGCACAGTGTGACTAGCATATATGATTTTGGGTAACAATTTCAAAGTGAGCTGAATTATAATGCTTATAAATTCTTTTTTGGGATTTCCAGTGTAGATCATCATAACGCAATATTTTAGGCACAAGAATGAAAGAATATATATTTTTTTCATATATCCGCAAAATTTCAGTGGATTTTATTCAAAGTTGTACAATCTTATAACAATGGTATTGAGAAATCTAATTAATTTGGAACTAATCATGGACCACAATTTCGAGTAACAAAGCACAATAAAATTATATCCCTTTTTTATATATGACACTTTAATCAGATAAACGTTCACTAGCTTTACTTTTTTAAATTCTTTAGTCAAATACTGTAAATATGCAAAGTTAACATTTAGAATCACTAAACTACTGAACTACAATTTTATTTAAAAACGCTTAACTTATAACAAACTTCACTTAATCAAAACATGTTTTTGCAAAATAGATTAGTGTGAGAACATTTTCATTTATGTGTTAAAAGAACCAGTTGGGCGAAATATATTTCTTTTTTTCTTAATCGAAAATGGAAGTAAAACAAACGAAATGTACATTTTAACACTTACAGAAAGTTAATTTTGTTCGCATTTTTAGTACATAAAATACACAGTGCGTGCACTGAAGAAAGTTTCTTCAAAAATATGTATAAAAAATATAAAACATACCGCCAAAATGAAAGAAACAAAATATTAGTCGACTACCAAAAATACACATCTACATATATGCATATACGATGTTAACTGAACTTTATGCAAAATTGCTTCATTCACTTTATTTGCATTTAGGTTAGCGCTTCCAAAACTTTATTGTAGGCATTGTGTACTAAAATATTTTATTTCTTCCTACAAATACTCTCTTTAACTGTTTGTGCATTAGACGGCTTGTACGTTTGACTAGTGCTAACGTGCAAATTTAGTATGTGGTTCGTCGGTTTGTGATTTCGTTTTATTGTTAGTATTTCTGTGGATATACATACATATGTCACTTCTATCGTCTGTTTGACGCTGTCCCCCACCATTAATATGCTTAATTTTTATTAAAGCTTAGCTTTAGTGAAATATCCGGTTTGTTTTTAACATAATTTTGTTGTAGTAGCTTTCGCTTGCTATCTATCTACACACATTCATATCTCCATAAGTGTGTAAATATAATCACAAGCCCACATTATTGTAGGTAGGTTTCAATTTAGCGACAGCTAAGGTGAGCCTTTCCAAAGAAATTTTTGCACGATCAATTCAAATAAAAGTAAATACATATACTTCATACATATCAATTTGCACGCAAACTTAGTTGTAACAGTAGCAATCGCATAGAACTAATTTATTTCATATTAAGAACGCAATGATAAAACGGGTAAGCGAAGTACAGGAAATAAATGGATAAGGAAAAACAATTTATAAATACATTAGCTCTTAATGACTGGTTTTTTCTTCGTCTATTATCGTAAGTGGATTTATTTTTCACATTTTAATTCATATCGAGCTTCATTACTCATTTTTGCACATGTCGGCGCTTTTTTAATGCCTGTCAAACGACGTAATCGATAAAATTCACATGTGGTAGCGAGTGAAAAATCCAACAGGAAAAAAATTTCTCCAATTAGATTTTTATTTTACATCCTTTGAAATTCACACACACACGCACATTTGATATGAAAGATGAAGTTGTTTTCACGCTCAATACTCCTTAAGTAACATTTAATTTTACATTAACACATTAATTTTAACTCGAAGAACTATTAATATTTACTTTTTATGGAGTTTACTATTGAACTTTTCTTCAACGCGTTCCAACACTTTCCCTAATTTTTCTACTGCTTCGGCAGCCGGGTCTGACTGATTGCAAATTGGTGGGAGCTCTATTGAAATACCCCGCTCAGTGTTGCCGAGTTATCGTTTATTTTTCACTCCTATTTCATTTGTGGAACTAAAAGTTAAATGGTGTGGATCTGGGCTAAATAATGTTAAATCCGTAGTTGAATTTTAAAACTATATTACTATTGTCTGTTTGAATTCATAAAACTTCTTAATGTATCAGCAGAAATAATGTTAAAATTCTAAATAAGAGGAATAAGCGAACAGCAAGCACATCGAGCATGTCAATATTTTTTGAAAAAAAAAAAAAATGCAAGATGAACGACTCTGCTCTGTTTACCAAACGTATTTAATTGTAATTTCGGTATGGAAATTTAACTAAAAATGTAATGTATAAATTACGAAAGATTCTTAATCAAATTTATAAGCGGAATCTATAATCCAAAACTATTAAAAGATTGTTATATTTATACATACTTTCAAAGAATGGCTAATATGCTCAAATTCTGTTTAGCTGACAACCCACTCAAAAACAGCTGTTTTTGACAAACGGTTATTCAATAGCCTTGTGGTTATCAGTTTAGTAGTTTTAAATTTTATTTAAAATATAATTTTTAACTAAGTCTTCAATAAAATTGTAAATAATTATTTTTTATTAAAAATGCTGTCTTTACGCACGCTACTGCGAGGTAGTCGTTCATTAGTGACAATTGGTCAACATGGTGTAAAATGTGTCACAACTTCCAAAGTTAATTTTAATGCACGACTTTTAGCACCAATTTGCTGTTCGAAAGTTCCACAACACACAGTTGATGCGCAACAACATCGATTGTACGCTTCCAAAGCAAGCTCTGGCACCAATCCTAATAAAGTTGAAGATATACGCGTTTATTATGGCGGTTTGGCGCCGAGGATGAAAGCTGTAAAAGTATTTTCCCTTGCCACCAGCTTGGCAGGTTTGGCCGCACAACCGATACTATTGGAACAAGGATTGAATATGGGTGGCAAGCCAATGGCAGTATTTCTGTGTGGTTTTGCTGGTTTCTTCACATTCGTGACACCGCTGTTATTGCATTTTATCACGAAAAAGTATGTTACAGAAATTCATTACAACCCAAAATCGGAGGAATACACGGCAACCACAATATCAATTTTGCTATTTAAGATTAAGGTTTGTGAAGAATTTGTCTCTGAAAAACACATTATTGTTAACAATAAACATTTTTTACTTGCAGACTACATTCAAGCCAGATGATGTTAAGGTTCCTGAAGTTCCTGGAATGTTTACATCATTTCTGGTGCATGATAAACCTCTGTTCGTTGATCCTGCCCTCTTCGATGACCCTGAACACTATGCACGTATAATGGGATATGATAAACCAGTGGACTACAAATTAGATTTAACTAAATTGGACAAAACGAATAAAAATGATCAGTGAATTTGTAGAGCAATAAATTAAATGAATTTAGAAAAGTTAAGCCGTTTTTACGAATATATTGCCACAAACTTTCAGCATTTAATTCTGGATGGAAACGATATCGGCTAGCGGCCAATATTTTACCACTAGGTCATAAGCATTGAAAGGGTACTTTCATTTTTTGATAGTTTGTCTAGGTGGGAAAACACTGTTGGAGTTAATTCTAAATAATAATTCAAATAAGTAGAAACCTTGAATTTGATTGCCTTTCATTTATTTTTATTGGATATGTGAATATTTATTTCGAGGTTTTACATTGCTATTAAATCTATGATAGCCACAGCTCCAAAACTGTTAGAAACAGCTGTTTATTTGTTTACCTCGTTGCAGTTTAACAAAGCGTGTCTCTATTATTCCCCAGCGAAGAAAGTATAATAATATTATTAAATAAGTAAAGCGTTGTAATGTCCAAGACCGACCTTAAAATATTTTTAGAATTTAGGTGAGAATACTTTATTTACAAATATTTGCTTTGCCGTACTTTAACAGCTCACAATTTTAGTGCTGGCGCTGAATTGCTATTTGGAAACATTAAGCGGCGGCAGGTAACATTGAATGGTGACGAAAAGTGTGAGTGAACTACAAATATATATTATATCAGCTGTAATGTCTTATAAATTAACATTTCAGGGACCATAAGTAAGCTGCTCAAGTGGATGCACGCCAATATTTTGACAGAGCGTCCAGAATTGTTCATACAAGATGACTCAGTGTAAGTTCTCAAATTGATAGCTATTTAGTAATATGCTTGAAGCGTAAGTTCAGCTAAGTATCTACACATTGAAACAAATATTTTGTTTAATATTTCTAATTAGTTGTCGCTTTTGTTTTGTTTTTATGCAGGCGCCCCGGCATATTGGTGCTTGTGAACGACACGGATTGGGAGTTACTTGTAAGCGTTTTCGAATTCATGAAATTATTGTTTATATTGTTACTGTTGCTATTCTTCCAGGGTGAACTAGAGTATGAAATACAACCGAATGACAACATCCTGTTTATTTCGACGCTGCATGGCGGATAAGTGTGATTATGGACCAATGCATTTTTATATCTGTATAACTTAATTTTTTATATATTTTTACGCAAATTAAAAAAAAAAACACATTTTTTACTCTTAATTTTTGCAAAAAATTAATACTTCCAGGGGGAGATATTAAAAATACAGTGGAAAATAATATTGATCTATTTTATTGTAAGCAATATAAATATGTATATCCATGGTTTGCATATTAGCTACAATAATTGGTGTATGTCTATACTATTTAATGGTTCTTTATAACTAGTAGCACATTGGAATTGAATTTTGAATGCGTCTTAATAGCGCAAAGCCAGCGTGCTGGTCTTTTGAATCATAATGCCTATGTTCAAATCCCACGCACGGTGATTATTTCAAGTGCGTTGCGCGGTTTTTAATGATGTAAAATTTTACTCCCGAATAATCATGTGGGCCTTTGCCGCTAGCGGCGAAGGGACGTAATGCTGACAATAAAACTGTGCGCGCTTTTTGCTGCAAAAATAAATTTTCCAACTGTTGGTTTCATTCAATTTAAAAATTGTTTATGGTTATTATTTCTTTTATTTAAGAAAAAATGCACTTTTTTAATTTAAATTTTTTATTACATTTTCTTTATTTTTGCTGAACATGCAACTTATACTCGTAAATACATATGTATATACACACGGCAATGTGTGTAGTAGTGATTACAGCAATTCAAATATTTATTACGCAGATTACTAATTTCCAATTCGATAAAAAATAACAGTACACGCATTATAATGAGGATATCGTATATACATAGTTATGCACTAATTACTGTAAAACATAGACCTTACTTTGTGATACGAAAATGTGACTATGCTAGCGAACGTTAAAATATTAAATGTTGCGAAAAATCATAGATTATTTCACTTGTGTCTACATTGTACAGAGACATTTGCATAAATATTAAAGCTTGTGGTAATTTTATTAGACAATTCAAAATATAGCGGATTCCAATTTTATGGTTTACTTCAATTCTTGTTTTTGCAAATAAAAAATTGACACTTCGAAAGAGAATTCAGCCAATTCAGGACTTCATATAACACTTGTGTGTGTATGTGTGTGTGTGTGTGAAGGAAAAATTAATTATACATACACATATGTGGGAGCTTATTAAAACTGTTTTGTGGGTTTCGTATTATATTTTAAGTATTTAAAGCGAAAGGCATATAGCACTGGTTCAAAGATTTACAACTACATACATACATATTATTTAACAATATTTCATTTTGTTTTACTCTGCGCCTTTTACAATATGCACTTATTTGTAATGAAAATGCTTGAAATATATTTCTGTTTATTTCTCAAACAATAATTGGGGCGCGTACCTAAGTAGTTGGCTGTGGCTTAGAACTAAAACTATAAACCAATTGAAACGAAAAATATACAACAAAAACAACAAAAAAGAGATTACATACAATGTATGTATGCATGTAAGCGCCATTTGTGTGTGTTTGTAAGTATGTATTCTGAAATTTAGTTTTGTTGTTGTTGTGTGTACACATAAAAACACTTAGCATTTAATTATCGTATTTCACTAATTAATATTAAATAATTAATGATAAAATTATTTAAAAATTATTGCTAAGTTTTTTTTTTAGTTTTTATTTTTTTGTTTTTGTAATTGTTCGGTACTATGTGCTGTTTTAACCTCGTTTTTTCTCAACTTTCGTGCTTTTCGAAATGTCGCAGAGAGTTGCGCCTCGCCCGCAACTACGGATTGCATTGGTCGGTCATGCTTATGCGTTCCGTTAAGGCCGCTTGTGTTGATTGTTGTTGTTGGTTGAGTTCCTTGTGGTGGGGATGGTGTTTCAGCAGATGGAAGCGATGGCGGCGGAAAATCACCGTGCTGTCGCCGACGGTGGCCGCCGTGCCGCTGGCGTTCGGCGATGATTTTGTTGTTGCTTTTGTTGTGGCATTTAACCAGCTGGTTGTGACATCCGCTGGCTCGTGATCGGGCGTCATTGAGATGTCGGACAGTATGCCGCTTTCTGCATGATGGAGACATGATTGATTTTCTTTTTGCAAAAATTATAAACCGTTAGTGGAAATAGTGTGTGGAGACAAGAGGATGCAACACGGTAATACAAATACATACATACATATAGAGTGATAGTAGTTGGAAATTATTTACATTTTAGAATTTTGAAACCATAACGAATTCTCAAAACTGCTAATAATACTGATAAATAAAGTTGAAATAACTGACAAACACACATACATGCACTTGAGCGTGTGTTTGTGTAAGCCAGGCTTAGACTGCAAGCTGTGGCAGCATTTTTCGATTTTACAAAAATAATAACTTAAGTGTAACTGTACAAATAGTTTTTAGATAAAAAACAGTTAGTCAAACATAACTTTTTAACAGAAACACTAAACTAAAAACAAAAACAAATAAAATTTAACAAATACAACAAACAAGAAGCATTCAAAAAAAGTAACTCAATTCAAGCTCAATACCCATGGAGAGTTGACTGACAAGCGTGGTTGAGCGTTTGGCGCGCGCCGAGCTGCCATTTCCGGCGCCACTCTTACCGCTGCCGCTACGACCGCTGTGACCGCTGCTGCCACTGCTACTCAGCGTGTTTGTATTCGTGCCGCTGGCAGACGCATTCGCCGCCGTTGCGCCGCCAACACCGCTCAGCGTGAGAGTTTGCGTCTCGTTGATTAGCTCCAGCGCATGATGGCTGCTGACAGCGCCCGGCGTTGTTTTGCTGTTGCAGGCGTTGCCAACCACGCGCTCGTGCCCCGAAGAGCTGCCCGTGCTAAGTGAGGAGCTGCTGGTGCCGCTCGACAGTGAACTCTCGGAGATGAAGGAACTGGGCCGACGTGCATCCTTCTTGACATCCAATTGCATGCCGGCGAAGGAGTGACGCAGTTTGGGCGCTTTAATGAGAGGAAGGTGGAGTTAGTTTTCATATCAAGACTTCAGCGTTCTACTCTTACCTTTGCCGAGCTGTGATATTGTTATGGAGCGATCGTTGATTTGATTGTTGCTGGGGCGTATGTCGAGACACGGTTTGCTGCCGATTCCCATCGAAGACATTTCGGCTAGGCGAATTTCTATGAAATACATAAAGGGAAAATGTTATTTTCAAATATAAGTAACAGTTCTAATAACGGAAATGCTAGATGAAAACTATAACTCCTCGAATGAAATGGAAGTAGTCGGAAAATTTCAAGTTAGCAAGCAGAAAGTGAACTAGTCTGAAGAAGCGTGAGCTTTTAGCAATAATCAAATATGTCATTAAAGATGTTTTCACTTTCTTAACATCATACTACTGGATTTAAACCCTCTCCATTAAATTACCTCGATTTCGATTCGCTTGTTTCCATAGCAACTTCGATATTTCCTCGGCCCAAGCATTTTTTATGTCCTCCGACATGCACTGCAACGTCCAAGTATCTTCCGGTTTACGTTTACGGAACCAAATCTCAAATTTCGTTTTCGAATCGCCCACATGCGCAGTTAATCCGATATCTGACGTCTTAATGCTGTTCTTATAGATATAAATGTCCAAGTTCTGCAGCAGAAAGGTAAAAATTTTCAATTTTAAAAACTTTGTCTTTGAGTAATTTTCAATAACCGCTAACCTTTTGGTCTGGAAACCGGCGCGCTTTACTAAACAGCACAAGATCTTCGAAGAGAAAGACTTGTCGCAGTGACTTTCTGCCGGTACGTCCTTGCCAAACCAGAAATTCATTTTGTCGCAACAGACGTCCTTGTTCCTTCACATTGACATCGCAGTCCCGCAACGAGTCCATAGCTAGCAGATCATTGCCATGACGCAGTTGAAATTTAACCATTTCTTCAGCGCGGTGCAGTTCTTCCACATCGGCGGCGATCTCCTGTAGTGCGGCACCCTGTAGAGTGAAAAGTACAAGTGGTATTAAGAAGGAGAATATGTGGTCAAAAAAAACGGCGTTTTGCAGATTGTAGATATAATACTATTTAGTGGGTTTACTTATGACTTAGGACTTTGAAGAAGTGAAGTGTTATTGTTGCATACCACAATTTTGTAAGACATAGATTCGGCCACGGATTCCTACAGGAAAAGTGAAATTTATTAAGCTCTCCTAAAGATTTACGACTTTATCGACCATGAAACGAAATATTCAACTCTGGTTGAATTTTTCCAACACTTCGAGAACTATTAGTCATTAATGTTTTTGCGGACAAATCGTAAAGTTATTTTGCAATCATCTCCGAATCATTCCAGTGTAAAACTAGTCGAAAGTTCCATAAAAGCTCTAAGTACCACTTTATGAATGAAAGCTTTTAATTTTACTCTACCTTTGAAGGCCGAATCAAAGCTTGGATTTTAACTTACCTCAACGGAATTGCAAGCTTTGACCAATTGTTGCAATAGTAAGGCATATTTTCCCATACGCTGTACAGGCTTCAGTAAATACGAGGCCAAGTCCATCTTGTCATTTAATTCGAACTGTTTGGACTGTAAAAAGAGAAATACATAAGAGTTATATTAGATTATAAGTGATACCCACTTCCATTATAAGCTTAAGAAGCTTTTTTAAGCATTTAACATTTTTGTGGCTTTCATGCGAGCTTTTTAAAAACTTTCACGAGGCAATTTAATGTAATAAATTTCTGATTTTGGTTTAAGAAAAATCCCACACATTCACTCACCTTAAAGAATGCCGTGCCGTATTCACTCATTAGCGTATCACTTTTCGGTTTGTTCTTGTTGTAAAGCGCATACAAATAGAATTTCGACTCCATTTCCAAGAAGGCGCTGCCAACCTTCAACGGGTTGCGCTCATAACGTTCCAGTTCATTGAGAAAATGCCATTTGTGGAATTCGAAGATCTTCTCAATGTTGCCGAAAATGACATTACGTTGGCCGCGTAACGGCTGCGGTATGTCTTCGCGCAACAACTCGTCAACATAGTTTTCAATGACATAATTCAACGAGTGTACATAGTCGCGTTCCGTGCCAATCATTTCACGCATGATCAATAGAAGCGTTCTACAAAACACAATTCAAAAGCGAAATAATGGAGACGCACAAGGTCAGTGTTTGAATGAATACAGAGAACCGAACAAACGACAGCTTACTTTTGTATTTTCGGATCCAAGCAACTGATTTCATCCAACTTCGACAATTCCAAACTTGAGGCGTGGTACTGCAGATGCGCATTCGCCTCCATGGGTGAGTGTATGTCATTATAATGTTTAATAGGGCGCTCATAGCACTCGAAATCAAGCTCATCGCTGTTGAGACACGAACTATTTAAATTAGAACACAAAGTCATGCCATCGACGCTCGCAACTTACCCCTTGCTGTACAAATTGACCGCTTCGTTGAGGCTCTGGCACGAGCAGACGCGCGTTAACTTCAGATTTCCTTCGCAGCGCTCGCAGCCGCCCACACCGGAATCGGCAACCTTCGATTGCTCCTCCTCGCCATCCTCCATTTCGAGTTCCTCACCGTCTGCGTCCAGCATTTCATCCATATCCTCCATATTGCGACTCTCACGCCAACACTGACAGGTTTGACCGTCAAATGAACCGATTCCCGAACTGGAGCGATGACTAAGGCGATTCATGCGCGGCAGCGGTGTACTCGTTATAACGGCGACATGTTGCAGTTGTTGTTGCAATTGTTGTTGTTTGGTTAAACTGCTGGTGACGCTATTGCTGCGATAGTTGAGTGTGAGGTTAAGACTATTTGGTTTATTGTTCTTATTGTTGTTGGTGGTTTCTGCTAATTCCGTTTGATCTGTCGTCGGCTCGTTGTTGCTGTTTTCTCGCTGTTCCTGACGGAATTTCTCAAGCAATTGAGTGGCGCCTGAAATTTCGGCCAGCCGTTGCGCCTCCTGTAGTAAGTGGGCCTCGAGCTGGTGTGTCAGCAGTAGTTGGTATAGTCTGGTTGCTGCTTCTATGCGTTCTCGCGCCAACTCAAGCTTTTCAGCGAAGCAATCGAGTGCGGACTTCAGGTTGACGGCGCTCTCGCGCAGTGGTTCAATGTTGACTGCCGCATCGTGCAGATCGCGGCCCTTGGCCAAGTGTTTCTAAAAGGGTGAAAATCAGTTAGTTATTATATACTGAAAAAGAATTGTGCTACGTACAATGACTAAGTGAATTTTTTATTTTCTAAAAACGACTTAACTCTAAATAACCATATTTTACTTGACGACCGTACTTCGGTTCTACGCTTTTGGAAACTTGGCCACCATTTCCCCGTTAGAAGCTCAAATTCAAACATATGTATGGTATACATATCTCAGAGTTTCAACAGCAGACCGAAGGAAAGTGGTAACAAATTTTCATCTTATAGGTCTTTGGAGACCTATAGAGCAATAAATATTGGTGCTATGTCCGAGTTTAGTATCTGGTATGCAAGACGATCGTCTTATATCACTTTGAGTTCAAAACACGAACTGCGGGATTCTCTTCATGGGAATTATTATATAAGTCCCAGAGCCATGAACGAAAAGTATAAACTATATTGAAGTTTGACTTGAACGTTTAAGAAAATGTAGGTTCCGAGTCGGACATATATAAATGGAATCGTTAAGGAATAGTTTAGTATGTTATCATGTTCTTATCATGTAGTTTTCTTATCTTTGGAGCATACTTGGGTGTATTCCAAATTAATTTTGCCATAAGTATTTGTACAAGTACTAGAGAACAAGAACTTACAACGTATACGACCAAGTAATATGCGGAACGTATAGACGCTGTGTCGCTTCTAAGTTCCCATCAGAAGATAAATGCTTAGCACAAGAGACTGATACAGAATTAACAGTTTAAGAATCACATCTAATTCATTCTGACAGAAGAGCTAATCTGACAGAACATAAAGAATTCCAAAAACAAAATCTATTACCATACCCTTAAAATACATTTACACTTTTCATTTTATAACAGTTATCATGTTTCTGATGTAATATTTATTTATCCACTTATCAGCTCCGATCCAATTGTGGGTTCCTACACTTCTTGTATTATTGTAGCAAAGTGCTGAGTATATGTACATACATATGTACATATGTATTTATACTTACCATCGAAATGAAATAATATTTTTCGAACTCTTGCTCCTGCTCTTTAATGGCGGATTCAGAGTCCAGCTGAAGACTGGCGAAGCGTTGTAGCGAGTCATTGCCGTCACTGGTGATCCAAGATGTTACCTGTAATTTGAAAAAAAAAATGTGAATAAGATTTTATAAAAAGGAAAAATTATTGAAAATAATGATAAATGTTAAATAATTATAACCTAAAGTTAATTTTGATTTACAAAGTTTGCAGGTGGAAACGTTTGTCGGTTGTGCTCAATAGCCAGAAGTTAAATTTTGGATTCATGTTAAATTAATTATCGCTTTATGGGGTAAGGATTTACCCATAACTGGTCTCTTTCCATAAGTGTCTTCGTGTCTTGTTAAAAAGCTACTCAAAAAACATATTCAGCTGAATTTGGATGCCTGCAACTCTCTGGGTCGGCTAGTCATGTTTTACTACATAAATAGGAGAAAATGTCTAATCCGATCAAATTAGACCGGGACTAAAGAAAACTTTAATTTGCAAAGCCTTCAAAATAGGCTTCTTTTAAGCATATACAAGCATACGAAAGCTTGATTCAATTTTCTATACACTTGTAAGGGATGGCCTTCAGTGTGTCTCCAGCGAATTTTGGGCCCATTCGCTAGCTTGTTGAACAGTTTTGACGTCATTTTCATAAACCCACGTCTCGCCACTAGTAATGAGTCTATTATTGACACGCCTCATACCCAAATATTGGCTAGTCGAAAAAGTATTTTCGTATTTTGTCAATAGGTGTCGTTGCAGTCGTACAGGTATTTTGTATAAAAGAGTGAAGAATGGCATGCAAGCCACCATTGAAATTTGTGAAGTTTACGGAGACGATGCTGTATCAGTTCGTGTAGCATAACAAGGGTTCGCTCGCTTCCGTTCTGGTAAGTTCGGAATTTCGATTTACACTGATGGAATAATGTGTCTAGCAGAAAAATGGCAAAAAGTGGTCGACCAAAATGGTACATATTTGTTTATTTATTTATTAGAAAAAATATGTATATATAAAAAAATATGTTGAATTTTGATTAGAAATGCGAAAAGACTTTTTCGACCACCCAATATTAACCAAAATATGTTGACACAATCGACAAGCTAACTGACATATGTATGTATGGTTATCGAATTTCACTTGAACATGAAAAGAGGCTGTACTATTCCAAGAAAAAAAGCTTTTCGTTTCGGTTTGCGCGCGCGTTTAAATGGACCAGTCCGAGTCAAATTTGATCAGTTGGAATGTTGTTCTTTGGATCGACTACGTCTTTAGCCTAAGCATTTGGTTATATAAACAAGTGTAAAATAAATAAATAATAATTTTTTGTACGTACTAGATAGCAATAAATCTGACTGACGGAAGAAGACACAAGATAAAATATAATCTTATCATGCAGATTTTGAAGAAGTAATTAATTTATGAGTATTTAAATAGTGATATTTATAGAAAGCAAGGTAATGTTTGACTTTCTTCTTCTATACGTGTGGAGAACCGCTCTTAAGATTCTCGGTGATATCATATTTGATAAGAAAAGTTTTATTTTTTGGTGTTGTTGTGTAGTGTAGTTACCAAACGCTTGATGTAATTTGATAACCCTTTAAATAAATAACAAATATTTAACTATTTTGAGGTTTGACAATTGGCGCAAGATACAAAAAAGTATTGCACATATTCCACATACACACATACATGTACGTGCTGTAGCAGAAAAACGCAAAGCAAAAGCAACCAAACATTTTAGCTCGACGCTTTGTAAATAACATAAACACCTTGCAATTATTGTGTTATGTTATGTTTGCCCTCACATGAGTATGTATTTGTAAATGTGTGTGTGTGAGTATATGTATATGTTTTTGGGTATGTCAGCTCTTGTTGTTATAAACAGTTAGTTAGTGCTTATTAGATACGTATATATGTATGTATGTATGCTCATAAAATTAATATTTGATAAGGAAAGTGATATGGAGGCACTCGATTTTCGAATAGCTGTAAGGTGGCGTGAGGCTTCAGCGCTCATTTTATGGAACTAATATTAACTGCAAACAAGAGTTATTTCAAAATATAATCCTCTAAGAAATTTTAAAATTTTTTTCCAAAGAAAATTTTTGTAAAAATTATGTGAGTTTGTTTTTTAATATTTAGGATTTTTGGACTAACAGTTGTGAAAAAATAATTTTTTGAAATTTTCATTAAAAATAAATATAATAATTTTTCCTTTATTAATAACACTTATTTGCATACAAAACCATTAGTATTATGAAAAATAATTAGTTTGGCTCAAAATACTGAATATTTTTAGTTCAATAAATTATAAAAAAAAATTGTTTTAAAATTTTTTATTTAATTGAATTATAATTTTTTATTAATAAAAAAAGAAATTTTTACTACGGTAACTTTTACTATATTTATTAACTGATATTTTATGTTGCTAAATAAAAAAATATTTTATTGACATATTTTAATTATTGAGACATTTTTAGCTTTATTTTCAAATTAATAAAAATATGAATAAGAATATTTTAAATAACGGCAGCCCTAGCTGATAATGTGTATAAAAAAATTTTGAGGAAAAAAATACTTATATTTTTAGCAAAAAATACATATTTTTAATTATGGAAAACAATTTTTTTTTTGAAAATTCTTTAAAAAAAATTTTTTCAACTAATGGCAAACCTTACTACAATTATTTGATTATCAAACCATTGAATTGAGTAAAAAAAATAACAACAATAAAAAAAATATTTTTAATTATGACTTATGATTTTTTGGTTTAAAAAGTATTTGTATATACATTTCATATTTTTAATTGAAAAAAATTATTTTTTTGTTTAAAATTTTTTATATTTTGTTTTTTTTTTTTTGTTTTTATTATAATATTATAGAAAAATTTATCTTATTCAGTCTTTGGGGACTAATTTTCCAGACATTTATAATTAATTTTTTAAATTTAATTTTATTATCAGATTTAACTAAACACCCTGTAAAATGTGTGCAACCGTCGAAAAAATCGCACTTAATCGAAATTTACTAATAGACATTCTACTCTGCATATAAACAGAGCGGATCTATACACAACACATACATACACACACACAAACATACCTATATACAAACATACAGATGTAGATATACAAATTATAGTCGGCTATTTTCGTAGAGATAAGCGAATTCGCTCCCATTCGTTCACTAGTACTCGCTCGGTTTAGTTGGCACAGTTTTGTGTCCGAATAATTGTATTAAGTATTGACACACGTACAAACAAACGCACATATAGTATATTTCAAATGGAGCTCACGCACAAAGAACGCACGGAAATGGTAATAAGCAAACAAAAAGCACAATTTTCTAGCTAGAAATAGAAATTTCAATATTTTTTCCAACGCAGAAAAAGCACATGAGCAAAGTGCTCAGCGGCAAGGAGAAGCCCTTCGATGGCCTACGCGCCCGCACCATTGTGCTGCTCACGCATCGAACTAACGGCGCAGAAGTTTTCCTGAAGATGACTCAGAGCCAGCCTCTGCGCATGAATCGCTACACCGCTTGGAAATACTGCAATCTGTTGCACACGGCCTTGCGCCACGGCACCCCACAAATACTCGAGCTGATGCAGCAGCCGCCACAACAACAATTACTGTATGCATTAAGTAACTATTGGGCCTATCATACGGATGCTCTATGTGCTTGCATACTCGAGTATTTACAATTGTTGTTGCACAAAATCAGCTTCCACCAGAACTATGCATTCTTCACCGGCGCTCTGGAAGCCGACATCACCAAGGAGTGGGATCTGGATCTGTGGTAAGTATGCAATTAAAAGAAAGTCGTCATAATTGTATTTTCATCACTCCACTTGTCGCACTTTCAGTTTTCAGTTGTGCACCGACATCTTTGATTATTTGGACCATTTGCTTACGCTGCAACAAGCCATCTTTTCGAGCTTGACCTTGCAACAGCTCGCTGTGGCCACACCCGAGACACTGTGTCGCCTGCAACCGCTCATCAACATCGCCGCCGAATGCAGCATTCTATATGATCAGGCATCTAATGCAATGGCCACTGTTTGTGGCAAGTTGCCGCCTATCGATGTGATGGGCTTATGTAATCGCTTTTATGCGCTCTATCAGCGCTTACGTGGCTTCTACTGCTCGCTGCAGCAGGCGAAGATTATACTGAAAATGGAATCTGTGCCGGAATTGTCCACGACCGTGCCGGATTTCTTGGCATTTAGTAACAGTAGCACTTGTGGCAGACAACCGACCGCACCGCCAGTGTGGCAAGTGGAGTAATTTGTGGAATGGAGAGGCGGTGCTGTGTGTTGGAGCGCGGGTATTAGAGTGAGGTGGGGAGGTGGCAAAGCAACAATTGTGATCGTAATATATATACCATATATGTATATTTTCGGATTAAATTAGATTAGATTAGATGTTTAAAATTATATATGTGACATACGTATGTGTGTGTGGGTACACAGACAGTTAGTTCAAACGATTTTATTTTTATTTAGATAACTTTTTTTTAGCCAAAATTGAACGTTTAATTGATATACATAATTAATCGAAAACTATTTCTAGACAATATTTCGGTTTATTGCAAAAAAATTTACTGCAATTATGTAATTGAAAAATAATCCAAGTATTTTAATCGCATTAGCTAAGTATTATAATCCGGAAATATAATATATAAACTATGCTGTATCAAAATGGGCTTTCTTTTATGTAAACTCAGCCGTCATGTGATGTTATAACAGTTTAATTATTGGCTATCATCTCTTTTCTCTCTAACATTCGAAGTGTGGTAGCTTCTGAGCAAACTCAATGACATTCATGGTTTTAATTACGTCAAATTCGGTGACAGTCATAATTAAATTCATCCTAATGGTTCGTTTTTAATTTTAAGGGTTGAATTTGTTTAAAATACAGACAGATCGAAACTATAATATAGTCAAATAATATTCGTCATTCTACCAGGTGTGAAGTGAGCGTTAATATACAAATGTGTTCCTGTTTGGTTGGCATGACATCTGTCAAACATATTCAATAACCTTACAAATAAATAACATCATATTTTTTTCATTCCGCTGAAAATGTCAAATTTTTTACCGAATAGTGATAATTTGTGGAAAGTTTTAATATTTTGATTCCATTTGAAGTAAAGTCGCATCGAATGCTTGTCGAGGCGTGTGGGGATCATGTTCTATCAGAAGCAACATGCGAAAGATGGTTTCAACGGTGCAGAGAGAATGATTTTGATGTGAGAAATGAAGAACGTGGATGACCACCAAAAAAGTTTGAAGACGCCCGATTGCAAACAATATTGGATAAAGATGATACTTTGAGTCAAAAGCAAATGGCAGCCATGCCAAACGCTGCACACCAAACACTTTCAGACCGTGTGAAAGCACTGGGAAAGATCCGAAAGTGTGGAATATTGGTGTCATCTAGTGAAACTATTAATACTAATCGCTACCGACAACAAATGATCAATTTGAAGCCTGCATTCAACGAAGAACGACCAGAATTCGCCAGAGGACACTTTAAAGTAATTTTGTTATACGACACAAATCAAAATCGCTTCAGGAAGTACTTGGCTGGGAGCTGCTACCTCACCCGCCGTATTCACCAGACTTGGCTGCTTCCGATTTCCATTTGTTTTCATCGATGGGATACGCATTGGCTGATCAGTAGTTCGATTCCCACGTAGAAGTCGGAAATTGGGTGTCTGATTGGTTTGCTTCAAGAAACGAACTTATTGGCATGGTATCCGCAAATTGCCAGATGCGAGTTCAAAATGTGTAAAAAGCAATAGTCAATACGTTTTTTCTCTCCCATTCAAAATTAGTTTCTCATTTTCAGAAAAAAAATGCTCATTTCATACCACTCACTTATCTTGGCTAAAACAAAATAATATTGATATTAAGAATCACATATTTCGCTATATTTTCTCACATGCGAGGAAAACTGAGTCAACATTTCGAGGACAGAAGAACTGGATGCCACCCACCTACTCATTATATGCATGTATTTATGTACTTGTGTATATTATATTTCCATAATCTAATCTTCTTTGTGTCATGGCAGAGCGCGTAGTCCACTTATATGCGGCATGTGTGGTCCCAATAAGTACTCGTTTGTCCTTTTTATTTACATTTATTATAATATTATTTACTCTCAATTGTGCGGTGACACAAATACAGGCATGCAAATGCCATATATGTACCGTCAAATCCCATTGTCCATTCACCCGCTTTTGCTGACGCTTGAAATCGTGCGACACAACGGTATCGATGACTTGTTTACCAATAATTTTTGCTGCGATAAGACACGACAAATTCAATGAAAAATGTAATTAAGTCAATGCAAAAGAAATTAAGGCTTCCGAGGCAGCGAGTGGAGACGGGGAAATGGGGAATTCCAAGTGGCCAGAGATACAGGCAAATGAGCTTATGCGTAGACATATAGTGCATAGTGTGTATTGTAAGTATTGTCGATTAGAAGTACACAAATTGAATGTTCTCAGAGTAATTAGAAGCAGTTTGTATGTTTCATGGTTGAGGGTCTGATGTTAAATGTTCTTTAGCCGAAAAGAAAATATTGTGCTCTCTTATCAGTCTAACACTCGATCAATATTTAATTATAAAGTACTATACGAGGGCTATATATCACGACGAATGCCAAATAGCATTTGCAGTCGGAATTCCCAAAATGACTACACGCGTCTTGATATAAAATCATATGTATGTACTACTTATGTGGCTAAATGCGAGTGCGAACGTTGATTTCGATGCGTCATACCCTCAAAAATAGAACAAATGTTATCGGAATATAACACACGTGATAGATCAATTGAAATCTGAAGTTCACTCTACATAACATGATCCACCTCAGCTCTCTTATCGCAATATTTACATTTGAAAAAAAAAAAAACAAGAAAGTTATAATTTTGATTAAAATACTTGAGAGTATGTGAATACTTCATCATTTCTCTATGTGATTTATGTCAGTTGCTTGTTCGTTTCACATAATGCAAAATCTGCAAAATTTCCATGTTTTACTTACAAAAAGTCGAGGGCACAATAGACCAAAGGTCGCGGTGCATTTCCCATCAATAAATCTACAAAAATGTTTGTCAAAGCGTCAGTAAGTTTATAATCACGTGAATTTCGAAGATTTTTATGATTGGATTATCAGATGGACCAAGTCTGAGTTGAGTTGCTCGGTTAAGTCTACTAAGAACAACTAATATCGACTTGTGTTGTAGTGACAAAGGTTCTCCTGTAGCTGAATACTCGTATGTGCCCTCAATCATTATCCGTTTGTGAGTACACGTATCTAGACCTCAATCGCATACCCCTATTACGGTTTACAACTCCACTCAGATGACAAGAATTTAAAACAATTCAATTTCAGATCAGTCAAACTCTATTTTGATATTACATACTTCAACTATTTTCAGTTGAAGTTTCATTGGTGTTACCAACCTAGAAACTGAAGACATGACAGATAACACTATTTAACAAATCTGTGGGGTATTTGTTGTGTCCTGATTACGAATTTAAGTTCAAAATTTTCCATCACATTCAGCTAGTTTTGTTTGTCATTTTAGTTAATGGTGGTGATTTGACTTCTACTCCCCTTGACTACAATACAAAAAATCCTACGTGTTAGGAAATTTTTGCTGTCATATTTGGGTTTAGCAACCAAAAATTAGCAAGAAACAGTCCCAAAATGACTATAAACTAGTGTAGTTAAATAACATAAAATTTTTAAGAAAAATCAAAACAATTCAATTCAGGGAAAACTTATTAAAATCGACATTAGTTTTGATTAATATTACGTTGACAAAAATGTTTCTCGGTTGTAATATTTTGACATTGCAGTCAACCTTACTGGCTTAGTGTTGAAATCCGTAATACCACAAAACGCGGTAGTTTGGCAACACTTCAAGAGAAACTTTTTTGAGGGACTTAGTTGATATCGAAAACATCAAATTTGAAAATTTCAACCAAAATGCAGTTGAGGTTAAAACCGCGATATAAACCACTATTGTGTCAATTGATATTTTAAAGTGTTGCAAAATGATTATATATAATTATACTAAAACGCTGATTTATAGAACAGACCTTGGAGCTATTTTTGAATGTTTTTTTATTTTATAGATTCCTGTTGAAATATTTGTGGCGAGCAAATTTCTCCGTATTTACAACCATTTTTTATTACAATTATTTTTTATATAATATTATCAAAGGGTTTAAAATTGCATGAATTGACAACAATAAAAATGCTGTTATAAATACCTGCAGAGAGTAAAAGTATGTGAAAAAATAAACAAACTTCACACCGGAGCAAAAGCGAATGAATGCCATTCGTAGAATGCGTTGATAAAAGGCGCAACAAAAGGGAAATTTTCACGACACGCGTGCGAAATCTTGAAGTGCATAACGCCACACACTTCCCTCGCTGTGGCCATGTTTTCACAATGACAATTTTGCAATTTTCTCGCAATCAAAATAGTTTGACTTGCGGCAATGTCAGAATGCACTCTTTGAGTGCCCATGCAAAGTGCTGCAGTGTTGCAAGTAGAGCGCGTGCCACACTGCAGCAAATAGCACGCCTGCTACCGTTGCCGCCATGGCCTTAGCTGGACTTTTTAATGAATGGATAGCAGCGCCATTCAAGAAGAGGAACGCACACACACACAGCAGTAGAAAAGCGACAAGAGCGAGCGCCTAACCACAGAAGTTGTCTGCGACGCGGCAGTAGCTGCAACTGTCTTGTTTCGTGCTTATTGCTGCAATAAAAACTACATATTGTTGTTGCTGCTGTTGCCCCGAGCGATACTATCAATTCAATTGACCGTTGGAATAGCAAAAGCAACTATAACAAGTCTAGATGCCGCGGTGTGGGACAGTGGCGTTAACTGAAATTGCATTGTGGTGCACGCGGCAGGTGATCGTGGCGATACAAATGCAGCGCCGCGCGCTTGTGTGTGTGTGTGTTTGTAAATATAGTGTGCGCCGCTATCCATGCCTGTTGCAAGTCTTACAGCCTCACTAATTCACAGACTGCGCGCATGCCACGCTCTCCGCTTACTCCACAGCGTCGCGTAGCGACCAATTGAGAATTTCTTTATCCAATTTTCATATCTAATGGGATTTTAATTTGAAAATTATTAATTAGTAACTGACAATGTCAGTTTGTCTGTCTGTCCGCAACGGACGCGTTGGCGCATAGCATAGCCGCTTTGGGGTTCGGTCTGTGTGTGTGCGCGTCGGGCGCGCGCCGTTGATGATGATGCGCGTTATGTTGCACGCGCTTGGCAGCGCCTTAAGTGGCATGCGTGGAAATTGATTGCCGCCGCTGCACTGCCACAAAAGGTTTACCGCATGCGCATGTGGCATGGTAAAAGTTGCTGCCACTACCATTTGTGGTGGCGCGCAGTTGGAGCTTTGGCTGCTCTTAAGCCGCCGTGCGTCTGTGTATGTGTGGTAACAATTTCTGTAGCAGATCATAAAGCATAATTGAAAAATTGACAAATGATGGAAATGTTAGATTTGTGATGTGTGATAGAGCAGTGATTTATACGCCTCGTTGATGGCGAAAAAAATTGTATTTTTTAAATACGCTTAGTTGCACCAGCGCACGCTTGGCTTATAACTGACGCGAATCAGCAAACAGCATTAGGCATCGAAAAGAAAGTGTGCATCTTAAGTTTTTAATTTGAAGATCGTAGATTTGTGTAGGTAAATTATTTTCCCTTTTCCTTCTCTTGTAGAAAAAATCATATAAATTTCACCGCTTTGAGGGTTCTGTTGCATGCGAGGAAAATTTCACTCTTAAACCGTGTCACTCGTATGAAAGAGTTCCAGTAGCCATCGCTTTTTAAATAGAGCGACCAAAAGGCCGTTAGCCGTTAGCGCAACAACAATAGCAACATATGCATATGAAATAATTTTCAACTAAAATATCGCAAAATGGTTGATATATGCATTGTACAGGAGCGGTCCGATAAGTCCTTAGCTCCATCACCCGATAGCGCCACTAACGCAGATCACTTTTCTGTCGTGTGAGCATTCTAGCAGACGTAGTTTTGTTTTTAGTTTTTTTTAAAGAATAGAAAAGGAGTTGTAACGGACGCTTTTTGATTTGGATTCTGGATTTTGAAAGGGATCTTGCTTTGTGAAACCCGAGAGCGCTTGGATGCTGTATATGGTTATTATTTTCCTTTGATGGTGTTCTTAAAGAATTGGAACGAATTCCAATATGGCCGCGTTTTCGATTTGGATTAACCATGATGTTGATGTTTAAGCTCTATGTAAAGGGTTTCTGCGTTGCTGCGTGACTGCCATCGAAACTTGGATCTACTACTACAAACTAGAGACGAAGATCCAGTCGAAACAGTAAACTCCACCCGTCGAAGCTTCTCCAAAGAAGGTGGAGACTGTCCTGCCCACCGAAAAAGAGATTTACAAGGTATAATATACCTCAACTTCCTGGAAAATCGCTTTGCAGAAATTCGTGTCACATAGAGAGGTTATCATCACAACGAGGACTACTTTGCAGTCTTCTATTATATTTACTTTTAAGACAGATCAAAGAAATTAGAGCACTGTTGGGTCAAATGAAACGAGCTAAAAAGTGACTGTCTTGAAAAGCACAAGATTTACAAAAGAAAAACGAAAATTTTAGAAAAATTGGCGATTTACTTCAATATTAAAGTATTTAGCACTATCTTTGTAGACATAATTTTCCTACAGGGTGCTAAAAAATATGTGTGTAAACAAATAGAGTAAAAGATGAGCGACAACAAGTTAGTTGCAATATTTATATGGGTCAAACAATCTTTTAGCGACAGTTGCATTGTTAGCCTTCGGCCAATTTGGAGCTAACTGAAAACAGCAGATATACAGTGGTGGGTGTAAAATGTCATGACAAGGAAGTGTTATGAAAAATTTATAAAAGCAAATTTGAATACGTATTTATGTATGTAGTTACTACTGCAACGAAGAATTAAGTTAGAAAATCGTTTATTTGAAAAATTTATTTCCAATCTTCAAAAAGGAAAAATTTGCTGTTGCCACCATTAAAATGTTAGAAACTGAAAAAATGCAAATAACATTTTTTACAACGTTAACAGTGTTAAGGATAATTTTTTATCACTCACAAAAGTTTTTAGAAAATCTTATATTTGAAAATATTTTTTGTAAAATTACTCGAAAAAATTGCATATCGAGCATTTACGGATAGAGTACTGAAGGTGAATATTTAAGAGCCCGAAATTAATACAGCAGAATCGTATTTCCAAAACTTTTATTTACACTAATTTTCATTAGAAAGGTTATATCCACGCAAACCAAATGTTGACGCCCACCACTGTGCGCGCACTTACACGCATGCCTTCCACCGGACTGCACTTTTTTTTATCTCTGCTGTCTTCGATGTTTTTTGACTGTTGAAATTTGCTCGTTACCGTGATTTATTTCGCACATAAATTGTTGGCATTTTCACACGCGATGCATTCGTCAGCCAAGACATGCAACGCAGTTCTGCACAGAAAATATTTTTATTGCCATTTTTGTGTGGCTTAGTTTTCCACTAACTATGTTTTACAGTAAATTTGAAATCGAGGAAGTCCGTCTGTGGCGCCAATTGGCAACACGCATGCAAATACATACATACTGTACATAGGTGCACATGTGGCATATGTGGCATAGTGGTTGCAAGTGCAGCGAGTGGCCTTAAGGCGGACGCGTTGCAACTGGTTGGAAGGAAGTGGCAAATAGAGATTTGTGTGCATGTAGCCAAACATATGGGCGTGTTCATAGTGTCTGTCTGCAACTCAAAAATAAATAAATGGAAATGATTCAATAAGAAATGGCAATTTCTATGCGTTGTTGTAGAGGCGTTGTTGTGGTGAAATTCACCGTACTTGCCACTGGGCTAATCAGCAAAGGAATTTGCGCAAAATTTCTGTTACTCGTTGTTGTTGTATGCGGATACGCTGCACTTGTTCACTTTCATTTATTTACTGGAAGATGCATTTATAAATATTTAACCCGGTTTTTGATCAGTTAATGAGGTAAGTGGAGCATTGTTGTCGGTGTGTCATTTGAATACAAAGGAAACTCCAAAGAGATAACTGCACTCGTGGCGGAATTGAGTAATTAGCACAGTTATATACATTTATGTCTGTTGATTTTCATTAAAAAATAAGGAAAAAGTAACGATAATATTAACATATTGTTAGGTCTGTGTAAGTTGATGCCTGCGTCTACTTTCTTTTGAATTTACTACTACTTACTTGACGGAAGTTATGTCTCCTGATTGTAAATTTTCTATTTTTTCACACATTTTAAGTATAATATTTCACACTTTTTATTAAAACAGTTAAATATCGATCATAGGAAACAGGCAATACTTTGACGTATTTTTTTATTTTTGAAGGGAATATACGATACGTATACAAAGATTAGTTAGTAAGACTAGTTTACTGAACTTAGGAAAGCTACTGGATGCTTTACTAGTTTACTTAATGGAAACTATTGTGCAACAGAGTAATAAAACCAGAGAAAACATTCAACTTGATGTTTAGCCCTTTATTATTTATATTTATGCAATTATTATTTTTTCAATAGATGGCTGTAATAATCTTCAAAATGTTTTAGAAAGACAAGATTTCATACTAAAACAAATTCTCAGACAGTTTTGTGATTGCTCGACTCAGTGTTGTTTGAACGCGCGATAAAGATTGACACCAGCAAAGAAAAATACAGCATATTTTACAGTTGTTCTTCGAATAAGAGGCAAACCAGGCGGGTTAAAATGTGAATGAGTGTTTTGAAGTGGATGGAGTGATCGTGTTTATGGTCGAGTCTTTTCCGGTAATTTTGATGCCGAAGATGCATCAATTGTCCAAAATATCGATAAAATAATGATTTCGTGCACTCAGAGAAACAACTTTTCTGAACTATTTGAATGGTTGGATACATAGAAAAGCTCGATATGTGAGTACCCCATAAGTTAGTTCAACAATTCTGATAAATAGAATTTCCAACTGCAAATCCCTGCTGAATAGCTACAAAATGTATGCATTTTTGAAGCGGATGATAATTGATGAAAAGTGGGTTGCTTACGACAACGGCAAGTGTGCCAAGCCAATACTGACGGTCAGGAGGGTTTTTATATGTGTTTGATGGTATTAGGTGAGAATCATCTACTACCCAGAAGTAGAATGTTTTGGCCAATAAGAGCGAAGATCAGGACAATGCCAGGCTACATATCGATAGAAACTCGCCAGAAGCTACAGGAGCTTGGTTAGGAGGTCCTTATGCAGCTTTTTTATAGTCCGGATCTGCCACCAAGTGATTATCACACATGCCTAGGTTGAAAAGATTTGCTGGTGATAAATTCGTCTCAAGAGAAGCTTGTAAAAACCCATTGTCTCAATTTTTTGACAATAGGGACGAGGGTTTCTATGATAGTAGAAACCACACATATGAAATTACCCTTAGAATACTTGCTGTCATAGTTTAAAATTGTATATTTAACCTAAATCAGATCACCCTACTTTTTCCAGTCAAAAATAAGCGAAGTTGCACAATCAGTGAGCTGTGTGAGGAAATCAAAAATGTGAAAAACAAAAATTCCTCGGTTACGACCTGATAGCTGTCGATTATCTAAAACAACGATAATATTGAAGAGATTTAAGAAAATTCTTATAAAACGTCTTTATAAAATAATAGAACAAAAACACCATAATTCCAGCGCATCAGTTGGGTTTCGAGCTAACCATTCTACGATTAATTAAGTCAAAAGAATTACACAAGTCATTGAAACAGCCTTTGAGGAAAACAATTCTGTTTTACCGTGTTTTTGGACGTTGCAAAAGCGTTCGATAAAGTTTGTCACAAAGGACTGATGAAATTTAAAATGCTTAAACCGTATTATGATGTCATAAAATCATATTTGTCAGATCGCTACTTCCGCGTTAAACAAGGAGACGAGTATTCTTAGGGAAATGAACGCAGAAGTTCCAGAAGGTAGTGTGTTGGGCTCTGTTCTTTACATTCTGTTCACGCATGACCAGCCCCTAGACTGGTCACAGCCACAGTTGCAGATGATACTGCGCTGCTTGCCGTTGGCAGTAGTGAACATGAATACCTTAACTCCGCTAAATACTTAGGAATGACACTTGATTCTGGTTAGTTCATATAAAAAAAAAAAACGGAAAGAGCTAGACATGCGACTCAAGAATATTAATTGGTTAATTGGTAATAAATCAGTGTTATCCATCGAAAATTAGTTACTTATCTATAAACAAATACTCAGAGCGCTAACGGAAATAATAAGAAAGTCATCCAACTTTTCCCAAATAAAGTACTAAGACTAATTGTCACAGCACCTTGATACTGTAGATGTGCTGATATAGATCGTGATCTAGGCATAAATTCGGTTAATACAGAATTATTAAAAAATGCAGCAGCACATAATGTAAGATTGCTACAGCAATGTAACGAAGAAGTAGCATGTTAACTTTTACAGATGACCCACCAAAACGATTCAAACTCCACAAGCCCAGCGATCTCAAAAATTTGTCAATATTCTCAGAGTAGTGTTGTACTTTTCTAATAACTATGCGTTTAAATGATATTAAAGTTGCTTGTTAGTCTTTCTTTTGTGCCAATCAGTTGCAATGTGATAAAAAAAATCATTGCAAAAATAATGGATTAAATTTAGTAAACTATTTTTTAAAGTTTGTCTATTTTTTTAAGTTTCCGCATTCAGCGCCTAAGCTGAAGAGTTCAGAATGCTAGAAGACTAGAGAGCTCCCAGCTTTGGTTTGCAAGGAATGATAAAGTGTAAGATTGCCATTAAGCCAACAACAGCTCCATTTTACTCTTACAGATAATTAAGAGAAAATTAATAAAAAAATCTTTGCAAAGGCTGCACAAAAATCATAGTAAACTATTTCCAATAAGAAAGTAAAGTGATATATTCCACAGATGCATATATCCAGTCGCATTTTCTGTCGCAATACACTGCGTATGAGTAACATTTTACTGAGATCAATTTTCGGATAAAAAATCTCGCTTACATATTCGGTAATCTCAGCAGCCACTAGTTTAGTCAAAAAATCGCAATTGGGCGAGTGCAGGTGACTTATGGAATGCATCTTTTTCGCTTTATATTTTTTGCGCTTTCCCAATGAATTCCAATTTAGATTCGCTTTCCCAATTAATTGCTTTTAAGAGCACAAAAAGGAAGTGAGAACATATCAAAATATGATATTGCAAACAAATTGACTTCAGATCACACGCGTTCACTTTTTTTCTTATATCCAGTCATTATTTGACATAAATTTTCCACGAAAAATTTTTGCACTTATGCAAATATCCTGTTGAGGCAACTGAGTCCACGCTTGGAAAATTTTTGTTGAGAAAAATGTATTTGTTATTGGTCGAATTGTATGCGCGTCGATCGTTGTAAAATTTGCTACTGACTAAAGTCGAGTTTATTCCAAACCAAAACGCGACTTCACACAGTCATCACACATTCACACGCACGTATATTTCACAGCAAGCATTGCATTCCAATTTCCAAGCGCAAGTGCTCGTCTACTTAGTATATGCACTTATTCCAATGAAATAAAAACGAAGTTAAATCAAAATTATCGATATACACAATCACATCTGTGTGTGTGTGTGTGGATGTGGCGTGAGTGCCTCACAATGAAAATGAAATGGAAAATAGAAATGAAAAGCAAAACACATTCAACAATATGGAATAAAAATCGAAAACAAGTGTGAAAGCAAAAGAAAACGCAAAATATAGAAAAGTAGACAAGCAAAAGTATCTGTTTATTGGAATTAAAACTGCGCTTAAGCGTCACAAATGAACGCGATACGAGGCGATTATAAAGTAAAGTGCGCACACGACTGTAGATACATACATACATATGTGCGTTTGTGTGCGAGCACAAGCAGCTATTTATTTGTAAAAATACATATGTACACACTATACATATGTATGTATGTGCACGTGAACATGCGTTCGCTGGTATTTATTTGCTTTATGAAACATTTAATCGCATCTGGATGACAGCGAAGCGATAGGCGCGCTTCGTGTGTACCAGCCGCTGCAACGCACACACACACACACGCCACACACAGCCAGGCCATACACCACGCAGTCGGCAGCGCTGTGTGCGATTATTTGGCTGCTGTCAGCTGTAAGGCGAGCAGTCGCTGATACCGTTGAAGGCTCAGCTGACCGGCGCATTGCACTGGCTGCCGCCGCGAGTTTTACTTATCAGAGTTGCATTTGCAGCTGCAATGACATTTGGTAGTGGCGGTGCAATTGTTGTTTTCTAACGGCAAGAAAAACAATGCGCCGCGGCGGCCACACGCCAACCATCCCACATACTGCGGCGGCGAAGTGGCCGATGTGGCCGATGTGGGCTGTGGCATTTACGTTTTTATCACTGAAGTCTGCTTTAGTAATTGCTTCCGTGCCGATTGATAATTTAGAATTTGCATTCATGTTTTGAATATATACCTACATATAATATATGCGTACGTATGTAGAGCTCTGTGTTAGAGTAACGGCGTGCATACGCATAAGATTAAATAAGAAACACCATTTTTCTATTATCAACCTGCTGAGGTCACTGTTTCCTACAACAGACAATACAAAGAAAACAGAGGTAAAGTGCTTCCAAGAGAGGTCTGCAGAAAGCAGCACAGTGAATAAAGAAGTGCTCAGATGAAAGTCCAGAGCTTCGTAAACGAAACTTGCCACTAAGATATTGGTGCAACCTTTTTTATATTCGTGTGAAGTTTGATCCCCATATGCCGATTAGTGTGTGTTTGGCAGCTGCTTCTTTACCACGCGAAAGGTTTTTCTGTTGCAGAAGGGCTTTCGGGAGTCTACTTTAGCACGGACAAAAATATTTGAGTGGTTAGGGAAAGTCGTGAAGCCAACGAAAACTTGCCTATGCCTTAATGATATAACTTATAATAGAACAAGTAAGGAAGGGCTAAGTTCGGGTGTCACCGAACATTTTATACTCTCGCATGATAAAGTGATAATCGATATTTTATTATCCGATATTATATTTTTCAAATACCGTATTTGTGTAAAGTTTTATTTCGCTATCATCATTGGTTCCTAATGTATATATTATACAGAGAAGGCATCAGATGGAATTCAAAATAGCGTTATATTGGAAGAAGGCGTGGTTGTGAACCGATTTCACCCATATTTCGTACATGTCATCAGGGTGTTAAGAAAATATAATGTACCGAATTTCATTGAATCCGGTTAAGTAGTTCCTAGACCTAGATATGGTTTTTGGTCTGGTTTGGTAGTTTCCGAGATATGTACAAACAACTTGGTAGGGGGCCGGGTCACGCCCACTTTTCCAAAAAAATTACGTCCCTATATGCCCCTCCCTAATGCGATCCTTTGTGCCAGAGAGATAGTAGACGAACTCAAGAACTTTCATGGATCGCGTTAATACATTTTGGTTAACTTTTTGGGTAGGGAGCGTGTGAATGCTTGATTTGAACCACAATACCTGAATCTTTGGCAAAAACCGCAAAGTAGAGATCGCAGGAGAAATGCTTGACTACGTAGTTGAGGACTCTACATTCATCTAACGCATCATTACTGGTGCCGAGACCTGGGTTAATGAATATGACTGCGAAACTGTCCAACACACTAGCGAATGGTGTTCCAAAAATGAGCCGGAACAGATGAAACCGAAATTCGATGAACTGAACCGAAAGGTACTAAAGGCCATCCAAGGTGAGGTTTATAAAATGTGCATGGAAAATTTGTTAAAATATTGGCTCAAGAGATAATATTACATTTTTTATAAAAATACATGAAAGTGTAGGTCCATTATTTCTGTAGAACTAGCGAGGAGAGAAGCTTGTGGAGTGTCTTTTTGTCTTGTTAACTTTTACATAAACACATTCGCTGGCTGCAGTAGTTCGAAAGTGGCGTAAAACTGCTAGACCTTTGCCTACTTCGCTTAGATCAAGACGGTAGAATATTCTTACATATTCATGTAAACATTTGGCCATATTGTGAGTACCATTTAGCACATTATATAATCTAGGTTGCAGATCGGTCAGTTGAAAAATCTAGTGGTTCAAGCGAGCTTACACTTTTCCAAGGAATTTCAGCCATTTGTACCTATGACCATTGCTACAATTTATAGATTCGATCTGTACTCGATATAATTTATGGCCCAGCAAATTTGCGTAGCGCGAATAAGAACGCTTACACCAACGCGCGCCTTTACATATACATATACATACATATACACATAAGCACATATATTCATTAGAAACATTTCGATTATTCACACTTCGCATTCAAAAGCCACAAGGCAAAACGAATCTAAATCAATTTCAAATTGTATGGGCAACGATATACACGCTCACATACAGTGGACCAATAAAGTTTACATACACCTAATTGCCTTATTTTGATGAAATTCGATGCTTTCGAATACGGTTTTCCAAAAAGTTCCAGATATTTTGAATAGGATTAATGTCTAGTGATTGCGGGACCTATGGAGTTATTTTTATTTCCATAACAACCATTCACGTACAAGATAAGTTGTGTATTTTGGGTCGGTATCCTGTTGGAAATTGGTTTTGCTGCTATTAACAGCCGATTTACGAACACTTAAAATTTAAATTTTTTTCCTAAAATGTTCAGATACATATGCTTATCCATGTTTTCACTAATAAAGTCCAAATGTCCAACTCTAGATGCAACCATACACCCGCAAACCATAACATTACCCCCACAGTGCTCTACCATTGGCAATACATGCATTTTAAGAAAAAGATTTAAATTTTAAGTGTGCTTAAATCGGCTGTTAATAGCAGCAAAACCAATTTCCAACAGGATACCGACCCAAAACACACAACTTATCTTGTACGTGAATGGTTGTTATGGAAATAAAAATAACTCCATAGGTCCCGCAATCGCTAGACATTAATCCTATTCAAAATATCTGGAACTTTTTGGAAAACCGTATTCGAAAACATCGAATTTCATCAAAATAAGGCCAAAAAGCTGGATCATGGACTTAATGGGTCAAAATATCCGGAAATAATACTAGAAATTGAGTGGGGAGCATACAACGATGTCTAGGGACACTAATAGCAACAAAATGTAGGCCAAAACCCGTTAAAAGTATTGTAATTACTTTTGATTTATATAAACAATCATAAGTGTACGTAAACTTTTTTGACTTTACTACTACTTTTAACTTAAATTTTTTTTAATTGGGTAAAAAAAAAAATATTTTGATATGCTATATTTAATGCTAAATATACATATCATGAAATGGATAGAAAAAAACCACAAAATTTATCCATTTTGAAACAAATAAACGTGTCGAAATTTAATAGAACTAGGTGTATGTAAACTTTATTGGTCCACTGTATGTATGTACATACATGCATACCTGTGTCGTTGCTCATTTGCTCATGACAACGAGCGCTACGTTGGGTTTTCGTCGTTTTTGTGCGGCGCTTTGTGGCATATCGAATTGCAATGGCAGCACTTAATTCAATTACATTTTGTACTGACAACCGACAAACACGCCCGATAAGCTGGCAGACAAAGCGACAAACAGCCGTACAGATCGACGGACCGGCAAACGGACGGACGTTGCGAGGCATGACGTTAAACTAAACAACAAAGCCGAAATTAATAGCGAATTCCACAGCCACAATTCTTAGCGGCACAAACTTGAATACATACACAGATGTGCTTGTATGCATGTGAGTGTGTGTGTAAATGAAAATTTTAGGTGCAAAAATTGTTTACACTTTTTGCTGTTGTTGCGCCTGCCGTTCGCCAAACGCAAATGCAAATTAATGATTTTTCGCGCATTAAAGCCACAAGCCAGCCACTTTGTGTTTACGCAACATTGACGTGCTAACAAGCGCGGCAACATGTTGCCAACATGCAAACGAAGCTTGTACTCGCCGGCGCATAACTGAGCGGCTGCATTTAACCTCGAACAGCGACAGGTGAACCTCAACTTTTTTTGCATGCGCTTTTCTCGACTTGTGTTAAATTTTGATTATTTTATTTTTGTTTTCTCGAGCATGTGTGGCATTTATCTTTATTTATTAGTGTCTCTCGCGTTTGCGCAGTTTGACATTCACCAAACTCGATCGGTTTGTTGTGCTGCATGCAATGGCTGTATGTTGTTGGTGTTGAAATGATTTATTCGAAACTTAAACAGTTGGAAATCACATCATTTGCTGCTAAATATGCTTTTAATCGCCTTTTAATTGTGTTGATTTTATTGTTATTATTGCTACTAAGCTGATTTACTTTTGAAAAATGTACCGCTATAAATCGAGCCGTACTCATAGTAATTATTATTAATGGTTTTCGATTGTCCACCACTCGTAAAAATTTGCTTAAAGACATTTGCAATTATTTTCGGGTTTCATCTAAGTGAAAATATTATTTAGTAGCAATAAAATTGAAATAAATTTAAAAAATTAGTAAAAGTTCATTTCATTGCAAAGAAAAAATGACATCGAAGTTAATTTCTCCGAATATGTTAATAAAAATATTTCATTAGTACGAAGACACTGTACTTTAATGAAAGGAGATTAGCTGCTCGTGAATTAACTGTTATGATCGAATACAAATATTCCTCCAAATGTTTATATTAATATAACATAAATGATAATTTACTTTATCTTTAGAACTATCACAAAACTTGAGTTGAAGATCAACATAAAAAAGATACAGAAGTGAAATTCAATCTCAAATCAAGTTCAGTCTCAACTTTAGTTCTTACCCACATCTCTCTTCCTACCCACTTCCTCTTAATCTTTAACTCAATCCTGAAGCCTATTCCAACTACAATTTAGACCTCAGTTGCTACATAAACTTCGGCCATTTAAAATCTAATAGCAATCTTTTTTATAGCAATTCCAATTTCTCTCCATTTTAATTTCTATCACAATCTTAATCTACATTTCTACATTTTCACCCAAACTTAGTATCAATTTCAATCTAAATCTCAATTTTAATCTAATTTACATTGCCAATCACAATATCTATTTTGATCGCAGTTTTAAGATTAATTTCAATCACAATCTCAATCTCTAATCAATATATGGTAAAGCTAGTGTTAAATCTCAATCTTAACGCCATCTAATTATCAATATTAATCTCAATCTGATTCTTAATGTCAAAATTAATCTCAACATTAATCTGAATCTTTTTCTCAATTTCAATCTCAGTCTTCATCGCAGTCTCAATCTAAGTTTCAATCTAAATCTTAATCTCAATCTCAATTTTAATCTCAACATCAGTTTCGATCTCATCCTTAGTTTCAATATCAATTTCATTTTCAATATTATTCTCTTCCTTAATCTTAATCTCAATCTCAATCTCACCCTTAGCATCAATATTAATTTCATTTTAAATCTCACTCTCCATCCCAATGTCTATCTAAATCTCAATATCAATTTCAATGTCAATTTCAATCTCAACCTCAAACTTAATCTTCATCTCAATTTTAATCTCAACTTCAGTCTTAATCTCAATTTCCACCTTCACTTTCAATAGCAATCTCATACTTGTTATTATTCTCTATCTCTAAATCTTAGTCCAATCTCAATTTCATTCCCAACCTTAATCTAAGCATAAATTTCACTCTCAATCGGAAACTAAACCTCTACCTCATTCTCAAAAATATGTACATATATCAACTTTTGAATTATCCATAAATCTAAATCTGAGTCTTAACTACGAATAGTTGTTAATTAGTACGAGTATTTTAAGCTCGCCTCAGCAAACAGACCCCTTTACTAGTTAAGCCATTGTCCTCCATAAATATAAGAATTTGTAAAGTAATTGCTCCCAACCAAGTCGATCGACTAAACAAGCCAATAAGTTGTAAAACGCGACATTCCAAGAATTTATTGTGTGCCAAACGCCACTTCTCTACTGCGCACACTCACACACACATATGCAATAGAATACATTCAATACAAAGCCATCCCCGATAAATGAAGAAGTAAAAGACCTACAAACCAGAACATCTGCTAAAAGTTAAATAAAACGTCCGACAATTGAGTGGCTGACAGTCGAAATGAATGTGGATAACGCCTAAGTAGCGAAGTGTCTAGTTAAGAACGGCACATTAAGTTAGCAAAGCAGGAAGCACTAAGGTCGGCCAACAACAAACGGCTGTGTTGTCAAGTTAGTCTTACATAAGTAACTAAGTAAGTTAGTGAGTGAATAAGTCGCTCTTTCATGTAATTTATTTGCTGACACTGTATTTTAGTGATATGAGTGTACAAATTTATTGCTATTACGGCGAAGATTAGTCGGCAATTTCGTGGTCCAACAAAAGGAAACATTACAAACGAGTTCATGTAATAAGGGAAGAGATTTATTGGTGCGAACGTAGTGTTGAAGATTTCCGTGGAAGAGCATTATTGTCAATGGAAATATTGTGTAAATTGATAGCGTAGAAGAACTTAGCGATCGTCGCCGCACAGTGGCTCGAGTGTGATAGAAAAGTTGAAAAAGTAATAGATGAAAAATTGTGTTTATATTTTTAGAAGAGAGTTTTAAATTTAATTAACTGGTGATCCTAGTAGAGCTACTTCCTTTTTTCAGTAGCCTTTTTTTGACAGATCACATGTGAGTCATGTCAAGCTGTCATGTTACTTTTGTTCAGCATTGTTTGGCATTTTACGACGAAAAGACTTAGGCTTGAACAACGTTTACAATTCATTTAACTTTATTATGAAGATTCACGTTCGGTAAAGAATGTGTTCCTCGAGCTCTCTCATCTTATGGTCAACTTAATCGGCCTACCGAGCTTACTATTCGCAACTCCATCACCCGTCTTGAGGCCCACCATTCCCTATTGGAGAATATTCTGAGAGTGTACACGAAGACGGTGGAGAGTCGATTCGGCGCCGATCGCAGCAACTCGGTCTGACGTATGGAACGACTTGGCGCAATTTACGTCAAGATCTTAAATTCAAAGCGTACAAAATACAACTTGTGCAAGAACTGAAGCCACTTGACCTTACCAAGCGACGTCGCTTCGCTCTATGGGCTCTTGGAAAGTTCCAAAAAGATCCGACGTTTTTGAGCAAAATTTTGTACAGCAATAAAATCCAATGGCTCAATGGACATGTAAACAAGCAAAATTGGCGCATTAAGGATGAAGAAAACCTAAAGATAATCAAGAGTAGCCATTTCATCCAAAAAAAACAGTTTGGTGTGGTTTGTAGACCCGTGGAGTCATCGGTCTATATTTCTTCAGAAATGATGCTGGTGAGAACGTAATCGTCAATGGCGAGCATTATCGCGCCAAGATAAACGACTATTTCATGCTCGAAATTTAAGCTCGTAATCTCGGCGACATTTGGTTTCAACAGAAGACGGCACCACTTCTCACAAATCGCACGAAGTAATGGATTTATTGAGAGAAAACTTCAGTGAACAGATACTTTCACGTTTTGGGTCGGTCGATTGGGCGCCAAGATCGTGTAATATCATACTGTTAGATCTTTTCCTGTGGCGATATATAAAGTTTGATGTCTATGCGGACAATCCCACTTCGATTCCGGCCTTGGAGCAAAACATCACGCGTGTTATTCGCTAGTTATCAGTCGAAATGCTCCAATGAGTCATCGAACGTTGTATTCAACGGGTGGACGATCTCAAACGTAGACGCGGCCAACATTTGAGAGAGATAATCTTCCAAAAATAAAAGCCAAACAATATTCTTTCAAATGATAATTAACATTTCTCATTCAATTTGAAGGTTCTGGGTCACCCTTAATATATAGTTTCAAATGGAACAAACTTTTATACTTTTCCCACAAGTGTAGGCAATAGTCTATTGAAAATTTGAAAAGGGCAGTAAAAAAACGTATTGCCTACAATTAGGTGCATTGTAAGTTTCTACAGAAAATTTTGTATAATATATAATTTTGAAAAATGTGTGTGGTCGCGTTTTATAGAAAATATCAATCTCATTTTAAGATTGCTTTCGAAAATATGACTATGTTTTGAAGGTGAGATCAGAGCACTCAGAAAGATCTTTACGGGAGTGTTTCACTGTAGTAGTGGAATTAATATTGATATTAATTTGCAGACGCTTATGGTGTTGCCAGATTTATAAGTAGTTTTATTATATACGATTGAGTCAGGCGCTTTTGTTTTCTTAAAAAAATAAAATATTTTTACTTACTCGTTCTTCCAGCCAATAAATCTCGCACTCTTTTGAAGCTGTCACTAATTTTTAAATACCACTTAACCGCTATGCTTCTCGAGTGGGCACACACTGGACTGGCTACTCGCATTAACCCATCATCACTTGCTTAATAATAACATTGTGAAAAGTGCAAAGAGTGCATAAAATGCATAAAAATGCAATTCGCAATCGTTACAATTTTCTTTTCAATTAATTTTCACTTTCGAATCTATCAAATGGAGAGTCATAAATTTTGTTGCCGCTGGAAATGGCGTGGACGGCCGTTGGTAGTCGGCGAACGGCGGCACGCAGGCGCACAAACGCAACGCATGCTGTTGAAAGCCGACAACAGTGTCGGTGTGTGTGTGAGTGTGTTTGTGTGGAAGCAAGCGTGTAGCGGCAATCAAGTGACAATAAAGCTTGCCGCCTGTTTATGGCCAGCAATGGCTTCAGCGACGCCATCAGCGACACCATCGAAAAGCAGTTGCAGCAGCAGCGCTTGCAATGTAAGCAACAACAACAACGGACAACAAGCAATAAGTATTGATGACCAAATGCCGAGCGGATGCTGCAGCTCGCCACTCGTAATAGAGAGATTGCAGGAAAAAATGCAATGCGAGCAAATAAACTCATCGCCTGGCTGTTGGCCATTGGTAGTCGGTCTCATTGGCATTCTTGCCGCTTAATTGCAACTGTAAAATATGCGTACAGGCACTGCTCATGCGCGGCCTTTTTGTTTGTACTTGCTCGTTTATCTTAGTTTTGCTTTTAGTAACCGCTAATCTAGCTATTACTTGAACAACCTACTCTTTCGCTTACTATTTCACGTGCACTCGAATTCGCTTGTGTGTGTGTGTAATTTCATTTCTTTTGGATAACTGGATTGACGCATTTAAAAAAGGTCCTCTGATTTGGTTCGGCTCCTGTTGGCGAACTTTAATAGCGGAAGAGCGGCAATTAAGCAGCTATAAAAAGTTCGAAAGTGCCTTGAAGTGATTGTATGTTACTCAGCCTTATAGACGCACATTAGGCCTGAGTGAAGCAGAATGGAGTGTAGGAAAAACACATAACACAAAAATCATAAATTTTCATTTTTATGCCAAAATTAATGCCTTCGTGTATTATTGTTTATATTTTTGTATTGGTGTGTTTCGAAAATTCATTATTATCCTCAGATAAATTAAAGCTATGGCTTTTGAGCTAGCTTAGAGCGTTATGATAATTACATAAATGGCATATTTAAACCTATAATAAGGATGTTCGTAAATACATATATTACATAAGCGTCTGTTATGTTAAAGAAGAATAAAAATTTAAAAACGTCACTCAGAAAATCTGAAAAAATATTTTTTTTTAATTTTTATAATATCGAAGAGTAGTGGTTGCGCGAGATATTTCGTAGCGATTCACGTTTAATGACTTCAATTCTCTCAAAACAGACGCCCCAAAACGGTCGTAGAAGTTTGCTGAAAAGCCAGAAGTCGCACGGAGTTAATTCAAGCGAATACGGTGATTGCGGCGCGATATTGGTTGAAAATTTGGCGAAAATATTATCGCTATCGTGATGCAAAACTAAGAGTTGTCGGCCCATAATTTCGGCCTCTTTTTAAGAATATCTTTTGCCGGTCGGAAGGAATTCGGAGTGCACTACACCTCGATAATCGAAGAAAACTGTTAACAGAACCTTGATTTTTGACCTGTTTTGATGTGACTTTTTCGGCTTCGGCTTAAATTTACCACGACATTCGGCCGATTGATTGTCTGCTTCCGATCGCAAGCATAGATCCAATACCCCTCACTAGTAATAATACCTTTTATGACATCTTTGTACTCGGAAAGCATAGTTTCATAGACGTAAACACGTCGTTGTTTTTCGAAAAAATCGAGAGGTTTTGATGATATTTGAAAATGGTTTTCACTGATCGTTCCGACATTCCAAAGATGTCAGTAAGATCTCTGTATGATATGAAATATTGCGATGAATGGGTTTTCGCGCGTAATTTAATTTTAAAAGTCTTACTATTTTTTGACACAGTAGTACATAGATAAATAATCAGCGTGTCAGTCAATTTAGCTATGTCCGTCCGTCCGTCCATCCATCCGTCTGTATATATACAAACTTGTCCCTTAGTTTTTGAGATATCGATCTACTTTGTCAAACTAATTAATTCAATTGGTTTCATTTAATTGTTTTCTATAAATGCTTTAATTATATTGAATATTGAAGAATATTATTATATTAATTTTTTACTTATATTTTTTAAATGTGAAATTGCCTAAATATTACATAATACTTGTTCAAAAAAATATAAATCCATATTTTCAGGGATTTCCAACTCATATTTCCTTATAAAATGACTATAAAATATTAAATACAAAAATTATACTATTATAATAGTAATTTTATAATCCGATAATTTTGTGAGAAAACTTTTAATGTGTTTCATTTGAGGTCTTACAGTGCAATTCATTGACTCTATAAATGAAATTCGATATCAAATTCAGCGATGCGTACATAATATGGACGTAAAACTTAATATGGAAAACACAAATGGCTTTTATTCATTCACACATTCATACATACATACTTATATACTTAAGCAAGGCCTGTACGCGGACTCATAAATTACATTTTTTGAAAAATTAATTATGCAAAATTACGAAATGCAAGATATCGATTTCTTCCAGCTATTACGGAGCTGCACACACTCAACCATACAAACGTACATTTGTGAGTACGTTGAAAAAAGTAATTAAAACTCAAAAATAATATCAAAAATGTGTCATAAAATTCAAATAAATAGCAATGACTTAAAAAAAATTATAAAAAAATTTTGAAAATGGTTTATTAGACAACTGTTCAATGAACTAGTAGTTATAGAAGCTCGAAAGAATTATAAGTAACTGCTTATCCAATCAATTTTAATTTACATATGTATTTTTTACATAATGTGAATATCAAGGTTTGAGTTACCTGAAAATAATAACAGTAGCATATCTAAATATATGTGCGTAATACCGTTTGCACATTAAAGTGACACTGCATTAACACCTGCAACACAAAGTTGCAATGTTCTGAGACATAAAAATGAAGCAATAAAATGAAAAGCAATAAATCATTGATAAACTACGCGATAGAATTTCCAATTTATATACATTAACACATACATATGTATAAGGTCGTGTATGTAAGGGAAACATTACATAATAGGGTGTGTCGTTGTCAAATAAGTTACTTTATTGTTACCGCTAGTCTACTGGAAAAACCTGCAGTAGAACCAATCTTGATTTCATTGATCACTGTGGAACTTAGTGGTTGTTGTTGTTGCGTCCTAGACTTTCGTATTCGAAATTTTACCGTCGCTGCAATTCTTTTTATGACATACGAAAAGCTGCTACAACAGCAACAATAACAATGTGCACTAATTCTTTTTAATAATTTTTTCATATGAAATGATGAAAGTAGAAACAATAATGTAAGTTTACTTTTGCTTCAAATTTCCATACTTAAGGCTACATGAGTTTCCTCGAGCAAAAACTGGAATATTTTCAAAACATTTTCTTTTTTTTTATAAAAAATAAATATTTTTAGGCCATTACGACGTCATTGTCGGCAGTCCCTTAGAACAAAAGTGCCTCTGCGTTGACAGCAGAACTTCCAACAGGATCATCAAAAGTGAACGTGAAAATCGTATTTTTGGCAGACCTTTTTACAAAAAAATGCAAATTTTTGAAAATTTTATGACTTTTTTTATTAAATGTTGTAGTTGAATAAAATAATCTTGTTGGAGCCTTTGTAAGGCATATCTCAAAGATCGTAACAATTTCAGCAATATTCGTTGGGTGGTTCCCGAGAAACCTTGACAATCGACTTAGAAAATGCAGATTCGAGAAAAAGCTGATCTCGAGCCGTGACCTCGAGCGCACAATTGTTCAAGGCTGTATCTACAAAACTACCATATAAGGTGCGTTCTAAAGAAAACAGCACCCCATCTATATGTCGACTCGTGCGTTAGAATCTGTTATCTTTATCGAATGTTCAGTGAGAATTTCATGACATTTCATTGATTGGAAGTGAAGTTATTGCGTTTTAAGTGTCAGTATGTTTGTGTTATCAGTGTGAAAATGAGCTTCGAACAAAGAGCCAACATTAAATTTTGATTTAAAATTGGTAAAACTTTTACTGAAACATTTCAATTGATGAAACAAGTGTATGACGATGATTGCCTATCCCGTAGCAGAGTGCAAGAGTGGTTTTAACGTTTTCAAAGTGGTCGTGAGGACATAACTGTGCGTGAATTCATCAAAAATCAGCAAAAATAATCATTGAAATTCATGAAAATGGAATAGAACATATCCAAAACATCGATTTATCGCATTTTGAACGAACATTTGACCTTACGAAAGGTGTGCGCACGGTTTGTTTCGCACAAATTGACTGACGACCAAAAATTGCTCCGAATCCAACAATCAAAGGACGATTATTTGACCAAAAATTAAATTTTAACCATTAACCACTGCCCGTATTCACCTGATATGGCACCGTGCGACTTCTTCCTTTGCGGAAAAATGCATTTGCCTATGAAAGGAAAGAGTTATGCAGACGTAGAGGTCATTCAAAAGGCTTGCACCGGGATACTGGCGGCCATACCGGCCAACGAGCTAAAACACTCGTTCGACAAGCTTTTGGACCGTGCAAAAAGCTGTATTGAAGCAGAAGAAACTTATTTCCAATAAAATAAATTGATTTTGCCAAAAAAACCAATTGCTCTGTTTTTTTTTAAGTCCTCTTTACTTTGGAAAGCACCTTGTATTACTCGTATAAAGTTGAGTTACAAGCTTCTAAAGAGTAGGCGCTCAGCTCAACCAGCTTAATCGGTTTATCTTTACCCGAACTTTGTCCCGAAACAATATTTTTCGAATTCGCTTGAACGATTACTTGGAGACAAATGATCTGATCCTTATATTTTTCTGATTTTTTTGTGGGATATTGTGCCGACAATATCTTCTAGTAGAAAATTTTTGTTTAGGTTTCTTTCACGGAGAAGGCCGGAATCGCTGCAGCAGGGGAAGACTTTTGTTTTAGGTCCTATAATATTTGCAATTATTTCAATTGAACCAATTTTCGACCAATTCAAAACCTTCTTAACACTTGTTGGCCCGTTTCCTATACTAAATACTATACAACTTACCACATATTATGGAAATATTTTTAAACTTTTACGTGTTGCAATTGTTGCATTGTTCTTTCAGTATTTTTGTTGTAGCAACGTAGTTGAGTATCTTATTACTGTCACCTGGCAGTGAGGTTAATTCTTTCATTTACGAGTGTAAGCATGACCGCAGTCACCTTGTCAATTCAAGCGGCGAGTGAGTAGCGGGGAAAAAACGAAAAGTACGGAGTATAAACTTTGAAGGAGGTTGCATGAGTACACAGAGGAATAAAGAGATACCACAAGCTGTGTTAAAGTGCCAGTTTACAAGTGCCACAGACTCTGTTGCAAGCAGGCAGCGGCAGCACAAGAATGCGTGTCGACTCGAACACTTTAATTTTCTGCAAAACAAAAAAGAACCACGAAGCTAGGATGCTCTCTGGGCCACTTTACAGCCAACATCTGACCGAATTACCAATATTTACCCGCACATACTGATATATTTATGTATGTTCTTGTGGCGGTGAATGAAGAAGCGCCGAAACGGCCACGCCAACCAACTGGGCAGCGATGTGCAACAGCCGCGTCAGTGGTGGCACGTTGGCGTGAGGCATGCGGCATGCGGCGCTTTGTCTTCTTGGCCGTTTGTCAAAGTGTAGCGTGGGGAGGAGTAGCTGTCGCAATAACAACATACAGTTATGAGCTGTATGGCAGCCACAGTTCAGATGTTGCATGCAACCTCGCCGACTGCCGACTGCCGCCTGCCGTAATTTATGATGTGCATTCTTGTGGCCGTGTTATGCAAGTCAACAAAACGGGCCAGCGCAGGCGATAAATATTGCCGTGTCTTTCACACGTCGCGCTGGGCAGCACACACCCAGCCACATACTCTTGTAGCAGAGAATATAAAAATTCTAAGGGCCACCGCCTTCGACTCCGTGTCTCTTCATTATTAAATACCGCCATTGCGGCCAGCAGGTATTCTTGCATATGTATGTGTATGTGTGTGTGTGGTGTGGTGTTGAACTTGTGACCAAACAAGAGTTGACACACTTTTGGTTTTGCATTCATAACTGTAACCAGTGAGTCAATTTGCATGTGCGACTCCGCGACAGTGAATCATTTATTTTTATCATACTCATTTACAAACTTACACACATAAATATGTATGGGTGTGCGTGTGTTTGTGATTATGTACGCATGTAATTGCGAACTTCATTTTTGGGACATCAGTAAAATTAACTTTTCGCCGCAACAATTTAAGCTCATTAGTCGGCTTTGAGGCATTCTTTTTGCGCTCTCCGCTTTTGCCGTGGCGCAGCGGCGATAGTGATCGGCGTCACGACGGTTGCGCTAATTTATGAGTGATATTATACCCGCGAACGCGTATGACTTTGTACCGACAATGTAATTTTTTTGGCTTCATATGCCTAATTTGTAAAATTATTCAGAATTTGTGATGCTTCGAGCGATGCGAAAGTTGTGGTTGTCACTTTGATAACGGTTGCTGTTGTAAGTTCGCTGAAACCCAGTGGTGGAAGATGGAGGGAATTGCATAGCAAAACTACAAATGGTTTGTTGTTCATATTTGACTCTTCTTCTTCTCTACTTGCGTAGACACCGTGTTGAGATAGATAGTGATTCTTTGTGACGTCACTTTAGCTGTGATCTCTAAGTGACATATTGTAAAACTCGCTAATAGCATTCGCAAAACTGTCAACTGAAAGTTTTTTGATGCAGAGCAGTATTAGAAGTTAGCAGCTGGGCGACTGCGGAAGCGTTGGGATGTCGTCCTTGGTTAGTCTCTTCAGGACTTCCGCGTAAAATCTGGCGTTGAGGAGAAACAAATTCGTGGTGGACGCCTTTGATGTCAAAAAAGACAATGAACATCGTTTTCACTTTGCTCCTTAATCAGCAACCTCTCCCAGGCCCTGCAAAAAAGCCTGGTGCCCCCGAAACACGCCGCTTCTTACTAAGGCAACATCTGGGTAAGCCTGCTTGATCAAAACAAACGTCTCTGTGGCATATTTACCGAGTTTCACACAGAATTTAATCGCCTACCTCTGCTCGCGCGAAAATCTTTGTCCTGACTTTCCAGGTGCTCGGAGACAACTGACCAGCCGCTCTTTTGTTAGCTAGGAACGCCTCTACCGAATGCAGTCGGTGCGCGCACACTCTGAATTTGCGGCGAAAGAAAATCAGTCTTATTACTTTCCGGACAAACCCTGCAGGTGTCTGACAACAGAGGAGTCGTTGGAACCTGTAAAGCTGGTGGGCGTATAACGGCACACTTCGTTATTGCCATCCGAATGTAATGAGCCCGAATTATCCTATCCTGTGGTTTAATACTAAAAGGTTATATTTTGCGTGAGCTCGGTGATCACCTGCAACTGCGCATATACGATTAGAAGAGGTCCCTAAAGCTACTGAGTCTAAGTTAGGTTCGTATTGACCAAAATGCAGAGGTTCAAGAGGTTACGCTACGAAATCTTTTGGTCACCAAGTGTTGTGGCTGTCTGCAAAAAGCCGAGATTGAAGCGTTTAGCATCTTCTGAACGGTTCCACTTTCGCAAAATTAAGGCCAAAATATAGTTAGAGGAAGTTGTGGGAAACAAGCTATTATGACCGAAGTCGTTCTTTCCTGTAATCCCCACATATTACGATAGGAAGGAAGGGCTTGTAGGAATCTCTACTGACAAACAATTCTTCATCAAGTATAAAATGTGCTCCCCGGGGACAAATTAAGAAAGCTGGTAGAATTTTAAACAGGTCACCGCAGGCTACGGTGTAATCTGTACCGTTTGTGATATTGTTCTACAGGCCTTTGGCGGTTCTGTGACCATGCTGCAGAGACACCAGAACACCTGCTCCTTGCTGGCCCCACAATCGCAAGATGGAGTTCGGCTATGGGGACAATAAAACCGTTGAGAGAGCATTTCACATGCATTAACTTGGCAGCTTTCTTTGAATCAACTACGTTAAATGTAGTGTTGTGATGGCAGGAGAGGGCACAATTAATCATAGGTCACAGCGAAATCCACAACTATTAATATAAATTAATCTAAACCCATCAAACTGTCATCATTCAGTTGAAGGATAAAAATATTATTAAATTAATATGGTTTGAATTAAAGCTTTTATAGCCATTACGCACTGAATTTTCAATTGCAACAAACACACATTGGCATATAATCTCAAAATGAATATTTATTAGCGTTTATACAAAACCGACCGATAAATTACCATATTATGCACATGAAAATCGCATTAAAAGTGAATGCACTAAAAGTTTTGGCATCTGGGCAAGTTCAAGTTTTTAAAAAGCATGCAACAAATGCCACATGCCAACACATTTACACACATATGCGTATTAGCAAGTGTTAGTACAGCAATTTATTTATATACACGAGTGGGCCGCCAAATGTGTAGCTGCAAGATGAACAACGCGATATGAAATCATATCGAGCGATAGCCAAATACCCGTGCTCAAATCTGTATTACACACACACACACATATGCGCTAACTGGAACCGCCGGGCTGGCAGGCAGGCAGGCGGCCAGCCAACAAATGCAGCATTAATATTGCGCATCCAGTGCTTATAGCAATCAAAAACAACAACAGCAGCAACAGCTTAGATTCAACTATTCATTGCTCATCGCTGCTGGCGGGATACACTAAAAATATTTCAACATTTATTTGCTTTTAGCTAGTTGCAGGCGGCGGCGAGGTTGCGCGGCAATCAAAGCCCAAGCAAAGATTTACAAACACATGAACTTACCGTTATATAAGTGCATTTGTTTGTGCAAGCATTTGTATGTCATTTGTAGCTGGCGATAAATGTTGAGCAACAAGTTGCTGCAACCGCGCTGATATCAACTGCTGGCAGGTGCGTGCGCTTGGAGGTTTTGAGGCGCTTTAGGCACTTTGAAGTATTTGGCAAGATATTTTAATGATTAATTCTTTGCTCATGAAATGTTAGTTTTTTGAAATTCAGTTGATTGCAAGAAAGATTTTCGATAAAAGTTAACCATAAGAAAAGCGTGATATATCGATAATTATTGCAACGATAGTTGTAATAAATAACAGTACAGCGAACATTATGATATAATGCCTACGCCAGCGATATTTTAATATATCGATATATTTATGATCGATATATTGATATATCGATATATTTATAATTGATATTTTGTTGTATCGAGATTTTTAACTGTTCGAAAATTCAAAAAAACTTTTGAAATTCAAGTTAAAACGGAAATATTTCTTTAAATTATAAACACAGAAGGGTGTTTATCGGAAGTTAAATAGATAGATGTGTTATAAATCGAAAATATCGTATTCTTAGCATTAAAAACTTGTATCTTATCATATTTTTCCAATTTTGCTTTGCATCATAAATAGTATTATGAAAACAGAATGTGCACGGAAAGCCCCTTCGTGCGCCGACACTGTCCGTTATTTGATATATGCACATATGTCTGCAAGTATGTACTCGAACTAGTGGGTTTGCTAACTTTGAGCAGCAGTTAAACCTAATATGACGCTAAAGCGGACGCCGGCCACATCAGCGCTCAGATTGGTGGAGCAACAACACCCAGTCATTTGTTAATCAGCAACAAAGATCAAAATCAACACCAACACTCATCAGCAACGCCGTCGCTGTCACTTTTTTAATTGAATTAATCGCCGGCAATGCCGCAATACCGGAGAGGTGGATTCACTTACAAGCTGAGGTGAGTATGTTGGTGAGAAACGAATGGTTGTTTGTTTTTGCTCGGCAACTTTTTTGATTGATATTTTGACATTCGAAAACGGTGAGTTCGCACAAAGATAAAACTATTTCGAACAGCTAAAGTTTATCGCACCCATTTCGCCTGTTGGCCCCGGCTGCATGGCTGCTCAACGCCTCAATGGGTGTTGCTAGTTCATGGCCAGTGTCAAATTTTCAACGGTTTCTTTTTCGTTCGTGTGCACTTTGTTATTGTTTTTGGCATGACTCTAAACTCCGTTGTTTTGTCGACACTCTCGACACGTTGCCCCTGCGGAGTGTGGAGCGTTTGCGCGCGGTCACTGGGTGTGTGATTAATTTGAATGGATGTGTGAGTCAACTACGTTTACAACAATTTACAACAATTTAAGCTGAGTTTAAGTTGAGTGGCTTTTTAATTTTATTGCAATTTTTACGGAATAATTTCTATTTTATTTTCGTCTTTTTATTTTCATTATTTTGGAAGTGAACTGAATTTCTTTTGAACCTTTGCTTTCACTTTTGCATAATTAAAAATCAATTTTATCTTACAACAAAGTTCACCATCCACGTACCGCAACAAATTGCAACAACAGCAGCAACAACAACGCGAGAGAAACACAAAAAGTAGCAATGATGAAGCAACAGCCGGCAGCAAGCAGGTGATGCCCGACAACCGCGACAAACTTGCCACCATTTCCAACGCCATCACCAACATCATCGCCATCGCCGCCACCGATTGATTGACACCAACTGGGCCGGCAAGTGCTGCATGTCAGTGGCGTATTTCCGCGCCGGATGAATGCTTTTTCTTAAATGAATATCAACCTCAATAACAGCGCCAATGAAGGGGCAGCACACTGACATGTGGCACGTTGCATATATATACATATAATATGTATGTGCACCATACGCGCTTCAGCAACTGTCGCATTGTTGCTGCATGCTTATTTAATTGCGGCAAAGATGAATTGCAAGCGTTAATTTTTGGCTGCAAGCGCCTGCGCGCACACATACACACACAAATGTACATGCAGCAATCACATATACATATATAAATATGGATATTTAATATGTCTGGCAATATTATTGTTTCTTGTTGTTTGTGCTCGCCTGCCAGTTGAGTAAATAAGTTTCATTCACTTTCCGCCTGAATATTTATTTCATTTGCGCTTGACACGCGAATTTCGGCGAAATGTGTTGGCAATGACATTACGCATAATAACGGCCAGCGTGTTGTGCAGGCAATTTGCCGCCCAGTTGGGTGTGAGTGTGTGCGTTCGAATGTGTTCAATCGCTGTCGCTTACTTTCGCACGTTTGCGGTCACATCAAAGTTAATAAGAAAGTTGATACCTTTTTAATTGAAATTTAAACTTTTTAAATGCCGTTGTGAGCAACAGATTTCCAGCAAAAAGATAAGAAAAAAAAAACAAATGAAAAGGGAAATTAAATCTGCGTGAATACGAACTGTCGTTGATTTAATATAATTTTTAGAGAATTTTAGTATGGAATAAAATGAGACCTTAAAAAGGGTCTTCTATTGCAGAAATTAAACGCAAAATCGTTTTTGGCATATTTCGATAGTTTAGAAGTTCGAAAGTGTCCTTCTGAAAAGATTTTTTAAAACTAAATTTTTGCGAAGTTATAGCCGTTTTAGTGGCGTGGCAATTGAAGCGGTTAAGCGGACAGTTACGCTGCCTGAAACTTATCTTTTTTTGATGCAGTTGCCATACTTCTTCACATGAGGCAACACAAAATGAAATATTGAAATTAGTAAAATTTTAAAAAAATTTGTGAAAAAATCGACATTTATTTTTCGAAATCCTTTTCATTTTGCAGCTTCTCGATATAGCGAAATTCATGACAATTAAGAATCCATCACTGTATTATTTTTTAGAAGGCCATCAGGGTAGAAATCAATGTGACGGTACCCGTCCCCACGACAGTCGAGTCTAAGTAACCGGAACGGTCCCGGATTTGTATCCGGCCAAGGATTGTCAACCCGGCACCGTGCCTCGAAATTACTTCGAGAAAACGCTAAAAAAACGGACCACTAGACAATAATACCTCCTTAAGAATCCCAGTAGTGAAAAAACAACTATCAACATATATACACAGTATGTTACACACAATATACCGTAACCAAGGCAAATCATTGTTTAACAGTGGGTTTTGAAAAAAGCTTATTAAGAGAAGTAAAACTCTTTGAGTGGTTTATTTCGTAATCTTACCTGATCCCTGTGAAGAAATATGGGAACATATGTTATGTCAATAAGCTGTTTTGTGCGTTAGAGTAAGTGCACATGATAACCCACTATTTGATGGCTGAAATTGAAGCTCGTGATCTCGGCAAAATTCGGTTTTTACAAGAATTCCCGCACATCGCATCAATCAATGGATTTATTATGAAAACTCTTCGATGCGCAGATAATTTCAGGTTTTGGGCCGACCGATTGGATATTGTAAAGTTTAGAGTCTATCCGGACAATCCCGTTTCAGGCCTTGGAGTTAAACATCTCGCGTGTTATCGCAAGTTACCAATCGAAATGCTCGAACAAGTCTTCGAAAATTGGACTCAACGGATGAACTATTTGAGTCGTAGCCGCAGCCAACATTTGAGAGCAGTGGCGTAGCTACATCTTCGAGCGCCCGGGGCCAAGGATGCTCTGCCGCCCCCCTTTATCTACCAATTCCCACGACAGCCGGTTCTACGTACCGGAATTGACTCGGATTTTATCCGACCAAGGGCTGTTTTTTCGGCTATCTACTAACAAAAAAAAAAAAAAAACAAAAAAAAAAATCTACCTACCTCCAAGTTTCATGAGGTGGTTCGAACAAAAGTGAATTTTTACAAAATATCTTCGATATTAAGTACATATATACAATTTAGGAACTAGAAGCCACGCAAAATCTGAAGTTCCAAAATTCTCACAATACGGTTTTTGAGGAAATTGATAGTAAAGAAATCTTATTAAAAGCCATAGAAAAAACCCATTTTCGCCCTATATTTTTTACACTTTTGACACAATTTGCAGGAAGTTTTGTCCGAATTGGAGTTTTTAAATACCATTTTTGAAAATTTGGAGAAATAAAAGTATTTGTTACATTCAAAACATAGGGTAACTGTGAGAGTGACACGTCGCTAGACAAAGCTTGAAAAGTGCATCTTTAAGTTCTATCACTATTTTTAAGAAAGATATAAGCCAAAAGATATAAGACAAATTTAAAGACTGAAGAGTTTTCGAGTAAAAATTAATATTTTTCATCGTTATTCAGATTATTGCATTGTGAGTGTACAACTCTTTATCTTTTCGCTTGTTTGAGAGAGATAATCTTTCTTCGAATGATAATAAACATTCCCCATCAAATTTGAAGTTTCTGTGTTCTTCCTTAAAAAGGTTGTGACCTCGAAATGAATTACCCTTTATACCGAATGCATATATATTTGAGCATAATTTTTTCCGAGAATTTCAAGTTGATCCGGCAAGTAGTTTAGGAGAGTCAAGTCTGTCTCAGTTAAGGAAAGAAAAATTCTCCTAAAAGACTAAACCGGTCGACTTGAAATTTTCACACGACTTTTTAGAAATGCTTCATAAGTAATGATTCAAGGAATAATATGAAGCCACTCTGAAGTGTAAATTAGTTCTCAAGTAACGACTTTTTATTTCAACGTACAAATCCCAGATACTTCCTTATTTAATTTTTATTTATCTAATATACTCCGTTTCAGTTTTTTCTTGCTTTCACTTCACCGTTTCCTTTTTATTTGCCTTTCTGTTCCTAAAATGAAGAATTAAAACTTGTGTTGAAGACAAGATAGTAGCTATCTTACTCGTATCTCTGAAGAAGAGGTTGCTAAAGAATTAAAGTGGTTTTCTGTGATGAAAGTACTTACAAAATATATATAATATATAATATCAGGAAAAGCATTAAACTCATCTATTGCAAGGAGAATCCTAACATCTAAATATATTCCAGACGAAATCTCAGAGTTTGTACAGAGGCGACAATCTCAGCGCAAGATATGGATATATCAGAAAAGCTGAGGCTTAATTTTGTCCTTCTGGCCGGACCAAATTTGAGCAAAAAACTATAGATTCCCCCATTCATAGAATAAAATAAAAGAGTAGCCTAATGATCTAACATTGCCAGTGAGGGACTGCCGCATTATTCTTGGAATTATTTGCAATTCTTTCATCCCATCCATCCGGTTATTAAACTTCGTTAACTTCTTAGTGATTTCGTAATTGTGCGGCTTTCGAAGCGCCGTTATTGCTTATTTAACTGCACAAATGCGGTAATTGAGAGATAAGAAAAAAAAAGAAGAAAATTCATTGCAAATACAATAACAACAGCAGCAATAACGATAACTAAACCACGAAGTCACGTCAAAAGCAACTCGAACGCGTCTAACAAAGTAATTAACGTAACACAAATACGGGTTGGACAAGTTCTCGCAAAAGCAGAAGCAGAAGCAGAAGCGCCAAATTAACTAAATGAATGAGCGAATGATTGAATGACTGAATGGCCAAGTTACAGCTGTGACAAAGTGATTGCTGTCAAAGCAGTGCAAAGCAAAGCTGAAGCAATCGAGATAATGCGACTGGAATACAAAATGCTTACACACACAACAACATGCCGACACTCATTGCGTATATATATGTACATATACATATGTATATTTGTATATAAATGTATACACATGTAGTACGTGCATGTTGCATGATTATAACGGTCGCGCAATCTCTTCAGCTCATAATGAAGACATTTCCAAGAAAATATGCATGCAAAATGCCAGCTAATATTTTATCTAATTCATGCAGCCTAGACATGCGACGCACGAAAAATGCAATGTGACCTCGCAACGCGAACTGAGAGGAATTTCGGTAGGCACTTTTGACCGACAGGTGACATTGAAAAGTTGAGGTCAACAGGGTTGGATATTTCTGCGTTGCGCTAATGCATTGGGAGGGGCGTGTGGGCAGGCGGGGGCGCGTCGGTGTAGTGGTAGTACATAGCTGTCATGCCATTGTTGCCGCAGCGTCACTCACACCGTGCACACAGGCTCATACACATCATACTTTGTTGAGGATGCGTTGCGTTGCATGCAACATTAGTTCATTATCGCCAGCAATTTATATCGTGCCGCGGTGTGGTTGCGCATGCGCGCACACGTAAATGTCAGCCCGCTGAGTACATATGTATATTTACGAGCGTTTGAATGCATGTACCTGCAGTTGGCATTCTCAGGTGAACGAAAGTTGTACTCCAGCGGTGGCAATTGTCGCTCCCGAAACACCCGCATGTGTGCACCGCCGCCGCTGCTGCTGCGGTTGCTGCTGCCGAGGTCATACCCTTGCAACTAATTGCTTGCGCACGCTAATACTCGCATGCGCGGCACATCGCAGTACGCATGCGCGCATCGGCGGCATCACGGGCATGCAGTGGCTGCTTCTTCTTAGCTGCCGCTAATTTATTTTCAAATTTCAGCTCATTGGAAGTGTTTGTGGACACAGCCATTTACGTGGGTTGGGCGCTGAGTTAAGTGATTGGTTGGCCGATATGATGGGAGCAGCAACAAACGATGGTGTTGTTGTAGTAGTTATTGCCACAGCTAATTCAGCTGATTGCATTTACGCGTGTGTGTGTACGCTTTTTATATTTACAGCTTATCAACGGTCATCTGTGAAGCAATCAGAGTGTGTGACAGTTGCGTCAACTCCCCGAAAATTTCTGAATTGCTCTCTGTTGGGAGTACTGCAATTTTTGCGATGAGCAGATGCGCAACTTCAAAATGTTACTAATCTTTTGCGTGGTTGTTGCTGTTATGTTATTTCCCATAATTATTTTTTCATTTATAATTTGCGGATTTTGAAGAGAACCGTTCGTATAAAAAGTAATTTAAAATTTCACGAAGTGGTTTTTTTTCAAACGCAGCGTCAGAATGTTACACCGCTGGGGATCATCAAAAAAGCTTTCAACTTATTTGACCGAACAATGTTTGTTCGAACAATGAAAGCTTTCGATCTTATGAGCTTTCATGTTTGCAGGTAGAGGGCGCTAAATAGCGTAAAGCGAAATTCGAGCGAATAGTTTTCGGAGCTTAAGACAAATTCGACATTGGTTTTGAATGAATTTAAATTGATGTTAAAGAATTTGTTTTCCTTGTCCGCAATATCATGTTTTGAACTCTGAAACTTTTTTTTTTATAAAAATCCATCAAAATCTTTCATAAACTTTAAATCATTGTACATGATGGTTGCAAATTTCCGGACTGATATACTATATTGTAATTATATTTTGTTCAAAGATTGAATGTTCTACAAGGGTTTTGTTGATTCGTAAAAACTTGGATCTCTGTCTCGCAACGGCTACTCGTCACGGCTTTATCGAGTCTTAACTTTAGGCTTTAGGCAGTAGACGTACTACTATGAAGTAGCGCCTCTTTTTGGGAGGTGAGCATTCACTCCAACAGTAGAGCGGCGATTTAGAGCAGAGCTCGCTAACTGTGTGCTCTAACCTAATCAAGGAGTGTCCGTCCTTATTAGAAATAGCATCAAGTTACTACATTCACATCAGACTGCAAATCCGATAAGTTAGCCAGAAATGGCACGTTTGCACCGATCACATCGGAATGGGAGTGGATTGGATCTGCATTGGTGTCTTGAGCTTAGCAGGCACAGTTTGACGAGCCGCTCCTGTGCGACTTAAATATCCTTTTGGCCTAGAGTAGATAGCAAGAGATCTTCTGAACTACTTGCACTTAGCCGTCTCAACCAATTTGTGATAGCCTCAGAGTGCTTTGTTGATTCATAAGGGTCTTGTGATATATTATATAGGGTTTTAGGTAAAACAAATACCTAAGCTGCCCAAGTGAGATTCCTATACCTATTGGAATCGACGTCTTAACCTAACCTTGTTGAGATCTTTTCGAAGAACGATTCGAAGATTATTTTTTTTAATTTAAACGAGGGAAATTAAGTAAATGTTATTTGCAGAAGCTCACTAGTCTTCTTATGCGTACTACAAGATGGCTGATGGCTCAAATGTGCCACCAATTCAAAATGCAATAATATTTAAATTCAAATAAGAAAGTATGTACATGAGAATGAGACTACAATTTTACAATAGAAATTTTTCCTGAAGTGAAAAAACAAATTTTCTAATTAGAGCGCCACAAAAATGGATTAAATTGAATAACATATTATAATAATATTGGTTGTAACAGAGAGTGTCGACCGCCCAACACGCCAGTCCGTTTGCGCTAAGTGCAACAGGTTCATGTTCTTCTAACAAGATATTGCGAATTCGCCACCCAAAAGTATACACTTAAAAGCTTTCTGAGTAAACGCCATAATAGCTTTCTAGTTACAAGCTCAAGTGTGATCAAAGAGGCGCACGAATGCAATTAATCACTGAGGAGAAATGGCACCAAATAGGCGACAGAGCATAAAATCAACTGTCACATCAAGCGCGCAAACACTTTATGGAAATCACACGTATATATAGTATGTATATCTGAATGTATATATGTCTCTTTGAGCGTTTGTGGTTAAATGACGCGGTAAACGTTGTGGCAAAAAGCGCACACAGCAACCATGCCACATCAGGTGGCACATGCAGTAGCAACTGTAACAGGCAGCGCATTTCACTGATGAAGACGGGAGTACTTGGCTCTGCCTGTACATATGAGGACTGCCATGCGGGCGAGTGCACCAAATGCATGCGACATTTAGCGGATGCGCGTGATAAATCACAACCGCCACATGGCATTAAATGAAAACCATATTCAATTAAGAAATGCCAACCGCTGCGAGAAGCATAACAGCGCTTAGCGTTGAGTAGTATGTGAAGCGCGCCGCTATCTGCAAGCGCGGCTAAGAAGGAGACGGCGCTTAATGCCAGCCAAAGTAGACGGCGTTGCGGCATTTCCTTTGCGGCAAGTGGCGGTTGCAGGGCACAGATTTTCATTTTTATTTCATTTTCCATGCTGTACAAATGTTGGCAATCAGAGAGCAACATTTTCGGTGCCGCCGCCGCTGATGGTGTTGTCTGACAGCTGCAGATAGCACATGATTAGCTGCTGCACACACACACACACGCGCGCGCTTACAGTGACACTTGTGTACACTTATAATTGCAGCTAATATATTTTTGAGCGCAGCAGTAATTGCTTGGCTGCCGCTTGGCGCTGGCAACTGGTTCGAGTTCGGGTTCGAGTTCGGCGTGGCACATGCGACGCTGCAGCACGGCAGCGGCTGATAGCTTTGTAAGACTTTTATTTAATTCCTCTTGGCAATGGCAAGCGGCCACCGCTGCGGCTTAAAATATGCCGCGTGTACATGTGTATGTGGTAACTGTAATTCTGCAGAGTAGTAACGGCAACAACAACAGTAGCAGTAGCAAGCGGAATGCCTTTAAATGGCTTTTCTGTTATTTATTAATTCACATTGCAACTGCGGTTGATGTGCGTTGCCGTGTCGTGGCCTTGCCTAGCATCGCGTACAGACACTGTGCAACATGTTGCACATGCATTTGCTTGTATTGCGGCTTTAAGTCTGCCTTCGTCTTTATCTTGCGTCTGCCTTTTCGACTTTGATTTGGATTAAGTTTGGTTTTCCGCTTTCGGCTAGCGACGATTGGCCTTATCTTCGCTCTGCTTCGCGAAAGGCGCAAGGAAAGTGCTGTTTGGCGGTTAAGAATAACACACAAGTGCGCATGCGCAACCATTCACTGCTCTTACGCGGCGCTGCAGGCATACAGCAGCAGTGCACTTGGAGAAAAAATGTTGCATTTTTGTCTCGAATTTTTTAAGTTTAAATATATAATGTTTTTAAATGAACAAATATAACTGTCAATTATATATTATAGGAAATTCTAAGAAATCAAGTTAGGTAATAGGCTTTATATATAAAAATGGTCGAAATTTACGGAAGCGGCGTCTTCAAAAAATCCTTTTTTTATATTGAATTAAAGATTCGATCCAATAATGCCACGCCCGCAACGTAGTCTATATCTGAATAACAAAGTGAAACCAATTAAACTTCGATAGTGAAAGCTATTAGTGGCTTTCCAATTTTCGAAAAATGGGCGTGACCTTGACTTATTTTTTTTTAAAATATTTCCCGTGCAGTTAAGTCGGGAAAGCTTCCTCAGAGAACAGAAAATATCAGAAACGTTGAATTTATGTATAAGTGGTTAATTGGCTCCGCCCACTTTCTGACGAAATATTATATATATAATATGATTGATATTACAATCTATAAAACAAGCACTAATGGACATACCAAAATCAAACTGTGCACAAATAGTCCTTCGAAGGACAATATGCCTCTTATATAAAAATTGTTGAAATTGAAGCAATCAAGCCTCCTGATACCAAAACCGAGAACTTCAGTTATGACTTTAAATTCTTTCGAATGATAATATTGACTAATGCTAGGAACAGATAAAAGGGGGTCTTTAGTATATTCTCCCAGCCTCGTATACCTAATTTTATGATCTTCCAGCTGCCACATGATTTCATACCGTACGTATCGGCCAATATGTAAGATATTTGAAAGGCACGAAGAGAAAATATTTTGTTCTCACTGCATTTGTGCTACCGTACAACTAGTCAAAATTAAGTTGTCTGCCTGAGAAAGTGTGAATAAATCAAAATATGCAAATCATTAGAAATTCGCCGATAATTCATTAGTGAATAAATAGTTACAAGCGTCGAGGAAGACGCGTTGAAATGTTGCCACTACTAATTGCTACCAGATTTATTGCAAAGATTTTCACTTTTCAATGCGAAGATACATTTTTTGCAAACAAGAAAATGTAAATTGAGCGCGAAAACGAGAAAAGAGGAAAATCAAATGACTTCCGCGAAGGAATGAGGATAAGCAAAAGTAGTAGAAATTTTATAAAATCGCTAGAAAGTGGCTGAAGTTCATTCTAAGTGCTGATATTTAGCACACAACTGTGAAATATTAAAAAACCGTAAGGTTGCTTATTAACGGCCGGGTCGTTCAACTCGCCTTGCAGCGACATTTTCATAACACCCATGTGCACCTTCATTAATATGCGAAATTACATACATTTGCTGTATTGTTTTCATGTATGTATATATGCAAGTATGTGTGTGTGTATGTACAGACTCCTTCGAAATTTTGATTAATCGAAGATGCAATTTCATAATCATCATATCGTAGCTGTAAGGCCTGAGCAAAGCCAAGCACGAACCAAACAAACACATGTACCGTTGTAGCTGCATTACAGTTATTTTTCGTATTTTGACTTCGAACAGGCAAACTCACGGCTAACAAATTGATAAATCGTGCAGCGCGTATTTGCTCAAGGCGCTCAGTTACCACTTCGTTTTGCAACGATGAACCAAAATCGAAATACACAAACGCTTATTGCTGTTTGCTTGCTCGTGTGTATGCAAGTGTGTGTGTGTCTGTGTGTGTGTGAGTGCCAGCTATGTCCACAGGTAATCACTAATGGGCAAGAGTTGAAAAGTCAAAGAGTGTCAAGTGACAAGAAGAAAAGAGGCGACAAAGCCGATTTTGTGGTGAGAAAGAGGAGCGTGTCTCAGCTTACGTGTAAATGTACAACAACACCAACAACAGCACTCATTACAAGCAACTATGTCATATTTGTTGTGAAGATTACAAAGGCTTGTGCAATATCTTTCAGTCACACAATTGCATATTTCCCCCGGATTGGGTTTTAAATTTTTTATTTGGTGCTTCGGTGTTTCGGTGCTTCGGTGTACATCATTTATTAAATTTGTTAAATTGCAAATAATATTTCGGTTGGTATTTCATTTGTGGGTTTTAGCCGTTGTTAACCTACTCTCATTGTTGGAGCTGGACAATGTTTGCTGAATATTATTGTGTACGAATTGTTTGTGAAGTTGGCTTCGGTATCCGATTACGGTACATTGAAAGAGGCGTTGTTGGAAAACGGATTTACTTCAAAATAAATAAATTGTGACTAAAGTCATACTAATCGTGGAATCTTTTGTCCCTTGAGAAATAATCGGCTAAAATACATCTCTGTGCTTGATCCACTGCCGACAGAGGGCGCTTCGAACAGAAAATTTAAGACGGAGAATTAAACTAATTGATAAAGCCGTCGATTGTGGAAAACAATATCTCAAAGATGTCTTCATAATTCCTATTCAAATAAACTGTACCGAAAAGGTTCAGTGAAGTGAAGCGCTAGAACCCTTTGAAGTGAAGATTTTAAAACTTTGTCAATAAGTTTCAATGAAAAGGACGAACTGTATTAAATTTAGGACGAATATCATTTAATTCAGTGAAGTAAAACTCAGAGGTTAAGCCGAAAATACCTGCTTTTCGAATAGCATTAATTTCTAGAGTCTCAAAAGCTTTCGATATGATATGAAACTTATCTTGTTATCAAGAGAAAAGTTGGCTCTCATGAAAAGATGAAGTTAAAGAGATTTACTTTCAGTGAGTCCAAGAGGCTATAAATTTAATATTCTCAAAAAAAAACTTAAGAAAAATACGAAAGAAAAAATCTTAAAAATTTATGTTATGAAAACCATTATTCACGGTGTTTGACCAGGGAAAGTGACATATTTGAATCGTTTCTATGAGAGATAGCAACTGAATCTTCAAAAAACTCGTGGTCATTTTCATTCAAGGATCTGAGTTCCATCGAATATCTTCAGAGATCGTGGCGATGCCTTGGATAATAATACCAGCAAAATTTTGAGAAGATATACGGACGGATGGACAAACGGACATGGCTTAATAAACACAGCTCGTCACCGTGATCATTTATAAAAATCCGACGTTTCCTTTCGGATGTGATCTCGATATACGAGATTTGTACAAAAAGTATCGAAAACTTTGAATTTTCGCGAGTTACGTGTATTCGACTTTCGCTAGTTTTGTTGCATTATGTTGGTACTCATATTTCTTACTTATGCTGACAAGGTCAGCCATTTTGAATATTTAATTAATTTATGAAAACTTTTTTTTTTTGAGCTTTTTGGTTTGTCTTCGATTTCTATGCCAAAATAATCACTTTCGACCAAAAATCACGTCTCGTTGACAATGCTCATAAGATGTTGAACTAAGTTCGCGTCGACCCAGATCTGCTCCACAGGATCATAACTGGTGACGAATCATGTGTTTATGGTTATGATGTGGAAACCAAAGCTTAAGCATGCCAATGGAAACTGCCACATGAACCAAGGTGTTGCTAACAGTATTTATCGATTGACTCCACTCCGTTGGAAGGAGCAGGTGGAGAAGGACCTGGCTACGCTTGGAATATACAATTGGCGCCACGTAGCGAAAAGAAGGAACGACTGGCGCGCTGTTGTTAACTAGGCTATAATCGTGTAAGCGGTGTCTATGCCAATTAAGAAGAAGAAGAATTATCGATTGCAGGAGCAACGTGAATCACGAGTTCTTGCCAGAGGGCTGAAAGGTCAATAAAGGATATTCTCGTCAAGTTGTGTGCGATTTGCACGACTAAATCCGCCAGAAACCCCGGATTTGGGGATTATCAAAAGTTAACTTTTGCACTTAGGTAACGCCTTTGTGCTTGTCCATGACTATTTGGCCAAACACAACTTACTAATGGTGCCGTAGCCACCGTATTCCCCAGATCAGTAACTTTTTTGTTCCCAAAGCTGAAGAGGCCCATGAAAAGATGACCCAATGGACGATAAAAACTGTATCGAAGGAGAAGCTAAACAAGATCAAAACAAATGACTTTATTTAAGTGCTTTGAGGACTGGGGAAACGTTGACACAAGTGCAATATATCTAGCTAGATATTTTTGAATAAATATGCACTTTCGTAAGAAATACAAAATTAACGATATTTTTCACAACTGAGTTAAGTTTATTCAGTTCAAACACATTGGGAGGACTTAGTATTAAGCAGACGTATGGAAGATTATTTTCCTCAAATTAAAAATAATAATTTTTCACAACCCCTATATTATGATCGTTCAATACAACTTTTAGCTTACATCACAGAAAGTGTCAGTTATTCTCGCAAAAGAAACAAAGTTGACAAACTTTTCACTAACACTTTCTCCCGCAAACAAATAGACGAACTTTATCAGTCACACTTACCTCGTTAATTTCATCCTCCAGCGCTCGCTGACGCGTCAATTCACGCAAACGCTCACGACGCTGCTCCGTGAGCTGCTCCAGCCGCTTGGCCGCGCGATCGACCTCATTGAATAGTAATGTCACTTTATGCAGCCTAATTGCAACATCCACGTTGCCCGTTGCACTACAGTTATCTGCCGCAACAGCATTATTAGCTACCGTCGCGTTGGCCGCTACTGTTGGCCGGCTGATGGCATCGCATGACGTCATTGTGCTGTACTTTGACGCAGCGGGGCGACTTTGTGACGATTGTTGTTGCTGTTGTTGATGTGTCATGCCAAAGCTATAACTGCCACCAAAACCGAGATGGCTGATGGATGAAATGGTGGACAATAGTTTGTTGCTGCTGCTGTGGCGATTGCTGTTGCCTACACCACCGGCACCACTGTTGCTGCTGCCATAGCAATAGCGCGTATTGTTGTTGTTGCTACTGTTAGCCACGCTGATGTTGCCATTACGATTATGGCTATTTTCGACAGCATCAGTCGGCGCAGCTGCAACGAGCGCAAACGCTTTGGCCAGCTCCTGCAGACGCGCTAACTGTAAAGCGCCGCGCTTGCGCAAATTATGTAATTCAGAATCCATAAGCGCGCGACTTAGCGCGCGATGTTGCGCGTACAATTGGCGACGTGTGGGTAAACCCTGTAGGTCGGCGGAGCGTATGTCACTCATGGCGGCCACTAGCCGCTGGCCCGCCGTCGCGCATTGCCGTTGAAAGGGTTCCAGTGCGACGAAGAATTCGCGCCACTTCCGCGCGTCGTGATGATGCAAACCTTGCAATTTGCCGTACGGTATTTGCGATGGTGCAACACTTGTCGTGACTTCATTGACGCTAATGAATTTCAACGAATGTTGTTTTTGCTGTGTCGCTGCTGCTTGCTGTTGCTGTTGCTGCTGCTGCTCCTGTTCCAGAGAGGGGGGAGAAAGAGCAAATCAAAGAAACGTGTGTTGTTAGTTACGATTTTGATAGTTGTTGCTTTTGTTGTTATTTCTACATTCAATCATTGGGTCGGTCCGTCGTCGCTTCGTTTGCCTACATATTTCTCTATTTGCACATCTGTTTGTCGGTTCGTCGGTTTGTCGGTTTGTCGCTTTGCTCGTGTCGCTTTGTATTTGTGTTTACTCTTTGGCAATGTTTTTGTTGCTATTATTTTGGTAGTTCTTGTTAAAAATCGGGTTAATTGGGTGTTATGTCGGGGCGTTAACCGCGTGCTCAGATGTTGATCATTTGTTCGCGAGCGTTTTTTCTTCTTGCTGTGAGCTACAGTTTTTTCCTTCCTACTTTGTGGGTCCGCGCCGGAGTCTACATTGTTTCCATCTACTATTGTTCCTTTATTGTTGTTGTGGTGCTTTCAATATCTTGTTATTTACTACTCATTGCTACTCATTCAATTGTTAGCGAATCGACATCAAGACACTTACCTCATTTTATTTAACAAGTAACTACAGTTTCGCCGTGTGCTGAGCTTTTTGTTCGTCGCTGCTTTGCCCTGGCCTCCGAAGGAGGTACACACAAAGTTCAGCAGTTCACAACTGATTTATTTTGGGAATTATTTTCGATTTTAATGCCAATTGTTGAAAATGTTCATTTGCACTTCATACCCTTTATCGCATTTTATGGAATTGTGGGTGACAATTTTGGTAAGTCTAAGTAGCTGAGGGCTAGAAAATTAGTACTTGTTGTTAAATATGGTGAAAGTATTGTTTTGATAAGGTTGAGGGGCTGCAGTTTATCATTCTATTCAGAGCTTTTCTAGCTAAGAGCTTAAGCGATAGGAACTATGCAAGAATCTGTATTTATTTCCAAGTAGAGCTGAAAAGTATGTCGAATCGTAACTGGTATTCAGTAGCACCAAAGGTACTCTTGGCTCTTTAAGAACCCCGTATAAAAACTCAGACTAAGAAAAAAGAAATAAGGTCGACTTTCTTGAATTATATTTTTGAAAAAAATGTGCCTTCTTCAGAATTTAAATTCGCTTCGAATGTTAATCTTCGATATGTTTGGCCTTGTAGCTCCATACTATCGGTCTTAACTTTATGAAAAAATCCAATTTATTTTCCTAAAGTATTGTTTCAGCAACAGAACTTATTACTTATTCAAAGAGAGAGGGATGGAGAGAGTGTGCGACAAAAATGAGTCAAAGCTGTAGAATGATTTTCAAAGGCGGGGATTTAATTTTTTAGTTGTGACATACATACATATAGTATCAGTTAGCTGTACAAAGAGATCGGTTCCAAGGAATATGTGTCAGATAATCCTTCCCTGACCGTAGTATGTCTGAATATAGAAGAATGTGATAGAATAGGGTTCAATAAGTCTATTATAAAGATTTTCCAACTTCCGGGTGACTGAAAAAAAAACGTGTTTCTTATAACGGTGCATATTTGTGCTTAGAATTAATAAAATCGGATGAACACTCTCTCTAGACAGAACAGGCCTTATATACCTGAAGGTATTTCCCTGGCTTTAATCCTTGCGAATTGCATGAAAATCAAATGTTCGGTTATACCAGAACTTAACTCTACCTTATTTGTTATTCTACCTTTCTTCAATGAAGACTGAGACTTCTAATCACTTTTTTCAAGAATGCTTTTTTTAAGGATTCTGTGTACTTTCAATCCCTCATAAAGTTTTTCAGAAAAATTCCGAAAAAATATGTCCGCTAGTACCGGTCCAAATTTTCTTAACGTCATAAATCTCTGCCGTGTGGTATAAAGAACACGAGACTCCAAAATAAATTCCCATAGAAATATGGAAAACCAAAAAGTTGGCCATACATTTTGGTCCGGCGCTTACAAGCCCGTGCAAACGTGGCCAAAGTACAATTTTGTGTCATTATGTTGTTGTAGTTGTTGTTTAACTGTTTTCAGTTTTGTTAATGTGTGTGGGTGTATAACTCACCTTAATGCAACTTTCGTTATTCTCGCCATTAGCGCAACTGCTGACAGCCGTGTTATTGCCAAATGCTGAGTGCTGTTGCTGTTGTTGTTGCTGCCGTTGTTCCAGCAATAACTTGTGTTCGAGGCAAACGGCAAGAATTTCGCAATACGCAATTTGCCTTGTCAGTAGACGCAGACTTTGGCAAATTAAGTCGATTACGCACATTTGGCCCGACTTTTCGATGGCAATTAGAATGGTGAACGTTGGTGTTGCAGCACCGTGGCTGCCACTGCTGCCGCTGTAGCTGCTGTCGTTGCTGTTGGTGGCGTTGTTGCTGTCAGCAGTCACATGGGCGGGTGATTTAGCGGCGGTGACGGTGGCTGTTGTGACATTTGAGGTGACTGACACACTTGCGGAGTTGCCAGATGCCGACGTCGCTGCCGTCGCTGCGCTGGCCATTTTCGGTGTCGACGGACGGTTGACGAACGCCGGTTCTGCCGGCGACTCTTGGTGGCTGTGTTGTGTTTGCTGTTGTTGCATTGAAGGTTGCTGCTGCTGCGTTGTGGCACGGTCATTAGCATTCGCAGTTGAAACTCTGCAAATTGAAATTGAAAATGAAAACAAAAAACAGTTTAGCAAAATGCGTGACTGATTATCAAAAAAAGCGAATGAATTGCATGAAGGCGATGCAGATAACCATTAAAAGTCGTTAGAGATATGTATACGTTTTGTACCCGAGATTTTTACAGCTGCAGCAAATCGATAATACATGCGTGATTGTGTGTGTGTGTGTTTGCGTGCGTTCGTATCTTGAGAGCAGCTCTGCGAACTAGATAAATGATCGATCATTAGCCGATCTGTGTATAAACTCGTAAATAGTCATTCAAATGCATTTATGAATGCAATGGCAAGGGATAACCCTGTCGGAAACAATTTGGATTGATGAGTTGTAAGTACTATATTAGAATAGTGGTGAGTATGAAAGCCAGGTCTCGTCATCGGTAGAGTTCTCAGCTAAGTTATCAAACCTCTCTTACCTTTAACCTAAGTCGAGGTCGTTTTAGCATTTGAGGTATTTTGGTCCTTTTCCAAAAAAAAGATTGTCAAAAAGATTAAAAGTTCTTAAGCAAACATATTGGAACTTTGCTATAAAAAAGAATCTTTGATATGTTTTATATCGAGAACCACTATTTTTAGCCAAGCCTATCATCTGCAATAAATCTGGGGTCCTCATAACAATTATGATATGGATCTACTAGTCTTCAGAGACGATGAACAGATTAAGAAATACCAAAGTCAAAATGTCAAAATTATTAAGACTGTTTGGTGAACCGATCTTTATAGTAAGATGTTGTATACCTTTTGGAAGAAAATATATTTCAGTTTGTGATACCAAAAACGTCATTTCTAAAGGCTTCTTTTGACTAAAAAGACTACCGGAAAGAGGATATGGATGGTATATTTTAGGTATAGGTATAGAGATAAGTAGAGAATACCACATTTTTTTACTCTCGCAACAAAGTTGCTAAGGAGAGTATTAAAGTTTTGTTCACATAACGGTTGTTTGTAAGTCCTAAAACTAAAAGAGTCAGATATAAGGTAATATATATCAAAGTGATCAGGGTGACGAGTAGAGTTGAAATCCGGATGTCTGTCTGTCCGTCCGTCCGTCCGTGCAAGCTGTAACTTGAGTAAAAATTGAGATATCATGACGAAACTTGGTACACGTATTTCTTGGCTCCATAAGAAGGTTTAGTTCGAAGATGAGCAAAATCGGCCCACTACCACGCCCACAAAATGGCGAAAACCGAAAACCTATAAAGTGTCATAACTAAGCCATAAATAAAGATATTAAAGTGAAATTTGGCACAAAGGATCGCATTAGGGAGGGGCATATTTGGACGTAGTTTTTTTGGAAAAGTGAGCATGGCCCCGCCCCTTACTGAGTTTTTTGTACATATACTATACTATGTCAACCAAACTCTATGGAGTCGTTTCCTTCAGGTATTTCCATATACAGCTCAAAAATGGAAGAAATCGGATAATAACCACGCCCATCTCCCATACAAAGGTTATGTCGAAAATCACTAAAAGTGCGTTAACCGACTAACAAAAAACGTCAGAAACACTAAATTTTACGAAAAAAATGGCAGAAAGAAGCTGCACCCAGGCTTTTTTAAAAATTGAAAATGGGCGTGGCGTCGCCCACTTATGGACCAAAAACCATATCTCAGGAACTACTAGACCGATTTCAATGAAATTCGGTATACAATATTTTCTTAACACCCTGATGACATGTACGAAATATGGGTGAAATCGGTTCTCAACCACGCCTTCTTCCAATATAACGCTATTTTGAATTCCATTTGATGCCTTTTCTGTATAATATATATGTACATTAGGAACCAATGATGATAGCGGAATAAAACTTTACACAAAACGGTATTTGAAAAATATGTAAATGACGAATAATGAAATCTCGATTATCACTTTATCATGCGAGAGTATAAAATGTTCGGTGACACCCGAACTTAGCCCTTCCTTACTTGTCAAGAATGATTTTATCAGAAGCACCATTTGATCTAATGGAATCTGCTAAATTAACTGGAGTTAAAAGTTTTGATGAAAATAGTTTCACAGATTTTGTGATGATTGCCAGGAGTCAGCTTGTTATGAGTAGCTCTAATATGTAAGTATGTCTATGCAATAGCAGGTCCGTTCTGTCTACAAATGATTTTTTTATGATAGTCGTACATTACGCTGGATTTAGTTAATCAGTTATGAAGCTGGGTACGCTCCATAAAGTTAACTCTTCTGACAAATGCCGGCCCTTGCCGATGTTTTTCTGAATAAAAGTTTAATTCTAACACCTAACGGTGTTACCATTCCTACAGGGCACATTTATTTTAGCAAAAACTATAAATATTTACGCATTCGTAGCCGGCTCGCATAATTTACAATCTGAACCCTGACACAGAAAATATCATTATTATTGAATTTTTTTCTTGTCAACGAGAGTTGCATTCACCATTTGCCCAACTCCACACACATCGGCAATCGCCTGGGTATTCTCGCTGTTATAGTAATCGAACACAATCATTTATTTATTATCGCTCATTTGTGGCACAAACAGCAACGATAAATAAATGCATGAAAATAAATTCTAGATGTAGAATCACCCGAGGCAATGCCAAGCCGAACGCCGAAGGTGCGAGGTAAGCCGCTTGTCGCAGCTTACAACACGCTCGCTATTTAATTGAAATGACGCCGCATGTGGTCAGCATTATCAGTGACTACTTTGTCTGTCAATGTTGGCAACAACATAGTCAACGACATTCGCGACTCGACAGCCAAACACACGCACACACATACTATTTGACAGCGCATGCGGCATGACTAGAGGCGCAGCGCTTCTTCAGATCAACCTACGCAGTTTTTGTTGTTTCTCATCATGTGATGGGCTTTGCTATTGTTGTTGTTGTTTTTCGTAGTAGAATCTCGTATTTGCTGTCGCTGGCTGAGTGACTTCGCATTTTGAGCTGTGTTGGAATTTTAGTTTTTGTAAGTTGTTGTAGAGTGTATTTGTGTTTTTGCTTTTTACGAACTCTGCTGAGAACATTCAAATGAGCTTAGAAATCTTGGGAAACCAACTAATGCACACTAAGTTGGCATTGACTGCAGATAGTAGCATTATTTAGTTGTTTTGCCCATAATTTGGGGTCTGCGTCTGGGGTACTCTAAAATTTTTATTTTTATTTCTTCTCTTCATTGCTTGAAGCTGGCTTTGACATAACCTAGCAAGAGATTTCTTTTAGAGAATAACGTTGGCAATCCCCGCGTGACCCAGTATTAAATGTCTTAAATAAAGCTCCTCAGACCCAAGGAATAAACTATTTTGGGTCACTACTATGTGACTGTACCACGTTTTTCGGCGCAAAGTTCTAACACTTAGTCTAAGTCAAGTATTTTATCGATGAAACTACTTAAGTCTGCAAGGGTCTACCATTTATTGGCTGTCAAAAGTATTTTGCTGTCTTCCAAGGACGTATGGGTATCTTTGTGAGTCTGTATACAGTTCAGCTGAAACTTTTTAGTTTGCTCCATGTTTTTACATATTTCAGAGATTTCACTGATTGAACTACAAGTGGGAAAGATCTGTCATGATTCTCTTCCCATATACCTGCACGGAAGTTATTGTCTCTTCTTGATTCGATATGGCTAATTTGTACTCGTTAGTATATTTTCGATTATTCTCCACAACGTTTTCTCTAGTGAGGTCAAGGTATGTAATTCTAGGTAAAGTTCTCATGGTGTCTTCTCTATAATTCTTTCGTTTTTTGTTAATAGATCACATTGCCTAGTGTAATATTATTACAGAGCTGATGGACAAAAAGAGAGAGATAAATACCATACATATATATATCTAGTAGGCCAGAGAACTTAAACCCTTCCGTTTAGATTAAGACGATGTTCTCCTTATTTTATAACCTTTCATTTATTCCTTTTAATAGATAAACTCTGACTCTGATTATTATATTTATTGAGGTTTTACCAACTTGACTGCAAGAGGGCAGAGAATTCCCGCTTATGCTTCACTGAAAAGTATGAATCTCGAAGAAGACTACATATAGATAGTATGGCTAAGCTAAGTCTATACAAATATAGTATCGCATCTCCTTTTCATATTTCTTGATTAGATTAAGTGGTTCTATCCGACTTAATAATTATCGAAATCATACCAAGATTGTATCTAAATTAGCATATACCTGAAATCAAATCGCTAGAGAACATTAAAGTCGTCTGCGTTCGACTTCAGCCTCACCTTACAAGTTTGGTATTATTAATTTTTGCTATTTGGATGAGAGCTGTTTGAATTATTGTCGCTTGTTGCGAAGATCGCTGTTCGCGCAGCTTGGGGTCGAACATTTAATAAGCGCTACAAATGTTTGTTTGTGTATGTGTGTGTGCGAGCAGCAGCAGCATGCTGTTGCAGTAATTTGGGTTAATGTCGCGTGTATTTGTCATAATTTGCCTGCGAGCTACTCGTTGCATATACTTGCCTAAACAGATTTGTCGGGGAATCTGTGTTATGTGCACTCGTAAGTACGAGTATGTGTGTGTGTAATTCGTGTGCACGAAAAATAATGCGCAAAAATACTTGTTTAAACGGTTTTTGTAAAGTTGTTGGAATTTCGAAATAAAGATCTCAGACAAGCGCACCCATTAACATGAATCGCTAAGACTCAATGATTTAGGGGATAGTGGATTTGTCGCAGAGACAACAACAACGACATAAAAAGTAGTAGACAGATCATGTATTTAGCCATTCTTAAAGTATATTCCTGTGCCTTGTGCCTTAATGAAGACGTTGAGAATATTCATTACGAGACAGTTGCTTGTTCTTCGTATTTTTTGATAAAACGGAAGGGATTTTGAATTTTTATAAAAGATAACTCAGATAAGATAAGAGCTGAAATAGACTGACATCTTGCCCAAAGTTATAAAGACTCTCAATTCTCTCAACTTAAGCCAAGCTTCAACGAAGATAGAAGTGTCGATGTTCAAATATCCGACAAAGAACAGATTCGCGATTTTAAACTAAAGAATAACCTACATACCTCTCTAAGGCCCTGATGTACCAGTTCTGCTGTTATGGACGACAGAGTGGTTCTGCGCATCATAAATGGTGAGACAATTTCAATTTTATTTTTCATAGCGGTGTACAATGTAGAAATTTGAAGATAAAGTAGCGGTCATCAGTAAAATAGAATGAAGACTATCTTTATTATCTTAATCATACCTTGAATTTTGTATTCAACTTGTGATAATAATAGCTGAATAAAATGCTGAATACAAAAAAAGTAAAAGCGCTTCCGCGAAAGGGCAGAGTTTGAAGTCGAAATTTAACGGTTGTATGTCTCGTAGCCAACAAATGAAATTTCGGAAGTGTGTTATAATCGACCAACTGGGTAATAAGCAAACATACTTTAGTGATTTATATTTATAAATAACACTCTCATTTAAGGGTCATTTTTAAAATAACAAACATATTTTCCGAAACTAATAATTTTTATCGCGCATAAAAAATTTCAACAAAATAAAAAATACCTTTTACTGACATTTAACTACATTCAGCACTTATTCAGCGAAGAGAATTAAAAATTACGTTGAACAATAACTTAATTTTAGATTCAACAAAATCAAAAAATCTTTTTTTTTAAGGTTTAATAATATTTAGCGCTTACTCAGCTTCGAAGAGTTTTGTGAAGAAGAGAATTGTGCTTCATTAAATCTAATGTTATTATAAATCCAAAAAATCACTTTTTCTGACGTTTAAGCACATTCAGCGCTTATTGAGCTACGAGATTCGAAAACGCGGAAATCGTGGTACAGAAGCCAAGAGTTATGCTTACTTAAACTTAGTTTTAAATTCAAAAAAATCACCTTTTCCGACTTTTAATGACATTTGGCGTTTATTCAGCTAAAATATTTGCAATCGTGTTACAGAGATCGAAAGCAAACCAAGACCACAACCGAAAAGTAAAAGCAAGAACAAAATAGAATTTGTAAAAGTCACGCCGAAGAGATTTTATTGATTCATAAAAACTTTATGAAGACACTGTAATCATTACGAATTTTATAGCGCAGCGTGGAGTGCCATCAGTATAAAAGAAACTACAAAGGCAAAGTGGCTGAGCTGGACTTAAAAGTATATATATAAGACCAATAAAATTTCACTTTTCACCTGTCTCGCACTGTTAGAGAAAGAAGGGGAAGCATGGAGAAGGAACTTTAGATGAAATGAAATGGAATACATCTATATAAGTATCTCTCAGTGGTAATACCAAGTACTAGCTAGACGATACTAAAACTTTTAATTGAAAGTTGTTGCAGCAATTAATATTGCGAGCTGTCATTCCATATGTTACTCACCATAAAGGACTCTCAGTTATGAGGAAGTCGCTAGGATTTGTTGGCTTGTGTATCAAAGTGTCTTGAAATCGCCCTTACTAAGTTGTGTAACAGCTTCTTAACAAGCAGTTTACAGTTTTTATGCGAGTATAAAAATGCAGGCAACCAGTCACGTGATCAAAAGTATGGTAGAATATTTTATCGATCTGCTATGAAGCGAGGGCTTGTGCTCTCACGCCATTCTCTAACGTCTAATGCTTGGTGCGCAAGTCAAGTGCTGGCTTGTGAAATTTTATTGCGCCCAAGGTGTTGGCGTCATCTCTGTAACATTTCACAGCTGCGCGCCGCCAACTAAAGTGTACTGATTGGCAATTAAAAGGTATTAGCTTTGGGTGGAGCTGTGCGCTGGCGACTGGTCAACTAAATGCTGCTGAGTAAAAAGCCATAGGCTATCAAATTTGTTCTTTTTAATGAATATAATTTTATGGGTTTTTATATTTTTTTGTTGGTATAGCAATAGTGATTTTCTAGTGATTTCGACTTGTGCCGCTTTTTACTTTTGTGAAATTTAGTGAATTGAGCAGCGCACACATGTTTAGATATTTTTATAGACCATAAGAATTCAAGCGCTTTATTATCATCTTAATTTTTATTTTACGGCGCATTGAAGGGCTCTTGAGAGGGTTTCACTTTAAGACATTCGTTCGGCTCATTGAACAAGTTAAAGCGCTACAACTAAGCACTTAATCAATGTCAACATCTTTGCTCAGCAATAAAATCATCTTCGACCGGCTGAAAGAATGGTCAAATCTAAATATATGTATATATAAGATGAGGCTGAATTCGAGTGAAACGGGTTTTTATTTTGATTTCTTACACAAAACTTTTTCTCAAGACGCAATCACAGGCACACATTTTTTCCAATTCTGATCTCTCGCCTTTTAGGTATGCCATAGAGCTTTTTGTCCATGTAAATAACCGTTATGTGGTAAAATTATGATTTTGTGTGATCTATGTATAAAACTTAAAGGTCTAAACAATTATTTGAATTTTCCAGTATCTCATAACTAATGGTTATGTGGTTAAGGTCGCCTACTGACTATTACTAGACAACTGATAGACAAATTATTAAATGATTGGACATCCAAGAGACAATGGCTTGGACGTACAGGCAAGAGGTATGGTGCTAAATTCAGAGATTGATCATGTTTATCTTCTATTAAGACGTCCATTCCATTGCTTACACTTCCACATCATTCCCAAACAAAAATTAGGAGAGTAATAGGCCAACTTCCAGACTAATCTCAGACCCAGTATTTATGGTAGTCTTATTTCCACAATCTGTACATATTTTTTACTACGCTTTCAAATACTAACGCTAAAAGCGCACTTTGAAAACACCCTACTACCCTATACAATGCTTGGGTATAATAATCACCAGCCAATATTGACGTCTTTGCAAATGAGGTCAAGATGTGAGCTGCGATAATTTAATTTCCCTTCATGCACCGCTGAAAGGTTTAAAAATAGTTAAAGAGCATCAAAGTACGATGTATCGTAGCCTGAAGCTGATATTCTAGAAACTAATATCTTAACACACGTAAGCGTACATACATACATCCATAACCATAAAGACTATGCGCCTGGAGTAACTTGTGAAATTATTGAAGCATTTAGCACAATCGCGATAGTCACGCCGAAACCACAGCTTTCAAGAGCAATACATGGACTTGGATACATATGTACATACACACCTATTTATAGGCACCTACATATTCTGTGGAAGTGGCATGCAAATTTACTTTAAAATTCTATATGCCATAATTCCTACCAAGAAACCATTCAGCCGTGTTGTCTACGCGACCCGTTGGGTTTCGGCAACTTGCCTGCCATCGCTTGATAAAGGACTTGGCTGTGGTGTTAGCAGCTTGGGAATTCTTGTGCCGCTTGAAGAATTACATGACAACCGTGGCTGATGGCTAAGTTGATGTTGACAATGATATGGGGATTATGTTGGCGATGATGTTGAAAGATGACGTCGGGGATAATGATATCGTTATGCAGCAAATGCCAATCAACTCGCCACTTTTGTGGCCACATAATCAGCCCATGGCGGGATAGTTAAAATGTTTTGTGGGTTGCGTGAAGAATGCGGTAACTCAAATATACATTTTTTCATTATAAAACGATCTAAGGTTAAATTAGGTTTGGTTAGTTTGGTTTCTAAAGAGCCACGCGCAGATTAATTTTAGTGCTTTGCGATACCAGATGGAGTTCCGAAACGAAGTCCATAAGGAGTGGTCACCTTTTTGTATGCTTTGCAAGACAATTTTGGCCGATATGCTTGACAGTATCTGGAGTTTTTGAATAGCTCCGCAGCTTTTCTAATATCAAAGACCTCTGCTTGAAATGTAATGCTGTGGTCTGGTAGTTTACTAACTCTGGACAGTTTATTCCCACAAAAACTCCATCCTTCATTTTCAAGCCGTCCGAAAGTGGAAACATCTAGTCGATGTTTGCCAACCCGACATTTCCCACTGATCTATGTTCGTAGTTTATATATACCTATGTATATGTAAATTCTCCTGCAGTCGGGCCGCCGAATTTTTCCCGCAGCTTTCAGCGAAATATATGTATATGTAGGCGACAGGTTTAGCACTAGTTCAGTAGCTGCCGGCTCTTAGAGCTCCCGTTATGCATAGCCCAACAAGCTTCTGAACCATTGGCTTCCGGTGGGTTGATTTCCGGTCTTACAATCGATGTGTAGTCTTAGTGTATGAGATAGGAGAAAAGTCTCAGGTTGTGCTGTGAATCTTCCTAAACTCATATAAGCCATTGCTGGACTTTTTGTACGCAAGCACATTACTGATAAAATAGTGCTTTCACCGCGGTTTGCTATCCAAGACTGCCCCAAGGTGCGGTCCCTGAGAGAGAGAACCAAAAGTTTTGGTTGCTTTCGGAAATTTTCATTTCAGTCAGTTCTTTAAACCAACTTCGCGAACTAACCCCACAGTTTTTGAAATATAGATCAGAAATTTTTCACACCGCTTGACTTTGGTTTTCCGATATAGACAGATGTGAACCGAAAATGTATTAGTTAAGCTTCTGTCTTTAATCTCATTTAGTCAATGACGAGCTTAAGGATTTTAAAGACCTCATAATATTCCAATTCCATATATGTATTACAGAAGGCATTATTTGATATTGACTAAAAATTCTACTTTTTCCCAGAGTAGATAAATTTTAACTCAGTGACGTCGAAGGAGGGCGGTCATGACATGAATACTTCCTTTACCTTCATTCTAAATAATATTCAGCACTAGAATTATTGCTGTTACTGCTTTCGTTCGAGTTTCACTTAGGGCCATTTTAACTTGAACGACAGGATCAACAATCAGTTATCAAAATTATAGGGACTTTAAGCACACTTCACTCGCTGTCTATATGTATTAGTTGGCAGTTGTATATACCATATACCCAACTGTTTGTATTGGCATCAGTGGAAGCAGAGCATAAATGGCATGGCGCATTCTAAGTCAGGCCTGGCACGTCACTCAGTCATATTCGCCAGCCGTTGGGCTTGCGCGCTTACCAACCATTCGCGGTGCGGGGCGGAGCGTTGAGTGTTGTGGCTGTAGCTTAGTGTTGGCGGCTTTTAACTTTGTTCTTTCAAACTTAATTTAAATGCAGTTGGACAGTCAGTCAGGCAGGCAGCACCAGCACGGACAGAGCGGACAGAACGGACAGGCCAAGGCGGACACGTTGTCCGTTGTAGCGCTGCTGCTGCCGTCGCCGCTGGTGTGTGCCCGCTTGGCTGACTGCTGCCCGACTTCAGACTGAATAAGAATGCGTTTTTTTGACAGTTTCGTGACACGTTAATTTTATGTTTTTATGCAGGTATGCTGCGAGCGCACATATCCGTGGCATAGGGCAGTACGGGCCATGAATGATGACGAACACAGATGCTGCTCCTTTTACTGTGCTCCCTTTTCGCGGTTCTTAAGTCACTCTTTCTATGCAAAAGAATTGATTGTCGAGAATCTTAAGTGCGGCAGAAGAGAAGTAGAAGAAGGAAGCTGTGCTTGTAGCTGTCTTTCTAGGAAAAAGCGCGCTGACCTGCATCCGCCACACATTTCGCTCGAAACTGTGCCAGTGTGGCAGGCTAACAGCTTGGCGGGTAGACTGGCAGGCGGACGGGGGCCTGCGATATTTGTAGGTGCTGCTGATCGGCTGCCAATTGCTTGTCCGGCTGACACACTGCCGACTGACGCTTCATGTGTGTCCCCGGGGTAGTTCTACATTTTCAAGATTTTCTCACGACAAATTGAATTTTTATTACCCGAAAGGTTTCTAATTCGGTTTATTTTTTTGCGCTTTTGAAGTGAAAATATTTCTGAGCATTTTTTGTGAGCTTGTGATTTATTGACCGCCGCTTGTGCGGGTCAGCGAAAAGCGCTTCGTTGGAATTTATTCAATGATTTCCAAGAATATTTGCTTTTAGGTGTGCATATGCATGTGTGTGTATGCGTGGATTCTGCGCGCGCTGCGTGAAATTCTAATGTGCAACATCGAGGTCAATTGCAATTAGTTAGCGTTAGTCCGTTGTGTACCGTTATATTTGTCTTGACACTCGCAAAGTTGCCTCCACTTAGTCATCTCTTTCTGACAACAAATGCATCTATTAGCATCTGCCATAACTGCGGCCTCATGTTGTTGCCACCAAATGCAAATAATAATTGGCAACTTCTTGTCAACATTTGCAACTTAAAGTGACAGCTTGCAGTTTGCGGGTGCACGAGTACTTATTTATGAGTAGGATTGAGAGGTAAGGAGCGGATTTACAAATATTTGTGTATGCAAAGTGGGAAATGGGCACATCAAGTCGTGTCATTTGTGGCACAGTGGTGTATTGTGGTAAAATTCTTGGGCGGTTTCGACACTATTCCTCAATGTTGAGAATTATCTAAACCAACTGTTGGCTGCTTCTGCTTAAATATCAAGTACTGTGTGGACTGAAGTGATTTAGTTGAGCTTATCGATGAATGGTTACGAGCTCTGTCAAGTGGTTGGTGAGTGATGCCATTTCGTTATTGTTAACACATTATCAACACCAGGGGTGGCCTTTTCGACTATTATACTCAACGGTTTTAAGTAGATGTAGCTGTCATAAAGAGTGTCGAAGCTTTGATTTGTAATTTTTATGACTCATTATGATCCCTGCTCATAGTAAAATCGATGGAAACAGCAAAATTGAAAAGACTGAAAGGACTCATGCCTAATGATTTTATATTGTTCCTAATGTCGATGTTGTCTAGTATTTAATGAAATGGAACAATTTCAGCACTTTCTTTGAATTAGAACTTTAAAAACTTTAAGTACCTGGTCATAGAGTCGCTGGAAACTGCAAAGCTAATGAGCTCGCAATAATAGGCAACCTCGTCCCACTTACATCGGAGTGGGAACGAGCTGGACCTCGGTTTTTCTCTTGAATTCTAGTACTGAATTTATGGAACTCTTTCGAATTTAGCAAGCGTTAGTGTGAATACGAGATCCTTCTGGCCTAGAGTAGATTTCAAGAGATCCATTGATCTAATTTCTCTCAGCAACTAGGCATTTATGCTGTAAGATTAAATATCTTATCGGACACAAATTGTCGAAGTTGTTTGGAGGAAGGTGAGGTAGAAACATCCATGTACCTCCATCTCCTATGTCCATCGTTTGTAAGACTGGGGCTGAAACATCTTTGCAGTCATACTTTCAGCGAACTAGTTATATAGCCGAAACTGGTATTAGCGGTCTCAAGAAATTTGTGGTGGGCTCACATAGCTTCGTCGAATTATTGGGGTCTTTATGACTATTGTATGAGAGTTAAAGGTATAATAATGAACCGACGTTTTAGGCTGTCCAAGTGAGATACGCTGTGGTAATTGCTTGTGGCTTTTAACCTAAAGAGGTCATATTAAGAGATTTGTGGGGGTCTCAGAATATTACCTCGATATGTAGTTTTTTATTCGGTTCAGAAAATTCTCTTGTTGTGCTATGTTATCTTATGTTAAGTTAAGCTATATTATGTTATGTTATGTTATGTTATGTTATGTTATGTTATGTTATGTTATATTATGTTATGTTTTGTTATATTATGCTTTCTTATGTAATGTTGTATAGTGAAATTTTATGTTAACCGCATGCAATTTATTACTTTTATGGAATATAGCGAAGATTTATTGGGTATAGAAATAATGAAGGAATATTGCATCAGCTCTATCTGATAATAAGACTCAAAAAATACGAGTTAATAACAATTATTAGATCTTAAAATTACTTGAGAAGCAGCATGATATATCTGAGTTTCAATAATTGTAACACTGATGAACAACTAGATCGTAGAAGAGTTTTAGAGGAAATGTTTAAAATTTGTTTTCCAATTATTTAAGTTTTCACTCAAACACCGCCCACTGTACTAATTCCTTGGGTGTGTCATGAATTTCGCTACATCGAGTCTATGTCCGGCAGTAGCTCTGAGTAAATAAACGCTTGACATTAAGAAGACCTAACAAATAGCTGGCCGCCGAAAGCTACAGTAACCGTCGCACGAAGTACCGCAGCCCCTCCCACTAACACTGAAGGCACTTACAAACATATATATGTATGTTGGCATGCCAATCTGCGTCTATTGGAAATGCACATTTGGGCCTGCGCATGTGCGTCAATATTTAAACAACTGTGCGTGAACGTTGCCAAAGCGTGTGACCATCAGCGTCGCGGCGGCGACGGCGACTCAGCAGCACAGCGATCGTTGTCAATAGAGAGACGTTGTTGTTGACGTCAAAAAATGCAGTCATAAAATTAACTTTGCCACACACATAAAATAAACAACATGCATACTTGCCACATGCTGCATGCCACAAGCTTTGCAGCTTACGTACGGCAGGCGAACAAACAAAGCAATTGAAATCGGAAAATATTGCACGGTATTGTAAATTTCGCGGCAACACTAAATACACAGACGTGAGTGTGAAATTACAAACAGCCAAAGTGCGCAAACGATCCGAATTGCCGAATGCGGTCGCATGGCCGGGTGGCTGGGCGCAAATGCGCCGGCGAATGCGCGCGGCGGCGGAGGCCAAGGGAGCGCAACAGCGCGATGCGGCGGTGCTGATAAGCGGAAAGAAAGCTGCAGCAACCTAACTAGCCTCACTTGTGCGCGCTAGTGTGTGTGCTTGAGTGTGTCTACTAAGTTGTTGTGGAACTTTGTGGCGGCAGCGTGCAATGTGGCGTGCGTATCCAATCAGCGATCTGCGCTTGAACGCGTGTTGATTTCATTTGATTTGAATTTTTCCCAAAGGCACACAAATTTCGCAATAAGTGCGCGCACACACACATGTACATACCAATATACATACAGTTATATGTTTGCCTACTTAGACCCGACCTAGCGTTATAAAAAGCTATAGTTTGTGGCATGCAACACTGCTTGTTTGGTTGCTGAAATGCGTTCGCTTGACTTCCTTGTCGCGCATTTCGTCGAAATCGTAATTGCAAACGGCGGTAGCCAATAATTTTGCACTTTATGTAGTGCTAAGAGTTTTGCCAATAATTTCTTTAATTTTTTTCCCACTTCAGTTTCGAGTATTGTTGCTACTCGTTTTAGGTTTTCTTGTTGTTGTTCGACAAAATTATTGGCGCCACGCAGCTGTGAACATGCATTTTGCGTGCGCATGCGCAGCTTTTGTCAGCCAACACATCACTCCAACAGCTTTGTTGCACCTTTGCAAAAGTTTTTCCTCAATTTTCCTCCATATTTTTTTTTTGTGTTTTTGGTGTTGTAATGCCTACGGTTTTGCGCGAAATTTACTTCCCATTTACTGACATTTTGCTTCACATTAATTGCAATCGATTTTCCTGACATCGATTTTTTTAACGCCTGCGAGTTGTCGTGTCACTTCTCTTTCAAATATTTCTTGGTAATGACAAGCATTTAGCATTTCGACACATTTTTTGGCGCGTATTGTAGGTGTGCGCGAATTTTTCACTCACCTCTCAGGTATCGTACTGTAGAAGAGTAGCACCGTTGCTATTTCGTAGCAATTCAGACCGGCTGCCAGTACGCATTCCGCATCGACAGTGACAATCGGATGGCCTTTCAGATCGGTGGTGCCTAAAGGGAGATTAAAAGATATATGTAAGTAAAAATCAAACATTAAATAGCAATAATAAAGTATGCAATTAGTCTGAATAAAATTAAAGTTAGCTTTAGTAAAACAAATTGATGAAATATGGCCATAAAAGGCTAAGTTCGCTTCATCGATAGTCCGATCTACATATGTAACAAAAATGGACGAAGATTTGCATCCAGACAAGTTAGTACTGTTATTTTAGATTTTGTGATCAACGTTTACTGGAAAAATAACAGCAACTGTAATATCAGAAAACTCTAACACAGACTTGTTTTCAATAACAAATCCATTAGCCTCGATGGAGTCCAATTTTTCCTATTTCTAAACACTCAAAATATTTTGTACACCTGAAATTGTATGGTATTGCCATTAAATCCGAACTCTTCACTAACTCGAAGACAGTTTGACAAATGAATAAATAAAAAAAAATATATAAAATTTTCCAATATTCTTGAACCCACTTCGTACATTACCGAGAAATAACGGACGACGGATAACGAAAATTATGTATAGCACTCGATTTCTTTCGCATGGTTACCACGGGCACGCTGTAGAAGTCGGGACGCTGAACCCAATTTTCGGCGGTGTTCAAACATAAATCGGCCAATACTGCTGAAATTTCCCGTTCAATATACGTACGAAGTTCATCAATCATCGCTGGATTGTTCGCATAGACCATGAACTTGACGTAACTCCACAGGAATAACGGCGTCACCTCGCACGACCGAGGCGGTCGATTGACTGGACCATTTCGTGAGATAACACGTACACCAAACTTGGTTCTCAATACATCGATTGTGACGTTTGCTATGTGGCTTGTGGCGCCGTCCTGTTGGAACCACATATTGTCCAAATCCATATCATCGAATTCGGTCCAAAAATATTCGGATATTATTGAGCGGTAGCGATTCCCATTCACAGTAACGTGCCGGTCTTTATCATCATAGAAGAAGTACAGCCCAATGACGCTGCCGGCCTATAAACCGTACCAGTACGTTTGGGTTGCTGCCTGACCAATAACGCATATTTTGCTTATTGACGAAACTGTTCGGCCAGAAACGAGCCTCTTCGCTGAAGATGATTTTTCAATGAAAATCCGAATGATTTTCAAGTGTTTCCTCAGCCCAATTCACGAATATACGACGATTCTGCTTGTCAAGCGGCTTCAGTTCTTGCGTCAATTTGATCTTGTAAGGATGTAAGATCTTTTCGCAAAATTCGCTACAATGACGGCACTTATTTATCTCATTGGAACGGGAACATTTTTTACCATGTTTGTGCACTAAAATTTTTCCAATTCATTGAACGATTGGGACGCTCTTAAAGTTGAGGCAACTAACTCCGAATTTCGGTATTAAATTTCTCGTTGTTGGATCGTACTGAAGAGAAATGTCAAAAGAGCGGGAAAAAAGCGTCGTTTGCTGTCTCTAGCGGTCTACTTTTGTAGCATCCCTATTGAAAAACCCATTATGATCTTATAAGGTGTTCATGATTTTCAAGTTTAATTTAATTTTGGGGGAAAAATGATTGATAAGCAAACTGACGGCGAACTTAAGCCATCAATAGTCACTTGAAAACTACTGACAGGAAGTGAATATGGTTACGTTCTTTTCTATCCAAGCAAGCCAGCTTTTTTGACACGGAAGCTGTGCAAAATATTTCATCGCTGGTAGAGCTAATGGTCCTTGTTTGCTGAATTTCTTCCCTTTTTGTCTTTCAGCATAACAACCTTTCATGCTCATCTGTCTACCATAGATTCATAAATAATCCTTTATCGCGCCTAAAGTTTCAGTAGTTAGAGCTCAGCTGCCCAGAACTTTTAGATAGTTTCAGCTTAAGTTAAGAATAAATTCTAATGCCTTTTTGGACGTTCTTCTCATTGTATCAGCAGTTTTTAGTGAACAGTTAAGACGAAGATTACTTGTACATATGTATATTCCATCGGAATATCAGGCTTATCCATTCTAAGATGGAATCCGGATCACAAGGTAACGATTTGCATGTTGGAAAACTTTGGTTACTCTGCTTTCAGTCTAAGATATATTTTATTATTATCATAGCCAGAGTTAACTCAAGATATGTGAAAGCAGTGAAGTATTGTCCTCTTGTATATAAAAATTACGTGTCGCGTTGTTTGTCCGCGTTGGACTCCTAAACTACTGAACCGATTTTAGTAAAATTTAGCACCCTGCGTCCAGTTCGAACTAACTTAGAAGATAGGATAGTAAAAATAATTCAGAAATAAAAAACACAGTGAAAGCTCTATTAAATGGACGCTCTATCAAGGGAACATCTCCATTAACCATTCACATTGGCCGGTCCCACAATTTGTTGATGTTTATTAAGTACACTCTATTAACTGGACAAAAAGGCCGATAACCAGATATTGAGAAAGCAGCCTTAAATTCTTTATTTTTTCCAGTGAAATTTGTTTGTATGAACATATTCAAAATTAAAGATCAAGTACAATCTCTTGGATTCTTATAGCAACAAAAACGTTTTCGCCTTTATTCGTAAATAAAATTTTCGCTGTATTGAGTAGTTTATTATATGTATAAATGTATATAATACAGTAATAGTTATATATTTCAGGTTTCCCTGGGATGGTAGTCAGTGGTCAGTCTTATATAGTATGTATTTTCCGAATGAAAGAACACTGAGCTGTTCGGCGCAAAAAAACTGACGGATTATTATGCGAGTTGGGTAGATGAAAAAACAGCTTATGATTTAAAAAAATATTGTCTAATTAAGCTAATTTATTTGTTTAAGGAGTTATGTCCATTACCACTAAGTCATAATAAACGCATTTATAATGGGACTTCCCAAAAAACGCCATTTATGGTAAAAAATTTTAGACCTCATAGTGGCTAAGAGAAGAGAGATTATTATCAAATATATAATTCCTACGAAAAAGTCTTATTACGGACAAGTAGGATCGGTCAATTTAAAAATCTCAATTAAATATATATTATATAGGCATAGGTACAAAATAATCGATTTTTAGAAATTCACAAAAGCTTAGTTCAATTAGTTAAAAGAAATATTTTCTCCTTTTTTTCTCATACTTCGTGAAACGATATTATGTTATGCAATATTAACAAGAATTATGAAAAAATCCATCAGTAATGATGAATTTGAAATCGGCCACGCTTGACTGGATAGACTCTGAGACGAGTGCACATGCTGAAAACTTTCGAATACGAGCAGACCCATGGAGATGTGAGTGAATTCTCTGAGGTAAAACACAAAACTGCGGCCATCAAGTAATTTACATGTCAATTAAATTTATTTCATTTACGCTACAAATGAACTTGACACAATTATTGCGGCCAGACAGCACGCTACCACCGTTCACACAGACGGGCGGTTAGGCAGCCAGCCACCCAATCACGCAGCCAACAAACCGCAAGCCACCAACTAGGCAAACAACCGCACAACAACTCATATGGGTGCGCTAAAAACAGCAGCACTAACAAAAACAACAACAATATTATGAATACTACTCTAAATGCCCAAGCTATGCGCACACACACGCAAAGCGGTGCACCTGTAGCCATGCCACTTCGAGATCAGGCAATTTCTCGCACATTGGGTGGTCAATTAAATGTTAATGTGTTAAAATGTGCAGATGAGGCGACAGCGCCTACTGTGAGCACACACACATGCACGCGTTTAGATGGGTGCTTAATTGCTTTAGAAAAAGTTGGATTAAAAGCAGTGAGTGTCTTCAACGACTTTATTGTCGACGCTAATGGCGGCGGCATTCAAATTGATTTGGCAAAGTGTTGCACGTAAAATTGAACGACACTAATGAAAATGAAATGCCAGTCCATCGCGCCGAGGTGTTTAAGAATTTCACTTCCATCGCGCAAATAAATTCATGAATTTATGTTATGACAGCGCGGCGCTGCCTCGGCAGATGCGGTGATGTGATCTGGTGATGATCACATGATCACTATCGACAGCAGAGGCCATTGCGGCGATTAACATGTTGTGGCAAGCATAAACACTCGAGCGTGCGCTTAGCTGGCGGTTGGGTGTGTGCAGCAAATGAAATGCAAATCAATTTGCGCTGGCGTGTCGGTGCGCCTGTGAGCGTGTGCGCCGGCGCGCACGTGAATGGCAAACAAATTGATAACAAATTTGGTTTAATAGTTTAGTGGAACGATAGCAGCGGGAAATTTATAGCGAAAGTCCAATTTAGAATATTTACAAAATCCAATATGCATGAGCGAGTCGGGTGTTAATGAGAAATATGCAAAATAGTCAGCGCGACCGGAAAGGCTTGTTGCTAAATGCAAAGCAGGTAAATAAAATGCCCGAATTTATTGGAGCGGATATTGTGTTGATTGAAACTTACCTGGCAGATAAATACCCGAAGTGGTTAAGAGTTTCTCGGGGATTTCGCTGATTGAAGCAGGTGGCACGATTTCACACTCAAATTGATCTGCAATGGAGATAGACAAATTGCATGAGTTGTTATTAACTGTATGGGAGTAAGATTGTGTTGGTTAAATATGCATGTGTGTTTAATGTAATTGTTCGTATGTATGTTTTTGTCCGATTTTAGTCAATTCTATTCATTTATAACTAAGCTAGCCTTATGGCATGGCGGAAAGGAAAATCAAATTTTTTCAATATTTTGGCATTTTTCGTAATTAAATAGTTTATTTACTTTCATATTGCAACACGCAAAGATATTGATTTTAAAGCATAATATAAGTAAAAAAAAATGTAAGAAATTTGTAAGATTGTAAAAATTTAGCCACAATACTCGGGCTGTGCTTGTGTCCTTTTTTTGTACGTCAGAGGCTGTTTTTATATACATATGTGGGAATCGGGGAATCATTGGTCCATATTCATTCAAAAATGAAGCTTGCCATGCTATTACAGTGAATGGGGAAGGATGTTGATGTAAAATTTTTATTATATATTAGTCTTCTTCGACTTTCGAATCCTCACCCTCATTGAAGACAAAAAGAAAGTATTTCTTCACTTTTTCATAGCTATGCTCTTTATCTTGAAGTTTTGGTATAAATGTATTAACATAGTACCAGTAAATAGATCAATTTGCTTCGTCAAGCCAGTAATCAAACATCTCAGCTTTGTGATGAAAATGTCAAAAAAAATCAAAAGACTTAAGACACGAACTTCTTGCCCTAACAAAATGTATTACGTGTACTTTTGTGCATATTTACTTACATCTGGCAGATTTTTAAGTTTTTTATTTACAATTTTAGACTAATATGTATACTAATCTTATAAAATTCAACAATCTGAAATTGGTTGCACCAACAACTTCGGTGCTATACTGACATATTATTATAATTATAATTATATTATTTTCAGGTCATAAAATCCACAAAAGTCCTAATTTACACAGTTTATTGTGGAACAAAAAACGAATGGAAAATAAATGACGCTTTATTACTAAATACCGACTTTTTTATAGAACTTGAGGTCGTGATTAATCGACGGATTTGGAAAATAAGATGTATGAAAAAAACATATGATTTTAGGTCCAAAATTTGCCACAAAATACTTTGAAAAAATTAGTTCGAATTAAAAAAACATTGATAAATCACAAAGTCTTCCTTTTTGGAGGATAGGAGAAAAATTGTAATAAGGTCGCTTCACTTGTTTCGGAAAAATCGTGACCACAAACTTTGAAAACAATGTTTCAAGAAAGACGCGATCAAAGTTTGAAGCAGTCGACCGATCTAGCCTGCTTGGTCGCTTTCCCTAAGGTTTTATCTCCTTCTCCTTTTTTGCGATTGCCTTGAAACTTTGGGAAAATGTACTATACATATCATTATATTTAAAAAGTAATTAAAACGATTTTTTGAAATTTCCATAAAATATAACATACGAAATTTTAAAATCGATATCTCATATAGGTTTTGAGTTGTGGCTTTCTAAATTGTAGACACTCAGTCCAAGCAGTCCATCAGTTCATATTCATATTAACGCTTTTTACGCAAATCTAAATTATACAAAATCCCTAGAATGATTACCTGAAGAGAAATAAGGTTATTTCTTCGCTTACGGTGATTAAGTTTTATCAAAAACATAAATCTACGAATGGCATAAAGAGGGATGAGAGATCGTTGAAAACAAGCCTCGTTCTGGCCGACTGTCGACCTTTTCAGTTGATGAAAATATTAAAAAAGTGAAAGATATGGTGCTTGATAATCGTCAGGCAATATTAGAGAGATGGCAAGAAAGCTCGATGTTTCTCGCGAGTGCGTTTGAATAATTTTGGTATATATGGTATATAGGTTCTTGCTGTACTCATCCCGATAAAGTTAAATTTTGAAAAAAAAAACACTATTTTAATGCTGAAAAGCGGATATAAGTCTGTATCTGCTGCGGCTTCTTTAAGACAATAGTCATGGAAACGAGTCGATTTGATCGTAAATTTTTACTTTTGATTTAAATTTTGGCAAGAAATGTAGGATTATAATATTTGTTGGTGTTCTTTTCAATAATTTTATTTTATTCAAAAAAAAAAAAGATTGGATCTTAATTATTCAAAAATTAAGCGTATTTAATTTTCACTAATTTTTCAGTTTATTAATTGCAGAAAAGCTCAATATAGAAATTTATCTTTGAAACCACAATGTATGATCGGAAAAGTGAAAGAGTTATGAGAATGTCAAAAATAAGGAATGTTCGATGACAAAAATGCAAAAAAAATTAAATACGAATCTCTTGATTCTCTTGCCTAACATCAACAAGCTCAACAGTAATCTATATTTATCTTAATCTCTCCTTAAAGGTACTATGCAAACCGAGGTTTAGTTTTTTTTCCTAATGACGACTTGAGCATTTACTTTTGTCATTGCTGTTGTTGTAGCTTCAGCGAATATTCGAGATAACTGCACGTTTTTTAGTTTTGTTATCTGTTGACTTTTGTCAGATAAATGATTGCAATTTAATTGTGTGCTTTGCACAATAATTTCTGCATTGCCACACATTTTTTAACTTGAATAATTTCTGTATTTTTGCCAGCGCTGTGACCACAAAGCCGCCCGTGGCATGTGTAGGTGTCAAGGTGCATTAATTCATTTAACACATTCGCGTCACACACGCACACATGCGCATATGCATATGGGGCACCACCTGCAACAACATTATGGCGACATGCAACAAATGCGCGCTGCCACAATGCACGACACTTCGCCGAAACCGAGTGTGCCACGTACATACACACTAATATGCGAATTTTCAAAGCTAATTTCAGTGGGCAGACTGAACAATTTTCGAACTGGTTGCACTTATTTACAAAATACTTGCAATACATTTTTGCATTAATGCAACATTACATACGTGAGCACTTATGTTGCAGTTGAATGTATATAGGTGTGCAATTTCATGTTTGTTGCGGGCGTTTGCGCGTTTGTGTGTGTGTGTTTGCGTTTGTTTGTCTTTCTGGTATTTGGAGCAAATATGTATGTGGCATGAAAGCATTAAACGTTTTTAACATAAAAATATGTAAACACACACATACACACACAGGCGTCTAATTGCACGCTTTTTACTTTGTGTGGCACAGCAATCGATCGTTTCCGATTGCTAGCAGCAAACAAGATGGAGTAATTAAAAAATGTGAGCGTGCAACCAACGCAATCGCGACGCGCACCTGCAACCTGCAACAATGCGCGCTGCAACTGCGACAACCAACCAATTACACACACACACACGCATACATGCAAATCCATATTCATGTTATGCATGCAACTTCTTGCACTTTTATTGTCGCATATATGCAATTTAATCCTTGCCATAAAGTGCCCCTGCCGAGTAAGGCCCGCTGTGGCAAGCCTCAGGTTGGCGGCGGCGGCCTTCCATGCGGCACGTACAGCTTTGCCAGCTCCCACACTTGAGTGTTCGCGCGTAACCAATTCATTTGCCGATATGCCGGTGGCTGTGGCTGTTTGTTGCACTGCTGGTGTCGCACTTCGCCATCAATGCCAAATCGAATTTCAATGCAGGCGCGAAACGCCATTTGCCAAATGTCGTCGGCTGAGCGAGCTGTTCATATGTGTGCGCCGCAGGCCTATTCAAAAAGCTACTATAAACAGTTGGCGCTAAAACTATTACGACAGGGAGCAATTTAGGGATTATGTACGAAGAGAAGACATTAGTTGCTGGAACACTTATACAGTTACACAATTTATGGAACTCGCCAACAGAAACTCTATGATTTAAGATCTCCTCAGAATGGAGGGTCTTCATTAATTTAGGATCAGCAGTGCGTAAAGAGGTAATCGGGAATATTTGTGTTAGGGGAGGCAAACTTAAATGTGTTATCCATTTATTTTTTTGTTAATGACGATGAGATCGAAAAGTTGAAGAAATAGTGCTTGAAAACAGTCACTAGACAGTTAGGAGGGGATCTCAACACATTTTGGTGAGTGTTTTGGGTATAAAAGCTGTCAAAGCTAGACTCGTACCAAAAAACACGAATCTTTTAAAAAATATAAGTTAGGCAGAGGTCACCAAATAGATGTATGACATCGTAGCTATAGATCCCATACTCATCAAACGCATCACTCCGGGCGACGAGGCATGGGTTTATAAATATGATGTCGGAACCGTTCAACAAATTAAGAAACAGTACTCCAAAAATGAGCCTAAACCGAAAAAAAAACAAAATTCGCTGAAGATACTGAAGGCCACATCAGCCGAAGCTTAAACCAAGTGTATGGAAAATTGACGCTTGTGTTGGCTCAGCAGCCTATTTTGAAGTCGGTAATAAAGATCCATAATAAAATTGATTTACACAAATATATATATTACATACATATATCCTGAGTTTGAACATTTGAAGCCTTCTTAAACCTTTTCTAGTGTTTAGCTCCATATACGCTTTATTTTTAATCCTTTCAAGGTCTAATGCACTTGTTATGTAATTCTCAACCGGCTTATAGCAAATAAGTTTGACAATACTTTGAGTACACGTCATATCCTCAGTTACAGTTATAAATGACTGTAGGTAAAAACGTTATTATGAGAACAAATTGAATAGATTTGTATTTACCAGATTTTCAGTGAGCTTTTCTTAAATTTTGACTTATGGGTAATATTCTCACCCTAATGTGGGCTCTTCAAAGGCTTAAACATCTTTTTTATGACAAATTTTCATCTTTTTATCACAAATTTACGGAAAAGTTTGGAATTTTCTGCAGTAAGAAATATTTCTAAATTTTTAAAAGTGTCTGGCATCACAGTTGCGCAAAGCTACTCGCATACTTAGGTCGAATCATTAAATAAGCGCTAATAAGTGGGAAATGGGTTTTAATGTGTAATTATCATTGAAACTTTCTCTCATTCCTCAAAATATTGGTGAGTCTCCATAGCATCAGAGTTCTAGAACATAACTTGCAAAGTATATTTAAATCATCTGTTCTCTCTAAATTTTAACCCTTTACAGCCTGCGGTACGTAAACTTTTGTTGCAAAGTGTACACACTACTTTAGCACATCTAATTCGCTCAAAAGCTTATGCGCAGTCACACATGCGCCCAGCTTGGCTCAGTAGGTCAGAATGTAAAATGAATAAAGCCTTCTCTCCTATTTCCTTTTGATTATTTTTTGACAAATTTAAAGTATTTACCGTGTGTTTAGCATAAAACTACACTCCTACGTCACCAACATAGGCACACTCAACACCAACGACTGACACATCACTTCAAAAATCGATATTTCCAATATTTTGTGTCCCCCGTCGCCCTCGTCGTTCATCGCTTGCGCGCGTTCACATTGTTGTTTGCCTCGGCGGTTGATCAACTTGTCTTGCCTTGGCGCGCGCAAGTGTAGCGGCCACCGTTTGCGGCCAGTCAGTCAAGCAGCCAGGCAGCTGTCGCATAATGGCCATTGCCGACTGGCGGTTTCGCGGTTTGCAGCGCTTAAATGTGTGTCTTAAATTTTTTAATGATAGCCAATTCGACTTTTTTGCCAGTAGTTGTGGCATAGTTTTATAATTGTAAACCACTTTATCGATGTCCGTGTGTGTGTGAGAGCGTTTGAAAAGCGAAATGAATTCCGCGTGTGGGCGAAGTTAGTGGTGACTTCGGTATGCGCAGGCGCAACGGTTTCCGTTGTAAATCGCCACATCGTTTAAGTTTCGCTTTTGTTGAGAATGCTGTTGTTGTGGTTTTGCGTTTGTTTATTTTATATTGAAAAATATATTTACACTCCGCTCATATTGCTGATGAATATGTTTTTATACTCTTGGACAATATAGTTCAATGTACGCTTGCCACAAAAGTTTTAATCAAAATTTGTCGTAAATAAGTTGGTTTAATAAACCGGGAAGCAAGGCTATGAGAAATGTGACTGATGTAGTAGACATTTTGTGTGCTTGAATGCAGGTAATATGTATATACACCAACAACTCAGAAAAAAAATGTTTTTCATGATTGTTTTTTTTTACTCTTGCAACCAGTTACTAAAGAGTATTATAGTTTTTTTTTTACCTAAAACTAATCGAGATAGATACAGGGTTATATATATATTAATGATCCGGATGACAAGAAAAGTTGAATTCCGGTTGAACGTCTGTCTGTCCGTCCGTTCAAGCTGCCACTTGAGTAAAAATTGAGATATCTCGATGAAACTTGGTATGTGGATATTTAGACCTCGGTACCTATAGTTGATTTGTGATCGAAAATGTTGGTCAATGTGTGATATATATAACTGAAATTACGGGTTAATCCTTCGCTTATAATGGTCTGTCTGTTTGTCAAAAATTGGTTGAATCGGACCAATACTTCCCTTAGCCACCATGCACCTAATAAAAAAATTTTCGTACTTCCGGGTGACTTTGTACCGCATATATCGACGAGAGTTATTCCAATGAAAATAAGAGAGCGTGGCTTATTAAACATTATTATTAACAGCATTAACAGCATATCTTTGTGCCTGAAATAGAAAATCTTTACATGTACAACACGGAACACTGCAAAATGGCAGTGAAAATCGAAATCGTTATCAAAAATTGTATTATTTCAGTCATTATTTTACAAATAAACCTAAAACTGTCGTGTGTTTGTTCAGCCGTTTTGGAGAAATTCCCCTCACCGATTCTGAAAACAAAAGCTGTCATTGAAAACAATATCTTACTAGCGGGATCCCTGAGTTTAAAGGCATCAATGTGAATGAGTTAGCCGATCTCTAGGCGAATGAGATTGCGGCAACCAGTCTAATTAGAACAAAACCTTTCTTCACTGTGGGCCCCTCACTTTAAGAGAGGAGCTAAGAAAAAAAGAAAGAGCTAGTAGAAAATGCCACTGGCGAGGCTGTTTCAGAGACAATTCGATATGAAATGGTTCAAGGAACTAATAACTTTTCGCGGAAACTGTTTAAAGCAACTTATGCATTTTTAAACAGGTTCCTGCAGACTGCGGTATCATCTGCACATAATTCAAGTATTGCTCCGCAGCCTCAAGAAGAAGGAGTCCGACTACCTGGCAAAATAAATCCAGTTAGAGAGCATGCACTTAGGTACTTTACTAAGTCTTTTTGACTTAACTGGGTTAAATTAAGTATTGTGATAGCAGGAGAGTACACAATAAAATAAAATCGAAAGTTATCTAAATATCTAGATATTTGTTTTAAGCTGTTTGTTTCATTGTGTTTTAGGCGTAAGTTTCAGGCTCAAAAGACTGTTGGTTACTTTTTTAATTTATGATACAAGCTTAGGCCTCTGCGTTCTCTTCTTACCGCGTACCTCCTTCGTTAGGTTTGTAGAATTTACCTGCCAGTTACCCAGCTTACTCGGCTGGTTGATTTTTATACCACTTTCAAAAGTCCTGCAATTATCGAATATATAGGCATATTTTTACTACATATATATACTTATATACTGGGTCGTTCACTAAGTAATTTCGTTTGATGACAACAGCTGATCTTATTGACTTTTTTCGTCACCAACCTCATACTTAACAGCTTTACCGTTATCTATTTGAACAGCTGATAACATAAGGCTTATTTGGAACAATTTTTATTAAACTTTTTGGAATAGTTTTCCAAAACAACATTTTCAGTAAATTGTACTTACTATTTTACTATCAAAAGGGTAAAAATTAAGTTTAAGAAAAGTGAAAATTATGTGTACGGAGAACATGTGTTCCAACAGTTTTGATTTATACGATACATCCCGTCTTACGAGCACTCTTAGATCCAATGTGGATAATATTAAGTAATTGGTCGATATGGATGAATCAGCTCAAACCACTTCGAACGCCAATAGTCACCAAACGAATGCAACGACAACTCTTTTCAGGCTCGAAGCTACTATTTGGTGTTACAAAAACCTGTTCTATGACAGAATTTTACTGAGCTTGCCACTTCCAACTATTTTACCTCCTGTACTTAATTTTGTAGTGCTTTTGAGTAGATATTATAAGTAGCATCATGATCCCACTCTTCGTGTAGTTTCCTGATTACACTCGGGTCTAACTCTAGCATTTTGGCATATAATTTTGCTCCTCTAACAAAGGGAACGATTGAAAGTGACGAAGGTCCGAAATATTGAAGAATTAGATCGTACGAGTATAATAAAGAGGTACAAAAGTTTTTACTCAGAATTAAAATTAACAGATTTTAGATTGAGATTAATACAAGAAACGATTACGAAAATATACTTAACATCTTTGTCTAGACAAAAACGTGTAATTTTGACGCCGTCTAGAACACCGCAAGCCTTTCAACTATGCCGACAGTCGATTAAACTAATCATTAGACAAGCGGGGCAAATTAAAAATGTTGCACCTGCCTAAACAGATCGTGCGCGACACCGCATGCATGCAACACAGTCATTTAATAAAGTAAACACGGCAAAATTTTAGCTAACAAATAAGTGGTCTAGTACATAAATATGCTATTAAGCTATGTATGACCGCATACACTCGCCTGTGTGTGTGTATCTTAGATTTGCTGTTGATTGCAACGAGCGCAGCAGCAACGCCTCGCCACTTATCTCGAGTCAAATGCAAAAATTTGGACTAAGTGACGCGTGGCTAAGGCGTTCCGTTAGAAGCATGAACAAACACACCCATATACATAGTAAATGTATGATGTTGCATGTATGTATGTGTGTTAAAAATAAGACAGTAGCAGCAACAAGTGCAACAACTGGATTTAAATCACAAAAGCAGCGAAAAACGATATAGAACGGTAAATATATACACCTACATAAATATATGTGCATATGCGCTTACAAGCAAGCTCAGCGAATTAATTTGTTCGCTTTGGGCATTTAATTGAATATTGGAAAATTAAAGTTGTTAAAAGCTCTTGGCGTTTGTGCTGAAAATGTTGCACGGCAAATAAATACAAAATATAAAACGATCAACTAACGCACACACACATATTTACATACGTAAATAGTCGTTCGATACCGATCGTTTGCATTTCGTGTGGCACTTAGCCTACCCACACACACACACACATATATATATATAGCCAAACAGTTGCTTATTCGTAGCGCCACAGCGCGAAGTTGCGCTCATAACAGCAGCAAGGATAATAACAATAATAATCATAGTGTTTGGCAAATGATAATAGCAATATTGATAATCGCGTGTTGTTGCCGCATTGTGCCAAAATAAATATGCTAAATAAAAGCGCCACCCCCCACAAGCTGCCGCCGGTGCTCGGTGTCTGAATAAACGCTGTTGTTGTATGTGTAAGCAATATATAAATAACTGCATTGTTGTTGTAATGCAAAGAAAATAAAACCCCCAACATTCGACATCAGCGGAAAATTTGTTAAACAACGCAAACTAACCAAGGCAAGCCAATCGTCTGCACTTAATCATTTCGCGCATAGCGGCGTGATTACAGAGTTGCCATGTTGCAACAATTTTGACTTAAAAGATATTGTGTGTGCAGGAAATATTTTGGGGAAATTGTAAACATTTATCGAGGTACTTAGGCCTTGTATCGCAAAGAAGTACGTGCAGTGTAGCCTACATTTAGGCGGCTTAGAATTGAAATTTTTGAAAATGATTAGTGAGTGTGAGATTGAAAAATATTTATAACACTATAAATATAAATATAAATTTTCTCTTCAAGCACGTCATTTGTAAGTTTTTCGCGCTCAGAAAATATTCATTGCTTTGATTCTCATATAAATAAGAACTTTCAACAAATTAATGAATCACTTGAGAAGTGCTGATCATTTGATGAGCGATAAATGGACAAATCATTTATGAAAAGAATACAGAACTCAGTCTGTGTGTATAGAGCCATCAGAGGTCAAAAGTGTTTTCACACGTTGCCAATATTTCGTTGAAATTTCCATTATTCTGTAAGATAATGATTCGCAAAGTTAGGTTATATTAGGTTACATGGCTAATGATACTGGAGGATCGCTTTAGGGAAAACTTAACCCTAAAAAGGAAGAGGAGAAAGCTGGTTCTCTTACGACTGACTTTGAACTAGAAGAATTTTGCGATCACACAGATACCAAATAGTTACCCAGAGCTCACCAAACTCCCGCTTGAACCGGCTGTCCGATGGTATACGGTAAAAGGTCAGCGGAGCTTCGACCATTTCTCACTTCAGCAGCGGAGCTGAGGTGCCTTCCCTTGCTAACTCATCAGCTTACTAGCAACTTTCGTGGCCACATATCTACCGGCTATATCGGCGGGTTCTATGTACAAAATTATATTGAGAGTCGAGGTTGTTTTGTTCCTTAGTACACCACATTTGCTGTTAAGCTCGGAGCGTTGAATATTCTTGAGTTTCTTAGCAAGTACAGTACTGCTAACCATCAAACGAAGACTCCGTGGAACTTATTGAACTTAACTATGATTTCCCAAACCATAAGGCTACGTTTGCCAAAAGTTCCTTTACAACAGTACAAAGCAGCCTATGCCTTTTTGTCTTCTTGTCGATGTTATACTTCCAAAAAAGCTTCCTTTCTAAGATAGGCCTCCTCCGCAGGTTAGAAGCGAGGAACCTACGAGACTTGATATCTTTTCCTGAACAAAAGTAGCTCGCTTTTACTTGGATTTTCCAGCTGTATACTTTGCCACAATGCTGAGGTACCACTGCGTTAGTTTATACACGGTACTCAGGCACTTTCCTTTGACCTCGTAGATAAAATTTCAATTCAAACCTTTCTACAATCCAAAACATTAACTTAAATATTCAGTAATGGCAACTCTGTTACAAAATAGTGCCACCGCATTGCGCCGCAACACCAGTCATCGATACCTTTTCGAGAAAATATTGCCAATTGCAGTTGTTTCTCCTCAAACGGTTGTTGTATTGCGCCGTTATTTTTAGCAATCGCTGCATTCGGCAGCAGACAGCAATGTTGTTGTTATTGCATTTATTTTTATATTTATTTGCTGCCGTTGTTGTTGCAGTTTTTGTTTATCGCTGCATTGTGGCGCTGCACAGATTTATTGACTGTTAATAAAATTAATGCGCTGATTTGGTGCTCTGCAGCGCTTTTATGCGCTTTTCGTGCCACACAAATGCCGATGCAGCGTTTCGGGCGATATTTGGATGAACGACGAGTATGAGCCAAGCGCACAACGAATTCCCGATAGAGATAGGCCCGCTAAGTGGTAAAGGGAGGCATACCGCGGTTATTAAGCTGCTGATGGTGGCGGCGCTGACGTCGCTGGTGCCGGCCTTAGTTGGTGGTGCTGTTGTTGTTAACGCGATGCGCGTCTGGTGATAGGCACGAAATGACTGGGCAATGTGTCGGGGCGATTTGTTTGCCTTGCAAGCGAAGAAAAACAAAAACAAATGCGAAAGCAAAACATGGGCGTTGAAAAAGCGAGCAAAATGAAGCACCGACCTGCTCAAAAGTGAATATTATTATGAGCGAAGACAACAACAGCAATACAAATTATGATAACAATAATTGTAAGCGCCGGGTCATTTGAGCACAAGCAAACAAAAACAAAAACGAACTGTGGCGCATGAGGACGGTGGCTCGGTGGTTCGGGTGCATGGAGGAGGTGTGGAGGAGTGAGTGGTGAAAATGCGGCGCGGAAATTATGTGAGAGTCTGTGGCGGTCGTTTATGCGCGTATTTATTTATTTATATTGCTTTTCATAGTCAAAACATTGTTTTTGTTCTTTTTGTTTATTCATTACTTCCTTAAGTGCTTTCTTGCCCATTTTGATTATCGGAAGTTTAATAGCAAAATGTTTTCCCTTTCACTTATTAATCACTGTAAATGGCCGATGCGTATAATTTTATTTATTTATTTTTTGAAAAATTTTATTTGAGATTTTTTTTTATAATTTTGTGTTTCATTTTTATACTTTTTATATTATTTGTATGGAAGTGTGAAAAAACTTATTTGGCTGTATCTGGAAGTTGTTTACGTCGATGCATTTGTTTAAAGCCACAATAAGTCAACTTTTCGATTTTGTCGTAAAGGCTATGATGTAGAGAGTTCTTTTATGTTTGATCAAAGAAGAGGTAACCGAAATTACTTAATGTGTCTTCCTAAGAAACGAAAAGATATAGAATTCACAGAATTCCTTCAGGATTTCACTACTTTGCTCAACACAGTTCCAAGCTTTAAACAAATATCCGAAACAATCAGCCCAGTTCCAAACTTTGAAACATAACATAAGCAATAAGCCCAAGAATTTGGTTCCGGGTGGAGAAAAAGTCACCGGTTTGAATGGTTGGTCGTTCCGCACTTAGTCCAGAAGTAGGTTAATCTGGATCACTTAACTATGTTATACCCTTGTTCCCATAAATTATTCCAATAACAATGTGAAACAACATATGTTGCTTAGGTTCGATCTCAAGAGCTATGGGTTCATCTACACTTAGCCTCGCATCGAAATTACTCTGATAGTATTGCGTGACAGGTGCGTTTGTTATAACATAAAAAAATATGGAAAAAACTTCTTATGATTTTGTGCGGTTACTTCGAATATCAATTATATAGCTATTCAAGTCCAATGTTTGAAGCTTGTAGCATTGTCTTGGAAGCTTGTAGCATTGTCTTGGAAGCTTGCAGCATTGTCTTGGACAATAGTCTATGCCAAATTTCATGAATATTCCTTGTGGCGAAAATTTAAGCGAAATATCTGAACATTAATTCAAAAAAAGAAGGACGGTAGGATGTTGTAAATTGCATATACCATGCTTTAGAATGTTGCCTACATTTAGGCACATTGCCTACATTTGACAAATGAGCAGCTTCTTGGAGACGAAAGGACGCGTGCAAATTTTCAAAATCAAAACTCAAAAACAGAGAGATGATTGTGTATAATAAATTGAGTATGCCGGTAAACTATATGAAATGTTGCCTACATTTAGGCGCATTGTTATAAGGCGTGAGAAAGCCGAAGAAACAAAAAATTGCACAAAGTTCGATTCATAAATAGATAAATTAACCCAAATAAAAATTATTGTATGGGAAAAAATTTAACGAAGTGGCAATATCTTTTTAGAAACTTAGCGGTATACATATATACAACAGAAGAAGGAATACTGACTGTAAATAATATGAATTATATAAATTTGTACAAAAATGCTTACTCCAAAGCCGCACTTTCTCGAAAAGTATGTAAAAGGTCGGAAATTTATGCTAAGTGGCAACTCTGTAAACAAACATATAAAATAAATATTATTTAGTGCATAGGTAAAAAGCATAAGCGATACACTTGCTTACTATTTCACTTTATTAACCGTTATTATGGCTTTGTTTTGCAACTGCAACAAACAATGACACTCCAACAATAACGCAAACTTTTCCTTTCGTATTCACTGTGGCAAGCGGCAAGTATTATGGTACGTATGCAAAACAATTGATTGAAAAATTGCCAAAGCAATCAATCAATCATGTTTTGTTTTACGACCAACAAATAAATACTTCACCTTGCGCTTGTCGCAATGGCACAGGAAAGCGTCTGGTGTGCGCGCACTGCGCACTGCGCATGCTCACCTGCTCAACTGTTGAGCGAACAAACAAAGGCAACGAGTGCAACGCCTTCTATGCAACAAATGAAAAGGAAGGGCGTCTATTGCCGCCAGCAACAAGACTGGTACGCGGCCAACATAAATACAACAGTTAAACAGGGAGTTTAGATGGGTGAGGTGTGAGTGAGAGATGTGCAGATATACACCTAAAAGGTACCGCTAATAGAGAAGAGTGCCGGGAAAAGCGGGAAAGCAACAAATTTTAATACTTATGTTTACTTGTTTTGGTAAAATTGTAATATTCACTGCTTTTAAAAATGATTTGTTTATAGAAACATGTAATTTTCGAACTCTTTCTCTACCCGCCTAATTTTCTCACTCTTCCGATTTCATGCATATTCATGGTTTGTGACTTTTTTCAACTTTTTCTTGCAACCAAACATCGAATTTATGGCTTTGCGAGTCGTAATTTATGAAACATTCCACTCAAAAGTCACTCATACGCCAGCGTGCACCACGAAAGGTGGCGCACTCGCCTGCGCCACCTTCTACGTAAGCCAAGCAAATTGCATAATGTGCAACTCTGGCGCATTTAAAACTGTACTTATGCAGGTTTTAAATAAAATCTACAAAACCACCATGTTTCCCCGGCCCGGCTTGTTGGCTGCCACAGTCGATCGCCACAAATATTAGTGAAATTAAATGACGACAAATGAATAAATTGTTGCAACAATGACAAGCAACAATGTCGGGCAAAAAATATGCTGGCGTGCCATGTCTAACAAATACAGCAACAACATGGCTCGTTGCAGCATGTGCGCGCTGAACAAGGTAAGCGATGTTGCAACAATGATAAAAACGTCAAAAAAGAATTGCTGGCGCTAACAAGCGTAACATTGTAGTACAAAAGCGGAAATGAAGACATTGGCTTATTGAACCATTTTCTAAGCGTACTGGTGTATGTGTATGTGATACATATTTGACATATCTGAAAGACAGATATATTATAAAGTAGTCCCACGATTCTTTAGCTGTCTATAAGCAAGACAAAGACAGTCCGCGAATATGTTATACAGGTCGAACTTCGGCTATATACCTTCGTTGGCATGCAAACCGATTAATCAAAGTCAAGTCCTTGAATAAAAACTTGGTCGGTGCGAAAATGAGCTTCGAACAAAGAGCCAACATAAAATTTTGTTTTAAAATTGGTAAAACGTTTCAGTTGATGAAACAAGTTTATGGCGATGATTGCCTATCCCATAGCAGAGCGCACGAGTGGTTTCAACGTTTTCAAAGCGGTCGTGAGGACATAAATAACGATCAACATGTGGGCCAATCAAAATCCGTGATCGCCGGAAATTCCATCGAAACTGTGCGTGAATTCATCAAAAATCAGCCGAAATCATTTATGAAATTCATTGAAATGGAATCGAAGATCTCCAAAACATCGATTTATCGCATTTTAAACGATCATTTGGGCTTATGAAAGGTGTGTGCACGGTGTGTTCCGCACAAATTGACTGACGACCAAAAATTGCTCAGAATCGATCCACGCTTGTGTTTATTTGACCAAAAATCACATTTTAACCATTGACCACTCCCCGTATTCACCTGATATGGCATCGTGCGACTTCTTCCTTTTCAGAAAAATGCATTTGCCCATGAAAGGAAAGCGTTATGCAGACGTAGAGGCCATTCAAAAGGCTTGTACCGGCATACTGTCGGCCATACCGGCCAACAAGCTAAAACACTCATTCGACAAGCTTTTGGACCGTGCAAAAAGCTCTTCCATGCAGAAGGAGACTAGTTTGAACAAAATAAATTGATTTTGCCAAAAAAAACACTTTTCCTGTTTACTTTGGAACGAACCTTGTAGTAGTTATAGTAAATAATGATTTTCGTTTTTGAACAAGTCTTATGAAAGATATGTCACTCAGTGCCTAAGTTTAATATTTATAAAACCTTTGTTCCTTACAAATTCCAAGAGAGTAAAATGTTCGCTTACACCCGAACTTATCGCTTCCTTTCGTTTTTGTATTAAGGAGGGAGCCTGCTTTAGAAGCTTCAAAAAATCAATTTTTTTTTTTGCTTAAATCTCTTTAAAAATAATCTAAGAATATTTCTCCAAAGTTATAAATTAGAATTCGAAATATTGTCGAAGCTAGAAGGGAAATTGTGACCGAGCGTCTAGCAAATATATGAGCGCTTGAGCAGAAAGCGGAAAGCCACATTTTTTTCAATTTTTAAAATTTTGGAGAATTTAAAATTTTTTTTAATTCTATTAGTTTAACTAGAAGAAACGTTATTAACAAATATGAACCTCTTTGAATTTTTTGTTTCCGATAGAAATTGCGACCTGCATCCTACCCGCCGCCCGAGAATACACATGCGAGATGCATAGGACAATTGCTTCCCAAAGTCAAAATATCAAAGATTTCGTGTCCAAAAAAGTTTCGGATGATGTTTAAATATTATATATAAAATTATTTCTTTCCCTTCCAAAAAAATTCTCCAAAAATTCGATTGAATCTCCATTAGTAAAGGTGAGATATGTGACCTTTACAAAAGTTTTATATATTTCTTTCATAATTACATTACTCAAAAGCATAATTAAATATATGTTTTCAAAATTTTTGCAATTTTGTCTCAATTATCTGCGCGCGGAAATGTAGGCAACACTTATTATAAATCTAGGACTGTTTATGGGATGGTAATATTGCCCTAAGAAACTGCGATAGAGAACGTTTTTTGGTGTAAATAATTAAAAAACAATTTTGAAGACTTCATAAATTTAACAATCTTAGTTAATTATTTTCATTCGTAATTTGTAAAAAAATTGGCGAAGAGGTTTGTATCTTAAGTCTTATGTTTAAAGCTCGCACACATGCCACCTATTCATACACTATACACTGTGTAATATTCCATAAATCAATCAAATATTTTCAATTCACTTTCAAACCAAAATTTCACTCACCCTCTCCATGCGCGCTGCGCTTCTCATCGGCGTTCTCCTCGTCACTATCGATGTGCGGAAATGAATTGCCCAAACAGAAGAGTGGCAACGCCGGTGAGGTGCTCGCCGAATTTGTGGCGCCCGCGGACATTTTCAACGGATCCGATGTGTTGGCATTGCCACACGGCGAGCTGATATTATTATTATTTGTGTTGTTGTTGTAGCTGTTTTGATGGCTGCCGTTGCAACGCAATAGCTCCTCGCTGGAGGTGCTTCCGCTACTGCCGCAACTCTGTCCCGACGACGTGGAATTCATGCTGTCCTGCCGATTGGTCAGGCGTCGCAACATGAATTTGTTGTTGAGGACTTTGTTTTTGGTGATCAATTCGCTGCGTCGTAATGCACATTTCGGTGAATTTGTTATTGTATTGTTGTTGCTGCAGCGCATTAAGCTGCTGTTGACGGCGCCGCCGCTGCTGCTAATGTTGTTGTGGTTGTTGCCAATGCATTTGCCATTACTGTTGGCCTCGTCCGATGCCAGCGGCACTGTCGCTGTTGCTGCTGTCGTCGAGGCGGGCATTTGCAGCTCATTCAACGAGACCCGCTCGATGCTGTGCTCAACGCCCACCAGCAAGTGTTGCAACAATTGCGGCAATTCGTCACTCGTCAACATTTCGAGTGTTAATGCGCTTAAATGTGTTGGTGGGGTGGTTGCTACTGCTGTTGCAGTTGTTGTTGTTGTTGCGTTGAAATCGATGCAATGACTTTGAATTGTTGTTGCTGCTGCTGCTGCGTCGCAGATAGCAAACGTGGCCGTTGCACTTGCGTGTGCCTGTTGTGTTTGTTGTTGTTGTATTTGTAAGCCGTTTGAGGCGTTCCGCCAAACCACATGCAATTGTGGCGTTTCCGTTTTATCAACTGAAAGGAAGTGAAATGAAAAGTGATTATAAGACTTTTATATATTCGGATTATTGAATATTTGAGTATGTGTTGGGATCTGCGCATTAAAAACCTATATAAGTTGACCATAGATCAATGTGATATTGTTAAGTATCGTGTAGATGCGAGTTGCAAACAGGTCAGGCTGTTATCTGTCACAGTTATTGGCACATATTTTTTTCTCACTGGTTTCTACTCAAAGACAGCGCCCAAATACCACTGCCTATAAGTCTTCAAGACACTTCTAAGCTTAGCTGGGTCCTACTCTGTGAGCATTTTTCATTAATGAAATATGCTGAAAAATTGTTTGAGGGTTCAAAGTGCCTATATATACATATACATATATATATATATTGATTTTGTATATAAGCGCCACTTATGATTTAACTGAGGCTTAAGAAGACTACTAACATGACTCATAAAACCTGTGGAAGAGTGGAATTAAGAGTAGGTTTTTCTATGTTTTGTATTATCCATTAAAAGTATTAAAATGATTTGATAAATTGTCTATAAAAATTTTAATATGTAATTGCAGAAATTGTATCAGAAATGGGTTAAATGATTGAAAATATTCCTTGATTTTGCTTAGATCGATTAGATCGATTTCCAATAAATAATTAAAAATTTGTATGAAAGCTATTCTGTGTTGCAACCATAAATACGCAATTTTCATGATCTCTACAGCTAAATAAGCTAACTTTTAAGAACACTACTCAAAAAACAAACAATGAAGGAGACATTTCCACTGATGTGCTTATAGGGCAGTGGAGTGTTTGAGCGGGACACCTGCGACGAATTTGAGTTCAAAAAGTTTCCATCACGTACTACAGCTATTTTGGTCATTTTAGTAAATGATGGTGGTTTGACCACTACACACCTTGACTACAACAGAAAAAATCTGCGTGCTGCTATCACTTTCATGTCAAGAAAAGGGCTCACAGTCGCAAAATGACTGCAAATTAGTGTAATCATATCTATAGCTATGTAAACTATGAGCTTTCGTGCCGTATTAAAAATGCTAACTCTTGTTGCTTTCCATAAAATTGATTACTAAATCATATTTACTAAAAATTTTAACAACTATTCCTTAGCTGATCTTTACCGATCTCGATGTAAAGTAGCAAATATTTCGAGAAGTATCGCTGTCGTCGATATTTTTGCAAAATAGTATTTATAGCCTCGTTTAAGTAATATTTATTTGCTTTATACTCAAAAACGCGCTGCCAAAAAATATATATTTTATCGAGCCTTTCGATTTCTTATTAAATTCGATGAAATAACTATTTTATTAACCGTTTTAAGCATTTATGTTCTAGTACTAGCATATAGGTAATACAAGATCTTGTTAAATATTCAATGATCTCCACAGGATAGACCTTAAGAAACTTTTTGGTTTGAAGGGGGGGGACCTTTTTTTTATATTTTTGAATGAAATATCCACTTACCACTTTTAACGCACAAATATAAATCGCCTGGACGTACTAAGGCATCATCAAGAGCCCCCAAATGTAGAATAACTTCGCCTGTTGGAGTTGTAAGTGGCCATCCTTTACGCCAAAGGACATTCTGAAAATATATTTAATAATAGAATAATTAATTGAAACAATTTGTACATAAAAAGAACATAATATAATATACCTATATCAGATAAGTGGCGAACTTCATTTATAAAGGTTTTGGAGTTGAAAAAAAATAAATTATACCAAAGCGATTTGCATACGTTTCTTAGACTTTTGGATGTTGGATGCCATGGACATCTAACTGAAAATATTTCGAAGAGTAGGTGTCAGTAATGTTGAGAAGGATTCGAACATGTTTATAAAATTTTTATTAAAGTTATAGAAAAGAAATTCAATTGAGGTATCAGATTAAAAACAGTTTTTTTTAAGAGAGTTGCCACCTATTTATATTTTTTAACAATTAAATGAATTAATAAAATAAAAAACTTTACTAATTGAGTTTCAAACTAAAACAGTTTTTTGAAAAGAGTTGCCACCTATTTATATTTTTTAACAATGAAATTATTTGAAGTATTCCAAAATAAGTATCAAACTACACAAGTTTAAGTCACAATTATGCTGTATGTATATTTAAAAAGAGTTGCCACCTGTTTGAAAATTTAAACCAGAGTATTAATATTAAGTTGAATGATTTCAAGTGATATTATGAAAATGAAATGAAAATGTTTTAGGAAATTTAAACACTTCTACTCAATATCCCATGTTTTCATAATAAAAATTCTGTTGCTCCCTTATATTTTGAATTATGCATAAATTATGATTTAAAAAAGATGCACTCTTTCTACTAAATCCGCTTTCTTATAAAACAACGTTATATAATAATTTGAAACGCCAGATCGCTTTAAATCAATGCAAAACTCGCACCATTCAAAGGCTTGCCACAAATCGACAGCGCATTCAACTACATACATAAGCATGTATATACATACATGGTAATATGTAAGTATGTATGTATGTATGTAGACACGACAGAGCACATGCTCATATGTTATGCCTGTCAATTTTCGTCTGATTTTTCTGATATTTAACCTGACCGCCAATGGCAAGAATGCATGCAACTGCTTTCCGCTTGCTCTCAAATAGCAGCCAGAAAAAAACCAAAAACACAACAACAACAAAATTACGGAAATATCGCCGACATAATCGAATAAGCAAAAATTATAAAGTTTTCAATGCGCCAAAACAGATTGAATAACAACAATTGCAACAAACAACCTGCCCCAGTGTTGCTGTTGTTGCACACTTCAAATATTATGTGGTTGAGTGGTAGATTTTTACATCATGTGCCAAAAAATTTGAATAGATTACATATTACGAGTGCGACGAGGGCGCCGTGTTGCACAAAAAAACCACAAAAAAAACTACGACAAACGCCGGCCGATGAAAGAAAAATGAAGCACAATAACGGTGAAGTCAAGTGAGAGTAATGAAAAGCTCCAGAAATAACAGTAAAAACACCGGCAGCTAACAGCAATTGCAAGGTTGGTGAGAAAAGCGGCATTGAGATTAGTGGCCAAGCAGAGTTGCACGGGCGCGCGATATGTGTATGTGTGAGTGTAAGAGAGAGAGAGGGGGAGAGGGCGCGTGCGAGCGCAAGCAGCGGCATGCGGGTAATGTGCGGCCAAAATAAATGTGCGACGGCCGCTGTTGTTGTTGTTGGGTGCTGGTGCTGGCGAATAGATAAAATGCCATGCAGCCACTAACTTTCGTCGACAGTTGAAATTACGGTAACAACACCCGCAAGTGTAAAAAAATCGATTGGTGTTTTGTGATTTACCGTAAGCGGTTTTTTCTAAATTTTTTGGGCTTTCCCAAAACGTTTAGCATGCAAAGCGGTGCATTAAAACCAGTGCAACAACAACAACAGCGTTGGAAAATAATCATAGCAACAACAACAACGCGGGGAATATGAAACTATTATTAATGCATGGAGATGTCTGCAACTATTAGCTGTGGACGTACGCGAAAGTATGTGCAAACATGTGCGCTTGCAACACGAGAGCGGCGTGGCGGGGCGAGTCAGCGTCCGACACTATCAACACTTTGCTTGGCGCGGACGGGCGAGCCGTGGCGCGCTGGCTCGTCTGTTTGAACTTTTGTAAGCACGCACACACATGCAAAAGTGCAGGCGTGTGTGTGTGTTGGCTCAGCCATTGGTTTGTGATGCAAAATTACAGATAAATCATGCAAGTCAAACTTTGGCAATTTTGCTAATTTCAGTTATTATTGCAAAACCAAAAAGCGCTGGCGAATATGAGTGAAAAAGTAACTCAAATTTGTGAAAAGTTAAAAAAAAAAAATAAATAAATCTAAAAAATCATCAGCGCAAAATTTCACCCCCAAGGGAATGTAAAATCAAAAATTTACCAAATTTGTGTTTCGGCAGTTGCGGCAAATGTGAGGCCATCCATCCAGCTAACACGCAGCGAGTTAGGCAATGTACAGCAAAAAAAATTGCTATAAAAAATTGCAAAAGTTTTCAGCCGCGACGCCACATTCTGCGTAGCCCGTTGCCATATCGAAATGAAGTTTAAATTATTTTTTTTCTTTAATTTCATGATTTTTTTTTTAATTTTATGAGTTTTTTTTATAAATTTTGGCGAGTTGCGCTGACGTTGTTGCAATTTTTCACTGCTTCGGCGCTTGCGGGGCGTTTAATTTGCACATCATATGTGCGCTGGAGCGACATGTGCGCTTGGTTGCATGCCTCGGCGCCGATTACCAACTACCGCTGACGTGCAACATTCAACGCCGCGAAATCAGCGCTAAGAGCAACTCATTTTTTGACTTTAATGTAATAAAAATTGAACAAAACGGGCAGCTGTGTTGCAACAAAACAAAAATTGAATAAATAATCTTTCAAGCAGCGATATTTTTGAAAAAGTTTCTTTGCGGAGAGGGGTGTAGTGGTAGTTTTCTTAATTCTCAACTTTGCAAAGAAAAAACTGTTTAGTAAAGTTGAACATAACAAATAAGCGTGACTTTTAGCTAATCACGGCTATTTTTGAATCTTCTGACTGGTTTTCCAAAGCGAATATCCAAAAGTCGAATACTCTAAGTTTCTTTTATTTGAGATGTTTAGTTTTTTCTCTCTACTGAAATGAGTCATCGATAACAGGCGGCAACTAATGCCCACCTTATAAAAAAAAAACTGTGTGGTCAGGAAGATATCATTGCGTAAAAATTCAGATCAGTATCTTTACTTTTGTGAAAATCAGGCATAAAACCGCTACAACCAAGTCTACATATTTTTTCAACTTTGCGAAAGTGTTGAAGAAAACTCGTTTTGTTGCAAATTAAAGAAAGAAAATGAAACCGTTATACAAGGGTTGAACGTAACTTCCAACCATTTTGGTGCCTTTTTGTTATATTTTCCGGCGCTAGCTCAAAAATAGAAAACCGTTATATTGATATTTTTCTGAATTTTTGTATCGATTATGTTCATTTTAGAACTTATTTAGACACCAGAAAATCGTTTGTACCAAATTTCAGTTTGATATCTCCAGAGCTGCATAAAAGAGCAGATTAATACAGACACCGTTATATAGGGGATGAATCTAATTTCCAATAAGAAAGGTAAAGTCTACGATAACCAAGAGACAATAACCAATTTTAGCACGATTTTTGTTAGTGATCACTGAAAATAAAACCCCTTACGAGACTTAAGACCACATTTGACTCGGATTAATCCCTTTAAACTTCGCACGAACTGTGAAATGGGAAAAAATTAAGTTTTAGTTAAACACGAAACGAGAGTCAATGCTCCGTATTCCTCGCTGTGACTTTTTTCTGTTTTTGAAATGGAAAAGTCTTTTTCTGGGAACGCACCATGAGGTCATTGTGTCAATACCTGAAAATCGCTAAAACAAGCTTTAGCATCGCAAAAAACAGCTGTCAAACACACTATAAGACATATGGAAATCAAACTTCGAACGAACGTATAAAAAGTCATAGCAATCTAGTAAAATTTTATATCGATCCGCTTTGTGCGTGAAGTTTAAATGGATCGGTCCGAGTCAAATTTGATCTTGAGTACATTTCATAAACGTAGTATTTCCTAGTCGATATTTATGAACCACATCATCAGCTGGTAAAGAGAGAAGAAGAAGAATGATCAGCTGGACAAAAAGCAAAAGTCAAAGGATATTAGCAAATGGAATCAGAATATGTTACCGATCATTCTGAGAACTTTATTACTAAGCCTTAAATATAAGAGAACTTCAAAAGTCTACTCCTTCACAAAAACAACAAAAAGGAAAGGTATCAATAGTTAGCATGCACGCAAATTCAATCGCATAAATAGTCATACAAACATATGTATATTATTTATGTGTGACCAGCAAAATGAAAAGGCCAAAATGGCAAATTCACATGCAGCGCGGCAAGTAAAATCCAAATTAATAAAAATCAAGAGTCCGCTAAAATAAAAACTCAACACCAAACGCCACCGCAACGCGTTCACTCACGCTCGTGGGTTGTGCCCAACCGTGTGTGTGTCCGATCGCCCGGCGCAGCGGTGGCGCGTCCGATTGCGCTAGTGCGCGACCACCCAGCTGGCGCATAAATCAATTCCAGCTAGTCAACCGTAGATACACATGCAGTAAAGTATAACAGCAACAGCAACAACAACAACAGAAACAAATGTTAATAAAATGAAGTGAACGAACATGATCGAAAAACGATCAAAAATCGATCGCAGCACAAAGCAGCGCATTGGCAACTGCTGGTGTGCGCGCCTAAATGCAGACACACACACATCCACTTCTGTATATGTATACGCTGAATTTATTCAAATTGAAAATGATCAATTTTGTCATCTGATCATTTGATCGGCGCCGATCGGCAAACAAAGACATGTGTGCGCACATCAGCCTAACCCTTATTGAAAGCAAAAAATATCAGCAACACAACGCCAATCACCATACACAACAACAGCACACGATCGCTAACTAACTGTTTATGTGGAGCTCGCATGCGTTCGATCGCCAACGACGATTCGCATGAACGCACCCCGAAACGGCAGCGCGTCACCCGCTGCGCTTAACAATTTTCGCATATCGCTGGAGTCTATTCAAGCACGCTTGTGTGCGCGTGTGTGTGTAATCTCGTAGTCAATACAGAAATTTGCAATTGTTTTGATTTGATTTGCATTCTCAAATTTGTTTAGCGCTAATTTCGCAATGCGATCGTTAAATGCCTGATTTATGTGTGTTTCGGTGCGCGTATTTTATTGCTGTTGTTGCTTTTTTGTCATTGACCCAAAATGCGATTCCAATGACAGCATGCGACGTGCCCGTTTATTGTCTGGGAAATACACATTTGTAGAAATATTCTTTCATTGATCGCTGCCTGCGATCGCTATCGCCACAAATCGTTCAAAGTCGGCTCCCATTGACATTCTGCTACTATTATTTCCACTGTTTTGTTTCTGTTTCCCATTGGCGACAAATTTCCGCTTTACGTTTGACTGCTTTCGATGCGTGGCTAAAAATTGTTTTGAATTTTTGGCCAATGGCGTCAACATTTAATTGTTGGCAAGCAATGGAGTGCTGCTTTGTGTTGCGACACACCGGAAATACAAAGAGGAGTGCGTAAAAATAATTGTGCAATTTTGTATGATTCACAGTTTTGCATACGCCATTTTTTTTTATTGGGGTGTGAAAAAAGTGTGGGACATAAAGAAATTTCTAAATGGAAAACATGGTTGTATCTCACCAAAACGAAGGATGTTTAAGCGATTAACTAGAAAGAATTTGACTGATCAGCTTCATGGTGTAATACATAAGACCTCCTCTCGATCGATTTTTAAATACGCTCAGATCGAATATGGGATGTCTTGTCAAGGAAAGCAAACTTCCGAGTGTACTACAGCCAAGTAAAAAATGCATATATAACACCGGTATCTCGGGGTTGGTGCAAATAGTTAAATTTTTTTAACAAAAGATCTAAATTAAGCTCGTTAAATGTGCGCTCAAAGCTAATAAAGGAGTGTCTGTTATCACAAGAAATAGCATTAGGCTGCATCATCACCCGACTCGCTTGCTTGGTCACAGCAGAATCGCTGTCAACTTCAAGGCCGTACTCGTCGGAATGGAACCGGGTTGGATCTTTTCGTCTAGAGCAGAACGTAGAAGATCTTCCAAATTTCTTGTCTTGAGCCAAGTTCATTTTATCGCAATCGTTAGAGTTCTTATTGAATACTGTCCAGTAAGCATCCGTGCGGTATTGCTAAGAGTCTTGGCGGAGGCTAGTTGTCAAAGTTGCATGGAGGAGGGTGATGTGGAAACATCTAGGCACTTTTTGTTCACTTCTCCAGCCTTTACACGACTGATGCTGAATCATCTCGGCGTTCTAAGCTGTCCAACTACTAACCTAACCTAAATACTATTCGAGTTTCCCACGATTTTCAACGGCGTTAAAAAACAGGTATTTCATTGTTGCAGTGATTCTGGCCTAAGAAGAACATTTTCACGGTAAGATTTTGTGAACTTCGAGCGAAAATAATCAATAGTTTACAAAATGGCAGAACTTTTTTTTACCCAAAATTTTGATTGTTTTTGGGCAGGAAAAATTTGAGTATCCGATCCCTTAACTGCTGGTACACTTACACATAACATTTCATTTCAAAGCGTTTAAAAACTTTTATAAGAACCATTGATTTCTGTAAAAGTGATCTTAACGCTGTTAAAGAAAATAGGCAACGCTGCAAATTTCTAAGCGATTTTGGTGGTTGTCTTCGCTAACAAATATAAATCCGCCGAAATGTAGGCAACATTTGCCACCCTTTTTTGAATTTTTATGATTTTGTCATGATTGTCAAATTTGAGTTTCGACGTTAAATAGAAAATGCGAAAATTTTAATTTCATTAAATAATAATGATTCACAAAAATTTCGGGATCCCGCATGGTGCAGATGAAAATACCGAAATTTCAGGATTAGTAATATGTACGAGAATTATTGAATAAAGCGCAAATAAAAACCAAAGAGTCTCGTAAAAAGAAAAAGGGTCTGTTATTCAGAAACGATAATTTCAGCAGAAACGGGATGCAGAACTAATTAAGTTAGTAAATAATAAATAATTATGTATAAAAAAAATGTAAAGTCTAATATGTTTTAAATCGTGCCAACGCGCTGCCTAACCAATAATAATATAAATATCAGTCCACCAACTGCAATAAGCCCATCATCATCGAGGTAATGATGGTGCAAGAAAATTGATTCGTTGCGTCAACGCGCATGCGCCGAAGTCACAGCAGCACAGAAGTCAAGTGAGAGTGAAAACGATGATTGCTACAAATAAAAGCAACAACAACTGCAATACAAAATATAACGGTGGCTGATGATAGGGTCGGCCCACGCAAAACTAACCGCATGGACGGACATCGAAATGACTTCATTAAGCGCATGCAAATGACACAGCGCGCTTCGCGTTGCCGCAGTTTTGTGGTCACCCTCGTCACCCTCTCTCAACGCTTGCGCCTCATTGCATCTTCGACAGCGAGCGGCTTTTCGACTTTTGGGCTATTATTATTACGGTTATTGCGGTGTGGGCATTTATGTGGCCCGCGATGCCACAGTTTCGAATTTCAACATTTATTGACAGCTATAAAATGCGCACACACACACGCCTACATGCGCAGATGTGCACATATTTTCAGTGAAACAGGCTATATGTCAGCAAGTGGTGCGGCGTAATCGAAATGCAGCGATGAAAAATTGTTGCACATTCATTTACATACATACGGACAAGCAAACAGATGTACTTACACCCATATTTATGTTTGTGAATGACGTTAGATTGCCGCCCACTCCGCAATTAACGCTTGATTATGTAAATTATGCTCACCGCAGTGCGCTCTCCCTCTCTTACATGTGTGGAAGTGTGTGTGGATGTGTGCGATGTGGAAATGTTGCAATGTGCTATCCGCTGCAGCTTGACTTGGTCAGGCGACATCTTGGCCCAGACGGGTCTTTGGCACGGTCAGTGAACTATCGACGAAGCAGTTGCAGTGCAAAGTGAAAAGAAAAGGTTTCTGACACAATTTCCATCGACGCCCACATAAATTGGCTGTTGTGTGTATTTGGGGCACATATGCTCGGTATGCTCTATATTGACAGCAAACAAGAAAAATTGAACCTATAAATTGGTCAAACAAATTCGTTTGTTGCCAAATTGATGCCAACACTTGAGATGACAGCTACAATAACGGTAAACTTGGCAAGTGGGTGTGGGATGCTTTTGTGACGACCTGTTTGTGTTTGTGGCATGTTGCAATGCAATGTAATCCAATGGTATGCAGATGTAGATATGTAAATGTCGACTGGGCAAAGTATGTAAATAAGTAAGTTTTCGATTGAACTTGCTTTACATGTATATTACATTGGGATGGGGGTTTCCATGGCGGCAATTGTTTTTCAAATGTATACATCTTGATATCGATTATTGGTTTAATATTATAAGGTATATTACGTAGAGTTCGAAGGTTGTCAGTGTAATCTATAATGGAAATTGCATGCAGCATGGCTTGATCGAGCATCTCTTAGGAGGAGATATGACTTAAAAACCAATTTATTTAGTTTGTCTTTTAAGGTTCGATGCCAAGGTAGGTACATATGCATAAACATTTTCTTTTGTATAATGCTAAATTTATCTGTCGTCATCGAAGGGCTAGTTCCTATTTATTATATTTTTTATAGAAATATACTCGAGGCTTAGTACTATTATAAGCTCTTATCTAAGCAAAAAACTGTAAAATTTATTTAAAGCTACAGTGTCGAATCTTAAGTCCATAATTCCATATACGAATAAAACTATACTCAAATATAAAGAACGGAGTTCTCAGTATCAAAGAGTGTGTTTGGATTTTAAGGGCGTTTGCTTAATCATCTCGACGGAATTAGGGGAATATCTTTTTAAAACATATGTTCAGGCAAATTTCGAAGAAAACGAATAACTATAACAGATTTGAAACAATACAAAAATACTCTGAAAATGAGAAGTTGGGACTTAATTTTTAATCAGCTTAATTTACAATCTCTACAAGAAGATATCATCTGCTATAAATGAATAATATCTTCATCGTGAGAAAATAGCTTTATCCTTCCCCTATAATCTGTAGAATTTATTTGAAGCAAGAATGTCGCCATAATTCCGAGTTTGCTGCGCGCAAATTAGATTTTCTTGTCTTTGGTGGTTGTCTTAGCTAACAACTATGAATGCGCCTAAATGTAGGCAACATTTAAAATAGTTTTTTTTAATTCTACGTCTTTGTGAAAAGCTGATGCTGATGATAAAGCTATATAATTTGATATTGAAAATGTTTTATGAGTTTCATGTTATTATAACTGAATAACTTGTGGTTTTCTTCCGTTGAACTACAAATTTTGTTGAAAAATTTGGTGTTTAACGTAAAACAATACTCGCAAACATAGATTTTATTGTACAAAACCGTTTTAATTTACTTTTAAATCCACATTTTCCTTGTTTCTGTAGAAATAGAAGGCTGTTCAAAAAAAAAATTGGTCACGTGATTGAATAATTCGATGACAGTGGTGCTGAAATTGACCACACTGTTGGCTGCGTTGACACTTTATCACTTTATCAGTAAAAAAATGCACTTAACCTCAAAATTTCTTCAACAAGTCTTCTTCTGGGACAAAATTTATCGACAAAAGTGATTGAGTATGACAAGATTTTGACACCCTCCCCAAATTTTTCGATAATTATTGCAATATGGACTTCCCCGAAAGACCTCTTAACTTTGTTGATGAAATAAAAATTTGCTTAAGAAAAAACTTTATATGCCACCCCATAAACTCGTACATTTGTCTGAACTGCGTGCCACATTTGTTGCATATTTCGTACGCCGATCAATTTCTCACACTTTGTGCCCATTTATTAATGTCAATATACGCACAAGGCACGCAGGCATGCGCAAAATCCATATGCTTTCAATAATATTGACAATATTATGGTCTATGGCTTGCCGCTTGCCGCTTGGCGCTATAAAACAGCGGCTTTATGGACTTTTGTAAAAGCACAGAGACGAAATTTCAAAGTTACAAGCACGCAAATGAAATAAATGTCATGTTTATATACAAATGTACCGCTCGTATGTATGTGTTGAAATATGTACGCTTGTATAAAGGCGCGCATATTGAAAGCAAAACCGTAGCGTACAACACGCAGCAGGTAAACATGTTGCCACATTTTATGTTTCACAATTTTGACAGCAACAAACGGCACAACATTTTGTTGCTTTTAAAGCGTTGCAGTTGTTGTTGTTTTTCATTATCTCAACACGGCTTTGCAGCTATTCTTAATTGTTAGAGAATTTCGATGTGACACTTTTTTCCACCCAAAAAAGCCAAAGCAACTGCTGGCGGTGAGTTGGATTTGGACTGGTCGCCTTTTCTTCAACACATAGACATATAAGTATGTATACAAAAACAACTATTATGTGCATGCACATGCATATTTTTGTAATAGTCATACATACACCCATTGTCATAGTTATAGGTACGTGCGTAGCTGGTTCCCTTTGCTGGCAGTCACTGTGAACATGCCGCTGCCGTTGTTATGTGGGAGTGATAAATTATGTTGTTGACATTTTGCGGCCACATTTCGGCTAACAAGCGCTCAGTCGTCAATGGAGCTAACTAGAATTCGGTGAAACCTTTTTTCTTAATTCAATACCAAATTTTATTGTTATTTTTAAAGCTGCATTTTTATGGCATGCATTTATTGTTTTCTGAGTGTCATTGACAGTTATAATTTTATTAAACAATTTTATAAAATATACTTAAAAGTTCAAAAAATATAAATGCATTAATTTCCTTGCCAATAAACCGAAAATGACGTGGGTTTTTATGCTTGTTGCTGCCACAAATTATTCCCTTAACACATTTTATCACTTTACATTCTTTTGTATGTGCTTTGTTGTTCTTCGTCTTTTGTTTATGTTTTTCAAGAACTTTCTCTTTTCAACAATCAATTTTCTAAAAATTAACAACTGCTTATCTCGAAATTTATTGAGCCCACAATCGAGAACACAACACGCGCACTCACGCCGCTCATTAAGTCCGATAATCATTTGTGTGCGCATGCGCTTGCTAATGAAGCGATGCTGTGGAGTGAAAATGAGCTTTCGCCTTAATCAATGGACGCATGCGCAGACGGACACGTAGGGCGTTCTAAAAATTGATAAATAAATTATTCATCGTTAACAAGTTAAGAATGTGTTCACGATAAGGCCACATAATAAATTGAAAGCAACCAAACGGAATGGGTGGCGCTTTGGTTGACATTCGGACTTGCCTCCAAAATTATTGCCCAGCCGCATTCCACAGGCATTAATTCGGTTTTTATTTTGTGTGTGAATGGTGAAATTTAAAAGAAAAATTCTTCAAATTATCATTATTAATGCAGGAAAGATAAATAAACATAGAAGCATCTCATTAATTGAAGTTGTATAAATTTTCATATAAACTTGTCCCAATAATCCCAAAAAAAGGTGAGATGAATGACAATCGAGTCAATATACCATTGGGAAAAATAATAATTTATGAGCTTAGTTTTTGAATTTATTATTTTATTTTGATATAATGTATGTAGAAGCTCACACCAAAGGGAACGTGTTGGACCAAACCATTTTTTCGAAGTTAGCCTCCAAAATAAAGTTTCGACACCAGCCACGTTTGCTCTCATTTCAGTGATGCATCACATTTTACGGTGAGGTATATATGATAGCTGCCATAAGAGGTTTAAGTCGAATCTTCGAAGAAATAGAAAACATTACATTCCTTTGAACTCATTCTCTAAAAAAAAGAAAAAGATTTCAAATGAGCGGTTTTGACATATAGAGTTATAGAATTGAAGTACAGTCCTAAGGCTCGTCGATTTTGTATTTCATTGCATTTTACGAACACGAAAAGCATATATTTAGTTATTGTTGCAAAGTTGTATAAATATTGGTAAGTTCAAAATCTATTTATACTAAAAACATCACAGTCACAGATATATGATTAAACGCACTTAAATTTTGTGAATTTTTTCCTATAAAAAGTGAAGGACAAATAAGAAGTGTAAGCTATGAAATTCCAAGTGATCAAAGTCGGTTGTTGTCTTAAAGTTACACTTATTGATCTCTTATCGGCTTAGAGACATAATTGGTGAGGAGTCCGAACAATCTTTCTCAAGTAAAAGCTTGGCATACACATGTCTTTTAAAGGTTTCGGTCGGAAGCATAATATCGAAGAACACGATCGGGGTCCAAGTTTTAACGATGTACTAACAGAAGAGGTCGGCATTTGCAAAGAATATCCATTGGAAGAAGAAGTCGAAATATATAGTGGTTTCGGACGAGAGGAAATTTAATATTGATGGTCCTGACGGATTGAGCTTCCCTTGGCAGGATGCCGGCAAAAACATTGCCAAAGAATGAGGCGCAACTATGGAGGGGATTTTACACCGGTATGGATTGCCTGTACGTACAATAATATGCTACCGCTGTGCTTCTTTACTACAAAAATGAACTCCAAGAAGTAACATAGTTGCTGGACGTTGTGTTAATTACATTCATACATATGGAAACAATGTAGAAACAGAGTACATTTTTCAGCACTGTCTTGACATATATATGTCGAAGGAAGGAAAAGAGTGCTTTCAAGGCAAAGAAATAATTAATTGAACTGAGCCGCATATAGTCCCGACTGTAATCAAATTGAAAATTTATGGGACATACTTGGATGGAAATTGAACCCGATGTCCTTACAAAAACCAATGGAGATAATGCCAATAGCATTTTCAAACTAAAAACATCCAAAGGAAGCGTAAATAATTATTAAACTACTGACTATTAACCAGAAAAATACCTTTCCACTTTTATTCTTTGCTAAGAGTTTTATGGATTTAATCAAGTGTCTAAATATTTTTAGGTTATTTTCCCAAATAAACCATTTTGAGAAAATTTTTAAGAGTAAGGGTTTAAGATAGATCGTTTGCTTCCTCAACTTGAAACTATTTGTGTAAACTTTGTTTCATGGTATTTTAAAGAAGAAGGTCCTATTACACATTATTACCTCTGGGGAAAATTTGTTTGGCATCTCAATATGTATATTTAAGTCTAACTCTAGAGTACCTTATTACTCTTTGAAGATTATCTTTCCTTAACGATACTAAAATGTGGATCCTATATATAACGAATACCTTCTTTTTTTAGAATATCGTGTTATTGCTCTTAAATTAAGCGAAATTTCTGAATTCAGTCGCCTTTTATTAATCAATAAAAGTAATGAGGTTGTGAGGTGGAACAATCCCCTAAAACCAGGTATAATTGGGTCTTATGTTACTTAGTCTTAGCCTACTGGTCTTCATACGAATTACAAAAGAAGCTTTAAGAGCAAAAACAACACTCGGCTTACTAATAAATTTAAATTGCATACAATAAAGCAATAAATATTGAGTTCAGCGTTCAGTGAGTGACAAATACAAAAAAAAATCAAATGCAATATTAAATATATTTATCAATAAAATTAATAAAACAACTGCTGGTAGACATATCACGATCATTAAATTTGCATAGCAATATAATGCCATAAATTGTCTTAAGTAAGTTTCCATGTAGTCAAGTTATTTGCGAAAATTAAAAGGGAAACCGAAAAGCAAGAACAAGAATCGCAAACACTATTAGCCAAATGGATGTCGTGCAAGAACATAAAAATCAATTTTACTGAGCAACAACAACTTCCAGCCAAAGCTTTGCTAGCAGTGCGCCATAAAAACGGTAATGGAGGTAATAATACTACAACAACGTAACATGAATGCAAGCGAAAGACGAAATAAAAGACAGGCAGTCGCAGCCGCGGTGATTGAATGTGGCAAAAATGTGCCGCAATGTAAAACAACAACACTATAGAATAAAAAAAATAAAATAAATGAAATAAAATTGTTAAAAGACAATAACACATTTGCGAGTGGTGGTAAATACTGCGATAAAAATCTGAGTAAAAAGGTAAAATAGAAATAAATATGTAAAACAGGCAACAACTAAATATTGTGATACATTTTATTATTGACACTGAATTTCACAGCTTGAAATTTGGTTCAGAATTTTTAGTTTTCAATAACATTAATTTTAATATGAAATTAATTTTTAGAAATTAGAAAATACTTAAACATATTTTATAATATAATTTCTTAAGCAGGTGGCAACACTGTCAAAATATAGTTGAACTAGAGATCAAATACGTTTTCATCGAACACTTTCTAGAACTCATTCTGAAACTTTTTCTACTAAAATAATTTTTATAATAAATTTTTAATGCAGGTGGCACCCCTTTACCATTAATGGCGACTCTATTCCAAAATATATAGACTGCCCGAATAGTTCTTACAGGAACTAGTTTATACAATACATAAGGGGTATTCTCTTGCTCTTGCAAGATTGCAGATTGCAAAAATACTATACCGAAATATACAAGAGGACGAGAGCACCCATTGCAGAATCTAGTGATATATGAATGGCTAATTCGGTCAATTTGTTGTGAATGACTATTAAGCATGGCTATTGTGAATTGGCGCACCTTCTGCATACATTTTTAAGAAAAAAAACTGTAACAAATCTTTAAAATTTAAATAGAAATAATAAAATCCATTTAAAACTTATCTACCTCAACAATTTAACGACGTAATATGTCTTTATGTAAAATGGCAACTACAACAGGGTTGCAATTATATTTTTGCGTGACATTGCACGCAAATATACATAGGTTTTGGTCTGACATATTTTACAGCCCTTGCCAATATTTTTCTGCTTGTGTTTGTTGTTGTGCCGTTGTAAATCTGCAATTCTTGCACCGTGCACCGGGTTTTGCAAGAGCAAGAGAATACCCCTATAGTTTTCACAAACTTCAAAAATTCTAAGTTTTGCAAAACTTTCAGATTCTAATTTATCGGTAGTTGGCAACTCCATTACCAAAAATGCTTAATTTAAAGCCTTCAAATTATGTTCCACAAGAAGAAAGAAAGAAGGCAGTAACTGGTAGATATTAGTATTTACATGTATGTTGTCACTATTTTATTTAGAACTCTATTCGATTTTGTTTGGAACTCGTTAGCCAAATCTAAATGACATTTACTTTGTGGCTTTTGGCGAACACAGAGTTGATTTAATGTTCATTTAGCACTGTTTTTGTTGCAAATAACAAACGGAGCAAAGGAAAAAACTATAGCGGCCGCGCTTGGACCTAAGCCTGCGCTCCACTTCTGTCAAGTGTTAAATGCGCCCGCTTTGATTTGTGGCAACACCACCCATGCTACGGTTATTGCGCAGCAATGTAACGGTGCACAGACGAATATACATACTCAAAGAAGTATATAAAAATTTGCGTATTTAACATATAGACATAATATGTATATTATGTGTACATATACATAGCTAGTTTCTCAAGCCATCCACGCTGTGTGTTGGAAGCACTGTGCTGCCACCCTTCAAGTTGGCTCGTTAGAAAATCACTACATAAAGTGCAACTTTGCTTTTATTGCAGTTATTTTGATTTTGCATAAGCTACAATTTTATTTACCGCACCAGGTGACGACCAAAGGGTTAAGCGACCGTTTCGCAACGCTGCCCACGATGCCCTTTCCAGCATGCTTACGTGTGCCCAACTCATTTTACTCTCTTTTTCCTGGCATTTATCTTGTATTTATGCACACTACTCACTGTCAGACCCTTCTCAGACCCACTTTTCATATGTCACAAAAACAAAAACAAACATATAATACTTGTCATTTGATACTAAAGTGTTATCACAGTTTTCCTTTATGCCCGTATTAAATTCTGTATTTTTTCGGCCACTTTTCTTCCGAAGATTGCATTTAAATATTGATGTTTGTGTATCTTTCTTTGCTTTTGTCCTAAAAATCGTATTTGTGATAAATAGTGTAAACGAATGTAGGAAAAATATTATGTAATTTTTAAATAGCAAACAAAAAAAAGTGTCGGCTTTTATACGAACTTGCCTCAGGTTGCATCATACGTTGAATAGGTCACACGTATTCGTTTAATGTTTACCTGTCGCGTGCGTGACAATAAATACACACTGCAATAACACTATATACATATATGAAGAGGTATATGAATTGTATATATACATATATATATATATGCGGTAACAAAAGCGGAGTATTCTGAAGAGGAATCCAATGACTAGTTATAAACCAAGAATATTCGACAAAACGTATCCGTCTGACTAAAGATGATTAAAAGAAACTGGATCTCTTCTTGAACCAACTGCTCTCAGAACTTTTTCCTCTGCTGGGTTACTGGGTTATAGTACGCTATTATTAAAAAATGATTTATAATTAGCACTCATTTCTGCATTCACCTGGTCGGATAAATGTAATTTCACACAATTTGGGTTCTTAAAAGATATTTATTTAAATTAATTTTCAAGCAGTGATTTCAGCTTCTTAGAAAATTTTTGGCTTTGTCGTGGCTTAGTAGAATTTTCTAAAGTCGTTTTCACTGCATACGGTTAGTTCTTAACGATTCTTGAAACAAGGGTCGAAATGACCTGAAAAGATGGCGAAAGAGTTAAAATATTCCGAAAAATGTTGCTTTGAGAAGGTTGATGACATGTCTTTGCAGATCTCGAATGATTCATATTTGTATATTATTAAAACAGTATATTTTTAACTAAAATGGTTCAATTTCTATTTGAAATATGGATATTGTATATTTCAAATAAAAAATGATCCACCCTAATACATGTACGTAGAAATTTGACTCACAATTCCAAATTAATCATAATTAATAGTGAAATCCGCTTAATTAACCGTATTAAATTACATATTTCATCACAAAACCCAAAGTGAAGAAGTTTCGGGGCTACTGCGACCCCTTTGGGGCCATTAAACTTACACTGGCTTGCTCAAATATCGACTGTCAGACTTTCATGGTTTTGAAAAATTACCTTCGTCCATTTAAGCATTACCTGAACACATCAACATGTGTTTCTATATAAATATATACCATATTTATGTGTGTGTCTCTGTTGGCTTTTCTTGTTGCATGTTTGACTTAGAGTCGTTGACACTTTTGTTTATTGACATTTTTGTTATAATTCGTTTAGCATTTTTTGTCTCGACATTTTGGAGTTTTTTGTTGCAATATTGGTTGTCTTTTGTTGTTACAGCTTAAGTTGTTGACTGACAGTTCGGTCTGTTCGTTACGGTAGTTCAAACATGGTGTTCACCTACTATTATTGTGTTTACGTTGTTCCGTTTTGCTACAACCAAATGTGCTACACTTTAAAATTTTTTTTCATTTTCCGGGAAGATATTATATAAAGTGTATTACGAAATAAACTTTTATTAAATGGTTGCAGTATATTTACATATATTTTGAACTTCTACTTATTCTACTTACTGATTTCAGGAAAAAATTTAACATTATATAAATATTTATAATTTTTTCGTCATTGCCAACGTAAACATGTAAGAAACACGAGGTATTTAACGGGGAAACATCTAGCAAATGAATTAAAAGAAAATATGAATAAGGTTGCCACCTCGTTGAATTAAAAAAAAAAACAAAAAATTGTGAAAAAACACTTCAATATCTGTTTGGGAAATGTTATAGTTGAAAATATTTATTAGGAGTGTTGCCACCTGTCGCAAAGTTTTAATTCAATAAAATTAACGAGAGCAACAAATTGTTACAAACAAACCATAAAGTAAAAGTTATTAAATACATTTGGGAAAGTTGCCACCTATTTGAAAATTTAAGTAAACAATTTTTTTAAGCTAAGAAACTTTGTAATGTGGATAATGCACTGATAAAGCTTTAGAGAGCGTGCAAGTGATAAGAAAAGAGTTGCCATTTATTAAAAAATGTGTGTGCAATCAATTTTAATGTATTAAACTCCAAAATTTCAATATTAAATATTTTAGAGACTTCTTGAGACTTTTTGTCATCCGTTGGAATATTTTAAATTGAAACGTTGTAAAGTTAAATATTTTGATATTCACTGTAATATTTCTCCATCCTATCAAACTCAGCATTTTCCTACATAAAATTTGAAAATTTTCTAAGAAATAACTCCAATCAAAATCATTCTTAAATTTTGTGGTTTAAGTAATATCGGAAGAGCAAAAAGGGCCAGGAAGGTTTAAGCTTATTTTTTTTTGTATTTATGCAAGACAGAGGAAATTGAGCGAATAATTTGAATTGAATAGTTTTTTCTTTACAAATACCTGCAAACGTTTTACATTTATTCAGTATCACAAAATCGAGTGATTTCCATACATATTTCATAATTTATCCCGCCATAATTTTTTTTTTCAGTGTACGTCAAATTTCAGCGCTTATTGAATGGATATACTTTTGTGTATAAATATGTATGCCGCACACCTAATGCATCGTTAACCACAACTGTCAGCCAATAAGTCGCTGTGACGTTTAAGCTCCGTGTGACAACATTATTGGCTTATGGTAATCGCTTATTACGAGTATATTGACGAGCATAAATCATAACTGACGGCCGCCATTGAGTGAAAAAGAGGAAAGCAAAGCATAAAAGTACAAATTGAATATTAAAATGTGCGGGCGCGCATATTCATTAACCCCTTGAAAGCCAAAAAGTGAGAGAAAAAATAAATATTATGTAAATAAACACATACATATGTATACACACACATTAACAGTTGTGTGCGAAAAAGGCGAATCGTGCGCATGGCTAAATGGCGCCAATGCAGGCACAGCCGAAGAGAAAAAATTGAAATTCCAAAAAATTGTTAACAATCTGTTTGCCACAAAATGCGAAGTTGCGATTATTTGTTTTGCTGATTTTTGCCAGATTGCCTGCGGCTGCTGTCTGGAAGTGAGTGAGCGTTGTTGGACTTTGCCCCAACCTATCCCAATATAACAGATATACCTATGAACATATTCGTATTCATATATACTTATGTGAATATACATACAATTTCAATTTGGTCCGAAGGTGGCCAATCAACGCTTACAAGGAAGTCTGGCATGATTATGGGAAGCCACAAATGCAGGTGTGTGTATATGTGCCACGAAAAAAGTATATATACAAATGTATATATGTACATATATATATATTGTTGTGGCACTCATAATTGGTAGCAACCACTGGATAGGCAGCGCCAAAATTAAAATTCGCATTCGTCAAAGTATGTGCAATTTTTGCTCGCGTTGCTGCTGTTGTTGTAATTACCCATTTCACAACAATTCATCATTCGCACTCAGAGCAGCAGTGGCCGCAGCCAGCCGAGTGGGGCACCACCTCGTAAATGCGCTGGCATTCGAAATAGAAATGTCCAAAAGACCAAAAGCGGTGGGGGAGCGGAAGCGGTTGTGTGTGTGTGGCACAGTCACAGACAGTCTGCCGTTGACTTGTTGAATAAACAAATTGCACAGCAGGCGTAAATTATTAATACACATATGTACAGCTATAAATATATACATATGTATGTGTGTTTGTTTGTAATTTAAGCATGAATAACTATTATGACAACTCAGCTCGCTGGTCAATAGGTGGCAACAGCTCGACAATAACAAAACCAAATTTGGTTGATCAATTACATAACCTAAATAGGCGAATAAATATGATTATGAATTCGATAAAGGATGCTGATGCGTTTAAAATGTTTTGTGCTTAATGTCAACACAGCGGTAGGTGTCTTAACTAAACATTGTGGGCTGTGTCGTGACTAAATTTTTACGCATATGCTGCAATTGAGAATATCATAAAGTACAGAGAGGGTTTTCTTACATTTTGCAGCAAATGTACATATGTATATTTGAGAACAGTCTCCGAGAATGTGAAATTGATCTGGCAATAATTTAGGGATAAGATCGTATTTATACGAATTTTTTAAGTTACTGTAATCAGATCAAAACTTAAACTCGCTTTTTACGAAACGATAAGTTGGTTGGCAAAGTTACCTCGAATCAGCTAGATTGATCGACCTTAAAGATTCACACGACACTACTCAAGTTAGGATCGGAGAAATACGATTTTTGTTTAAAATTTCGATTTTTAAACCACTCTGAAGTCCAACTATTTTTACAGAAAACGATTTATTTTTTGGGAGCCGCATTTTTATGAAAAGTAAACAGAAAAGATCTTGTGGTATCACACTGTAATACTTTTTACTTTGGAAATATTAAAAGTCTAAAATCTAGGCGGAGAGCCCCGCCTCTATGTACTGTGGATTACAGTGCATGCCTCATATTTAATCTAATCTAATAAGAGAGCGTCTAATAGTGCCTTGACCTTAAAGTGCTACAGTCTTTAAGTAAATATTGAACAGTTGGCCGGTTTTCTGTGATTTTATGGCAATCTTTTTGAGGAAGCGAATGCACTGGGAGGTGACAACTTACTATTAGAAACTTTTTTCTTGGTATGCCACTCAAATAGCCAAATGTAACTAATCTCTTCTAGCCTCATCTAAGTCTTTGTTCTATTAATTAAGCTGCTATAAAAGTAAACTTAATATACTATAGTGAAAAAGTCAAGGCTTAAAACTAAGTAGCCATTAAAATTGCCGGAAATTGGAAAAAAATCATCAAAGCATTTAAACCGTCACGAAAATTGCATTTGCAAAAAATTATAATTAATCGGGTTAATGTGTATTTGTTTTTTGGTGCTAAGGCATCGAATATCGTACATCGATCAATATTTCTGGTTATTCAGAAAACATTTAATTTCCACAGTAAAACTTCATTAGCGTTCCAATAAAATTGAATACTTAAAAAAAACTAAAAGTGCAAAGGTTGCGTCAAATTCTTAGGTGCAGTAAATCTCAAGCGAGTACTTATTATGAAAAAAATATAAAATACAAATAGTAAAAAACATTATAGCGGAATTAAAAAAATCGCAAAAAGAAGTTATTTGGCTTTATGGCACAACAAGTACGTCGTAAAACGGTAATTATGTCTTCATAAGCACAAAATCAAAGTACTTCTTTGTGAGCAAACACATTGACTTTTTTCACAAGAATTTCGGCGACTTTGAACACTTTGGAATTTGCTGTCCACAAGCTCCATGGAATTTTGTTTTTTATTTTTTATTGTCTGGTTGTCACTCTATTATGGTAAAGTCTACAAAATATCTCTAAATAGTATCTCTTAAATGCTTACGGCAACGCTTCTAGATAAGCGACAGTCTAGTTGCAATATGTACCGTTAAAATGTGCATCGAGCTATTTTTGTGTGAAGTTAAATTTTTGCTTGAAATAGAAAAGCTACTCAGCTTCTTGTCTACAGTCAATGCTTGTAAATATTTGTTGTGCAACTGCAACGTCGACAAACACACAAATAAGCGTACGGCATGTGGCAAGTTCGTTGCCGAGATGACTGTGTAGATAGGGGTAGGAAGGTTGCTTCTATTTATTTTTGTTAGTATTATCTCTTATGTTTTATGTATGTATGTAAGTGTCATATGTAGATGTATAGATGTGTGTGTGGACTTTTGTAGTTGTTCCAAATTTTTGCTGTCATTTTCATTATGCGTCTTAAGCGTTAGTCTGCGAGCTCATTTGTATTGTGATTTTTCGCATTGTGAATTCTGAACAGACCTGTATACATATATACAAACATAAGCATTTTGTTTTAAGCTTTTAGAGCTTTAAGCGCGATTTATACTAGTCTTTAAAGGTTTGTAAATTTCAAAATAATTTGAACGTCAAATTGTGACTTTTTTTAAATCATTAGACTTACCAAAAGTTATGAAGCTTCTGCTGTAATCACAAAGCTATGTAAAGAGAATTCATCAATTTTCTTCGGAAAGCAGTTGCAAAGCTCCGAAGGCTTTTAATAAATGAAAAAAACGTTAGTTTTTCAAGTGAGCTTTGAGAAGCCTTCAAAACTGTTATTCTCTATTTCAACCGAACTTTTAGCACTAGAAAAAAATCTTAGTCAATTTAATTTTCAAAGAAATCGAAACCAAGGCCAGGCATATTTTGTTTTTAAATGTTATTTAAATATATTTAGAGTGTAGCAAACAACTTGCGCTTCCAGGTAGCTTCCTAGAATTTTATTGTCTATAGAATTCAGGAAAAAAAAATTCAAGGATATCGTATCGAAAAGGACGAAAAAAGAATATTATAATATTACACCTTAGTCGAGACCAATGCTGCTTGGCACTATGTATATGCGCTTTGTAGCTAAGGAAAATAAAAATAAAAAGTCAAAGAAATTGTTATTATAATAAAAACAACAACCATAGCACAGCTTTCCTGCTCCTTTAGTTAATAGGCAAATGCATTTCTTTATTTTTGCGCATAAAAGTGTCCACACACAAATTCAAAATTATCTACGAAATGTATAGACGATTAGACACCTCATAGTAATCATTAAATTGTAAAGCGGTAATTACATTAATAAGCTTGCTACATAACACCGGCGAACGGCGAATTTGTCACAGCGAAATTTTCGCTGACAAAATACCGACAAGTCATTTCGGGATATTCTCTCGTACTTTTCACAGTTAAAGCGAAATTTTTAAACAAAATAATTGAGTTGGGTAGGTGCAATAGATAAGTATTAAGAAACAATTACGGGTATATCAAAACTTTCTATATTAAAATTTGAATATGTTCAAAATAGGCGCCTTTATAGGCTTATCTTCACTCTTTACCGGAAATGACAAAAAAATTACTGGTGCATACTCTGTTCATCAAAAATAATTGAATAAGGAATTTTGTAAAATAAAAGATTTTGTCACACAATGTCAACCATTTTTGACACCAGCAAAACGGTTATCGGTTCTGTTCGCTTCTTTCGCAGTGACACAGGGCTTAGAAACAGTAACTGTCAAAGCTTTTCGTGGATATCGTTTTCTATCGAGACAGTCGAAAATACATTATGTTTTAATACAAACAACAACCAAAACACCAACATTTTGGGGATGCCATGGCCTTTTATGAATCTCTAGTGTATTTTTTGTTCTTCCCATACTACAATTTCTTTGTAGTGCTGCCAAATTATTTTACAGTTCGCACGCACTGTTTTTCCCTCAAAAACTATAAATCTATCAATTATTCTAATACTAAAAAAATTTGTTTCATATTCCTCACAATTTCTGTCGCCTTCCGCATGGAAGCAGTAATATCCAACGATCAAACAAATTATTGAACGCTACTATTACAACAACTTCAAATGCAACTTTTAAGCAATTTCTTAGGAAACCTTTTCGTAAAACTTTTTCTTTTTGCCACCATTGGCATGCGCAATCACTGCAAGCATTGCTGTTTTTCAATGGAAATTGGCAGAGTTGCTATCCAAGCATTTATACCCTTAATATTCCTCTGCGGACAGCTGAGCACGCCACGACTTCACTCAACTTTTTGCTCCAAATTGCTTATTTCGCTTTTAGTTTCAACATTGAAGTTGCTGTGATGCGCTTTATGTTTACATAATTCGTGTTGCACGTTCGGCAGCACTCCCCGCGTTGGGTGTCAAAGGCGCATGCCGCCATATTTCTGCGCATCGTTTCAATGAGCGTTCAAGTGCTTGCCAATATCTTTATATGTGTGTGTGTCTTTGTACAAGTTCTGCCTTGTGGCAAGCTGTCAACATAAGCGAGCGCATTCCTCATATCCATTACACCATAACAGCCTAGACCTGATCTATTTTGAGTGCCCATTGACGTGATCATCACCATCATTATGCTCATCAGCATTGTCATTATAGCCGTTACAACAAAAAAAGCAAACAAATACGATCAATTTTGATTTTATGGAAATGCGAAAAAGTCGCAAAATGCAAAATATATCGGTGTCTTGGCACCTCGATTCTTAAGCACTTATGCATGCGCTTAAGTGCATTCGCTACTCTTGCTCCTGTGCCTTTCATGCTTGCCGCACTTGCATTTACAGTTGCGATTTGCATGCGTATAGCAACCGTGAGTTTCTGTATGTGTTTGCAACACATTCCTCGGCTGCTGTCGTTGCTCTGCATCGGTGCATCGCTTATGTCTTACTTAAGCAAATATTTTCGTAGGTGTGGCTAAGGCGGTTTATGGCCGTTCTGGTAGATCGAGCGGAAATTATGTGTTTATGCAAAGTTCTGCATACATACACTCACACACTTATGCATTCATGTGGCGACTCATTTCCCCTTTTTTCTTTATTCGAAATTGTTTCGAAGCTGAAATTTCATTCCTTTAATCGATCAGCACTTTGTTTGTTTGCATTTCCTGTGCAATGTTGCACGTTGTTTACTTTGCATTTGCAAATTTCCATTGAAACTGCTTTGCATGCAACACTAGCATTTTGTGATGATGAATGACTCTTGTATTATTAGAGAATAATTGCATTTTCGAAATTTCGCACTTCGCTGTTGGACTTCGAAGTCATAGAAATATTTTGAAGTCTTTAAGGGCTGTAAAATTATCGAGTTTTTCTATTAATTGTTATTTTTATTGTAGCCCGCAGACATTTTGCAATAATTCATTGATGTTCCAAGCTATATAAGGAAGTTGTTGAAGTTCCGGAATGTAGTGAGCTGCTTTTCATAAGTTTTTGATAAAATTTTCAATAGTTTTTATGTCGAAACATTTTCTGAAATTTAGAGCGTGTTATGCGTCTAGGTATCAGCATCATTCGCGTCGTTAAGGGTATATTTTTCTACTTCTAACCTTTAAATTCCTCTGCTTTCACGCCGGTTAATGGACTGAAATGATGAGGATGATCAGGAACCAAAAACAAGAAAAAAGTTGTCCTTTTAAGAATTCGATTTTGATCGGCAGCTTTGTATATATACATCATATAGTCTTTCAATATCAGCGTTTCCTACAAAGTAGCAGCATTTTGTGTAAAAAAGAAAGGTTATGCTAAGATTAGTATGTCAAAAGTGAGTGGAATCGGACCAATACTTCCCTTAACCCCCATATACCTAATATACAAGTTTTCGAGGTTCCGAGTGACTTTGTATCGCATATATCGGCCAATATGTGAGTTATCGCAATGAAAACAAGAGAGCGTATTTTACTCATAACAGTGTATCTTTGTGCCTAAAATAGATAAATTTGAACGAGAACTTGGCCTAGCCCCTATATAACTAATATCAGGATTTTCGAACATCCGTTTTACTATTCTTTCTATTTCTCTATATCCCTGGCTTTGATTCTTATGAGTTGCCGAACTTAGCACTTCTTTACTTCTTCAGGTATGAAACTAAAATATTATACGATCATCAGCAGAAAACTAATTGCCTTAGTACAATCAGAGGTTATATGCTAAGCCCCTAAGCCCCTTGTGAGTTGTGTTTAAATCGAGTTGGTGGAACAATAAAAATGTTCTATAAAGCTATACTGTGGCACCATTGGTTAATACATCCTTCTTCATATCATTTCAAATTATGCGAAAGTAACCAATATTAACTGAAATTGGGTTCAAAGTATAAACCCACAACGGAAATTATGAATTAGTAGACATATGTTATGTGTGTTACAAAGTGTGGGAATTATACTCTCCTTAGCATTTCTTTAGAAGTGTGTAGTACTCTCAATTTGCCTATGGAATATAATGTATGCTGGCATAGTAACTGCCATAGAGAAGTAGAATATAAAGACAATTTCTTTACTTTAGGGTACTGTATGTAAGCTAAAGAAATTCACAGCCCATAAATCAGAGTCACACCTCAAGCGACACATTATTAAGCGCATTTCTTATTATTAAAGTCTTTTGCATAACAAAGTGACAATGTAAACTTTCATTGCAGATGTTAATTTATGCAATATAAATGTGGTTTTAACTACTTAGCTCCATAATTTGCAAATAATGAAATCTGATAATAAAGAGAACCTGCAACAAAACTAGGCACAGTATCAAAAGCAAAGAAACAATGTTAGCTTACTCGTAAGCATTTCATAATAAGTATTATTGGCGACATAAAAGAAGAAAATGGCGTTTTGAACTTTATGAACAATCAATATAGTGTGCATGTATATAGGTAAGCCAATCGATTTGCATTATTGCACAGTGGAAGAAAAAATCTTTTTGTTGCACTTGAAAGAAATACGGCGGGCCACATGAGTCACGAGGCATGTATGCCACCGGACGGCGGCGACAAAAGCGGCAATGTTAATTAAAATGCAACACACATCAAAGCAAAGGTGTATATATTGTTCCAAAGGCATATAAATATATATTTAAATACACATACATATGTGTAAGCTCGTGTGCAAAGCGTTTCGCGATTATGTAAGTATGCCACACATTAACCCTTTTCGCATTGTGGTATGCGGCTGTTCCCAGCCATGGAGCAAAGTGAGTAAGTAATACAAAATAAAATTGGCAAGCGACCGCACCTCAACTGTAATGAACTTACCTAAAACGAAAAATATTAATTTAAATTGTGAGCAAAATGGCAAAATGGCACAGAGGTACAAAGGCAAAAGTGAGTTATTGGTTATTACTTGTTTTCTCCTTCCTTCCTGCTCATACCGCATTAGTGCAACAAACAATAGGAGGGCAACAAAGTGAATTGCAAATAACATGCTAATAATGATAAATATGATATGACGATTATGCGCATGAGCAAAGAGATACATACATATGAACGTTAAGTGTGTTTCTGTGTGTAGCCAGGTTGTTAGGTTACTGATATTTTTCGAAGTTTTTCAAAACATAATTGTTTCTAAATGATAAAATTGCAACCAAGTTATGTTTTGCTTGCTTTAAAAAATATTTGGACTGATTTTTAGTGGTGGGAACAGATTTTTACATACAAAGATCTACGAAAATTAAGGATTTCTTGTATAAAAAAATCACGAAATTGCTGATGCTATAGATTTAAGTATGAAAGCATTGTATCTGTTATGGGAACGGATAACTAAATCATCATTAGAATGGAGAAGAAAAGAACAAAAAAAGGTAACTAGAAATTTCAAGCAAAACCTATTTGCTGGCTTGTGAGTCAAGCACTAAATGAAGGTAGGAACAGATTTTTACGTACAAACGTCTAAGGAAACTACGGTCTATTTATGCTAATACATCACAAACTAACGTTATATATTTATAAATTTAAATATGGCAAGATCGTATCTACCATGGGAACGGTTAACCAACTTTATGAGACTATTTACTACCAATTAAAAATAATTCAAAGCTTCGAGATGGTTTTATTTGCTGGCTTCTGGTAAGAAGTATACTATAACTATAGTAAGAAGTAACTATAGGTTCGAATGTGGGAACAGATGTGCCAGAAAAGTTATGGTTGTTGTGTAAAAAGATTTAAAGAATTGGTACGATTATCTACGTTATTATGAACAGTTTATCTATTTTGTGAGAGTAAATAATTAATAAAGCTCGATCATTTAAAACCCTAGTTACAGACTTTCAATGATCTTCAAAAAATCTTGTGTGACAAACAATTTTTTAAACATTCTACATTTAAGTAAATCACCATGACTGCATAAAAAAGGTGGAAACGGTTCGGTACTATAATAATTCCGATGAATACAGAAAATTCTGGAAACTTTTGTACGCCCAGTCCACCATGCTAGACCAAAGCCAAATTCTCAAATATCTATCCGAGCATATATAAAAATTCTAAGAATCCTCTCGATATATTGATAATCTCCGAGGAGAATTCAGTGAAGGAATTATTTCTCCCTCACTATTTTCATTACCACGTGAATTTAATGGCTTACAGTGGCTGGCGTAACGGTCTTATTTGCAACCACTGTGTTGCGCAAGTGCGAAACTGACTGCTCCATTACTACAAGACACCACCACAAGTATTCTCCTCCCTGCTTTACGCATTCCAAGAAATCATAAAATACTTTACTGTCGACCACAAAGGGGTGATCAATAAAGAAGTTTATGCCCTCTTCATTTATTGCGCCTTTCATGACACTTTCATCACTTTTCGCAATCATTTCCCACCATACCACAATAACACTTAAAAGCTCAATAAACGCAGATTAATTACAGGCGACAAATGATGGCTTCAACACCAGCGCTGTTGCGGTGCCCCTACTTCCAACGCTCTCAGAACCCCAGCAGCCACTCCATCACACCAGCAAAGTTGTTGCAAAAAAACAACAACAACGAATTGAAATTAAAGACAACAAAAATTGAAAAGGAAATCTCACACATGTCTGCAAATCACCGAGCATGCGTGTGTGCATGTGTGTGCGTTTTGACATAACCCAGAAATTGAAAATGAATGTGATCAAGTGCTCGAGTGCACAAGTACGCCAGCACTTCAGCGTCTTGGCTTGAGTGCTTCTTACAGTGAAATTTATAGCAAAGCTGAGCTCCATAAAAACGAAAATAAAAACGTTCATCAAAACGAGCAGAATGCGATTACGTGGCGAGATGGCAAAGTAGTGGCGTAGTCTTGATGGTGAATGCAGCGTTCGGGGCGACCCTTTGCCTTCACTCGACCGCCGTCTGCAATTACATTCTACGAAGTCTGGTCGTTCTGCGTTCAGTGGCACAACAGACGGCGACTGCGACCACGGCTAAGATCATCGGGCTGATCAGCAGCTGGAATACAACATGTGGTGCGCTGCCTGGCTGCCTGTGTGTGGCGAAGAAAGGGGCGTCCACGGCAAGTAATGCAGACGAACAGGTTTTGAACTTTACAATGCGCAATTCTGCGTTTCTTTTTCTGTGTGTGTATGTGTTTGTGTATAGAATGTAATAGCAGACATTATATTTTATAATACCCGGTAATGGGGCGGCTGGATTACATAAGACAGCTAGCTGGCGCGCTGCTGATTTGCTAATCATCACATAATGCAAAGTGCGAATGGGTCTGGGGATGAGTTGTGATTTCAGGGCAATAAATGAACTTGTGATTGAAACTGCATTTGGTATATGCGAGCTGGTTTGATACATACTTATGTATATGGATAAAGGCATGCATGTGGCTAAATCAGTTTGAATTTATATCGAGTATAATATTGGGATATTTACTTAGTTTGAAATATACACTCATATACATAAGTATTTTTAATTTGTTTTGAAGTGTAATAAGAAGATATTTCCGAACAAAAAATTATTTGTTCAAAAAAAAATTCAAACGATTTGTTATGTTATAAAATGTGCTTTCGATTCGTCACATTTAGATTGACCACGGCCGTCACATAAGCAGCCAAGACATCGCTAAGAAACTTAACATTCGTCATTAAACGGCTTGAAAGGTTGACTACAAAAAGAAGCTCGATGTTTGGGTCCCACATGAATTGTCTGTGAAAAATCGAATGGACCGAATTAACCTCTGCGCTTCTTTGTTGAAATGAAATGAAATCGAACCATTTCTGAAGCGAATGGTAACTGGAGACGAAAAGTGGATCAAATACGGCAATAATATGCGAAAAAGATCATGGTCCAAGCGTGGTGAAGCTCAACAAATGGTCGCAAAGCCCGGATTGACGCCTCGAAAGGTTATGCTGAGTGTTTGGTGGGATTAGAAAGGAATTATCCACTATGAGCTGCGCCAGCCTGTCCGAACGATTGATTCTACATTTTACTGCCAAAAACTGATGAGATTGGAGCAAGCAATCGAAAAAATCGGACAGAACTGATGAACAGAAAGGGTTTCGTCTTCCATCAGTACAACGCTAGACCACGCACATCTTTGATGACTCGGCAAAACCTGGGAGAGCTTGGCTGAAAAGTTTTAATGCATCCACCGTATAAACCTGACCTTGCACCATCGGATTACCATTTGTGTTTAATGCAGAGCTCCCTTAATGAAGTGAAGTTGGCTTCAAGAGAACCCTGTGAAAGTTACTTGTCGATGTTCAATCATCGAATCACTATGTGCCTAGCCTTATATTTATTCGAACTTATGTCAATATCTTGGCACTTTTGAAATATTATTATGTGACTGAATCGAGTTTGTTTAATTTGCTTCTGCACACATCTATATGCAGATATTCAGGCATGCAGTTGTATTGGTTTTCAATATTATTTGCTTGAAATATGTGGGTGGTCAGTGCACTCAATTGTATTTTTCAACTTTCGTGTATTGAAAATCGACTTCGTGCTGTGGCCATTAATCTTGAGCATGCATTGGCCGACCATGGCCACACACACAGGTCATCCCAGAGATTCATGGCCGGCAGAAGCAAACAAATGCACGAAGAAACAGCAAAAATATATGTTTTTTGCGCGAGAGTCACAATCCCAGCTTTGAAAGCAATAAAAGTGTAAATTGTAAGTTCCTGTGGGCAGTCACATGTTGTACACGTATGTATGTGTGTGTGCGTGTGTATATACATTTGTCATTTTATAGCACGCTTGAACTTGTACTTGACTCTTATGCAACTACATACTCAGTCTGCAATTAGAATGCATGTTAGTCTTCTACAATTTTGCAACAAAAAGCTATGAAATTTTTCTAACTGCCATATATGTATTTGTACGTATGTATTTCTGTATACATGTTTCTTTGTCCAGCATTTTATCGTTGTCAAAACCGGCAAGGATACACGTTTTTGTCGTAAACTTTTATGAGTTTCTGGTAAACACCCTGTATACAAGCGCACATGCAGGCATGCGCGTTAAATTTCGCTAGACAAATAAGCTTTCAATTAAATTTTGCATTTTTCGTATTCTTATTTTCGGATTGGTTAGTATTTTTCGTTTGCTTTTGCCTTGTTGTGCCGTTGACTGCCGCTAAAAAGTTGCATCATTGTCAATAATCGTGAAGCTCTCGTAATATTCAATGTCATCGTGCCTTTATTATTTATGGGGCTGTTGCAAAAACAATAGCAATAAAAGCGAAATTCGCAAGAACTCCAAACAAGATCTTAGGTGGAGAACTATATGTATGTATGTATATTAGTATTATAGTTGCATTGCGCACCAATTTTGTTGGGAAAGCATTCATTTCTAAGGAATATGTTGCAGTTGGACACGAAATCATAACTCAAAGTATGCATAACGTTGTTTTTGTTGTTGTAAATAAATGTATATTGGATTCAAAAACATCGGTGCGAACTTCTTCTACATTAACTTTTTATAAATGCGCTTAGGGTGGTCCTTAAAAGGGGGAATATAATTGTTCATCACATTTTCTACGCTATTAAGGACCCACTATACAAATTTTGATTTTAGTTTGGATAGGGGTACACATTCGAAACACTCTACGAAACTCAAAAAACTTAGTTTTGCATACAAATAACGATAGTGTCAACATTTATTTCGCTAGATCCGTAAACAAAACCAATAAATTTTGGTTACATTTGAAATTGATTAGAGAAGCCTAAACTTTGACATTTTTGACATGTCAACATTGTCTCCAATAGATATTAATTTTGCCAGAATTAGATTTACATCTGTGATCTTATTTTATACAAAAAATATTTTTTCTTATAAGATTTTGAAAATAATTTCGGTATTGACCCTGAAGAAAATTTTGCACTTTAAAATTCCATAAGAACCACCCTAATGTGAAGAATATTAATTTATATACCTAAGTACTCGCTGCTTGTACCAGGAAGTAACAAAACCAAACTGTTCACACACACTTCAGTTGCGAAGTGAGAACCTCATTTTATTAGCATTTTTCTTTTTTCTTGCTTTCAATTTTCTTATTTTCTATTTGCTGCACTTCAGTTCACGATCAGCTGTGAACTTCGCTGAAAATTGATTTTTCTCTTATTATTGCTTTTATTGCCTTGTTCTTGTATTGCTTCGCTGTGCTTGCTTTCATTGCGGTTTTCATTTCACACGTTGTCTGCTGCGCTTGAGAACCAGTTCTGTCTTTATTTGGCATAAACGTGCGATCAGGAACCCTAACCTACAGCTGTCTGTGGGAATACGTTTGTTCAGGCAATTCATAGATACATATACTTATATATATTTATAAATATGTGCATATGTATGCATGTATCTCTGTATTTATTTGCTTTCGTTGCATGACGATGAGGTCGCTACAAGTTGCTCAGTGGTTTTTGCTGCCACAATGATTGTTGAAGTTCAATCACTTTTTCCAAGAACTCTTCTAACTTCACAGATGTCTTTTACACATGTCTGTATGTAGAAATAAAGATATCGCTTTTTGTATTAATAGTGAAGAAATACGACGAACGGATAACGGTCGTTGATTATATAAATGCATTAGTCCGTTTTAAAGGTTTTGATGGAGTCAAGGCACCACAAAGATAAATCAAGAAATAATTTAAAATTTATTCGGGAGGAAGTACGAATTCTTTTGTTGTGTCGAAAAGGGATCATTCTGTTGATAAGTTATCCAAAATTTTTGAATATAGCATTTAAGGCATTTTAAATAATATTAAGTTTGTAAGAAATATGTTAGAGAATTTTGACGTAGATACTGCCCTATTTCTTCTAATGTCGACTTATCAAATATCTTATCCATGTTACCCCGATAAGGCTTTTTAAGTATAGTATACATATGTAAACATATTTATTATATCAAGACCAGATTTGACATTAAATCCATTAAAACGTGCCCTCAACCCGTATCGGCCCAATCAGTCCGGGTTAAATTTGATCTTGAGAGTAAATGCTGTTATAATTCATAAATACACTACAAAGAACTTAACATTTACAAAATCTTCAACTTTTGTAAATTAATTCACTCAAAACAAAACTTGTACTCTGGGACTTGCCCCTCTAAACTGAGACTTCAAATTGAACTAGCAGGGCGACCACACATCCGAAAAGGTATATTACTAGATTTATTGTATTTTTCGTGTCAATAAAACTTTTCATGCTCTAAACTTTTCGATCCGAGCACCTCATGCGCCTAAACAATATTTCTCCAGCAATTAATCAGCCCAGAAGTTATTTCAGATATAACGGATAAAGCTGAAATTAATGAATGAAAGTATTTTTGAATGAATAATGAACGATTGCGCTGCACGTGACGTCATATGAAAGTCACAGAAGAAAGCAATGACTATTTTAATAACAACAACAAAACCAAAAAGAACAGGAACTACTTTATTTATAAGACACCGAAGGTGGTCTCTCACACAAATGTTCTTTGCTAATACCAATAGTATTCCTATAACAGTAACTAACAAGCTATTTATCATGCAACCAAAGAGCACCACAAATACAAATGCACACATTACAACAATTTTATGTTCGTTGTCAAGTTCAATGGCACGACTAAAAGGATTTTCATTCGCTTTGCTTCGTTGAGAATTTTATGTTGTAATACTCTGTTTTGCCATGAGTGTATGTATGTATGCGTGAGTTAGTTGCGAGGTTAGTTTGATGGATTTTTGTATCGTTAAAAGTAGTAAGCGTAATTAATTTTATGTTGCGGGTGTGGTCGGAAGGCGAAAGAGTTGGCAAAAAGTGCAGTTGCTTTGGGCACCGTAGTCCACCGAAATCGCTAACTTTATGGGCCTTTAAGTGTTATTTTGTGAGTACAAATAGCGCAGTGACCAAGACCAATTGAGAAAGCCAATATGAGCAAACTTCAAATGGCTCACATTTTTAACGTTTTTTATATGACTGGTAAGTAAAGTCTCCATATGTCAATTAGTGTTGTGTGGCAGTTGTTTCTTTGGCAGCGAAAAGTTAGTGTTGCGAGCCTTTCCACGAAATAAAAAGATTTGAACAACGAGTTCTCTTCAAATTTTGCGTTTTCAATGGAATCATGACTGCGGAATCATTAAAAATGTCACAGAATTGGTTTGTGAAATCAACTTCATCACGAGCACAAGTATTTGAGCGGCACAAAACATTATTCTTACCCTCGGCGAACCAGAAGACATAGCTGAAATCGATATTAGCAGTCTCAACAAATTGTGATGGGCTCAAAGCTCTTTGTTGATCTGTGAGGGTCTTATAATCCCGTATTTGGGACGCTTAGACACCGCGACCGACCGGCGTTCTAGGGCGCCCAAGTGAGAGCCTACCTAGGATCGATCTTATAACCCAATCAAACCTAACCTAAAATGCATTCAAGGAAGGAACAAATCATGGCGTTGGCATCAAAGAGATGGTAGAGAATCTCAAGCACCCTTACGGATCGATTTTTTTTTTATTTTGATTAATATTTTGGGTATGAGACTTGTTAATGCTAGACTCATATCAGAAGTTCTCAATTTTTTGCAAAAAAGCCGTCGAGTATAGTTCGCAAAACAGATGCTTGACAACTTAGCTGAGGATTCTGCATTCAAAAAAAGCGTAATTACTGTTGCTGAGATGTGGATTTATGAATGACACGTCGAAACCGTCCAACAATCTGGCTAATTGCGCTCAAAAAATGAGTCAAAATCGAAAAATTAAAATTGTTGAAGGCATTCCAAGTCTAGAAGGAATTAGATTAAGCGTTGGCATTCTTACATTGGCTGAAAATCAGTCCGGGTCAAATTTGATCGGATGGTATAAGTACTACTTAAGCCTAAAGCAAAGATAATAGTAATAGTAAGCAATAGAAATCTCAGTTTTTACATAAATGCTATTTGTACGCAAGAGGTCAGCAACCTATCAACGTTGCACATTCACATACCAGCTCATGGCACTTACCGCATGGCCGTTGCACATTGATCGTTAGCACTTTGAGCGGCAAACAACGCCTGATTTAGCCTTGAATTATTCAAATACGCAACTGTGCCGTGCATTGTAATTAGCCGCATAACTCACACACATACATACATATATAAATACAGAGAAATATTGCTGAAGCAAAAATACATTTGTATGCCACACACACACAAGTAAATTACTGAAATGAAGCAATGAATAGAAAGGTGAAAACATAAACTGTGAAGAAAGAATAAGCAACTCAGATGTAACTCAAGTTGAATGAATATCGAATTAGTGGCAAGTACGCGTTGCATGCGGAGAAGATGGCGTCAGGCCACCACGAGGCGGCGCACAGGAAGATACAAATGTATTTATGCAACGTACACGTATTTTTAATGCAAGCATATGTACTCATGTTCACCATTATGTCGCGTTGCATTATGGGCCGGAAGACGCTACGCTTTTAATATGCGCGCCGAATGCGCACGCCGCTGACAGACGCGTTGCAATCAACAATGCGTGCATAAGTGTGTGTAAGTGGACGCATATGCGCATAAATTTACATAACATATAGGGTTTTGGTCACAGCGATCAATATCCTGTATAACACTTCGCAAAGCAACAACAAGAGGTATAGTGTGCGGTTAAACAGAAGCTCATTGATTTGGCTGTTACCAGCCTTGTTGTGGTTTGTGAGGCTTATGAGAATCTCGAAGCTGACTCAGAGATCGCGGTGACTCCAAATGTATGTGGTAAGTGCTACTTAGTTACACAGTTTGCGTGCGGCAAGGTGTGAAACTTCTTCACTTGGCTTTAACTTCTTCTTCATGTTTGCTACATATGCACCCATACATACATACGTATATACGTATGTACTGCATTCTGTCTCCATATTGCAGCCACTGTATTCAATTTGCCACTTGTTCATTTCATTTCTATATGCAGGCGTTGCATTAGCGACACATCACTGTCACCCAGCGCCTCTATTTGGTGTCCGTCGCCAATCACAGCGCCGCTATTCAGCGAGCTAAGCTTTGGTGAGCGGCAGACAATAGCAAGTGTTCCGTTGCAATCATTTGCAAGTATAAAATACGCAATTTTTTTAAGCAATATGCCAACGGCAGTTATGTACTTACATACGTTCATACTTATGTATATGAATGCCATTTGTACTTATTCGACAACATTAAAAGTGCATCTATATGTCATGCAAGTACATATTTATGTATGTATGAATGTATGAATGCATGTGCAGTCTAAGCTAATCATGTTGTGCGCATTTTTATCTATATTCTTCTTTCTTCTTCTTAGTCTTTTCGCTGTTGCAACTTCACTTCCTTATTCTTTATCGTAAATTTTAGCTTCACTCGAGCAGACGGTTTGCCGTTGGGACTCCATAGACTGTCTGTCTGTACATACATACATATGTACACATATTGGACCGGGTGGTCTGTTATTAGAAATGTTTAATCTACGAAAGCACTTCCTCATTCATAATCTTTTATCATTGAGGAAGAGAGAAATAATGACAATTTTGTGAGATACCACGTGGCAATAAGTAAAAGTGCTCTCAGTTTACTTTATTTGAGGTAAGCACTATTTTGGTCTTTGCTTTGGTGGGATAGTTTTGTGGGAACATTTTTATACCCTAAACAGGGTTTGCCAAAAAGAAACGTGCGAGAGCCTTTAAGCAATGTATATAAACACATTTGTATATTAATTAAAGTTACCTTATTTGACGGAACCGCTAGTATTGGACCAGTGTAGGATATAGCTGCTTTAAATCCAGGTCTTGTTTCAAAAAATTGCAGAAGATATATTCAAGATATTTAGCACAGACAATTGTCTAGAACATTTGCTCAGATCGGACCCATATAGCATATAGCTGCCATATAAATGGACTGATCAAAATCAAGCTAAAACCCACTTTTTATACCTTTTTATGTAAAAGACGTGCGAGTTTAAAGGTGTTATAGCTTTGTTGAAGTAAATGATTAGTCGTATTCCGATCATTGGTTGTGGTCTAAAAAAAAAGATAATGTCGAAACCAACAAACCTCCCTTTGTCAAAATAAAAACTCTCTTTTATAAAAATAACATAGTCAAAGTGTTCACCTCCGATGGAATCTCTCTATCCTAGAATGAACGATCAGTTTTTCTCTCGAGTAAAAATGACGACTGTTACTTGGTAAAGCGTTAAAAGTCGCCTTACTCCTTTCCGGTTCTATGAGAACGTAACCTGACTGAAGCAAAGCGAATCAAAAGTGCTATGTAAATCAGCCATAAAAGCTTTCATATTTTCGTGTGGTGAAATTATTAGTATTTGGTGAATTCGGCTAAAAAATCCTAATTTGTACCATTTAAACTTTATCCTTGAGTATTCATTATGTTCAAGCAATATTGGAATACGCATTCACTAAAACAGACTAAGGAAGAGCTAAGTTCGGAAATAACCGGGATCTCTCGGTAAGGATTAAAGCCAGGGAAGTATCTTCAAGTACATAAAGCTTATTATTTATATGGGGTCTAGGGCGACTTTTACCCCATTTCATTCATTCTAAGCACAAATGTACACCGTTATACGAACAACACGTTCTCTCAATTGCGGTATAAAGTCACCTGAAAGTTCGAAAATCTTTATGTTAGGTATATGAGAGCTAAGGGAAGGCTTGACCCGATTCAAGCCATCTGTTGCGCACAGACAAACTTCTATCAGGAAAGGATTCTCTCTGTATTTCAATTATATGCCTCAAAAATTGACCGATATTTCCGGTCAAAAGTCAACTATAAATACTTTTAGGTGATATAACCGTTAGGTGAGCAAAACTATAATACTCTGTAGCAACATGTTGCAAGAGTATACAAATTAATAATAGAAGCTTTTTAGCTCTAAAGCACACTAACATATATGAATTTTATTTTAAAACCGGCTCATTTTGGCAAAAATTGTTTCGCAAAAGGTTGCCAGATCTTCCATTTTTATAGACTTTGGTGAAAACTTGAAAATTTTGAATAAAAATCAGCTAATTATTTTTTACTAAACTTATCTCAAAGAGAGTTGAAAAAATGGAGTTGCCACTTTCAAAATTTACCTCAGACCATTTTGATACGCAAAATCAGAAAATAATGACAATAGGGCAAGTCTTGACCCGATTTTTCCATAAACAACTAAAAAAATGTCCACTGTACCGGATGCCATGGCGTATTCGTAAAATTCAGCAAAAGCCCATTAAAAACTGATTGAAAGCTGGGCAAAAGTAAACACACACTCTGGCCCAAAACACATGTGGCCAAGCACACAACGTTTATTATACAACAATTAGAGGCATGCAGCGCAATTAAAACTGCACATTACTTGCAACGCCAACAGACGGAGCGGTGATGTCATAAGTGGCATCTGGGGATGACAAAAGTGGGCGGTGGCAGCCGTGCGAAAGCGAAAAGCGAAATCAATGCAAGCGCGCTAATGTAGTTTGATGGGTTTTCGAGCATGAGCATTTGTGCAACATGTGGCAGACAAGCGTATGCATGCATCTCTTCGTAAGTCGTATATGTGTATACTACACATGTGTGTGTGTGCTTGTGTGCAACCGGAAAACTTTATTTACTAAATAATCATAGCAAACAGTAACTGCAACAACAAAAACAACAAACGATAGCAATGCGAAACGCGGCTTTTCCATTATTTATGCCGTGCAATGCAAAATGTTTTAACAAATGAATGCAACATGTGCGCCATCATTTCACCCGACAATTGCATAAACAACGCTGGCCGCGGCAAGCGTACAACAGCAACAAACAAAGCGTTTTACGCAATGTGAAATACAAATATGCAACAGCAGCGGTTGCACATTGCAGCCGACCGGCCGACAGACGGTTCTACTACTTATGTGCGCGCGGCAGCAAAAACAAAATGTTGCACAAACACAAACTGCAACGCTGCCACAATAGTCGCAGACATAGTTGCCGCAAGCGCTCGCGGCCATGCCAAATGGCATGTGGCGCGTTCGGTAAACATGTTTGCAGAATGAATGTTCAATTCATTATCGCCAACAAATGCCGATCATGTTGTACAGTTCAAAGCACTTGAAAGCGCAAATTATACATGAATGCAGCAACGTGCAACGCGCAACGCGCCCAGCCAGCAGCGCGCGCCTAGCTGACAACCAACCGCCAGACGCCGTGTATTTGCAACATTTGCACGTACCTGCCGCAGCGACAGATCGCCTGAACATGTGGCAACGCGTTGCGCCTTATTTGTACGGCCAGCCGACGCAGCGGCCAAACGGCACAAATACCCCCAGGAAGTCGGAAGGCAAAAACGACCAAATAAGTACCGCTGAGTGGAGTGTGTCGACGCATGTCCATTGCAGTTGTTCTAACAACGCAACAACAAACCTACAAACACGCAACAACACACAAAATAGCTACGCGTTTACTTGCAACAAAGTGTTATTGCCACAGTGCCACAACCGCCTGCCAGCAGCCGCTAGAAAGTCTCCGCAAGGTTTTACTATGCAACACCAGCGCTTACGAAGCTTGCAGCCGGGCCAATGCTGGCTGGTGGCTGGTGGCTGGTGGCTGGAGTCGCCGCTGATTCTTGGCAATCGCACGCTGTGAACGTAACGTGGAAGTGTCAATGCCATTCGGTGGCAATGAATTATTGAAAGCGCATAAAATTGATCAATTGATTGGCGTGAATCCCAACCGTTTCGTTTCAATGTGGCAAGAGTGGCATGAAATGCTGCAAAGTTGTTGATGTGATTTTAAGTTTCGCGCGGCTGTTGGCGGTTATGTAATGTGTGAGTGTTAGTGGCTTATAAACTTAGATAGTCTGCCAAACATTGCGGGATTATGCTGCAGAACCGTTATGACCTCATATGGCTCTTACGCATTGCAATTCTTATTGTATGTAAAGAGGGTTGATAGGGCAGTCTTGACGACAATAATTTGCACTTAGTTTAAACTTCCGTAAAAATGTGTTTTATATGGAGTTAGTATACCCGTATGCGAAAAGGATCAATTTGCTGGCGCTGCTATTAGCAGGTGCCGCTATAAGCCCACTAAGCCTGAAGGAACTTGAAAAGTATACTACTAAAAGTATATCAGCAGAGCCTCATAGATCAATAAAGCATTTTGAGCTTACTACAGATTTGTTAAGGCACCCTTTTCGCTGATTTGGCCGAAGTTGAATTTAGTGAGGTATTTGTATATCAGTCTGGCAAAAGCTGGGCAATAGAGAAGAAATTCTTAAGATAGTTCGACCTTTACTTTTTCCATACAGCTTTGGCAAAACGCGTCCGACAAAGCTTCCTAGGCTCAAAGATGATAGTATTTAGTGACAGATTCTGGATTTGTCAGCAGTATAAAGCATAGACACTAAAATGATTTGAAAACTTTAATCATACTGTGTTAAAATCTGGCTCCAGGTTTATTTGTATATCCTTCTAGTCAAGAAATGTGAAATTTTTTTTTTTTCAGTTTTGCAGCTTCTTGAGATAGTGACATTATTCTTATCAAGCATCCATGAGTGTTTTATGTTTTAGATGACCACAAGCATAGAAATCATGGCGACAAGCACACGGCCTTTTTCCCTTTCTACTTCAAGGACGATTAACTCAATAAAAAAATACTTAGCAAAAATATTTAATGCTTTTTTTTCAATTGCCAAAAAATGCTAGAAAATCTAGGCTCTAGACTAGAATACCCCTTTAAGTTTGCCATCTATAAGAAAACGTGGGACCTATAAAAGGATCAGAATGAGTTGATTAACCCAAGTCTGCCTGTCTATTTGTCACTCTGTATATACGCGAACTGGTCTAGCAGCTTTTGAGATATCGCTCTGAAATTGTGCACCCGTCCTTTCTCTTCTAGAAGCTGCTCCTTCATCGTAACCGATATCGAAGCACTAAAATGTATACATAGCTGCCATACAAACTAAACGATCGGAATCAAAAGTTGGAATGGAAAGCTTTTTCAATTGATCTAGCTTCGGTGCAAACGAATTTAAGGTAATTTATTCCAAATAGCATAACCTTGTGACTAATAAGCGTTATGTGGCTTTGGACTTAAACTGGTGAGATATACAATAGATAAAGATTTTTTTTTATTATTTTATGAGCAATATATGTATGTAGTAATAACTATGATTTGGAGTATTCTTAGAACTCGCAGATGTTGCAAGCAATGTTGTGTCACAGTTGTTGACAAAAGAAACTAGTAATGTCTTACGCTATGTTTCGATGTATGTAGTATATACATATATATGGTTGAAGATAATGTTAAGAATGGGAATATTATCTCTATTTGCGGAAGGCTCTTGGCGCTTTTGTAATCACAATAAAAAGAACGATTTTTTTCCGCTTTAAGTGCTCCAATTTAGCTTGCAACTCAAGAGTCTTCAAGTTGTATATGCACATATGTATGTGTGTTGTTATAATGATAATGTAAATTAATGCAAACAATTAATGCGAAGATAAGAGTTTTCCACTTCAATTGCTTAGAAGAACACACAGCATGAACTTCGCAGACTGAGATGCGCTGGAGAACGGCAATTTCCACTTAATGCATTCATGAAGCTTTCGAAATAAAGCGCCGCAATATGTACTGAGTGGGCAGGCCAAGTGGCCCAGACCCTTTTCTTGGGTCAACCATGCACACTTCGCGCTAATGTGGCACCCGCTAGAAATTAGGCAACTCACACATAGTTCTATTGCTCTTGCCACGCACACACACGGAATTGAGAAAATGGGAATACAAAGAAAAGTGTTTTTTGGAAATGCAAACAAATGAAATAGAAATGTAAATTGAATTGTTTGCAGAGTGATTTGCATACAAGCAAAGAAGCTTACAATACACACATATACATACATATATGCATAATGATTTTTTGTGCATGCAACACTACTCGTATTTTGTTTATTAATTTTCCCTTGCGCACATTACTCATTTTATGAACGGTTGAGGCGTAGGGTGCCCAGCCCCCTTCAACATGGCAAACCCGTCATTATGTTGTCCCTTACTTAAGTACTCTTTGAAAACTTAATCAAGTGCGTCAGCCGGCTGTCTGGCGTTGCTTGATTGTGGAGTGAGCTTGCAACGCGTATTTGTGGTGCGGCGCGGGTCAAGGTGTCAGGAAAGGCGGAGCGCGCAATTGTTGTGTGTATGAATTTAAATGTTGTGTTTGTTATTATTATTGCTGTTGTGTTTGGAGTACTTACTCAAATATTAAATAGGCGAGAGGAAATGAATTGTGCCTACAAAAATGTAAATTACAACTACAACAACACGCAAATTTTCTGTAATGAAGTATGTATTTTGTTTTCGCATTTTATTAGGGCTTCAAAACGGGTTAAGCACCAACACACACACACACATATTGGCTTATATAAGCGGCCCTGCGCTTTGCTGGTATTCTTCTGCGCCACAAAGGCAGCACTTAAGCGGCATAAATAGCGCTTAACGCGCACACACACACAGAAATGCATTTGGGTACTTATTTATATTTCCTTTTTTTGTTGTGATTTTATATTTTCATTATTGTAATATTTCCCTTTTACTAGAGGACCGGAAATGCTGCATTGTGCCGCTCTGGAATTACTAATTGTGCGCATGAGTCCGCGAGTGGCGACCACTCAAGTACGGTGGCGTGTATTATTTTTTGCTGTTTGCCAGTATGTAGGGAAATTACAAATAAATTTAAATATGTAAGTGCTTAAGCATAAATTTATCGTGTGCAAAGGCAATAATAATGTTGGTTTAGATTTTGAAATTTCAATTTGATTTGATTGAAAGCGGTTCAGTAGAAGAAACACAGAAAAAGTCTTAACTTCAGTTGGATTAAAACTGTGATACCTTTCCTATATCATAAAATATATAATAGAAACTTTGTTTGAATTTTGATAGGTCAGTTTGTATGGCAGCTAAGCGCTTTAGTGACTCGATCTGAGCAATATATTTGAAAATTCTAGTGCTGCTTTAGAGAATAAAGCGCTGCCAAATGCCTTGCCGTGAAGATATCTTGTCAAACAAAAAAGTCTTCCATACAAACACTTTATTTTTTTGGCAAGTTTGCACCACAACTATATGCTATAGTGGTCCGATATCGTCTATTTCGACAAATAAGCAGCTTCTTGGAGAGAAAAGAACGTGTGCTGAATTTCAGATCGATATCTCAAAAACTGAGGGACTAGTTCGCTTATACACAGACAGTGTGTAGTACATTCCATATCAACTTCCAACTCGTAGGCCCGATTACGCTGGATGCCGAAATATCTGTGCAAATATAAATAAATATAGGCGTTAAATTTCACTATTTTTCTTATTCATCAAAGAATTTCTCTTAGCTGTTGTTATTTATAAATTCGTACATTTGCAAGTTTCTAAAAGTCCACTGAACATGTGTTTCTCACACGCCCCAAATGTGTGAACCGACGCCTCCCATTGCAGGTTCTCATCAACCGCGTTCGCGCCGCTACGTAGAAGTATACATACAGATTTATGTACTCATGTATGTGCAGATATAAACTAATCAAATTAAAACATCTGTTTTGCCGCTGCCTCAAGCGCAGTCCAATAGAATTCGCTGCGGCGTTACATGTTCAAAATATGGGTCAGATAGGCCGACAAACAAACGAGGAATTTGTACATTCGCGAATCAGATAAATAAAGGCGGCAAATAGCGAGAGTGTAGCGGTACATTACTAGAAGACGGTGAAGGTGTAGAAAGTGGAATAAAAAACAAAAAAAAATAGAAATAAAAACAATGAAATAAAAATTAAAAAAAAATAAACAGATAAAATGTTAATTTAATTTCAATAAAATTCATAAAAAAAATGAAATAAAAGAAGGTCAAATGAAAATAAAATAGAATTAAATTAAATTAAATAAATAAAAATAATAATAATAAAATAAAATAAAAATATCCATATTTGAGAAAAATTATATACCGTTAATTATTAATTACCGGAATTTAACATAAAAATTTTCCAAACAGAGACCTTTTAGAGGAAAAGGCCGCCTTATAATTCAAATCGAAATTTGCTTTGATAACTCCAACAAGCATAGAAAATAATTGTTATTTTGTAATATTTGGGTTGTCAATTTACTATACAGCCATGGGCATAGTAATAGTTACAACAACAACAACAAATCATCGATACGTGGTGTGGCGAGGCAAAATTGCAACATTTGAGAGTAAAATAAGTCCAAAGCATAGCCATTCATGAAAAGCGTGACAGTTCGTGGGGATTACAATATATTCACACATACATACATAAATAGAAACAGAGACACCCCAAAAAATAATATATAAACAAATATGAACACAGACGGAACGCACAAAAGCTGCGGATGTGAACTAAATTTTAATGCAGAGGCACATACATAACAAATACGCATGTGTGTATGTGTGTGTTTGTATTTTAATGCAGCACATAGGCTACTGGATTTTAATTTCTCGTACACGCACAAATTCGAAAAAAAAATCAATAAAACAATAAAAAAAATGTTACCAAAAAAAAAAAAAAACAATTAAACGCGTTGTCCTTCAAACTTTTGGCAAACTGCTAATTACAAGTAAGTAGAAAAGGCTTAACTCAATTTTCATAAAATTCGAATTGCACAAAAAATTTGCTTTTCTTTCTTATATGTTTCGAGCAATTTGCATTTCTTTCTCCTATTTATAAACGCTCCGCTTTGTATTATCGATTTCTCGTTGAACCTTCATGGCTAGTTTGAGGTGCAGCAGCATTGAATTAGCCGTTGTGGGGTTTCGTGTGCCTTGAAATGAATTTAGGTGCGCGTAAGTTAACGCCAAATCAGCATGTTTCAACTAAAATTGTGTCGAAAAGCAATGTACCGTTATACAAGATATGTAATTAAATGTTCATAGTACATGTATACAGTGGTGGGTAGATAATTAGGAACACTTGTTACTGCAGAGAATGCCTTGAACTCATACAATGCTGTTGCTAAGCGCTTTTTTATTACAAACAAATCCTACTTACATAAAGTAATAGAAAAATGTCATTAACTTAGAGCACTTTCAATATTTAAAAGGTGGAGTTAAATGAAAGTGCTTAATAAAGGAATCAATGACAATTTTCAATCTATTTTAGTAAATAAAATTCAACATTTTAAATTTTTAGAATGCAAAGTAGACTTACTATATCTAAAAGACAAGAGTAATGAATTTCATACCTCCATAAATGGATCTTGAAATTTTCTCTATTTTTATACCTTCTTCTTCTTCTTAATTGGCGTAGACACACACACAGCGCGCCAGTCGATTCTTGTTTTCGCTACGTGGCGCCAATTGGATATTCCAAGCGAAGCCAGGTCCTTCTCCACTTGGTCCTTCCAACGGAGTGGAGGTCTTCCTCTTCCTCTGCTTCCCCCGGCGGGTACTGCGTCGAATACTTTCAGAGCTGGAGTGTTTTCGTCCATCCGGACAACATGACCTAGCCAGGGTAGCCGCTGTCTTTTAATTCGCTGAACTATGTCAATGTCGTCGTATATCTCGTACAGCTCATCGTTCCATCGAATGCGATATTCGCCGTGGCCAACGCGCAAAGGACCATACATCTTTCGCAGAACTTTTCTCTCGAAAACTCGCAACGTCGACTCATCAGTTGTTGACATCGTCCAAGCCTCTGCACCATAAGCAGGACGGGAATTATGAGTGACTTATAGAGTTTGGTTTTTATTTGTCGAGAGAGGACTTTGCTTCTCAATTGCCTACTCAGTCCGAAGTAACACCTGTTGGCAAGAACTATGGTGGTGTTTGCGCTGGTTCCAAGATAGACGAAATTATCTACGACTTCAAAGTTATGACTGTCAACAGTGACGTGAGAGCCAAGTCGCGAGTGCGACGACTGTTTGTTGATGACAGGAGATATTTCGCCTTGCCCTCGTTCACTGCCAGACCCATTCAAACTTTATAAATACTCTGTATAAAAAAATCTCGTTCTTCGAAAACTGATATTGATCGGGAAATTAATTCAGCATTATCCTAGAAGTATGAAGGAAAGTGAAAAGGTTTTATTTTGGATTTAGAGGCAAGAGGCATAATCATGGAGAAACGCAGCTTCTGACAATCACTTATGTAATTAAAAAAAAAAAAGAACTGTTTGTTGGTTTGTTGTTTAGAGTTCTTATTTCCAACATATATAACTTTTGTAATTTTATTTCTGAGAGTTACATCAAAATATGTGTTATGAGCCTGCGTTGTTAAGTTCGGTGTCGACTTGTGTTCGGAAAAGATCTTTCGTAAATTTTCACCATGAAACTATGATAAAGCCGAAAAGGAGCTCAATTCTGTATGTGAAGTTTTCAAAATAAAAAATTTACTTTGTCTTTACGAAATGTGGTCTAGAAATGATTTAACAATCCAAGCATATTCACATCAGAAAGCTCTACATCTTCATTTCGACATTTTTTCTTGAAAATTAGCATTCAAATTTGAAGTCACATAATAAAAAATAGGAAAAAGTGTTATACATTTTTGTTAAGAAAACTCGATTACAAACATAAAATGAAACTCCTTTTAATATTTGCTAAGTGTGACGACTCAGCACTTCACTTCGCCCCTTCATTTCACAAAAACACAACAAACCAAGAAGGAATCATAAAAATATTTCAAAACAATTTTAAGCTGAGTTTAAGAAACTATCGAGTTCAATCAGTGCACATCACCATCGTTAGTTTCCTTCATAAAAATTGCATAATCTCAACCACTGACGCAACCCACGCGTTTCAATCCTGCCACGGCAAAAGTAAATCTAAAACGGAACAAAAGACATGGCACAGCAGCGCCTCAATGAAAGTAAAAGTGCCAGGAAATTGAGCAATTAAACGCCGAATCCGCAAATCGTCGCGTAAAAGCTAACACAATTGCAGCAAATCACATAATTTCGCTTTGGCACGTTCAATGAACGCATCATCGTATTGTTATTGCTGTTGTTGCTGATAATCTTAATATTGCGGCATTTGCAGACGCGCAGCTAACGCGTTGCCGCAATCATTCTTTCACTTTCAATGTCAGCCAACAGACCGAGGAAGACCTTCAACTTCAATTTGCAACTGCAAAAGCAACAACAACACTAATAGCAACAAAGCTGGCGAATGAACCGTTTACCGTTGATTTTGGCTGTGAAAAACAAAAGACTTAAGCGACGAACTTCAAAGCCACGGATAGAAGCCACTTGCCGCCGAATGACGAAACAAAAACAATAACAAAGTTGTGAAAACAAAAAACATTTAATTGTGAAATAAATTGAAATTAAAGTCAATGTCCATACGTCTGTGTGGCATAATTTGAAAATCGTGACCACCCCCGCCAAGAAAAGTGGGTGAAGTAAAAACGCAGCGCTGCTCATTGGCTGCGGGTGAGGTGAGCGGGTATATGCATACATATATGCTCTGTGTACAATCATATATGTATATAAAACGGAATAACTGAAATTTTTTTAGTTTTGTTGGAAAATACATGCGTATATTTATGTATGTGTGTTTGTTGGTACATAAGTATGTGTGTAGTCCGTGCGGAACGGCGGCAAGCGGCGCAGTCACCTTAAGAGGCAATGGCTGGCAAATGTTAAAAGCCTGCACTGGCGACAACAACAAGCACAATAACAGCAAAATAAAAAAATAGCAATAAAATTACAACAACAACAAAAAATACAATAACAAGAATATAAAAATAATTACAGCAAAAATAAATACAACAACAATAAAGACATTAATGAAAATACAACAACAACAACAACAGCAATAAAAAAATAAAACAACTACAACAAGAAACAACAAATTACAAAAATATACAACAAAAACAACAACTCCATCATTCGCTAAAATCACCAGCTAACTGCTGGCAGCTTTGACTCTTCGACTCCAGCACCAACGCCGTCACCACCACCATTGGCTGCGCTACGCCAGCAACGCTGTCTGGCGGCGAATGCGGTAATCATTGCTTTGGCAAAAATTAAATTGTAATTGGCAAAATACGACGAACGCGAGGTGATGTTGCCTAGCGGCATGCAGCTTGCAGGCTGGCAGGCGACAAAAACAACAACAATGAAAGCTAAGTAAGCAAACGTAATGAAAACACAACAGCACAGTGAGTACAAATTCGAAAACTAACAAACAGCAAAACACAAACAAAAATACAACAAAGAGAAAAAACACACTTTTATTGTTTAAACAAATTGCCAACATTGTTAATAGTTCATTAAGTCACGGCCGATTTGACAGTCAAGCAGCTAAGCGGCCTGCACAGCCGCCAGCAGGCGGTTGGCCGGACGGGCGGACCGTAAAAGCAACAAATAAACAGACAAACAAATGAATTATGTTTGCATGCTGGTTGGACACAAGCCAAGTCAGGCGACAAAATTTCGAAAACGACAAGTGGCTGCTGCCAGGAGCAATGGGTGGCACACAAACATATGTAAGACACACACCTGCGGGTGGATGAACCGCGCACGCAAGCGCCCACAACGAAAATGCTGCAAGCGTCACAAAAGAAAAAGAAAACTTCAAATCGATAATTATTTGTTGGAAAAAAGCGTAGAAAAAAATAATATACTCAAGTCAAACGCTCGCCACCAGCCACTCAAGTGCTGCCAACACTTGTGTCACTCGCGAGCGGCGGCGGCGGCGGCGGCAAATGAATTCGTTAGATACAATCTAAATATTGCTTGATTGGTCGCTTAGCAATGGCTGCTTGGCGTGGCGGCAGCGTTGACCATCGGCATAAGAGAAGCAATAAAAGCAAGCGAAAAAGCACAATAGAGAAAACCACCGAAGTCAATGCCGCAGAGTGACAAGTGTGCGGCAAGCCATTAACCGTTTTTTGTTTTCTTTGAACGATATTCGATTCACTATTGCCTTTAATTATTGTTGTGTTTCTGTTTCGCTAATTGCTCGATAATGGCGACTGCTGTCAACCATTAGCTGCGGCTGTTTAGCGGTTAATGAGGAAGCCGCTGTCATTTGCATTCAATTTTACAAACACACACGCACGCATATAGCGCCTGGTGAACTTTGGAGGCTGGCTTTGAGGCCAAAACATGGTCAGTGACTTCTGAGTAATCTTTAAAGGCTTTCAGAATATTTCAGCTGCTGTGGCCACCTTGCGCTTTTGTAAAAAAATTATAATATGTAGAACATATATTTTGAGCTTAAGGCTTTGATTAGTCTAGGATTTAAGAAATCGAATTTTTATTTTAGCTTAGAGTATAACAAAGGATCCCAATGATTTTACGTCAATTGGCAGAATAGTAAAAAAATTCTTGTTCAATCAGCTGAAGAACGGAAACATACGCATGTCAAGAGCCAGTCTTAAATGGCTGCCAATCCCTTATTTTATTTTCTCAATCGCCAGAAATTCCTTAAATAATCTCCGTTTGCTCGTCGAGGTGATCTTTACAAAAAATTTATCATCATTTTTGTTTCGCAAAAATTCAATATAAACATTTTAATACACTGAATAAAAATTCCTTTAATTTCTTTTTTTCTCAGTTTGCATGGCAGCTATATGAATAGTGGTTCGATCTGAGCAATATTTTTATAGATTATAGATATACTTTACTAACTTTCGTGAAGACATCTTGTTAAATAAAAAAATGTTTCTATACAAGAACTTTATTTAGATTGTTTAGTTAATGATATATTGGTCCGATATCGGCAGTTCCCACGAATGAGAAGCTTCTTGAGGAGAAAATGACGTGTGACGTTAGATCGGCGTCACTAAAACTTAGTCCCTCAGTTTCGCGTATGTACAAACGGACAGACGTACATCGACTGAGCTTGTCACGTTGATCATTTTTGAATACATTTTGGAGAGTCTTCAACGTTTCTTCCTACGTGTTACAAACTTAATAAAGTGAAGTTTCTCATAACACCAAACACCCACCGTCGCAATATTTTTATGCAGCTGAGCCATCCATCCATAGGGGTGAAATAAAAAAGAGCGCTTAAACTTAGAGTCAGAAGCTGCAACTCAGAACCAAATTTCTATTGAACTAATAAATGCGTGATAATGTCAGCCAAGAGTGAATGAATGATAATTAACCCATTTCCATGCTGAGATCGCTTTACGCACTTTTCTTAAAAAAACTGTCTCAAAACACCAAATAAGGATTTAAATTGCACACAATTTTCATGACAAATTTTATTAAGTCTTTTCCTTTTATCAGAGATAATTGGAACGAAGTCTTACCAAATATTGTTCATGTCCACTCATTGGAACGTATCCGGTTGCCGTAACTGCTTTTGTATGAAAATAATAATGAAAACGTTGTATGCAAGAAATTTCTCCAGTTATGTTAAATGTCCCTAATGGAGACTTTCATTGTATGCTCTTTTCAGGCTATGATTAATATATTGTATCGTTTTTGTCCTACCCCTTTCTACTTACTTATGTTAAATGATGTTACGATATTTGGCATTTGAAGAAAATTTATACTTATTCTAAACAAAAACGTATAGTCAACATGCTTAAAATATAATAAAAATATTTTAAAAATTCAATTTCAATTCAGGGAAACGAGTGGTATATTTTATTGGTGACAAATACAAAAAAATTGCTCTTTTTTAAAGAGATAACAGTACTTGAATAATATTTTTATTTTCTACTTTATCACAAAGCACAAACGACGTCGTTTGAATGATTTTAAACGGTCAATTTAAAAACTTTATGAAGTGAGTTATATTTCCGCAATAAAATGTAAAGTTACCACATTTTCGTCACATAAAAGTTAATTTCCCACATTTAAGCGTTTAAAAATGTTTTTTATAAACAATAAGACAACTCTGAAGATAATGGAAGAAAGACGCTACAAACAGCCTGCAATTAAATTTTTTCAAGTTATTGCTTTATATTTATAATGTAGGAAATAATTGCCGAAATTTTCCAAAAATTTTAAAAATTTACTGTTATATTAGTCAGATTTGAACTCACTTCCCCAATCACATGCATTTAAGCGGAGCTCATTTTCTTAACTTTTCTTTAATATCTTTTTCAATTTGAGGAAAATATTCGGCTGTCATACTTGATTGATTGCATTTATAATAAAATGCTTTAAATGTATTATTTTTTGCCTTTGTGCCACACTTGTGCCCGAAATTACATGACAAAATGCAAATGGCTACATTTCTCGACACATTTCCACGACAGGCATTTTCTTCAGGTGTATTGTCTCAGGAGCTACTTTGTTTATATATATGTATATATATAGTACACATATACATAACTGCACGTGTGTTTGTGCATGCTGATGCGAGTCTATCTATCGTTTGATTGATCACATTCACTGGAAATTCGATTCGATTGTTATAGACATTTAATAGGTCGTTAAACTTCTCAAAGTGCGCGCTTACATGTGTGTGTGTGTGTTGGGTTGAAGAAAAGCAAAGCGAAAGGCGTGCAAACAAGTAGTTACAAAGTGAGAAAAAAGGAAAGTAAAAAGTTTTCTAGTGAAAAGAACCTATGGCGCAACAAACACACACACACTTGCATTATAAACCTATATAAGTGAGTATGTCTCTTTATTATGTATTTTTCGAAGAATATTTTAGAATTGGCAAGTAATAACAATTGCAATATAAGTTAAATAATGAGTATTAGGGTGGGTCGGATTCTGAGAAAATATTTTACTTTGTGATATTTATAGTTCACAAAGTTCCAAATATTTATATTGTTTAAGAATGCCTATTTAGGAAATACGTTTCCAATCCTCATTTAAGCAGATTTATTTCGCACATTAATTCAGTATTAACATCCCAAAGTAATGAAGAATTATTAGCAATTTTGATTACCAAAGAGCAAAACTAAAGTGACCAATCTAAAAAAAGTGATTTTTGAGACCATTTCGAAAGAAAAATATTACATGAAATAATAAAAAATTTTGAGATTTTTTGAAAAAAGTTAATAACCTAAAGTTTACAACATTATTCCTGAATTATTACAAAAAGATGCAATTTAACAAAATTTGGACAAAAACAAATATAAAATTTTACTCAAAATTAGGTAAAAAACTACAGTAAATTTAGAAAGTGTAGTTTTGAGAAAAGATAAAGAAAAAATTGACCGGCTACACTTTTGTAGGCTGTAACTCAAAAAATATTTGATATTTTAATATAAAATGTTAGTAGCTAATTCTTTAACGTACAGACTATCGAACTATGCAAAAACAAAAAACACATTTTTTCAAAATTTCGCACTAAAATCGGAATTCTGTAATAATCACAAAAATCTCTCAATTGAAAACGAACAGGTCTAATCAGCTGTTACATTTCGGTTTTTAGATAAGTGTATATGCTTAAATGAAAATTAATAGTTCGATAACAAATATTAAATTCTCTATAATATAGTCCAAAAACATTATTACCAATAAAAATTTCAAAATAGTTACGAAATTTACGTAAAATAAATTTACTTTTAACTTTTTCGTGTGTGATTGGCTTACAAAATATAAAAAACGACAGCCGATTAATATCTATGATGACCTCTATTCGGTATATTCAAAATAGCAAACAAGTGTTGTTTTTGGTGTTGCGAACTGCTAACTATCGGGTGACAAATTTGAGACAATATTTTGTGTCTAGTCTAGTTTAGCGGTTTTTAGACTAGAGACTGATTACAGAATTGCACAATAAGAATGACTTTTAAAAGTGCGCACATGCATTAATGAAACTAGAAAGCTGCCCATACAAAACAAGATAAAAATGTCAATATTTAATATACAAATAGCTCGCTTATCATGGATCTAAGCGTAAAGATTAGCTACAGATCTAAGAAAAAGCTTTTTTTCAATGTGTTTTCCTATATAAACTATCACAAAGTTTTAAAAGGTAGTCATGTATTAAAACTTTGTGCAATAATGCTATTTTTATTACAATCTTAGTTTTTTAGGACGTGTGTATTTATCTTTTGGTGTTTAATGAATTTATACTTACGCCAATACTGTATTGGCATAACTTAATTATGCTGGTTTAGACTTATGCTTTCTTAAATTACTTTGGTTAATTTATTATTAATAATTATTTAAGTTAAAGCATACCTTATTAAAACGATTATTTTTCTGTTAACTATTATTATTATTATTAATTATACCCTGAACAGGGTATATTAAGTTTGTCACAAAGTGTATAACACCCAGAAGGAAGCATCGGAGACCCTATAAAGTATATATGTATATAAATGATCAGTAAGTTGAGCTGAGTCGATTTAGCCATGTCCGTCTGTCCGTCTGTATATATACGAATTATACCCTCAGTTTTTAAGATATCGTTTTGAAAATTTTCAAACTTCATTTTTTCATCAAGAAGCTGCTCATTTGTCGGAACTGCCGATATGACACCACCATAACATCTAGCTGCCATATAAACTGAACGATCGGAATCAAGTTCTTGTATGAAAAACTTTTGCATTTGACGGGGTATCTTCTCGAAATTTGGTATATATTATTTTCTAAGATAACAATGTAATCTCCGAAGAAATTGTTCAGATCGGTTAACTATAGCTTATAGCTACCATACAAACTGAACGATCGGAATCAAGTTCTTGTATGGAAAACTTTCACATTTGACGGGGTATCTTCACGAAATTTGGTATGAGTTATTGTTCGTAGAAATAATGCAATATAGGAGGAAATTGTTCAGATCGGCTCACTATAGCATATAGCCGCCATACAAACCGAACGATCGGAATCAAAGGCTTGTATGGAAAACTTTCACATTTGATGGGTTACTGCTTAAGCTAATAATATAATCTCCGAAAAAAATTGTTCAGATCGGATTACTATAGCTTCCATACAAACTGAACACATAGTTACTAAAAGAAACGCACCTGTGAAGGGTATATTAGCTTCGGTGAAGCCGAAGATAACGTTTTTTCTTGTTGTTATTATCTTTACTATTATTATTGGTATTATAATTATTTCTTATTATTTATTTTTTATTTTCATTTAAATTTTGTACTTAAATGTTGTTGATATTTTTTTTCTTATTTCATGATTTTCTTATTTATTTAATTTTATGATTTCATAAATTTATTTAAATATATTTATTTAAATTTCACTTTATTTTATCTAAAACTCTTAAAATGTGTATTTAATTCTTTTGTTTTGTACAAAATTTATTTATAATTTTTTATTATTTGTTAGTTCTTCCAATCTTTATTATACTTATTTGTTTTATTTTCAATTTTACTTTCACTTCCCTATATCCCATTATAGTTTTTGTTTTTTATCCGGGTTATAGATATATACATATATTTTTTTTTTTGATTTCATGTCATTTGTTTATTTTTTAATATTTGCATTATTACTGTGTTCTTTTTGTTATTTTTTTAAATTTTTTTTATTTAATTTTCATTAATAATTCATAATGTTTATTATTATTTTTATTTTATTTTATTTCGGTTTAATAAGATAAGTTAATAATTTAGTTCTGTCATTTATTTCATTATATTATACTTTCATGTAATTTATGTAATAAAAATTAATATCAATGAGATTTCACAAATTTTCAACTATTTTAATTTTTTTTCATATTTCCATATAATTATTATTTTTTTAAGATTATTGTGCGTTAATTAATTTATTTTATATTTTCTTAATTTAATTATATTTAATTCAATAATTTAAACTTATTTAGTTTTAATTTTGTTTTCAGCTAATTAAGCGACATAATCTGCCTTTCTGGTTTAGCTAACAGTTTGTTATTCTCGCTCTATTTTTTATTATTAATATATGTTTTTTTGTTTTGTTTTAAAATTTCAATTATTCTTAAAGTTAGTTTTAGAACTGTTTTAGTTTATGAAACTATTACAAAAATGACATTATAGTTTTTAACAGTCTTCAATAGTTTATTTACCTTTTTTAATATCACTGCTTGCTTTCGGCAAATATCAGCAGAGTTAATTAAAACATCACCAAGCTCAACATTTTCACACAAATACGTAGAGCGACACTACAGCCAGTGACACCGTATTTTTTGCTTTTAAATCTTACCGCAAAGTAATACTATTTTCACAACAAGCATATCACTTTTTCCAAAAAGTATTCAAATAATTTTTCATAAAAAAATGTTTCGTTTTTGTAATCGTTTTTATTTTTTTCTTCTTTCAATTTTTTAATTTATTTCTATTTGCGTTAATTTTCAAATTTTATGATATGCAAAGAAAAAATATTTGTTTCAAAAAATGTATGCACATTTCACAAATTAAAAAATTTCTGGTTTGTAAAATTTCTCAAAATATATAAATTTCCACTTAGTACATTTAAACGCGCAAAGTTCGCAAATAACTTTCGTTTTTATTTTGTGAGTAATTCAACTGCACGCAAGGCACTTAAGTTCACATAATCTTTAAGCACAAAAGTTAAGTTTCAACACGCTTTAGACGCAAAAAGTTTTTTTTTTAATATCTAATAATTCGCATATAAAATTTAATAATTTTTTTGTAAAAAATGGTATTTAAATTTGGTACAACACACTTATGGAAGATCAGTAAACACTTTCAGTAAACTTTTTATAAAAATATATGTATGTATAGACTATTTAAAACACGTCTTCCAAGCAAACTGTTTCAATGTACACTGTTGCATTGGCAAAACACCGAGTATAATTCATACAAGTGTCTGTATGTTTGTGTGAAGGCACTTTAATTCACATATCTAACAAAATAATCTTTGAGGCACTCTATGTTACAGATATGTTTGTATGTTTGCACGCCTGATGCTTTGCTTTGCTGCTGCAGCTTCATTACAAGGCACTCGCACTACTCGACGAGACGAGAAAACTGAAAATGTTTCCAATTCGTCCGGTAAACGCGTCCACGACCGTCGCTAGTTGGCATTCGATTGCCGCAACACCGAGTGACACAAACTGCAGCAACCAAGTACTGCCGAAAAGCAACAGCAACAGCTACGCTAACAGCAGCAACAGCTACGGCAAGAGCAGCGCAGTCGCTGAGCGACAGCGAGTTGGCCGGCCAAACAGTTAGCAGACCTAGTAGCGAGCAGCAGAGTTGGCAGTCGGCAGCCAGAAGTCAACAGCGAGCAGCATACGCCGGCATCTCGTGCCACAAACGTGCACTCAGTGTTTTATTTGCTCCACTACTGTGCGTGTATGTGTATATGCATGTGAGCACGCGGCAATAGTGGCAGTGGAACAGTGTTGTTCAAGCTTGGAGTTTATCCCCTTTCATAATGGAAGTAAATTTTTGGGACAAAAGTGATTTAATCTCACACTTTTTACACAAATATAATACATGTTCACATAATTATTTTGAATAAATAAAAGAAAGATATCTATATTTCACCGCTACGGCAACCCTACTTCACTTTTGTTTATTTACAATCCAAGCTACAATCACATATAGCACCTACACATGCACACGAGCATAACTCGCTCATGAATGCAGAGCAATTCCATTGAGCGACTTGCACTCACTGTTAGCTCGCTGTTAACGGTTGCTGTTAGACTTAACATTTGTTTTAGTTTTTTCGACCAGTTGACTTGCAATATGTATAAAGCGTTTTCGACCAGTTGCTTGCATGCTATGCAGCATTCTTGTTGTTGTAGTTGCTGTTAGCAGCCGGATTTGTGTATTTAGCTGCGCTTGTGTGAGTGTGCCTTCGTATTGAGCAGACAGAATTAATGAATGGTGCGGTCAAATAATTATGGGCATGGCGCGTTAACTTCGGTAGAAGTCGTAAGTCTGTATGTGTGTCTGTATTTATAGTATATGTGTAGCGCTTTGGTTCGGGTTACCGTGGTTGTCTACTTGTTAATGATTGTTAATCATATCATTTAGCATTAAAGCGTGCAAATTGGGGAGGCGAAGATTGAGAGAATTAATGAATGAAAAGAAATAGATATTTAAATTTAAACATACATATAAATGTATGTATATAAAAAATAAAGGAATTAATTCGAAAATTTTTAATATTGTTTACGCTTTGGGCCTTCTTTGAGAAACATTGTTTCGTTAAAAAGTTGCGTAGGAAATAAGCTCTTTTAAATAAACGAAATAGTTGATCGATATTTATCATACCCGCGCTATAGTAAGCTGCATGACGATATATGCGTTATAAACACATCAACTTATTGGGAAAATGATGAACAGCGGAACGAATCAATAGACTCATAAATCAATTTCCACTTCAATCATATTTAGAAGTAGTATTAATTATTCATCCAAATTGGCATCGACCCCAAATTACTCACTTTTCCAAAAAATTTAAAATTACGGATGTCCCAAATTTGTAGAACTATACTATAGTGGTATATGTTTTTTAATAACGACATTTTGTGGGCGTGACAATGGTTGGAGTTTTCCCTTTGTAATATGAACCACTCGAGTTCAAGTTATCGCTTACATGAACAGACGAACCGAACCAGTGAGGGCGATTTGTCAAAGACCGGAACAAATAATAATCAGTAGGAACTAGAAAGTGGGTGAGTCAAAGTTTCCCAACCGCTTTTCCTCAATATTTTTCAACCGATCTCGCAGAGCGAGCGCAATTTGGTGAGGTGTTGTCGGTATCGTACGCCATTAATGGTTTCACTCTTTGTAGAAGCTCATAAAAGAGCAAGTCCTTTTAATCTCACTCATCTTTGCCGTTGATTTGGCTGCTTGGAAACAATCTTAACCCAGAAATACTTCCAATTCCTTATCTTCAAACTTTTTTGTCCGCTCTGGATGTTTTTCGTCTTTCAAGCCAAAACCCCCATTATTAAATTGTGTAAACCATTTTCGGAACGTTCACTCATCTAGAACATGTTCAACATAATCTTTCACCAAAACACGATGACTTTCGGCTCAGAGCAAGAACATTCGTAAGTTCGACATATTTGAGCAAATAATTCAGTTATGCTATTTCTTGGCAAACTGGACGAATACAGGCATAAATCCAATATGAGTACATACTACTGTTAGCTAAAGCAGTAAGACTAGAGAGGATAGCTAACCAATAACATGTTTGTGGAACAAAGGCATTTTATAGAAGGTATTTACTTTTTGATTTAATTTTTGTTTGATAAAAGTATTTGGTTTGTTTCTTATTTTACAAAATTTTCTTATTCTCCTTGATTTAATTGAAGTTATGACAATTATTTCAACGTCTCAAAACTTTTTACTTTCAATAGATTTTGAGTAATTTCTATGTCATAATGCTTCTAAAAGTTTATTAATACGTCATACATATGTATGTATATTTAAATACAATTAAATAAAATATTGTTCTGTAAGTACTCGAAATAACACGATTTCAATATAAAGCACAACTCTTCGAGTATATTACAGTCCATAAAATACTTGCATGTAGCAATTACTGTCTATTTTGGCAAGATTACCCAATCACAACAGCTGTTATGTCAATTATTTCACGCTGGCGTTGCGCATAGGTCAAGAATCTTCAAGCACATACATACATACATATATGTATAGAAGATTTCCATTTGTTTGCATGTATTGAAGAAAAAGTAATCACAGGCAATACTCACCACACCGACGGCATGCCGTTGCCGCAGCTCAGCAGCAATTTCGGCAAATTTGCATAGGAATTCCATTTCGAACGACTGCAGGCAGCCGAGATAGGAGCAGACGAGCAAATCGCGTGCTTGGCGAATTAGAATCGAGCGTGTGCACGCCGTATAGACAGGATAAATGGCGGCGAGGTGTTTGTCAATCAGCGCAGCGGTGCCCGAGTCCTACACGAACAGCGAAAAAGGGAAAGAAAGCAAAGCAAATTATTAACAAAAGCAGACTTACGGTAATGAGCAGACAATTGTGTGGAAAATGTATATAACATTTCTTTAAGAAAAGTGTTAAAGTGCAACAAAAGGTTCGTAAGTGCAATGGGCGGTCGGTTCAGTCAGGTAAATGGTGGTGTTGCTTACCATATGTATAGCGCAAGCCAATTGTTCCTCCTTGACAAGTGGCGGACAGCTGCTGCTGATACTCATGAGCGACTGTTGTTGTTGTAGCAATTTTACTCTGGCAACATCAGCGGCAACGGTTGAGTACTTCAGCATGCCACTTTGTGTTTGTTGTTGCATCTGTCTAGTCTCTTGTTCGACAGTTAAATCAGCCGAGTCATCAACTTCGACTTCAACTTCAGCGGCCGCCAAAGCTAGGGTGTCGCGCTTATGCTCGGCAGAGGTCAACGGTGTCGTTTGCTGGTGTTGTTGTTGTTGGTCAGCACTGACATTCGAACTGCCGCTGTCCATCAACACTGACGATGACGGCAAACTAAAGTCAATATCATCGTAAGCCAACACCGATTGCTCGCTTGTTAAGTGCGCTTCTTCGTCTGGCCCCAGCGACGCCTCCTCTCCCGACGTGTGCTCTCCCTGCATGGCCAACGCAGTTGGTGTTAATAGCGTGTGCGTTGCTACGTCGCCCTGTCGCTCGGTTGTGGCAATTAATATAGTGGTGCACGCCTTATTCTCAACTTCCTCATACGCCCCCTCTGCCTCCGCCTCTTCCTCCTTCCTTTCTTCGAGAGCGGCGAATTGCTGGGTGCTTCGGCTGCGCGCTGCATTCGACACCTCAACGCCAATCGATTCTTGGCATTTTTCATCTTGCACATACAATTTGGTGGCTGTTGTTTCTGTCGTTGTTGTTGCTGCTGTGGAATTCGTTGCATTTGCGACCGCCTGTTGATGCTGACCTGTCAGCCGATCTCTGCACCGCTTCAAATATGTGCGCACGCGCGATTTGCTGCGCTGCACCGGCTTCTCTGTTGTCGTCGCCGTTGTTGTAGTTGTTGCAATTGCATTAATATTCAAATCGATATCGACTTGGCAACACCGTTCGTTGTCATTGACCAAACAGCAGCAATTTTCTTGTTGTTTCTCCACCAACTCCGCATCGCGACCACCATCCTCCTCCCCGGAATACCAAATCTCCTCGGCGTCGTCTTCCTCTTGCGCAATTGGTGCAGTGGCACTTGTACTTCGTACCCCGGCCATTATGTTGGCCTCATTTGTTGCTTTTGTTGCCGCGTTTGCCACATTGCCACAGTTCCAGCTGTTTAGGCCGGCTTCATGGCTTTCATCAGCTGTGTTGGTGCGACTTTTAGTGGCCTCCGCCACAGTTGCTGTTTCTGTAATCGTTGCTGCAGTTGTTGTAGTTGCTGTAATCGTTTTTGTGTCATTCACCGGCATAACCAGCACCTCCGCCAAGTGTTCTTCGGCATTGCCGTTTACATTGTTGCAATTGTGTTTGCAATTATTTGTAGTGTTTGTTGTTGTTGTTGTTGTTGTTAATATTGCAACGCTATGCTCTTCACCCTCAGGTGGCCTACTTGTACTATTGCCACGTATATTGCCACTTTGACCGTTATTTTCATTGTTGCTTGTGCTGTTGACGTTGTTGTTGCTGGGCTGTGGATTCGCCTGAGGCGGCAAAAAGAGAAGATAAAAAGGAGAACTTAGTAAAAGGTTTGTGTGAATAGATGAGCGTGTTTATATGTACATATTTTGTAAATTTCTTTATAATTAGTTGTTGATATATTGTTGTTGTTGTATATAAGCAATAACATCGAATTATATTCTGTTAATAAAAACTTCGATAAAATAGTTGTTAAAATTGCTGTTGGACAGTTCGAATACCGAAAGTACTCAGAACTTATTTATCATAGAGTTCAAATATATTGGATTTTGAAAACCATATTTCCGGAAAACTTTATAATACCCGAAAGTAGTGTTCACTAGATCTCCAAGCAACAGAAAACTCAGAAACTCAAACAGAGAAACCGAAAGAGAGTTAGGAACTTTTAGCACTTGCAAGCACCAAGTAGGGATAAGAATATAGCTATATTAACCAGTCCAGCATACATTATTGCATAATATTCAACCGGATAGACCACGTCGAGCAAACAGTGAAAAAAATATAGCGGCCGTGTGAGCGTGTCCACGAAAACCGTGGAGAGTCGATCCGGCACCCTTCGCAGCAACTTTGACTGACGTATGGATCGACTTACCTCTCTTAAATCTTAAATTGAAGACGTACAAAATTCAGCTTGTGCATCGCTCTATGGGCTCTTGAATGATGAGGCCCATTTTTGGTTCAAAATGTATGTATGTAAACAACCAAAACTGCCACATTTGGGACGAAAAATAATCTGAAGAGATTTAAAAGCTGCTATTCCATCCAGAAAGAACAGCGGTTCGGTGTGATTTGTGAGCCAGTGGAAACTTGGAAGTTCTTCAAAAATTATGCTGATGAAAACGTAACCGTCAATAGCGATTGTTATCGCGCCATGATCCAGATGATAACGGTCATCGTGATGCCTGAAATTGAAGCTCATGATCTCGGCAGCATTAGGTTTCAACAAAACGACGCCACTTCCAACACATCGCATCAATCAATGGATTTTTTGAGACAATACTTCAGTGATCAGATATCTCCACGTTTTACGTCTGTCGATTGGACACCACGGTCGTGGGATACCTTTAGATTTTTTTCTGTTTGGATATGAAAAGTTTAAAATGTATGCGGACAATCCCGCTCAGGCATAGGACATCGCGCGTGTCATTTGCCAGTTACCAGTCGAAATACTCGAACGAGTCACCGACAATTGGACTTAACGAATGGACCATCTGAGATCTAGCCGCGGCCATCATTTCAATAAGATAATCTTATAAAAATAAATGTCTAAGAATGTTCTTTGGAATGACAATAATCATCCCCCTTTAAAATTGAATTTTCTGTGTTTTTCTTTAAAAAAAAAGTAAGGAACCTCGAAATGGATCACCCTTCATTAGTATTTGACAATTCTTGGGTTTACTACTCAGTGTGTACATAGCCTAATCATTAGTTCCTAGTGTAATGTGGTTCTCAGACGCACCACAGCGTTCGTTGTCTTAAACTTTGCCTACTTCAGGTTGCAAATAGCGTTGGTTCAAGACTTAAATCAAGTTTCAGGATCTTTGTTATGCAAATTTATTGTTGTCGGTTAAATAACCGAAGTGATCACTTGGGGTCCTGAAAATAATAATTTTTAAATTCTTGATTTTGTGATTCTGTTCAATTAAAGAAAGTGTAGCACAATGTAAACAATACCTTGGTGAAAAATTATCTTTTCCCATATCTTTTACTTTACGTCACTATGGTCTCCATGTAAAAGCTCTACAAAACTTCCTACTTCCTTTGTCTGCATACTATTATTGTCCATATTTTTAATATTTTCTTTGATGATGCTAGAGATATCTGAAGTAGTCTCTAAATTTTCGATCAGAAGCATACTTGTATTTAAGACACAGGTATACGAGACTATATATATATCGTTTTTGTTACACTTTACTATCAAATCAAAGAGCTTTACACAGCAAAAGATGGTAATTTCCAGCAAAACACTTTTTAATTTTCCCATTTCCCTGCAAGCATTTTCCAACGTTCGTGTGCTTATTTTCACATGCTATCGTGTGGCGAATAAATGTAAATTTAAACATTTTGCTATTTACAGTTAAGTCAACAATGCCATGACTTATTATCAATATCTGATTAAACCATGTAAGTCTGCGTGTGTGTGTGTGGAAATCAGAACTATGGTAATTATGCGTGTTTGTAGCTGTGTGTGGCCAAGCAAATGAGGACAAACATCGATCGCATAAAAAGGGCTTGGTGAAAAGGGGGCAGAAAAAAGAACAGACATGGTGTGGCAAGTGGTTAGATGTACATAAGTTAGTACATAATACGCCACAACAGACAGTGTAATGGCATGCGAGCGGGTTTAGGAAATTTCAGAATACGAGCAAGCGTGGAGCATTTAGTTGGCAGAGTGAAGTCTCGGAAATAGAATTTTTTATTGCAACAAATTTATAAACAGATTGCGTGTTAGCGCTGAATGCAAAATGCAGAATATCTTTGAATAATGCAAGTCATTTTGAGCTTTTGCTTTTTATTTTATTTTTTATATTTTTATTACGTCTTTTAGCGCGTTTGCTTACTAGGGATATTGTGGGAAGTACCCATTTTGTATGGAAAAGTGCAGAATATTGTGGCATGCAGCCAAAACTCAAGTTGACATAGGTCAAGTGTAGCATTCAATTCTACAAAAATAAAAAAAATTTTGCTCAGAACTTCAGTTGGTTGACTAAACGCTAAGGGGTAAGGTGATTGTAATAGTAGGAGTATTGATTTCAGTTTTCGCAATAGAAGCATTGTCCAATAAAGATGGAACCCCGGTCACATATATAAATTTGTAGACAATTCAAAATTAACGAAGTTGGTGTTCATTTCAGTTTCATTTACTTTCCCACCGTACATTATTTCCTTTATGTTATTCAAAAATATTTAATAGGGGCCCAAAATATTTTCGTTCACTCTTTTTAGAATTATAATAGTTACATACAACTAAATTAGTTTTTGCACATAACTATGCATACTGCATCCGCTTATAGCCCTTACGGCCAGACGCTTCTACACACATAAAAGTAGCAGCTGTCTAGGCGCCTCACCTTTTTTCGCAGAAAATGCATGCCGAACTACACAACAACACAACAGCAGACAGCTCACTTCAATTTCATGCACAATTTAACTAAATTTATTATTCCCAATTTTTGCGAAAATCACAGCACCTTTTTAAAACATTTTTCCTTGGATAATTTTCACTGATTCTCCATTTCTATTTGCATAAAATTTCAATTTTCAAATTTCATGCACATTTTCACTTAACTTTTCACTTTCGTTTTCTTATTTCACTTCCACGGTTTTCCGCTTCACGCAAAATTCGCGTATCTTCGCGTCGGTTGCGTTTTGTTTACTGTCGCGCTTCTGCTTCGTACAAGGTTAGTTTCGTCTTAGCGGCAAACATCGGCCGTAGTAGCGCATTTTGGGAGTGACGCTGTCGGCGGTAGAAATTACTCATCCCTTTTGGTTGGTAGCGCCCAGCCCATGAAGTCGGTTGACGTGTCTCGAAACCAAAGTGGCGCTAAAGTGTTGTAAGTGGCGCTGCCGCTGGCAAATGGGTGGTCAGGCGGCAAGCCAACCGGGTGGGCCAGTGAACCAAGCGACCATCGTTCCATTGTGCTGTATGCAAAATGTAAGTTTGTTTGTTGGTTTGGATTTCCTTGGTAACGCTAGTGCGAGTCCAATTTGTTTGCGTTTACTTAAGCACAAAAAGCTTCAAATTAGTGTTTTCGGTTATTTTTTTTATTTATTCAGACATACACCCTACAGCGGGCAGAGATATTACATAAACTAACTCTCATACTTAAATAAGTCACACACTACGGATATGTTCAGATTATTTTTTATGCAATTAATACAGTGCTTTTCTTCATTTCTGTACATAAGTTAAATTCTTCTTTTACGATCTATATTACTTTGAACATTTTTTTGAGTGCCGAAACTGCTGCCAGAGTTCCCATGGTTTGGGTTTTGCAAAAACAGTGCACAATTTCGCCCTCTCTCTCTCCATTTATCTCCCTCTCATAGCTATTTAATGACCTCCCATCAGGCTCAATCGAATGTTGCTCACATATAGGCGATTTCAACACAATTTTATTGGAAATAAATATTGGCTAGTACTTCTCACATGGTTAATGAATTTCCCTTCTTTGGCATAATCTTCCAATTATAGTATAGTATTCTTGTTTATCTCACAGAATTTTTTCCTAATTTTCATTTCATAAATGACTTTGCAAACCATATAATAATATTATATGATATTTATGACTGGTCTGCTTTGGAAGATTCCAGAACCTATTGTATTGAATTATTTCAAGTAAAATGGAAAGTATAGAAAAATCTGGTTGGAATTTTAAGCGCAACAATACAATACGATATCTACAAGAATATACAAGATAATCAATAGAGCAGATTCTTATCTATGAAACTCCTAATCCTTCTTCTTTTCTAAACTTTCATTAGTATGTTCAAAAATTTTGAAGACTATCTCCACACATGGATCTGAGATTTCTAAATTCATATGAATCGGCTGCAACAAAGCTACAATACCCTTCACTGGTGCATTCATCATAGCATAAAAGGGCATAAAGAGATAGTTTTCTTGTTGCTGTATCTCAGATATATGCTATGCTATATACATAAATATGACCTGAAATATGTACTCAGAGATCATAGCTTTGCCTTTGATACTAATCTGTAACCAATTTCATGAAAATATCTTACCTATTACAAAAGTTTCCGTACAAGATTCTGAATTTGATGGTTCAGTTTGTATATTAGCCATACGCTATGATAATCCGATCCGAAAAATGAGCAGCTTTTTGTAGAAAAAATCACCTGTGCGAAATTTCAGATCGACATCTCAAAAATGATGTATTACTTAGCGTATATACAGAAGGACATGGCTAAAACGGCTCAGCTCGACGCGCTAATTATTTATATACATTTGTACTTTATTGGGTTTCTGACGTCTTCTTTTTAGTGTTACAAATTTCGTAGCAAACTTAATACACCGTGTTCAGGGTATAAAAAGATAAAAGCAAATCTTTCTATTAGTTAGCTTCTAAGCACTTCATAATAATAAATCTGCTAGGAAAAGCTCACCACAGAGGGCACTCAACAAATAGCATGCGCGTTTTCGAAAGCTTTCAGGTGTCAACCGAAAAGCTTTTATGTGAATTTAAGTATAAACCAAATAAAAAGAACGAAAAATAACAGTTACATTATAAACTAAGTTGGTTTATCTGTTTGCATGTATGTTTTTGGCCACTTTGATTTCCATTGCTATTGTTCTTTGTGGCACAATCAGAAGTGGAAAATTAATGGTCACAGAAAATAATATGAATATGAAACTAATTGTAAAGTAATTTCAGCTAATGGTTTGCGACAACTCAGTTTATGTTTATTAATACTCCGAAAAGGACTGATTTTCGACTAGTTCAGCCCATAAAATCACGGCACACGGCGTCTTGGAGTTTTGAGGAATTATTTATTGCATTGTAAATATGAACGTTTGTTTGTATATATATGTAAAGATACGGTTACAAATGTGCTACATGCCTTTAATTATGTGCCTCGCCATCACCGGTGGCGAGGTTGGGCAGCGAGACAGTGTCATTAATTCACAAATTATGACACATACGCATGCAATTAACCGAACGCCAAAGCGTTTTGCAACGCACCTCTTATCTCGGGACAATCGACAATCACTAACCTAAAAACAACAACAACAGTAATAAATGCTTGAGCAACTTTGATGTCTTCCGCCTATTTAAGTATCCATTTCATTTTGGTTGACCAAATTTTTGTTCGTGCTCAGAGTGTTCCTTTTCGTTTTTAGGTTATTTATTTAACACAGGACACGCAAGCCTTATAAACACATCACACGCCACCTGAACACAAGTAAAAATACAGTTTCTTTTTGCGAAGAGCTGAGACAACATGAAATGTCATAAAGAAAACTCACTTGTTCCAATTTTAATCCGCCTCAAAGACACGCACATTTATTTACATATATATTGTTTATATTTATACATATGTATGTCTGAATGTGGTCCTTAATTTCGGCATTTCTCGAGGTAAATATAAACTCGCTTACGTATTTTTAGGTATAGTTTGTCGATTAATGTAATAGAAACTTATGGAGCCTGAAGTAAGAAAACACTGAACACATAGTTGGCTGAATCCGCCAGACATGAGCCTAAAATCGAAAACCATTCATTACAGCCAATTACCAACACAAAATGGTTACGCCGAAGCCGTGAATTGGACTTTCGTATTTTCAGTCCCATACTACGGATAAAGAAATTATAGTACATACATTTTGGTGCCAATTGGAGATCGTTAAAGATTTTTAATGACTCAAATCTCCTTAACTATACTTAAATCACAAAACTATCGAGAGTATTTGGCGCAGACATATAAGTTTAACGCATCTACTATTACTCATTGCTTAAGAACCACCCTAACATATGACCACCCGCAGAGAGGGAACTGCTTTGTTCAGTAATAAGACAAATTATTTTGAAGAAAAAAAATATATTACTTATGAAGTAATTTACTCGTTTCCTTTTCGTACATCCGTTGTAATTTGTACTTCCTTTACAGGCAATTCAAATTTTGCTTTAAATATTTCAGTTTTTAAGTTATGACACTATTAAATTGAAGTAATTCCAATATGAGATGAACAAAATACAAATACATATATGACTACTTCATTTGAAAAATCAAAATCTTCTAAGGTGAACCAAAGTGTTTGAGACTTCTTAATAAAATCAAAAGATATTAACAGGTGGCATCCCTTGATGTTGGAAATATCTTGCGTCAATAGTTAAAATAGATACAAAATTAAATCGTAAACCGGGTAAACTATTTCGGTTTCACAATATGGGTAACAATAATGTCTGCTTACCAATCATGAAAAATGTCAGAAACTTTACTGCAATCGTCAGTAACCCTTAGCAAGGTCAAAAACCATGAGGCTCTTTAACCTTACAAAAGCTTGTTGACCTATATGATTGGATGTTGACCTCGTTAAATGTAAAGATTTAGGTCATTGCCCAGAAGGATGGGTTCTTGACCTCGCTAAATGTAAACAGAGAGGTCATTACCCTCATCATAGGTAATGTAAACAAAAAATATTTTGACCTCAGGATGGATTACTTGGTTCGCAAAATGGCCGTGATCCTCACGAAAGGTTGTTGATTTTGGAAAGGTCAAAACTACTTATTATGTTTTGATTTAGCATTTGAGCAAATCTAATAGTATACTCGTTTTAAGTTATTAAATTGAGTAATGGTTTTTGAGGAAATTGTTCCGAAATTATAAAATATTATTGAAGTATTTTCCAACAAATTTTTAACTTATTTTACCTTCTCACAATATGTGAGGTTGTTAAAGTAGTAATTTACACCCAAAGCTTCCGGTAAATAAAAACAGTTGTTATTGCAATAAAACATTAAAACAGTCAAAAAATAAAATTTCTAGTAAAATAACATAACCGAAATGATTATTAAAATGCCGTTCGTGCTGATTACAATCGGCAGGTGATTAGTCAGATTGAGGCTATGTGAGAACGAGAGTCACACGAATAGAAACCGATAGTAATTTTTCAGTTCAAATCCTTATAAAATATTTTAAAAAGTTAGGAGGGTTTCAAAGGTACAAAAGAAGGTATTTTTACAATATTTTTTTTAATATAAATAATCAAATATTTAAAAAATATAATACGACATTTTAAAATTACATATTTCAACAATATCTCCAAAAATTGTGATATAACAATATTGAAAATTCCGCTCTTGAGACCTCATCTCCCCGTGTGTCTCACAAAAAAGTTCTTTTGGCTTGGACAGCATAACTTATTATTGGTTCATTTAAAATTAAAAAAACCAAACATATTCCATTAGTACATAAATAAATCTCGTTTTTAAACTGAAGGAAATAAAACAAAATTCAAATTTTCATTTTTTCTCTGACTTTGAACAAAAAATCGAATTTTTTGGTAAAATTTTCGGCATTTATAGGTTGAAAGAAAAAAGTTATAATGAAAAAAATCCTTCCGTCAATAACCACATAATGTTATTTTAAAGATGTGTACAAAATTCGAACTAAATCGGTCCATAACTTTTCGAGAAATCCTGTCCACCAACTTCAAAAACACTGTTTCGAAAAAAACGCGTTTAAAGAAGTGGTTAAATATACGAAACAAAACCATAAACTGTGGCATTTAATCGTTTTCTGTCATCACTCACTAAAACCAAGCCTTTATTGTGAATATAATAAAAAAGTACAATAAATAAAACAGCTAAATGTTGTAAAATCCCTGTTCCACAGCTGATTATTTTTTGATAACTTTTTTGCATGAGAAATACGCAGCTGAATAATGCTCATTATACAATGCCATGTAGAGAGCTCTTCATAACAAGAAGATTCTCAGAAAGTCGAAAAAGTTTTAAAGTATCATTCTGGATATTCTATATAAATCTGTTCTAATTTAATGTTAGAATAGAAGAGAGAATAGATAATGCCAAATTCCATAAAATCTTAAGTCATCCTCTTTCAAGGCGAGCTGCCGAATCGGATTCTAATTTCTAGTATATGTTCCTAAATAGATATATTTGACAAGATCAGTGCTTATAAAGCAAAATTTCTGATATATACATTGTACATATGTACATATCTATATGTAGATCCAGCATACCGAAATGACTAATCTCTAGTTCAAACGCTTCGTTATTAATTTGCCTCTTTAAGATTAAACATTTGAAAGACTAATAATTGCAGCAACAATTTTATTGGACCATTAAAAATGTAAAAAGCAAATTGAACAAATTTACCACTCGTCGGAAATCGAGTTTTTTTTGCTTTTCTCTCACTCTCACTCTCGCTTTAAAAGCGGCGAGTAACAAAAGCCACAAATATTAATTGTCAAAGCGATCGATCGTAATTGCGATTGCGGCTCATAAAACATTTCACCACTAAACACTATCACTATCACTTGTGGCAGAAATGGCAAATGGCCATACTTACATACGAACATACACATGTGGCAATAAATAGCAAAGTGGCTAATAATCGACACGCCAGCGTAGTAAGCATGCAACGCTACAAAAATATGGATGATCATAAAAGGAACTAAAGTTGATGATCGGAATCCCGAAACCAAACATGGTGCATGCAACTTTGATTTATATGCAGATATTTAGAGGTATATTACCACAATTGAGAACTTAGTTAAATACAAGTATACTTACATTATTCCGAAATTCTACGGGATTTAAATTTCGAAAGCTCGAAAATGCGTAATTTTCAATATAATTCGGGTTCCACGCGCAAACAATAAAAAGTAGTTTGTCGACGGATAATTATAAAAATGATAAATCTACACATACGAATTAAGCATACCACAAACATCAACTATCACAGATCGGGATCCCGATTTTTTATATTTATGTCGAAATGTACAGAAAATTATTTACAATACCGCTTTTCTCAAAATATTGAGGGACTTAAATTTTAAATTAATAAATCATCCATTATATTTACAATATTTTTATATGTAGTACCTACACATCAAAAATAAAGACCGAAATCCCGAATTCCGAGATTCATTAAAATTTTTTCGAAAAATGACCCCACTTGTATTTCAAATTTAAATTATTATAATAAATCTGAAATCCCGTTGCAATCCAAAATTATTCGGGATTGATATTATGAAATCCCGAAATTTCGGGGTTTGCAAACTAATACGGGACTTAATGGCTGAACGAGCATTAATAAATATTTGTATACATATTAATATACAGCTGTTGCAACATCGCATGCCACTTGAATATACTGCTAGTTTTATGTGGCACGTATGGAGTCATATTACAATATTGCCATGCCGATAATAACAATCACGAAAAGTAAAAGATGCCATATTTCATGGGCAAGTGTTAAATTGTCGAAATTAATTGCATGCTGCGGTACCTGGCGGCCGGCAACTAGCAACTGGCGGTTGGCAGCGATCGAACGGGGCGGTTTTGAGTGAGGCAGTGGTGGCGGCGGCGATCACAGAAGCCATATTGAGCGGCAGAGGCAGCAGCTGCAGTGGCAAGAGCATTTACCGGTACTCATAAGTTAAATGTTGCAGCATTAGATGTGAGGCATATACATAATTGCCATGTTGCATGTGGCATGTGGAATGTGGCGATGGGAACGAAAATGAAATGCAAAGCATTTTAAATGTGCAACACATCGGCTGCTTGTGTGTGTGTGTTACATATGGCTACAAGTGCACTGCCACGACACACACTCAATTTATGAAGACTGTTTAGCAGTGTTGCATTTGTTGTGGCAATTATAGTATGCTGGTGCGCAATTTGCATGCAGCTCATTCTGCGCAAAGCGCTCAGCCCCTCAAATTCAGTTTATCTTTTAATTATGTACATATGTATAACATAATAATCATAATCGCATGTGCGTCTCCGTTTGTGAAGTGTGGCAAAGGTGGCGGAAAACCCCAGCAGGCGCGGAAGCGCTCCACTCACGCAGGCAGCGAGCTTTGTTGCAATGTGGCAAGTGCTGCGTGGCATGAGTTTACTCGCAGTGGCGCATAAATTTCTCATTATTTTATTACCGTTAGTTATTCGCGTTATTCGCCATGCTTGACTCACTTGTCTTCATTAATTTCATTGAGATTCGAAGTTGCTGAGAAACTTTTTGCTTTGACGTAGTAAAATTACTCGTCTGTTGCAATTTAAATTGGAAATTTCGTATAAAATTGCTGGAAAAGAGTTGCACGCATGACACGGCCACTTTCCATGGGAAGCGCAATAAATGAATGAAAAACTTCCCAAGTGTTAAAAAGAGATCGCTTTCGAGACTGCAACAAACATACGCTAGTTGCTGACCTTTCCAGTTGTTGTGTTGAGTCAATAAATGGGTTTCTCATGAAATATTTGCGTAAAAATAATAGAGTTGAAGCATTACACTTGTATGTCTTAAGGGATATACATTTTCGAAAAAAAAACATACATACAATTTTTCACCAGTTATTAGCTGGAACGATTTATGTTTACGTTTGTCCGGAAAGTAAGAGGTCGATTTAAAAAAATTTGTTGAACCAGTCCTTACAATTCTTTCAAAATAGGCTCCCTCTGCGTCGATGCAGCGCTGCTAACGCGATTTCTAAATAATTGAAGGCGTCACGGAAGACATTTTCCGAAATAACCTTGAGAGCCGAGCTGAATGCTGCTTGGATCCTCTCAGTCGTCTCAAACCGCTTGCCTTTCATCGGTCTTATCAGGCAAGGCCACATCTGGGATGTAGGGCGGCTGTGGAAGCGTTGAGATGCCAGGCTTGTTAGGTAGCTGCTCAAAATAACGGCAGTGTGAAACGGCAGTGTGAACCGGGGCGTTGTCGTGGTGCAACTTCCAATCAGCTGCGATGTTTTGACGGACCGGATTGACCTTTCGTTTTAGTATCTTGAGGACTTCTACGTAAAACTTGGCGTTGACGGTTTGTCGAGGAGGAACAAACTCATGGTGAACGATGCCTTTGATGTCAAAAAGACAATGAGCATCGTTTTCACTTTGGATTTGCTCATTCATCACCGACCTATTCCCAGCCCTCAAAAAAGGCCTGATGCGGTCGCGTACCTCTGCTTTAAGGAAAGCTGTATTTTCGGTTTGCATCACTAAAAGAAACACATCTCACGAAAATGTTTGTCTGACTCGATCATTTTGTGCGTACGAATAAAGTTCACTCTAAAAAAATTTATTAAACCACATAAGAATATTTCAAATTTGAAAAGTTTATAAATGGCGAGAAATTCACCATTGCCTAAACGTTTGGAAGCAGACAGAGATAGGGATGATATAAAATGTTAAGGCTTTTTAGCTTGATTGGTGAAAGTCTCTCTCTGAGCTGTTCGATTCAAAAACATTTTTCAGACCCGAAGATTCGTTGATTTGTAACATATTTAATCTCATTTTAAGTCCAATGGAAATAATAATGAGCGCATTACTAGCAATAGACCCCGAACAACTTCGACCACGCAATAAAATATTGTAGGTGAAAGTGCAGCTTTTGAGATATTCGAAGGAAAAGATAAGTTGCCGTCCGAATGGACCCAAAGTTATTAGTACATTTTATCCACTTTCTATCGTCGGCGCCCACCTTCAAGACGGAATTCGCTAGCAAAATCAAAATTTCCATTTACTTTACCCCCTCTGAGTTGTTGTGAGGCATTTCCTTAAATTATACTAAATTGGAAAATACAGAATATAAGTAAAATGACTCACACAAGTGCCACATGCATGTGTGATCAAGTTTGTTAATTGTGAAAGCCTCTTTTTAGAAGCTTAATCGCTTCTTTCTCTCTCCCTCTTTTTAGTGAATCACCTCTCTCAGTCTCTCAGCAATGACTGCTCACTTCACAGATTACATGATCAGTGCTAATTAGCCAGCGAGTGCAAATATACACACTTATTAGCTGGCCCCTAATTGCACTTGCACTTGGGTATTTATTTAGGTACGTGCTCTTTGAAGTGATTGACTGATTCAAGTACATGTGACCATACTGTACCTGCAGTTCTAGTTTGGCACGTTCTTTTCAACCCTTGAATGGCTAACATAGCCGATTGGATTGAACTTAGTATCTGATCTTTCAGTTATGGTGTCTATAATATTTTTTCTCAAAAACAATTCTTGAATGTTATACTGACTCCAATGATATAGGCTCATTAAATAAAAAAAAAACAAAAAAATTACAAAAAAGATTGGTAAACATTTATAACATGCGATAATATTCTATTGATAGAACTTTTTAATTAATTTTGAAATCGAATCTCTGCATCAGAATTGTAAATTTCAGATAAAAATTTGACCCATCAATATTTTTGCCGCCTAATTAACTTGTATCCCTCCAAGACTAAATTTCGGTAGTTGTAAGTGCTCTTAAAAAGTCAAACAGGGGTTAGACAAGGGACTCGGTGAAAGTAAATTTTAGTCTTATTTGTATGTCATCACTCGCTATAATTCTTGTCGTACAGAGATCTCAGTAACTTATACACATTACGAGAAGCTCTCTTGTTGCCTTATATACCAGAAGAAAATGGACATATAAACTAATTATGAGAGCGAAATCATGGAGTGTGGTTTTGTAATGGGTCATTATTGAAAACTCATTTTTAAAAAACACATTTTTTGAAAAGCTCATTTGAAAAATTAGAAAATTTGTGTCATTTCCATGAAAGTAAATTGAGCGTAAAAATCGAAAATCAAAACGTTCATACTTTATTCTCAATCAAAGCATACAAGGGTTAACTACATTCTCTAAAAAACACACTTGTTTGTTAATTATGCTATTTGCACTTATAATATAGATTTAAATATATACATAGATATGAACTTGTATGTATATGCATACTATGAAAAAGTGTGACTATATATACATGAACTCCAAAAGTTCAGATACATAGTATTTTCGCCAATAAAATCTGAATAATAGACACACAAAATATTTTCCTTCCTTCATATTCAAAATTCAATATTTACTTGATGACAATTTTTTTAAACTTTTATTACTTTTCTTATTAAAAAAACTTTAGGTACCAACATGATCACCTTTCCCAGTCACTGTATTTCAGCGCACAATAATCAATAACAAAATGAGTTGCAAAGCTAACATTCACTTAAGCGCGGCGAGTGATGATGAAACAAGGGAAATAAGCACATAACTAACTACATCTTTTATATAAGCAAAGTTACAGTCTACATATACATTTGTATAATACATTTATGAATGTATTTAGCGTTAGTGTTTATTAATAGAGACAAATCAGAGTTAACACCAACCATAAAATCTGCAAAAAACAGTACGACCGAACATCAAAATGCAATAAATTCGTACATTTTGCATAAGAAGTGTTTGTTCAGTGCGAGGTAAGTAATGCAACATGCTTATGTGCATGTTGGAATTTTGAATACAGGGTGCCTCAAAAATTATTAATCTTTTAATTAAAAAAGAAGTGATTTGAAAAACCTTTTTTAGCAGGAAAATCAAATACCAATTTTAAACTCTCACCTCTCACAGCAAGTTACATCTAGAGGCTGATAAAGGAGTCAAATTTATAAATCACAAATGAACTGATAAATGATACGCTGTTGAGATGAAATCATTCAATAAAATAGTATTTGTAAATCAGTTTTCTTGAGAAACGTTAACTCTTTAAAGAGTTGCCTGAGGGAGAGAGAAGATTTTGCTTTAAGACCTAATGTTTTGATAAGGAAATCGACTAACTTTTCATATAACGGCTCTATTGCAACCTACTTTTCGAGTTATAACAGTCCACAGAATAATGTGACAGTCGAAAGATTCCTTCCTTAGAATGATACAACAGCGTTCTTTCCGTATTAGTTCGAAAATTGGATGATAGCATACTTTTAGTTGGAATCTCAAATATCATAAACTATTTTACAGATATTAAACAAGTTTAATATGTTCCACTCTCATAGCACCGAATTTATAAAATTTTTAATTGTGCAGATATCGACCAACTTGAGAAACTTCATATTGAATTTCATACGCATATTTGAGGGTACAATAATTAACTCGACGTTCGATAGCCTCCTAAATATAAGCATTTATTCGGATTTGTGGCATCTTTCTTTCAAAGATGGACACCCGGAATAAAACACCGGAGACCCTATAAAATATATGATCAGCAAAAAAGTGAGAAAAGTTCATTCAGCCATAACCGGATGGAATCAATTGCTTGAATGGAAAACTTTTTTAAGGGTATTCTACTTCGTTGCATCCGAAAACAACGTTTTATCTTCTTTTTCATTTCGTGAGATTGTTATATACCCAATTTCAACCGAATACAGCGCCTACTATTTTTTTCTAATATCTATAAGAACCCTGTACAAGCGTAACTCTCCCAACATGAGCGTGCGCAACACTCGGGTCTGGGGGATCACTTGTATAACTGTTTGCCGTTGTAATGCAAGCAGACAAGCGACTGATTTCATTAATTTCGCATAAAATTCCACTTACAAAATTGCATTTTCCTCCTGCTTGCAACATGAACAACAACAAAAAATGTGCCGCTACATGATATCACAATAGTTCAAATGCATTTCAAACATAAGTGTGCGCTACTCACCATAATGGCCGGCTGATTGTAGGGGGCGACGAGCGGTCGGCTCATGAGCAGAGCGGCGGAGCTGGGTGTTGTTGCGGTTGCCAAATCGAAACGAAAACGCGAATATTGCTTCATAAATATTTTCCAGATTACATAAGCCATCCTCGTGTGAGTGCTAGCGCTCGCTTATGTATACACATATATGTATGTGTGTGTGTGCGAATTGGGGGAGGACGCAACGGCGTGATAGTGGAAAAGTTGCAGCGGCAATTCCTGATCAAATGCCGTTCAACGAGCGCTTTTCAAACGTCTATCTTTTGTTGTTGTTGGTGCAGTTGTAGATGCAAATGACGTGTGTGCAACATGTGCGCGCCAAGCGGTTGAGCACAGCAATGCGTAGCAATTGGTGGTCGCGGTTGATGCCACAGTGATCAGAGTGATTTGAGAAATTGATTCAAATCGCATAATAAGCGAATGAGCCGCACGCACGCTTGCTCACATATGAACAGACACACGCACGCACTAAAGCAAAGCGTTTTTTAAAAGCAAAAGTTGGTCACTTGTTTGCATGCGCGTATGGCTGTGTGTGTGTGTTTGTGTTTTCCGCGTTAAGTGGCGTCTGCCAGACTCTTGATTGGCGATGATTTTCGGCTTAGCAGATGCCTAACGATTTTCATTATGCGCGCGAGTCTTCCAATTACTTTTCCATCTGAAGTTTTTCGTTCACTTTTTGGCATTAGCGATGTTGTGTAATTTAAGCTAATCGGCGATCGCAGAAATATGGTTAATTGAAAATCTCAATCACAGGCAATCGGACTTATGTGCAAGGAAATCTTATTGAATATATACTATATAAATTGCTATTTTGGTATTCTTATAAATGTTGCTGCTGATTGAAATAAGTCCAAGCAATTCTAAATTTTAGGAATCAACAAAACAGAAACATGATCTCTCTTATTGGAAGCACATGGTTTGGTTTGTCTGCTATGCATTGCCTTGAATCGACATATTTTTGACCGTTACCCACTTCGAGACCCACTCCCATTTCTAGGAAACTAAATTTCTAAACGGAATGAGCAAAATAAGGTAGTTCAAAAGGGGTGACTGAAAAAATTTGCATCAAAGCGAATTTCAAGCACAAATCTAGAAATAATCAGTTAAATTTTTCTAAATTGTGTGGTGAAAAGTCAGATTCTACTTTTTCGACTCTGCCATCCATAATGCCACCGCACTGCATACGTTGGTATGGGACGGATGACACTTATGTAGGGCCAATGGAGCATTGGCTCTTCTGCAGGAATTTCTTCGTGTAGTTTTACAGAAAGTCAAACTATGCCGTAATATCATTACGTATATTTAAATTCATTTTGGCGGGTCTTTGAAAAAGTTCAAAACTCTCTGTGAACGCAAAACCGTCAACATAAATTTACTTAGTATTACGAGTATCTGATGAAATATATTAGGAAAACCTGACACGGAACCACATTGAAGTGTCAAATTAATAACGGTTTAGTAAAATGTGTCTTCGGTATATTTACTTGTATTAACAACAAAAATATATTATAGAAATATTTAGACATCAGATTATGGAAAAATTACTATTTCCTATATAGAGCCTCATTTTTCCTTCATAGCAAATGCTACATATGTCTAAGGTTTTTAAATAGTTTTTTCTGCTTACTCGAGATTCGAATAATATCTTTGAGATAGTTTATTGTAAGCAAGTGGCGCTAGAGAAAAGTAAACTCAGAAAAGTTAAAGCTGAGCGAGTGTTATTTGTTATTTTAAGGTTAAGTCTCCATTCTAGACCTCATTGAACTCCTTCTCAACGAAAATCAATCCAGTTCCAGTGTCAGTCTTTTCTTTTCAAGTAAATAACCAATTTTTTAATAAACATCGATAAAATTCGCTGATAATCGGTTTTGAGTTCATGATGATTCTAGATTGATTTAATTATTTTAGCGAGTTTTCGCTTCCTACAAGCACTATCCGAGCTAGCTGTTAAAGGCGGGTGGTTTCAAATTTTGAATATGAAAGTATATTCCATAGTATTTTTGATGCTTCTTATTTTCATGTCTCACTGCTTCGAACCAATTTTTCTAACTTAAAAATATCTAAGGACTTTTAAACGGATTAATTTGAATAAAAATATATAGATATACTATACATATATAATAGAAATACTCTAACTAACCCAGTGCACAACACAAGAAGACCTCAAAATATTATTGTTTAGACTGCATTTAGAGGTTGTGGTCTTTAAATTAATTTTGTATTCTACTAATTGATTCATTTGCTCATTCAGTTGCTTAAATTTTCAAGCTATTTAATTTTTTTTCACTGCCAAATTCAAAGCAGGTAATTAGCCGCGAGTTATAGACAGAAAACAAATAAGTGAGTAATTATCTCAGCATACAACAGCTTCCAAAGCACACACAAATACACGTACACGTACACACATATGTATGGCATAGTGTTATATAATTATTTTTTTGCACACCAAATTGCACATTTCTTTTTTAAGCCATATTTTTTCATAATATATTTTCACAATTACTTTGTTTTACTGTGTATTTAGCTGGGCACTTTCATTACTACACATTGCAAAATTTTTATTTTTTGCAAATTTCTAATTTCCACACTAATTTTCTGTGCGCTTTGCCTTCAATATTTCTTTTAATTTCTGTTTCCACATTATGATTTTTCATTATTTATTTTCCTATAATATTCACAATATTTTTGTTTGGTTTGCGTGGAGCACTTTGCATAACGCAGGTCACGTCGGAAATCGCCAATATGCCATCTATCAATAATAATAAAAAAGCACAAATTTTTATAGAGAAAATAAAGAACTATCAAAATAAATAAAAGCGCAGCGCAGCGTCGACACAACATATGCGCATTTGCATGCCACAGCCTGTCGCCCGGTCAGTTGGCCGGGCCGCAATCCAACCTCGCATTCTTCGCACAGTCGGCCTCGTTGGCCCACAACGTCCACGGCGGACATGGCGCTGTTGCCACAGGCGATCGCACGGGAGACGGCGTTCACTTATGATTTTGTATTTTTGCACAAACCCACCGCGCCCCTCGGCGGCACTATGGATGCGGTGCAATACACCGGCCGAACATTTCACTCAACATTTCGCGTGCGCTCAAGCGCTTTTTGGCAAAACGAACGCACTTTTGTAATGAAAATCATGTTTCTTATGAACTCAAAACACTTTGTAGTTGAATTCAAATTGAATTTATTTTGCTCAAATTTTAGCGAATGATTCAATGAGCGCCAATATGATTTTATTTGTTATTAAATTTATTACTTTTTATTTTATTTATTTGTTTATTTTTATTTTTTTTAGTGAACCTTTTTTTGTGCACAAGTACGTGTTGCAAGCTCACTTGCAGCGTTTTGCGGCATGTGGCACTGACTTCATCGTCCACGCTATGCGGTAACATATGATTATTGCTATTTAAACGCCTGCACCAACTGACCGCACGAACCGCACACACATGTGTGAATGTGTGTGTGTGAACCAGAGTCGCTGTTGCCGCTGAGGGCCTCCGTCTGTTCGTTATTAGATTTGTATTTACTCGCTTTGATCCTATATGGTTTGTATGTGGCTGCTCGCGCTAGACGCTAGACTAGACTGTGTATTCCGCGAGTTTTCCAGCAACTGAATAAAAACGAAGTAAATACAAATGTGGCTTTGCGCTAAGCTCAGCGCCGCGCTGCAGTGAGCGGCTAGTTGCGAGCGTCTAATGAAAATGGTTGATGAAATGCAAAGGCAATACACAAATACGAAAGTGGCGGGGAGCAGCAGAAGAAGTAAGGCGGCGGCTAAGAAAAATATTATAGTTAGATAGACATACACACACCGGCACACATACATATGTACATAAGCTTGTACATGCGCGTCATTATAGCCGGCAAGCGACGCAAATTGGTGGCAGGTGGTTGGTGGAGACAAGCGACTAGCTTACTTGTGAGACACATTTACATATAATCATTTGTCTATTATGTACTCTTATTAGGGTGATCTCTAAAAAATATAAGAAATATTTTCTGCACCTCAACGTTATTACTACGCTTAAAACTGTAACACCTAAGTAATTTACGTAGGTTTAGGAGAATAAATGTGAGAGGGTTGCCACCTGTTTCGAAATTATGATTTCAAATATTACCAAGAAATGAAATACAACTTGATATCGCGCCTGTAAGAAGCTAAAGAATGTATAGACTTAAAAATATATAAAAGTGTTGCCACCTTAAATTTTTTTAAAATATCAGGTTACAGTTCAGAAGTTTAAAAAAATTCTGTTCAAAAATTAAGTAAATATCTATGGGTAACAAACTAAAATATTATCTCAAAGAAGGCTTGGGCTTAAAATATTTGCTTATTTTAGATCTGGCAACCCTTTTACGAATTTTAATACCATAAATTAACAAAAAACGAATGCAATGAAGACTTCAACAATAGCTTTTTCAAATATTTACAACTGAATTTAGTTTTGAGAGTTGCCACATGTTTAAAATTACTTGCACAATATAAGTACTAAACTAAGTTGATAAGATAAAGACTTTATACCAAGCTATTCAAAAATTTTATAAATGCATATATCTTGGGGGTTGCCACCCGTTCAAAAATTACTTGCACAATAAAAATTATTGAATACATGAAAATTAATAAATTAAATTAGCATAAACAAATTTTGTCAAACACACTTTTAAGAAGCGTTGCCACTTGTATGGAAAATTTAAATTGTTTTGATATAATAATTTACAAGCTACAATATTGGCATTAAATACTTATTTAGAAAATCTAATGAACAATTTTGTAAATTCATTTAAGCACTACCCTAATGCGGTCGTAAAACAATAAAGCAGCAATGTGCCGCACGATATCTATGAATGCATGAATGAATTTGGCGCATGAGTAAAACTCTAAAAAAGCTTTTTCTATGCCTGAATGAATGGATAAATAGTAAATACACAGTTTGTCCAGGCAGGGGCAAACAGGCAGGCAGGCAGGTAGGCAAAAAGGCACAAAGAAGAGCCTTACCGAGCAGGCGAGAATGAGTCGAAAAGCACACAAACCGCGATATTGCTTATAACAACCACACATACACACACTTACGCACTTAAAAAATGCACCGAACATGCAAAACACAACAATGGCAACAACAGCAACAACACTACTACACTAAACAATCATGTGAGCCAAAGTTTAATGAATTGTTGTAAAAGGCGTTGCCATTGTTGTTGTTTCAACGACTTTTTGTTGTTGCTGCAAACTCCGCACTGCGTTGCACTAAATTTAGGTAAACAGAGATAACAACAAAAACAACTTAATTTAAATAAAGTTAGTTTAATGTAATGTAAGATACTTCAATGGTAAGAAAGTGGTGGATTCCATGTGTTTTCTTCGCCTTTGACATACTGCTTACCACCCTTAAGTTAGTTCTACTCTTCTAGCTCTTTATAGATTCGCAAAGTTAGGTCTTTTTAGGCTGACACTGTTTATGGCAAATACTGTCGGCGGAAGCCCGATCCCAAGCAAAAAGTTTTGAGGCAATCGGTGAAAGTATTAGGTGCTTTTAGGCGCAAAATCTGTCAGAATATTTGGCCAGGATTTGAAACTGTGTATAAACTGTGTGCATATTCGGAGTAATTATCATTTGAAAACAGTTCCTGCAACATTTGTATGAATAAAGTTTGCTCCTTTGGATAAAAGCTTATATTATAGATTGATATCTCGTTTCAAAAGGAAGAAAAGCAGATTCCTTGATTTAATTTCCAAAATGTCCATGAATTAAAAAATTTAATTTAAAAAATCTTGACTCAAATTATATACTCCATGTTTTAGATTGTGATCAAAGTTCTGTCTGACATAAAATAGTTTGAAAGCGGTAACACCTCGGCTGGCATTTTTGAATTTCCGAATGTTCATCCATCAATGAGATCAGTTCTCACCAACAAGGAGAGAACTGAAAGAATGCGGTTTGAATAATTTCAGAAAATAAGGTTTAAGCATAAATCAGGACGATTCGGTCGACTTAAAGCTTGAACATATATTGAAACTTTTTTAAGCACTAAAACGGCGTGAATTAGCCGGAAGAGGCAACAAGAGCGGTAATAAAAACACATGAAAACACCGAAATTTTTCTATGGCATGTATCATCGATGGAAGGACTGTCAAATTTTCGATATAATTTTTGAAATAGGATTTATTTTTGGTTTAAAAAAAGACGTAGGTATCGGTGATTTCTTTCTAATGACCACCAATTTCATTACAGAGGGAAAGGATTTGCATAGAAAGCCCGATTCATGAGAGTTTACCAAAAGTTAAAATTTGATAGCAGTAATTTAGTTTTTAATTTATATCCAGCACAAAACCATACATAAACATACCCTGTAGGAAAAGTAGTCAACAATTTCCTACGGGCTACTTTGCGTATGAGTATCGCATGCAAAAACACATTTGCATATGCAATGTCCATCAAAATGCATAAGTAAGTCCATAAAAACGGATTTGACAAGACCCGAGTGCCTCGCGCCCCACAACTCATTAAACGAGCACTCCTCAAACCCAAATAAATTTTCATGTTTGCTTGTGTGTATTGGCGGAATATTGTCACTCAAAACCCGCACACACCCGTAAACACTATCGGCGAAGCGCTGTGGCGTGGGTGGGTGAGGAGAAGCATTTATTGCTATTTTTAGTGGCAGCCCTATTTTAAGCTTTTAGTAAATTGTTTGTAAATGTTTGTTGGCGCTTCTGCTTCTTTCAGCTGTCTGCCACGCAACCCTCTTTTCCTCTTTTAATTTTCTTAATAATCATTTTATGTTTCGAAAGACCGTCGCAAGGGTGAGTCAATTGACTTTTGCTATAGGACAAGAAGCCGTTATGTCGTCTTATCTTCATTCGTGTTTTACCACTTTTTGACATTTGTGTGAATTTCGTTTGTCAACAACCAGTTGCGGCCATGCCTGACAGCTGAGCTGATGGATGAGTCGATAACGACGACATGTGCGATAAATATATGACAGAAGAGCATAATGAACTTGCGTTTAAAAAATAATGGGGTTATAGCGAGAAATATATAAAAATTTATTGCAGGATGGAACCAAAAAACTTTCAAATAATTTTAACTTGATGCAAGACTGGAATATTAAAATTATTTTATGTGACTAAACTCGCTGACGACATTTTTTCGCAAAAAATATTTGGTTTATCTTATCAATGTAACATTTTTGTTGATGGTCAATTTGAAAAATTAAGTGCACGGGGGAACATTTTTTACAAATATTTTCAGTTTTTAGCAGATGTTGCATCAACCTTGTTACAACTTTTGAGGCTGTATTTTTATACTTTTTAATTTGTACAGCTATGCTTTTATTCCTTTTCTACTAATTTATTTAATACTATATATTTTCAATATTTTTCGAAAATATTTTCACCAAATTTATTGAAGAGACCTGCATATTGTGGAGCAATGAAAAGGAAAGTGAGAATTATCGTTCGATTAAACAACCGACAACTCAAAAGAAGTTAATAGTTTTTCAAAATATCGATAACACTAACCTAAAATAGTATACTAAACGCGAATTAAAACATCTGAAAATAATAAATATGATAATAACTATCGAATAATCGAAGAAATGTATCACAACGTTAGTAAATAAGAACCTTCTATAAGATCTATTAAATGGCATGCAAACATAACGATAATTTGATTCTAAATGTATTTAAAGAAAAAATTTCGTAACAAAAGAGAAGACATTTGAAGAAATGAGCGCCAAATGTATAGAAAGCAGAAAAAACTTTAAAATATTCTTCAAACATCGGTAAATCACTATACAAGAAGTGACAATTTATCGATAACTTTTTTTTAACATTTAAAAAAAAAATTGTAAAATTTTTTCAAAAGTAAATAAATTTAAAACTCTTATGTATTCCGCAAATAACGATAAAAAATAATAAACGAACAAAAAAAATATCGATAAATTTTTCACAATATTCAAAATTTAAAACAAACGAATGTAAAATACAATAATTAGTTGAAAATTTTTGATAAAAATATAATCAAAGTATAATCGATAAAATTATCGAAAAAAGTTTTGAAGCAATTGAACGCAGTTCAGATCGAAATGCTTTGAGCAAGTGTTTTGAGATACTCAAACGGCAACCAGGTATATAGTGCTTTAATAAACAGCTGCTTGAAGAAGTCTCCAATAAAACCTCAAAATAAATTATTGATTTTAGCATTAATTCTGGGAGTAATTTATGAAGTGATAATGAAAGAAACACGCCTAAAAGTTTACGTTGATCTACTTGATATAATAAACGTTAATTTAAATACTGTGAGTAGCTTTGTTATGAAGGACACTTTCAGCCGGAGAAACCAAAAATCACTTTCTAACATTCTTCGAAGCCGAAGAAAGTCCAAACACTTTTACATTCAATATTTGCTGCGGCAAATATGTGTGTCTCAACGGCGTACAAAACTAATTACACGCTCCCACATTTATTGCCTATTTACTATGCCAAAACGGTTAGTCAGTCTGACATTCTTTTTAACTTTCAATTATGGCCATTGATTTCTTCGGATAGCCGGCAAACGCTCAGGCCATTAAATCAAAGCCAATCTTATGGCCAATTGAATTTTTATGCATAAACACTATGGAGGCAGGCACATGCATATGAATGTGGTAACGTTTTTTATGCGCCGATGTGTGTATCTAGGCATTATTAACGGCATTTTAAAAATTCAGAAATTTGCATGCATTAAACGTGCAACCGAAGCGACGGACGCGACGGCGGCACCCACATTATTTTCACTCATCACATAGGTGAGCTGCTTGCCTGCATTGTTGCTGTTATTTTTATTGTTGTAGTTGGTTTTGTTTTCATTTGTTTTACTTTTTCGCATTTTTGTCTGCTGTGGCACATCAAATCGGCAGGAATTCGCGATGGTTGCACATCAGTCAGCGCGCAGCGAATTAACACCAATTGGCACACCGACCGCGTGCAACAACCATGACTACAACCACAGACGATATATCGCAGCAATTATGCAAAACGAAGGTGAAAAGAAATTAATAATAACGAAAAATTGCCTATATTGTCAATTTTGCCTTGTTGAAGCAAAGAAATTTCACAAATTCAACTCTGATATTCTCAAAGCTCAAAAGCGTCGTGTATGTGCGGAATAACGGCGTATGCAATTTGCCAAACTTTAACTGTCATTTCATTAATTCACATAAAATCCACATAAAACTAACCCTATTTTTAAACATTTTCAATAGTGAGGGGGCCATCCCCCAGGAGCAACTGCCACTCACAGGACTTGTCTGCCACACCTTCCATGCCACACGCGGCTACAAGGAAATACATCGGCCGGCTGTCTACGGGCATAGACACAGGTTTTAATGGCTGCCTCGTTTATATTCCTACGTATGCCTCTATGTATAAAGCACCATAGATGAAGCGTCGGAAGCATAACAAAAGTCAAAGTTCCTGGCCAACATAGACCGTTATGTGTCCAAATAAGAACGCGAGTGCACTGGATCCACAACAGAATTGCCTTTAGTCACGCTAGTACATTTGGCATGCAATAAACACTGCAAAAGTTACTTACCCAGTAGGCAAAGCTGGTTGTTTTTTCCGAGACGGACTGGTTAGTTTTGTAGCTCATTTAGGGTAGTTGTATATTAGTTCAGTTTTTAATGTTTTTGTTCCCAAACATCAGCTACAAGCATTCAAAATACATAACTTAATGCGATGTCGAAACGTTAGGAGGGGCTAACATATATTCGAGCGAAAGCGACCATTAAATACCATCAAAAGTATTAAAAATTTAATAAAATAGTAAAAGTAAAGTTCCAAAACTATAATGCAAATTCTCCTTCTCCGGTGGCTACTGTAAGCGCTCTTTGCGCAAAACACGCTCGTCATAATGCTCTCTCAGGAACTGCGGCGCCGAAACTTTGTTAAATGGGCGCTGGAAATGATGGAAAGCAAATGATTTTCATCGAAATATCAAATTCTTAGATGAGGCCCATTTCTGGCTTATGGACTTTGTCAACAAGCAAAAGTGTCGCTATTGGGGTGAGCCAAATCCTCGTACGGTTCAAGAAACGCAATCACATTCGGATAAATAGACCGTTTGGTGCGATATGGCAGAATCATCGGACCTTACTTCTTTCGAAATGTGGCAGGAAATGCCGTTACCATCAATAGGAAGCGTTATAGCACGATGATGACCGACTATTTTCCGGAATTTGATAAAATCGTCTCGGAAGTTTTCGTGACTCGTTAATCTCGAAAAATACCCGTCAGATGGCCGCCAAGGTCATGCGATGTAACGCCTTTAGAATATTTTCCTTTATTTGACCTTAAAATTGTGGCAAGAATTACTTACGAATCCCCATTATACTTGGGATCTGACCCCCTGCGACCTTTCTCTGACTTCAAGAAAAGAGAAATATAAGGGATCGTCTCAGTGTGACGTTCCGAAAAATCACTGATTTTCGCGATTCTTTTTTAATGTTGAATTAACTAATCGCTCTGGTTTTTTTATAAATATTGTAAATACATACATTCATGACGAATGAAAAATTATTTATTTTATATTTATTTATTGTTTGTATAAAAGTTAAATAAATTGTTAAAATTACACGGGTACTGTACGATGAACACAAAAATTTCAAAATGGTTATTAATCTGTAGGAAAGGGTCTAAATAGGAACTAGATATCTTCAACACTCTTCCTTTGAGAGGGGAAGCCGTTTTAAAAAACACAATTCTGAGAAAAACGCGTTTAAAATTGGAGTTGAAGCGTTCCCCACTCTGTTCCATTCTGCAAGAAACGCTTTAGCGACAGTAATAATTTAAACTTCGATTAAAAAATTTGAGAGAGTGTTTATTACAGTGTTTATAGAACTATCCGATAATGGAACAAAAAAATCAAATTTTCGAAAATTTCACACTGAGGCGATCCCTTAAGTCACAGAGAAAAAATTCTCAATATTACGGTAAATTTTTAAACAAAAAACAACAATCTGCTTTAAATATATTGTGGAAAAACTGGAATTTCCATGTATCTCCCTTGAAAATTTAAATCATCTTTTAAATACATAAAAAAATTTTGACAGAATTCATTATGATTTTCTGAGAATTATTTTTATTCAAATCAAACTAGTTTGAGTCTAGTCTACCTACAAGCAACTGCTGAAAATATAGCTCTCCAGGAATTTTTCATTTTAAGCATGAAGTGGTCACCGTAATTTAACCCCTTTGCACTTTAAAATTTGGTGCACTTCGCGAATGGCTTCAGCTGGTGTGTGTGTGTGCTGGTGTATCCTTCAGAATGTCTATGTGAGCGATAATACTTTATTCGCAGCGAGAAAATCAATTTAGTTAATTGTTGAATGTTAATTTTTTATGTTGGTTGCCAAGGACTTTTTGTTGTAGCTTTCTGCGAAACAACATGAATTATATCTGTATATACATATGTATACATATGTACATATATTTGTCTGGTACGTAGTATAAGCAGGGATAGTATAGGTAGGGATAACTAGAAAGCGGCAATGACATGGAAAAGTTTTTAATTTAATTCGAAATCAGTAATCAGAAACTTTGAAGAGAAAAATCGTCTGCAATGCGAAAGCCACACACACACACTCACACATAGACATGCGCAATTTGTAGACACAAATTTAAATAACAGTAGTAAAAGCAATATTTGGACATTTTACACCAACTGAAACACCGATTTTGAAACTTTTGCACCAAACCCTATAATTTTTGTCTAATTAACCATTCCCACGACTTTGTGGTTGTTCAATCAAACAAGCACTTAGACAATTATTTCAATATCCACAATACCCGCAATGAATACCAGAGTATCTTACAGTTCATATGTACTTATACATCACATACATATTTATATCTGCTTTATACAAACCAACGTGCTCCAATTTACAAAAACAACAAGAAAATTGTGTGAGTAGTTAACAGCAAAGCTTAAAATTACCCTCGCACTAACAAAGCGGTAGGCGCCGCAGTGCAACAACACAAATATACATATTTATACCCTGAACAGGGTATATTAAGTTTGTCAAGAAGTTTGTAAGACCCAGAAGGAAGCGTCGGAGACCCTATAAAGTAGGTATATAAATGATCAGTATGTTAAGCTAAGTCGATTTAGCCATTTCCGTCAGTCCATCTGTCCGTCCGTCTGTCTGTATTTATATATACGAACTAGTCCCTCAGTTTTAAGATATCGTTTTAAAATTTTGTAAACGTCATTTTCTCTTCAAGAAGCTGCTCATTTATCGGAACTGCCGATATCGGACCACTATAACATATAGCTGCCATACAAACTGAACGATCGGAATCAAGTTCTTGTATGGAAAACTTTTGCATTTAATGATATATGTATCTTCACGAAATTCTGTATGAGTTATTGTTTATGAAAATAATGTTATATCGGTAGAAATTGTTCAGATCGGCTCACTATAGCACATAGCTGTCATGCAAACCGAACGATCGGAATCAAGGGCTTGTATCGAAAACTTTCACATTTGACGTGGTATCTTCACGAAATTTAACATGGATTACTGCTTAAGGTAATAGCATAATCTCCGAAAAAATTCTTCAGATCGGATTACTATAGCATATAGTTTCCATACAAACTGGACACATAGTTACTAAAAGAAATGCACCTGTGAAAGGTATATTGGATTCGGTGCAGCCGAAGTTAACGTTTTTTCTTGTTTTTTCTTGTATATACATACATACATACTTATACAACAGTTAATTCGAATCGGTGTTAGGAGAAATGTGTTAAAACTGCCGTTAGGCAATTAAGACAAACTGAAAAGGAGAAACAAGTGCCTCCAATTTGCCGCAAATTAGAAAAACAACGGTGTCCTAATAACCTATAAATTTTATAGTGTTTTGTTGTTAAACCAGATATCGATTGATAAGCTCCTATAATTGAATATGTTATCACATACATACTTATAATATGGAACAAGAAAAGGTACTCTATATATGTATGTAAGTTTCTCCTGGAAAAGGAATACAGTCTTCATAGAAGATGCTTTACAGTGAATTAATATAAATATTGTATTTACATATATATGAAGAAAAGTTCTTCCGTTATTATAAAAAAAAATTGTTCTGTTGCACGAATACGACTTTTACTACGTTAAATAATTAAGTTTAAATTTAAATTTTATGGAAAAGTCGGTTCTAAATATGTAATATTGATTGACTTTTTGCAGACCCCTCACTTATGGTAACAGGATATTCGTATGATCTACTCATACACCGTTTTAGCATTTTTTCTAATAAAGCTTTCTAGATATAGAGTGTACCAAAGTGAACGATGTGTATGTGATGATGTTAAATTGAAATAAGCCACTAAAATTCTGCACCCAATTATGCCAATTTTCGACGCCTCGGTGCAACATTTCGGCCGGAATTCCCTTATAATGCGCGGAATGTTCTCTTGGTGCTTCGCAAGCATTGCATTGTTGATTGGCGTAAGGCTATGATTTAACATATTCGCCGAAGAAAATATCTAGAGGCTTTGACGTGAAAGATTTGACGGCAATAGAAATCGTCCGCTTCGATTTCATCAAGTTGCGGAAAAAAGTCAGACGATGTTGACTGAACGCTTGCTATTGATGGTAACGGCATTTCATTCCTCATTTCAAAAGTAATAGGAACCGATAATTCCACCATGCCACAAACGATCAATTCTAGGGGATCCCAAAAGCGACAATTTTACTTTTTGACAGAGTCTTTAAGTCAGAAATAGGCCTCATCTGAGAAGAAGATTTTTCGATGAACGTGAATTTGTGAATTTTTCAATCTCGCATAATTTTTAAGCACTGTACTAAAGTGAAATTTGACATAATAAAATGGCAAACTTCAAACTCAAAAATTCGTAAACAAGCATTGCCGCCGGGATATACCAAAATTATTATATATTGTATTTATACACTACATTTTCATTTTTAGCCTAAGTGTAGGCAACACTTTCTGAGTTTGTACAGATCATATACAATATCAAGCGTCAAATCAAACATCCAAGTCTATTGTCGAACGAAATTTTTAAATCAGATTTTCGAAAAAGTCATTTAGTATTTTGTCAATAGATGTCGTTGCAGTCGTATATCTCCAGTGCTACTGCTATTAAATTCGGGGAAGTGGAAAAAAGTTGTTCAAAATGAGTGAAAATAATGAAGAAATTCGCTATATTTCAAAATTTGAGTATAAAAAAGGGAAGAATGTCACGCAAGCGCCAATGAAATTTGTGAAATGTACGGAAACGATGCTGTATCAGTTCGTGGAGCACAACAATGGTTTCCTCGCCTTCGTTCTGGAAATATCGAAATTTCTATTTACACTGATGGAATAATGCCTTTAGCGGAAAAATGGCAAAAAGTGTTCTACCAAAATGGTACATTTTTTTATTTATTATTATATTTATTTATTACTATAAATATAAAAAAAAAATTAGTTGAAGTTTGATTAGAAATACGAAAAGACCTCTTTTTTCTTTAAACAAAATTAATTGAAGTTTTGAAAAACTTTCTTTATATTACCTCGATCAAACGAATTAATTTAATTTCTGGATTTTAGCTGATCCAGCGCCAAGTTATGACTATTTCCTTCAGAGAGACGAGTAATTGCTGACACTTTTAATATTTCTTCGAATACTATACTTTTAAGTAACATCGGTTTTAATAAAGAAATTATAATCATAATTTGATACGCAGATGCATATACATAACTATTCTAATTCCAAATCTTTTTCCTAGAAACTTTTCTTCACTTACCCAATTACGAATCCGATCCATAAATCGTTTGAATGAATCCATACGCCTCAGAGCCATGACAAAGTGACTGCAAACTGTTGAAATCAACACAAAAAGTCGATGAAATAAAACACCGCCATTAAAGCGGCCCTGACGGCAGGTAAACATTGAGGCGCACACAAGAGACACTCACGACTAACAGGTGGACGGGAGAGTTGATGGATTGAATGTGCAATGGACACGAAAGTCCCATTACATGCGAAAATGGGACGAGCGGAGAATGCGAATAGAAACACACGGCGGAGAGGATAAGAAATGCACGCGCAGGCACAAACAAAAAGACATTAAAGGAAATGCGCCCAGGGACAACACTGCCAGGGAGCTTTCAGTCTGGCGGCAAACACTGAACTGCAAAACAATAACACTTACTGGCTCCGCAGGAGATCTCACTTGTACTTGATATTCACTTGATTTTGATAATATTTCAGTGATAAACTTTATAACCCTTAAATTAAACGCACTTCACTTTCACTTAGAACTTTCCGATTTGCGCTTTCTTTCGCTATGCTTCACTATTTTCTCACGGAATTCGCGGTATTCTTAGCGGCGCTAATTTCGTTTCGATTCGCCTGAACTCGATTACTTCGATTGCGTTTTACGATTGCGGCTTGGGCCGTCCAACTGAACCGACTAAAGTTACTGAGCGACTGCTGGGCCGCGCCAACCAGCGGCTAGCAGCACTTGCTTACCTACTTCTTGCCAGCTGGCTGTCTGTCCGTCCGTGCGGCCGTCTTGTTGGGCGGCTCACTGACAAACGGGCCGCTCCACACACGCTTTCTGACGCGCTGACGGCATGACAAAGCGCATTTGACAAGTCGCCACAAACTGCGAGTAACAAATGAAAATGCAATAAAAGCACTTGCATTGCTCTCTCACCAATTTTTTGGACCGCCACCACCCTCTCGCCCTCCCGCACCGTGTCAGCCACCCGCGCTCGCTTTGTTTGGCTGCGATTGTCAACCTTAACCAAAAGTAAGTTGATAGCGGATTTAATGCAATCACTTGTTGTTGTTGTTAGACTTGTTGTTTTAGCTGATGATACCTTTATTGTTGCGTGTAACTGATTGCCAGGCATTGGAGAGCATTTGTTGTCATGCAAAATAAATAAATAACACCCAAAAGGAGAACACTCACAGCAACAACAACTATAACAAAATAAACACTAATAGGTAGCAGTGATAATAATAATAATAAACAGTAAATAATTCAGTTCGTGCGCGCATGAACCAACAAAATACGCGAAACGCGGACAAAGTGAAATGGAACTTGACGACGGACTTACACTGCCGAAGACACAGTGGAGCGAAATTGAGCAGATTGTTGAAAAGAAAATAATACAAGTTATGTCTACACTTTCAAATTTCAATAATTTTAGTTTTAATGGAGGAATCAAACAACGCTCGGAAAAATTTTTTCCATAAACGACAACCCATTTTCTCTACTCCCTTTGGCTTTAATTTCTCCACCAAGAAAGAATCATTTTGCACTATTGCACATGCGTCAGAGGGCAGGTTAGCGCAGAGTTGCAGCACAGATGCTGTCCGTTTATTTGAGCATCTGCCTTAAATGGTTTGATCGATCGGCTGAAAAGTAATGCTGGGCAAATCGAAGATTGTGAAATTTCAAAACTAGTTCGTTTTTTTAATGAAATTGTCGGTTTAAATCGCGGGGATTTCGCCTCTTGGAAAAAATCGATTGAATTCGTTAGAGAAAAGCAAGAGAAGCCATTTAATAGCAAGAATTTTGTTGCTCGCCTAAGGGGTCGATCCAGATGCCGCCAGCACTATTAACAACTAGTGAGATATTCGTACGGAAGTTAATTATTTTTTTGTTTCAAGGCTTTAAAATGGATTTAAAATCACAATCCAAAAATCTTTAACTAAAAAATAATTCGAAAAGATAAAACAGAGCAAAACCTCTTTCCTCGTCGTGAATGAATTAACCGTCGAAAGATTTGAATTTTTGACATTTATAACGATTTTGTAAGCCACTCTAAAGAGCTATTTTTTCAGAAATAATAACTATTTTTTGGATGTCACCATTTTGCCAAAAAATCTAAATTTTTACTATTTGCATGCGTCTTGATGTAATTATCGGCATGGGATCAAGGGAATTCAAAATTTTTCAAAATGACTTGCCGAATATCAAGTACAATAAATGCTGTAAATGTAATTTTTTTCATTTACCTACTAAATGGAGGATGTGTCATAGTCATGTGTAGAAGTTCAAGAAAGTGAGGAAAGTTCTCTGATTATCAGTAACGATTCTTTTACAGATGACCCAAGCAGCTCAAAACTTCCCGTCCTAGAGCAAGTATCCTCTGGGTAGCCACAGAAAGACGAGCCAAAGTGCGAAGGCGAAACATCCCCTCCACAGGATTGTGCGCTGGGTGTGTGGCGCCACGTAAAACACGCTCAGTCAGAATTGGGAAGGACCTATCCGAGCTGTTCGATACCAAACGTGGTTTCAGACAAGGCGACTCCCTTTCATGCGACTTCTTCAATCTGCTCTTGGAAGAAATAATTCGAGCTGCAGAACTAAATAGGGAAGGTACTATCTTCTATAAGAGTGTACTGCTGGAGGCGTACGCTGATGATAACGATATCATTGGCCTTAACAACCGCGTCGTTAGTTCTGCTTTCTCGAGAATGGATAAGGCAGCGAAGAAAATGAGTCTGGTGGTAAACGAGGGCAAGACGAAATATCTCCTGTCATCAAACTAAGAGTCGTCGCACTCGCGACTAGGCAGCTACGTCACTGGCAGTCATAAATTCGAAGTTGTAGATAATTGCGTCTATCTTGAAACCAGCATCAACACCAGCAATAATGTCAGCCTCGAAATGCAACGCAGAATAACTCTTATCAACAGGTGCTATTTCGGACGGAGTAGGCAACTGAGCAGTAAAGTCCTCTCTCGCCGAACAAAACAAAACTCACTCATTAGTCACTCATTATTCCTGTCCTATTATATGGTGCAGAGGCATGGACGATGACAACATATCGTATTCAATGTAACGATGAGCTGTATGAGATATACGACGACACTGACAAAGTCCAGCGAATTGAGACGAAAACACTCCAGCTCTGAAAGTATTCGACGCAATACCCGCCGGCGGAAGCAGAGGAAAAAGAAGACCTCTACACCGTAGGAAAGACCAGTTGGAGAAGGACCTGTCTTCGCTTGGAATTTCCAATAGGCGCCACATAGCAAAAAGGAGAAATGACTGGCGCGATTAATCTGGATTTTAATTAATCAGATCAAAAAAGCAACACCATGCAAAATGTTATAAACTGAGTCGATATTCGAAAGTGTCTCAATTGTAGACTGGGTCTTAGATCTTACATAATATTTGTCAATTTTCAAAACAAGGACGCCGAGAGGTGATAAAACTCAATACCAGCAACTAGTAATCAAATCAAATTCCATCCAAAACTGTGGACGTTTGCTCTCACAATAGTCTTTCGCTCAACCCACTGTGCGCCAGTGCACTTTTCCTTCACTTGGCAGGTGTAGTAATACCATGTAAGTATATACTATATATGTATGTAAGTACATATCTGAAATCAAAATTTCGCTACACATTAGAGGCCTCTACGCCCCGAATGCTCTCAATTGTATAGCGTGAGTTGTAAAGCGTGTAGAATAGAGCGTGGAAGGTGCTACGAGTACAAGTGTAAGCAGTAAAACTGCAAGCGCCGCAAGTGAAATTGGGGCCGCAGAGGCCTGCCTGGCGGTAACGGCGCTCAAATGTCTGATGAGATTAACACAAAGTAGGAATCACTATCAAACACAGGTGCTGACACACAAACACACACATGCGCGCTCATTGTTGGCTTGTAGAATATTTCAACGTTCAATAGGCAAAGTAATAATAACAACTACACATAATTTGTAAGTACCAACAACCAACCAACAGTAACAATGAAGTAAACATGTACAACAACAATTCGGTAGCGCAATTCGTGGGGACGCTGGCAAAAGGAGGACGAAATATGAGTCGATGGAGACGGGCACATAGCGCGCCGCCGATGGAGGCCGCCGCAAGCGTGTGCCGCGCGCTTGTGTGTGTGTGTGTGATTGTGTGTTTGTAGCGGCGTGCGATGCATGCAAAATGGGAGTTGGGAAGCTTTTGGAATGCAAGCCATTGGCAAGTGATGGCATGTAATAGGAGTCACTCGGCTGCCAGTGATGTATGCATACACATACATATGTGTGTGCATGAGTGTGTACTTTTATGAAGCCCTACATTTTATTTATGCATTTGCTCATGGTTACTTCTTTCGAGTCTTATTGCCATGCGCTCATATGTGATTACTGTTACTGTTACTATTGTTACTGCGCTTGGTTTTGTTGTTGCGTCAGTGATTGTAGCTGCCGCAACAATTGTTTATCATTATTGTGTATTTGAAATTTGTGTTGTTGTTGTATTTTTAAGTGGCGGTTGTCACTCGCTGGCATTGTTTAGAATGAGAATTTCGTGGCTGACACAGCAACGCCGAACTTCTGAACATAAACTGCGGAAATTTGTAGCGATGTTAGCGCAAGCGTGCTGAAGCGTTATTCATAAGTGCGAGTACACTTTGAGAAAATGCGAAAATTTTAATGAAATGGGAAATTAGTACATTAGATACGAAGCAAAAAGTAGTAGTTCCATAGAGAATATATGAAAATTTGGAATTACATAAAGGGCTATATACATACATACATATATATATACTTTGTGAACATACAAGTGTTGTATATTTAAGAATAACACAGAAATTTTCATATCATTCCGGTGAATATTTTGAAGTTACATTTTATATTTGGAAAGGCGTTTTAGACTGCTTGGAAGTACAAAGCCAAACTTTAAACGCGTTTTTTTTCAAAATTGTGCTTTCAAAGTTGGTGAAGAAAATTACTCAAAAACGGCCAAGCCGGTTAGTTTCAAATTTTAACACGAGCTTCTTAAATATATTTTTCAGTGATTAATTTATTTAAGACCAAAATTTTGGTCAAAAATCGATTTGTTTTTTTTTTTTGAGAAACCACCATTTTTTCAAACATTTTTTTTCTTATTCTTTCGATTTGCTTTACTAGATTTAACATCTCTTTAAGGGAATCTGATTGGTTTCTTAGTTTCAGAGGTCCCAGTTCAGAAATAAGGTGGTCACCTCAAAACGTCTTTTATGAGAGTAGCTTCCTTAGATCAGAAGTAGTTCCTTTACATATAAAAATTTTTACTGGTACTATGCCTTAAAATACAGTTAAAATATGTCATAATATGTGTGCAAATCTTTGGAATAATAAATTTAAAAGTTTTTTTCAGAAAAAAATATGGAAAATTCACTTTTTCGGCCTACTTATTGTATATGACACCTTAAATTCGAATGATTTTTAAAGCAAAATTAGTTTTATTTGTTTAAACGGTTAAATGTTGTCAATAAGTATCTGCTTTTAAATTAACATGGTATCAATTCGTTTTGTGTTTAACCTCTAAGCACATGGCAGCATTATATTTAACTGCCCTACATTGTGAAATTTAGCGAAATCGGTTAATAACCACGACCATCGCCAACATATCGAATTTGTTCGAACTTCCCAAATTGTACACCCTATCTCAGAAACTACTCGGTTAAATCGGAAATTAGCACATAGATTTCCCTTAGCATCAACGTGAATACAATTACACTCATTTTATATATGATCCTTTGAAAAAATAATCACATAAATAATAACGAATGAAACTTAGCCCAAATGAAACAACTTTGATCCAAAAATAATTACAATTTATATATTCCATTTTCTTACTTTGAAATAGCGAATATAAGGCATAGCAGTAAAAGATATCTTGAAAAAAAGTGTGAATGTTTTTTTCAAATATTGGCCGGTCCCACAATTGGTTGATGTTTATTAAGTATAATCTATTAAGCGGACAACTCTATTAACAGGACAGAAAGGCTGGTAACCAGACATTTAAAAAGCAGCCATAAATTCATTATTTTTTCCAACGAAGATATGTATGAACATATTAAAAATTAAACCTCAAGTACAATTCCTTGGATTCTTATACCGGCAAAAATATTTTCACCTTTCTTCGTAAATAAAATTTTCACTGTATTGAATACATAGTTTATTATATAAATATTATATGTATCTAATTTAAAATTTTTTCACTCCATCTTCTAAGAAATTGGTTTGGGAAACACCTAAAAAAAAATGCTCTCTTAGAATAGGCTCTGAATATAAATAAGAAATTAATTGAAACTAACTAACTAACTTAAGCACTAACAAAACGTTATTAGAGTATAGGATAATATTAAGAGCTACATGAAAATTAATATTGTTCGAAAAAATATTTAATCATATTTGTAACTGTTGTAGCTGCCTGTAAATATACAAATTTATACATATAAATTCATATTTAAATTGTTGTTGTATGTTTTCAGTTGTTTCGCCAAAATCAAACTGCTAAAAATTTGTCTCAGTGTTTATTCACTTCGCTCCACAAAAAACAAAAAAAAAACACTACGCTTGTTATGTATGAGCGCTCTCGTAATGCCCACAAAATGTTTGCGCATTCACTCAGCATGTCGGTTAGCGCGGAGGCTATGGTAATCTGACGCTGCAAATTTCGGTGTTTGCAAATTTCCTAAAGAAAAAAATACATTCACATTTGAAAAATATTTTTGCGCACACAACCCAAAATAAACAGACGAAAAATTCCATTTCATTTGAAGTGCAAAAATATGACAATAACGGCGAATATGAATTCAGCTAATTATGACAACAATAACAACAACTGTTTATGTGGCACGAGTATTGTACCGAATTTTTTGTTGTTGCTTGTTGTGTATCTCAAGTCAAATTTGTAGAACAATATTTTCATACTTCCGAACTTTTGCATAAATTTGTTTATTTAGTTCATTACTCAGCCTCTCGCTTACTAACTGAATTGTGTTTATTATTTTCTTTAAGGCGCTTTTATAGCTTTGCTGGAACAATACGGTGCTTTGTCTGAGTTAACGAAATTCAGAATTTGCTTCTATAATAAAAGATAGAGAAGACCTTGATGGCTAATTTGAAATGTTTAGATGTTATCAGACAGCTGCGGCTGCGGTAAATAGTTGTAAAAAGTACAGCATATTACATTTTGCACCGCAAGTATAAGTTCTTTCTAACACCACGACATCGGCTTCAAATACCTGACATTTCTATTCTCTTCTTGGAATCGGGAATGCAAATCTCTTTACAATCCATTACAGCTGTAGGAGAATTATAATAAAACAAAACCTCTACACAACCACCCATAGGATAACAATATTACTATTAATATTAGTACTTTAATACCATTCGATCAAAAATGGCTCAGACTGGTCCTTACAAAATACCCGTGCAAATCGAATCAATATGAATGTGACGTCAAAGTTGTCCAACTGTCAATAAACAATGGCGCTCCACAAATGAGCCAAAACCTAAAAAACAACAAAATTCGTCTAAGGCACTGAAAACCTTCCCAGCCGAGGCCAAGTGTCCTGCTTATATTGGCACAGAAGCCTATTTGAAGGTGAAAATAAAGATTTGAGTCATAGTACTTGAAAATGTGACTCCTTTTGTTAATCTGATTAAGATTTGAGTAGCTAGTAGACATCAGAAATTTTAAATTTATTTATTACTTCCTCTATCGAACATTTTCTTAGAGACAAGGAATAAATTGTACTTTATTTTTATTAGCCAATCACATAATCAGAGGCAAAGATAATCTGCCCTGCTGGTTCGGAAGTTGGTTAATTGCAAAAGGAGACCGAAGGCTGGCGCACTTAGGCCATTGTTAGGCACATTGTGCTCCCGGCTGTTAACCAAAATTAAGTCTTATCCAGCATCTCAGTGCATTTTGTAATATGCCTGGTTGGGGTGAAAACCCAACTGCTCAATATCTCTTGAGTTGGAATATGGCCCATTTTATACGGCTAAAGGCTAGGCATTGGTATGGGTAGTTTTCCAGCGTCTCAAAGTTCCAGCGACGTATCCACTTTTCCAATTTTCTGAAGGTGGGATCTTAAGCGTAAATACCCTGTAATTACCGATTCATTACTACTAACTTCCCTTTCGCCTAGAAGTAAGAGCTTTTTGGTCTATCAGCCATCAACACTATTCCAAAGAATCTTTAAGGTATGCCTAGTGTTGCTTGTGCTCCAAGACCAGAGGTGTTCTTCTATGGTCCACTGCTTGAAACAATCCAGGAGGGAGTTGAATGGCCTAGGAAAGCTTAGCGGTATTGTGTCTTCAGCTGCTCTGTTTACATTTTGATTTCCTTCTATTTCTTTATGACCGTGTACCCAGATGCTGATGTCCTTGCCCTGTTAATTATTATAAAGAGTTATGCACATCGCAAGTATTTGTTATTAGAAACTTAAATTCCAAATATGCCCGAAAAATCTCTCAAATTTCGGTAATCATCTATCTTTAGGGCAAACCTTTGCGACTTTACAAATACAAGTAAAGTTAACCCGAAATTCGAAACTCGGAGTTAAGTATAAACTCGAAATGAAGCTATAAACCCAGAAACAAAGCTACATATTTTAGCATCTCTAAGCTTAATATGTAAACTCTTGTCGAGAACTCTCAAAATAATCAACAGATAATGCTTACGCTTGCTGGTTTACTACAATAGAACAGAAATTAAAGAGAGAATTCCAATTTATACATATTTTTTCTAACCTCACTCAAAGCAGGGTTTTCTAACCCAAAATTTGTGTTTATTTTCTCAATCAAATCAAAACGTAAATGATGTGTTGAACTCTCACAATTGCACTTAACATGACCCACACATAACGGTAGTTTAAATAGTAAATATTTTCTTACTTTGTTGCATAAAAAATTGTAGGCACCCAAATATAATGCTGCCACAGCGGAGTATGGACTCTGTGCGCAAACAAAAAAAAAATAAAAATAATGGACAAAATACGAAGGTGGTCAAAGGAAGTTAATGCAAAAACAACAAACAATAAGCGAAGTCGCAAATTATTATGTAAATACAAGCGCGCAAGTGCAAGTGCAACGCGAGAGTGCCGCGCATGCGCAGCCACTCAAGGGCAGAGGTGCTTTTAGTATAAGTAGGAGAAATATAAAAAGTGTTGCGCGGCTCGATTGGTAGTGGGTAGAGGGAGGGGGCGCACAGATTATTGATTTTGCACAATTGTAAATTGTTAACTCTGCGCATGCGTAATCGCAACGCACGCGAGTCTCCAAGCGGGAAGTGAAAGAGTCGCTGTATTCAATATTTTGGCTCAAAAAGAATAAAGAAAATGCAACAAAACGCTGCGACGCCAACAAATTGCGCGAGATTTATGCGGTAATCAGTGGCAATTTGTATTGCTTTGCAGTCAATAAACGATTGCAAGCAACGCATTGCAACAATAAAGAACGCGACAAGCAAACGCGATGCCAGCCGGACACGAACGAGTGCGCCACGGCAACGAGCCCGCGAATGCGAGTGAATGTGAACGTGCAACGCGCTAAAACGCTGCGAATTATGCAATTTCGGCAGGCAGCCTTGCCACAGCGCGAAATAAATGAGCTCCAGCAGTTGGGGAGAAATACATACATATGTATGTATATATGCAAAGTTAAGTTAAATATTTATTTAGGCAATCATAAGCACCAACCGTGCGACGAGAAAATCCGAAATTACGAAAATATTTTGAACAACGAACAAAACATTGTCGCTGCCACACTCACGATATTCATGCTGACGCCACAGAGATAATCCAAATTAAATTGTCAAAATTGATAATTGAAAAAATCGCTGCGTTGACGAGCAAATGTCGACGTGGACACATGCATATGTCACGTTTTTAACGAGATGACAAATTCACAAATTCACAAGACCGCAACATTGCCAGCAGCACCACCTCATGCACACATACATACATACATATGTACCGGGACCAGTGATGTGGCGCGCTGCCAAGGCAACTCCTTACGAGTCGCAAGTAAATCGCTGACGCAAACGCTGCAGTTTAGCTGCACGAAAAAATTGTTTAAATGCATTCAAATTAAACTCGGCAACGCGCATGCGCAGCACACCTCTTATAAATACACACACACACCCGAGCAGGGAGCATGTGAGTGCTGTGCCGCTGTATGTTTCTTTATTATTTTCTCGTATGATATGCTTCTATGACTCGCATGCGGTCGTACAAAGGCGAAACTAAGGAGGGTTTCAGTCGGTGGTGGTGGTGCCACTCCACAAAATTACTTCTGAAATGTTTTTTGCCGCCATAACTACAATTCAGAGGCTGGAGTTTTTTGATAGTGAACTGCATCACTGCATTGTCTTAGTCTTTGCCGACTCGAAGAGGTCGTACAGGTCAATTGATAAGTCCCCGCCCTACCATAGTAAAACATATTTTTTGTCAAAACTCATTTTTTTATTCAACATTGTTACCTTGAAGTACGAATTCTCCTTTACTTCAACATAGGCCTCAATTTCGGCGATCACCTCTTCATTCGACGAAAACTTCGTCCCAGCCTAATTCATGAACTTTCGTTTTCTTCAAATACGACTGTTTTTCAGAGATTTCGTCGTTCAAATGTTTCAATAATTCAACAGCAATGTAATAGCCATTTTGGTCCTTATTTTTTCAAGGTAGTCAATAAGATTAATTAACCGTAACCTTGCCAGCTGACTATTACAGTTTTGCACGCTTTGAAGCGTATTTATCGTACAGTACACTCGGATAACAGTCGATTGAACTTCGGAGTGAAATGATGGAGCCATGTTTCATCCATTGTCACATATCGACGCAAAAACTCCGTTTATTACGCCAGTACATCTCCAAACACTCCTCCGAATCATCAACTCGTCCTTGTTTTTGGTCATAAGTAACCTCGCGCAGCACACACTTTGCACGTAGCTTTTTCATACCCGAATCTTCGTCAATGATATGATGTACGAGTATATGTTCAGTTGATATCTTGAGAGTGCCTGCTGTCTCGAACAACTTCACCTTACGGTCATCTAAAATATAAACTTTCTTCATATGTTGGTCGGTGATAACCTGTTTAGGGCGCCCATTCACCGACCTGTTCACCGCCTTCAGTGCTCACCTCAAAACGTCTAAACTTAGCACATCAATCTTCGATGGCAGTATCCGGAAACTCATCATCAAGCCAAGTTTTTGCTTCAACTATGTTTTTCCTTTCAAAAAGCATAAATTATATAATTCCCAAAATAATGATCGACAATTGGGAAATTTTTTTCTTAAGAACTAAATGAACAGCTTTACCACTCTCTCTCTCTCTCTTTCCAAATAAAAGTCTGTCTACAAAAAAGAACAAAATTTCAAAAGCCAAAACCTCTAGCTGTTAGCGAATTCATTCTTCAAAGGTTTCATACAATATAGATTTTACCGCGTTTCCATATCATAATATACATATATTGCCAAGTTACTTAAAGGCGGCTCAAAATCGATTATCGTACTTCTAGATATTACTTATGAACGTTTAGGTTATGAGAGTATGTCGTATTATGCTGTTGATAGATGTTCTTTAGTTAAGACTTAGCCGTCACACCCTTCAAAAGCTAAATCAGAAAATTTCGAAAACTCCAACTCTAGAAATTCAGTGTGTGTTCAAAGTGCATAATTTTCGGAGTACACACTAATAATATTATAAGTTATGATAATTTCGGGAATTTTTGAACTATCTGGGATACAAGTGTGACTGACTGCTGTCAGCGAAGCATAATTATTCCATTGGCATTTTTGAGAAATCTGAAAATTAAAGTTTAAGTGAAATTTTAATAAATTCTAAAGGCCTTTAAGTTAGAGGCAATATATATTATCCTTAATGCCAGCGGTCTGATTTTTACCGAACGATGTATCTCACTGTTAACTTAGAAAGCAGTGTAGTAATTTTACAAGACTGTAATATAAGCAATCCCTCCGAAGATGGGTATTTTTTCACTGGCAAAAAAATCTCCATAAATTAATATCCTCTTCTCTTTCCCCTGTCCCTCCCGTTAATTGTTTCAGCGCCGCCACTGCACGCATACGTTTTCATCAGACATTCCACCAGCCAGTCCAAGAGGGTGCAATCGCAGCTGGCTGGCAGCTGAAAAACGAAAGTGTTGTGATGTACAATGAGCGAGTGGCGCTGATAACCAACAGCGAACAGCGAGCGCGTCCAGCGGTAGCCGCATCACTGGACAGCAGACAAAATAAATGTGTCAAATTTATATGTCAGACACTTAAAAGACGCAAGATTAATTTCGGATGACAGATTTGAGCTGCAGCGGGCCAGCGAGTCAGACCAGGTGAGCCGCGAGGCGAGTAAACGGCTTGCGTAATCTAACTATGACAACAACAACAAAACGATAACAAAAAGGTAGTGTATATGTGTGGTTCGTAATGAAAAATGTGAAAATAAAAATACCAAATGAATGTCATTTAAAATTTGCGAGTAATTGACTGCGCCGCCTGTAAATGAAAGAAACAGAAGACTTAAGCAACAAACCTGCGAGAGAATTAAACGACTGGAAACGCTTACAAATATGGCAAATGATTGGTGAAAAGGGGATAAAGCTAAAAGTAGTAGAAAAAGTATTTTCTCATTAAATACATGGAATAAATGTAAACACTTCTAAATAAAAGCGAAGCGTAATAACCCAGCGCCTCCAACGCTCAGCAACAACAACAGAAACAGCAAAACAAAAATTGAAAAATAATCAGAATATCGCTTTATAAATATAAATGGAGCATTTAACGTAAAAGTATAACAGCAAAAACCACAACAACAACAATATAAAGCACTGCGCAGCTTAAGTAAAATGTTGCACCGGCATTTGCTGCCAAATCGTGACTGTGGCAGTCACGTCAATTTGTTCGACTTGTCAATTGCTGGCTGCTGCTGCCGGTGCACACGCACACAAGCTTATGCATTTGATAAGAAAACGAAAAATCGAAACGAATGAAATGGAAAACGCGCTTCAACAAATCGTTGGACTGTTTTAATTTTTTCATTTCAATTTTTTTATTTTAATCTTTTCTTTGCTTTGAGCTGGTGTAAACATGCAAATCTGTCAATATTTATTATTTATGCGCAACATATGGCAAATGGCAATGCTGTAAGACAATATCTCGCTGTGAGAAGTACAAATATATTTATTTGTTTATGTGTAGAGAATTGGAGCAAAGTGTTGTAGTTGGCATAGAATGGCACGCTATGGGGTATAAATGAAGAAAATATTGCAGTTTTCCACAGAATGAATTTTTATGCAAAAGTTCTTGCTATAGAAAACTTCTAGGGAATATTTTCATCAGCACAAAAATATTTAAAATTCCCTAACAAATATAACACTTGGTCTTGAGTCAAATTTAATATGGATGAATATATTTTGTATAAATATATAAATTGTCGGGTGTTAAAATCACGTTTAATTGAAATATGCCAGGTGTGGACTACATATCAAAAGATATGTGGGGGCTTGAGCTGCAGAACTCAGCTGACGCTAATATTAATAATTAAAGGTCAATTACTGTTTCAGCACAAAGTTCAAAATAAAAGTTCTCAGTCAAGTCAAGTTCCATCCGAAGTTGGAACAAAGTTGGTTCTTTAATAAAAACCGATGATTCAAGCCATAAAACTGGTAGTCAGTAAAAAACGACTTCGAGCTTTGTTGTGGCTGTATAGAATAAAGTCTCATGATTCTTGTCAAAGGCTGATATTAAGCCAATAGTAAAAAAAACTCACAAAAGCAGACCAAGAAGTCCGAAGGAAGCAACAATCGTCACAAATAAAAGTGCCAGCGATTAGACAGGTCGGAAAACCCATCCAAAAATTGGTTTTGCGGTCGCCGTTGAACAGAAGAAACTTGCCTCATCTAATAAAAAATATTAACCCAAAACAAGTTGTGCAAGGAACATAAAAACTGGTTAATTGAAGATTAAAAAGAAAATGGTTGAAAGAAATGAAAATCAATCGTTTCCCATAAAATGACAATGAACAACAGTGCTCAGGCTAAATTGTTATTTATAACTCGACACTGTCTATATTTTATATATACATACATGGTGCGTTTCAAAGTAAACAGGACTTTTTGAATCTAGCGCCCCCTGGTGGCGCCATCGACGTGCGTTAGAATCCACGATTATCCAGTGAGAATTTCATGACATTTCATTGATTGGAAGTGAAGTTATTAAGTTTTAAGTGTCCGTGTGTTTGTGTTATCGGTGCGGAAATGAGCTTCAAACAAAGAGCCAACATTAAATTTTGTTTTAAATTGGTAAAACTTTTAACGAAACGTTTCAATTGATGAAACAAGTTTATGGCGATGATTGCCTATCCCGTAGTAGAGTGAGGGAGTGTCGTGAGGACATAAATGACGATCAACATGCAGGCCAATCAAAATCCGTGATCACCGGAAACTGTGCGTAAATTCATCAAAAAATCAGCCGAAATCATCATTGAAAGGCATGAAAATGGAATTGAATATCTCCAAAACATCGATTTATCGCATTTTGACCGAACATTTGGGCTTACGAAAGGTGTGTGCCGGTTTGTTCCGCACAAATTGACTGACGACCAAAAGTTGCTCAGAATCCAGAATTCGAAGGACGATTATTTGACCAAAAATCACATTTTAACCATTAACTACTCCCCGTAATCACCTGATATGGCACCGTGTGACTTCTTCCTTTTCGGAAAAATGCATTTGCCCATAAAAGGAAAGCGTTAAGTGGACGTATAGGCCATTCAAAAGGCTTACATCGGCATACTGACGGCCATACCGGCCAACGAGCTAGAACACTCGTTCGACATGCTTTTGGACCGTGCAAAAAGCAGTATTGAAGCAGAAGAAAACTATTTTGAATAAAATAAATTTATTTTGCCGAAATAACCATTCGTTCTGTTTTTTTTAAGTCCTGCTTACTTTGGAACGCACTCTGTAGATAATGTCGAAATCGATCCAGGCCAAAAGTTGAGGGGTATAATAGGAGCTTGATAAAGTATGTTTAAACACATTTTAACTCTCTCTCCTAGGTACCATACTGACTTCCATCAAATCCTAGATAGGTAAGATTTTTCCTTAGCAAATTTTTCTTAAACTTTGTGGCTCGTTCCATGCTGTTCCTTTAGCTATTTGCTAGATTTACCATTATAAATAATTGTCGACTCGGTATGCATTATACGTTTCGAAGATGATAGGTAAACCTTACAAAATTCTTTAATGAAATTTACAGCCGGGAGAGATGCTGATAGTCTTTCTCACACCAGTCTGACTCTTAAGTGATTTGACAACAGTAATATTAAGGAAGAATTCCATCAAAGTCTTTCTTGGTGCGGTTGAAGTCGACGAAAATCTTTCCATGTTCGAAAAATATAGTATATACTAATATACACGTCACCAAAAATTTAATAGATCGGATACAGAGACTTCACGATCTTTCAGTGTTTGCATTAAGATTGAATTAATTTTTCTGAACAATGCTATTTACTTTTTCTTTAATAAGAACGACTTTATGAATCCCGAATCCAAGTTATTTTATTCCAATCCTTTGTTACGACTGTTACTCTTGTTAAATTAGGTTCGATTAGCTTAGGTGTTACAGCAATCCACGGGATCATGCTTTCGTAGATTTTTCTGGAACCAAAAGCTCCTAAAGACGAATAAAAACCTTCGTTTATCGACGAATCGTCGTAACGAACCTGCTGATGGCTATCATAGACTCTACCCTAAGGATCAGCACTAAGTAAATCAGTTGCATAAAATGTGTAGAGAATATATTATTTTTTAGATTACAGTACTTCTACACTTTATTTATGCAACAATATGGCAATAACTTTGAATTATTTTGTTGAATGAAATCTTATAATTGCCTGTGATTATCCGCCGCGATAGATCGCTCGTCGGGTTGTCAATTTTCTCACTGCCCATATAAAGCATTTGCATAAACGAGCCGATGGATTAGCATAAACATGCAACGGAATGGATTTCAATGCAAGCACACACACCTACACATATGAATTATGTATGTATGTTTATAAATATGTATTTGGAGGCGAGTCAGGCGCTTTGAATGCGCGCGCGTACCAGCTCCAAGCGATCGACATTGTCTTTTTGTGCTGCCTTCATGGCCTTTGTGACCGAGCGCTAAGTATAGCGGCTACCACCATTTGGTGTTGTTGCGCACTTCATTGCTGCTGCTTTTGTTGTTGTTAAATGTCATTCATTTTACGAATTTCGATTTCAATGCGAATCCGGAGCAGAATTCATTTGCATAGGCAAATCAATCAGTCACCCACGAACCGAGCGCCGAACGCCGAGCGCCGGGCTAACGGTCTGTCGAATGTGTGTTGGCGGCATGATTGTCAAGTACATTGGCCCCACTTAACACTGAAAAACAATGGCAACGGCGCTCGTAAACTAGTTTGCAAGACAAGAGCAAATGGGCAAAATGTACAACAAAAACAACAACAATAAAAAATAAAAACAAATACACATGGTGTTAGGGTAAGGAAAAATTGTTATTCAATAAAACTAAAAAGCAAATGTGTGTTTATGGAAATGCGCGCGCAACAACAACAACAGCAACAAGCGCAAAGCAACACTGGTCTGCAATAAGCATTGCGGCGCGAAGCTCTTATCACAGCGTGGTAATCGATTTATTTACGCATGCATCGTTGAACTACAACAACAACAATAACTCACAATAACAACAACCACATAAAGCGCCCGTAAATGTTGTGAAAATAATTGCAATAGCAAGTTCATTCCTTTTCGACGCAACGGTAGCTGTGGCAGTCAACAGAAACAACAACAACATCAACAACAAACAGCAAACAGTAGCTAAACAGCGCACAACAGGAGCAATGCGCTTGGCTTGGCTGGTTGAACAGCTGTTCAAGTTATCCGCCAATTCTTAGGACGCAAAATTTCACTTTCGTTCGCGGCCAACACGCGTCGCCGCCGCCACCGCGCTCCAGCTGAGCGCCTGCACATGGCGGCGTGCACCCACCGCCGCTTATCGCTTTGCCCAGATCAGCTTGCCGCACAACGAGGCGAGGAAAGCAGCTCATCATTGTCGGTGATTTTCAGTACAACTCCTTGGAGCGGCGAGCGGCCGTGCGCTTCTTTGCCGCCGCTCTGCGCGCGATGAGCGGTGAAAATGTTTTCGTTGAAATGCCAAAATTTGCAATTTTCTCAACAAATCAAGGTGACCAGCGCGCACAGAGCATACAGCTGTACCATACCGCTAAGCGCGACCGTTGAACGCGCATCAAGATAACTAGCATAACAAACGATTTAGTGAGTTTAGGAAAATGTTTATGCGCTGCCAGCCGCCAGTTGCCAGTCAGTATAGCTGAGCATGTGTTCGTATGTGTGCATGCATGCGCTTCAGCTGTCCAAAGCATCGGCTTTCGAAAATGCCACAAATGTTGAAAAAAGCTTTGGCAAGCCAAGTGCGCATGGCGAAACGCGGCGCAGAGACACACACATAAATATTTGACATTCATACATTATCAGCATATGTGTGTGTGTGTGTATTTGCATGTGTGTAGGTGTTTTCGTTTTCTTATCCTATTTTTTTGCTTTTGCCGGCCACGCTGCATATATTGACCAAATTTGGTGTGGAAAACGTGGCGACAACGCTTCTCCAGCTCAATCTTTGGGCCAATGTACTTTCTGCGCCGTATCGAAATCGAAAGTGGGCAGAATTTTGCTATTTCGCAATTTTCTTAACAGCTCCAACGAAAGTAAAATGCCAACAAAGACGCGTTGTTTGTGGTGACAATAGGCAAATTATATTTGTGTGTGGGCGGGTCATAATTGCATGGAAGTAGCTGCTTCGAGGTGGACGAACAAAATGAGAAATATTTTTATTGCTTGGGCACTTTTTAAGTCTTTACTGTTTTAGTATTTTCAAAACTGCAAGGCCTCCTTGAGGATCTCTTGTTTGTGTGTTTTATTTCAGTGATATGTTTTTAACTTAACAGCTTTATGATATGGTCCTCTGATCTGTACAATTTTATCGAATACTGCATCGTTGCCTTGGAAAATAATACATGCCGAAATTCGTTAAGAGAACTTGTCAAATTTACATTTTTTCCGAACATATACTTAGTCTCGATCATTCAGTTCATATGGCAGCTATGCGCTGTAGTGGTCTGATCGGAACCATTTCTTTGGCCATTGGACTACTACCTAAGATAACATTCCATGCGACAACTTTTTTTGATGAGCCAGTTTGTACGGCAGTTATATGCTATAGTGGTCTGAGAATTAGCGGTTCTGACAAATGAGTAACTTCTTGTAAAGGAAAGGACATGTTTCAGATCGATATCTCAAAAAGATATCGGAAGGACAAATGTATATAACCAACCCAACTGAGCTCGTCACGCTGATCATTTATGTAGTTATAGATTCTTCGATATTTCCTTTTGAATGCTACTCATTTCTGCGTATAAAAATGTTTCTACACGTCACCAAGAGTTAACACAGGGTTGTATTTATCATCTTTGTCTTTATTGACATAGCATTCCTGACTCTTTCAAAAGTTGTCTAAGGCAATTGGCTTCAATACACCCCAGAGAGCTGTTGACCGCTTAACTTACTCTGCATACACCTGTTTAAGATTAAGCTGTAAATGGCAAAGTAATTATTTACCGATCACAATTTAGTCTTATAAAAAAGAGGGACATTTTTCATGTAAACTAGCAGTGTCGTTGCAATACAATCGAGTCTGCTATGAATCGGTACATATATCAGACTTATTCGGAAACAGATCAAGAAAGGTCCATAAACACTTTAATTAAAGCTCAACTATTATACGAACTGACCATTGATAATTAGTGGAATGTTGCTAAAAAACAATCTCCCAATACTTACTGGTTGTTCTTGGGTGCATTTTTCGGAAAGTTCGTCATCTTTGATAGACTTCATTAAAGACATTTCCTAAAATTCAATACAAAATAGTATTTTCATATTTTGTTAAATCGGCATGTGTTATATTTTATTTCATTGGATTATACCAGTTTATTTGATTTATACCAGTAGTTACCGAAAAACTTGGAAGCATTTTTCTTGGACTTTGCTTTTAATCTAATTACTGAGTTTAAACCACATTGTTGCAAGAGAGTCTTCGATGAATAAAGGAATGAAAATAAATGTACAAACAGGGTTTAAATAGGTCGGTATTTCCGAGTAGAAAGAAGAAGATCTTTAAGGATAAATTAACATTCAAAACATCGATGGAAGATATACAATACAAGAAGTACCAAAAATAGTATTCTTACATTCTCATATTACTAATTACAAATCCTATAGACAATTCAACTGATAAAATATACATAAAAATCCATAACATAATTCAATTGGATATTTTGTTAGAGACCTAAAAATATAATTTGAACTTTCTTTTGTTATGGAAGGCATTTTCACTAATTTTCTATACCAACATAAATTAATTTCAGTTAATTAAAAGCAAAATATGCAAATATGAAACTAATCTCTATATTAATATCATGGATCATCAACCGTTTGCTCTTCACGCTCTTTCCAACGAAGTAAAAGTAAATTCGTCTTGCGCTATTATGCACAGCAGATTGCCCGTGAAATCTGTGCACACGTAATATATATGCAACATGCCATATCGACGTTGCAACATCATGTCAGAAGTTTATCACAAATCGCCAATCACAACGAATACTTGCTCGACTCGCTTTGCTCCTTAATACTCTTTAATAATCATATCGCAAGCGGCTTTAAGTGAAAATAATAAGACAATACTACAACCACAACAACATAATAAAAAATTAAAAAAAAATACTTTAACTTCCTTCACATTGCCTTTTGGCTCGTTACTCCCGATCATGTCGTACCTACACAGTCTACCTGCTGTGCTTGCAGGAGGGCCGCCCGCTGGCTGCCCAAGCGCGATCGCTTGTTCCTGGCGCCAAGAAAGTTGCTCACGTTGGCGTCTGGAAAGGGACTCTCTCACAATTATACCCGCGCGCAATATGTTGCAGGAGGTTTGGTGCTTTGTATCGCGCAGCTAATGGTTATTGAAAGCACAAACTTGAATCGAAAATGTATTTTGCTTAATAATTATTTATTTATTATTTTGTAATGTGACTGACCTTTGTACACACGATGCTTGTTTGACCGAACTATGTACTAATTCTTTTTATGTATTCTTATACTTTACGGAACCTTATATTGCATATAATAAAGTATGAATATAATTGGAAAAAATCCTTTCGTATTTTGTCAATAGATGTCGTTGCAGTTGTATATCTCCACTGCTACCCATCACATTGTCACATAAACAGCCATGACATCGCTAAAGAACTTAACATTCATCATCAAATGGTTTTAAACTATTTAACAAAAGCAAAACGAAATCGAACCATTTCTGAAGCGAATGGTAACAGGAGACGAAAGGTGGATCAAATACGACAATATTATGCGAAGAAGATCATAGTCCAAGTGTGGTGAAGCACAACAAATGGTCGCAAAGCCAGGATTGACGCCTCGAAAGGTTATGCTGAGTGTTTGGTGGGATTGGAAAGGAATCATCCACTATCAGCCTATCCAGCCTGGTCGAACGATTGTTTCTACATTTTACTGTCAACAACTGATGAGCTTGAAGCAAGCAGTCGAAAAAACGACCAGAACTGATCAACAGAAAGTCTTCCATTAGGACAACACTAGACCATATACATACATCTTTGATGACTCGGCAAAAACTGCGAGAGCGTGGCTGGGAAGTTTTGATGCATTTTTTCAGTCAATGCAGAAATCCCTTAATGGAGTGAAGTTGGCTTCAAGATAAGCCTGTGAAAATTACTTGCCGCAGTTTTTCGCCGAGAAACCAGAAAAGTTTTATACTGATGGAATAATATCTCAAGCGGAAAAATGGCAAATAATGGTCGACTGAAATGGCATATTTGGTTCATTCAAGTTCATACTCAATATAAAAAAATAAGTTAAAGTTCGATTAGAAATACGAAAAAACTTTGTCGACTGCTCTTTATTAAGCTTGATGGATTTTTTTTAAGTTTGGGGTTGATATTAAAATTAGTGACATGAAAGGAAGCGTCTGAAAAACACTTTCTTTGTGACATTTTGAAAGAAGTGCAGCCAACTTCAACCAAAATTCTTCAGCTGCGTTAGAACTAAAAAAATTGCAATCAAGTATTGATATAGAGCTTCCTCGTGCTTACTGAAAAAATTACCTTCACTTCGCCCATTAAAGAGAGAAGAGTCTAATCTTTTGACTGTAACATTTTTCTTGCTAAAATTTTTTAATTTATGAACACTTTATGAAACAATACTTGAAGGCTTCCATTCAATTTTAACCTAATTGAGCATTCAGTTTGCACTCAAAGTCTAATATAGTAAGCAAAACCTATATGTGGACGTGTCCTTGTTAGCGACAAATTCGTATCCTCTCTTCAAGTAATTTTGCTGTGATAATGGTCGGTGTGAACCGAATTCAGCTGTTCCTTACTTGTTTTATTCATAATTTCTGTAAAGCCTAAGGGCATACATTCATTACATAATGATATAAGACTGCAATGGTTTTTTCATGCGCGTAGACATTATATAAAGTGTTATGGTTTTTAGTAGTATATATGTATGTATACATATGTATATATTTTTTTTTAGTATCACACATATGGTATAAATAAAAATAAAGTTTCCCCTATTAAAGATTAAATTTTTATGCCTATAAATATTTAAAAATTTTTTTTTTTTAATCTTTCGTATTTTTTACTGTCTCAACTTTATTACATATACTATACAAGCATTCTTTTAAACACGTGACTGCCATTTTTTTTTCACCAAACACTGTCGACAATTAATCAACGGCCTAAACACAACAATTACAACTGACATTCGCAGTCGATTATTTAAAATTAATTAACCTTTAAGCTTTTCTGCTGTTTGCCCACTTTTTATTGTTATCATCACTGGACACATGCGCACAAACATACACACATACAAACAACTTTGCTGCGAATGCAGTCGCCCTGCTACATCATTTGTCCGCCGCTTGCCAAGTTGATTGAGTGATATGTGTGTGGCTTGTGACGTCTGGAGCCTAAACAGTGAATGCAACTTTTCACTGCGAACTCTCCTTCGCCCCATCGCTTCCGTTAACTTCAAGTGCTGTTTGTTTGGCAAATAGTCTGTCAAAATGTGGACAGAGCGGCGATGCATAGATGGGCTTGCAGGCAATTTAGCTGAGCAGTGATGCCAATTAGTGAGGCGTTTTAGTTAGTGGCAAATAATTAAATTTTAATGTGGACGCTGCTGTGGCAGTGGCTTTTTTTGACGGGTAAGTCTAATAAACATTTACATAGGCGATGAATTTTTCATATGGTCTCAAAATATACAATTATCATTTTGAAGCTTTGATGTTTTATATCATTAAGGTATTTCGGGAAAAGTGTATTATTTTAGGAATGCTTCCTTATCTGTTCTATTCTGTTTGAGTGTAACTCTACGTTCACACGAGCGACTCCAGTCCCTGAAATATAGTTTTTTATGAGATTCTTTTTCACAAAATTTTCGCAAATGTTTGTGCAGTTCGGCTAAGGGATACTTAGAGCGTCTCACATTTTGCTTACAAAGGAGTTGTCATGAATGTTGTGGGAGAATATTTAGAATGCCCGCCATTATTATATTCAAGATCAAACTTATGACGTGAATTTTCTATTCTTTCAGTAAGGATGTATTAAATCTCCGTAATTTTTCTTTTTCTCACAAACCATTCATGAATTAATTTCTTTTCTTATTTTTAGTAAAATGTTATTGGAGCAAAATTCTTAATCTTAATTTTTTTTATATGTATATAATATTATAATATTTTTGTACAAATATGAACAAGAAAAGTAACTAAATTTTTATTTGTTTCATACAAAAATAGATAACCAAATTCAAATTTCCGAATATATCGCATTCACATACATACTAGTATTCATTTAATATCATCATTCGCTCGGCCACAAAAAACCGGTTTGGGCGACAAAGGAGCGAACTGGCACTACAGAGTTCCCGCCTCCAAACACTAGGAAAACTAACTAGCAGATACTCTACTCTCACTTTTTCTCTCTGAGTATAAAAAGGTCACTCATTACTTAACAGAATTTCAGTGAAAAGAGTATAGCCAAATTTATTGAAGATATCTCGTCAAAGCTTTCCATACAAGCTCTTGGTTTCGATCGTGTAGTTTGTATGGCAGCTATATGCTATAGTAATCGACAAATGAGCAGAGTCTTAATGATAAAAGAACAAGTACAAAAGTACATATGTATCCTAAAAGCTGAGAGACTAGTAGGCGTATATTCAAACGGACGGACATGACTAAATCGACTCAGCTCGTCATGCTGACCATTTATATAAAAATATATTTTACAGATTCTCTGACGTTTTCTTCAAGTATTACAAAGCTCGTGGCAAATTGAGTATACACTGTTCTATACTGAACGCGGAACCATAAGTGACATATCAGGGTTTCCACTGACGGGCCTCAGCAACGTTCAATCTTGAGTTCTGTTTCTTGTCTGACCTGATCTATTGCCATTTAGCTTCAAAATATCACCGCTGAAACGACGATGTCAATATTTATAAATACTTTTATGATAACTTTACTTATAAGATAAGCCGTTCCCACGACAGTCGTATATATGTAACCGGCATGGACTCGGTTTTTTACTCAAGAATTGACATCTCAACAATATTTGTCTAAATTACTGCAGGAATATTTCTGCTGCTACTACAATAACAGATAACTTTATCAGAGCATGCTTTCCGTGAGTCACACACAACACGCTCAACATCTTGAACATCTCTCTTCACAAAAGCGAGAGCGACATCAAAAAGCATTTGCCTTTTCATCTCTCTCTAGCTCTCTTTTATTTATAGTAATAAATTTGCAGCAGATAATAACTTTTAAAGAATGTAATTAGAATCATTTTTAAGGTCATCACTTGAGCGTCGTGACGTAGAAAATTTATTGTTTGGCAAACGCATAGCTCAATACTTCAATGACAGCCGCTTCATGCAGTCCTGCGTCGGGCGTATCATCATTTGCACGAACTTCAGTGACTCATCTCTGCTTATGCCGATCCACACTACACCCTCACCGCCATTCTTTTTTGTATAATCGCCATTCAAGTTGCTGTTAATGGACGCGCATATAAATATTATTTATTGTTCAAATATTTAGCATTATCATGCCATTGCAACTCACCTCCAATAGCAACAGTTATACCACCAACCGCCACGCCACTTCTTCGCGCAATTATCATCGTCCTTTCGATCATTATCACGATCGTATGTGCTGAATTTGCTGCCTTCGTGATTTTTGAAGTAATCGCTTGCATCACCTTTGTAATCGCCCACTGTTTTTAGAACGTAGCCTTCCGCCTCGCTACCCACAACGAACAGATTATATCTCGCATAGTATTTCACACCGCTGAAGCTTTCCATTCGTATGTACAGCTCGTGTTCACAGCTGGTGGTGAGCGCATGCAACTTATCGAGCCCGATCCAATAGTTACCATCCAAGTTGCCGAAACCGATCTTATAGTCCGTCCATTTCCTATAGAAGTCCACCTCAGCATTGACACGCCGCTGTATGACTGTCCAACCGCCGAAATCGGAATCCTGATCACACCACACCTCAAAGGGAGTTTCGCTGAAGCGTTCAACTTTAATCTTGTAAATGCCACTTTTAGATGTGGCGGTTGTAGCTTCCAAGCAGCTGCCGGGCATACTGGTTCTCGAAGTGCTATACAATAAAACCAAAAAGAATTTTAACTTTTTTTCGTAATTATTTATACAACAACACTTTATTACGCTGTGATCACTTGGGTGCTCTCCTTTCGGCTGTAGATTTCCTCCACACGTTTCTCGAGCTTTTCCAGCTTTTCCAGAACCCTTTTCACAATATCAATATCAACATCGCAATTGCAGTCGAGAGATTCGACGGTTAAGTCCCCTTGTCCTGCGCATAGTTTAACACCTAATATTAGGCTCACAAGCAGGGCGATACATTTTGGAAGCAACATATTTTTCAGCAGTATTCAATGCAACCATTTGCTCCTGAGAAAGTTCAGAATAAAACTGTGCTTCCCAGAAGCTTGGGAATTTCTTTGGAGCTCAAACATTTGCTGATAATACAGCACACAATGGTTAAGTTGTTGTTGTTGTTAAAAATGTTCTCATGTGTGCTTATAATATATGAGATTTTTCTGTTTTTTAGGCCGGACTTCCACGCCAGTTTGAAAACCGCGCTTTGATATCAACCTTTGGGGACTTCTCGTAAGCGCTGAGGTTCACCCAGAAACAGCTGTTTGTCAATCATAAGCAGCTGCTTTCTATCTATAGAGCCGAGAACCATCGAGTTTCACTTTGGTATGGATTTGAACACACGACCACAAAACGTTTGCTATGTACGAAGCCCGCAATGATCATCAGTGAGCATGTTCCCATCGCAAGTGTGTGCTTGTATGTATGCGACTGCGATAAGCATAAATAAGTAGCGATGAAGAAATCGCAAGCGACGCTTACACTTAATACAGCCTTTGCCCTGAATTTTGCATACATTCCTAATCAGTAAACTACTCTGAAATGCTCTCTGGAAATTAAAAAAGAAACTGAGAAATTGCGATAACGCTGTTCCTGAGTATGGCTTTGCAGCAGCATCTTAATAATAACGGGTGTTAACAAAACATAAATAATTTGAACTTATTAATCAGAAATTGAATGACGGAAGTAAGCAGCCATATTGGGACTCAATTTGCGTTGGAGTAATTCCTTGAAATCTTTTACAAATACTCTATTAGTAGTATAATAAACTGTTAATGTTAATGCAAATAATATTACTATAATGCGACCGTACAAATTTTCTAGCGTTGTTAAATTGCACGATCTTATAGGCACCAAAAGTTTCCCTCAATGAATTGATCGTTTCATTGGCATGTAGCGCCGTCTTGTTGAAGCCAAAGGTCGTCCACATCAACATCCTCTAACTCAGGCATAAAATTAATTTATTATGGCTCTAGGGCGTTCCCCATTGACTGTAGCATTATAGTCGGCTTCATTTTTTCCTTTCACCAGTGATTCCAGCCAGAGTGAAAATCAACATCTCGTTTTGACCCATTCACTGAACGTAAAACGCACTTAATGGTCGTTCGGCTTCCACTCAAGCATTTTTAGACCCACAAACCGAAATCTTCTGCAAAGTGGATAGGCACAGCTCCAATTTTTGCGCGACGTCGGCTGGACTCATCATTCATTATGAAATGCCAAACTAAATTGAGTATAAATCAAGTAACAGCTGTCAAAAAAACCAACTCCGAAAAAAATATTGCTCCATTGAAAACCACTTGTCTAAAGTAGCGATTTTCTGTAATTCAATGTCAACGAAGTCAGCACTTCCATCCTTAGTCGCCAACAACAAGGGGGAAATCCAAAATACTTAAAAATTTTCCTTTTCTTCCCGTTTCCATGGATTTTCGACATCCAACAGAGTTGAATCTAAATCAGATCCCCAATATTGTGTTCCCTTCCAGCAGAGAGTGGAAAAGTGGTGAGGTAGACACGAGCGTAGGGTAAAGCATCTAAACGGATGGCTCCAAACTAGAAAACCGAATGGGAGGTAGTGTCTTCTCTGCAAAACTAGATACCAAAATCGTCTTCCATCTACGTTCTTAAAAGGAATCTGCCCCAATAAGGAATATATCTATATACATGTAAAAATAACCAGACGACTTTAAGATCACTAGAGCATCTTAGGGTTTTATCAAAGTTAATGAAAGAATGACTTGATCTCTTAGTGGACCTGCGGTGGACATAGCGATATCCCAGCAAACTGTGACGCAGACGAACTAGCCGGGACAGGCACTACCCTACTATTAGACTACGGAAAAGAGGGAATTTGTGTACCTCTGGCAACTTGCAGATATCCAATTGACAAATATGTTATAAATTTAGCTGAGTCTCTGTGAAGTCAATCCCCGGATTGCTCAACACGCTGGAAAACGTGGCATGAATGGAATAGTTATCGCACATGCCGACAAAATTTAAAAGGAATGATATAAGAACGCTGGTAGGAGAACTAACAGGACTAGGAACGCTTTACAATGAACAAACATCTTCTATGCGATTGTAAAGCTCTATATAAGAAACGAATCGCAACTATCGGCAGAGGGTTTCTTGACACGACACGAAGGATGAACTTCGTCAGAAGCACGGGGTGAAGCTTATAGAGGGAGGGACTTTAGTCCCGGTGGTATCACAATGGGCCTACTAAAGGCCTAAGTGCGTCGTGAGACAGCCACTCTACCTACTTACCTATGCTAAAAGAGAGTTTCCTAAATGAAATTATATAAATTTATGATAGACTGCTGCTGGAGATATTTGTGGGAACAGTGAACTTGCCGTTTCTAGGTGTTACAAACATTGTGGTAAACTCAATAAACCTTTTCCCAGTAAAAATTAAATTAAAATATTATTCCTTATTTTTTCGGAATTGTCTAACTTTAAAAATCACCAACTTATCGAACCGCCCCCATATATTTTCATTTTCTAATTTTCAAAATTTAGTTACTCAAAACCAAAATATTCAAATTCCAGCAAGCAAACCAAATTAAAATTAGTTTTGCTTTCAAAACACCACTGACATCATAATTCTATTTGTTGTTGCTATTCGCTGCTTCCATTTTTAGTACAAAGAACATATCCACATACAAACGTATATGCGGTTACTTAAGAGAACGTGCATGGCTAAGCAACATGTCATCAATTGGGCATTACATAATGACCTAAACAGGCAACCAGCACGTAAGTACCCATGTGTATGAAGGTGTATGTCGGTACATAACTTTGCATATGTATGTGTGGGTGAATTTCTTAAGCAAAGTCTCTTTCACTTTCCATGGCAACGAGGCAGCGGCCAAACAATGTCCTGCGTGGCCTCTACATTGCTGCAAGTATTCATAGAGTGAAGTATGTACACAAACAACAAAAAAAGAACAACAACAAAAACAATAGACAACCAAAAAACATTTTTCATTATTGTGGAAGCAACTTAATTACTCCAGACGTTGGCCAACGCCAAGCTCTCTGGCTGCGGTCGGTATCGACCTGAGCCAGCAACAACAATGTCGCCAAAGCCGTGTCTGCCGGTATGCGCTGCAACACGGTCAACACAGCGCCCCGGAGGCTGCCACAGCATTGGCCGTGTGCCTTGATTGTGTTTGCTTATCGGCGGCCGAGCCAATATCTTTAGGAATTTCGTTGCTTGCAATTAGCGGCGGCACACACACACACCACATTTACATAACACACAGAAGAGCGGAGATTTCTAGGTGTTTGTGCTCTTATCGCTGTATGTTTGTATATGTGTGTGTAATTGTGTTTTGTTGCAGCTTCTTTAGCAGCATTGTTTAGCTGTCGGTAATTAGCTGTTAACATTTAACGTGTTTCCTTGCTGCTTATTTGCCTGCTGCGCAATGTGGCATATATGGCAAGTGCCTCAAGTGTGTGGTAAGTGTGACAAGGCAATGCGGAAGAGCTTGGACCGCAGGTTTGTTTGCAAATACCTAAAGTACCTGTTTGTATGTAAGTAAGTATGCCCGTAGTAAGAAAGTAAGAAAAAATGTTGCAAGTTACTCTTTTGAAAAAGCTGAAAAAACTCTTTGGTTGCCAGACATTCCTTTGAAATAATAAATCACAGATTTAGGTTTTGCATTTCCGCAATTTTTCATGCCCAACAGGCACATTTCACTCCTCAATTTTCTCCGAAATTTGCGGAGATACTGTACTTTTTACTGTGGCCTTAGGTAATTAGGAGCTCTATATGAGCGATCTTCTTTTTTTAGTGGCAAGACACTTCAAAAATAAATTTTTATGTGAGAGATCCCAAGCCGTCGCCGGAGATAAAGTTTAAACGCTTAAGCATATAAGATTTAATTAACGGTATAACCAAAATTTAGAAGAGTGGCACTATATACAGATTACTTAACTTCGGCTGCAGTGAGGCGGACCAGTAATAGTTGATATTCGATTTTGCTACTTCTTTTAGCCACATTTTTTCATAAAAACAAGCTTCAAGTCGAATTAAAGTTACTTACTAAGAAATAAGATTTTCATCGGTCACTTTCTATGACAGCTATAAGTATTCCGATATCGACCGTTCCGACAAATGAACAGTTTCTTTGGGAAATTCCTAATCAATATCTCAAAACCTGAGTTATCAGTTAGCACATATACAGAGGGACGGACAGATAAACGGACTTATACTTATATATAGTATACTTTATAGGGTCTTCGATGTTACCTTCTAGCTATTACAAACAACGCTAACAACAAGTTCTACTTAAATTCTGTTACAATAGTAATAAAAACGATTTTCACTTTCGTTGACTTGCATATAAATATTCTTCTTTTCGCTAGTTCAACAGCAACAACGGAGATTTCATTATTTTCATGGTCCAAGACCAATTTTAAGCTATCACCGGCTGTTAGTTAATACTCGTAAGTGTGAGTGATGCGCTAATCGCTGCCGTTTGCAACTTTTATTTTTCAGTTGCAAGAAACAACAACAACAATGGCAGTTTTTGCAGCAATGCAATGAACCCAGCGACTAACTGTTGAAAGAAGAACCAACAAAACATACTCGCGAACTAACACATATGTGGGCACATACATATACATACATATGTCTACCTCATTTGTTGATGTGTGTCTCTGGGTGAATGCACCGCTATCTTAGACCTTACCAACTCTTATTTTCATCTGCCGAACAGTATTTGCGTTCGCTCCAAGGCCAAAAGTTCGGAAAAATTTACGACTTTCCACAAATCACGACGGCTACTGGCTTTCTGCCCAGCTGTCTGTCGGTGCATTGGCTTGTCTTTCTCACTGATAATTCGCTCGTTGGAATACTCCGACTCTGGCATGATGATGGACATCCTCACGAATTGCTTCCACTTGGAGCGTTAAGGACCCAACATGTTACTTTCGGGGTATGGGTGTACTACAACCAGCGGTGTTGTTGACCGAATCTCTGCTTGTTTTGGTTGATAATATTCACGAAAATTACTGCGTTGGCGGGGTAAGTAGTAAGCGATTTCGATCCACTAAATATTGAGTGCATTTGTGATGGTGATGGCACAGTGCTTCACAATTGATGAATGCTGAAGAACTGAAGATAAAGATGAGGAAAGTGTGTAATGATAATGATAACGATGACGATAAAGATAAAGATAAAGATAAACATAAACATAAACATAAACATAAACATAAAGATAAAGATAAAGATAAAGATAAAGATAAAGATAAAGATAAAGATAAAGATAAAGATAAAGATAAAGATAAAGATAAAGATAAAGATAAAGATAAAGATAAAGATAAAGATAAAGATAAAGATAAAGATAAAGATAAAGATAAAGATAAAGATAAAGATAAAGATAAAGATAAAGATAAAGATAAAGATAAAGATAAAGATAAAGATAAAGATAAAGATAAAGATAAAGATAAAGATAAAGATAAAGATAAAGATAAAGATAAAGATAAAGATAAAGATAAAGATAAAGATAAAGATAAAGATAAAGATAAACATAAAGATAAAGATAAAGATAAAGATAAAGATAAAGATAAAGATAAAGATAAAGATAAAGATAAAGATAAAGATAAAGATAAAGATAAATATAAAGATAAGGTTAAAGAACTTTATATTTTTCCCAAATAACTGAGCACTGAATTAAAGTTGTAAGGTTATGATTTTTTTTTTTTATTTTTGAAAAATCTAAAATAAGCACAGCAGTGATTAAAACAATTTAATTGTTAGTCAAACAGGTCAATTGGTTGTTGCTGCTAGACAAAAACGCGCTTCTGCGACCTCCAAAAATTCAAAATGTTAAACGCCTCCACAGCAACCAGCCATTAATGCACCAGAAAAATAAAAACAAAAAATCGATTCCACAAAACTATAACAATTGAGCCATTTCGCAAACATCCCCACTCACTTGTAGACAATGGCCACTTGTTGCACGTACGTGTATTTACTTTTCAAATTACCGGTTGGAAACAACAATTGAAATTTTCGGGTAATTGCATTGTCAACACCTTTCAATTGTTCACTTGTTGTGCAAAGCTTAATATGCATGGAGCATGGAGTATGCCGCGCGAAGCCGTTATTGTTATTGTTACTGCTTCAACTATTATTAATGTTGTTGTTGTTGTTGTTGTTGTTAGTGTAGACGATTGCTGCTGCTGCTGTTTGACATTTGTGTGAAATGCAATTCGCTTATTGCACCAACAACACAGAGTTCAATTGCAATGCATCATGATGTTTTTGTTATTGCTTTTGCTGTTTTTGTAACGTCTGAAATTTCGGTATGTGTGTGTGCGTTTCCCAGTTTGTCGCTTTTATTTGCTTTGTTGCCACTTTATTTTTAGTCGTTCGTTTTACTATTTTCATTTTTATTTTTGTTGCACTTTCGCGTTTTGACATCCTACCCACTTAATAATTACCATGTTGCACACGGCGTGCACTTCAGCGGCGGTGCCACCTGGTTGTATGCACTTAACACCTTTTATGAGATAATTGTTGCAACCGAAAACAAATTATTTCAAGGCTAGTGTGGTTGTTGTTGTTTTAATAGTGGTTGCACGTAATTTACAAATTGCATCTTCATCAAGCGAAACGAGCTGAGTTCATGTTACACAAAGGCAGAAAAGCAACAACATCTTGTTATGTTTTTTTGTGGGTCAAGCCAGGTTTGTGTCTTAAGTTTTTTATTTGCGAACAAAATTTGGAATATGGCATAAGGGAGCGTGTTGCTGTGTAGCCAGTATTAAAAGCTGATGTTGAAAAGTTGTGATATTGTTTATTTTTACTGAGCCTATACTTATTATAATTTAGACATTTTCTTAAAATATAATCTAAAACAAATCAGCTATGTTAGACTAGTGCAGAAGCCTTTTAAAATTAGAAAAAAAAGTTCATAGATGATTGAAGCTCATTGGAAACATAAGATAAAATAAAAAAAAATTAAGGGAAACAATTTTTACGGGTGATCTGAGAGAGATCAGAGAGAGATCGGGAAAAGGAAAGATAGGGTCGTGGCTGAATTTTTAAGATTAAGGAGTGGTTTATCTCCATTTTCTGCGAAACTACGTGTTCTATAAAAAAAGTTATATCGCACGGTTGTAGGTAATGAAAATATCCATCACTTTCGCATAGTATCTAAATAGATGTCAAGAATTCACTTCACCGACTTTTTTTTCTTTTTATTTTTATCTGGTATAAAATTAAAATTTTTTCAGGTAATTTGGTAGAAACCTTCGTATGAACCGAAAATACTAACGTATTTTTTTTATTTAAATATTTATTATTTCCCAGAACACAATTTTCAATCAAAAAATCTCAAGTCAAAATATCAAACATATAAACATTACTATGGTACTATGACCTCAGGAAATACAAAAAAATATTAAGTTAAATCCATCATTCGCCGCTAGCGTTTGAGGTGGATACTTATCTTTTCGCTCCTGTTAAACCAATTGATGGGCTTGGTTTTAATTTTGCATTTTGTGACTTTGAACGACTCAACAATCAGCTCTTTGAAATAAAATGGGATGATTTACTATCGGGACTTGATACAGCTAATAGTTTCTCCATTTTTAAGAAATCAATCCAGGAATTTTGACATTATAATATCCCACTCAAACACATACAACCATATAAGTTGCTTTGGTACACTAAGGACCTTAAACCTCTAAAAAATCTTAGAAATAAATATTATAGAAAATGCTCTTCAACTAAATCTCATGTTTCCTTTGTTCAATATCAGCACTACACAAAACTGTTTAAAGAATTGGATAAGTTCCTCTATAAAAGGTTTATTAATAATACGGAGTCTACAATTAAGTCGAACCCTAAGTTCTTTTGGAACTTTGTAAAATCTAAAAGAGCGTGTTTGGCCATTCCCTCTGCTTTACGCTGGGGTGATAAGTCGGCATGCACTCCGGTCGAAATCTCCAATTTGTTCGCTGAATTTTTCAAATCGAACTATGTTCACGATGATCCTGGTACTAGTTCCACTTTTTTAGCTGATAACTTCCCATCCATAAATTTTGGCTCACTGTGTCTTTCACAGGACGATATTGCCAAGGCTATTTGTGACATTAAGTCTTCGTCCAAATTGGATTTTACGGGCTTCCGCCCGTATTTATAAAAAATTGTACTGCCTTATTATATCCTCTCATGCTTATCTTCAATAAGTCTCTCGCCACCGGGGGACTGGAAATTGACACGCATTACCCCTATTCATAAAGGTGGTAGAAAGGATGATGTCTCCAATTACAGGCCTATTTCTAAATTATTTTTTGCAGTAAAATCAATAATTAATGTCAATCAGCATGGGTTTGTCCCTGGGCACTCCACTGTGTCAAACTTAGCACTTTTTAGCGATTATTGTATGTCTGCATTCTCCGCTGGACTTCAGGTAGATTGTGTCTACACAGATTTCTCTAAAGCCTTTGATAAAGTATCACACAATATTCTAATTAAAAAATTATCATCTCTAGGATTTCACTCGGCCTTCTTGAAGTGGATTAAATCATATCTGCAAAACAGACGATGCGTAGTCACTGTCGATGGAGTGTCATCTGATTCATTCATTGCGTCTTCGGGAGTCCCACAAGGAAGCGTCTTGGGTCCACTTCTCTTTGTGCTGTTTATCAATGACATCTCCTGTTGCTTCTCTTTCGCCAACTTTCTGTTATATGCAGATGACTTAAAATTTTTTGTATTAATCAATAACACACAAGATGTACTCAAACTTCAATGTGATATTGATACATTTCATAATTGGTGCCTGAAATCGTAACTTTTTCTGAATGTAGATAAATGCTCACAGATCTCCTATGGTAGGGGGCGCAACATCTTATCTTCTAGCTACAGTATTTCTAATTGCGTCCTAAAATGGGTTACTGAAATCAAAGATCTTGGGGTAGTCTTTGACCACAGATTTTCTTTCAGTAATCACGTCAACTATATAACTTCAAAATCTTTTTCTGTACTTGGCTTTGTCCGTCGAAATTCTACAAATTTTTCCAACCCCTACACGTTAAAATTACTGTACACATGTTTTGTGCGGTCCATTTTGGAGTATGCAGTGTTTATTTGGAGACCATATTGCATATCGTCAATTAACAGGATCGAGCGTGTAAAGATCTTTCTTAAATATGCTCCCCGCTCCTTAAAGTTTGTTGACCCAACACCATCGTATACATCGCGTTTATTGCTTTTTCATCTTAAATCACTGGAAAATCGAAGGTCCGTTCTCTCACTTTCATTTGTCTACAATATAATTAACGGGGAAATTGACTGTCCCTACTTATTAGGGAAACTTAACTTCAATATTCCCCAGCGTTGTCTCAGATCCATTTCGCCTTTTTATTACAAAAAGGAAAGTACTAATTTTGCTGAATATGCTCCCCTCAAGAGGGCTATGCGGGAGTTTAACACGATTTCCGAGAAAGTTCTACTTGATTTTTCTCACTCTAGGGTATCCTGCATTAATACCCTCAATTCTGTTTTTTAGTTTAAGTTATCTTCTTATGTTATTGTAATTTAATTATTTTAGAATTCTAATATGCATCCTAGTTTTTCATTAGTCTGTAAGAATCATTATTCATAGACTTAACTAAATAAATAAATGAGTTAAAAATATAAAGAAGAAAACTGCTAGCTTGTGGCTTTTTCTCTGCGTACATATCCACAAGGGTGTTTTCCGTTGAGATCTCTGCATTACCTCTTGCTTCAAGCCATTAGACTACAAGTATACATATATATATGCTACTGTGACCAAATTGAAAGGTGAGTTTTTAATTTATACTTGGCATGTTTTTCGAATCGGTAAATTTTTTTTCTGTAAGTTGGTAGTACTGTTAAATTTATAAAATATTTATTAATATTTGAGATACGCATGGTTTTGTGAGGCTCTGAAGTGAATTCTTCGATTGTTACTATATCTGAATTTATTGAACAAAAAAGTGCGATAATACACCATCTCATACAACATTGGTTATTCGTGATCATTTCGTCACATTTTCAACCAATATCGTGCCGCAACCACCGCATTCAACAGATTACCTTCTTGTAACTTCTGGCTATTCAGCAAATTCACTTGACCACTTCGAGGACTTCGAGTTTTGACTCAATTGAGGATATAAAAGCTAAATCGAAGAAGGCTCTGACGGCCATCAAAACGGAGGATGTTTCCAAGTGCTATGATGACTGGAAAATTCATTGGCATAAATGTATTGCAGCGGGAGAGGACTACTTAGAAGAAGATGAAGTGGACAAAATTCACCTTTCAATTTGATCATAGTAGTAAGTATTTATGGACAATTTTGTTTTTCTTTGGGGAAAACACAAAAATATTGAACAGGAATTATTTCAACTAAATTTTATGAGAAATAATGAAGATTTCGCTGAAGGATTTAGCAAGAAGGCAAAATACGAATTGAAACGTTGGGTTTGAACTTAGAACTCAACTCAGTAGGCACTGTGATCCTGTAGCACTAATCTGACATGCATGGCATCTTCAGGTATAAAGTTTTGCAAGTAATGTCGCTTAGTTTTTGTTATGTCATATTCGTACATGCGTTTCCAATTCAATTCACTCCCAATACAGTCTCGGCTCGAAAAAAATTCACTAATCAAAAAAGTACTTTCGACGCGGTGCATATTCCCCAACAGCGATTTGGAAGCGCCCTTTTGTAAGACTCCCTAGGATATAATTGATGAATTCCCTAACCTTTAATATATGGCGTTACTTTATCGATCAGCTTTTTAATAATATGCCACAAAGCTAACTACAAATATAAAATAACCGTTTATATATTTCTTTTTGCTGCAAGTCACACAAACAAGCTTCATGACAAGCATATTTGCCTGCAGGCAAGGTCATTCTGCGGCAATCGTCACAGTCAAGCAGGCAGCCAAGTGCCGCGTGCCAGTTGCCAAGTCAAATGTGTGCAAGAGGAGAGAGGAGAGTGCAGAGTACAAGCTTGGATTAATTGGAGTATGTGCGCATGCCAACATGTATGTATGTATATATGTATGTGTGTGGGCTGCAAAATGCAGTTGTCAGTCTAAATGAAAATATTATTACTTTTGATTGGTTTATGCAATCGAGTGCGCACTCACACACACACACACACATGAACATGCATATTTTCCGGCTGGTGAGGTTTATGCTGCCGTTAAAACCAGCGAAATGAGGAAGCACTCGCCATGCCGGAGCGTTGACGCAATAAAAGTTGCGCTTAGAAAGAAAAATAGTCGCGGCTAAGCAAGCGAACGCGACGCTGTTGACCACTTAAATAATTGACTCGGTTGCAAGAAAGCGAAACGACAACAACAACAACAGCAATTGCCATTGCTTTCTTTCATTACATATTTATTCATTTATTTGCTTACTTTTCACGCAGTCACAGCTGACAACAGCAACAACAAAACCGATAACAATAAGCACGTTAATTGCAGCCGAGTTGAGGTACAAATTGTCGTCTTACTTTCTACCAACAACAACAACGGCGCCGACAGCACATCCAGACCTATTGTCTACTTAATGCCGTCACAACAACTACAGCATGGTACATGGTTGTTTTTGCTATTGTTGTGACTAAGCTCGCGCTTAATATGGGCAAAATCACGGCACATTGACATTGAAATCGACATTTTCGCTAATTATGCGCTTGTACTGAGCACCACAATGTTGCCACATAGCTCAGCTTGTGTGTGAATGTGTGTGCTCACCGTTATTAGTTGTTGGTGATTTTGTCAAATAGTTACTTGCTTTTATTTATTTCGTTAGATTTTTTTATTTTCGCTTTGTGACGCGCTTTGTTGCATGCCGCCACCTTGACAGCTGGGCAGTTGCGCATTGTGCGCTCATGACGACAGCGATGAATGATAAAAGGAAGCAAATTGCCGTTGGAATTGTCCAGATAGCGGTATGAAATGCAGCGAAAAATCTCTCGAATAAAAATCATTAACGCGCTTTATTGCTTATGCGCGTACACACAAACACAAACAACATATGCCTGCCTATATATGTATATGCATATGTTTTAATATATTTCTTCGTGTGTGTGTGTGTTGAATTTGTCAGAGCAGTGCATTGCACTTTGTAATCAATTAACGCTCACGAATATTTTGATTGCTTTTCTGCTAATAGCAGCAGCGTTAGCAATGTTTTTGTTGTTGTTTTTATAGTTGTTGAAGGCGCATGCACCTTTCGTATTTGATGAATGTGAACGCACACGTCGCTGCATGCCAGGACCCAAGCCGGGCAGACAAATTGCCGGTCGAAGCCGCAGCCATGTGTAGTATGCCACCCAAGTTGTGGCAGGCAGCGTTGTTCGAGGAATGAATGAAATTTTTCGGGTTTTGGTATTAAAGTTTATTATAAAATAACAGCAGCTTTAAATCTAATATACCAAAAGTGATATGTGAATATTTGGGAAATGTATATACGTATGTAATTTTAAACTTTTTATACTCTTGCAATCTGCTTCTACAGAGTATAATAATTTTGTTCACTTAACGGTTGTATGTATCACATCACATCAAGTTAAGCGAGAGTTATGTATAGCATATATAAATGATCAGGATGAAGGTTCAAATTAATGTCCGGATGACTGTCTGTCAGTCTGTCCTTCCGTCTATCCGCCCGTTCAAGCTGTAACTTAAGTAAACATTTAGAGATCTTGATAAAAGCTAAATATGCGCCTTCCTTAGTAAGCAAGGGACACCTGTGGGAAAAAGTTTTGAAAAAGTAGGCGTTTCCCCGCCCTTCAACAAGTTTAATGCACATACAAGTATCTTCCAAACCACTTAGGCTACAACAACCAAATTTGCTGAGTACAAATCTTATAACAACTTCTACACACGACAGTATGAAAATGTAATCGGAAGATAAACTCGCTCACTCCCCATATAACGGTACTATTAAAAACTAATAAAAGCGCGATAAATCAATAACTAAACACGCCAGAGACATTAAATTTTACCAGCAAGATGGTATGAAAGAGCTTTATGCGATCCGGTGTGAAAATTGAACGATGGGCGTGGAACCGCCCACTTTTTGGTAAAATCCCATATCTCGGAACTCGAACAAACCAATTTCGACAAATTTAGTACGTGACTTTAACGGTATTAAACTTTGCACGAATAATATCTTTAGTGCGTGCCATCTTATGCCCAAAAATTGTTTAAATGCAATGAAAACTTTTCAATGCCCTTGGTACCGAGTATGTGGACCCCAGTATCTATAGTTGACTTTTGTTCGAAAATATCGGTCAATGTGTAAGATATGTAATAGAAATTCAACCAGAATCCTTTTCCTGTAGTGGTAATTCTGTGTATCCAAAATGGAGGAAATCGGGTCAGTACTTCCCAGGGCCCCCATATACCTAATATAAAGATTTTAGAACTTCCTATTGGCTTTTGACAATATTTGAGTTATCTCAATGAGAATTTCAGAACGTATTTGACTCATAACAGTATATCATTGTGCCCAAAATGGATATAACTGGACGAAAACTTGAACTAGCCCCCATATAACCATTACCAGAATTTTCAAACGTCCGACTGATTTTGTATAATGACTATGTATAATGAGTTTGGTTTTTCTAAAAAATTTCATGCCGACTACATATGTACATAGGCCAGTGTATAAGTTATATACGGTGTATGTATATATAAAACTGCTTCGATTTCGATCCCCTGGTTGACATTTTACATCTTAAGGTATTTCCCTGGCTTTGATTCTTGCAAGTTGCGAGAGTATAAAATGTTCAGTTGCACCTGAACGTAGCCCTTGCTAACTTGTTTTAACATATCTTTATTAATTGAACCTGCTATAATAATTAAAACCTAATTATATTAAAAACTAAACACTCCTGCCGTTATAATTACTACTAAAACTAACAGTAAATTTCTACAATGACAATTATAGCTAAAATTACAACAATATATTAAAGCAATTCGAATTAACCTTTTCGATATAATTACAGCTATTATTGCAATTACTATTAAAATCTCCATAACATTTAGTAATGAAATTAGATTCCACTAATTGAATGGTGTGCTAGTCTTTAAAACAGCTTGAGAAAAAAGCTTAACATTTTTTCCGCACGCTGAAATGTAGGCAATATTCCATTAATTGAATTTTCTTTAAAAAAAATTATGAAAAAATTGCACTGGCTTACTTTTTGGAATTGTACATGTTTTTTTACCCGCCAAAATTTGGGCAAAATTTTGTTATGGGCTCTTTTTTTGCTTTCACTAAGTAGAAAGCAAAAACTGTTGCCTACATTTCAGCGCGTGACTAAAATAACTTAACCCTAATAAGGAAAAAGCACGTCGGATTCGATTAAATTTTCGAAAAGGTCACTGTGTTTCACAAAATAAGAGAAGTTTAAAAATCAACAGTTGTATAAATCTACTTCCATATTAAACATGCCTAGCCGCCTGGTCACAATGCAATCGCTCGAAATGTAAAGTCGATGAGCTTGGAAGAAAGGGCGACATGTAGGTATCTGTAGTGTCCAAGTGACATTACTCGTAGCCTCACGAATATTAGCCTGTTTACATAACCTAGCTAACCTAACCCTAGCTATATACTACTAATAATAATAATTTATCATCCTGGTGAGGTGCCTAGCATCAAAATTTATATAGGCAATAGAAAACAGACATTCTCTCAACACTTAAATGAAATTGTTACTCAAATTTTATATATGTATATCTAGCCACTATAAGAACTTTGTGCCTAATTAGAAGTATATTCGGTTGTTCATGATGGCTAAAGAGCAGAAAAATTAGTCCGTATTATAAAAAAATTCCCACTCTACTTTCAAAATCCGTTATAAAACGAGCTTTTGAAACGGCTGTCGCAGACCTAAGAAATGATACCGGTCTTTGCAAAAAAAATCCTATGGTATTTAAAAACTACTCATACAGAAAGGCCTGCATTAATCATTTTAAAAGTTTCGTGCCAGAAGTATGGGTAATTTATCAAATCTATATAAATTTGTTGGTTTTAAGGGCTTGAGCTGTACGGATAGAATATGGAATGAAAAAACAAAAACACTTATGGTATTTACATATATTTTTTACATTAACACCTCCAAACAGTTCAAAAATATTAACAAAACAAATGCATTTTTGTTTTTTAAATATACTTCTTAACTACCAAATCAAACGACTTGTAAACATCCGTTATAAATAAAAACCCATGAAGTGACTCAAATTAAAGAATAAGCCACGCTTAAAGCTGTTATTGCGAATTCGAAGCAAGAAAACAAATGTGACGAATTTGTGAACTAGCACATGCGCCTTGGAACTCTTCGCAATTTAAGCAGAAACAGAAGACTTAAGTAACGGCTTCGCCAGCGGCAACTTCGGGCAATTACTGCAATTAATGACTAATGCATGCAAGAACAAAGTTTTATGAGTGTCTTTAAAAGCAAACGTTTTTCTTAGAGGAATTGAAGGCTAAATTTTGTGTGACCAAAATTCAAAAATATTCTTTGAAGATAAAATTTAACTACGAAAACAGCATGCAAGGCCTTCCAGGAATACGCTACATGATTTTATATTCTAACTCCACGCAAATTTGTGATTCCTATTCCACAAAATTTAATAAAAAATCATATTTTCTCTAGCAACAAATCTTGAAATCAAAGCTTTATGAAAATAATTTTTTTATGATTTTGTCCTAAATGAAGGAAAAATTGATTTTTAATAATACCTTGCGCAGCGGACATTTATTGTAAGTAAAATTAGAGCAGTAAATTAAATGTGGCCGCCGGCGCAGCGACATGAGCGAACACGAACTCGCTTCCTTGCCACAATGTGTGCCGCTGAATTGGAAAAAAAGCATGACAATAAAGCAAAATGCTGCGCATGCGCGCATATTAGCCAAAACCCTATAATTATCTAAGACAAGGCAAAGCCGGTAAACGCAAAAACAGAAAAAATAACGCGGTTAACCGTTTATTGAAGCGAACAAATTGTAACCGTTTCTTGTGCTCGATTTCTTATAAGCTACCAAGTTTGTGCGCGATTTAAAAAAATATTGAAATTTTTACTGAAATTCTCATTTATATGAAAAATGTTATTATGGTATCAGTAAATAGTAGGTCGAAAAGCTACAAGAAGTTGTGATTGGAATTTAATTCTTTCAGTATTTACTTTTTCAGTATATGATTTTTGCTTAAGTGCATATTAGAGCAATAGGTGGCAACCTTACCTCAGTTCGACTTAAGTTTCTAGAAGAATTTAATAAATGTTTTATTTTAAAGGCTTTTACTTTAAATATTTGGTGATTAGATGATAATTATGCAAGAGTGTTGCCACCCATTTATAATTTTTTGCATGCTGCCAACCCCTTTTTAAGTTTTTGGCGTATGAAAATATTATACACTTAAACATGCTTTTTACAGCACATTTTTTTTTATTTTTATTAATTTTGTTTTTTATGTCAGATGGTGTATATTTTGATACACTACCAATTGCTTACCTAACTTTTGAACATTATTTATCGAGCTATATTCGTCTTCTCAAATCATCTTCTCAAATGAGGAAAGTTCTCTGAATACTACTCACTTGGGAGTGGCCAGAAAGGATTCTTTTACACATGGGTCAAGCAGCTCACGACTTCCGATCTTAGACCAAGTATCCTCTCTGTAGCCAAAGACATTCGTTTGAAGGTAAGCCAAAGTGAGAAGGCGAACCATTCCTTCATCGGATAGTGCGCTTGGTTTAGGTCAGGTAAAAAACGCCCCTAATGAAAACGAAACAACAGCCTAGGACAAGAGACGACCATGGCAAACGCATTACAAGGACAAAGGCTTAAAGAGCGCAAATTCGGTGTCGGATTAGTTGAAGCAAAACGTCGCCGAGCATTAACACCGATGAATGAACGTCTAGCCAAAATCCGCATCAAAGCGAAGTGTTTAACATATCGCTGATTTGCTATCTAGTTGCAGCCAAGATACGCACTCGCCTCTGTGCAGCTAAAAACGCACATTAACAAACACTGGGAAGGTGCTAAATATTTTGGACTAAGTGGGCAACTGTGAAGTAAAATCCTCTCTCGACGAACAAAAATCATACTCTATAAATCACTCATTATTCCCGTTCTGCTATATGGTGCAGAGGCTTGGACGATAACAACAACCGGCGTTGCGAGTTTTCGAGAGAAAAGTTCTGGGAAAGATTTATGGTCCTTTGCGCGTTGGCCACGGCGAATATCGCATTCGATGGAACGATAAGCTGTATGAGATATACGACGACATTGACATAGCTCATCGAGTTAAGAGACAGCGGCTGCGCTGGCTAGATCATGTCATCCGAATTTATGGAAGCATTCCAACTCTATGAGCATTCGACGCAGTACCCGCCGAGGGAAGCAGAGAAAGAGAAAGACCTCCACTCCAAAAAGGAAGAACGACTGGCGCGCTGTTGTAATCTTGGCTATAAGCGCATATTAATTTATAAACAAAAATTTCTCAAGCAGTAGCAATCATACACAGCTTTCAAGTGAAGGTGTTCTGAGTTACATATACACTTGTTCTTGAGTTCTGATTATAAATCCTACATGTTTTAAAACTTAGTTTCAAACAAAAGCATAAATTGAGTGAAATTATAAGTTTGATTAAATTTTTTTAAGCAAACAGCTCGGAATCTCGCCTCCCCCTCACCTGCTGATCCATCATCGAATTATGACAGTCAACGAAGGCAACTCAAATCAACCGCTGGTGACGGTAATGCAGCGATGATTTTTTAAGCGCATTTGTCACGAATAAAAGGCTGACAAGCAGCTTACCAACACGTGCACACATCTACACATACATACACACAAACACAGCAACACTTACTAACTGTAGCATTTTGCATAAACGTTTCGAACAGGCGAATGAGAGATAATTCAAGAAAAATATTTTAATCTATGGTATATATGTACATAGGTACCAACGGTAAGCTAGGAGTGCCTTAATGTGCAACACAGCAACAACACAGAAACGACGCCAATTTAATTGGTTTACAGTTTAATAAAAAGAATTATGACAAATAAAGAATTGCTGTGAAAGAAAAAAACCGCAGAAATTGTAACAAAGTGTGGCAAATGGAAATAAACTGTCACGATTGCAAATTAAAAGCGGCAGCAAACAAGCTATAACAACAACAACAAGCACAGTAATAACGGCTAAGATTTATGGCCGAAAATAGAAACAATAAATAATTCCTTTTCTCACCAGTCACAATTGTTCTAGGTTTTGCGCGCGACAAAGTTCTCACAGCAGCGCAAACACATACACACTCACACCTAAACACACACACACATACAGCGCAATCAGCGGAAAAGCGCTAAATATAGTGTGGTAGTTAGTGGGGCACCGAGCCGCGCGCTGTCGGTAGCGGGTGGTCGGTCCAGTGAGCAGTAACTGCAGCTACCGCTGCCATTTTAGGTAGCACACAACAACAACGCCAACACCAACACCAACAATATGCTGCTACAAGTACTTAATGCCACAATGACGACAATCACAGCGAGATGACGGCGACGACGACGCGCCGATGGCTTGCACAGCGCGAGATGGCGAGCGTCGATGGCGACATTGCCACAGTTTAAGTTCAACAGCAGCAACAACACGCCGCTGCACACATGTGTATGTACTCGCGACACGGGCTCTGCGGCGATCTAAGGCGCGCACTCGGCCGATTTGCAGTTTCGGTTTCATTTATTTGGAAAAATCTGATTGTAAATCTTGGCATTGTTGAGCGTTTACTGGCGGCTTAGATTTATTTTGTCGCATTTGACTTAGTGTTCGTATCTTGGCTCTCGCCCTCCTTCCTTTATTCGGGGTTAATAACTTGTGCTCGATACCCTAAAGGTTATGTTGCTACTCAGGAAAAAAATTTATAAAAATGAGTTATGACAATTTATGAAGTTCGCTTTTGGAAAAAAGCGCAATTTCCGCACAGCAAGTAGTTCACACATACGTATACATATATACGTGTGTACTTATGTATGCAAGTATATATACAAATATGTTGGTTGGAAGGCAACGTTGTGGCAGGGTTTCGGGTGACAAAGCCACTGGTCACGCGCGAGACTCACACAATTGGCAGCTACTATTGCTGCTACAGTTTTTCACGGTGCCGTTGTGATGAGGGCACAGTAGAGTAGTTTTTGAAAAATTAATGAAAATATGTTTCGAAATCCTCTAATTTGTGAAAAATTTGAGAGCTTAGCACTCAATCTTCACATGGCTATTTAAAATAATTCCAAATATAGTCTTAGCCTTCTAAACGCCTAAAATCTTGCAAAAAATTATATAATATTTTTTTTTTAAATTCAAATTTTTTGAACTTTTGTTTAATATTTTTTTTTAAGTTTTAAATTTTTTTTTTTAAATTTAAGGTGCCATCACCAAAGAACAAAATCCAAAATAAAGTTTTCATTTTTTTTCCAAAAAAAATTACAAAAAAATTTTATATTTTTTCAAAACAAATCCAACATTTTTTTTAGTTTTCAACTTCACTCACAATATTGGCTCATCAATTTAGCTGTCTTGGGTGTAAGTTGATGATTCGACACGCGCAAACCAAGCCGCAGAATAGAATACAAAATGAACTTCCAATAGAGCACCCAAACAAGAGGCTTGTCGACGAAATACAAAAAATTCATCGTTTAGCAACAGCAATCGCCGTTTTTGATGTCACAGGACTTTGCCGCTCCATAAAGTATCTACAGTACGAATCATGGGCCAAGTGGAACAATAAAAGGAAGTTCGTTGACGTAGCAAAATAAAGGTTCTATGAAAATCCAACCAGATTCACTTGAAAATCGAAATTATCATAAATTATTTATTCTTATTAAAAGTAAATATTCCGTCTATCACTTTGTGATCAATATATTTTAGAAAGTTGCGTGAGAGATTTCCGTTTCTGAACGATTTTCTTTACTGACTTTAAGAACAATGTCTTAAGAAAAACAAATTTTAGGGTCTAGGAGGTTACACAAGTTAGAAAGTTCTTACAAAAGCTGATTTTGCTGAAACCTTTTACCCGGTAAACATAACCGATGTGGCTATTCGGCTTTACTATTTCAACCCACAAAAAAATTTCTAAAAGAAAAGATTCATACCTTCGACATATGTTTACAACGGAAAAAGCTTCCGAGAAAGTATTAATATAGAGTGAAGATAGGCTATAAGAGAATTTTTAAACATTCAAATATGACTATCTTCCAAATATATGAGAACGAAGTGATATATATTTAATGAGACCACCGACAGAAATCACGGCTAGTCACAGAAGACTACTTACAAATTACAAAAGTTTTGAACACTGTGCAAAAGTATATATTTGATATTGCATATATCTGTATATATTTGCGTCCCATTACACATAAATACTGCTAACGTGTCCATATATGGCGGACCCGGCACCATTTAGTTGGGTGCGGTGCAATTAAAGATATTACCAAGCGCAAGCAAATCATTTCAATCGCATTTTTGTCAATAATTTGGTAACAGCATACACACATATACGTATATATCGGTGTGGCTAAAGCGACGATAAACAATTTTGTCTAATGAAAAGTATATAAATAAATTCAAAGCACACAAAATATTACGTTTCGCGTGATTAATGCAATGAGCAGCTAATATACAACACCTTCAGTGTCACCAAGCAAACAGAAAACACACACACACATGCAAACACAAACATTGGTATGCGCATGCGCAAGCGCCACCTCAAGTATTTATACGTCTGGTAATTTATTAAATTTGCGCCAACTTTCATTTTCACCCAAATCAAATAAACTTGAGAAAATATACAACAACAACACAAACAGAAATGAAAATAATAACAACCAAGAATCGCACAAAGTAATCGAAAGCAGTGATCGATAAAGCAAAACGGTTGAAAAAACACCAAATTGAAATAAATACAAGTCATGATAATCAAAATAAAACCGTTAACGAATTCGCAATGTCAGCGCATTAATAGAAACATCAATTGCCAAGCGCCATCAACTTGTACTTGAGCACGCTGCACGAACGCACGAGTGTTGGCACGACACCCAGTCGGCATATGTATGCATGTGTTTGTATGTGTGCGCGTCTGCGCGGTGGCTGCGTGCCCACATTTTGATAAGATTTCACTCAAATCAAGCGCAACGTCACTCCCATCCGTTGTAGTGGCGCAGTTGTTGTTGTTGCGGTGACACTGGGTAAACTGGTCGCCAGACTGCGAGCCACACAGCACTGGCGCTGTCCGTCCGCCGGCCTGCCTGGCTGACCACACTGCCGCAGTCAACACATCACCCAGAAGACCGATCGACTCGTGTGTCATATTTTAACATTTTTCATATGCGGACATGCCAAACATACACACGCATGGACATATGTGCTCACACGCACACATATGTATATGCAAAAATGTATTGATGATCATATTGAAGTGACTACATTTACCACGTCATTTCGCCACCGCCGAATCCTACCAAGTCAGTCAGTCAGTCAGTGTGACGCGCATGTGTAGACCCAGCAGAGCGAGTAGACTGAGGGGTAAAAACAAATTTTAAAATTGTGACATTTAGAAATAAGAAGTCGTAAACTTGAAACCCGCAAACGGCAAACAAGTAACAGCACTTGCTCCATTAGTTAGCTGCCGGGTTTTGAGAGACGCTTCCAGTTACTAAGATGGCAGCGCTACCGTGATCAAGCTCTGAGAAATTGCGAGGCTGCTGACTATTCCGCCTGCAGGTCTGCTCTTTTAAACTAACTATCCAATTGAATTTTTAACTAGCGACAGTATATATACAATTATAAATTCACAAACGATACAAACATATGTATGTATGTACGCTTATCTTAGGGTGGGACAAATGTTTGTCATTGCAACCCAAATGACAGTCAAAATAAAGACTGAATAAGGATTCGTCATCATATTGTATTATGAAAAACATTCATCAAATGGGTTTCATGACTTTTCTTAGCAACGTAGTGCAGCTATAGGTCGTCCTTAAAGTGGACTGATTTCTAAATGTCTAATTAGAGGAGTCATCACAAGAGCCAACGAAATATAATTTAGAGTCGATTATCATCCTGGTTAAGGTCACAAGTCTTGTCGGGGAACAGAGTTCAACTAACAAATGTGGAGAATCCAATGAAGGAGAATTTTCCGAAGTTGCGTTCGTGCTTTGACAAAGTCACAAAAGCTTTTTAGAATAAAAAAGAAACGCGTTATTCCAGATCAAAAATATAATCACGGATTTTCCAATAAGATCGCTACAAAATTGCCATTATGTATGGAACTTGATTTCTTGTGCATGGCCACCAAGGGCACGCTTGCAGAAGTCCAGACGGTTTTTAAGCATACATCGACCGATACTGCTGCAATTTCAGGTTCGATATTCGTACGTTTCGACATTCGTGGAAGAAATACGACCCAATGACGGCGCCGGTCCATAAACAGCACCAAACCGTAATATTTTCGGGATGCAATGGTGACTCATGGAGTACGTGTGAATTGCTTCCTAACCAATAACGCTTATTTTTTTTATTGACCAAGCCATTCAACCAGAAATGAGCCTCATCGCTGAAGATTAGTTTTCGATGAAAATCCCTAACATTTTCAAGTTGTTGATTAGCCCAATTCACGAACGTACGACGATTCTGGTGGTCAAAAGGCTTCAGTTCTTGCGTCAATTTGATCTTGTAAGGATGTAGGCCAAGATCTTTTCGTAAAACTCGGCACAACGATGTCACAGAGATGCGCAATGCTTGAGAATGACGTATGAGAGACTGATTTGGGTCTTCCCCTATTAATGCGCTAGCGGCTGCAATATTCTCGACACTACGGGCACTTTTTTGTCTCACTGGCACGGAAACGTTTTGTACTGATTTTTCGACTAGACGCTCAATTGTTGATCTGACCGACCGAGTATGAGGACCGTAAATTGGACGTAGGACTCTTAAAGTTGAGGCCACTGACTCCGAATTCCGGTAACAAGTTTTCATAATTTCGACTGGTTGTTGGATCGTATATCTTTCCATGATGAAATCGCAAACCTTATTGAAGAGAAATGTCAAAAGCGGAAAAAATAGCATCGTTTGCTGTCCCTATAAATGAAGAGACTTCATATCAACAACTCCTTAAAAAATTAAATAGTTACAACAATTATAATAACAAATAAACTAATTAAAATACATTACCACATTCTCCCAACACTTACTGAGAATTTCAAATTAAAAAGACAAAAAGAAATATTTCACCAACAATTATTCTCACAAGTTTATATTTACTTCGAAATTACAGCGCACTAATCACCCCACCCTAATCCATACACACACATAATTAACCATGATGCGAATAAGAAGTAGCTGTCTCCATTTGCTTTCAAATCAATCGATGATATCTTCACCAATTTAAGCTCAAACTCAATTTACAACTTTGTTGTTTCTGACACCACTTGCCACCGCTTCGCACTGCCGCGCAGTCAACCAGTTGCACTGTGGTGTTGTTGTGCTGTCCACCTTTCAGTGCGCGAGCGCGTGTGTGTGTCGTCGTCGTCAATGAGATTTGCGTAAAATCGAAAGTTTCACACTTCATAATTGATTATGGAATTGAGTGGTGCGCTGAGGTGATGTCAAGGCGCGACGGCCACACCGACACATGTCTGCAACCACAAACACACACTTACACTAATGCATGTCGCGATAAAAATGAGAAATTGCTTGCTTCACTTAAAAGCGCCTCTAAATTGGCCCAATCAGCCATTTAATTGTGGGTCATGCGCAAATATTTATCAATTATCTGGATTTTCGGTTTCGAAGACCGGCCCCAGCTGGCTCGCAACAGCTCAATCAGCGCATTTGTTACACTAAGTGGTATTAAGTCTTAAGTTGATGCGCGTGACGCATAAGCCACACAAACATACATATTGACGCGATTGGCGGGCAACTCTCGGATTGATTGATTCGGAAAGACAATAATTTGATTTTTAATCGCTATTTTTAAGGCTATTATACGCGGATAATAACGACAGTTTAATTGCGACGACCAGCGACAGCTTATTCTTCACTTAAGGCGCTACTTTGTTCGGGGTATGATATTTCAAGTGCGAAAATTTGTTATTTTTATTGATTAGGCTGCAAACGGGAGCTGCTAGTTATGCCAGTCATTTTTGAATAAATAGAAGATATATTTTAATATAAGCACTTTTTGATCTATTTTAATCCATATAGCTCAGTAGATTTGGGATACAAATTTTTTAACTGCTTATTCCACTTTGGTTTAAGGTCCGGAATAAAGACTTTCATTAAATATTTCTTCCTTCGACGTGAACTTGAAAAGATCTGTTTAAATCAAAAAAGAAGTGGTCAAAGGGTTCTTGAAGGGAGGATAGGTATGCCCCGAGGAGCATACATTAATAATTCCATTGAAAATAACCAAGGCTCCAGCCCAGATAACCGTCCTCAGAATGGAACTCAGTAGGAAAACATATTGAGGCGCGTTCTTGCATCTAAATCTTTTTAAGGCAGCAATATAGGAAAAATCAGAATTTTTGCTAAATACTTAAACGGCAAGCAATCAATAATAAAGCATCGACAATGCGAAAACTGGAGAAAAACTAAAAAAAATTAATATTTATTTCTAATCTATCTATCATATCGATTATTTTAAGCCATTAATGAAAGTTATTGAGATACATAAAAACTACGAAGTATTTCAAGAATAATTCAAAAGAAGACAGTAACGGAATAAAACGGTTTGCTTTCAACGGAAAACGATTCTTTCTACTTACGTTGTATGATACTTATAAACTACATTCAAGGCTACCAAGGGTTGCTTAATACGGAAAAAATGTATTGTAAGAATCTATATTGACTTTGATCAGTCAGATTGTATGGCAGCTATATGCTATAGTTGTCCGATCTGAGAAATTTTTTCGTAGATTGTAGTGTTGCCTTTGGCCGCAAGCTATGCCAAATTTCGTGCAGAGGTCTTGTCGAATAAAAAAGTTTTCCATAGAATAACTTAATTTAATCTTAATAACTTAATTTAATTTCCATAAAATGGCAGCTATGTGATATAGTAATCTGATATCGACAAATCCGACAAATAAGCAGCTTCTTGAAGAGAAAAGGACGTTTACAAAAATTCAAATCGATTTGTCAATAACTGATGGATTAGTTCGCGTATATACCATAGATACAGACAGGCGGACATGGCTAAATCAGCACAGCTCATCGCGTTGATCATTTATATATCTACCTTTAGGGTCTACAACGTTTCTTTAAGGGCACTACAACCTTAATGGTAAACTTAATACTGTTCAAAAAAAAAAAACAATTTATTTTTGCTCAAAATAAAAGTGTGTTTAAATATGAAGCTTAAACATGTAAAATAGCACCTAACTTTTAATTTATTGCATTTCATGAATAATCTGATAATAAACGCAACTTCTTCACAGCTAATTTGATTTTCTTTAACAAATTATTATTTTTTTTTGACAAATAAATCTTTTATTAAATATAATAAATTAAACTAAATAAAAAATTAATGTTTTTTTCTTAATTTTATACATCAAGAAACCCTAAATTTATTTTAATTTAATTAAAATATCAACTAACGAAGGTTTTTTTTAAAAAAAAAGCAATTCTTTTTCGCTACACATCGCACTACTGCTGTCTATTTCATTAACGAGTTCGTTGCTTAAGTCTTTTGTACTGCAGTGCACAAATGCCGAAATTGTCTCAGAAACAAAACTAAAAACTGACACACGTAATTACACGTACACAAAAAACCGCAATTGTAAGCGGAGAATACGCTTCCGCATTTCAAGGTCAAACCACGTGCCACAACCAGCAGTCAAAAGTCAAAAATGATGTGCGTTTATGCAACAACGGCCAAGCACTTGGCGCGGCAAAGAACGGCAACAAGCGAATTCCAAACTAAGCAAAATAATATAAGAAAAAAAAGAAAAACACTAGATAAAACCAAAAAAAAAATAAACAATATTTAAGAGACAGACATAACAAGCAATAACCAAAGCAATCAAAACGCGCACACATATGTACACACTAGCAAACGGAAAAAATTAATTTCACACGGAGATTTGTGTATTTTAACGCTTGTTTGAGCTTCTTTTTGTTTTTAATAATTTTATTTCGTATTTTCGTTTATTTTTTCGTTTCATTTTTCCCTCGTCTTTATTGCGTTTGCATGCAATGCAGTGCAAATATTCGTGTTTAGTGTACATTTAAATGCATTTATTGCTGGCATGCGGGACCAGAGGTCGCGAGAGAAAATTGCCTGCACGCCCGACCGCAGCGGCTGCAATTGGCAAACCGCAAGCCACGCAAAATAACGGCCGCGTGAGCTGACCAATCAACTATATGTGAGTGCATGTGTTTGTTGTTGTTTAGGAAATGAGTTATAAAATTAATTTCCTTACTTTTTATTTGCCATAAATTGGCTTCTTTTGGATTAGTTATGTTCACAAACATATTTAGTTGTAATTATTTCTTGGAGCTTGTACAATTTTTGCCATAAATGCATGTACCTTAAAGCGGATTCATTTACATGCAGCGAAAAAACGGGAAAATCGAGTATGCCGAAATTTTCTACGCAACATTCTGAACAACTTTGCTGAATTGACTATGGGTCTAAAACAGTTTTCTAGCGATTTTAGAGACGAAGTGGCAGGTGGTTTACAAAGAACCCACCAATACTCGGAATGGGTTTTACTAGATTCTATTTAAAAAAATCTTTAAATTATCGATATGGAATTATCGGCCCAAGGACATTCTCTGCTTTCTTTAGACGCCAGTGTATATGTGTATATACATATATATAACTGCTGCTATCCACAAACTCTCTGACAGACTGCTGAGAATCGGTTTCCCCTCGCGGCTTACTGGATCTTCGTACACCAACCATTTATTGTCGACACTGCTTTCATGAAATGCCACTTATAAGCCTATCTACATTCTTACATATGCATCTTTTCTCTGATAATACAGCAATTTTCGACAACAATGTTTTTCGAAATCAAAAACACAAAGAAGAACCGAGCTCTTCCACAATGAAGGAGCAATGACATAAATCATGCTATTAAATCACAAATTACGGTTCATTATATCAATTAAGTGCCGAAACAGTTAAGATGTGGACCTTAAGTTCACTCGTCTCGCCCACAATGACGGCAGGACTACGCTACTCGCTAAGTACTCACATGCACTCACGCACACATACATGCGCATACACGCAATTAAAGTTAGCATGTTAAACTTTCACAAATTCAAGAAACGCTACAACAACAATAACAACAACATCAGCTACATTTCGATTAATATGCCGCACATTTTAATTGGAGACGCCACAAAGCCAAGTTGCAGCGTAAAATGCTGAACACATGGTTGCTATTTCACAACGGTTTTGGCTGTGGCTGTGCTTGTTGTGCGCACGGACGTTCTGGGTGGGCCCGGTAAGCGGTACCTTTCGAAAAACGGGTCGCCATCAACCACCAGAAACCAGCCACCAGCCACCAGCGCGGTAATTGCCAAATGAAGTGCATGAACGTGCGCAGACGCATGTGCACTTGTTGCACGCCTGTCGTTGCATATGTACACCGGCATTATGTATAATTAAGTTGCAGCGACAGGTGGCAAGTGGCAGTGGGGCGGGCCAACAGGCGGCAGTTGAATGTTTTCACTTCATTTTTGACATGGCAAAAACCAAAACGTTGTCTTTTATGATTTGTGATTGCGTTCCATAACTTTACCAGATCGCTGGCGTGCCAAGCTACTTGATTTCATTTTGAAGCGAAGAAAGTATGACACACGGAAATCGTTTATGACAAACAGATGATTTTGCTACATTTTCTCTTAATATACAATATTTTGTGTTACTTATTTATAAAGCCCGCGTACATTTCGCATTTCCTCACAAACATTTCCAAATATTTTACAAATTACTGCTACATATTTCATAAGACATTTGAGAATTGCGGAATTTAATAGGTAAATTAATGAAATTATAAATAAAAGCGTAATTATGGTTATTGCAATTGAAATACTAGTTGCTGTGAGCAAAAAATAGTAAGACTTTGTTCATAGTTTTAAAATTCTTAATTTAAAGTAAAGTAATCCTCCTTGGCCCCAATACACTTGTTCCCAGGTTTTTTTTTTAAATTTTAACAATAGTTGTTAAAGTCAATTTTAGGATTAGCTTTCAATGAGCGTAGTAATTCACGTTCAGTGTCTTCAATTGATTCGAAACGGTTTCCCCGAAGCGGTCGTTTGAGTTTGCTGAATGGTCAGAAGTCACACAGAGCTAAATCCGCCGAATACCGTGGCTGTGGTACGATATTGGCGAGAAATTCATATCGTGGTGCAAAACCAAGAGATGTCGGCCCATAATTCCGACCTCTTTTTACGAAGCGTTCGTGTATTCTCACATACAGTAGTACCTGCAGTATTCACAGTTTGACCGGTCCGAAGATCTTCGGGATGCACCACACCTCGATAATCGAAGAAAACTGCCAACATAACTTTGATTTTTGATCTGCTTTGACGTGGTTTTTTTGGTTTCGACTCACCTTTATCACGATATTCGGCTGATTTATATTTCCGGGACGTTAGCATAAATCCAAGAGTCATCATAATAACACGTTTCATGATTTCCTGGTATTCGGAGACGTTAATGCGACGTTGTTTTTGGAAAAAATTGAGCACTGATCTTTCGGATATTCCAACGATGCAAGTAAGATCTCTGACTGTTAATCGTTGATTCTCAAGCACCAATTCGCTTATTTTATTGACGGGTTGATCATCAGTTGATGTTGATGGTCGTCCTGGACATTTATTATTCATATTTTGCAAAAATTAAATCTTGCTAATAAAATTTAAGCTCAAAAAATTGTTAATCTTGCTAAATGAAATCAAATCGACTTGAAATTGGCCGCGTAAAAACCGAATTAGGTGTATATAAGAACTGCTCCATACTACAATCGGTTCTATACCATCAAGAAATAGTAGTTCTTACTGGTCATTGCTCAATATTGGATTTGTTGGACGCTAACTGTCAAAGTATTATGGAAGAGGCTGAGGTGGAAAATCCCGGCACTTTCTTCTCCATTGTTCAGCTCTTTGCAAGGCGAAGGTTAAAGCAACTCGGGACTCATATCTTCGGTGTACTCGGCGAAATAGCGGTCTTAATAAATTTGTGGCAGGCCAAAAGCGCTTTGTCGATTTTTTGATCGTTTTTTCGATAAATACTTTAGAGTGTTTGGATATCACGTGAGTTTAGTTAGAGTTATTAGGCAAATTCACGTTCTCCGAAAAAAATGTTCCATGAAAAATCATTTTCACAGCTGAGGCACATTTCTGGTTTAATGACTTCGTCCACAAAGAAAATTTTCGCTATTGGAGTGAGTTAAGTTTAAGTCAAGATTTAAGCACTAGGGGTATGTTAAACCAAAGGTTTACACCAATCAACCAGCAACACTCGAGGAGCTGAAAGACAACATTCAGCGAGACGGATATACAGATGTAGATATGCAAACGCAGCCGTGGTGGTCATTTCGCCGAGATTTGTTCAAACCATGAATGGCATAAAATTGTCTGCATGGAAAAAACAGAAACCGTTTTGAGTAAATTTGAGTGTTTTATTGCATTTTAACATCACGTCGTTCTTTTTGGTATATCCTATATTTCTGCAGCTGGCGATACTTAAGCCCTCATTAAGCAGGTTGCGCTCCCGAGGAACCGTTTAATAACTCGGTGAATTTAATAAAATTCCTAAATTTTGTTCACTCAAATTCCTAGAAAATATTCCAACCGGTTGAAATCTGAAGAGGAAGAGATCGCAATAATAAAATTCTCAGCACATGAACTGCCTGCTATCGATTCGACTTTACCAAGTTTCGGAAGATAAAATCACGGAAGAAGACTTCTTATTTCTTAATTTCTTTTGCTAAATTTCTGCTGAAATTTTGCTCACCACTGTATCAACTTTGCACTATCAGCATCAAAAAGAGTAAACAAGTTCATTTATTCACATACTTTTTTCCTGCATATTCATTACCATGAGTTAAATACTCGCTCGCTTATTTCGTGCATTACACCATCAATCGGCGCCTTAAAGAAGAGAAATTTAACGGTGTAGGGCAAGAAGACGATGTGCTTAAATGTAAGCAGCAAATCAAATATGTTAATGTGCCAAAAAGTACGAATTAAGATTTTTCTTGTTTTCACAACGCACTCGCCAAACGGCTGGCCGGTTGGCCGGATGGCACGCTGTGGGCATATTTCACACATGCGCACTGAATAACCACCGATCAGTCGTAAGATAAATACAGTCATGCCCAGTGGCGATTGCTTGATCAATGGGCATCGTTAACTCCGCAAAAATTACTTGAAAAAATCGAAACGAAAAAAATCCCAAAAAAAACGAAAAAAATCAAAGAAGAGGCGGTGCGCAAACGCATGCAGTAAGAGCGCCATAGACGTTCGACGGGAAGTGAGTGAAAAGAATGTGCGCCGAAGATGCAGCCACGGCAGTGAGCAACAGGTTGCCGCAGCAACAACACCTCAATGAAGCTGCCGGCAACGCGCGGTTCCCAGCCACCGAAACAATGACGAGAAGTAATAAAAAAGAAACACAAATAACAACAACAGCAAATGAAAAAACGCGAAGAAGCCGCACTGGCCGGGAAGACCGTCGCCGGCCACGCTGGTCAGCCGGCACGCATTGATTGTGCGATAAAAACGCAACGTTTGGGCTTTTCTGCTGGCGCCGCTGCCGTTGCTTTCGTACGCGCGCGGCACAGTTGGTGCGCTGGAATTCTGATCAGCGGCGATTGTCAGCATGAAATATTTATAAAAGTTACCGTTTAAAAGTTACCATTTTGACCTTTCTTTGCTCATTTCGCCAGCGTTGCGCGCGTTGCTGTAATCATTGCGGCTTGGCACTGCGAAAGCAGACGACTTTCGATTTCATTTTCACTTTCGTTGCATGCAACCGCCACCGCTGCTGCTGCTGCTTCTTGTTCCGCCACTTCTAGAGCCAGAAATATGCCGCTGTGCGGCGCATATCAGGTGATTTCTTTCACTTTTCACCGCCACTCAATTCATCTTTTCTGGTCGCCGTTCAAACTTTGATGTTTTCACTTTTCTTGCTGCTCCCATCACACACACACACATACATACACATGGCGCAAATCGTTCACACACCGTCTGTCGCCTGTCAGCCTTACACACAAGAAATCGCGACTTTTGTTTGTGATGATTTGGCCTTTTGCTGTTGTTGTTGTTGCTTGTTAAGCTTCTTTTACTTTATTTCAATTTGTTTGTGTTTTTATTATTTGTTGCACTTCTTTCAATTCTTACCGAAATGGTAAAACTCATTTCAATAAGTGAAAACGGCGCAATGCCCAAATGCAGCGGCGGCAACGGCAACGGCAGCGGCAGCGTGGAATTGTCATCAAATGCCTTCGAATGCTGACAATAATACACCACATGCACTCACACACACACATACACGCAAACATATGGGCATGCACCACGTGCAGTTTGGCGCTTACAAATAGCAAATGTCACGTCACCATGTGTGTGTGTGGGTGTGTGTGCGATTGCTTTATATTTGCTGCCTCAAATGCTAAGACCCCTCTGTCGTTTTAGGTGTGTGCGTGTGTGTGTGTGTGTGACTAAACTTTATTTTACATATGAGCACACGAGACAGAGTTCATCGCATGTTAAATGAAATTCAAAACAAACAAAGCGCCCAGAAAACCTCCCGAAAACACGATTGCGCCAACATTGTAAGTGCAAAAAAGAAGAATTAACTAAGTCAAAAATAAATAGTTATTTGAATACGCGAAAAATGAGCATTTGGCTAGCTGCACTTCGAGAAATTTTATAGAATTTAAGAAAAACATTATTAGGACAAGGTGAGAGGTAAAAGAAGCTTGCGAACATTAGGTATGAAGCACTTTTTGCGTAATGGGTAATCCTTTGTAATCGCAGACTCGGAGATCGGTTCGTTCCCGGATCAGATGCTTACGTTCGCATGGTTTGGGCAACATCAGCAACTATAACAAGATACATTTAGTCGAGTTTAACTGGATTTTTATCCGGCCAAGCGCTGTCTGCTTGGCTTACAAACGAACTTAGCCCTTCCTTATTTGTTATATGTTCGATTTAGTTTCTTAGCAGTGTTCTTTTAATTCGCCGGTAGGGCATACAAAAATAACTTTGGTCCACAATCTAAAAGTTTAGTTGGGTTATTTTAGAATTTTTATGACTCTGAGACTTATTGGCTTGGCTTAGTCCGAAATGTAATTGTCTCTAACGTCAGACTCAATAAAAAGAAATACATCATGTTTCATGGCAAACCCGAATCGAAAGACACCAAATTGACATTGACGTGATCACCCTCGGACTACCCTGTGAGGCCATAAGAGCTCTGTATTGGATTTCCTTTCTCATACTGCTGGCCTAACCGTGTAAGTTGCAAGATATTTTAGCCAATAAGAAAGTGTTGATAGAATTTCAGTTCGCAACTTTAACAACCGAATTTTTAATTTTTCGAAACTGATTGGACAACTGCCAGTTAAAATTCTTACAACTATTGAAATATGAACCTTGCTCAGTAAGTTGGGCTTAATATATGTACCTCTTACGGTTTACCTAGAGCCGGAAGGATCTAACGACTGCGCTAGTTGACCAACGCACGTCAAACTCACGCGGGAGTTTCCAATAGTAAGCCACATGGCTTCAGTCCCGGACTTGTTCCCATTCTACTAGTAAAGAAACAATGTGCCTGAAACTCACCTTAAGGTTGGAATTGAGATCCAAACACAAGCAGCAACATATTGTATAGAGCAGTTGGCGAGAGACTGGATCTCATTTAACTTTCACTGATATATGTACATCATAAACAGTCGTCATTGACACATTTTGTAGAGAATAGTATAAGACCGAAAGAAATGTCAAGTCAAGTCTCAAGTGAAAATTACGAAAATGATTATGAACCGAAGGAGATATGCCTCGAGAACTTTAAAGTATCGTTTTCTCAAGCTAAGATACAGAGAAACCAAACCTCCGCTGTCACGACTGTCAGATCTAGATTACCTGTACGGACCCGAATTTATATCCATCCAAGGATTACCAATGCGCCAATATTCTTTGAAATAATTTTATGATGGAATTGGAGTTCTTTCAGCCATTATCACCTAAGCCTCTACTTTTGGAAAGAAGAATTAATCTAAGGCCACTTTTTACAGTGCATAGCCGAGTCATAGATCGATTGTTGCAACAAATGAAATGTATTACCCACACAACACACACAGGTACCATAGATAAAAAGCGCGAAAAATCCTCCCTTTGCTGAATGTGGTCTTTTTCTGTCTGCTGACTTTTCAGAGCCTCAGTTTTCTACGGCTACACTTCGATCAACTCACTTGCGTCTTCTTTCCCCCATTCCATGCCTTCCATACAAGTCCATAGAGAAGAAAACGCTCAACACTGCTCCTCAATTCATGAAATGTGGGTTACTGGCGCTTGTTTTGGGATATGAGATCGTGTCATGAGATTTTTATCGCGACTATGAAAACAACACAAACAACCAGCAACGAGCAAAAAATTAGGATATCGAACACACACATACAAGCACATGCCACAACCGATCACATAACCGGCGGGGTTGTTGTTGTGGGGGTAGGCAAAGCAGCGGGAGCGGCAGCAGTCGACAACTGACTCACAGTTGGAGGGCCGCGCCACAAGGCGCATGAATCGAGCGGGCGGCTGCGCAGAGGAAGCTGCTGCACGCGCTGGTTCGATTGGCGGCATCCAAGCGAGCAGCTGGAATTGAAGCCGCCAGCGGTGTCTGGCAATGGTCGTGGTCGAGGCGATCGCGTTGCGACATAAAAAAGGGTTTTACGCCAACAGCCGGCGCACCGACAAGCAGTCAAAGTATTAACAAGCGAATGAGTGCGCGAACACTCAAAACATCGGAGACACTTTGAAAGCGCGCAAGGCGATGAAGGCGGCGACGGCGGCTGGGTCTCGTATTGGTTTGAATTGTGAATCGCAGATCCACTTGGTGTAGCCGCTTGGAAATGAAAATTGATCACAATAGAAAAAGACATGCAGGCGCTATGCTTGCCTCGGCCGTTTGGCTGGCTGGGGGGCGGGGGCGCCGCTGTGTTGTGTGACTCAGTTTTCTCGGTGGCGATTGGGACGCAAGTTTGCTAACTTTTTGCTTTTTATTCATTTGCTGTAGTCATTTTATTTACTTATTTTTGCTGGCATTGTTTTCATGTGTTTGTTTTTGTTTTTGCTTACTTCGTATGCGATTCCTTGCCTGGTGGCTTTTCATTTCAACTGAGACGCCGCTTTTTTCCGTTTTGCCAACATAAATAATGCACTTTGACAATTTTTGCATGTTGTCGTTTGTTGTATCAACAACAAGAGCTAAAGCAACATCAACAACAACAACTAAAACGGAAAACAAAATTAAAAGTTTGGCAAAAGGAAGTATGTGATTTTATTCTCTGGTGGAAAGACAAAGGCAACATCTTTTTGTTATAACTAGACAAAAGCAATAACAACAAGTTTACAACAAAAAGGCTCATTTCGATTTTAAGAGCCAAGCAAAAAATAGCAAAGCCAAAGAAATACAATCAAAAGCAACGGCAACACAAAACGAAAACGAAATTAACAACAAAGTAGTCACGGATTTTTGACCTGCGTTGGCATCGGACTTTGGCTGCAACGTCCGTCTTGCAGCCGGCTAGCTATGTAGCGAGCTGCTTAGCGGTTTGGCGTAGGGTTGAAGATCTTTGTTCAACGATTTGTAAACAAACGTTCGAGCAATGAAACAGGAAAGGATTAGTATACAAAATCAATAATGACAAACAAATTTCAACAACAACAACGAGAAGCGACTCTGATACTGGGGAAAAAAGCAAAATTAATCGCCTAAAAAGTGAGCTTCTTCTGTGTTGTTTGCCGCTGCCGCCACAAAGTCGACACGCTCCACTAGGCGGCCACGCGATGGCTATTAGCGCTAGCGCGACGGCGCAAACCTCTTGAAGTAAGGATGATCCATAGAAAGCTTGCGCTGATTTCAAGTGGACAAAAGTGAACCGCATTGAAAAGAACTTTTTATTCAAATAAATAAGGTAAATATGACAAAACATGGCACGACCGAAGCACTTACGAAGCAATGAGCATGTACATACACACATATGATTAAGAATACGACCAGACAAAGGAAGTAGATACTGTTATGGATATAGAAATAGTTACTAGTGAAAAGTGCCGGCAAACCAGGAAGAACAAATGAGACAAGCACTTTGGCGTGATCGGAAACAGCTGGAAAGCTTTGTTACTAAATAGATATGTATGTACTCGGTGCTTCGATTGCATGGTAAATGTAAATATAATAAAATATAATATGAGCTACATATATTGACCATATTTATATTTTACCCGCAGTATAAAACACAAGAATTAGAATGAAGAAGTTAGTTAACTAAATTCTCACCAACCAAGTAAAGACCTAAAGCCACTAAATACGGCAGTAGGTTAGGTTAAATCGTACGGGTGATCCAAAATCAATGGATTCCACAAATATTCATCATTTCGACGAACGGCGAAGCGTTTTCAGCTTACCACAAATTTATTAAAGCGGTTGATATCAAACCGAGTAACTTCGCTGGTTCCTAGCCAAAAGTATCTCTACCGAGATATTTCAATTTCAATTTGGAAAAAGCTGAACAACAGAGAAAGATATGACAAGATGATTCCACCTAACTTTCCTCCGTACCTTGGACAATAATCTATATACATATTTAGAACATAGCTTGTGAAATAGGACGTATGCAAATTTTCAGAATCTCAAAAACTGATGGTCTAGTTTGCATATACATATACAGACATCGCTTCATCACGCCCCCAAAAGCGTTAAGATTTTGCTTTTGAAAGATACACCGATAATTTTAGAATATCTTAAAGTTTATAACCGAGTAAGTATAGTAATAAGTACAATAACCGAGCAAGACTCGGGAGAGAATTTATAAAAAGTACATATCATCAATTCCACTGAAACATTTTTATTATTATTGAGATACAATGACCTTGACCTCACAGGGAAACTATAAATCTGAAGATAATATTATAACAAAAGGAAAAATGTCATTCACGTAAAATAATTATAAATTCTTCTTCTTCACTGGTGCAGAAACCGCTTACGCGGAAGAAAGTAATTTCTGTGAAAAAATTCCAACAATTGCATTTTATAAGGATATCTCTTTTAAACCCATACTATAAATATTAGTCTGACATTATTGTTGTTGTGCTATTGAATTGGAAGTTTTTCTCCGGATATTAATTCATGAAGATTCTAAAAAAATCCTGAAGAGATCTAAAAATGAATAAACACAAAAATTGTAAATAAACAGGTGTACAAATCCAATCTAAACATAATCAGTGATCACACTAAAAAACGGGGGAATTTACTTGTAGAAAATTTCATGTCCCAGAACTTTTTTGGAGTACACTATAAAATCAGTTTTTCTAAAAACTATTTATTTATATTATATATAGCAGGACGGGAATTATGAGTGACTTATAGAGTTTGGTTTTTGTTTGTCGAGAGAGGACTTTGCCTCTCAATTGCCTACTCAGTCCGAAGTAACACCTGTTGGCAAGAGCCATCCTGCGTTGGATTTCCATGCTGACATTGTTGGTGGTGTTAATGCTGGTTCCTAAATAGACGAAATTATCTACAACTTCAAAGTTATGACTGTCAACAGTGACGTGAGTGCCAAGTCGCGAGCGCGACGACTGTTTCTTTGATGACAGGAGATATTTCGTCTTGCCCTCGTTCACTGCCAGACCCATTTCTTTTGCTTCCTTGTCCAGCCTGGAGAAAGCAGAACTAACGGCGCGGGTGTTGAGGCCGATGATATCAATGTCATCGGCATACGCCACATTGCCATATTGTAATATATATCGCCAAGTTACTTAAAGGCGGTTCAAAATCGATTATCATACTTCTATTATATGTATATGAACGTTTAGGTGATGAGAGTATGTCGTATTATGCTGTTGATATATGTTCTTTAGTTAAGACTTAGCCGTCACACCCTTCAAAAGCTAAATCAGAAAGCTATTGTTAACTCGGCTATAATCGCGTAAGCGGTGTCTACGCCGATTAAGAAGAAGAAGATTTTTTTATATTCCAAGAAAGCTAGAAACTTTCAATATACGTAAAGTCTACATACAGGGTGGCCATGTTGATGTGTTAAATTTTGCAAAAAAGCTCAAATATCCTTAAAAGCTTCTCGCGTTCTAGTTTAGTTGGTTCTCCAATTCATTTTTTAACCCAATAATCAAATTATCAAGGTCCTTAAAAAAGATTTTTTTTTCCGATATAGAAGAAGTCATGCATTAGATCACTATTACTAGTATTGGAACAAAATGGTGAAATCTCAAGACTTCATTATATCCTGAGTGAAATTTAACGGTAATTTCCATTTAAAAACGTTTTCACAAACACTCCCCACCCACACACGTAAACAATTAGAAATTGTCATAAACAGTTGTACACACTTACGCAGCAAGAGACACACATAGATTAGCATGTCGACGCCGGACAGCATGACATGTCGCTCATTTTGTACAAATTTGCATACAACAAAAACACAATTTGATTGCGCCGACCGTGCATAACTCTGTGGATTTCCATTTGTTGCATTTGTTGTGTTCACTTGTCCAATTGTGTGGTCAAACGATTAAAATCTCATTGCCCAGGACGCAATGCCACATAATGTTGCACGTAGCATGCAAGCAGTAAATGCAACAATTGCCACAATTGCAACGCTGTCAGGGCTAACTGATGTTAGCGTTTTTCGGCTATCGTTTGTTAGCGCCAGCTTCCCACCGCCGCCCAGGCGACGCGCCATTCACACCCCCTTCCACCAGCGCCCAGCGCCCAGTCGCCTTGAACGACGCGTGTTTGCGTTGCGTGTTGGAAGCGACGGCCAAATTATAAATTAAACACCCACAAGTACACAATTGGCCGCAACGAGACGCGAACCGAGAAGAAAACCGAAAACATTTACATGTCGCATGTTTTTACTTTTGCTGATCGTTTTTTCTCGGTTGAATTTTGATTTTTCGGCATTCAAACTGTTTTCATTGCTTCGCCTGGGCCGCTGCGTCGGAGAGGTGAAAGTGTTGTTGCATTTTAAGTGTTATTTTCCTTTGAGCGCGATTAGGTGGCATGGTCCAACCGCAAAAGCGGCATGTGGGCGTGGAAGGTAAGAAAGAAATTACGTTTTCGCTTAGGCAGTAAATGAGGTAAGACAATGAGGAAGATGTCGAAATTGCAAGTTGTAATTTAGAAACAATGGAAATTCAATTTTTTCTTTCCCTCAGCTTCAGCTTTTTTAATGAAATATTCGCCGACAAAAGCTGACAAATAATTAGCGCACGAGATTGCTTGTTGCTGAAGTCATTTCTAGCTGTACTATCACATTAGGATATATAGGTGATAGCACTCATATGTATATATGTATTGCAAGAGTCTCTTCTAATAAAAACGACGTTATAGTAACCTTAATCGAAAGACCATCTCCATTTAAATAAAAAGTTTCAATGAAAAACTTGCCAAGTCAGGAAATGTTTACCAAGTCATGTCGAAGGCAACTTACACCTTCAAGGGGAGCTTGTACGAACTCCTACTTCCTTCCTTGGCGTTTGCCATCGTTTAAACCCATAAATGGGGGACTTATAAGTGCCAAGCCGATTCAGCAGGGTTCAAAGATTTTCCAACACTTGCCAAAGTACGACCTCTATTATAAAAACATTAAGTTGGCCGAAACGGATATTCAACCCAGGCTCTGGGTCCTGAATAAGATAGCATCTCTAACGAGTACATATTATTAATAATATTAATCGCTATCGGAAATAAAACTAAAGTTTTTGTACGACATGGTAGGTTTTACACTGTTTTTCAACGCTCCGACATGGTTTTCCGTTTTCCAAAAAATGTGTTCTATGTGCAATATAGACTTCAAAACTTTGCCAACCGACTCTGTCATCTACCTACGCTTTGTTTTCGGTTTATCGGGTAGAGTCCATTCTGATCCAAGTCGTTTGTGCTTCGGATAGAAACGATGAAGACCATTGAAGGAATGATTTTACATCCACAATCACTATAGAAAGAAACAGAAACATCAATTCCTTGCTGTTTTTAGTGGAATCTAAGCTTGTGAGGCGCCCATTCTACATAGAACTTTCGCGTATGCAAATATTGATAAACAAGATGTTCAAAATAATCTTTGATGCCTTTAGAGTCTTGGGAACCTCAATCATCGAAAATCAGTCAACCTTATTGTCTATCCACACGTCGATTTATCGAATGCAGTCCACTCAGATCAAAGTCGATTGTACTTCTGAGAAAACCGATGGCATTCCGATACTACTATTCCCACGAACTTAGATCACTAGGCCACGCCAAAATTATCAGAACCGTTTTTTTTTTGTTTTTGGTAGAATGAGAGCTCACGTCGTATTCACTCTGCACCTCGCCTTCGCATATTCATGAACGACATGACCAACAGTTTCCTTTGATATCTTAAGAGTCTCAACTATTTAAATTTAATTATTTGTTGTTATACAAATTCAATATTTGGACTTTTCCTGGGTTCGTTTCGTTCGGTCGTTAGGTGATCTATGTGAAATTCGCCAAATGACGGTATTTTTAAATATCAGCTGCATCTATCTAATAAAAAATAAGTTTTTCTTTATTACATGAAATGTCCAAGAGCAGAAGCTAAGCATAGTTGTACTTTAACAGCAAACTTTTTTCTTTAGCTTGAAGCTTACTTATAACAAGAATAAACGTTAACATCCGTTAATTTTTATGGCAGCAATATGCTACAGTGGTCCAACCTAGAAAAATTTCTTCAGATATTGTGGCATTGTGTTGGACAATAATCCATGCCGATTTCGTTAAGATGTTTTACCAATTAACAAAGTTTTCAATACAGGAAATTAGTTTTGATCGGTCAGTTTGTATAGCAGCTATATTCTATAGTGGTCCAATATCAGCAGTGCCGACAAATGAGCAGCCTCTTAGGGAGGAAAGGACGTGTGCAAAATTTCAGATTGATATTTAAGAACTGAGGGTCTAGTTTGCGTACATACAGACAAACAGATATGGCTAAATGAGCTCAGCCCGTCATTTTGATACAATCCTGGCCAGAGAAGTAGCACACTTTCAATTTTCAAATCAGCCCATCGCAATAATTACCTAAGTTAGTGTATGTTTTGCCGTTATAAAGGTTGGCTGATGCATTTATCATGCTTACTTTCTTGCTGTCGCTCTTTACAATCGCATTCTAACGAAAGTTGATTGGATAAAGAAATATTCATTACTAATTGACATTCGTACAAGTAGACTGTAGATGTTAAAGAATATCAAAACATTAAAAACTTGCTAAAAATTTGCATTTTACTCTGGATAAATGGAGAATGATTTTTGATCTACACAAAGAAGCAAAAATTCCGCTCAGATTGCCAAATTATGAATTGTTCAAAGAAAATGGTGTATATAGCGCCATTAATTTTGGTGAATGTGATCCTAATTTGCGGAAAAATAAAAAAATTCTCGAGAGATTATGGCTGAAATAAAGGAGGAATTTTGGTTTGGCGTATCCAGTAGGGTTGTACGAAGGCGTCTCAATGATGCTCAGTTGTTTGGACGAATGGATCGACCATTACTGTCCAAAAAAAACAGAGAGCACTACTGAACTTTGCCAAAGAACATGTTGAAAAGAACGCCGCATATAACTTCAGATACACCACAAAAACCATAAGGAGTTTTTTCCTGGTGCGGCGTTCGACCATTGGTGAGCAAAGATGGTAAAATGTATCAATTTTCATACCTCATCATTCTCAAAAATACTATGAAACCATTCGTGTTCTAATCGATTCGGGTGAAATGTATTTTTATGGATGACAATGATCCAAAGCACGCAGCTAAAAATGTGAAAAATTGGCTCACTGCACAAAGTATTGACGTCTTGAGCAGGCCGGCGCAAAGCTCTGATGCAAAGCCTACTGATAATTAGTAGAGCGATGTGAAGATGCAGGGTCGAGGAGGCGTAATACACAGTTCCATCCACAATGCGGACAGCAGAATTTGGTGGAGAGTTTAAGCCGAAAAATTGTGGACACTCTACAAAGTAATTTTTACGGAACTACTGTGCTTTTTCAACGTCCAGACCAAAATACGCAAGTAGAAACTCAACATTATTTTTAAGTATTGAATCCTTTTTGTTCTTAGAATTCAAATAATCATTGTTGTTTTGCATGAAAATGTGGTAATTCTCTGTCCTTGACTATTATAGTTCGTTCTAGGCTTTATAAACTTCAAACCTGAAAGTACAACTGAGTTTTTTTTCTGCGACAAAGTTCATCAACTACTCTTTCATGGGAAGAGGGAACCACTGTCACTACATTAACTACTTTTTTACCTATGTAATTGAAAAAGAAAAAGTTTGGCAACAATCATCATAAGCTACAACATACTGTTTAACAGCAAATGAAGGCCGAAAATTCTACTTGATATTACGTCATGCCGCACATGCGCTCTATTGCATAGAATACGTGCCGCACACGAGCACATCCGCCCAACAGAGCTTGTTGAAACTAAAAGAATTTCCATATTAGCACTTAGTCACCTTGAAACTGTAATAAAATGTAAATAAAAATGCAATCAATCACAACAACAAAGCGAGCAGAGCTACAATATACTCACACACACACTAACACTCACATACCGAAGAGCGTGGAGCCATGAAACACTGCCAACGCACGTGTCAACAGCCAGAGCCAGCACAAGTTGTTGCTGATGTTTTTGTTGTGACTGCAATTGCAGCTGTCACAAGAATGGAAATTTGCCTTTGAACGCGGCGCAAAGAAAAAACAATCATCAATTGAGTTTCTCACCTGGCGGCATTTAACACACACACATGCATAAAATTGCTCATAAACAGCAGCGGTGGCATACGCTTGCGCGCGGAAATCCCAATCACAATTACGCCCACTGAATAACAGCGTGCCACATTACGGCGGCCCTGCGCATGCGTTCGCCATTCGCATTGAGCTTTCATCGAGCGACACCTTGAACACTGTTGTTGTTATTGTTGTTGTTGGCGCGCTGCCACTGCCGATGTCAGTGCCTTGACATTAAACTCAACTGGAGGCAAAAACTTAAGAGGCACACACACACACACTTATGTATACGTATTTATATATTGTGTGTTTGCGTGTGTGTGTGCTGTGTCTAAGGTACAACTCATATCGTGTACTATCTATCCAGTGACTAGCAATGATGTCAGCGCGTTCGCTTAGCTAACTGTCTGCATGGCCGTTCAATCATCTAGACACACACATACTTATCAATATCTGTATGTATGTATGTATGCATGCTACAAAGGTGTATAAATAATTTTCTCAATTGAATATTAAACTTTATTGCCGCTACCATGCTGCACGGTAAGTTGAGGTGGCTGCAATCGGCGTTGTTGTTTTTGTTGTTATGGTGTGCGCTGTGTTGGTGGCACCAACAACCAATTAGATGGCGTAGGTTGCCAATTCTATTGGGTCTTGCTGCGCATCCACCTCTCCGATTTTATATGAAAATTATTTATGTTGATTATGACAGTGTTTGTTGTGGTACTTATTGTTGTTGTCGCTATTTTTGTGCTGATATTGCTGACATTGCTGATACTGCGGTTGTTGTTCGCTTTCCGCGCCAAAATTGTATATACATTATTTACATTAATTTGTTTTGTAAATTATGTACCACAATGACAACAACAACAGCAAAGCCAAGCTAAAGGCGGTAAGCTGTAAGTTGTAAGCCAAAAATTTGCGCAGCGCAACATTAACGCTTGTCAAAAACACATGTATACACGTATAAGCCAGTATGTGAGTGTGTGTGTGTGTGTGGTGTCGACAGGCGCTCGTTGGCGCATTGCATTCGCGCCACATTGTCATGCAATTAATTTCGCGCTAACAACGCTGACGCATTCCTGTTGGCCGCTGCCGCTGCCGGTTGCCGCTCGCCAGCAGCTTACTCAGATTTCACAGCAATGCCGAGCGCGTTGAACACGCCGCGCGCCAATCACATGCTTGCAACAATAAATATTTTGCACAGTCGATCGCTTTGCGGCCGCAGAAGCAGGAAACAGGAAAGCGTACAAATCCGTTATCAGCGCATGCAAATCGCATCGTTTGCAATCAGCGCTCGGCTGAAATTCCGCCAGTGTGCCGCGGCGGCTGTTGCCAGTTGAAAAGAGTTTTTAATTTTTATTGATTTATGAGAGAGCTCGCATTCATATTATGAGCTGCATGCCGCATTATGCAACACTTAATTACACAAGACTCTGACAATGGATCAATGGAGTTTATTTAGGTGCAATAATTATAGTCAGTAAGGCGCTAAACGCTCAATTTTAAGTAGCCTCGAAAAAACTGCGAGTGAGTTTATAGAGCTTTAGACACAGTTGGGGCTGAAAAGAATCTGTGGTAAAGAGATCCTTCCGTTTGGATTTCTTTCTCATAGAAAAAATCTAACCACGGTCTGCTAAACCAAAACACAAATATTTTTATGATCTTCGGTCTATTTTATATACAGGGTCCACCAACAAAAACGACGTGATGTTAGAATGAAATAAAATATAGTTTCACCCAGAATTTAATCGCGTACCTCTCCCCTAACGAAAGCTGCATTTTCGGCTTGCACCACTCACAGAAACACGTCACGCGAAATTGTTTGTCCAGACTATCCAGGTGCTCGTTCATTAGCTTGGAACGCCCTCTACCGATCCAGTCGGTGCGCGCACGCTCCGCGGGGGAAAAAAATCAGTCCTATTGCTTTCTGGACAAACCCTGTATCTCCATCCATTTACGCAAATTTTCGATAATCTGGTGAAGCATTTCGGCTATGACGCGCTGGGTGTAGCCTTCGAGCTTCTCGAGCGTTGCTAGTTGATTGGCGTAAACCTTTGATTTAACATACTCCCCGAAAAAATAATCTAGAGTCGTGAAATTGCATGAGCTTGGCGGCCATTTGACTGGGCTATTTATCGAATTCAACGAGCACGCTATGCGTCCATATTTAGACGTGAAACATGAGGCGGTGCGCCGTCTTGTTGGAAATACAGATCGTCCGCCTCGATTTCATCAAATTTCGGGATAAAACGCCCGGCAATATCTTGTTATAAAGCTCAATATTGATGATAACGACATTTGCTGATTAATTTTGAAAGAAATAAATCCCAATAATGCCGCCATACTACAATCCACACCAAAACGATCAATTCTTGGGGATCCCAATAGCGACAAAAGCCTCATTTTAGAAGATTATTTTTCGATGACCGTGAATTTGTGAATTTTTCAGAGAACGCGAATTTCGTAATAATCTCGCATAATTTCTAAGCGTATGAAATGTGACGCAATGAAATGGCACTGACAAGATTTGACACAAAGCAAAGATGGCCGCCACGAGCTGTCAAAATCACGTCAACCCTATTTGTAGACGCCAAAAATATTTTTTGCTTCACTCACTGTTGACATAATTGGTGCATGCAATTGGTGAAAGATTTTTGCTAGATCTAAACTGAAAATGGAATTTATTCCGAACTTCTTTCAAAATATGCCAACCAGCGGGAACTAACAATATTAAATAACAATGGAAATTTGTAACAAGTAGAAACAAGACCAGAGTTTTCTCTTAATAAAAGTATTTCAACATCAAGTACATATGGCCATCTATTAACTTTATAAGGGCGGCTCTCAAAAAAGTGGTAAAATCGAATACAGAATATAATTGCCTTGATTAATTTAATATACACAGACTATTGATTAACCCCAACTTATTGCATACATTTTTTACAAAGCTCCTAAAGTTAGAAAGTTTAAAAAGGCTAACAAAAATCAAATTCTTAAAATGAGGAAAAGGATTTAAGAAACAAGTGCATCATATTTTAGCATTTTTGTTTTTAGAAAAACGAGCACGAGTATAATGTTTTGTGCTGACGAATAAGTGGTTAAGGAAACTAGATTTTATTTTTCAAAATAGTCAAACTCCAGCGAAATGTTCCATCGTCTGGCCAAGTTTAAAGCAAAACATTTTGAAAATGGTGTTTAGTATTAAAATTAATAAACTCGAGTTTATCGCATAAGAAGAACATACGTTGTGCTCGATTTTCAGCTCTCTGCAAAATATCTTCTAAGACGAAATGGGCGGCGATACAGTGCATCTTGAAGAAGAATGATAGTCAAACAACTGTATACTCATATAAATTCACATAAAAAGGGTACTACATTTCGAGGTTCCCTACTTTTTTAAAGAAAAAAGACAGAAACTTCAAATTTAATGAGGGAGCTTTATTACCATTCTTAAGCATTTATTTTTGGGAAAAAATGCGGCAATTCTGCTTGTTTATATACCCATTGAGCTAGAAATGGGTCTCATCATTGAACATATTTGGCTCGAAATCGTCGGATCTTCTTGGAACTTTTCAAAAACCCATAGAGCAAAGCGATGTCGCTTGGGAAGGTCAAACGGCTTCATTTTTTGCACAACCAGTAGTTTGTACACTTTCAATTTAATATCTCGACGTAAAATGCTACATAGTCGTTCCGAGTAGCTGCACGGTTTTCGTGTACACTCTCAGCTACGACTGCTATATTTTCTTCACTGAACAAAAGTAAAATGACAGCTGCACACGACTCACGCGTTATTTGTCAAAAAAAGACAATTGAAAAAAGTTGCTCAGCGTGCATCACCCGTTGTTTCTAAGAAGTATCTTCAATGGCTTCGGTTTAATAGTCAACTGCGGCGCCAGATTAAACAGTGAAGCAAACTATTTTCTAAACCAAATTCACGCAATTGTATCTTTCCAAAAGGCGCCACAGGGATTAAACTGTCGATGAAAGCGCATATCAATCGTTAATCCCTATCGCGCGTGGACGGAGAGTCCACCTACATATGTTACTACTCGTTACAGTTAGTCAAGTGCCGTGCGTTATTATTTGGCTTCCGGTGCATTTACCGATGGAGCAATCACACGCACAAAAGTTTACAGTTACTTCGATGACATCAGCTGTCACAGGGTTTTATTCTAAGAACACTTGTTAGGTTTGGTTATTTATGAGTGTACTATTCAGGCATTATTGGTGTACTCCTCATTTACTGTTATGTGGAAGGAGTAGTCAGAATGTATTAGTTTTATTTTATGAACTTTGCTGAAACTGCTTATATGTAATTATATGATATGATGTTTGAAAAAACAAGGAAATGTTTTTCCTCCGTATTCGTTCGTGAGGACCATAATAGGGGGTTCAATTCAAAAAAGGAACAGGAACGGAAAGAGATTGAGATTGAGATATATTGGGGAATAGATTTGCCATCTATTACAATATTTTAGACTCGAAAAATAAAGAGTCACTGATCCAATATGAAATGTAAGTGGCTTGACCAAAACCTACCGGGCTTATAAAAATTTTCTGAAGGATGCTTAGTTGAAATTTTGGAGCTGAAACTTTGTGTACACAACTCTTTGAAAGACCACACTAACAATCTCCTCTCTCTCTTTAGTTTTTGTAGTGTCTGTAAAGCATGCATGGCGCACAAACGACTAAGGCTTCGCAAGGGTCAAGCCTATGGCAAAGGTGAGCAACCCAATCCTCAGTTACTTAATAAATACCGTCACTTGCAACACTAAGGGAGTTAATTTGTATAAATCAGTGACAAATTTCGACGAAAAACGCATTATTTAATGGAACGTAAACTGTGTACAACAACAACAACCACTCGCACTATTCACCTGATAGCAACAACAAACGGCCTTAAAAGTGGCAATAGGCGAAACCTAATCAACAAACCGTGCAACATTGCAATAAAATGCACGTAACAACAACCACACGCGCAACAAACACAAGAGCAAGCGGCTGTCAACACCCCAACAAATTGCTTTTACCCACATTGTATTATTAAGCGTGCAATATTTGTTGTTATTGTTATTGTTGTTATTTTTGTTTGTGTTAGTGGTTATGATTGCGGTGTGTGTGTGCATGTGGTTGCCGTTGCCGCTGCTGTTACTTTCGCACTTGAATTACGGCACACTGATTGTGTTGCAAGCATTGCTGCCGCATTGGTGGCACCCAGGATGCAGAAGGACTTCCTCATTTCGGCTGCTTGCAACATTTATAAATTACTTGATCAATTGACACTAAACGCACACACATACACAGATTTCTGTATATACATATATGTGTGTCTGTGAGGCATGTGCGTTATGTTGTCGTTGTTGTTGCGCGTATGTGTGATTTCGTTGACGGCTTTCAAGTCACAATCAACGCGCCAACTAGGCAATAATCAGCGGCATCGGCCCGACAGCACACGGCGACAGCAATAAAAATTATAATAACAACAACAGCAACACCAATAACAGCATGTGCTCACCGGCCTACCTTTTTGGGCATATATTTGGACAGAGCGCTCCTCGTGGGGCGTGCAGCCAATTGTTAGAGCGATCAGCGTAGGCGATTTATCTTCATTTGCATGCGAGCGGCAATTGACACACGAAGAGAGCGCCGACCGCGTGCAAATTGTCATGTGTTAACGGTGACTTTGGCGTTGCTAATGCAAATATGTTGCAAGAGTCATGGCTGTTGTTGTTGTTATTATGTTTGGTTATTGCTGCTAATAGTAGCGGGTGCTGGTGTCACTGCATTGTTGTTGTTAAGGTTTTTTATTGTTGTTGCGATGGTGTCACACACTGTACAAAAAAAAAATTTATCAAAAAATTAATAAAAAATTAGAAATTTAAAACAAAACTGATATCAAAGCCATTCATGCCTCCGCCTGCAACGTGCCACATTCGCTCACCAATACCTTTCAACGCCACATTGTCACTGCTGCATTCGCTTCCCAAGCGCAGCAACATACATATATTCGTGTGCGTAACTCGCCAGCCACCCACCTACCATTCGCCCTTTGCAACACCTCCCACCCGCCTCACTGCCACCGAAAAACCGTAATTTGAGCGCGCAATATTAAATCGCCATTTGACGCTTGCCGACATTAGTCTCTGCTGCAATCGAAATTTGTTGTCCGCATTGTTGTTGTTGCAACGCTACTGCAGCGACTACTGTTACTCGCAACACCGAAATTTTCTGCCCGACCAATTAATAATTCCTTTTTGGTATTGTCTGGTGCTGATAAGCGTAGATAAAAGGGACATGAAATTCAAATTTAAAATTTTACCACCAACAACAACAACAACACTGCAAGAAATATAACACACAGCGCCAAAGTGGTAAACAGTTAGTGTTGCCATTTGTGGCTGGCCGCCATCGCCGCTGCCACTTTGATTGCCATGAAGGAAATGAGAGTAGGCCAAAAGCAGAAACAAAAAGAGAGCAAGGCGAAAACCGAAAGCGCTTCCGTATTTAATGGCCGTTAGGTGGGTGGTCACTTGGTCGGGAAAAGTGGAAAGGTGTGGACGAGCGGTGCGAGCACTTGAGTTTTGTGAGAACAACCCAATCACACGTTGAGGCGTGCTTTTCGGGAGTTCGTTAATTGTGGGAAAGAAATTTTTCGCCACCGTTTTCATTTTGTTTTTTGTGTGGACTTACCTGTGGCTTGTGCGCTGCAGAAAATCCCTTAAATGGTACTTTGCTGAATCAGACGCTAAAATGAGGTTAAATAGTAAAGGAAAGTTTATTTCGATGATATCTGTTATAATTTTTTGTATTTATACGACTGCTTTTAAACGTTTAGGGATCGCTGCTTGAAAGACATTCAAAGAATCTGCGAGCTTTTCTTCTTCAATCTTCAGCGAGTGCTTCGTTCTTTCATGCAAAAATCACCACTTTGAAATCCTGCAAATCACTTTGCATGTTCGCTGAGCTAGAGCTTGTTCCAACACCAAAATTCGATGACCGTGCATCGGTGAACTTAATTAAATTTTTGGCGATGAAACTCCATGAAGGACCAGTAACCAAAATCAGCTGTTATTCAGGAAACTATTGATGCTGCGCGCAAGCTAATATTGCAAGATCGTCCTGTGACCCATCAAGATAGAGCAACTATAAGCATTATTGGGACCAGCATAAATATTTCATGATCATTTGAATGTAGGCTCTTGTAGATTGGTCGAGAGAAATATTAAAAAAAAAATCCGATAGCGGTAGTTCGAAGCACGTCATGGATTTACGCGTTTTAGTCCGAAAGTAAACAGTCAAATTGATGAGTCATCCTCCGTATAGTCCTGACTCGGCACCGTATAACTTCTTTTTATTCCCGTACGTAAGAACGGCTTTTCGACGCCTGAAAAGCCGCATGCTTTGGAGATACCACAATCAGTGTGGCAAAAGTGCTTCGACAAGTGGTTAAAACGCAAGCAAAAGTGTATTGATCTTAATGAAGAATAATTTGAAAAACAATATAGCGATTTGTCATTTTCGATTTTCCTTCTCTGTTCAATTATTTAACTAATTCGATGACTGTCGATCTTTCTTTCCCTCTGAGACAGTTGTGGATCTATAAAAACAGGTGTTTGAATGTAATTTAATGTGAGATTTTAAAGATACAAGGTTCTGGTTCTAACATTTTTAAACATGAAAATTCGGCTATGAAGGTGAGGTATTTTTTTTTTACTAGTATAGAACAATATGGAAAGTAGTAATAGCATTAATCTTAACAAGTGAATAAATTAATACACATTTTATTGATAGCACACGCCATTTGTTCTCTTTTGGTAACAATTTTATTTATAACAATAGATTGATATTTACACAGTCATCAAACACTTTCCAAAGTTAATTAACTAAATATCGGCGAGACTCCAATGATGTAGATGATGTGATGGTGTTGGCCATCGAGTTTTCGCCGATCAGGATATTAGCGAATTTTATACGTTTGTATATGCGAAGGTTGATGTGCGAAAAAGTCAGCGCGCAGAATTGTTGTCGATCGATGTATAGATGGGTTGTTGTAATATAGCGAAGTAAACTAGCGTAGAGTGCTGACGCGGCGCATTGCACAAGCGAAAGTCTTGTAGACGAATGTACGTGACGAGATGTGTAAACGAATGTGTCTGCTATCCCGTTGTCCCTCCTTTTTGTTTAGTGGGTCTACTGATGAGGTGAGTTCTGTTGTAGTGTCATCAGCAGCTGTGGTGAATTGAGCTCTGTTATTAGGATGCGCCACTTTTACCGAGTAGAGGGGGTGGATGCTTAACTCATTTAAACAACAAGGAACCTCTAAAACCTTACTATATTGACCGAGACCATGGTTTGATTGATACAAGTTATTGAAAGTTATTGATTATTTTCAAATATCTATAAATGAAGAAATATTGTTAAGTTCAGTTTTTGAAGCACTCAAAATCACTACATAAATTTTACTTTTTTACTGCTTAAGTGAGTTGTTGACAAACTGTTAATTTATTTGAGACACTCCTTTTCAACTAACAAACTTTGTTACTTGCTTACAAATGCCCATAATTATATGTATGCCCACGCGCTTGGTTAAAACTTTTCATAAAGACATAAACTAAAATGAAAAATATCTCCAAATTGAGCGCGAGAATTCCTTAAGCACGCAGCGGCGCTTTTAACTAAGTCCGTTAAATTATACAGACTCCGCGTGAAGACAACGCATCCAACACCTTTTTGTGCAACACTAACAACCACACCGCATATAAAAAGACTTTCCACCGGCCTATGGCACACACAACGCGACTTGGTGAGAAGCAGTTGCGCCTGCAAGCGTAATGAAGTAATAGACAAATGCATTAGATTGAAGTGACATGACAGACGGACAACCAGTATTTGTCAACGATCAGAAGAAATGTCATTAAAATGAAAACGGCAACATACATAAAAATACAAACCGCTATGTTTATGAAAGAGTTATAAAATGAAAATAACCATACGAACACAAATGCAGCGACTTAGCGCTCGAAAAGGAAAATATAAACGAAAATTTATAAAAAACAAATGGCTGTCAACTTGGATGAAAACATTTCACAGACTGATGTACTCCTACATACATACAAGTACACATACAGTTGTATGCTATTTAATGGACATATACGAGTTCCATTCGATAAATACTTGCATAGAAATGCGACAGTGTTGTCGATATCAAGTACTTTTGTAAAAAATGGCAAATTCTTTCGCAACACAATAATTTTGATATCGCTCTAGCACCGAGAGCTCCAGGAAACATTATAAAACGTCCGATTACATTTCCGACATGAATATTTACCTCATAAAATCCAACACTCGTTCGTTAATGGAAACAGTCAAGTCGCACACCATAGTGGAGGAGTTTGGACAAGCACCAAATATTCTTGATCGAAAACCATCATTCATTCATTTTAGCTTTGTTAGATTTATTTATCAGTATGGATTTCTTCAGGTTCACCAACATACAGTTCCACAAACTCTGCAAAAACTCAACTAAATCCGATTTGAGCTCAAAGCACACTAACCATCTCCTGATAAGTCACATTAAACTATTCATCGATTTGAACATTTTCCTGACTTCAAATACATTTTTGAACTATTGATAGTCATATTATACATACATCTGTATTGAGATTTTTATTGTGCCTCGAAATTCAAGGCGGAGATAATTCCGTAAATCATTATTAGATCTGAATAATTTTGAAGCGGACAATACAATACAAGCGCCAACAAGAAAGTCTACTGTTGGCACTCTTTCCAAAAAAAGATATTATTAAGAAAATCTATTGGCTGCAAAAGTAAAAGGAAGGTCTCCATCCTTGAAGACTATCTTCGTAGAAGCACAATGCAAAGGCTCGAAAAAGGCAGATGGAATTGGATTGGTATAGTGGGGCAACGTCACAAACAGTCATTGCCCAGGCACTTTTCAAGCTTAGGCCTATGACATAAGCATATATGCAGAGATCATACTGGAAAGGAGCTATCACGGGGAACGAATTGTTATAATCAGTGATAGTCAAACCACACTTCAGCCAAACGCATCCTTTGAAACGAAATCAACAATGGTACGGGAGTATGCTTAACACAGTTTCCACTGGAAACAATATGCTACTTTGGTGGCATAAAGGAATCCGTGGAAATGAGCCAGCCTTTCTCCTGACGAAAGAAGCTGTCCGACACAACCGGAGCCGTTCTTAGCTGTAGGCCAACAAGTACCTGGGTTTCGACATGCAAGGTTGTTTCTAGTATCGTACTCTACTACAATCGGTAATAGAAACTAATCGTCCTTCCCAGAAAAAAAATTAAGGCAGGTTGTGAGATTTTATACAGGTCCCTGCAGGCTGCGGTGTCATCTGTACAAATTAAGGTACTGTTCCACAGATCAATATCGCTTTTGCGGCCAAAGAGCAGAGACAGTGGTGCACATACTCCTGGATTGTCCCGCACATGCAAAAAGAATTAATCAGACTGTCGGGCAGTTCATTCACAAAGCGGTTGCTCTGAGACTTCATAGAATTTATGAAAACTATGCATATATTTTCTGGAGAAAATTGTCATAAAAGTGATTTTCGACACACTGAAACTATGCCCGACATACCTTCTTCTCGTACGTCAAAAAATATATCCTTCTATAACTTCACTTTTTCCAAACATTTTAATAAAGAGATTTATTGCTTTTCAACACTTCACATACGCACTTATCTAATGTGCCTCGTATTTGCACGAATAAATGAGTCAAGTTTACTTTGGAATACCAATGAAGTGGCAGCTGCCGCGGGCGAACCACAGACGCGAGATGACACCAAACAATGTAAAATCTTAATACAAAACGCATGCAATAAAATGCAATTCTATGGCCGCTATGACACCGTCACAGATATGCGGCTATGATAGCCTTCTTTCGCGCGACCATTGCATTTTGCTGTTGTTGTTGCCATTTGTTTTTGGTTGGTTTGGTTTATGTTGGCTGAACGGTGGTTAAGCTCACTAACGGCTTGTTGCTACTATGTATTGTTACTATTAATGGTGTTGTTGTACTTGCTGTTGTTGTTGTTATGGCAATGTCAATTGCAATGCCGCCAACTGTCAGTGCCGCCACCGCTGACAAGTGAATCTGTTTAAATAAAAACGAAAGTTGTAGTGCGTTACGAGCAACGAGCAACGAGCACGGACCAACGTTCGGACCATGGGACAGACAGACGCAGCGCGATGGTTGTACAAAAGTACCATGCCAACAACAATAAGCAAGTGAAAAAAATGCAATTTGTGGACATGAAACAAACGAGAATGAAAGTTCGTAGCTCGCACATCAGAAAGTGACAGATGAAAGAAAGCACCAGCTGGACGGTCGCTAGCCACCAAGGCAACAACAACCACAACAACAACAGAGAATGCTATGCATAACGCTTGTAGTAACTGACAAGCCAATAAACGCTCAAAATCGCGACGCTCGGTTGGCATGCAACAAAGCAACAACAACATGAAGATACAACAAATCCATAAAAGCGTAGTCAAGAAGCGACAGCGGCGAACAGCAACAGCGGAAACATCAATTGTGCGCCTCTATGCATGAGTGTGTGAGTGTGCATTTTGTCAGCAGCTGAAGTAATGGGCGCATCAATTAAAAGTATGGCAATGTACCGATGGCCAGTTGCTGTGATTCCACAAGCCATATTGCCTTGGCTCAACGCTATTTGTCTGTCGGTTCGTCCGTCCGAGTACTCCAATTGTTGGCTATCTTGACCATATTGGCGATCATAACAGCAACTAACTTAACTCATCTCATCTAAGTGGAATGACCACCGTCATTCGGCATATGAACCGATGGTACCAATAAAAGTTTGGTAAGATCTCTTCTCATCTGCACAATTTGATATTTGAATATTCTAAAATATTCAGCAAACTAGAGAGTATTTCAATTCCTTTCCGGAACTATTTATCTGGTGTGTCCCAGATATATTTAGACCTAATTTTTTTTGTTCTAAAAGTTCCATATGGGAATGGCTTGATACTCGATTCATTGAAAAATAATTTCGGCGTCAGCATCAGGCATTTCCTCACTCGTGCGCAATAGGCTTTCATCATATTCTGCTACTGTTACTGCTTAGGTTCGCCTCTACCTTCTGTTCACATGCCTCTACAAGCGTCCATTTCACTTCATTTCGTTTTCATTTCAAAATGAAAGCAACAGTTGTCCACATTCCTACCTACACATGGTACCTGTGTAACGAGATCTTAGCAAGGAAGCTGGTAGAAGGCAGCCACACTAAATGGCAGCATATGACAGCAACTTCATTTTCGACTGCTTCAGCTTTGGTACCCTCCAAGTTGTTGATTGATTTGGTGGCAGCCATTGGTGCGCCAAGCACTCAAATTGCCACGTAAATATTTATGGTACTTACATGCTTTCTTCTGCCTTCAACTTCTTGCAAGTGAAAAAAGGCAAGGCGCGACGGAGCTGCAAACACAATAGCCACTTTGACAGTGCCATTTATAGTCAACGTTAATGATGTGAATTCGCTAGGAAGACTAAAGGTGTCGAGGTAACTGCGGTCATATTGTATGTGGTGGAGTTTAGTTTTGTATGACAGTTATCAAATTTCCGCGACACACTATGCAAATGCGGTGCTAATTTCGGGAAAAAATATTGGCAATTTGTTTCTGGAGACATGAACATATGGATATGGTTATTTTTTCTACTACAATATAATTCTTTTACGGTTTTGGTCACACAAATCAAAGCTTCCATTCGTTCACTTGAACTTTATAGATCTGAGCAATTTATACGGATTAGATGCTCTAATCAGCCTAATGGCAGGGTTGCAGTGCAATGAGCTTTACAGGTTTATCGTTAAGTTTATATCGCGCACTATTTAAATGTATAGGTAAATTTACATTGTCTGGCTTTCACGCCATACATAGACCTACAAGTTCTTTGTGTTAAATGAAGGTTCATTATTAATATGATCTGAAATTTAAATCGTGAAGGACGTCAAGGTTTTTAGCGAAGTTTGATAGAAGCTTGATGTCTAATTCTGATACCTAAACCAGTCTCCTGAAGGGGGAAGCTCCTAGATATCTAAGCCGAGTACGAGATAAGGCCGGTCATAAGCAGAAGAGCCCATTTCGTCGCACTTTCTACATGTTAATAATGGTTATACAGCTCGTATGTGTTACCATTAAGTTGTGACCTGTGACTAGGCCAACGACCGTCCTGAAGTTATTTTAAGACCGAGTGAGTAGAAAGCTTGCGTGTTTTTCCACTCCTTTGTCATGATATTGGCAATCCTACATGCTCTAGATGGTATTCCATCTCACCCTAATTTCAATCTTTTTCTTTAATACGTCAATTTCTGCACCAAATATTACAAGGACCATAAGGAGAGACTTTTAAAATATTACTTTTGTCCATCGATATGGGACTTCACTTATAAATTAGAGATGTACTTAGTCCAAGAGGTAATATAACAGAAAATTTCGTGTAATCTTCCATATAGTCTAGTAAGTAAAATTTCAGAGTCTCCTAGTCTAATGTCTTGCATTCAAATTGTATCAGTTTCCACAGCTCAAAAACTGTCGTTAAGCAAATAATTCATTGGATGATTTTGAACATTGGAAAAATGTAATTGCTTTAAGCTTCGGAAAATGCTGGCATATCAACAATATAAATACTTTCAGTTCTTTTTTTTAGACGACCCGCTGTTAAGTTCGAAGTTTAGTTCTAATGAATCATGTAAATAGCTCCGCATTGAGACCGCTACATGTCGAATGAACAATTGAAGCATTGGACTTCTTCGGGTGGGAATCCAAAAAAGATTTGGAGAACAAATCATGAATACATTTTTGTAGAACGAATGTAAAAACGAACACGATCCACGATCCGATCTCCTAAGTTGTACTTCTGGGTAGACTCCAAAAGTTCCTTATCAAAGTTGCCATGAAGGCATTTTTCTGCAAAGAGAATAGCCCTGAAAACGATAGAGATACACCATGATTCACCCACGCTAGAAGCTAGAGAGATCAACAAAGGCATTGGACTTCTTTGGGTAAGATTATCATACTTAATTAAGAGAAGTTGTCAGTAAGGCCATGAAGTCATTTTTTAGGAAAGAATACTTTTTATAAGTTTTTAACCGCGGAAACGATAGCGGTCCAACACATGCTCGAGAGAGCAACCCAGTCCTCCTTCAATTCTTTGGCTAAAGCTCCGAAAATAGTTCATGAGAAGATTTATCAAGTATTCAAAGGAATCCTTTATTTTTGTGTTACAGACAATGTTATTCGTAAAATCACGGTCTTATTGCAGCTGTCTGCGCAACAGTAGCCGAGGCTATTTTACAATCGTTTCCACATTAACCCGAATCCAATCGATTTCTGCACACACTTTTACCAACCAAAATGCTTAGCATATGTCGATAGGCATTTAAAACGCCAATAAAACTCAAATTAATGCTAAAATGGGAAGAAGCAACAGCAACAACAGCAGCTACTACCAAACGCATTTAATAAATGCAGATAAATTGGAAGAAACCTGTTGCGCAGACAAAACGATTATCGCCAAAAGGCCAGCAAAGCCACCGACGCATTCATCACACACACACGCAAACACACACAAACAGTGTTGGAGCGGAGCGCTGTGGTGGCAGTTACATGGCAGCACAGTTCAAATGCAGTTGTTCGCCTGGAAGTGGCTTGGAAGTGGCAGAGTGCAGTGGAGTGCATGTTAAAGACACGTTAAACAATGATTTAATGCCAATAAATAAGTTTAAACATTTATTAACGATAATTAATGTTGCGGTAATTTGGCGGCAAACTTTGCTAAATCATGCAGCATTCCCCGTTGCATATACATTCATGTGGTCGCCACATCCGCGAAGGAGTGCGTGGCGTTCGCAGGTGAAAAGTGAAACTCCAATTATGTGCCACAATGGAGAGTACAACGTTTTGGCGTTGCCAACAAGTGGGGTGCTGTCTTAAATCTTTCAACGGTGACAGACGCCACCAACACCAGGCTGTATCCAAAAGGTGCCACGGAGTTGCACACGAAAAGAGTTATACACATTGTAGTGGCTTGTACTGGCAATTGTAGTTTGCTTATCAGCTTTACCGATTTACATACAGACACATATACATATGTACTAGCGGTAAATTGGACTATTTTGTCCGGAAAAAGTGCCACCCGAGCTTAAATGGTTGCGTCGGAGTATTTACACTTTGTCCAACAAACCGTTAGTTTAGGCAGCAAAGAACTGTCAAAAAAACTCCATTTTCACGTATTTTAACAGAAATCTTTATTATCGCTTCAGAGCCAATATAAGTATTTCAACCTTAATCCAATTTTGCATACACTTGTCATAAGCCTCGTCTGGGATGAACTTCAATGTCTTCCACGAATTTTGTTTTTTTTTTTTGTTTCGGCTAATTTTGGTTCGTCAGTCACTAGATTGTTGGACAGTTTGGACGACATATTCATAAACCCACGTCTCGTCTCCAGTGATGAAGCCATACTCTGAATGAAGTGTCCTCAGATAAGCTTTCAAGCATCTCCTTTACGACTTCTACTCGACGTCGTTTTGACACACTTCATACCCAAAACATTAACCAAATGTATTGAGTCGACCCATAAGATATGTTGAGATCCTCTGCTCTCGCTTTGATGCCAGCACGATGATTCCCAATTATTGTTTCTTTCACTCTTCGTTGTTATCGTCATTAATAAAGGACCCTCGCATAAACCAAGTTTTCGTTGAATACACGAACTTCACTGAATGCTTTGTGACACTCAAACACTTGTGTACGTGATAAAGTGACTTCCCAAAACACTTATGCAACATTTTCAACTATTCCGATGCGGTGATTCTTTTACAAAGACAGAATTTCAAGCAAATTCGTTTTTCAATTTTTTTGTTTTTCATGATAAAAGCTTTGCTTGTTGACGAAAATTGTCAAAAATAGTTTAATAGTTAAATTTACAGTGGATTTTTTTGGATAATAATGAAAGGGAAGTAGAGATAGCGAAAGAAAGATCTTATGAAACCAAAAAAGTTATTTATACATTATATATTTTCCCAAAGCATACATTTGTATAGAAATAAATAAAATAATATTATTTTAGCATATCATATACATATAGTATATGTTTAGATTTCGTTCCGCCGAATAAGGTTCATGATGCTACGATATTTCGGACAATAAATGAAATATAATAAGTCAGCTACGCAAATTCGAACTTTTCACATTCTTTCAGCTTCCTGTCTTATATTATATTAGGTTGCATGTGAACTGAACTCTTCCTTATCCACTTTTTAAATAGATATACATAAATCTGCTTCCACAATAAATTCCTATATTTATAAATATGTATTTACATACACACAAACTTGCATGGGGCAGCAACTGAGCGATGAATTGCGAAAATTACTGTAACAAATCTGAGTTAGTGGGCAAAATACTTGGAAGAAGCACACAGCAAACACCAAAAAGTGGCGATAAATAATGGAGACCAAAAGTGTCGAAGAAAATTGTCAGGCCAATCACTTCACAGCAAAGGTATTTACCACACACACACACATATACACGTGTATCTGCCAATGCGTGTATTTTGCCAACACGCGACGAATTTCGTATTTTTATTAGAAAAACAGAAAAAAAAACAAAATAAATTCAAACAAAAATAAAAATAAAAAAATATCGAGAAAAATAAAAAAAAGTACCCACACTGAAATAGTGACCGCGACGCGATCGTGGACAACAAACACTTTCGCTGCATTTGCATTTGACTTTGGCGTCGTGTAATTGAGAAAAGTGAAAAATCGCCGCAAGCTATGTAGCACACAAGCGATTAATATGCAACACCAGCGACAATTGCTTGCAACAAGGACACACACACAGGCGCACAAGCACGCTTACAATGTACGCCTATACACCTACAAATAAGCCTAGGTATGGACTCATCTATACACACACATGAAAGAGTGTGTGTGGATGTGCAGTTGATGCGCCTGCTCTACTGGCACTCGGTCAGTGGAACAGTGTTGCTGCGCACTGCCAAGCTGCAACAACTTCAGTAAATAATGATGTTGTCAAGGAAAATGGGCTTGTTGATATTTCGTATGCGAAAAGTGTGGCGAAAAATGCCGATGAAGTCATGCAACTCTTAACACTTAACAAGCTCCAAAATGGCAATGACTTCAAGCAATTCGTTTTAAATTGATGAGGAAAAATGTGGTTCAATTCATCAATATACAATACTAGAGTTATTAACTTTAGTTTTTGTCAATAAAACACATATATCTTTTTCGTTCGTATGATCAAATTTGACCCGGACTGGACCAATTAAACTGAAGCGCAAATCGAATCGGTAATGTTCTCTCGTAGTGCTTACGACGCAAAAAGTTTGTCTAGCGATTTTTACCATAAAAATTTTAATAACGAGTTTGCTTGAGATTTTGTGTTTCCGATGGAATCACGGCAACAAAAACGATAAAAATGTTGTAGAAGTATTTTGAGGAGTCTAATTTAACACGACCACTCGTAACTTGTTCCAAATGTTCTGAGTCTTTTCTAAACACGACATCGATTAGTGATTGCTAAAGAGATGCTTGGCATTCATCAAACGCACCATTACTGATGATGGGAAATGGGCTTATGAATACGACGTTGAAAATGTGCAACAATCTAGCTCCAAAATGAGCCGCAACCGAGAAGGACCAAATACATTGAAGGCATTGAAGGCCATCCCAGCCGGGGCTTATAACAAAGTGTATGGTTTAGAAGTCTATTTTGAAATCGATAATAAAGGCTTTTATTGCAATACCTGAAAAACTACTAATTTTGAAACAGTCAGGTTAAATTTTGATCAGATGATATGTATGGAAGTACAGAAAAATAACGATACAAAGCAAGCTTAATTGTACATATACTCGTACCTACAAACGTGCATAATACAATGTGTACATAGAACTTGAGAAGAAAAACAACTCACAACAAAATCAAATTTCCAAAGAAAGTCTCTAAACCGACAGTTAATTTATCCTCTAAGCTTGAATAATCATAATATATATATATATAAGTAAATGTGTTTTAAAACCAAAACCGGTATTACAATGTTCTAACAATTACAAGTCATAAAGCTTTGAAGAACCGTGGAATGTATCTACACACATCGCTACCAATAGCATTTGTTATTTTTTAAAACAGAAACACAAATTGCACCTCAGTGAAATGTTCGGCCGCGCTTCTATTCAAGTTAGTATCGTAGAAGTTGGCAATATCTGATCAATTGATTTTTTATCCGAAACTATTTGATGTAAGAGCAGAGCTTTCGCATTGTCTGGAGAGAGCGAGACTAAATAGATCAGCATTCACAAAAACTCTTTTTATAATTCTAGTCTGGGTTGTGATCAAAACCCACAATTCACGCAGTTGTTGTATAGTACTGAAATTATATTTAAGGCTGCAAAGCGAGCTCATCGGAATAAATTCACTATCTACACAGTGTAACAACACTGACCGATATTTCAGAAAAACGAGTTCATGCATATTTTTTAAAATTTCCAAGTCAATTTCGTATAAATAAAAATACATATAGTACGAGTATGTATATTTCAAATTATTGTAAGCAAAAAATTTGTTTTAATGATATATTGGTTAATCTGCTGACAACTTCTTACATATACTTCTTCATCGAAGCCCCAAGTAAATTAAATTTGGTCCAAAACAAAAATGTATACTTCTTTTTGTTAGTCCATATAAACCTCTTTCCCAGTCTCTACATACCAAATAAAATTATATCTGTGTTCGATTGACCTTTGTTCATAACTTTATAATACCCTTGTTCCCAATACACTTATTCCAAACTTTTTTCCAATCCTTCAAACAGTTGTTAAATTCAATTTCCGGATCAGCCTTCCATTCACGTCAATTGACTCAAAACGGTTCCCCGGAACGGTAGTTTCAGTTTGCTGAATAGTCAGAAGTCAGATGTTATTAGTTGAAAATTTGGGGAAAAACTCACGAAGAATTTAGAGTGCACCACACCTCGATAAACGAAGCAAACTATCAACATAACCTTTTTTTGAGCCTGTTCACCGGCTCACCTTTGCCACTATATTCGACTGATTGATATTTCCATGTCGTAAGCATAGATCCAAGACTTATCGCCAGTAATAATACGTTTCATGACATCCTGGTAATCTGAAACCATTGTTTCACAGACGAAAAGTGGTTTTGGAACCAATCGCACTTACACTTTTCTTAAGCCCAAATGATCTTACAAATGATTTTCACTGATCCTGATCTGACTCTGACTGTTAATCTTTGATTCTCAAGCACCAAATCCAATTCTCGACCCTCTTTGAATAATTAGCACCAATCAAAAACAGTTGCTTGCGACAAACAGTTGTTATTGAAAACCTTTTCCAACATTCTGAACGTCGCAGGACCAAAAATAACATATACATATAATTAACAAATATTATATATATAATAAACACTAATTATAATTTTGATATGACATTTGGCACAGGTGTCACTGACAGTCATGTCAATCTAGAAAAAACAATATTTCGACGAATCGGTTTTCGCGCGAAATTTAAATTAAAAAGTCTTTCCATTTTTTGCTCACATTAGCATTTAAATATGAAAAACATTTTACTACAATTAAGTATGAGTGGAATAAATGCAATCGGTCAAAGCGTTCCCTTAATTCCATATAAATTATATGATGATTCCGTGCTAGTTAATTTTGTCGGTTAGTAAGTGATATGCATCTTTGAAAATTAGGTCGAGCGTTAGAACTATAAAAATTGATTTTGAGTTATGTATAGTATGTCAGAAAAGAGTTTAGTATCATCTCCTACACTCAGCGGATCTTCCTAACAACAAATAAATCTATAAAGTTCTGAAAAAATTCTACAGAAACAAGCCAAAAAGTATTAAAAGAAATTAACGAAATTCCAATGATCTAATAAGCACACCCAACAAATTTTATTAACATATTTTCCCATTACAAAAACTAAAAAAACTATGAACTACAGTCGCAAAATAAGAAAAAAAGTTTATCCCCCAAAAACTGCCTAACAGCCCACTGTGCTCAACTTATACGTGTTCTAAGTCAAAGTATATAACCAGGGAAACCTGCATTCAAGCAATAAGTTTCGCACAAACCGGTCAAGTTTACGCTGAAGTACAACAAATAAAGCTATGTGGCCCGGAAGAGTTAGTAAAGATTCACTTTTCTACGCCACTATATTGACAGTACTTGCGATAAGTGGTAAAGATTTATAATTTTGCATTACTAACATAATTATAATTGAAAGCTTCTCTCTCGAGTTTTTTGCAATCGATCAGTTAATGCCTGCTATGAATACCAATATTGCTTAACGCCGCTCAACTACAGCGGACGTTATATGGAAGACGAGACTTATGGAGACATGCCCGATAAAGCCAAAATGCTTTGCGATGGGTTTTGCCATCATAACAGTACATTGCGATTGCGTTGTTGTGCATATGACGCCACAGTCAAATTGGAACGAATATCGGAACAAGGTATCGAGCGTTTTTATTGCTACATAGATTTAAAACGAGAGGAATGCGAATATCGAGAAATTTAAAATGTTCCTGATATCTTTCAGTATGCACATACAATCATTTAATACGAGGTTTCGTCATCCATGGCGAAATAGCCAAAGACAATGAATTTCCATTTATGGTAAGTAAGAGTGTTTATGAAGAGACGTAATAAAGTGGTGTTCCTGCGGAATCAAAACTTCAAAACATATATTTGAAAGCTTAAAAGAAAAAGTGTTCTTCTTCAGGCCGCTTTGGGTTGGCGCATTAAGAACGAAACTACTGGAAATACGACAATAGTTTACAAATGTGGTGGCACAATTTACGATCGTGGTTATGTCATCACCGCTGCGCACTGTCTCTATCATTCGAGGTACGGAAATAATAAAACAAATCGCGTTTTTATTTACTGTTAAAATCAATATTAGTGAACTACCTGTGGTGGTGCGTCCCGGCGGTTTCGCATTGAATGATACTGAGGCTTGGGACTTGGAAATCGAAGAGATTATCGAGCATCCCAATTACGAATATCCAAATGTATACAATGACATAGCAATTATACGTCTAAAGACCATATTTTAGTAAGATATTTTCTTTAATAGAATAGTGTATAAGTAAAAATTTAATATTTACATGGCCAAAAAGTGGAAACCCGTTTCATGATCAGCCGGCATGTCTTTACGACGATCCGAGCTCCGCGCATAATGTTACAGCCATTGGTTACGGGAATACTCAATTTGGTATGTATGTATGTGTAAACACTTTAAGAAAATCTTATTAGTGGTATAATTTCAACCGCAGCTGGCGTATCCTCCCCCTTATTGATGAAAACGAATTTATCAACAATTGATAACAGCGAGTGCCAACTGCACTATGAGCCAGATAGCGATGTGCTGAGTGATGGCATTATATCGACACAGATATGCGCGAAGGATCACGAGAAATTGCGTGACACATGTCAGGTGGAGATTATGACTTATTATTCTTAAATTTCAAATATAATTTTTGTGCTTCCACAGGGTGACTCCGGTGGACCGATTATAAAATTTATCAAACCGAAAGATCTTAATCCCATGTCCCTTGTTGTCGGCATCACTTCGTTTGGCATCGGCTGTGGCACCGGCATGCCCAGTGTTTATACGCGAATTTCTGAATATATTGATTGGATTGAAAATGTTACCTATCGAACTGTGCCAATATGATGAAGGAATAATATAATAAAGAAGTTTCAAGATTGTTAATAATTAACAAGTATTCGTAAAAGCGAAATGAGTTGAGCACACTTTCCCGATTTTGTATATCATAATTTTTATAACCACATTTGATTGATCATTGAAAATTTAAACTTCAGGTATTTAAGCAATAAATTTGGTTTTATAGATTTTTCTTTTCTCTCATATCTTCAGTTCTTCAACAAAAGAACATATGGAAATGCTTTTCAAAATACCCAAATTGGCGACATAAACCGAGTGTAACAATGTTTCTAGAATAAATGTGGTTTTGGCTTGGCTATTTAGTAATGGCAATGACTTGACTACTTTATAAACATCCATGCTTTAAAAATACAACTTGACAATGCCCACGATTTCTATCCTCCTAGCATTCAGAACCCAAAAAAATACAAATTATTAGTCACAAAAAAGGACTGCCTGAAATAAAAACAAAAGTTATTGTACCATTTTATTTGACTTTTCGAATGAATTTTTTAAAAACAATAAAGTTTTGGGGATATGGATAGTTCCAGATATAGACAAGTCTGTAAAGAAGACTCTCTAAAAAGGAAAATCGGTACACTAGAACCTGAAAACACGTTTGAACAAATATAGCTGCATCAAAAAAGAGTTTAAGGTTTCATTTCCGGCCGAATCAGTTTGGATGCCAGATCAGCAAAATGTCAATATGTCCGAAAACAATTTGAATTTAGAAAAATCTTGTTAAAGACATGTTTTTTAATAGTTAAACTTTGAAAATATAAAAATAATTCATATTTTTTGTTTCTAGACTAGAATACCCCTCTTAAAGGGAGTTTAACTTTTTATACGGTGACTTTGTAAGCTTGAAATATTTAATGAAAAGAAACGAAAGTATTTTCAAAGACTTCAAAAATGTTAGAAGCCTGTATAAAAATATTTTAAATGAGAAAAATGTGGAGAAGCAAATTTGTGTTAAGAAAAAACACAAAAATTCCAATAAAAAAATAATAAATATAAATGCATTTCTTTTGTATTATATGAAACCTGTTAGCAAACTGTTCTCAAGCGTTTCAAAGCTTATAGGCGTAACTCACTTATTTTTAGCCGAACATGTTTTAACAGCAATTGTTTTCAATTAGCAATCTTATGTTTGCCAACAGCATTAAATTCTCACATTCAAGTTTTGTTTTCACTCGCAATCAGTCAGTTGGAGAAGTTGGTGAAGATGCCGCGCTTGCGCAATTATTCTAAACCTACAATTTTTGGCATCATTAGTTGGTTGATATTGGGTAAATACATAATTTACCACACTAACACATTTATAAAAAGATATTTATATAAAATTGAATTTTATCGACAGTTGTTCACATATTTTCGCCAGTCGATGCCTGCCATAACAGTCAAGAGTGTTACACACCGCAAAACTATAAGGGATATTATTATACACCTGAGGAATTTCTAACCCTTACTGATAGGCAGAAGTCCAATTGCGAGGGTAATTGTGTTGATAAAAACGTGACGCTGATTTGTTGCACTTTCAATACTCAACCACAAAAATATCGCTTACTATATCAATGTATGTACTTATATATGTATGTATGTATGCCTTTGCATATCGTAATTCTTAATTTATTTAATACCTTCTGATCAAATATGACCCGGATCGGTACATATAAACTGCGAATCAATAAAAAAATGTTGCTATGTTGATAAAACCATTAAGAGTCATTCGATGGCATGATGGCACTGAAGGCCATCCCAATCGAGGAGTACAACAATTATATTGAAAATTAAATAAAGCGTGGGGTTGCTCGTATTGACTCAAGAAGGTCTGAGTCAAATTTGATCAGATGGAATTTCTTATAAAAAGAATACAAGTATTTTTGAAAAATAATTTTTATATGGGTTGCCACCTATTTACTAATTTTATAAATTTAATTAATCTGATATTATGAAATTTAAAAAATATTTTGTCTGGAACGATTGCAACTCCTTAAATTTATTCTATTGCATTAGGGAGTTTATATCTGTTCGAAAATTCTATGAAATGAAATGGGAATTTAATAATCTTACCTTTAAATAATACACACAGCATGCTTAGACGCTCATTTACCCTATGGATTTATTACATTTGGCGAAGTGGCCAAAGTAAATGAGTTTCCATTTATGGTAAGCTCGATTCTAAAATATTCATTTTTATATTTAAACTAATTTTTTCCCTTCAAATCACAGGCTGCTTTGGGCTGGCGTTTCACCAAAGAGGATGGTACAGAGAGCATAGCTTATAGGTGTGGTGGAACTTTGATCAGCAGCAGATATCTACTAACAGCGGCCCACTGCTTCTATCATTCCAGGTTCCCTAAAGGAATATTACCTTTTTTATTTTTTTCCAATATTTATATTTTTCTCCTCAGTGACCTTCCAGTTGTGGTGCGTCCAGGTGGTTTCGACCTAAATAGCACCAGAGCGATTGATTATGATATCGACCAGATTATTGAGCATCCCAACTACATATATCCTGGTCTATACAATGACATAGCAATCGTTCGTATGGCAAAAGCATATATGTATGTGAGAAAGCATATCATATGACTTATCTTTATTTTGAAGAGTATTGACTAGAGATTTTATTGAATTCTAGTAACTACACGCCGATTGTTGCTCGAGCGTGCGTGTGGTATAGCCCACTGGCCGAGCAGGAAGTCACTGCCATAGGCTACGGCAATACGCAGTTTGGTGAGGAACGGGAAAAATAGCCGAGTTTTCTTAGATTTAAGAATATTTTTGCATATTCCAGCCGGTACCTCTTCGCCACTTCTATTGAAAACTAGTTTATCAACCATATCCAATGAGGAGTGTAATCAACATTATGAACAGGATGATGAAGTGCTCAGCTCGGGTGTAATCTCTACACAATTATGCGCAAAAGATTATGAAAAGCTGCGTGATACTTGTCAGGTAATTTAATACTCAACTTCTTCAAATACATATAATGCTGTTGTGACAAAAAATAGTAAGACATTTTAATTATATTTTTTGATGAAAACCCATTTGTCGAAATATTTTTTTATTTTTCACATCTGTGGCAAATGTCACAACAAAATATTCATTAGTGTTTAGTATGCGCTTGTCTTTCTGAAGTACATAAAGTGCATTCGATGATTTTTACGGTGAGTGAAATTATTCAACAAAGAAGTTCCATTAAATTTCGTGTGCGGAATCAAATGCCTAGTGCCGAAACGTAAAGCAATTGGTGATTGAGAATCGGCGATTAACAGTCAAAGATCGTAATGGCATCTTTGGAATATCAGAGGGATCAGTGAAAACCATTTTGAGAGATTGTTTGGGCCTAAGAAAAGTGAAAGCACGATTGGTTCCAAAATTACTAAATTTTTTCGGAAAACAACGTCGCGTTAACATCTGTGAAACAAAGCTTTCCGACTACCAGGATGTCATGAAGTGTAATATTACTGGCGATGACTCCTGCATCTTTGTTTACGACCCGGCGAAGGTGACCAAAATCCAAAAAAACACGTCAAATCAGGCCCACGAAAATTTTATGTTGACAGCTATCTTCGATTATCGAGGTGAGGTGCACTCTGAGATCCTTCTGACCAACCAAACTGTCAACAAGGGATTCTATTTCAGTGCTATGCGTCGTTTGGGCAATGTTGTCTGTAAAATAAGGCCGGAATTATGGGCAGACAACTCTCGGTTTTTACACCACGATAATGCACCGTCGCATACTGCATTGATTTTTGGTGAGTTCTTCGTCAAATTTAGCTCCGTGTGACTTCTGAGTTTTCAGCAAACTCAAACGAGCGTTCCGGGAAAATCGTTTTGAGTCAATTGAAGCCAATTAACGTGAACGTCAACAGATGTTTCGAGAATTGGAAAAAACGTTGGCACAAGTTTATATTTGCTAAGCGGGACGACATTGATTTTGAAGAATAGATTAAGAATTTTAAAATTTTGAACAAAGTCTTACTATTTTATCCTCATAATAGTACATTATGTCACACACCAACACTTTCGGGTAATTATATTTACAACAATTTATAACATAATTATCTCCATTTTCTAGGGAGATTCTGGCGGTCCTTTGATCGTGTATGAAAAAATCGACGGTTACTCTCGTATGGCTTATATTGTGGGCATTACGTCGTTTGGCATTGGCTGCGGCACCGGTTTTCCGGGCATTTACACGCGTATTTCTGATTATTTTGATTGGATTGAGGAAACGATTTTTAAATAAACAGACATTTATGTAGAAATATATGCATTTGTAAAATTTAAAATTTTCATTCCGGTATACCGATGAGCGTTAGGATACCAATGAGTTGGCAGGGAACATTTGTTGTGAACGAGCCTTAAAAGGTGGTCAAAATATATAAAAAGAACCAATGATCAATACTTTGAATGATTTTTTTTATTTTTCCATTCAAAATTAGTATTCCGTTTTCACAAAAACCGCGCATTTTATACCAATACACCTCTAAGAAAGAGAGAGAGAGAGATAAAGAGATTATGTACTATATAATAGAAATCTCAAATGTTTAAGGCAACCCTAGAAATTAATAATTTTTCCGGGTGAACAAAAATCGGCAGCAAATTTTATAAGTATATGCTGAAGTTGTTATATTTAAGTGAGCTACACTGAGAAAAAAAAATTATTGAATCGGAAGGGAATACTTACCTTCAGAACTATTTGAAGAAGAGAATTTGATTTAACAAGCAAAATATTGCAGCTGTTGAATAATACTGATATACTGTTGGGGATGTTACTCCATGTATTGCCCATTTGAATAACATTTTCCCTTCGTGCTGGCAATTTGTGGATGCCATCCAAAAGAAGTCCGCTGCCTTGGCGAACAGGAATGAATTAAGCCAATTTTCTATGCCCAGTTAGGCCTCAAACTAAAAACTTTATACAGATGGGGAAAGGTTTGGCCTATATGTCGAGAAAGGCAGAACTTCCCAACCGCTGCGTTCCAAATAATTTGTAACACGAGTGAGTGTTGTCATGATGGAAAATTCTTGCCTCGTGTCTTGTTGAAAATTCGGGGCACTTTTCGTCATTCGATCATTTCAATTTTATGAATTGTTTAGGGTTATTTCGCTGATGCAAAAATGTCTTTTTCTGTAGCGCTCAAAATTCTTTCTTGTTTGATTTCCTCGTCTTTACGATTTTTTGGCCGTCTAGGATGTTCTTCGTCTTCTAAGTCAAAGTCAACACTTTTAAGTGGTGCAAACTACTTTTGACAGAAATAACGGTACATTTTTATCTTTATTATGAAAATGTTGGCATTTTTATTTTTTGCTTTGCTAAACCGTGATTTCTACCCACAAGCCAAATGTACCGATATTCTTATCAGTGTTGCTAGCAGGTGTTCGCCTCTTTAAACTTGTATGTAAGCGAACATGCTGCAACTGCATCTTCTTCTAACGAAGAACCGCAAGTTTTCAGAACAAGTTTGCTGGTCCTTGTGATCAGATGCGCTGCGCTCGCTTGGAGTTGAAGCGAAAAGCAAAGGAAAACTCTAGCAAAATGTATAAGCCAAAGCCTTTCACAAAGCTTTTCAGCTTACTAGCAGGAGCACAATTGCTGCTTATAGGTAAACATAAAATATTTTATTTTATTTATTTATTTATTTATAATAAAGGTTTTGAATAAAAGCTAAAAAAATATTTTACAGCAGTTATTGTGCGCTTAGCAATCGCTTGCCACGAGGATCAGCCGTGTTTAACACCACGAAACCGGCTTGGCAACTATGTAACACACGCTAATTACCTCAAGTTGACCAAGGAGTTGCAAGATTTATGTTTGGGTGTGTGCGGTTACAATAGAACAACACAATTTCTATGTTGCCCCTCGCTAGATGAGCCCTCAGACAAAAGAATATCGCAAACTCGTAAGTGACATAAGTGAATGTGTGAATAAAAAGTGCAAACGTTGTAATAAAAATACCATATTTATATGTTTGTCTGTTTAAATTGGATTATTCGACCTTCTGATCGCAGAATGTGAACGAGATCACCGCAAATTCTCCTTCATATTTATAACGAATGGCAAACCTGCGAGGGAAAATGAATTTCCGTTTATGGTGAGTATGTAGCTTTCATACCCACATACATTTTAAAAAATTTTAAAAGAAAAATTTGTGTTAAAAAATCGTTCACAGGCCGCCATAGGTTGGCGCTCTACCTTTGGCAGCAGTGACATAACATACAGATGTGGTGGCGCTTTGATCACCAGTCGGCACTTGCTAACAGCGGCGCATTGCCTTTACCATTCGGAGTATGTATGAATATGTATATAGCGGCACATTAAAAACTATCTTTTTAATTTCGCATTTGCACATTCAGTGAACCACCAATTGTGGTGCGCCCAGGTGGTTTCGATTTAGATGATACCGAGGCGAGGGACATTGAAATCGATCAAATCCACATGCATCCAGGTTATCAGTATCCGGGTGTTTACAACGACATTGCAATTCTACTGTTGAAAGAGGAATATTAGTAAGTAGAATAACTTTCTGAATTGCGAAGGCAGTCGAATTTTGGGAAGTGCCTTTGGCGACCTTGAGTTTCAATACTGTTTAGCCAAAAATTTTGGTTCTGTTTCATATGCAGACACTAGACCATTAAATTTTAGATTTTTTTTCGCAGTACTAAAGTTTAATTTGGTTGCAGTGCCGGCAGATCCGTTAACTCTGGACCAGCATGTTTGTGGGCAAAGCCATTACAGGCGGCAAATGTTACGGCTATCGGTTATGGTAATACACAATTCGGTGAGTTAGAAATATGAAAATATTTAGAAATCATTTTTCAAGCGATCTTTAGAGGGGCTTAATTTCGTGAAAGGAAGATTAAAGCCGAGGAAAAAATTATGAAACGAAAAAATTATACTCAACATTTGGTGAATTTCTTAAATGTAATTAATAATATTGGTTTTTGTCTTACTTTCCGCATATTCAGCCGGTTTATCATCGTCAAAATTAATGAAGGCCGAGCTGAGTATTCTACCAAATCAAAAATGCGCCGAATATTATGAGGAAGATGGCATTATATTCTCGCAATTGTGTGCAAATGACCCGGTAAAAAGGGGTGATACGTGCCAGGTGAGTTGAAACTCTGCCAAAGAGGTGATGATTTTAAAAATTTCACCTCAGTTGTCTTTCATTTTCGAGAATAATTTCATCAAATTTTCTTCCAATATATTGTTGCATATTTTTTATTATTTGATGTTATAGTATTTAATTATTAAAATACATCGTTCACACAGGGTGACTCTGGCGGCCCTATTATAATGTACCGTAATATTGGCACGAATTATTTTAATGTGCCCTACATAGTTGGTATCACCTCTTTCGGCATTGGTTGCGGCACTGGAGCACCAGGAGTTTACACGCGGGTCGCCAGCTATATTGACTGGATTGAGAAAGTTGTCTACTATTAAACGTGTCTCATTTTGATATTGTAAGAGAATAAATATTGCGTTTTAAATTGTACGAAAACATTGTCATTATATAGAAATGAATATATATGGGAAAATAAATATTTAAACATAGAAATAAAATGGCAACGTATAATTGTTACCTATTCTCCTAAATGTAGGCTAATGAACTGCAACCAGAAGAAAATGTCAGAGTCTATATAAAATATACAAAATGTATATATGTGACCTGGTCTACGAAAAGGGGGCTTAGGTGTCAAAAAAAGGAGAACAATTAATGAGATAACGAGAAACTGACGAATATTTTTAACAGCTTTTCCCAGAAAACTAGTTTTCGCACGTTAGCCCTCTTTTCGTAGACCAGGTCACATATATGAATATTCAGCATGACAAGCTGACTCGATTTATACATGTCCGTCGGTTCTGCAGTCTTTATAGTCCCTCATTTTTGAAATAACAATCTGAAATTTTGCACACGTCTTTTTCTCCCAAAAAACTTCTCACTTGCCGAAACCGCCGATATCAAACCACTATAGCATATAACTGAAATGCAATCTGAGCAATCGCATTCAAGTGTTTGTTTGGAAAACTTTTTTAGTTGACGAGATATCTTCAAAAAAAATTTGCATGGATTATTGTCTAAGGCAAAGGTGTAATCTCCAAATAAATTGTTCAGATCGGAAATCTTCTGCATATAGCTGTCATACAAACAGAACAATCAAAGTCAAGTTCTTTTAAAGACTATTTTGTGTTTGTATAGGGTATTACAGACTCGGTGCAACCAAGATTCATGTTTATTTCTTGTATTTTGTTTTTTCCAAAATAATTTTGTAACCAAACTCTTTTGTTTGCTAAAGATATTTATATGGGACTCTTGGTGTTTTCTTCAAAGTAAACTTCAACGCAACCAATTATACTAATTTTATTGCCAATAGTAATTTTTATTTAAGTATTGTTTTATTCTTAGACCCTAAATGTAGGCAAAGTTTAAATTCAAGTATCAATGATTTATATAAAAACGTTTCCTTCACTTAAAACAAATTCAATCTTCCGAAAGTTTTTGGAAAATAAATTGAGGTATGAAAGCACGTTGTCATTTTCCTGGCCTGAGATTTTCATATAATTAATGAGAGTTTTTAGCATGATCTCACTAAATTTTCACCAAAATATAACTAAGGACAATTTTACACAAAATTTAACTCCAACTCAAATGCGCGTACATTTTTCGCCACTTTAGTAGACACTAGTTATTAACCTCAAGTTGTGGTCGCTAGTAGACACAAATTCTTGGAAAGTCGCCATTACTGCATTTAACTTGCTTTAAAAGCCAGAACAAGTTTAGTCATCCTTGTGTACGCTAACCGCCTGGCATACTGGGAAAAATCCGCTTAAAAATGCAGATTTTATATTTCACCGGCAATATTGCTTTACTTGTCGTGCACTTTTCAAGTTTGGGTAATTAGAAAATTTATATTAAAGCTTTATTCTGCAAATCCATCAGTAACGCATAATTCTTGTGACCCCACAGTGATGGGCTGTTATGTGCATCAAAGCTGTCTAACCACACGAAACCGGCTTGGATCCTATGTGACGCGCGATGTGTATCGTCAGATGGCGAAGGAATCACAAGACATATGTTTGGGTGCCTGTAATTACAACAAAAGTACACAACTCATTTGTTGTGCATATCGGGATGTGCCGGCGGACAAAAGAATACCGCAAATTCGTGAGTATTATAAGGGCAATATTTCTGTAAAAATATTGTTATTTCTTCTGTTTGTGCTTGCAAATGTATAATTGAAGATGCTGATTGCAATTTTTATCTCTATAAACCCTAGAATGTGGCATAGATCACACGAGATATCAGCTAATAGTGCGTGGCAAACTGGCAGAGAGAAATGAATTCCCTTTTATGGTGAGTGAATTAATGTTGTGGTTGAAAATGTTGTTGCATTGCACATACTTTTTATTTGCAATTGTATTATTTAATTATTTAGCGTTTGCATAATTATTTTATGTCTTATTTTATTTACAGGGCGCCATTGGTTGGCGTGACTTGTTTACGGTCAACAGGGTAATCTACAAATGTGGCGGCGCTTTAATCGATCGAAGACATTTGCTGACAGCTGCGCACTGTCTTTTTCATTCAAAGTATTCAAAGTATGTATAACATACATATGTACATACTTGGGTTAAAAAACTAACCGGTCGAAATCATGGTTTAAACTGAACTTATTCTAACCGAAAATATTAATAAAATATTTCACAATGCACATTTTTGTGGAGCATAAAATTCCTTAAACAATCTACCTCAGTGGGGTTAGTTTTAATACCAAAATTCGTATATATAAAAGCTTTAAAAGTGAAAAATTTTTAATTCTACGAAAAAGCCGGAGGTTCATCTAATCCATGAATTCGAAAGATTAGCTTTTGGGTAATCCTAATACGTACTGTCCATACTACTACTAAAATCTTTTCCGAAATCTCAGTGAGCCCCTTATTGTGGTGCGTCCTGGCGGTTTCAACCTAAGCGATACGCATGCAAAGGATTTCGAAATCGATGAAATTTACATACATACTGGCCATGAATATCCGAGCGCCTACAACGATATTGCAATTATACGCTTGAAGGAGCCATATTAGTAAAAATTTCCTCAAATACTTTTAACTTTAACAAAACTATTGCCTCACTTAATAATTATGTTTTATAAAGCAGTGTTGCTGCTGCAAAATTAAGTGAAGATAGTTGTTGGTAGATAATTTCAAATTCAAATTTCATTTATTGAGACCAAAAAGAAACAAAAATACAAATTATTTACAAAAGTAGAAAGTTATAACTTAAGACTATACATATTTTATCTTAAACAAACGTTTCCGAAAACAGATCTTAGTCTAAAGGAAAAAAAGAAAAAATTGCAATAAATGCTTGCTCCCGATATTTTTAAATGTATTCTGAGGGCTACGACTCAGTCGTAAAACTAACTTAAAACTTAAAACTAATTAAAAAAGAAATCAATGGTTTGTCACAATTCCGAACATGGTCGAAAAACCTTAATATTGCTCTTATTGCATATTTATTAAAAGGGAGTACTTTAGAATTTGAGTAGATATATTTATTTGAGTATCTCTTTTTAAAGTGAATGAAGTTTTTGTAGTTGAGGCATGAAAACGGTTATTACATTTTTTCACCATGTCGTTAGCATGAAAATTGAATTTAAATAAGTTGGTGAAGGTTACTCCAAGATATTTCATTTGATTGTAATAATTACTTTTCTAGTTGTGAAATTTAAAGTATTAAGTATATACTTACGTAGTTTGTATGTATATTTTCACATGCTCAGCCGGTTTAGCATCGGACACTTTAATGAAGACGAACCTTACCATTCTGACTAATGAAGCATGTGGTAAATACTACGAGCAAGATGACCATTTGCTTTATCATGGAATTATTCATTCGCAGTTGTGTGCAAACGATACGGTTGGAATGAGCGACACCTGTCAGGTGAGGAAATAAACTTGAAACACGTGCTTTGCTTAATTTTGAAAAAAATACAACGAACACATGAACTCATCAATTTTTATTGCTGAAAAGTTCTTCCATTTAATCGTTGAATATGTTGCAATAAATATTTTCTTCTTAAAACCATAGGGCGACTCTGGCGGACCCATTATAATGTACCGTTACTTTTACGAAATGCCCTACGTGGTTGGCATCACCTCTTTCGGCAATGGTTGTGGTTCTGGTGTGCCTGGGCTGTACACGCGTGTCGCCAGCTATATACACTGGATTGAAAAAATCGTATACTGAGAAAATAAGCAAAGGCTACAAATGATGTAACACAACAATTTTGCAACAAAAACTATAACGTAAAAGTTCAATAAAAACTAACCTAAAAATATCTTCATTTTCGCCGCTTGCATAACAGCACTTTTCTGTGGTTATTTCAAATTTTTTTTTGGTTTTGTGGCACTTAAAGGTTCGTTAAATTTGAAATTTCCGCATAAATAACGGCACGTTTTGCCGCTAACTGTACACACTATCCGCCAAATAGCTTGTGGAGTGATGTCACCGCAAAACAGCTGGAGGCGCAGATAGTTCCAAATAATACATGGATGCGGTGTAACAGAGGTCAAATGTTATGCAAAACATGTGACGCCTGCGCCTGCGCACAACTATGTCACCAGACGCCGCGAAATACACACACACACATTTAGAAACAGTTTTATTGATGAGACTATTACTGCGTAACTATTTCGCAACTGAATTATTAGTATTTCCAAAGAGGAGTGGATTATATACATATGTTTATGTACCATACACATGTTCACGAAGGATAAGTGTATCAGCTGTGACGCGGTCGCATCAACGCCTGTTCGCAACATGAGTGGCCGCTGATAAGGTGTGCATTGTGTCGTCGCCACCTTAGTCATTCTACGGAAAATGTGCAAAACACTTTCGCTTTGTTGTTGTTGCAGCAGGCTATCATTCACCGAATTAACATAATCGTGATACTGCAGACACGCCGCGTCTATAAAATGGAATATAAATTGAGAGGAAAACACATACACACTTACATAGTACATACATACATACCTACATGCAAGCATATGTGCCAGCTTGGCAGAAGGTGTTGCAAAGAAAGTGAATTGCACGTCGGCGCCACCTAAAATCAGTGCTCACACACAAGCGCGCATGCTCTTACATATATCTGTGTGTGCTGCCTCGGTCGCGGTCAAATAAATAGCAAATTTTACTGCCGACGGGCATATTATACCGACTATGTGCGGCATGTGCCACCCTAATACATATGCATGAAATTCGTTGCCTAAATCCAATCGCTGCAAATTTTCGTGATTGCTGTCATATGAACTGTGCATTTCTGCTTCTTCTTCTTCACTTCAGCCACGCTTTCAATGCTAAATTTGTTTTTTATACTTTCATATTGCACCTTTGTTGTTGTTCTTGTTAATTTGTCAATAAAAATGCTTCAATTAGGTTTTTATAAAATTTTTTTGGTTTTGTATATATTTTTATGTTCTAAATAAATAAGAAATTATATTAGTTTAGTTGATTTTCTTATCGTTTTTGTTGTTTTATATTGCTGCTAAGCTTGAGTGTTGTTTAGTTTACCATTTTCACCGGCCTATTTCAATTGTAAATTTAATGTCGTGTGTTTGGGGCAAATATTCTTGCGACAGCAGTGTTATATTTTATGCTCTATTAAAGGTGCATTGTAGTGGAAGTAAGCGATATCGAAATGGTCGAGCAACTTCATATAATCTATATAACTGTACTCAAAATATTCCAAAGTGGTTGAACACTGTTTCCATTTTTTTATTCTGACCAATACTGTGATTTCCGCGTGCCTTTAGAATTGCAATTGAATTTGTGAAATTAATTGTTAAATAACCGAAACATCTGGCAATCCCGGAATGCATATTTCAAAAACAAAATAAAACTTGTTTTCTGTACAGTAAGGCGCTTGCTTATACGTTATTGTCAGTTGGGAGCTGAAATTTCATTGAAATTTTAATCACTCTTTGTTTGGATCAGTTTAATTCCGACTGCAGACCTGAAACTATTAGTTACTTGAAGTCGAGAAATTGAAAACCTTCTTCGCAAATTGTTAGCAGCATTCAAGGAGACTTTAGACAAAAACAACAAATACTATATAATCCAATACGTAGGATACCGAGGAAGAAGGCCAGAAACATCTAGAAAAAAGCAGAAGGTCGCACTATTACTATTGATTAAACACTATTCAAAATGTTCTCCAATGTATGGAAGCCTCTTTAGATAAGAGCGCCATAAACTTGCATGAGACATTGTTAGCTCTTATATACTCGTGGCATATTTAAGGGGGTATTACCACGTACTAAATGTACCATTTTCAGTTGATTATACCACTCTATTGATTTATACCAGTTGTTTGTTCGATATGCGATTTTCCAAACTTTGGCAAATATTTATAGCAACAGTAAATTGAAAAACTAAGGCACGTTCCATGACAATCGTTTGTAACCGGAATGGACACGGATTTTTATCAGGCCGAAGCTTGTCTGTTCGATAGCATTCCTCATGGTTATTTGTGGAGTCTTTTTTGACGCTATAACAACAAAAACTAAATCGTTACAGTTACATCTATATTGCTAACAAGGTTCGGATTAAAAAAGGGTCCGTGTCGGTCACATAAACGGTAACAATATGCACAAAATTGACTGGGAATCTGATGTTTGTTACTAAAACAACAACGTCCGAATCAATATCCCCTTGGATACTTCGACATCGGTTGCAGAATTACGCCATGAAATCGTATATTACAACAAATTTTAACCAAAAATAGTACGCTCCGCTACAACAACACTACAATGCTCCGCCAATAAATAAAAAAATATTTGCAAGTGTAAATATTTACAATTCTATAAATCAATATGCAAAAGCAGTTAAAAATAATTGTATTTAATAAATTTGCTCAAATATTGTTGTTTTTACACAAATTTAACACAACACGCATGTTACATTGTGAAATAAATTTGTTTTTGTAAATTTTATGAAATGAAACAAAATCATAGCGCTTAGATTGTATAGCTTGTATGAGTTGTAGTTAAAATGAAATAAAACAGTTAGTAGCACAAATGGTATTATGTCACATAATCGTTGATACCTGCTACCGGCTAAATAAAGTCACTAAATGGTAATAATAAGCTTGTAAGCAGTAATAAACATTTTGTAGGCTATTTCTTGCACATTTTAATAATTTTGATTCGCTTTCTTAATTTAGCCTGGCTGTTAACGCTTTCATTTGGTTTAGTATTTTGTAAATATAATATATAGGTATATAAGTGGTACACATCGTTAGCTGTCATTATTGGTTGAACGCATACAACAGTATTACAACAAACATAATTTCTCTGGCGCTTAGCAAATTGCAACATAGCATTGTTCATAGTGTTCCTTTTCATACATGTGTATGTGTTGTGTATATATAAAAATATTTTTTTGTATACATATCGCTTTTGTTAAAAATTACAAGAGAAAATTATGGAAAATTTACAACGAATAAAATATTTAAACAATTAAAATTTCTATTGGATTTGAAATAAAATATTGTAGAATCGGTGTTTACACAATCGTTTCGCATACCGTAACAGCTTAATTTCATACGTTTATATAATTCTAGGTGTCTGTGTGTGAGAGTGAGTGATTTTAGGTAATTTCTTTGTTTTTAATTGATCTGCTGCTTAGGCAACATATTGAAGAGCGTAATGTGGCTATGTGTATGTGGTGGCAAATGCGCATATTTTTTTGGTTTACATTTAACATGCACTACCTTTGAGGTGCTTGGAAATTTTTATTTTTGGCGCTACAACCACACACACACACGCACGCATGCGCTCACAACAGTTTGTTGCGCGCTCTCTGCTCGTTTGACGTTCTCTCTCACTTTGTTTAACACGCTCAATTACAACTGTCCTGTCCGCTTTTCAAACATTTATTACAATTATAATACTTATATTAAATTTATACTCCTTACTATCATTATTGTTTTTTTTTTTTTTGTTTGTTTTAGTTTCTCTCTGTTTTATGCGTAAATATGTCTATATAAAAAAAGAAATCTTTATTCCTCTAACTCGCACACGCTGTTTTATAACCCGCCCTATATAAATTTCCGCATTTAAAAAACTACTTTACGATAAGAATGGATTCGACGACGATGCTGCTTCCGGGTTCATCCAAGGCATATTATTGTTGTTCTGAAATGGAGATAGGAAATCGTTTAATTTTCGAATACCATGAAATATTACTGTATACATATGTGTGATTATAAGAAACAGAAAAATTCATAAAAAGTGAAATTTTTTCAAAATTTTACATTTGCAAATATTTATTTTTGCACATAATATGGCTAAAAGTATATAATATACACACTAAGTAACTTGTTGGGTTAGTAGGGCGCCGCAATTGTCATGCATATATCTTTTTAGCTGAATTTTTCTCGAATGTTAGTTTACTCGCTACATATATTTAGGTTATTTACAAGTGTTCTATGCAGCTACGACAACTTTCTACTGGTTAGACAATAAAATAACGCAGCAACTCATAAAAAACTTCGAAACATTTCATAAACATACAATAATAAAGAGTTATAAAACATTTCGAGTTATTTTTTTTTTATTTTTTATGAATTTGCGCCTGCGTATGGCATGCGATTAATATTTGTTTAAAGCGTTTATTAAGTTTACCCATTGTTTTTATTTAAGCGTCCAAGCCTCCATTGTTGGCTATAAGATACAAAATTTTGAGAAATTATGTGGAAGTAATACTTGTGAGTACATAAGTATATACTATGTATGAATGTGGAGCAAATATGTTTCAAAGAGACAAACGTTGGTTAAAGGAGCGCAGAAAGTGGAAGTAAGAAGGGGTAGCAAGAAAAACATTAGCTTTGTTGTAAAATTTAGTTATCAAGGATTTTGTAAAATAAAAACAAAAAATAGGAAAAGTTACTCAATTTATTTTAATTAGCAAGATTTTGTACCTAAATGTATTATTGCAAAAAGTTCATAATTTTTAAAGAATCCCTGAAATTTTAATTATTTGAAACTTGTTTGGATTGAAAAATATTCAAATACTAAATATTTAATATTTTGAAGTGTGTTTACATAAAAAAAAATAAGTAAATAAAACAAAAAAATATAAACAAATACAAAAAAAAATTAAAAAATGCATTAATGTATAAAAAATTTTAAAAATATATACATACATATATTATAATACTTTCTGAGCAATTCTAAGTATTTTTTGAAAATTTAACATCTTTCTTAAATTATTTAAGCCTGCAGGTGATCCTAATCTGCAATAGGAAACGATTTCGTATATATTTACATTTTTTTTATCCTGAATGTCTTGAAAAATTTTTATTTTTTTTATTTTCCACAATACTAGCCGTTTACTTTTCTTATTAAATAAGTTCTTTTAAATGTTTGTGCACACCGTTGCATACTTCCCGGCGCATTATTATTTATTCTATATTATTATGTATTTATTACTTGCTAATTATTCCCCGAACAGGGTATATTAAGTTTGGAGACCCTATAATATATGTATGTATAAATGATGAGCGTGACTGAGCTTAGTCGATTTAGCTATAACGATCTGTCTGTTCGATATCTTTTTGAGATATCGATTTGAAATTATTCTTCACAAAATCTGGCATGGATTATTAGCCAAGGCAACACTACAATTTTTAAACAAGTTGTTCTATTCGGACCACTATAGCATATAGCAGTCATACTATTTTATTTATTAGTATTACGGCTTCGGTACAGCCGAAGTTAATGTTTTTTATACCATTGAAGAAAAAAATGTTTTTAAAATTCATTGGCTGCCATTCTAAGGCATTCTTACATTATTATTACTTAATCCGAAATATTTAATTTAATAAAATCAATCTTTAGACACTTTAAACCTACCAAAGAACCTAACTGTGCAATATTGAATGGACAGATCACGCTGCTTAAATAAACAATAGAAACCAATTAGTTCCAGTTAAGACCTAATTTCAAATAAAATTAAAAACAATACAAAACAAGAAGAAAACTAGCCAAACTAACAAAACAAATAACGAGCAACGAATAAAATCGGAGCAATATAACAAATAGAAGTACGCAACTAATGTCAAATTAACAAACTCAAATATCAATTGTAAAAATAAACGCTCGTCACAGCAACAAATTCAACGCAATAGCATAGCAATGAACTCAACAAATATGTATTGCACGCTTTATAGCCAACGTTAACAAGTACAGCAACTTTGCATTAATACAGTACTATTTTCAACTTTTTCAGAGCAATCAGAGCGTGTTTAATGGACACTCACTTCCAGCTTACAGTTGCCCAACGACGATGACGATAAGGTGGACGTCGAAAATATTGCATTATTGTTATCGATATTATTTCCATAATTGTTGTTTTGGTTGTGGTTCATTGAAGAATTCGCATCGAAGAAGCCATAATTGAACAGCGAGCCACCGCCAGCACTGCCAGCACCGCCGGCGCCGCCATTGTTATCAAAGCTGTTGCCAAAACCGGCGGCATAACCAAATGTTGTTTGCATTGTTGTACCTGACGTGGGCAACATCGATACCGGCGCTATTTTAATGCCCGGCGTGTCGGCCAGAGCAGCTGTCAAGGCATTGCTGTAGCTTGACGTCAACGACGCTGCTGGATATTTGTCATTTGCACTGCCGACCGGTGGCTGGCCAAATGCATAATTCGATAAAGGATTATTGTTGTTGTTGGTGTTATTAGTATTAAAATTACTATTGGCACTCGGAAAATCGGGCTTAATTGCGTTGCTGAAGTCAGCAAAGGGCTGAAATTGAGTGGTAGTGGGTGCGAGTGTCGACTGAAAGCGCAGCGTATTGTTGTTGACTTTGCCTTGGAAGCTGCGTAGCGTATTGGTTGAGGCTCTCTCATGCAGATCGGTGTCGCTGTCGCTGGCAATTTGCATATTACGTATATTATCTACACTTTGACTATGAATTTGTACTTGTGTTTGGAATTGGTGTGGTCCATCATGTTGACTTTTGTTATTGTTATTATTGTTGTTGTTATTACGATATATAAAAAAGTCGCTTGAGCTGGCAAACGAAGAGTTGAAGACTTCATAATCACTTTTGGAGTATTGCATAGCTTGTTTGTTGTCATTATTGAAGTTGTTGTTGGTTTGTTTGTTATTACTATTATTACTGTTGTTCAGTATGTCATTGTGATTATGCTCATTGCTGCTATTAAAACTTGTAAAGTCGTCGCTATCGTAATCAGTAAAGAAGTTTCTGGAGGACTTAGTTGTCAAAAGAAGGGAAGAATAATTTTACGTTGTTGTTTTGGTTGTTTTTTTCATGCGTAAGCAAACATTTTTTTGGTGAATTGAGAAGAGAAATTAAATGTTTAAGAAGAAAAAGAATTGATAATTGTAGAATTTAATTGAATTAATAAAGTCTAATAAAATTACAAGTTAAATAAGTTAAATTATAGCAGATTATAGTAAGTAAAAAAATAAAGTATTTAGAGCACATTCACTATAAAAATGTAATTAAACGAAATAATCACAATAAGCAATACATTTTGTTGGGGGATAGTATTTAGGTAAGAATTTTGAAATCTTAGACGATTCCCCAATACATTTCGCAACCCTTTAATGACACCGCATAATGCATTTCAGACCCTAGCAGACCATGCACCAAAAATATTGGCTTAAATTATTCATAATAATAATTTCAAAGTCTTCTTCTTTACTTGAAAAGATCTTTTGCTAGAATTTTCAAATTAATTTTCGCATGTTTTATGCAATTATGGCATTAACCTATGACTGTATGGCTGAACGTACCTGAGACGCATTAGTGGAGTTAGCAACCGGCGCCCAAGGATCCTGATTCATAGTCATAGCAAAAGGCTGTTGCTGTTTTAGCTGGTTAATGGACGGTACCTGTAAATAACAGTAACAAATTTATAGGTTATTTTTGTTATAACTTTCAGTAGCTGCTGAGTGTTCGTAACCTAACTTTTCCAAACCAAGCAAATATAATATAAGCAAATATTACATAAGCGACTCACCGCAGGCTGTTGTTGTTGGAATAGATTTGTTTTTGGTGGTATAACAGTATCGCTAAATGGATTGTAGGCAGCATTGCCAGCTTGTGACTGCGTTTGCACGGGCTTTATTAGATTATCCAAGTTAACTAATGACGAGTTTTCACCTAAGAACGATTGCGGTGTTTTCAGTTGTTTGTTCGTATTCGTTGATGATGCATTGAGCGATGAATTCGTTGCAGACAGAGGATCCATTTCATCGAGTAGTGATGCTGTGTTGAAGATGCAAAATAGTTTTAGTAAATTAAAATGAGAATTCCAAACAAAATTACCGTTATTGTTGTTCGAAGCACTTATCAAGTTGTTAGTTAGTAAATCGCCAGTCTTATTACGATTGGTTATTATATCGAACTCATCCAAATCGGGCGAAGGCTTCTGGAAAATATTGTTATTATTTTATATGATTTAATGTGAAGTACGATTTTATACCGCCATACCTTAACCGCACTCGTTTGATTACTCTTCCAAGGGTCATCACTGGTCGCACCGGCTTTGGGCGCCCATGGGTCGACATTAGGCGCAGCCGCTAGTGGTGCCATAGTAACTGGTTTCACACTTTCCGTCAACCAAGGATCTGTTGGTTCCACTCTCTCCGCTGCAGGTGCACCACCAATAGCGCCCGTTTTCGAAAGCCAAGGGTCTAGGCCACCAATAGCACCGCCACCAATGGAATTGCCATTCAAAATCGCTGCGCCACCAGCCGCACCGGCAATGCCAGCGCCATTGCTATGCAGCCAACCCTCAGTTGACGAGCCAGAAGCGACGGACGGCGATTGTGTGCGTGTTAGACCCCAGGCATCATCACCATTACTGCCTATACCGCCGACGGCGCCCAACGGCGCTGGAGCGATGGCGGTACGCATAGCTGCGGCCGGTTGCCAAGGATCGATTTGTGGCGATGATGTGCCCGACCAAGGATCAGATAGCTGCGAAAAATTTATATAGGACCAACAGTAACATATGTAAACTAATGTAAATTGTTGTTGGAAATACCTGACTCCCAGCTCGTGCCGGTGTGGCCCATGGATCGCCACTGCCGCCTGTGGCGCCCAACGGTGGACTCGAAATGCTCGTGGCACCCAAAGAAATGTCCAGCAAATCTAACAGATGTGATTGTGGTTCTTCCTTTTTAGGCGCCGCAGCTGGAACCGTTTGATCTCTGAAATAGTAGATAGATGTAAATATTTTGTTTCCGGAGTAGTCAATAATTGTACACACTTGAAATCTTGTTCACTCTGGCTCAGCGCAAGCTGTAGTCGCACATCATCGCTGCGTCGCTTAGCCTCTTCTTGTTCGGCTTCTTCGCGCGACATCGCCATGGCCAACTGCAATTGAAGCTCCTCTTCGCCCGCCGTTTGTGGACGCACCAACTCAAGTTCGGACACCGGCTTCGGTTCCTCCTGCCAGCCGGGCGGCATATCACGATGCGTCGGTCCATCAATATATCCATCACTACCAAAACCACTGGGATGTTGAGCGAAACGTTCTTTCGCCTTCAAAGCTTTCACGCGCTCATTCTTCAAACGCTCATCGTCTTTCAATAAATTCACCAGCTGCTTAGCCTTTTCGCGCACATGCGTGCCCTGATCTTTACCCTCTTCAAAGTACACGAATTCACGCAGTGTTTGTATGGCGAAAATATTCTCTTTGCACTGTTGCGCCACCTTCTCTGTGCCGGTTTTGATTAAATACTCCAACAGTATGAGCGCTTTGTAGACATGACGCCAGTTCTTGCCATGATCATTCAGGCGCTTCCAAATCATTTGCATTATCTCCGAGAAGGCAACCACATTGTAGGTGAGATCGGCGATTTCGGCCATTATCGTGGCCGACGGCCCCCACGGGTCATTGGAGGTGGCCTCACGTACTTTTACCTGTGAAAAAGAGTGAAAGAGCGCACGAGAAAATATACATTAGAAGAGATTTATGATTATGTGGAAGAGACTGGGGTTTGGAGCCAGCTTACCTGCGCATCTGAGTAGTTGTGCGCAAGATTTTTGATGTTCCGACGTAGACCAGCGACATTCACTTGCATGTCTTCCTTTTGTTTTCGCACTTTGGATGAGATAAATAATCGATTATTTTGTGTCAACAAAACAGAAAATTATTTACTAATATTATTAGACATGAATTAAACAAATTCCTTTGAACTCTTAGCTTGTAGAACATGCAAATGGATATATTTTCCTCTACGAAGAATTCAACTTTTTTTAGATTCATAACGGTTATCAAGAACAAGCAGGGATGCAAAGGTCCTGCTAACTAACTTTAAGTTAATAGTGGAATTTAAAATAGAGAAAAAACGATTATGCGCCTATATGTAGGCAACACGCTAATAAGCGCTTATAGTAAAAAGCAATGCATAAGAGCCTAAATGTATGCAATGACGCATAATTTTGCTCCCAAATATTTTTCCCGTCAACTTTTTGGCTAAACATTGCATACATGCTGTTCTTGTTGTTATGTGTATTATTATTATGGTATGCATTTGTTAATAAAAACTTGAAAATTGAATGGCAGGCGTTGCAGTAGCGATTTGTTTTGTCAACCAGGGTTATCGAGTTTGAACAGAAGAGCACTTTGTGGTTAGAGGATGAAATGAAAATAAAAATTATTAAAAACAAATGCTTGCATTTTTGGTTAAAAGTATGTATATGGCCGCAGTTGTGTGTGGAGAACAATAAATTTTAGTAACAAAAATCATACTTTTTATAAAAATTTCGATGTTATAAGTTATTTAGAAACGCTTTAATTATTATTATTTTTTTATGCAAAATTCAAAAACTAAAACAGAACTGTCTCACACGTGCCACACACTTAATTGATCCCAAATAAATTAGTATAACCAAAAACTGAAACTATAACGAAAACAATTAAAAGAAAACCACAAAATTTAAAGTGCCAAAGGCACACTTTTTGTGGTAACAGCAATTTAAATAAGAATGCGGGATTTTTTTATGCGAGTGCACTCAATTATTGAAAATAATGGACAAGGCGATAAAGGCGATTTTGAAAGATGGTTGGACAATTACTTGTTTTTGGTGTTATTAAGGTGGAACAAATTGTAAATATGCGTTTATGTATGTATATATATGTATATGTATATGAATAGTTGCTTTTAATATAGAAATGCACCAGGAGATAGGCACACTTGAGTGAAAAACTGCGAACATATTTTATTTGAAATAAAAATGTTTATGCATCAGAATGTTCATTTAAAATACAAATGGAAAAAAACAATATGTTATATAAATGCAAAAGTACTTAAGTATAGAGTATAATTATTGTAGTTTGGGAAATAATTCGGAGTAAATTAGAAGTGAGGAATCGGAATATATAATTTCGAAACACATTCGGAGTAGTTTCGGAATGAGTTCGGAGTACATACATTTTTAGTATAAATATTTAAAATTTAATGAGGTTTTCTATGGCATTTTATTCGCTCTTTTATTTAATTGGTGGAGTATATACATATCACCCTTATGTCTATACTATCTAAACTTATTCAAAGGAGTTCTACGGGTACCGATATAAGCAATGTTCTAATTTTGAATGGTCGAATAAAGAACTTTAAACGAACCAGTCATGATTTCGTGATTAATTAAATATATCAAAGTCATAGAATTTTTCAGGAGCACGAGAGAGAAACGAAAGACAGCACTTTATTTTGAACACGTGTCGCAAAAGTCTTTAAAGGCGCCACTGTGAAGACAACTCCAGGTTAAAGTCATTTAAACTGCTGTAGATAAAGGAGGACAATAGAAAATGCATAGTAAAACAAAAAAGGTTTTGTTAACGATTTGAGGGGTCAAAGACTAAAATCCAATCTACGATCTCTCCTCATTTTATCCGATGATCGATATTTCTTTTCGAAATTTCATAAAATAAATATAATTAATTTCTACAGAAATATGCACAAAATGAAAGTTCAACGAACACACAACAAAAGACGGGGATGAAGTGCAGAAATATTTGAATTTCAGCTAAGCTGTGGATATTTATGAGAGTGGTAATGCTTATGTAACACAATTCAAATACAAATGCAAATACATATAATATGTGTGAAGTGAATTGATGCACAAGAAAAGTATGTATGTATGTAAAAAGAATAGGTAGATATTTAGTAAATTGCATTTCATTGCATTGATGCGTTTATTCAATAAAAATAGAAGAATATTTCATAATTGCTAATGATACAAACAAACAAGCTAACATACATAGATATATATATATATGTATGTATATGTATGTATATGTAGATATGCAATTCGAATATTTGCTAATAATTGTAAAATTGTATAGTATGTAGTAGGTAGTAGTTGTTGTAGGACTTACTTTTGATTGTTTTCGCTACGCTTAGTTTTTTTGCTTTCTTTATGTACTTTTTCTTAAACTTTTATGGCTTTGCGTTTTTGCGTAAAATGCTAGTTTTTATTATTATTTTTTTTTTTAGTTTTACTTTTTTGCTCTTGTCGAGTTGTAGATTTTGTTTTTAGATAGTGCTCCAAAGCAAGCTATGAGATACAAGATACAAGATAATAATACAATAAAATAAAAATAATGTACATTTTTGTGTGTAATTATTATATAAGAAATTAAAGGACATTACACTAGGACAGGCGTACAAAGCGAACACATAAAAATACGCAGAAATTGAAAGAAAACTGCAGAGAGCTAAAAAAAAGAGCTTCGAGCTTATTTTTTTGTGAACAAAAATAAGTATATTTCTTCCCCGAAGCAGTCGCAATTGTTATCTAATTAAAACCTGTTTAAAATATTTTAAAAATTATTTTTTAATACATAATGCCCTCAATCTTTTAGTCAGCACAGTCAACCATTTCTAACCAAATTCTAACACTGGTTACCCTAACTTATTGATCACTTTTACTAATTTTATTCAATTTATTACTTATTAATATTTTATTAATTTACAAAAATATTGCCTACATTACGGCATTCAATCTAAATACCCAACTCATCGTTCTACCAAGTCATACACCTCTCAGAGTGAAAAGTAATTTACAGATTTTTATCACTAACTACTTTTGCCTTATTATACATATACATATGTATATAAATATCCGTGTGACGAAGCGAGTAGATATAGCCATCTCCGTTCGTCTGTATATACATACATATATACGCCTAGTATCGCAGCTTTTTCCCCATATCGATCATACTCAAATCCATGTATGGAAAACTCTTTATTTAATCAAATATCTTCACGAAATTTGGTACAGACAATTGTCCAAGGCAACACTGCAACATCTGTACAAATTGTTCAGATCGGACCACCATAGCATATAGCTACCCTACAAACTGACCGATCAAAATCAAGATAAACCCCTTTTTATACGCTTTTATGCTATAAGAGATGCTGCTATAAAAAGTACCATAGCTTTGGTCTAGTCGATTTAACGGTGTTTCTTGTGCTGCTATAAAAAGTACCATAGCTTTGGTCTAGTCGATTTAACGGTGTTTCTTGTTTTTAGTTCAGTTTGAAAAGTTTTAACTTTGTTGTTTATTACGTATTATTTTATTTGCTTCCCACTATGCAAACATTTGTCACGCTTATTAATGGCCAAGTATACACATGTTGTTTTGATTTTTACAGTTTTCTAAAAATCCATTGCCGCTCTTTAAGAAACATTCGCAGACCATATTTTTAATCCATTCAACAAAATGTCGAACTTTGTTTTACAACTTGAATATTAGTGATCATTCAAACAACACACAGCTGTTTCTATTTACAGCAAAAATATATGAAATGGTCACTATGAACAAATAAAAGAACACTTTTAAAGCAGTTCCAACTACACTAAAAAACAAATGAACACATGTTTTATGTGTTAAGTACCTTTGTGTTGCAGAACCAAAAGTAAAAGTTTTTATATTTTCCTGTACTATAACACTTCAAACTTTAACAGAAAACTACCGAAAAAATTCAACAAACTATAAGCACGGAGTAAGGAGAACGCACAAAAATTGTACAATACCTTCTCGTCAAGTTCACGCGAAAACTGAGGTCACGCAACACCTTTGCAATCAACATTGGCCCTACCGACGTGCGAAAGAGTATGAAAAATTATGCCTATGAGAGTAAAAAATAGCAAAATACATATGTACATATATACGCAGCCAAAGCTAACGGCGATTATTATAAGAAATAGCAACAACAAAGAAGAGCTGTATTGAGTAGAGCGCATAGCAGCAGTCTGAGTTCTAAATACAATTATCTGCATATGCAAAGTATGAAAATAAGCGGGCGAATAGATACATACACACATGCATACGCATACTTTTATGAATTTCCATAATCACCACCACAAAAGACATAAAAACCACTAAACTAAGGTACAATAAAATAATGGAAAACGCCGCAGACAACAAAACGACTTTCAACAAAAATACATACGTACATACGTCAGCACACACTGACCATTATTCTCCAGAGTCCAAACACAACACACACACATAGCCAAAGGATTTGCCAAACCAAAATAACCACACCAAATGCGAATTCATACTCAACATACATACATACATATATACGTATACATGTATGTATAAGTTTCTGTAAGTATATTGGCAAACAAACCAAAAACAAAGCGAAAAAGTGAATAATTCAATTTGCAAATTGCGAAAAAAGCACTACGTTGAGGCAAAAGTGTTTAGGTGAAACCCTAGCAATGCGAAAGAACTAAAATAAATAGGGGAAATCGCTACAGCTGACCGCGAAGCTGGCTGTAGATTTAACAATACTTTAATGGGCATATATTTTTGTGATTTTGTAGGTTTGCATGCACTATATGCCTACTTATACGTATCAGGAAAGATTTGCTGTAATTAATATAAGAGAATTAGCTAATAAGTGCTAGCTAATATATATTTTTCTGATATCTCTTTTACATAATATACTAAAATCGGTTTTTTTTCTCAGTTATTCCCATTATAACACACTTTAATCACCACTGAGTGGTTTGAGAGGGGAATTAGCTAGTGATTGAACCACAAAAATAAACAATACAAATAATAATGATTAAATTCGTTACCTTACAATTATTAAAATTGATGTAAAATATTGCTTGAAAGCTTGGCAGATTGAACGCCTCGAAATTTTCCATACCAAATTAGTTGCTCATACGCCCTGTCGAGTAACTATCGCATTTGGGATAAAACTGAATGGAATTTAACAAAATAAAAATAAACTAGCAGAAACACAGAATTAAACTACATGCAATATGATTGGAAGATATAAAGAAAGTAAGGTGGGATATAACAGTGATCCTTAAAAAAGAATAGAGAAAAAGAGAAACTAATAGTTAAATCCAGCTAACTAATGTCTGATTCCCTTTGCCAAAGGCAAACAAAGTACTACGTTAATTATTCAATTCTATCAGTTACGTTTGTGTTAGACCTGTGGCCATGGTAAGCTATTTATCGATTTATTTACAATATAGTGTATGACCACGTGTGGCCACAACTATGAATCATACATATATGCATACATTTATACCTACAACTGACACTACTGTGGCGTCAAATAGAACTAGTAAGAAAAATTCTTGACTGTCTCGTCGAGTTTCTTCGATGAAAATAATTGTTCACAACGTTAAATTCGATATTGAAAAGAAAGTAGCTCGAAAACCTCATATTTGTATCATTGAGTCAGTCTAACTTTTTCGAAATCAAATTATTCTCATTTGTTTTGGTCTATAATCGAAATAAACTTTTTTGTCTATATTGACCTAGCATAAAATTGATGTAATTCTGACCACCGACATCTCAAGGGATATCGCCATGTAAAAATTACCAATTGCTTGTTTAGAGAGATGATATTCGGCTAACTGTTGGATCTGATAACTTTTAATATTAGAACGAGCAATTAATTTTACTACATGGTATAAACTTTTTGATTTCTTCAAGTTCGCCTGAGTATTTTTTCCCTTTTACTTATATTCCTTCTGTTGTTCACTTCAACTGAAACTAAAAATAAATTAATTGGCATGTAAACAACAGCAAACACGTGGTGTTGATATTTACTTTGGTGGCAAGCGAGCAAAAGACGAGGCCTCGGCTACAATGAACACACGAAGCGCCATGCAACTTCTCTACAACGACTGATTTGTAGTTATGCTAAATCGATGACATGCAGAACATTGTAATATATTCATTTCAAAACGAGTATCCAACTACTCACACGAAATGCAATGTAGCTGTGCAGCGGAAGTGAGTTCATGGAAAGAGTATATAAATTAAAAGTGTTTGTATGAGCAGATGGGCATAAAAGTTGTATTTTTAAGTAAAATAAATTTCTCTTGAATTTTATACACAATTACTAAAAATGACCCTTGATTGTCTGCTGAAGACAAATAATTAGTTTGCCGTTGACTTCATTTCTGACTTTGTGGCTGTGACTATTCACTATCAAAAGTTGCTTTTGGCTAGTTCGATTGCAGTGAATATTCGGTTAATTGACTGACTGACTGCTGACTGATTTAAGTACTGATAATTGATTTTTGAATAATCACAATATTTTATTGAATACGGCGTTTTATTACCGATATTTATTCGTCATTCATCCATGTTTGCCCACTACAACTATTGAAATCATCAATGACTTGTGACTATATACTGACATATTTACAACGAAACACTACTCACTATTTCCTTCGAGCCATTTCGGCTTTAATGGCATTTTCTGTTTTATAAATATTTTTAACGTAATCTTATCAACTGCAATGAAGGCTGACAAGTATTTGCCAGTGTTTTTTTTGAGTATATGTGTGTGTGATTTTTTACCTTAACATCTGAGTTTTGTTCGTTTCACATGCGTACAGATATAAACATATACATACATATATGTGGTATGTATATGTATGTTTATAAACACACCTATGTATACTTATATATTGTATATGTATATGTACGTATGTATGTTCAAACTGTGCTGATTATAGACGAAAACACTTTCATGCTAATATATTGCACTTCTATACATATAGAAACATATGTATGAAAAGCAATTTTCATATGAAATGGCGAGTTGTCAAAAATGTTCTTTATCACACTAAGGTGTAAATTACCGTAATTTTTGTGATATCGCATTTCGCCCTGAATAAAGTCGAAAAAAATACAAATCAGATTGAAATGATGGCATAAATAAACAGTGGGTAAAATACCATGAATAATTGAAAGGCATTGCGACTGAAAACATATTATTAGAATGAGAAACTTAAATGTTTCTTAAAACTACAACTACACTCTAAAAGAGAACACATACATGCCAGTTTGTGTGTTAAATAACTATTTACTCGGCACACTCTTGGACGTTGTGACGATAAATTAGATTTTGGTTACAGTTACGCCGAAGAAAAAATTTACAGTCGCAAAGTGTGGTTGGAAGAATACAAAAAAATATACATATAAGGCATAGCAACTGCTTACTTGTTATATAAGTAACAACAATAAATAAAATATAAACAATAAAAAAAATTAATAAATACAAAGCATAACAAACCCCGAACGCATATTAAAATAAAAAAACAAAATATTCATGATTTGGACAGACGTTATCACAGATATGGCCGGCATATATACTACATACTTACATACATAGTTTACAAATGCATATTTCACCGCTGATTCAAAGCGCTATGACTTATGAATGAACTTATATTGTATGAGCGAATGCGGTAAACTGACCGACTCTTGCTTTGTACTAATTAAAAATCGTTAGCATCGGTTCATTTGCATAAATTGGCAAATATAACGGAAAGCATGAACGGGGACAGTTGCTTCGGCATGAATATAAACTTAAAAAACAACATACATACATATATGTATATGATAATACTCATAATACAGAAATTTTAAAATGTGATGTCAAGAGATGGCGCAGAATGAAATGCAAACTTTCATACGTATGTATGTGTATATTTATATTTATACATATGTATATGTATGTATAAATTTGAGTGTTTTGAAAGTGTTTGTATGTATTTAACTGTTCTGAATTGGTAGTGGTAGCGCGAAAGCATACAACGGCCATTATGAAAGTAGTAAATATTTAACGGGTGCATGAACTTGACTTTCAGACAATTTCACTTAGCTCTCCGCCACCACCCTCGAGGCTGTGAGAGCAGAGCGCACACATTTTATTTATGTAAATGACTTTTAGCGCTCAAAGCTTCAATGCTATAAGTTCAATGCATTTTTGCCAAATTAAATCAGTGTACATACATACATAAAAATTACACGCAAGCACAAAAACAAATGCGAACTAAATAAAATCGGGTGTCTGCTTAACACACACAGTAGCAATTAAATGCAAAGAAATCCACAGAGAACTCTATTCATTGTACATTGATCTCGAAAGCTTGCACTTGCTTGCTCTCAACTGCGTCTTAGTACAGTGGGCGTCAAGTGTCTGGAGTTTTGGTGGTGCTGACGCAGTTGCGCGACAAAGCGAAGCATAACTAAACAAAGTCATAAAAATATATAAATATATATTTGAAGTATGTTTTTGTTGTGGTGATTGCACTTCTCAAAATAAGTTCTTTGTCTCAATGAAGTGCTTGTTATCGGGCATTTCAGTGATAAAAATCAAATATTCTAACCAGTTCGGCGCAAAATTAGAAACGTTGTTATTTAAAATGCAATTGGCCTTGCCTAGAGGAAAGATTTGCCTGAACAGTCTGAAAATAGATTATGAAAGGGATTAAAATGAAATTTAAATTTAATATGAATTTATTTGACGATGATTCAGCAGAATTCTCCAAATACAGCAATGGCCAAAGATTACAAGTTCTTTAAATTGCAACATTATAAAAAATTTGGTTGCGAGTGTGCCATTGAAAAAATTTAACCACAAATATCACACGTTTCCATATGTCGACAATTTCGAAATGACTGGTTAAATACTACACAAACTGATAAGCAAAAAAATACAAGAAAAGTACAAGGCTTGAAATTTAAAACAAGAAGAAACGTTAACTATGGTTGCACCGAAGCTATAATAACCTTCACAAGTACAAAAGTTTCCACAATATCATTACTTTGTTCAGTAAATTTTTATTGCAGCTATATGCTAAAGTGGTCCGAACTGAACAATTTCTTCGGAGATTATACCGTTGCTTTGGACAATTATCCATGCGAAGTGAAGTTGACTCATTAAATAAAAACTCATACAAGGACTTGATTTCAACGTTCAGTTTCTATGGCAACTATATGATATAATCTCCGATATCGGCGGTTCCGACAATGAACCGCTTCTATAAAAGTTTATACAGACAGTCAATGGGACGAACGTATACACTGTTAAGGCTAAATCGACTGTGCCGCGTCGGGTGTCACAAACTTAATAACAAGGTACTATTCAGGGTATAATAATATTTTTTTCACGATACACACTTGAAGGTGAGTAGTGCAAATACGAAATTAATGCTTGATAGCAAACGTATTACTTAGCTCCAGTGTTAATCTGTACATGTAGGTTTGTACATACATATCTACATATACTATATCCACATGTGTATATGTATAAGTAAGACATATTTATCATTGAAACAAACTAGCCATTCACTATTTCTAATTTAATAGATAATAAAAAGAGAAAATTAAATTATTTTAAATTGAGAATTGGTTTTGCTGCAGCAATATATAGGCGCTGTACTCAATATTTGAGGTGCTCCAAATAAAAGGTAAAGTCGTATTGAACTAAATCTTCTCAAAAGTAAACAACAATGAAAATTGCTACTATACATTGAATGCGCAACTTTTAAATTTTATTACATTTTCCGGCTTATTGATAATTCACTTTTATGTTACGTTTTGTACCAGTGCAACATAACAGCAACTGATGGTGCAATCAACATAACAAATGCAACTACAGTTGTAGGTTGTAAGAAAACTCACTGTTGATGATAAAGCACAATGTATTACTTTCAGCTAAGCATATAGTTACGTGCACAATGTCTTCTTTACAAATAAAAGTACACAAAACCATATACAATATGCATAAATTCCTAAAATTTTGATATGTTATTTTGGCTTTTTTACAAATAAATAATTGCGAGGCAATATAAATTAATGGATTGACAGATAAAACAAAATTTGAGCTCATTTACACATTACAAATCAATTACAATTCAATTCTCGTTTACTAAAAAATCACTCTTTATCACAAAAAAAACATCTTTGCATCACACAAATATGTAAACAATTGAGAACAATTCACTACTACTTTCTGACAACGTAAAACATATTCCTATTTACTCTTGACATACGCAAAATATTTAAATACTATGTTGTATTGCAGAAAGTGTATGAAAGCGAAGAACAAAATCAAAGCGGCAAAGCAGATAAGTAACCGCTTCCGGCAGACGGCAAAATGAGCGTAAATGTAGTGCACGGAAAAAGTAGTGCGCCAAGCTTACGGCATAGCTGAGTGTCCAAAGCGTTTTATATTACATTTACAGTTGTTGAAGCAGTAGCATAGCCACTCAGGTAAGGTCAAACAACTTCGTGATAGGGAATTTTGCGTACAAGTTAGTAGCTGCCGACGGCATCATTTGAATATTATTATATTTTTCTTCCAGTTATTTCGTAAAACCGAACTTTATTAAAAATTGCATCATATATTGTTAATTTCCCTCGATTACGTCGAAGAATAAAGAAAATTAAATTGAATTCTGCTAAATGAGTTAGCAAGAGGTTACACTATGTGGCGGATACAGCAACTCAGAGGAATAAACAATGCAAACAAAAATGAAAACAATAAATTACTATACAAAACTAAACAAACAATTTATAAAGTGAAACTGGCTGAAGTCCGAAATTAAAGTGCACATCTTACATGGCAATTGATTGCATATCGAGGTGCGCATATAAAAGCAAATACAATTGGCGATATTTTTATTTGAAATATGCAATCAAATATTGCTCGTAAGTGTGTTGATAAGTTTAAAACAAAAAATTAAAATAATTATTTGGCTCACCTGAGCCTTATATGTAGGTAGAATGCGTAGTTAAGTATTTGATTGCTTGCAGTCTGACTGCTGTTTTCCTTTTTGCGAACACTAAATTGTAGTTGCGGTTAAAGTAGAAGTTTCTCCGTTTGCCCCAGTCGCGCAAAGTCTCAGCTGAACAATGTCACGAGACACCGACTGTTTGGTGTGCTAGCCACTTGCTCGAATGATAACTTTGGCACTGCGCTTAATTATATTTTTATTTTTTCTTACTAGGCCTATATTGGTGATGACACGTAAAACCACATAAGGGGGAGTATAGCGAACACAGCAGGAGCTTTTGTGTGTTGGAGTACAACTAGGATAGGGAATACCTCGACGATGAATTTCTGTACAATTTGTGTTTAATTTGCTATTGTAACTATTGCTGTCAATAGCGACCAATCTGCATATGTGTTCGGTTGCACTTTTGGGTTTGCCCCTTCTTCTATAGCTGCTCTTTACTACTTTCTTTCTTTTCCACTCGTAATATGTTCACCTTTGCACAATTTTAGTTTTCCTTGCACTAACGTTTCAGTGTTATTTGCACTATTGGATTTTTTCCAATTTACAATGAAATTTAGATTTTATTTAAGCTATGTTAGCTTTTCACGAAATATTACTAGTATTACCGTCCAAAATTTCTGTCGAACGAATACTGGATGAATGATTAGGTCGTCTGCCTTCTATGACCAGTAGGAATTTAAGAATGGGAGTGAAAGAATAATGCAAAACGTAAAGCGATGACAACTTATGACGTTTTTGGTTTTTTCTATTTACGATACTTCGCTGCTTTTCTGATCGTTTGGTACTGATTTGAAGCGATTGCTCCTGCTTCTTATTGCGTTATTTCGCTTTCGAAAGTAGCTATTTTTTTTAATTTCACTTCCTAAAAATAATACAAACTATAGTTAAGTCGTTAATAATTTCTAATAATAACAGATTCCCACAATTTTCATCACTCTAAATATGTATAAAACAAAACTAAGAGAAAATTCAGAAAACCAACTATTTTGTCATTCACCTTTGCTGATGGTTCGTATGTTGCAAAGGTTATTGTTTTTCTTGTGCTTACTTTTTCCGCTCCGAAACCAAACTTTTATCTATATATGTGGACGTCTAAGCTTATTTAAAATATTTTATCTTTATGAATAGCTTAATATTTTTCAACCAAAGAATTTTTACAAGTTTCTAATAAAAATATATAACAAAAAACAGGAGCAAATTTTGATCCCACAAACTTTCCAATTCTACGAATACAAAAACACTAAATACGCAGCAGTGTTGCATCTAAAGATGCCAATAACTAGAAAAAGAGATATGCTCGGACACTCAATTTATAGTCTACTATATCAATTTTTTAATTGAAAACTATTAAGTTGATAAAAAAGTCTTGTTTTTTACAATTCAAACCATTAGGTGCGCGTAATTAATGATATTTTTTATTTATGTAGGTGCTGGCAGCACAATGCTGATTTTCATTGGCAGAGGCATCTGTCGTGTGATAGCAAGGCCTGCTTTAACCCCAATGTAAAAAAATTACAAAAAAAAATTAACTATTACAAATAACTAGTTAAGAGCAGTAATTAAAAAGCGTGTTAAATGATAAATATAATATTAACATCAAGGAATTTTTATACGTATAAACTAAGCTAATTTTAACTGTTCGTGTGCAAGCAATTGACTTATTTTTTAATTTGCTGAGTTCAAAACTCTCAAACTTATAGCCCTGACAGACGAGCTAAACTAATGTGCCTTAAGCAACGCTAATGCGCATTGAAATTTTATGGTGACAGACGGCAGACTTGTGCATTTAAACAGCTGATAGTGAAATTTGTTTATTTAATAAGAAAAAGTGAAATAAAAATGAATAAGATAAATTATTAATAGAAATTTTGTTATTTTTGAAAAAAGAAATAACTCATTGTAATGCGGAAAAGTTAAGAATATTGGAAAAATGGATAGCAAACTGTCTGTTGCTTATTTTCTGCCATCTAAAAAATATTAAAATTTGTTTTTGTTAATATACTTGCACATACATAATTTAATGAGCAATATAAAACTGCTTACCCCTGATGCTGTAAACGCGGAGGCGGCAGACTCGGCCATTTGTGAGCAATGTGGCCTACTCAAATCTGGTAAATTCAGCTAAATGCACGAAATTTTTGTGCATTGCAAAGTTGCATTAACATGGGTCAAATGCGCAAGTAAATGGAAATTAAGCCCGCTAATGCATATTCGCTCTGTCTTCTGTCAGGGCTATTACAAAAGCCTTCTGATCAAAGTATATGCGATATACTTCCATAGTTACATGCCGTAGGGCTTACTAGTTCGTTCAATACAAATATTATTTCATAACAGAAGTAAAACCATCTACATATGTGCTAAACAAATATACAGTTTATTTTAACCGTAAAATCCTATATTTTGTCCAAAGGAAAGAAACAAAGTTTATTTTCTACATATTGTTAAAATGAAGTTCATAAAGCTTAGTAGCTGTTAATGTTTGCTTACAAAATAAATATAATAAGCACATATTTCGTATTGTTTTGTTTTGCTTAATTAATCTTTATATTGCTTTTCTCTATATTTGCTATGGCATCCAGCTGATTTAGCGTTGCCACTAAAGAAAACCAAATCTTTTTAAGCATATTCTATCTTAAAACTCTCACTTCTAGAATTAAAAAAAAAACGAAATTGAAATTATATGTAGTCAATTTGGTAAATTTTCTAAATTTTTTTATTTATATATTCCGTAAAAATTGAACCAAAGAGTTTGAAAAAAGTAATTTAGCACACTGCATTACTAGAATACCCAACACTGGTGTCTAATAAGAAGAATACATAAATATAAATACATTGCACATTCGTTCTTGTATTCATTCTTTGAGTTGAATTCGCCCGATAAACATATATTTAACAACGGTTCGGTATATTAACACTGTTCCCAACAAAGAAAAAAGAAAATAGCTACAATTCCATTTGTTTTCAATCAATCTATTATTTTTGGAATTGGAAGAATTGAAAATTATCAAACGGAAAAGTTTACGTAAAAAGAGCATTGTTATATAGAAGCGATCAAATTAAGAATTTATAAGCAAAATTCTAAGCAATAGTGAATAAATTCACCAGCAAAGAAAAAATTCAGGCATCGTAAAACCGAAAAATCGATTTAAGGGGGACAAATAGGAGGAGTACAATCGCATATATACTAGGCGAAATATTGGTTAAGGAAGCTCACAATTGTATTTCGTGCATCAATAATAGAAAACCGATTTTGCTGAAAAATAATAAATATATACTTAAACCACAGTTTAGATCATAAAAATGGCTGACGTTGAATCAAGTGCTGTCGTGCAGCAACCACCTACAAACGCTAATAGCATGAACCTAAATTCTATCCCTCTATTGGCATCCGCCGAGTTACTCGGTGAAAGTAATAGTGCCCAAGTAAGTCTCCAACAACAGCAGCAATCACAGCCTATTGCTGGTGCTATTGGTGGAGGAAATGGTGGTAGCGCTGGCACTTCCTCAAATTCGGTCAGCAATGCCAGCTCTATAGCATTGGATGTTGCTTCTAGTGAAAATTCAAGTCTGGTCAATAGTGGAGTGATTGGGAGTGGAGTGGGTGGTGGCAATCCATCGAGTGTTGGTGGGGGTAAAATAGACTCCGGTGAGCCACCATCTAAGAAACAAATGCTCGACCATCCGAGCACATCTGCGGGTAGTGGGAATAGTGCTTCGCAACATGAAAAACTCGAGTACCGTCTGGGAGGGATTTTATGTTGTGCTGTTTGCTTGGATTTGCCTAAGACAGCAATGTATCAGGTGAGTACCAATGTAAAATGTTCAAATTAGCATTGTGTAGGGGTAACATTTTAACTTGTTTATTGTATTTTTTTTATAAAAATTAAATTGATACAGTTAATTAATTTGTTTCAAAAATCCCAAGAAAGCCAGCTTAGTGACAAATAGTGTTAAAAAAAAACAAATGTTGGTTTTAAATGCCGTAAAAGTATAGTGGTAAAAAGGTAACGGCTATATAAAAAAATATAGATAAATAGCTAGAGTTATGGCTAAAGGAAAAATGTTTTTGGTTATGATTATGCGACTAATTTATTTGTGTATATCGCAAAAAATTAATTTGAAAATATAAATAATATAATTTGTTTCCCCTTAATCAACAACAATTATTGGCGTTTACTCATGAAAAAAACGCAGTATAAATATCAGCTGTGCGTTGTTATGTGCCTTTTTTGTTATTCTCATTATATCTAATTGCCTTTTTACTTCCATTTTCCACATAAGAAATGTATATAAGCTAGTCGAAGAATTATTATTTATAATGGTTCATATTCAATTAGTTACTTTTTAAATTGCCAGATTCTAATAAGAAAACTTTTTGCTACTGTTTATAAGTGATTTTTTCTGTTCGTAGGGATGGTGGAAAATTATTGTTGGGCATTGGTTGGCCAGAGTATGTATTGGTGTGAATCGTGTAATACGTAGCAGAATATGGCTGCCTCAGTGAATTTGTTTTTTCCAAGGGACGTAGGGTGGGACTGTTTCTGAGTGCTCGGCTGACTGGTTACGTATCTGATCGGCTGTTTGTTATTCTCAATTGGCTTAGTTCTCAGCTGAGTTTGCTTTTACTTATCTACTTCTTGTATACATACACAATGGGAACTGCGTATTTTGTTTAGAATATCAATGCATGAGCATAAAGTAAAGCAATATATACATATGCATTTATCTGCTTACACTAGTGCATACATACATATGTATGTATGTACATACGTTGATGCTTTTGTATGTAGTAAATTGAATATTATTTTTTGTGATCACAGACATTTTTGTGTTTTTGTGACCTGTTTGATAATATATACATATACGCACATACATACGTACATATTTAAGTATTTACATATGTACGTATTTAAGCATATTCATACATATTTATATTTTAGAAATGACCTTTAGTTCCCCACATTTCAACATATGGATATATTGGAATATATTAAAAACATGTGAGTGTAGGTAGTTATCGTCATATGGCACTTACTTATGATAATCATTTGATAGTTTTGTTTCCAAATTTGATTTGCTGCATAACCATATACACATGTATGTATGTATATGCATATGAACATACTGACACCTACATATGTAAGTATGTATGTACATATGTATGCAAATAAATTCATCTATTATGTCTACGAATCAAAAGTGTGTAAGAATTAGAATTAGGTACATACATACATACATTTTTTTTTATTTTGAATGAAAGTTAGTGATGACTTTGTCGATGAAGTGTAATAGTTTTGGTGTAACTGGTTTTAATAGAAACGCGAACAGCGAATATATGGTAAAAGAGGGGAGAAACTACATATATAAAACGCAATTTGTGAAATATTCTATTGAATACAATTCTTTTTCCTTTGGTTATGTGAATTGAAACGTGCATTCACTGATGGTAGCCCCTGTAGCCATGGTGCATAAACAGACTTACATATGTAAGTATGTATGTATGTAGTACATACATACATACTTATACGTAAGTTCATGTACATACATACATATATGTGTATGTAAGAACTTACAAATGTCTACGGCGCAGTTAAGTTGCAACTATTGCGTCTTTTTATTTTCAGTGGTGGGTTTGGCTCTTTGTGCCCCAGCTCCCTGTTCCAATGATATACATACATATGTATGTACATACATAGATACATACATACAGTATGTAAAGTCAATTTTTAAATATGTACATATTTGGAGTTTAGAAGATATTTAAAACCTTGTTTCTTTTTTGCCACCCAGATGTACATACATACTTATGTACATACATATGTACATACATATGTACATACATACATACATACTTACATATGTACATACATACTATGTATGTATATACCAAAAAATGAAAGTATTTTTTTTGTATTTTATTTTTAAATAGAATCATACTGTCAAAGGGTCGAATTTAAATTCCAGCTGATTTTCAGTCAATTAATCAAATATTTGACTTATTAGAAATTACATGTTAGAAACTGATAGGTTAAAAGCGTTCATACATTGTATATTTACATACATACTTATGTATGTACATATTATGTTATTAAATACGCCACATTAGAAAAATTATTAATTTATAAAGTTATAAGAAAATATAAAATAATTTCAGCTCGGTTTTGCAAGTCATTTGTTTAAAATTTAGCCTATATACATACTTATGTACATACATATAAAATAGGTACATACATACATACATATGTATGTATGTATGTACATATGTACATAGTAAGTTTTTCATATATTTGCTCGCGTTTATCTCACTTTCTGTTTATAATACTCACCACTCTTAGGGCAGCGGAAAAAATAGTTGCTGAATCAATCGCGTGTTGGATGATCATTTTTTGACGTCACCGTGATATTCTAATGCATTTTGTCACTATAATCACATAAGTATGTACATATGTACGTATGCACATACCTACATACTATATATGTTCACTTTCATATCGAGAAACACATATTCAAGTGTGCATTGTGATTTCAATATGAGAGTTTTGGCTTTGATTTCTTATGTAATACGAATTTCCTACTGCCATCTTAATGGAAAGATAACTTTTGTTTTTATTATTTTATGTTATTTTTTTTTGGTGTTCCTAATCGTGACATAAAGATGATATTTATGTATGTATGTATGTGTTCTTATCACACATACATACATACGTACATATTATATACATATAATGTATGTATATGTAGATAATAATACATTTATACGCATTTATAAGTGATTATGCCTTAAATATGAGACGATAACACCTACAATGTTGTGGAGAAATTGATAACTAATTGCGAGCTCATATATGTATGTATGTACACATGTATGTATATAGAGGTATTTATTCTCTCCTATATATACACATAAAGATGCATGTACATATGTATATACAACCATGCGCTATGTTTGTATATCAACTATACCACGCTGTATATACTCGCATATGTGTACGTATGTGTGTATGTATGTTGTGTCTATTATTTCTTATTCGGTGCGAAGCAAGTACACAAAGTCAGCTGTTTCTGACATTCATAGAATAAACATGCATGCAACCATAGACATTGTATGATATTGTACCCACCTGGCCCAATGCGAATTCATTTACAAATGATATTTATTTATTTCATTATTTAAGACGTAAGGTTTTATTATATACAATACATTAAGTTTTATTCGTAAAAGAGGGTAAATGCTATATAGATTTTATTTGTATGTACCATATATTAATTTTTATATACATACATACAGGCAATTTTCATTAAAGTCAGTTCGAATTTTAAATAATTGTTATTTACATATTATTCTGTTTGATTATTTTTAATGCGTCCGGTAGATAGGGTTTCTAAATATTGTTTCTAAAATTGTTTTGTATACATGGAAGTAGATGAGCCACAAATTACTATTGCATCCATACACCTGTATCTACATATGTACATATGTATATACTTGCATAGAGATTGGTATGCATAGGCAAGGTATAAGTTACAGGTTGTCGTCTAACGGCAGCATTTGGTAAATAATATCCAACAAACTGAACTGGCAGAATTCACAACAATCATTGTTAGCCAGCTGAACTAATAAGAAACAAACTGGTTTTACAGGTTGTTATTATTGTGAAAGCTTTTGTTGTAAACACTACAACTCTGTGTTATTGTTTTCATGAGTTGTACAATATTCTAATGTACATATGTAAGTTAGTGCAGGTTCTAACACACATACATAGGCTACTTGGGTAAATTTTCCTAGCCATTACACATCGTTTCTCCTAAGATTTATTATTTCAAGGTGATCTCTATCCTCTATCTGTATTCTGATATTATGAGTGCTGCTTATAATGGAATGACCATTCACTACGATATGATGTTTTATCATCTTAAAAATACCTCAAATATGTACATTAGTACATTCGATTTTAGAAAATAGAGATAGAAGTTAGAGGTGGTTCAAGCTTTCATTTACTGATGTACATATGTACATATGTAAATACCCTGCAAAAAACTTGTTCTCAACCAAAAAAATGTTACATTTAACAATTCATCGACAAGCTCTAAAAAGTATTTAATAAATTCTGAATGGCATAAGAAAAAGTAGTTGAGTAATATAAGTTCATTCAACCGCAGTAATCATGAATTAATTTTCATAAACTTCTATCCTTGTGCGATAGTCAGAGTAATATACATACATACATAACTACATATGTATGTATATGTATGTAAGTATATATGAACTACATGGCATTACATTTTCTTGGTGAAAAAATGAAATGTATGTATGTATGCACTAAAAAACTTTGACTTTGACGGTGATGCGTACGTATGTACATACATATGTGTGCACATAAAAACAAATAAAACATCTAATAAAAACACATTACAAACAATTTCACCAATTTATTCTGGCAGATGACTTTGTAGTAAGGCAAAGGATTTGAATGTACATAATTTTCCAACCCGCCATTTTGCCTCTAATACGACGAGTTTTCCACTAATTTCGATTATACATACATACATATGTACATATATACAACACGTCTCGTTGCCGACGATATTGCCTTCTTTCGACAGTTTATTATTATTTTTTGATACGAAACGCATGCGATTTTTCGTTTGTATATTGATTTTGAGCTGATAGCGATAGATATTATGGTCATGGTCATTGAATAGCCATTGGAACGCTGAAATAAATTCAATTAAATGCAATTACACCGATGTAAATTAGTCTGTATATGTGAATGAATAAATAAGTATATGTAAAATTGAAAGATATAGTATGTGTGGGATGCAATGAAGATCGTAAACAAAGAAATTGTTAATTTTCACACACTCAATTCTCACCCATCCTCTTTTGTTCTACGACAATCTTTCAGTCATAACCACCACACCCAATTTTCTAGCAACTTTTAAATGAATTTCTTTGGGGCATTTTAGATGATTTTTGTGGACAAGAGAATTTCTCTTCAACTTGAATACTTTTTTTTTTATTTTGTCTTTGGTCGGGGACATTTTCCCTCATTTAAAAATAGAAGTAAACACGTGTACATACATCTTGGCACATATTGGGAGGCCAACCCTAAACATAGAGGAGGTTGTGGTCCTCAACTCTACAATGTGCAGTTATTTGGATATCTATGCGTTAGTGTTCGTTCTATTGTATATTTTGTGATTGCTAAAAATAATTAAAATATCAGCATTGTTAAAGTGTATGCAGTTTAATTAAAGTTCAATAGCTTAGTGTATATTGATTCTGCTTAGTACTCGCTATAATTCTCACTGATTCGTTGGATAGTAATTTTTTCAACTATCACTCACTCCCTGTTTGCTTTGTAATTTTCACAATTATTCGTTTCCTTTTTTAAATTCGCTCTTTGAAAATGTTCTTCCCAATTGATCTGCCCTTAGCTGATCGTTTTTTTTCTTTAAATCAACTTGTACCTTAGCTTCTTGAATCTAGTGAGTCATTTTACTTATGTGGGTACATACGCACATATGAACAAGTGCATAGCAAAATTATTTTCGTTGGAAGATATGGATATTCCTATATAGCGATTCTTGAGGCAATTTTCAATCCAACGAAGCTGATAGTGTTAATTTTTTAAACAAAAGTTGCCATTAGAGATACATACATATTTGTAGAACTCACTCGCTTTAAACGCAAGTTAAGTCTAAAAATTAAAATTTTACCGAAAAAATTAGGAATAAAAATACAAAATCGGTATACTGCTAAAAACCACCGGTTTTACCATCTTAACGATATTGTATTTTTATAAATGTCGTTTAATCGTAAAAAATTATATATTTTCGAAATAATTAATGTACAACGGCATAGCAAAAATTAAAATTACTAAAATTAAATGAATTAACATTTTTAAATCATAGAATCGGGGTCGTTTTTGTAGTAAAACCAAAAACATTGGAGAAAGGCTAAGAACTGATTTCTAAATAGACAGGCTCCTTGCAAAAGCAATACCAATTTTTAAATAATTTTCGTAATCCATTCCGTAATCCGTTCATTTGGCAACAGTGTTCATTGGTTAACTGTTGTCTAATGGAAATCGTTATTTAAATTTTTTGGAAATAGTTATTCACATAATGGACTCGGCTTATTAAATTAAAAATTTTCAGATCTTCTTTATACATACATCTAGTTGATAGATGTGATGAAATTTCTAACTAACATAATATCCATTAATAGTTAATCTAGTTGATAATGTGATGAAATTTCCAACTAACATATTATCCATTACTTATTTTGTGTAAAAAAGTTCTATAAAGTATGTTTAATTAATTTTTAGTGATTTTTATTTAATACTCTCAGTTTACTGACTTTTAAGTTCTCACTTATTTTAATTTTTTACGCAAATTACTTTTTTAATTTATTTTCCACTTAAATCGTTGAATATAAATAATTTTTTGACTATCTAACTTATTAATTAATTAGAATACTATCGAGTGCCTTAAAAAAATTAAAATATTATGATTTCATTAGTTTTATTTAGTTAATTTACATTAATAGTTCATTTATCAATTAGATAATTAATACAAATTAACGAATATAGTATTTTATATAGATACCTATGTTTATGAGTACCTATATTGAGAAATGTATAAATGTACCATTTTGTAAATGCAAACAAAATGTTTTAAATAAAAACAAACATGTAATCAATAACTATGCAATAAGTGATGAAATAGCAAAAAATCTGTGAATATGTTGTAACTGTACCAACACATACATATATGCATTAAAACTTTCATTTTGTTGTCACTATTTTAGTAAATAAAAGTGCGAATTTGAAAAATATAGGCAACACAGAAAAATGCAAAAAAAAAAAAACAAATATATCATATATATAATGGAAAAAATGACAACACCTAGCATTTGCATATGAAACGTATTTATTGTATAATACTAGAAAGTACCGACAAGTTAAATCAATAAAAAAGTTCACAATTTAAATTGAAAACCAAAACAATGCGCTTGTTTTTATTTAAAAGAAAAATATAGAAAAGTACGGCTTATCTATTCACTTAGCCACCGAACAATCATCTCCTCAATTTCCATTTAGTATTATCCTCATTATTTAAATACATATGCCGACTTACATGTATACTCACTCTTCTTAATTTAATTTCACCACGTAAGCAATATTTTTCACACAAGTCATTTAATTGTTTCTCCAACGCACTTGGCCAAACTCACATTTCCCACTTCATGCAATCAAGTTCCTATCTCGCTATTCTATACAATCAATATATTCATACATTCATACTCACACTCACACTCAGGTCGTCCCGCACAATATTTTCTACTGCCTATTACTGCAGGAAACGCCACTCCTGTGTAGACTCGCATCCTTTTTATGTGATGGAACGGCTTTGAATGCGATCTACGTTTGTGGTATTTCTAACAGTAATATGTTGTGTGGAGAGCACATTTCACCATGCTATTATAAAATTGTTCAAATCGTCAAAGATTTCAAACTAATAGATTCTTTTTTTCTTTTTCCCGTTTACAGGATTTCACTTATTTATTCATAAATAAAATAATATATACACAAAATTTACAAACAAATAATTATTTATTAACGTATTTGGCATTTTCTTGAAATTCTAACTATTTACCACTTACCATTCTCATTACAGTGTCAAATGGGACATTTAATGTGTGCTGCTTGTTTTACACATTTACTCGCAGATGGACGGTATGACCTATATACATACTATATATAAAATATATATACATACTTGCATATGTATTTGAATATAACTCAAGTAATCACTGATTAACTGACCATTAAGAGAATATTCCAGCATATTTTTAATTTTCAGCTAATGATTAAAATGTTATATTTAAAAGTTTTATGTATTCGATTATTTTATATTTTTATAATTTGCAACAGTTTGCGTGATCAAATTGCCACCTGTCCAAACTGTCGTGTGGAGATTTCGAAGAGCACAGCATCGCGTAATTTGGCCGTGGAGAAAGCCGCCTCTGAGTTGCCCAGCGAATGTCAAGTATTTCAAAACTCCAAAATATAACTGCATACATGCATTTATATATATATACTTATACATATGTTAAATCTAATAATTTATATTCTTTAGTTTTGCAACAAAGAGTTCCCATACAAGTCGCTAGATCGCCATGAACAGTATGAATGTCAAGAACGGCCAACAAATTGCAAATATTCACGAATTGGTTGTCAATGGCGTGGACCGAATCATGAAAGTATGTACCTACATAATTTGTTAAATGGAACGTCCATGTACAATCTAGTTATTTGCCTATGTAGCTAACGAACATGAGCGCAACTGCTTGCATCCCACCAAATCTGGTTATGAAGTAATGGCTGCATTGGAAGCACACGACGCTAGAATTAAAGAGGAAAAGAAAATGTTTAATACATTAATCGATTTGTTGAGTTATGAGAAAATTATATTTAACGGTAATTAAATAATGCTTATATGTAAATATTAAAACATTATTAGTATTATATGTAAATATTAACAACTAAATTTACCTTTAAAATGTTGAAAACTTTACGAATTAAATAGTCAATAATATTTTGTTTTATGTACATATGTATATATTTTACAGATTTGCAAATGAAGCCGTATCGTACCGATGAGTATGTACACAAATTGTTTTATGAGACGGCCAGATTTACGGCATTCAACCAGCAGTGGGTGGTGAAGGCTCGCATTAATAATAGCCAACGTGATCCACATCAATCCAATGAGCGCACCATAACCTATCAGGTAATACAATGCATTCAATTTTGCCTAAATAATTACAAAAAAATTGTTATAATAATCTCGAATTTATAGCTTATCTTGAAAACAAAAACCACCACACCAATGAGTATTCACTTTTTTGCTTTAAAAGGACCTTTTTCTGATATGAAAGTGTCCACTCAAATTTACAAGCATGAATTCACGGACCAAGTAAGTAAAACTGATTTAAATTGTTATGTCTATAATAAGATTATATCATAGTATAGTAAAATTATCAAAGTAGTGATGTTATTGAGAGGCAATTGACGAGGTGTTAGCTTTTATTTGTTCGCATCCTTCTATTGCAAAATCGTTCATGATCTACAATATATCATCACCTTAAATGCAAAATAACATGTCTTCAAAAAAATCGAAATTGGGGTTAAAGTTTAAATACTAAATTTTATAAAGATGTTTGGGATCAAAAATTTTAGTTTTGCTATAATAATTTTAATTTTTTATTATGTAATGTAATGAACGATTAAAATCAAGGCCTTATGTAGAAAACTTTTTTTTGACGGGTTATCTTCACTAAAATTGGCACAGTCTCTTAAGAAATCCGATCGAACATCTAAAACATATAGCTGCAATACAAACTGACCGGTCAAATCAAATCATTTGTATTTTTGAAGGGTATTATGGACTCGACGCAATTGAAGTTAACGTTTTTTTTTTGTTTAACACAAAAAAGTAACAAGTAAAAAATTATTCAAATTAACGGCTGGATTGAAAAGGGATAAAAAATATATATTTACACTTTAACTAAAAGTAGTTCAATATAAATATTGTAATATGAGAAGGGAAAAGCTATGTTGATGTTCGATTAAAAATAAGCTTAATCTAATATTTACGTTAAAAATTAGCAATACTTTTTTAATCCAGTTTTGGATTTAACTATTTTATCTTTCCGGTATTTGGGATTAAAAAATTAAAAAAAAAATAAATTAAGAATTTCGTGATTAGAAGCAATTACATTTTTTTCCAATCTCGTATTTGGGATTATAAATTTTAATTCAGATGTTCGTGATTAAGAAAAAAATTAATTAAATTATTGTTTCAATGCATATATGTACAAATTTGTATTATTTAACATAATAACCTGGTAATAACCAAATTCAAAATTTTGTTTCAATGGTTTTTACTTCTCCTGTAAATTTATGCAGAGATGGGACGCTATTTTGCATTTTAACTGGTGACATGCACGTATGTTATTTGCCTTGTAGAATTCTACAATATTTTCGGGGAGCACGATTTTGTTATTATTGATAAGAAATTACGAATTTTTAGATATCATCAATTGCCAAAATTATAAGACAACTATTGCTTAATTTTTCTCCACAGAGCAGTGAAAGTGATTACTATATACTACCACTGCCGGATAGTTCCGAATGCAATAGGCTATTATCCAATAAAGGAATCAATTTCCGGTAAGATTCAACTGTTTTTATATACCCACAAACAATTGTTTTTCGTTTGGTTAATATATGTATATTTTTTATTGCAGCCTTTTGATGTTTTTACTGAATAAATAAATGTTTTATGGGTTTATTTATAATTACGAGAGATATATACATATACATTTATATATATAAATATATATATATATATATTTTCCATTAAAGCATCAATAATTCTTCATAGTTTAAGTTATGATTATATAATTCGTTTGTAATGCTTAACAATAATTTCATTAAATCCGCATCGGTGCTTAGTGGGTAAGAAAAATTGGCGAAGCACGTTTCCAATAATGTTAGTCCTTCAATCGTTTGGTTTTATACTACATGCTTATACATACATATATTTATATACATATATAAGTATGTACGTATGCACGAATGTATAACATAACTACAAAAACATGTATTTCTCTAGCAACTTAAACATTAAAATTATAAATAATTTTAAGTAAAAAGTGAAGTTTATATTTACACATACAAAAACAAACGGACAACATGTTAAATGATATCGAACATGGCTAAAAAGAACTATATAGTAAATTGGTAATGAAAACAATATTTATTTGGCGTCAACTCAAGCGTCGAAAGTGATTTGGGGAATAATGTCTTCACAATTTTCCAGGTAATAATTATGCCTTTTTAAGCAATCAATCTTATGTGACAATTGAGTTGTATGTCACCACAAACATTTATTAAAATATTTTGAACGTGTAATATTAATTTGAATTTACAATTTATCCAATCACGTATATTAGTTTTTAACAATTCATAATACATTTACAACAATATTACATACACTAAACACAAGTCTCGCTGTCGTTTGATTCAATTATAAACATAAATGGGGTAAATTTAATATTTCTAAGGATCTCAAACATTACGAAAATAAAAAATAAAAAAATTAAAACCAGAATATAAGAAATAATACCTATAATGTATAATTGCAAATATTAATCTATTAATAAAATAAATAGCAAAACAATTGTGTCGATGTACCAAATAAATATTAATTTATACATAATACATAAACACAGACAAGTAATAAATACTTTCCTCATACATGCAAACATAGATCAATGTACTGTAGATTGTATACTACAGCGCTTACGTATATATATTAATAAATAAATGTACCACATACAAATTTACTTTTTAATGCTTCTACTAAATCAATAAGGACAACCGTGTCTAATAGTCACGTCACTGTAAGAGCCAACACCACTTGATATGTTATATAATGACAAATGACACATCGAATACTAAAACATTGTTAAACAATCTGTTGAACAATTAGCAATTATACCCTCATTTAACTATGTATTTAAAAAATCAAACGAACTAAAACCTGTCACGCACCTAAATCGACTTTTTAAGGCAGACCTACTAATTCGATTAACTAGCAGCAGGTCTCTAAAATTAAAGTTGGAACACCTTACATTTCATATTTTATTGGAATTTTAATTAAAACATAATTTAAAGTTTTTCAGTTGAAAATATTAGCATATATATGTACATACATGCTTATATTATTTTCTTAACGCCGATTTTTTCATTAATTCTACTGTGTGGTTAATTAACCTACATATACTCAGAATATGTTTTACTGTTATTTTTTTTACCCCAGTTTTTGTATAATTTCACAAAACTAAACACATACATTTACATGACGTAACATATAAGTGTACATGATACATACCTCTCTTTAGATTCAAAAGGTTTAATTTTTTAAAACAACTTGTTTCTTTTTTAAATAAAATTAAGTTAAAAAAATCTTTCAACCAAAAAAAAAACTTAGATTAGTGAATAATGATCTAAGTTTGCAACTTTTTTCAAAAGTTTCGTGTAATTACCTTATTGGTTATTTAGTACGTACAGCGCTTAAAAATGCCATATCTGCTGGTACGATTGATTACTGAAAAATTATAAATACAACCTAAGTGATAAAAACAATTAATTTTTCTAAATTTACACAAGAGCATACACACATCCATACTAAATTACGTTCAATATGCTTGTAGATCTAAAATAGTTAAGAAAAATTACTTGGCTCATGTAAAAATGAAGTGAAATCCAAATAAATGATAAAAACCATTACAAAAATCTTCTCATCCGCAAGATTAGTATTAATAAATGATATGATAAAAACGAGTTTTTCTAGTTTGATTTCTGCGACGTTATTAAAAGTTCAATAAAAAATTGTGCAATACTGAAACCGTCAGTTAACGATTGCAATGTTTTAACAATAATTTAAAACAAGGAAAAATGAGCGATATGTAGTATAAAGGTTTAGTAGATTCAACGAATTTTTTTTTTCCTAAATATTTAATGTTGAAGTCTTTTACGCTACAAAATTATATATTATATTAATATATGTTTTCAAACACAATGTATACATATATAGTTAGTTCTGCTTTATTCATCTATAAGGCCACGTGTGTATTTTATATGATAGGAAATTGCATCACGAGGATTTTTCTTAAAATCTGGATCTTTCAGAAGGGCCTGGTAAGAGCTAACTTGTCGTACAAATTTCTCTTTCTTTTTCTTCAACTTTTGCTTAACATTCAATTTCTTATCATCTTTTGGATTCTCCTTAGATGTCGGCTCATCGATGTGTTTTATTCCCGTCTTACTATCAGATTGCTTACTTAATTTAAATAGTTCATCTAAGGAGGGTAATGCATCTTTCAGAGGCTTCAAGTCACCTATAACCGCCGTCTTTTCTCTGTTTTTGCGCGCTGCTTCCTCTTTACGTTGCTTTTTTATCAATGCGAATTTATTCATTAGATGTTTATGTTTCTGGCGCACTTTCTCGCGTTTGGTAATTGCTTTTTTCTTAGTAGGCGTCTTAGTTAGGAGAAGTGTGTCCTCGAGGACACCCGTATCATCTTTCTTGCCAACATTTTGTATTTTTGTTTTAATGTTGTTGGTGGCGGTAGCCGCTTTTGATACTGCAGCCTTGGCTTTCATGCGGATGTTTTTGTTGACTTTTCCCATGTTTATTAATTTGTAGTTCCTCTTTCAACCAGGATTTAAATTTACTTCGTATATTTGTTTATAATCCTTTCGAATATATTTATTTATTTGATAACCATGCGCTTTTGACAGGTGGAGTCTTGTAATCGATTAATCATGAAGCAGCACTACCAGCAGAGAACGTTTATAATGGAAGGCATACACGCACCAATTATTGTACTAATTTCATCGAATTGATTGGATGAAAATCAAAATTTTTTGATATTTTGTCAAGTTGGTTGTGTTAGTTGGATCGTGTTTGGGTTGGTCGTGCGATTTCAAACGATTTCGCCATTTCATTTCGGCTGTCGAAGAGAGCGCGTCATATATGTATAATAAGTAAACCAACAACTTCCGAACTCATGTTTAAGCAACGAAGTGAATACTCAAAATGAAGTTGGCCTCAAAATTGTATTAAAAGTTGTGTCGTATGTAGCGACAAGGGCAATTTCTAGCCCAACTCAATCAACCAACTAATTGTTGTGTGTATGCCTTCCATAATAGAGAAGGTTCACGGCGCGCAGAACGTAAAAATATTTATCGGTAACTCGGTCGAGTTTCACCACAGCCAGCTCTGCAGCAGAAATTTTAACATTTTGCTTGAACAGAGCAGCGCGTGGAATAAAAATTGTTTGTTATAAACGTTCTCTGGCACTACTATTCTTAAGAACAGTTTCTTGTCATACATTTGACAGCCGGTGAAACAGCTGATAGACTCCACTATATCAAAAATATAACTTATTAATTCAGTTTAACGCGTCTAATACTTTTCATTAAAACATTTACTTAATATTTTGCAATGGATTACGATTTTAAGATGAAAACGCAAATGGAACGAACAAAAGTGGAGGACCTCTTCAACTACGAAGGCTGTAAGGTAGGACGCGGTACGTATGGTCATGTCTACAAAGCAAAATGGAAGGAGCGTACTGACGGCAAAGAATATGCACTGAAGCAGATAGATGGTACTGGTTTATCCATGTCTGCATGTCGCGAAATCGCACTTCTTCGAGAACTCAAACATCAAAATGTAATCACATTGATTCGGGTGTTCCTTTCTCACAACGACCGTAAAGTATTTCTTTTAATCGATTACGCTGAGCACGATTTATGGCACATTATTAAGTTCCATCGTGCTGCTAAAGCCGCCAAGAAGCAAGTAATTGTACCTAGAGGAATGGTGAAAAGTTTATTGTATCAAATTTTGGATGGAATACACTATTTACATAGTAACTGGGTTTTACATCGAGATCTAAAGCCGGCAAATATTTTAGTAATGGGTGATGGTAATGAGAGGGGACGCGTAAAAATTGCAGATATGGGATTCGCTCGTCTGTTTAACGCGCCACTTAAGCCGTTAGCAGATTTAGATCCAGTAGTTGTAACATTCTGGTATCGGGCACCAGAACTGCTATTAGGTGCGCGTCATTACACTAAAGCAATTGATATTTGGGCAATTGGTTGCATTTTCGCCGAATTGCTTACGTCCGAGCCAATTTTCCATTGTAGACAAGAAGATATTAAAACTAGTAATCCATATCACCATGATCAACTGGATCGTATCTTCAATGTAATGGGATTTCCTCAAGACAAGGATTGGGAGGACATCAAAAAAATGCCTGAGCATCATACTCTAATAAAAGATTTCAAACGTTCAACTTATTCGACTTGCTCTTTAGCTAAATATATGGAACGCCACAAAATTAAGCCAGATAGCAAAGCATTCCATCTTTTACAGAAACTTCTACTTATGGATCCTAATAAACGCATCACTTCAGAACAAGCTATGCAAGATCCATACTTCCAAGAAGACCCACTGCCTACGCAGGACGTTTTTGCGGGTACCCCTATTCCTTATCCGAAGAGAGAATTTTTAACAGATGATGACCAAGAAGATAAAGCAGACAACAAAAGACAACAACAACAACAGCAGCAGCAGCAGCAGCAACAACAGCAAGAGCCAAATGCTAAAAGAGTTCGTTTATCAGGGCCTGCTGGTCCTGGTCAACAGCAACAGCAAGTGCAACAATCTCAAGATTTTCATCATCAACAACAGCAGCAACAACAAATGATGTTTAATCAACAACAAAATTTTCAGCAACGTTTTTAAATATTACATGCAACGCGATTTATTTAAATATGTAATTTGGCTACAGATCTCTAATAATTCGATGACTAGTGCAAAGTTGCTAATTTTTTAATAAAACAAATATTTATAAAATGTGTCCATACTGTACTTTTTAAATTAATTTACTCAAAAAGAAGAGTTGTCTTTTTGTAGATTTGTTAAAATAAAACAAAATGTGGTGGACAATAGAGTGCGTTCTTTATTGTAATAGCTTTGTCGGGGGAACATAAAAGTTATATTTCTCAAACAGTAAATTCTTAAAATATTGAATTCTGTATAAAATAGTATAATAGAATATGTTAGAGTATAAATTATTATTCATCAAATATAAATTACTATACTGCAGAAAGTCGAAAATTTAAACTTTAACTTAAGAGTGACATGTTCATTCTATTACTAAAAGGGCTCAATTAGCACTTGATGTGCCATTTTGATACTAAAAGGATAGTTATGGTGAATTAGATATATCCATGTTGTCCGATTTCTCCACGCTAACAGATTTGCGAGACTTGGAGTCCACACTTGATCGCGTGCTTTTAATTTCTATATCTTCTGAAATAGGTTTTAATTTGCGATCAGGAGTACGCGAACGTCGCTTAGACGAAGACGATTTTGTTGGTGGAACAATATCTTTGCTGCGACTTGAACGTGATCGTGTTGATGGAGATGGCGAATGACGTTTACTGCGTGACCGCGAAGAGCGAGAACGTTTCTCATCACGAGCACGGTGCGAACGCTTGCGCTCACGAGAGCGAGAACGTTTAGTACGGGATCGGGAACGACGTGATCTCGAGGTACTACGACGATGACGTGAACGAGAACGTTTGGCACGACGGTCGCGGGACCTAGACCTCCTTTTAGAACGTGAGCGAGACCGACTCTTACGACGGGATCGAGAGCGTTTTCGTGATCTGGAGCGTTTGCGTGAACGTGAACCACGAGAATGCGAACGAGAACGTCGTTTGGACTTGCTACGGGATCGTTTACGAGTACGAGACCGAGAACGACGTCTGGAGCGTGAACGATGTGAACGCGAACGACTAGTGCGACGATCACGGGATCTTGAACGTGAGCGGGAACGTCGACGCTTATCCTTAGCCAACATACCAATTACGGGATCAATTGCAGCTGAAATCATATTTTGAGCTTCTTTTACAATAGTCATTGCCTCTTCAATTTCTGCCTGCGCTGCCTCATTTGATTTTGCTTCTGGCTTGGTTATGGAATCAGTTGAATGATACACATTTAAATATCCTCCCTTGAATTCGTGTCCTTGCATTTTAAGAGCATGTATAATACTTGGTTGATCGCAGAATTCGATCATACAATAAGTTTTACCATCTTTCTCCGCCCATCTTGCGTATTTTACTTCACCCGCACGTTGAAAACATTCCATTAAATCGTCAAGACGCCATTCATTCTTCACATCACATACGATTATCGTTCTGCGTATTTCTTCAATTTTTCTAGCGTCATAAAACGATGGCAATGCTGGATATTCGGGTAAATTGTTGTCCAACAGTTTAGGATCATAAGTTTTTATAACCTAAAATTATTAAGTTCTGTTAGTAATTAAAACAATGTAAATATACATACTAACCTGTTGTGGGGACTGGCCTTCAATACGATTGATCACTTCTGGAGGTAACTTTGAATCCGGCTTTTGTAGTCCCGGTACGATTGTACCATTTTTGGACATCTCCAATGCGCGATATTCTTCAGGAATTGCCAGCACAGGTATGACAATTAGTGCTCGATCAATAAATACAGTGTTAGTTAGATGTTGTGCCACTGGAACACAGCTACTTTCCGCATACTTAACATAGCAAATGCGAGATTGCACGGGGCAAGACACATCACGCACAGTCGGGTATAGACGGATTTCTTCGATTTTCCCAATGTTACCAAACAATGTTTGCATTTGATCTTTCGTGGCTTGGGGTGCAATGTTCGTCACTTGAATGACGCGCGCTTGATTTCCACCAGCCATTCTTTAAACTAGTTCTCGTATTTCAAGAGTTGAAAAAAGAAATGTAATAAATTTTCCGCGTGGGCACCGTGCGACAGCTTAACTGCCCGGATGCCCAAATTATCGAAATTGAATTGATTTTATTCTATTAAGATTTGTGAATGTATGTTTATTCTGAAAACTTATACAATTATTAACTTTCATTAAAATGTTAAGCGGAAAAACTCATCACAAAATACTAGCGGCACCAAATTATTTTTGCGATGAAAAACCGACCACTGAACAATAACTGAATCAGAAGGGTTGCTATTAAATACCAGAGTTGTAAAATATTTTAGTACCAAAATATTCAATAGTACTACTGACTGTTAATTTTTCATAAAATTATGTTTCTAAAATTTTTTAATATGTATTTATAATTACTTCGAAATAATTCAATCTGTATTTTTTCGTATTTTAATTTCTCAACCGCAATTTAGTTTTTATTTGTACTCCTGTGCACAATTCGTGGAATATTTTTTTCTCTATAGTCTAAACCTTCTATTATTTTACTGCTACTGAAGTAAACTAATTTGTATGGAGAAGTTTTCTCCGATTTTTAAAAAAATAATTACATAAAAAATAATAAACGAAATAAATATGAAAATTGCATTTTAATTGATAAACTGAAATAAACAGGCGTTGTTTGTGATCAAAAATTTGGCAAAGTGAAAATGTTTATTGTGTATTTGATTAAACCGAAACGAAAGAGGCAAGCGCAGAAGAGGCAGAAGGAAATAGAAAATTCAACAATATTTGAGTCAATTGGACCAGCCACAACAACAAACCATTTGCTGCTGCCAACAACAAATAAACATAAACTACGTACGCAATATACATACATGTAAGAAAAGAAATTTCTAATTTTATAACCAGTTGGCAAATTTTTAACAATTTGTGTACTTATGTATGTTGTGCTTTGTTCATTCCTTTTTACTTGCAGAAAAATCAATATTTCCGGAAATAATTAAACAAAGGAAAATTACCTTTAAATTATTTAGAAAGTGGTGAGAAGAATAATTGTTAATATTAATACCCCATATGTAATAATTATCTTTAAAAAATCGTTCACGTATTAATAGACTACATTTGTGTCCTTGAAAATCTCCTCAACTTTGCCTGGGGCCTTAGTGCTCAGCCAAAGTAACTGACATTGCTTGGACCGTCAGTGATTTGGGAGGCAGTGTATGTATGTATAGTGATACTATGACGACGGAGAACAATATTCAACGAATGACGAATTTAATGCTTGCCGATCAACAACCACATCAAAATTCGCCAACGGGCACATCCGCGCCAACAAGCAATAATCAGCTGGCCAGTAAAGTGGTGATGAGAAAGTATAATAACAGCAGTAATAATGGTGCAAGTGGTAGTAAAAATATTGTTAGCTGTAGCCATCGCAATGAAGTTGCTTCTAGTGAGACAAAGGTTGATTGCGTGGCCACATCTCCAACTTCACCCGGTGAGATGAGTTCCCACGAACTTAGGCAGCTGAAACGAGAATCTGATCCTCAATATTCCCGATTTGCCGACTATTTTGTGATATGTGGTTTAGACTTAGATACTGGCTTAGAGCCGGATCGTTTTGCAGGTGCGTGATCAATTGTAATATACATACATATGTATAATCAAAAGCAGTATGCTTAATGTGAAACGTGCTAATTAATTTTCACCAACATTTTTTAATTCTTGTTTACTTGCTATTTAAGGTGATAATTTGCATTGTTCGCCTCTGGATCGAGCCTATAAGTCGAAGCCATTGGCACACTACCCCGAAAATGTTCCATGGAATCCCTTTGATGCACATGGTATTTGTATGGTAAGTAATCAGATATGTATGTATAACATTTTAAATAAGACTATTTGCTTGTTTGCATTAAAGAGCATCCTTCATAAATACATATGTATATCTTTTATGATCCTATATACATATGTGAATGGGAAGTAAAAAATATGCATATATGTGTATGTGTACATTGTTGGCGTCTATTTATGTACATGTGTCTGTTTATTACACATAAAGCTGACCTCAATTGATTTCAATTAAAGATTAAATTACTTAAATTCAACAGTGATGTAGATACAAGACGTAGCAAAATTTTCATATTGTAATCTACAGTCTTGAGGTAAACTACCAACAAATTTTCTTAGCAATGTATGAAGACGAAAATAAATTAGAGAAATAGTTTCAAATTCAAAGTTGCATGAAAAAAAATAATAATATTAATATGTGAAAAAAATCGCAATAAAGTTTCTTAAAGGACATATTGAAATTTCGAATGTTTACAAATAGCCTGCATGAATTCCGAATAAATAAGTAAGCACGAATATTAGTAGTGTTATTCCAGATAACCTAAAATGTTAATAGTTAATAAAAGTATTATAGCATGGATTTAGATTTTTTATATGTGTCCCTGCCCATACAAAACATTTTGTATATTTGTATAAATATATATGTACATATATTTAATAATTTAATATGATTTCAGCTTTCACTGCCCCAAGGGTTGCGCTTCCGAACTCAGAAACATGATATTGAACCGAAATTTCACTCCTTTGCAACTACTAGAGAAGATGGAAAACGTTGTTATGGTTTTAGTTTAGTGTTCTATGAGGAAATACGGAATCGCAATATATGTAGTGCTATGCACACACTGCAGGTATTTTACGTTTAAATAATATTACAATACGATCTGATTAATAACTTTTACTATTCGGCAGTCCATGTTTATAACGGAGTTGTCAAGCGGCCAACAAACTCACTCGCTTGGCCGTGTAAGGGAGAGTCCTGTAAGTCGATCTCTTCCGCGGCATTTCAAAGTAGCCGGACAAGCACCTCAATCAGCACAAAGTTACTATGACATTGCAAAAGATAAATTGTTTGTCGCCAAAAGTATCTCACTAATATGTCAAGTTCCGTATGCATTCGCTGCTCAAGTTTTTCTCAGTAACCTTTATAAGTACGTAATTTTGAATAATGACATTTGCTTTATAAAATATTCAAAATTTTTTAATTTCTCTTTCAGAAGTCTTCCACGTCAACCAGGACCTGGTATAAGTCTCGAATCCTATGTGTACAATATTTTGTATGAAGTAATGTTGCCACAGTCTGGGAAATCTATAAGAATTTATTTGCCTCCTTCAGAGCCGCACTTGCCACCCTTGGCTGTGGTATTACAACGGCCTGAGTCAAGCACAGAACTGCCATTACTGGACTTTCCGTTACGTTTGTTATTCACATATCTTGGAGTGGAATGCGTAATACAATTATTAACCTGTGTTCTTCTCGAAAATCAAGTTCTATTGCGTTCAAATGGTACGTATATCTCTAAAACCACTCGATTTCAATACAGTTTGTAAATTTATTTGTTTACCACATTTAGATCATCAAAAGTTAATGATCGTTGGTGAGTGCATTACTTCAATTCTATTTCCTTTTGTATGGCCCCATGTGTATGCTCCAATATTACCTGCTGCCCTCCATCACTTTTTGGATGCTCCCGTCCCATTTGTCATGGGTCTTCATGCCGATTGTGAGTCCGCTAATAAGATCGGTAGTGAGGCAACACTTTGTTTTGTCGATATAGATAAGAAAATCATACAATTGCCGGAAGAGTTGCCAGTTTTTCCACATAAAATTGACTTCATGGCAGAAATTATATCAATTTTGGACAAATTCGAAATAGAAAGAGATCGTTCATATGAACCAATACTCAAAAATGGTTATGCGACACGTGATCACGACGTTATGATTAGTAGTTGCACGCTGCCGTCGGGTATACAAGCGGCTCGACGAAGCAAGGAACGCTTCAATCAATTGCAAGAGACTGTTTACACGCTGGCCGGTAGCGGTCATGGCAGCCCAACTGGTATAGATAATGGGATTGGTCATCATATCGAATACCAACCACTCATCGCACATCCCTCGAAAATCGACCATGTACCACGCATAGCAGACTTTCTTCGTCGTAAAGGTGTACGTACACAATCACCTGGTGCTGGTTCACTCAACGACGATGTCGTCGATGCAACAATGTCACCAACCAAAGCTGCAGCAGCTGCACGCAGGGACACAAAACCAACAACTATATTGTCACTGGAAGAGCAATACTATCAGGACTTGCGTATAAATAATGCGTTGCGCGAGACATTTCTTAATCGTTTTGTGCACATGTTTTACGCATATGAATTTTTTGTTATCTACCCGAATCAAGCACGTGATGAGTGGATTTCGAATCGTGAAAGTTTACAAAATTTTGATAAGTCCTCATTTTTATCCGACCAACCAGAACATCATCGGGCGTTTTTGTCTCGCTTTCTCGAATCTCAAATGTTTGCGACATTAATCGACAACAAAATCCTCGCTATGTGGGAAAAGGAGCCAGATGTAAATTTACGCATATTCGATCAGCGAGTGAAACTCCTAAGGTGACTCTTTTATATCGCTGATTTTTAGTTCCTCCATCGGTTAATCTGATTTGTTTTTTTGTTTGGTAGAAAGCGGCATGGAGAGAATATGATTTGCGCTACCAGCTATGAGCCTTGCGTTATGTCACAAGAGGCGCAACAGGTATACGAGAAACGTTTACATTGCATCGACATTGAAGTAACACCGCCCAGTGAGATACTCTCCAATAGAGCTGCATATTTTCGTAGTTTTCCCATACTTGAAAAGTCCGTGCTAAATCAGGAGTGTGCTTCGAGGTAGTGTTGTCATTGTTGTCGTGTTGTAGACGTATATATGTATATATGCAAACCTTCTAAAATATACAATTTAACATGCACGAATTTCAAGGGTTAAAAATCTTCGTTTGTTTATTTCTACAACGCACACCCACATAGGCGTTTACCATTTTTGTTCATTGTGTATCATATAATATTTTAGATGCTCAAATGCTCAGCTTGTGTTAGTATAATTATACCATAAATAAAATGATAATGTGCATAGTAGTTTATAAGAGTTGTAATGTAATTAGTTGATTTTTTTTTATTTCACTCGTATTTCTAATACTAAACCAGCACTACTAAGTAGTTGCGTCACAAATCTGGAAAATATTTATTTTTAACTGCAAATCTCGGCAGATTGATATTATTTTACTATGTATTAAGAACTACTATTAATTTTTTTATGTAGTCAGAAATAATATTTGAATAGAAAATCTATAAAGATTAAAAAACGAAGGTCTTCCAATTATATTTCTGTGAACATTTATATTTTTTGTTCATTTGTTAAATTAACTGTTAATGATAATAAAATTTTAATGCGTTTTAACTATTGAGTAAAGTCATTTTTGTTTTGTTGGCATGCCAATTAAAAATTATTACTATGTCTAGTAAGTTTTTTGAAGTAGTGATATTTGTTGAATTTCCTTAGATAGTTTTTCAATTGTTACTTATACCCATAATTCATCGAATATGACCATAAAGCATATCTTTCCATATTTTTAACATTTGCCAACAATAATACAGGCAATACTTATATAAGCTGAAGGAAAATTTAAAGATGCTTTAAATGATGTCAGATAAGGGTTCAAAATAATAGCTCCAATTTTGAATTCCAAATTACAAACAAATATTAAGGATTAATGATTGAAAATTTCCATCAATGCCTAAATAAATATGAGTATACTTAAAAATAGAGAACCTTAGGCTATATAAGCTGTTACTAAGTTTTAATTTTTTTAACTAAAATAACAAAACCTTTAATGTATAATAATGTTTATTAATGAAATTTGTATTAACAGTATCTTTTTGTTTTGGAACCTTATACCCATAGAAATTTGAGTGTCCCTCATAACAACATTACCTAATAAGAAATTCTAATTGACTTACCCAACTAACTTTCAAAAATGTTGCCACAAATTCGCGTATTTTTTTCTTTTTTTTCTTTCTCGTTTTTTTTCTCTCTCGCGTAATATTTATTTTTACAGGGGCAATAGTTTGCGGCGTGTAAAGAACGGTAATAAATGGCGAGCCAAAGAAATATCAATAGACCAGAAACAGATGAACCGTCTATCAGCAAATCTGTCAACCGCTGAAGTGAGTCCGGCTTTACTGGCACAGGCTAATTGGACCTTTGTGGAACGTCTACTCAAAGTAAATAGTTCAATTTGTACTTAAAGTAAACGAATACACCAAAATTTACTCAATTTTAGGACATCAAATCGAAGACGAAACGTATGCTTTTAGAGAAAATGGGCACAGAAGCTGTGGCATTGGGTCTTAAAGGCGATGGTATTGAAGAGAATACCCTAATTGCTTCCTTATGTGATTTACTGGAGAAGATTTGGTCGCATGGTCTACAGTCCAAGCAAGGTAAATCGGCATTGTGGTGTCATTTACAGGCGTACCTGGAATTGCAAGATGCTCGAGCCAATAATAGCACTACGACGACGATAACAAATCCTGCTCCCAAAGCGCTTGGAGGTAACAAAATTAGCAGTGGCAGTTACGCCGGTACAACACCCGGTTAGTGGACAATAAAAATATAGTAAAAATTTGTCACTTTACAATAATAATATTTTATCATAAAGCACTCGCCTGGAATGTGATGCGCAAACGAATGGATTGTGAGTATTTGCACTACTAGATGAAAATAAATTAATCATAATTTTACATTTTTGCAGATTTGTCTACTTTCCAAACCGATGTCGACAATCCACCCAGTCCAAATCGCAGTCGTTCACGTGATCGTAATAAATTTGTAGGTCTCGAACAATTATGCCCCTTGCCGGAGTCATTGGAGTTCGATGTTAAGTACGTTATAATTAAATAATTTTGTAAATATTTGATGTTATTAAATTCTTAGGAATGTTCTGGCCATGGCGGATATAAAAACACACATCGGCTACACACGCGCCTGGGTGCGGCTCTCTCTTGAGAAAAAATTGCTATCGCGTCATTTTAGAACCTTACTTTCGGAGGACTCATTGCTTCGTTCACTATACAAACGCAATGCTTTCCTGCGTTGTGAAGAAGAGAAGGAACAATTCTTATATCACCTACTCACACTAAATACAGTGGATTACTTCTCATTCACCAATACTTATCCAACAACAAGTAAATAAGCTCATACTATAAGCAATTTTAAAGCATTTTGTAACCAAACACAAAATTGTATTTCCTTTTAGAGCTCCCATATCGAGTCGTGATTTTTCCATCACGTAAATATGGCTCCTATCATACTTCCAGTAATGTTTGGATAATTGTATCGGGTACTATGAATGAGACACAGCGTGTGCCAGTACCCAAAGGCTCGCTGGAGTTTATTTTTCATGTGAGTTTTATTTTCTTTTAAATCATCATTTTCGATGACAAAATTAAAATCTTAATACAGTACAAGAATCTCGGTTTATTGACAACGATGCGCATTGGCCACGATAACTCGGGACCTACGCACAAATGGCTAGTGGAGCATGTAGTTATGCGTAATGAAGTTACAGGCCACACCTATAAGTACGAAAACCCACTGTTATACATTTTTTTTTTTTATAAATTTGCTGTAACTGTTTCTAAAAACTTAGATTTCCTTGTGGTCGTTGGCTTGGTAAAGGAGTCGATGATGACTCCACCGAACGTTTACTAGTTGGACAACGAGCATCAACTAGCTCAAGGAATGCCGAGATGCCGGCCGTAACCAATCAGACGCCACCACGCACCCGCAGCCCAAGCATTCAACGGCAAGATACAGTTCCCACCTCTGAATTGCAACATCAGTTGGGCAATTGTGTGAATGTTATCGTTAAGTGGCACTATAAGCCAAGTCGCGATCGTGATGTCGGAACCTTAACGAACTTGCTTTGCGGCGATGATGGCTTAGTGAAATGTCTTGAGCGTGTATTCTTATGTGGATTTCGTTCAACTCGTTTCTTTGGGAAGAATCTTTATATATGGGATTACTTTTGTAAGTTAAGGTCATATTTTTTAACGCTGCATTGATTAATATCTTTTTTATTTAGCTAAAATTAAAGAACAATTCGAGCAGTACTTGCAACACGAACAGCAACAACAGCTACACCAACAATTGGATGACTCCGCATCTAGTATGGATTCATCATTTAGTGATGGTAGTGGCGCGAATAGTTTGCAACGGCGTGAATTGTCCGCCATTTGGCGATACTATGTACATTTAATGGACGAAATAAACGCGGCCGGCAGTCAACTGGGAAAAGATGGCAAATTTCAGTTACTAATTTGTCTAAGCTTACGGTAAGCTGGAGTGTAACACCTTTTATGACAGTTTAGGAAAACTGAATTGTTTTCCAAAAAGGCTTAGAAATTCCTGGATGTCTATTGAAGTCAATATCAAATCATAAACAAATATTATCCATATGTGTAAAGGAATTTACTAATTACTCTCATTCTTTTAATTATATAAAGTGAACATTTGCTAACACGCATGATAAAACCCATGGCTATGACGAAAATCACTCATGAGATGTATGAAGAGGAAAGCTTTCTTCGGCGCAAAAATCTTCTAACATTTCTAATTCAAATACTCGAACCACTGGATGATTGCCACATTGTGCTAGAAAACTCAATCACTCAAGGCATTCCATCACAGTGTTAATTTAATTTTAAGAGATAATTTGCACACATGTACAATTATAAATAAGCTAGCTGTCTTGTTAACATTTAAAACAAAGATAGAAAAAGGTATGATTTTTGAAACTTTTTTTGTGCAGCTACTGATGCGAGTCATGTATTGTAGTATATTTTTGACATGAACAAAAGAACAGATGATATTTAAAATATCGTTGAAAGTTTATAAATTGGAAGTCAGATTCTTGCCGAGTAACTTTAACCAAAGACTTCAAGATAGGAGCTCGATTTTGTTTAAGTAATATTATATTTGAAAAGTGTAGATTAAAGACTCAACAAAGACATTTAAATTCAAAATTAAGAGTTGACTATTTTTGTGCAATTATCATTTAATATTTATATAAGTCAAAGCAAAAATAACACTCTTTATATTGTGTTTAAAAAAATTAACTCTCACAAGGTGTCAAATCTTACTAAAATTTTAATTATCGGTATATTGGTTGTTTATATATACTCATACTTACATATTTCCTTAATATACCAAAGATATATATTTGCTTGTTCACAAAGTTATTTTCATAAGATTTATTTTATATGAGATTATTTACAAATTTATATGCCTTTTTTGTTGACTTTTGTTCCCATTTATAAAATAAGACTAAATATCATTCAATTTATTTTTGCTACGAACGATATTATTTACTTCTTTTTGAGGTGCATAACTTAGGACATACATAATAATGTACTTGCAACATTCGAATACTTAACATTTAATACTCTATTGTGTGGAATACTCTCAATTCTATGTACACAAAATTTCAAAAGCGAATCTCTGCAAAGTGTAAAGACAAAACTACATATGAATAAAATTAAAATACAAAAATGTTAAAAATTCTGTTTTGGGTAAAAGTGTATTTTTACAAATTGGTGTTTTTAAAATAATTTTATTTGCAATTTGCGCGGAACTTATTCATACATATGTACTTACTTATAATCTAAAAGCTCACAAGAAGTTGCCATAGCCATACAAGGACTATATTTTAATCGGCTAGTTTGTATGACGAATATCAAAACAATTCATGAGAAATTGTTGTACAATACAAGCATTTGATCCCGATTGTTCAGTTTTCTTGGGGAGAAAAGGACATGCAAAAATTTCAAATCGATATCTCAAAAACCGAGGGACTAGTTAGTGCATATACAGAACGACGAGCATGGCTAATCGACTCATCACGCTGATAACACTGGTCAACAAATTTGTAATTTTTTTTTGTCACATGAAAATTGTGAATATACTAGGGCCACCAAATAATAATATATCAATGAAAAAAAATGTACACATCATGTTTTCTTGTGACATCAAAACATGTATTTTCGTAAAAAGTACAAAATTCAGCCACACTTACAGAATTATTTCCTAATATCTAATAGATACTTATGATTTTCTTGAATATTTGGCTTCCGGTAGGTCCCTTTTAAGTCTCCAACAACGACGTCGAAAATAAGAAAACTTTGTACCACTAGAAAGTAAATTCCAGTCGTTTAATCTAGACCTCAAAAGCTCAGCCTGTTTTTTAGACAAAACTAAATCGTTTAAATCACATTGTGTCAATAAGTGCGGTTCTTTTGAAGTTGACGATTCATAACTTGAGTAACTATCTTCAGATACCTTATTATGCTGACTGAGAACAAATTCCGGAATAGAATTCTCACTTTTTGAACGATTTGGAGGCATCGGCAAAGGCAGTTCGGCACTATGTAGGATGAGTCTCTTGGCCGAAGACAAGTTTGGATACTGGATAGTGTGTTAGGATTTGGTAGTAATACCTTTTGTTTGAGTCAAACAAAAATAACAAAAATTTACATGATCCTTTGGTTCCGTCCAAATCATTGGTATAGCAAATGACAAATGTCTATGTTCTTGTTTAGCCCAACCTAAAAGGAGCCTAACACACGTTATACAACATTTATGTGGAACCCAGGATTTGTCTTGATTCCTCACAGGAAAACCAAAATAGTCTAAATAGTTGAACAGTACTATATACTTAGTGATGTGAAATTTCGACGCTGAGATGTAAAAGTTAATTCTCCACACAAAAAAAATTTAAATTTAATAGGGTATAATTAAAAAACAGTTACTCGAAAAAGAGTTTACCTGGAAAATAGTATTAGAATGTGAGAACACTATCAACTATTCGAAGTTACGAAAAGAATAACACTGTGTCAATCCAATCGAAATACAACACTGTTACTTCGATTTTTTTTTCTATTCAAAGTGCAGGAGGGGAAATTGTTATTCGTATATTTAATTTTAGTTCAGACGCGAAATAAATCAACTGTGAATAAAAATTAATTAAAACAATCATTATAAAATTTGTCGAAGAATGTTTTCTTTTTAGTTTTAAAAAGTTTTATATTTGATTGCATTTTTCGAAAGCACAAAGTGAAATCATCGATGAAGTTAAATACGAATTATGTGTAAATTTACACAAATCGATTTTCCACGTCTGTAATAAAATTTCTTGGAGTTTGAAAATAATAACAACAATAAAGACCAAAAATTAAGAACGCAATTCAATTACCCTAAACCCAAATAATACAAAAAGGATAAAGGTGTATATTTAGATCTATCGAAGGTAAGCACCACAATTTACTAATAAAAGACAAGGAATTGCAGATATTTTATTTGATTTTTTTTTACAAAAGCAATACATTCTCATGGTGGGCAGGTTGTAAAAGTGTTTGTCACAACGTGGACATTTTTTTCTTTGCGTGCATTTGACATATGCTATGCGGAAAATCTTTACTTGATTATCTGCAAACGTCACTAAGGCATCTCATTCTATGAAACTTCAGATTGATCCGTTTCATTATGGTAACATATGTATGTATATTTCGATTCATTTATAATATTGATTGCATAACCGTGTATTAAGATGTTCCCACAATTTGCAAATACATAGATGCATACTAATATAAACTTGCCAGGTCAAATAAAACAAACACTAAGTATGTCAATGTATCTGCTAAAAAAAATCTTCCGACATGTTTGTGCATACATATATATGTATGTATATGCATACAATGCATGTCTAGTGTATATTTACAATACACCATAAAAATCTAAGAGTATAGCGAGGGCTCAAATCTACTGATATTGTTTAAATAATTATATGTCAAAAAATTTGTAGCGCTTATCAGGTCGCCAATTCAATAAAGGTTAATTTATGAACAATACTGTGTGGATATGGAATTAAATTTGCAATTTTATATTGATAATTAGCATTGAACTTTGATTTTGATGAATAATTGTAATTTGCAATATATTGTCAATAACAACAAATTAATTAAAGGGTATTAACACTGTAGTGGGCATAAAATCATGTGCATATTCATTATTATGTTTTTGGATATAATTATTTATTTTATTTATGTGGATTTGTTTTAATGTTTACAATTTAATTTGATGAAAAATGTGCATAAAGAAATAGCTTGTTAAAATGTTGGAAATATTGGAATTTTTGAATTTTAAAGTCGAATATCTCGTAACCTAAGGGTTTGAGATACCTATAATCCCATATATTTATTAATAATTTTTTCCTCCTTCCAACGGTACCTTCAGATCGCGGCGCCAAAGAAATATGAATTTTGACATTTATTCTCAGAGCTAATGAAACAGTATCAAGATTGATCCTCAAGCGGAAGAAAATTTATTTTTCCTGTTAGTTTTATTGACTATAATAAGCTAATATAGGACCGCTTGTTATAGGACCGCTATCGATCAAAATCAAGTTTTAGTATAGAAAGCTTCTTTATTTAAGGAGATATTTTCACGGAATTCGCCATAGAATGTTTTAGAAGACAACCTTACAATCTCAGATCAGATCAATAGAGCATATAGCTACTATGAAACTGAACAATCAAAATCAAGTTCTTGTAGGCCTCATCAGTTGTGGCAAAAGTAACAAATTGTTGGAGCAATGAGAATTCTTGTAAGTTGTAACATACTAAACTAAAAGATAAAGATTCGTCATACGGCACATATGTTTTACGTTCCCAGTTGCATTCAAGAACGTGCATTAAATAAATAAATAAATAATTAAAAAATAAAAAATCAGTATGAAAGTGCATGAGACAAAATATGCAATGAATATAAAACACACAATTTGAAAAAGACGTAACTAAATAACAGAAATGATAAAGAACGTATATGTAAGTAATAAACATACGTATGTTCTTCTTCTTCTTAATTGGCGTAGAAACCGCTTACGCGATTATAGCCGAGTTAACAACGGTGCGCCAGTCGTTTCTCCTTTTCGCTACGTGGCGCCAATTGGATATTCCAAGCGAAGCCAGGTCCTTCTCCACTTGGTCCTTCCAACGGAGTGGAGGTCTTCCTCTTCCTCTGCTTCCCCCGGCGGGTACTGCGTCGAATACTTTCAGAGCTGGAGTGTTTTCATCCATCCGAACAACATGACCTAGCCAGCGTAGCCGCTGTCTTTTAATTCGCTGAACTATGTCAATACCGTCGTACATCTCGTACAGCTCATCGTTCCATCGAATGCGATATTCGCCGTGGCCAATGCGCAAAGGACCATAAATCTTTCGCAGAATTTTTCTCTCGAAAGCTCGTAACGTCGACTCATCGGTTGCTGTCATCGCCCAAGCCTCTGCACCATATAGCAGAACGGGAATTATGAGCGACTTATAGAGTTTGGCTTTTGTTCATCGAGAGAGGACTTTACTTTTCAATTGCCTACTCAGTCCGAAGTAGCGCCTGTTGGCAAGAGCCATCCTGCGTTGGATTTCCATGCTGACATTGTTGGTGGTGTTAATGCTGGTTCCTAAATAGACGAAATTATCTACAACTTCAAAGTTATGACTGTCAACAGTGACGTGAGAGCCAAGTCGCGAGTGCGACGACTGTTTGTTTGATGACAGGAGATATTTCATTTTGCCCTCGTTCACTGCCAGACCCATTTTCTGTGCTTCCTTGTCCAGCCTGAAGAAAGCAGAACTAACAGCGCGGGTGTTGAGGCCGATTATATCAATATCATCGACATACGCCAACAGCTGTACACTCTTATAGAAGATGGTACCTTCTCTATTTAGTTCTGCAGCTCGAACTATTTTCTCCAGAAGCAGGTTGAAGAAGTCGCACGATAAGGAGTCGCCTTGTCTGAAACCTCGTTTGGTATCGAACGGCTCGGAGAGGTCCTTCCCGATCCTGACGGAGCTTTTCGTGTTGCTCAATTATGTATTAGTTTTGCGGGGATACCAAATTCAGACATTGTGGCATAAAGGCAGCTCCTTTTCGTGCTGTCGAAAGCAGCTTTGAAATCGACGATGAGGGGGTGTGTGTCGATTCTCCTTTTACGGGTCTTTTTCAAGATTTGGCGCATGGGGAATACATCTTCTTCTTCTTAATTGGCGTAGAAACCGCTTAAGCGATTATAGCCGAGTTAACAACAGCGCGCCAGTCGTTTCTTCTTTTCGCTACGTGGCGCCAATTGGATATTCCAAGCGAAGCCAGGTCCTTCTCCACTTGGTCCTTCCAACGGAGTGGAGTCTTCCTCTTCCTCTGCTTCCCCCGGCGGGTACTGCGTCGAATACTTTCAGAGCTGGAGTGTTTTCGTCCATCCGGACAACATGACCTAGCCAGCGTAGCCGCTGTCTTTTAATTCGCTGAACTATGTCGATGTCGTCGTATATCTCGTACAGCTCATCGTTCCATCGAATGCGGTATTCGCCGTGGCTAACGCGCAAAGGACCATGAATCTTTCGCAGAACTTTTCTCTCGAAAACTCGCAACGTCGACTCATCCGTTGTTGATATCGTCCAAGACTCTGCACCATACAGCAGGACGGGAATTATGAGTGACTTATAGAGTTTGGTTTTTGTTTGTCGAGAAAGGAAGTTACTTCTCAATTGCCTACTCAGTCCGAAGTAGCACCTGTTGGCAAGAGTTATCCTGCGTTGCATTTCCAGGGTAAAATTGTTGTTGTTATCTACAACTTCAAAGTTATGACTATCAACAGGGACGTGAGTGCCAAGTCGCGAGTGCGACGTCTGTTTGTTTGATGACAGGAGATATTTCGTCTTGCCCTCGTTCACTGCCAGACCCATTTTCTGTGCTTCCTTGTCCAGCCTGGAGGATCGGGAATCGCCTTTTCTGAAACCTCGTTTGGTATCGAACGGCTCGGAGAGGTCCTTCCCGATCCTGACGGAGCTTTTGGTGTTATTCAACGTCAGTTTACACAGCCGTATTAGTTTTGCGGGGATACCAAATTCAGACATCGCGGCATAAAGGCAGCTCCTTTTCGTGCTGTTGAAAGCAGCTTTGAAATCGACGAAGAGGTGGTGTGTGTCGATTCTCCTTTCACGGGTCTTTTCCAAGATTTGGCGCATGGTGAATATCTGGTCGGTTGTTGATTTGCCAGGTCTAAAGCCACACTGATAAGGTCCAATCAGTTTGTTGACGGTGGGCTTTAATCTTTCGCACAATACGCTCGATAGAACCTTATATGCGATGTTGAGGAGGCTAATCCCACGGTAGTTGGCGCAGATTGTGGGGTCTCCTTTTTTATGGATTGGGCATAGCACACTTAAATTCCAATCGTTGGGCATGCTTTCGTCCGACCATATTTTACAAAGAAGCTGATGCATGCACCTTATCAGTTCTTCGCCGCCGTGTTTGAATAGCTCGGCCGGCAATCCGTCGGCCCCTGCCGCTTTGTTGTTCTTCAGGCGGGCAATTGCTATTCGAACTTCTTCATGGTCGGGTAATGGAACGTCTGCTCCATCGTCATCGATGGGGAATCGGGTTCTCCTTCTCCTGGTGTTGTGCGTTCACTGCCATTCAGCAGGCTGGAGAAGTGTTCCTCCATAATTTAAGTATGATCTGGGCATCAGTGACTAGATCACCTTTGGGGGTTCTACAAGAGTACGCTCCGGTCTTGAAACCTTCCGTAAGTCGCCGCATTTTTTCGTAGAATTTTCGAGCATTACCCCTGTCGGCCAGCTTATCAAGCTCTTCGTACTCACGCATTTCAGCCTCTTTCTTCTTCTGTCTACAAATGCGTCTCGCTTCCCTCTTCAACTCTCGGTATCTATCCCATCCCGCACGTGTAGTGGTCGATCGTAACGTTGCGAGGTAGGCAGCCTGTTTTCTCCGCTGCGACACGGCACTCCTCGTCGTACCAGCTGTTCTTTTGCACTTTCCGAAACCAATGGTTTCGGTTGCAGCTGTACGTAAGGAGTTTGAAATTCCGTCCCACAGTTCCCTTATACCGAGTTGTTGACGAGTGCTCTCAGAGAGCAGGAGTGCAAGCCGAGTAGAAAATCGTTCGGCTGTCTGTTGTGATTGCAGCTTCTCGACGTCGAACCTTCCTTGTGTTTGGTGGCGCGCGTTTTTCGCTGCACAGAGGCGGGTGCGAATCTTAGCTGCAACAAGATAGTGGTTCGAGTCGATGTTAGGACCTCGGAGCGCACGCACAACTAAAACACTGGAGACGTGTCTTCCGTCTATCACAACATGATCGATCTGGTTGGTAGTTTTTCGATCCGGAGACAGCCAGGTAGCTTGATGAATCTTCTTATGCTGGAATCTAGTACTACAGATAACCATATTTCGGGCCCCGGCGAAGTCAATCAGCCTCAACCCATTAGGGGATGTTTCGTCGTGGAGGCCGAATTTACCGACCGTAGTGCCAAAGACACCTTCTTTGCCCACCCTGGCGTTAAAGTCGCCAAGCACGATTTTGACATCGTGGCGGGGGCAGCCTTCATAAGTGCGCTCCAAGCACTCATAAAAGGCATCTTTGGTCACATCGTCCTTCTCTTCCTTCGGGGCGTGGGCGCAGATAAGCGATATGTTGAAGAACCTCGCTTTGATGCGGATTGTGGCTAGACGTTCATTCACCGCAGTGAATGATAGTACTCGGCGACGGAGTCTCTCTCCCACCACGAATCCTACACCAAACTTGCGGTCCTTTATATGGCACTGTAGTAAATGTCACAAGGACCTACTCATCTCTGTCCTTGTCCCGTCCATCGCATTTCTTGGACGGCGGTGATGTCAGCCTTTGTTTTTACGAGGACATCAACCAGCTGGGCAGCGGCACCTTCCCAATTAAGGGACCGGACATTCTAGGTGCATGCCCTCAATTCGTAGTCCTTATTTCGTTTGCCATGGTCGTCATCAAAAGGGGAGTCTCTCATCCGAGGCTGGTTATAGCTCTTCACTGGGAGTGTTTTTTTACGTGGCGGGTCCCAAACCCAGCGCACAACCCTTGCAGGGAATGTTTCGCCTTCTCACTTTAGCTCGCCTTCGAACGGATGTTCTTAGGCTACCCAGAAGATACTTGGTCAAAGACCGGAAGTAGTGAGCTGCTTGAGCCATGTGTAAAAGAATCGTTTCTGGCCATTCCCAAGTGAAGTCACTTGCGTGAACTTCTACACATGACTCCATCCTCCAATGGGGAATACATACAATACATAAAAACATACATACATATGTACATATGTATAAAATGAAACATATTTCTATATTATATTTTAGAGTGCCAAAAATGTAATGAAGTAAAATTTAGTGAGATTTATAAAATTCTATAGGAAAATTTCTTAAACGTTCCTGAATGTTATTCCTCTTTAATGTATATTTAAAATTTGCATTCATACAAATGTACATATGTATGTACCTTGTATATACCGGCATACATATAATGTATCTAAATTAGAGGTATACACCATAAAACAATCACAAATATAATTACATACGTATTACCACGATTCCCACGACAGCCGGTTCTACGCACCGGAATTGACTCGGATTTCATCCGACCAAGGGCTGTTTTTTCGGCGATCTAACCCCGTTTGGATCGGTGAGTATTAATTTGTGTTTGTCGTCATTAGAGCAATGCCTTGCAGCAGGGTTGCTCCGTATCCTCCTGACTCGCGCTGGCATTGAGTCCAACCCGGGCCCGGAGGAATTTTTCTGCTGCGTATGCGCAAAACGGCTTCATCCAAACTCCACCTCGGTCAGGTGTAACACATGCAATGGATGGAGCCATCTTAAGACCTGCTCAGGCCTTAAGACCCATAGGGAGTGGACCACGCGTTACGTGGCCCCATGTTGCCTGCGCAATATTGCGACACAAGCCTCTACGGCTGTGCAATCCGCACACAGTTCGCGCGCCGCGCCGCCACCCAACCCAAGTGGCCAACAAAGGACCTCCACGGTCCCTAGGAGCTCAATCAGGCAACATAACTCCCCTTCTGACTTGTCCCCCCCCAACCTTCATCCCGCTCCAATCCTCGTGCGAGAACCAACCAGCAGCTCTTGGTCCCTCGCACAGTCTGTTCCGTGTGTCAGACCGTCATACGTCGGAATGTGACATCCGTCAAGTGCAATTCTTGCACTGGCTGGTGTCATTTTTCGACGTGTTCCGGCCTGCGCACCACACGTGAGTGGAGTGACTCATATGTTGCCCCATGCTGCAGGAGTCTGCCCCCGCAACTCACAACAGTGGCGTCGCCAACCAACACCCCAGCGCGACAACCGCCCCTGCGGGTACTACAGCTGCAACAAATTCCACCCACACGTCACTCCCTCACCCCCAGGATCACACACGGACACCCGCGACAAACCCGGCTACTTCAATTCAACTGCAACGGACTCCAGAGCAAGATCGAGGAGATAGTTGCACTAATGAATCGGGAACGTCTATCGATAGCTGCGGTCCAAGAAACCAAGTTAAACAGCCGCTCAGATCTTCTGAGTTGTGCAGGTTTCAACGTTATACGTAAAGATCGCGAGCGAGATAATGCTGGTGGCCTAGCTTTCATATTGCACAACACCGTGCAGTATCGTCTAATCGATGTAGACATCGACCCCAGGGATACTACCCTAGAATGTCAGGGTATAGCTATCCGGTCAGGCGATGTCGAGCTCGAAATATTTAATATATACATCCCTCCAGTTACATGTATCCTGTTGGGCAACACCCGAATATAAGTGCGCTACTTCGTGGTGAAAACCGTTTGGTACTAGGCGACTTTAACGCGCACCACGATCTTTGGTATTCCTGCCTGTCAAATGATCGTAGGGGGATGGAGCTGGCGGAACAGATTGACGATTCGACATTCTGCACAATGAATGACGAAGCCCCCACCAGAGTTATGGGCACCTGTAATAGCTCGCCGGACATTACCATTGCTAGCGGTGGTCTGATAAACAGCATAACCTGGCGACCTATGCTAACTCTTGCATCAGACCATCTGCCCATAATTATTTCGATCGAGAAGCCTCCTGATTTTGTTTCTGTGGACAACCGCACCTACTTTAACTTTAACAAAGCTAATTGGGTCGGCTTCACAGAATTTACTGAGAGCACCTTCAACGCTCTACCCATTCCTACGGACGTATGCGTTGGCGAACGTCAATTCCGCAAGGTGATCGCAGCAGCTACCGCTCGCTTCATACCGGCTGGAAGAATAGCGGAAATCCGCCCCAATTTCCCAGCCGAAGCAGCCGTTTTAGCTAATGAGCGCGACACCTTACGCCATGCCGATCCCGGGGATCCCCGAATACGGGATCTCAATTTGGAGATTCGGCGTATGGTAAATCAACATAAGCGGACGAAATGGATAGAACACCTGAAGTCCTGCAATCTCTCCACCGGAGTGAGTAAGCTTTGGGCTACTGTCAAAGCTCTGTCTAACCCGAAGAGACATGACGACTGAGTTGAAGTTCAATTCAATGGTCATGCCTCCTCGGACCCGAAGAAGTGCGCGAGCTATTTTAGCCGGCAGTTCACACTGCACCCTTCGGTAGACAAAGCTAAACGATGTGTTAACCGACGGCTGCGCAAAATGCCAAACGACGGCGCGCCACTTACTTTCACCGGTGAGGAGGTTCAGGGTGTCATCAAAAAAGCAAAACCCTCCAAATCCATTGGCCCTGATGGAATCAACATGCTAATGCTAAAGCATCTAGGCTCGACGGGAGTAGAATATCTCACCAAGGTACTTAATCTGTCGCTGACCACTCTTCAAATACCCGATGTGTGGAAAGTCGGAAGAGTGGTCCCACTACTGAAACCTGGGAAACCCGCCAACAAAGGGGAATCTTATCGCCCGATAACTCTCCTCTCCCCAGTAGTGAAGACACTTGAGGCCTTGCTACTCCCGACCTTCACTCACCACCTGAGCCTAGCCAGCCACCAGCATGGATTCCGAAAAGTGCATAGCACCACCACAGCACTTAGCGTCATAAACGCCCAGATAGTTCGTGGCCTCAACCAGAAACCACCCTGCGAAAGAACGATCCTCGTAGCGTTGGACCTGTCAAAAGCCTTTGACACGGTCAATCACACAACGCTACTGCAGGACATTGAAACAACTACGCTCCCTCCAGGGTTAAAGAGGTGGACCATGAACTACCTGAGCGGTCGCCAGTCATCCGTATTATTTCGAGGTAAAACATCTAAACTGAGAAGAATTAAACAGGGGGTTCCGCAGGGTGGTGTCCTCTCCCCACTACTGTTTAATTTCTACATGTCGAAACTCCCACAACCACCAGAGGGAGTTTCCATAACCTCGTACGCTGATAACTGCACGATATTGGCGTCGGGCAATGGAATCGATGGCATGTGTTCGAAGGTAAACAGCTACCTCTCCGATCTTTCTCGTTTCCTCACTGCACGAAATCTTACACTCTCCCCCACCAAATCCACAGCGACCATTTTTACCAACTGGACGAAGGAGTATAGACTTGAGCTTAACATTGCAGTCGACGGCGTCAAAATTCCGACTGTCAATAATCCTAAGATTTTAGGTGTAACTTTCGACAGTCTATGCTCCTTCTCTCCGCATTCGACCGCGATTATCGCCAAAGTACAGAGCCGCAACAAAATCCTCAAGTCGCTAGCCGGCAGCACATGGGGAAAAGACAAAGAAACGTTGTTGGCAACATACAAGGCAATCGGCCGGCCGGTCCTCAATTACGCAGCGCCCATATGGTCGCCTGGATGCAGTGGCACGCAGATGAGGAAACTTCAGACCTGAAAATACTGCACTCCGGACCACTACAGGATGTCTCTTGATGTCTCCGATTGAACACCTCCATAGTGAGACCCGGATGCTCCCGGTTAAGGAGCATAACGAACTCCTCTCCAGGCAGTTCCTGCTGGGATGCTTTCGCAGAAATCACCCCTGCAGCCATCTGCTTGGAGCGCAACCGCCTCCTAGGAGCATCAAGAGGTCATTCCTGGATTACGTCGACGACGTCGTACAGTACGCCGACCGGACTTCGGACGCAACTAACTTTCGACAGGTACTGACCGCCATTCACAGTGGAGCCATCAACACCCTCACCGACTCCCTTCCCGTGAATGGCGTTCTTGGAGTTAAACCACCACCCATCGCAGACGAAGAGCTCCAGCTGCCGCGAGAAACGCGTGTGACCCTTGCGCAACTTCGTTCTGGATACTGTAGCAGGTTAAACTCCTACTTATCCAGAATAGACCCTGACATACTCGATGTATGTCCTGCATGCAACGAGTCTTCGCATGACACTGACCACCTCTTTGCATGCCCCACAAACCCTACCCATCTAACACCCTCCTCCCTTTGGTCCGACCCCGTCGAAACAGCACGTTTCTTGGGCCTACCGTTAGATGACCTCGACGACAACACAAATGATATTTACCATCCCAACGGGGATTGAATCTCCGTTGAAACAACAACAACAACGTATTACCACATAGATAGATATGTAGATAGAGTGCGTAAATTATTCGTCAAACCTACAAACAGTAGCTCGTGTGCGTAAGATTTGAATTTGCTTATCAATGAAGTGTTGTAAATGAGGTATCAATAAATGTACAAACCATTCCTTAAAAAGTATTTGTTAATATTTTTGTCTCGGAAAACGCTACAAAGCTCAAGGTAGTTAAAAATTGCTAATATTAAGATAACCTAATTGATTGAATCAAATCAATTTGGATGGTTTTATTTTGGAGTGAATCATAAGTAAATTGTGTTTATTCAAAATATTTAAGTTAATTTTTTTCATAGTTCATCGTTTAAATTCGTGAATTACGTTGGCTACGTGGCGTGACTGTTTTCACTTAGCTTATCGCTATTTTCGCTCATCCGCTGTTTTTGGTCAGTGCTGTTTTCTTTATTTATTTTTGTTTTGTTTGTTTTATGAACGTATACATATACTATACGAGTACGTACATATGTATTTAATTAGTAAAAATCAAACATGTAATATCTTAAAATTTGCTTTCATATGCGAAGAACAAATTACCTGTTTTGATGATTTCTAAGTAATTCAACCAATTTACCTAATTTTGGGTCAACAAACTTTTGCCATATTGACCTCTTGACTAGATTTTGCTTAAAAAAACTTTGAACTATCGTGAAGATGAAATATTTTTTTATTTTATTTGGCTAAATAGGACAGAAATTTACTTCACAGAATTATTAAAAGTATACCGTGCTGGCCTTTGCTCAGACCATAATTTCTGTTCGGTTCCATTTCCGTTGTTGCGGCGGAATTCCGCCGAGTTGGCAGTCCTTGGCCGGGTAAAAATCCGGGTCCGTTCCGGTTACGTAGACCCGACTGTCGTGGGAACCATTTTCAGCTGCAATTTCCACCTGAATGGGACCCTCCTTGACTATTAAGACCTTTACTTACAGTGTTCTTAATGCAGCCGGTTTACGTAAGCGTAAACCAAAACCATCTCGGGATTATCGCGTTATCAACCCAGTGATAAGATTTTCAAATTTCAACGTTACAAATGCTTAAAGTTTATACACTATAGAACTATACACGACTATAGAACTATACACCACTATAGAACAATAATTTTATGACCAAGAGTAAAAACATATGTTAACGAGATATTTGGTTGCTTTGTCATCCGGCTAGCATATCCTTGACTGGCCCGGGCAAGCTTTCCATTTGCAGATAGGATATGTTAATTTGCTATTTCAAAATATCTCATAACGCCTCCTTTAATTTTTATATTCATTCTACCTTGTTTTTGGCTGAAATATTGGATGCCCTCCCTCTAGGCCGGCTGTGATTATTCCTAACATGGAAACGTTACATCCTACAGCGAAATTAATGCAAGGACTGCAGTTTGCTGCCAGCAAGCATCGTACACAACTGCGGAAAGATAATGAGACACCCTACATAAATCACCCTATAAATGTGGCAACAATTCTCGCTGTGGAAGGTGGTATCTCCGATGAAAATGTACTCATTGCTGCTATATTGCATGACACTGTTGAGGATACCGACACCACATTTGAAGAAATCGAGCAACATTTTGGCGAGGAAATTTGTGAAATTGTGCGTGAGGTCACTGACGATAAGACATTGGAGAAACAAGAACGAAAACGCTTGCAAATCGAACATGCGGCAAGTTCAAGTGAGAACGCCAAATTAGTGAAATTGGCGGATAAGTTGGACAATCTACGAGATTTAGGCAGAAAAGCGCCAATCGGTTGGACACCTGAGCGTCAAGAACAATACTATGTTTGGGCTAAGAAAGTGGTGGATAATATGCGTGGTACAAACGCAGAGTTGGAGCGCAAATTAGATGAAATTTTTAAAGCTAAAAAGCTACTTTAAAATATACTTTCCAAATAGATATCGGTTTAATTTATTAATTCTTAACTATTTGTTGAATCAAATTTTATTATTAATAACCGAACGCTTTTTACTAGATACTGAAATTGATTCGATTGTATTACGTAATTTATTCCTACGTACCATGTTATGTACATTTATCTTTAGCTAAGTTTGTTTACATTTTTAAGCCGCTTATCAATATAAAAACGTATAACGGAAGAAGACTTACGTTGATATCATACTACCACACGTTGCTTTAAGGTCAGACAATTTTACGATTGATAAAGATATAAGAGTAGCCACGTGCACTCTTAAAAAATGCAGCGTAATCTACTTATGTGCGAATTACTGACAGTGAATTTTCCGTTGTATCTAGAAATTTTTAATTTCACCCGTTAGCCAAGGGAAACTTTTATGCTTTCATATCCACGGGTGTCTACACATATTCTTTAGTGGGCTGAAATGTGTGTCATGTATTCAATGCGTGCTTCTTTTGATGTGCTGAACACAATGAGCGCGACAGACTGCAAACGACATCTGTCAAATATTAAAATACACAAGTTCTTAAGGACACAGTTATTGAGGCAGCTGCACAACTACATAACTGTATCCATAAGAACGTGTGTACTTTAATATTTGACAGATGTCGTTTGCAGTCTGTCGCGCTCATTGTGTTCAGCACATGACTGTCGTTTCTATTTATATGTATGTATATGTACATATGTAAATAGGGATATACATACATACCTGACAGTAGATTTGTCTATTAACGCTTATTAAAGCATGACATACGTAAATAGGTTAATATTAAAAAATTAAAATAGTTTGTGATTATATAAACAAAAAATTAAAAAAAAAAATGATTTAAAACGTTTCCAAAACATACATTTTCAACATTTAAGAAATAAAAAATATATCGTTTATCACATTTGGTCTCATGGCACATATTCTACCTACTATATTTACATGAATTAAATACTATTATAATGAACTATTCATACAGTGGAAATGTTCTTTACAAATAAAGACAAAAACGTTATTACCGGTATAATAATAATAATAATTTTGAAAATGATTGACACAAATATTGGTGAATAGAAAAAGAATAAATTTTCAAAACCAAAACCGAAAAAAATGTTTTTAGCTTTAAGACTTATTTAAAGACATGGCGAAAGCTAGAAAATACTGCCAGCCATCCATTAAATTTCCTAGCCAAATGGATGCTTCAAGAATATTTCCGGTGATCCTTTTCCACAGCAAGTTTATCGTTGGTGTTTAAATATGTTGTTATATTCCTTTTGTTTTGGTTGGGGATTGAAGAATTCTGTGAAAAAGTTCACATTTTTATTTTCGAATTCTGTCATGTCATGATAAACTTCACATCATTTCAAACCCAATTGAAAATAATGTTTGATTGTTAAGAAAAATCGTACCCCGCATCGCATACATATATTACATACATACAAATGTATGTGCATGGATGTTTCTTTTCTCTTTATTTTTATATACATATGTTTGTAGTGATAAAGAACATAACCAATGAAATAAGTTTATAGTCTCCTTATTAACCACATTTTTTAATGAATTTTCGAGCCACAGACTACATTTGGCTGTTATTATCATTTCAAACAATTCATATAATTGTAGATAAAAAATACTCCAATTTCCCACGGTGCTAATAGTATATGTATACCATATGATTTTTTGGCAAACTCACGCGTTTAATAGATACATAAGTATGTTTCGTGTACGCACTGAAAGCAACAATATCGACAACACACATTCATACATACATATATGTATGAATAACCATAAACAAATTAATGCACGTACGTATTAACATATTATGACGTGTATGTTGGCACAATTAAACGATTAAAGAGAAAGAAAATACAATAATATTGTATATATGTACATATGTATGTATGTATGTTTAATAAAACTAAGAAAATGCTGAAAGCACAAACTAAAATTTTGGTTATGGGCGAACAACAATATAGTATATGTATACCAGTGGTCGGCATTTCATAGCAAAATTTTGCAAACTAACTTCACACGTACGCTTACGCTCTATCGTTCAGTCGTTGTCGAGCCAGCAACGAATTAACATCACGCAAGACTATAGCGCAAACCCAAATATGCCCTGCGAGAAATATTTTATGATTCTAAATGCCTTTGGTGCCATGCAGTGCCTTTTATGTTCCACGTCTTTTAAAGATAATAGGGAATATATCCTTAAAAGACATTTTGTTAATTTTCATTATACTCTTAATTATTTATAAAATTTGCTTAATTTTAATTCAAATTTCTCACTGGACTACTTTTTTTCGTGCTCACCAACACAGTGACAGATCCTCTCATGCCGACCACTGATGTATACTTACGTGGCGTAAATGTAGATAGACAAAAATTTGAATTGAATGAGTCAAATGAGATAACATTATTACTTTTTTTGCTTTACAAAAACTGTTTGCCATAGTTTTACTGTAGTGTTACTTCGAAATATGGCATTCATTAGATACTTATGTAAATAAATCTGATGTTAGGAGCACTATTTACAAATTGAACCGGTGAACATGTGAGTCACCTGTAGCACCATAAAAAGCAAGAAAAAATATCAAACGTAGTAAATGCATTTTTAACACCCAAAACAAAAATGATAAGCTTTAAACGGAACAGACATTCCTGATCACGCCACGATCGTGTCAATATCGTGGTTGCTTTTTGCATAGTTGAATGGATTTTTGCCGGTCGGTTATGACTCGGTCGGCAATCACTAATTATTCGTCAACACGTTCGACGACGTCGCTGACTATTTTACTGTTGTTTTGTTTGTCAACTGGCTGATCGTCGTGTTCACGATCATTACCAAAACCAATATTGTGGCTCTCTTGTTACTCATTTTTGCAAATAAATGTATTACGAATAAGTAAGCCAATATATACACACAAGCTTATATTTATTAAATAGAAATGAGAGGAAATTTTAACTTTATACTTATATCCACATACCTACAAACATACCACGTATTCACATAGATGTCATAACCTTTTTTGGTACATACATACAAACATGTATATTTATGTAGGTTCGCTTCTATATGCAATTGCCGCCTTTCTATGTATCGTCCAATTCACTAACTCATCAGAAAGGGCCGTCAGTGCTGTTTCACTGTTGCTAATGTCCACTCGCGTTGTGCTGTTCGTTTTGCCCACGATTGACTTGAGCTTTAGCAGTCTTACATTTCACCGACTCTAGTACGTGTCTATCTAAATACATACTTACACAGGCAAGCCATTTGAAAAAATTATTGGGCACTAGTGTGAAAGCAATTGAATTTAGTTAAGTTTTGGATTGTACTCTTTCTTCTACGCAGTATTATAAATTTAGACAATTTTACACAACCAATAAAATAATAACGAAAGTATTTCACGTGTTTTTTGCAACAATATAAAAAATATCAAACTATATAACAAATATAGTATTAACAATACAGAAGTGGAAACATTTTCATCAAACTGAGTGACCAGACTATTTATAGTAACAATTGTGACGTTCAAGCAGTGACAGCATACATACATATGTATTTATTTACATCGCAATACGCCCGGAAAGTAAAAAGGTACAATAAATAAGTATTTATTATTTTTCAACGTTTGTTAACCACAAGCATTAAAAAATCATAATATTTATCAGTTAACTTCTGAGAAAGATGTGAATTGTGTTCTGATAACATTGTGGGGATTCCGGCTATTTGACAATTGCAAGATGCATATTGAATATTATAGTTCGATTTTAAGTTAACTCTTTGATAAATTGTCATAAAACAAAATACTTAAGAAAGAAACTAAAATTATTTGACAGTTGTAACTGAAGTTCAAAACATGATACGTTTTTATTAAAAGAGCATCTAAGTGTGAATTTTTGAAGTATTCCTTATTTATTTTACTTTCAATTAATAAATAACACAATTTGGTGCTACAGTTAACTTATTTCAATAATTAAAATCATTTAGATTTCTGGAATTCATAATATCTGTCATGCAAATTTATATCTCGATAATCTACTAAATGATCTACATATCATCCGATGATCTTATTGACAAAAAAACTACACTTTGACGTATTTTAAAACAAATTTTTATAGATTAAAAAAATACCTATGTATGTAAACTTGCAATTTCTTAAAACCTTCAATTTCCTCTTAATAATATACATATGTGTATTATAATGATAAAAATACGACTGACTTTCAACTTAATTATGCATTGCCAAGCTGCATTTAAGTAACTTTTAATAAGCTCGTCTAACGAATCTCTATATTAAGCACTTTTATATAGAACCACATACCTCATCCAATACATACATTTGTACATAAGCAAATACATATGAATAAAAATACCCTGAAATTGGAATAAACACATATTTCAATGCCTACGAATAAGTTTATATATTTACTATTTGTACTTTGATTTTGAAAAAATAGGGTACTTAAAAGAAATTTGGCATAATTCATTCGACATGTAATCAGATAATCTATGTATAGCACAGGTGTAAAATTTAAAAAATAAGTTTTTTTTTGATATTGTGTTTTGTTATTGTTCCAAAAAATCTATACAGCAAAATTTCAATTGGCTTTGAGGTCACACTTATTGGGTGAAATTAGAAATAACTCCCCGAATTATTTTGAACTATTTTTGTTACAACAAAAACTGTAAAGGAAATGTAAGAAGTATGGGTGGGAAAATGTTGAATAATGTAATATTGATATCTTTATCACTTTGAAGCTATGTAATTTATATAATAGAAAAGGCGATGAAAGCTAACTTTAAATAGGATAATGGTGAGTTTAATATGTGTATAATAAGACTTCGCATTATTAGACTTCCATTATATTTTTTGTAGATATCACCTACCTTACATAATTTCTACTTTATATTTTAATATGTAATTTCGTATTATTTTAGGTCTAGAGTTATTATTTATCTTTTAATATTCATATGCAAATATATTTAAAAATAAAATTTATTTTAAAAAATATAACTTTTAATAGCTCTTATATAGTAAATTTCTACAATATTTTCCAAAGTGTTAAGTAATTTTTATACAAAACTTAAGCTATTTCTACAATCATTTGTGCTAAGTTAAGTAAGCGTTTTTACTCTTTAATTGCAGGTCATTTTAATTTAAACGCGCAAATAAAAAATAATATTGCGACACAAGCACAACTACTGTTTAATTACCGCATGAGCATTGAGAAATCACCGGAGCTACTACAATTGCTTTTTATAATTGAATCTCTACAGTCGAAACTAAATAAAATCAACAACTGTCGCTTTAAAATATAACAAATTGTTTGGCGCACATGCTGTTCAATTAGCTGCCTCACTGCTTCCGCGGCAACTACACATAAGAGAGGAGAGAGAGAGCTGCACAAAGTTCAAAACTGAAGACGTCAGCGGGTTCGCAAATTTCGTACGTCGCATCATTATCATCCTTACTATCTTCACACGTACTATTCATCACAGCTGCTATATTGTTGTTGTTCCTTTAAACAATTTTATTTTGAACGTTTTGCTGCTATGGCCACTTCATCAGTGCTCGCTAACAATCCAATTTCGACACTAGCATCAGCGGTTGCTGTGAATTCCTCGTCATCGTCAACAACAACTACCTCACCTACTTTAATTTCAACACGTAAACGCACCTACGATACTGCTATCTCAATGCCCGCTGTCGCAACAAAATCTCGAGGAGCAACTGCTGCTGTGGCTAAAGCATCACTTGCTAACAAAATGAATGCGAATGGTAATGATGTTGCGCTCAATGATATACTTGTGGATGGTGTCAGTACAGCAACTGCTGCAACAACGAACAAAGATTATACACGCACAGTTTCACAATGTGAACCGGATGAGGAAGCGTCCGGCTCATCGTCTGCATACTATGATAGTCCTGTTAAGAAGGAGTACTTACCGGTGCCACAGCCGTTGCCTACGATCAGTAGTGGTTCATCAGATTTTGCGGTAAGTGCACCTCCTTTTTTGGATTTATATATGTATATGTATGCGTATTTGTTTAACTTTGCAGTTGTGACTCAAATTTCCATTTTAGATCGTTTATTAAATACAAAAAAAGGTATATGAAATGAAAAAAACAAAAATAAATTTAGGATAAGCAAGCGTTTTATTTCATCCCATGTTAATAATCTTTCGACCTTCTGAGGTGTAAAAGATATAAAAAAAAATATAGCTTTTAGGTTTCTTCTATACAGTTCACCTACCATATGTTCACGATATTTGATAACTAAAATTTATTTGCTATTTAATTCAGATAAGAACCGAATGCTTATTGTTTTATTTCATTGCCCGTACAAATAGGGTTTTGCTCATAAAAAAATCGATAAAATCGCCTAATAAAGATTAACATTACGCAAGGGAAAACTAAAAAAAATTGAATGCATTTTTAACTGATCTCATTTAATGCGCTTTCAAAGTTAGATAACACACAACAAAGAGATATATTGCAAATAATAAAGAGGTAAGAAGAAAAGGGTTGGTTGGTTGTATATTAAAACCGTTTTGGATCTACATAACCCAAAAGAATTCTAAAATGTTTGGCGAATAACTTATGTTGATGCAACAACAACGCTACGATTATCTAAACTACCTTTAGTTTGCTTAAAATATATCAATGCCTCGTTGGTTTTATATCTGAAGTATGAAGAGAACATCTCTTTTTAATCTGTATGTATGTACCTATATAAATAAACCTTTTGTATAAGTACGATTCGCGATTTCAATTGCCTCCTGCCGGACTTTGCTGCGTAGTTAGAAAGTATGCGCTCGAACCATTTCAGATGCATGACTTCAAATTTTAAATTAATTCTGGATCATTTATCAATAAAAACTTAATTGAAAGCGACATGTATTTAATTTTGTTGTAGTAGTCAAAGTACATAATGATTGGTTATTTTTGTTCAATTAAAGCCATCATATTTTACCAACACATTGCCAATATAAATTTTGCTTCATATGTTCCCTAAAATACATACACATGTAAATCTATTTAGATCGCAATATTATCAGCAAAACTAAATTCATCTTCAATAAATCTGATTTATTTTCAACGACAGTGACTGGTTCCCTAACCGCCAATATCATCAAGCGGTCATCACTGTAGTTACACACTTAGAGTGTGCAGATCCAAAGCACAATTGATAAAATTCTCTTTCTGGAAAGACTTCGTGAAACTAGTATGCTAGCTCGGCTTGAAAGGCTGTATGGCATTGCTTAAAATATATGTCCATATATGCATAACTGTTGTTTAAAATTGTATAAAACCAAGTCTTCGGTTGCGACGAGTAGTCATTCGAGGGTCAGATCGCAATGTGGATGCAGTGATGTGTATCATTCGAAATTAGAAAATACTATTTTTGCCACAAGTCTAATTCAGCCGGTGCGCGTTCCGGGCTTAATTGAATGAAATTGACGAAGCCAAGCAATCTGCGCTGGCCGGTCTTCAATTGATTGCTTGAGTAATAATAATTTTTTGTGTGCGTTTTCAATGTGGACTTGAATGTGGACAGTTTAAGAACTTCAGACCCATGTGATGAAAGCGTTTTTATTGTAAATAATGCTGAAAATACTTACACATACAGCCTACGGTTAATTTAATGGTTTTATTTATAGTGAATTTGTTAGTGTTTACAATTTTTGTAATAATATTTATTTAAATTTAGACAGTGCTGTTATGTAAATAATAGAATTCGAAATTCGCAATTATTTTCGCATATTATTCGGGCAATACTTAACCAAAGTATTAAAAATATATTAATTCGTAATTGGCATTAAGAATGCTGTTAAGAGGACGCAATTTCGAAATATTTCATATTTATCTATTTGATTTTTCTTACAAGCACTTCCATAAAAAAAATTGCCATTACAAATTTCTTATTTCCGCCTACCATAAATACATACATATGTACATAAATATTTTTGAGAGTGCGTACCTGATAATTTGTGATAATTATTGCATTGAGATTTCTCTAAACAGAACTGCAAACAATTTAGCCTCCATAAAAACCAAAACATGATTCATTATGTGGTATAAATGCGGCGAAATAAATAGCGATTGCAAGAAATCAAAAACGAATACAATGCAAAGTGAAATAACTTCAACATAGAAATAAAAATCACGCCACTTTCAAATTGACGTATTGTACATTTAAACATGCCTACAAACCTACATTGTACATTAATATTTGGTAAATATATGTAAATTTATATTTCTTAATGGGACACTCGTTTATGGCAATATAATTCGAAAACGTTGAAAAATTAAAAAAAAATAATAATAATTCCAATACTTCACACATTAGGATATTATTTCATCGCCAAATTTCAAAAAATTTAATTAGCGCATTAGTGGATTTTCGTTAAATATGGTTTAAAATGGTGCTAAGGTCGAAATTGTTATATACTTATATGTATATGTATAAAAAATCTAAAAAGTCGTAATTGAGTTTCTTTATTGAATATGATTTACTACATCATATGTACTTATGTACAAAGTTTTAAACTTGCTCTGTCAGATAAAACCAAGTTATAACCAAATTCAAAATAACTTTTCATCACTTCCACGGGTAAACAAATACCAAAACTAAGAAAAAGTAAGAAAGTATAAAATCGAACATTTTTTTCTAATGTCAACTCCGAATAAATTACCTATGACAGTAATAAGGAGTAATGTAAGGAAAAATATCCCTAGAGCTCGCATTAAATATTGTTGAAAATATTGAAAAGTGTTACTCCAACACCCTATATTCTTCAATTTCAAAACAACTCACTTAATTACTTTTTATTGATTTGACAGTTTTCATGAAATAAAACTTATACACATTTTATGATCTACTTTATTTTTGAACTCGTTTTTTAAATAATATCAATGCGTTTCTTGTCACTTTATGACTCGGCTTCTTTAAGTAAAGTATAAGCAAAAATAGTCGCAGCTTAATTAAATAAAATTATATATCTACATCGAAAAATTCAACAACACAAATAAACCATCCGAATCAGCAGAAAAAAAGAGTTGCGTGTATATCGTTCATTAAAATCAATTTTAAACGTTTTCGAAAGACCACAAAAATTATTAAACGTGTGAAAGATGACAACAAATTTGGTGACGGCCAAACCATTGACCATTAAAATGCTGCCAGTGGAAATGGATTTCAAAGATTATGTAAATGCTATAAAGACTACCAAAAATTCCTCAAATAATAATATAAACGTACAAAGAATTAAATAAATTGATGTTTTTTCTTCATTGCAGACAATTTGTAAGCCAGCACCATTGTCCACCGACGAAGAGGCTGTTGTGGAGCGGGAGAAATGTGACTACAATTATAAAATCACCTATCAAATGGCGCGGTCTGGCCAAACGAAACGACGCGTACGTGTCTACGCCGATGGCATTTATGACCTTTTCCATCAAGGTCATGCCAGACAGCTAATGCAGGCGAAGAACATTTTCCCAAATGTTTACTTAATTGTGGGTGTGTGCAATGATGAGCTAACACACCGCATGAAGGGGCGCACTGTTATGAATGATCAAGAGCGATACGAGGCGTTACGTCACTGCCGCTATGTGGATGAGGTGAGCTTGTTTATCAAAATACACCTCTAAGAAAATTAAAACAAAAATTCCATCATAAACTTTTACAAATATGTGTTTGTTGTTAGATTGTTCCGGATGCCCCTTGGACTCTATGTGATGATTTTATTGCATCGAACAAAATTGATTTTGTTGCGCACGATGACATTCCATACACTGGCGCAGGCGTGGAAGATATATACGCGCCATTGAAGGCCAAAGGCATGTTTGTTGCCACCGAACGCACAGAAGGTGAGTACTTTAATTAGCGAACTTAGCTGTTTAATAATAACTAAGCTACTCCTAATTTTATGATAGTAGAGAGACATTGTATTTTTTCATAGCCGTAAAGCTTTCCATTTTTTATTGTGTTTAAAATTTTTATATAATGATGTAGCTTTAGCGCTTTAATTGGTAGCGGCTTCATTAGTTCATGATACATACCAACTGATTTAATTTGATCTGGACTAAAAACAAATAACAAATTGTGAAAAAATTTTCAGGCCTGTTAAATTTTTTATCAATGTATTTTGGGCAGCGTTTGAAAAACTACGCTACTCTCGTAGCATTTCCTTTTACTCTTGCTACCGCTCTCACTTTGTCGGGAGCCGCAGCATAGCCTTAGCATAACAATGTAAAGTATGTGCTCTACTCTGCTCCGAGTTTTGTTAGGTAAAAAACTATAGCTGGAGCGGGAGCAAAAAATTAAATTCTGCGCTATGCTCTGGCGTAGGGGTAGCAAAAAATTGGGAGCGGTAGCACACCTGAGCAAATGAAAATTTTCATGTGCTACAGCTCCCGAATGTGTTTGTTGTTTTTTTTTCTTTTTTGCTATTTTCTGGCATTTACAAGTATGATACACGTTGGTATATAAAAGAAAGTCGTTTATAACTCAAGAACAGCTGAACCGATTTGGCTTAAAATTGGTGGGGAGGTAGTTTAGAAGCAGGGTAAGGACATAGGATACATTTTATCTCTTTATGCTAAAATTCAATACAGCTCATAAATACAAAAATTATATTTCAAATCATAAGCATTTGTTCAAAATTTATGTTGTTATTTTTTGCTCCCGCTCCAGCTATAGTTTTTTACCTAACAAAACTCGGAGCAGAGTAGAGCACATACTTTACATTGTTATGCTAAGGCTATGCTGCGGCTACCGACAAAGAGAGAGCGGTAGCGATAGCATAGCAATAATTTTAGAAATTTTGCTGCTACGGAGTAGTAAATGAGAACCCTGATTTTGGGATATATATGCATATTCCTTCTTAAATCATATGTAAATACGTAAAAACAGTAGTTCTTGGTTATTTGTCTATTAACTATTCTTTGTAATTCACTTATTGTACAAAAAAACATTTTTTTATAATACTCTTTTTTTTATATTTCCGCTCAGGCGTATCTACTTCAGATATTGTCGCACGTATTGTCAAAGACTATGACTTATATGTACGCCGGAATTTGGCGCGTGGTTACTCGGCTAAAGATTTAAATGTCTCATTCCTTTCGGAGAAGAAGTTTCGATTCCAAAATAAAATGGATGAGTTAAAGAATCGCGGACGACGCGAACTGAACAAAGTGAAGGATGATATCATCACAAAATGGGAGGAGGCATCTCGTGACTTTATCGATGCATTCCTTCTACTTTTCGGACGCGAACGTCTAAATCATTTGTGGAACGAATCTAAGGGCAAATTAATCCAGGCGCTCAGTCCTCCCGGTAGTCCAAGTGGTTCGATGAATGGTGACGATGATGAAGACGATTTTGATTATGATGATGATGATGATACCGACTTCGCAACTGTACGCATGCCGGCTCCTGCTGCGAGGAGTCGAGTCACAGATAGTCCTACATCACGTGGTAAAACCGATCGTGGAGCCGATTCTGCCAAGGCCACCAAGGTGACAACACAAGTGAACGACAATGACGACGAGGATGATGATGGCGAATATGAGCATAGAAGTAATTAGAGTAATACGATACCCAAATATTTCGTAGGTAATATTATTATTGTAACGCAAAAAATGCGAAATGAAAAGCAAATTATAATTACATTAAAGAATAACAAATACAATTATTTGCATACATGCAAATGTCTTTGGAAAATATGAAATATTTCGTCAATGAATAACAAAGTAAAATAAGTCATAGGTGGAAAAATGAAGTTAAAACCCAAAAGTAGCCTATTATGTTCAAACGAAGTTACTAAATAATCTCTACACATTTAATAAATATTTAGGACCACAGACCTCATTTGCGATGCAATTTGATTAATTAGATAAAGTGAGAGAGAGAGAGAAAGTGTGAGCGCGTGTAAAAAATGTATTTTAAAGTTTTTGAGCCGTTAAGTAGCATTATATTCAAAGTTATTTGTATATACACTTTATGAATCTATCCTCCGAATAAATCTCAATAGAGAAGACTCTAAAATTAGTTTCAAATAATAATTAAATTGCAACACTCATACTGCACAAAGGCTTAACGATATGAACTGCAAAAGTATGCAATGAACAGTAACAGCAGCAACAGGAAATACCACAAAATACATAGGATGCTATTTATTCTCCAGTTGCATATATGTACGTAGCTTAGACGTTTGGCTATCTATTAGGTTAATCTCGATATTCATGAATTAAATTTTTTTAAATATATAATCTAAGTGCTGATATACACATGCATGTACATACATATATACATATACTCTGTGCCCAAAAAATAAGGTGACATTGTATTTTGAAAATTCTTTATTTATTCTTCCAAATCAATTTCATCCCCTTCAAAGTAATCCCCTCCTGATGCAATGCACTTATGCCAACGGATTTTCCAATCTTCGAAACACTGGTTGTAGTCACTTTCCGGGATGGCTTTGAGTTCCGTCTTCGCTGCGGCTTGAATATCCTCTATCGTATAAAAACGGTGTCCCCGGAGCGGTCTTTTGAGCTTGGCGAACAGCCAGAAGTCGCACGGCGCCAGATCAGGTGAGTACGGTGGTTGCGGAACGATATGGGTTGAGTTTTTGGCGAAATGATCACGAATTACGAGGGCAGTATGGGATGGTGCATTATCGTGGTGTAAAAACCAAGAATTGTCTTTCCACAATTCCGTCCTTTTTAGGTGGATAGCGTTACGCAAACGACGCATAACGTTCAAATAATATTCCTTGTTGACTGTTTGACCGGTTGGAAGGAATTCATAATGCACAATACGCAGATAATCGAAGAAAACAATCAACATGACCTTGATTTTTGAGCGACTTTGGCGCGATTTTTTGGTCTCGGCTCTCTTTTGGCACGATTGATCGGTTGTTTCGGGTTCGTAAGCTTAGATCCAAGTCTCATCGCCAGTTATAATGCGTTTCATGAGATGCTGGTAGTCGGAAAGCATCGTTTCACACACTTCAACGCGACGCCTTTTTTTCAAAAAAATTCAATGTTTTCGGTACCAGTCGAGATTTGACGCGCTTGAGGCCCAAAACATCCTTCAAAATGGTATTGGCTGAGCCTTTCGATATGCCAACTCAATCAGCAAGGTCTCTAGTTGTTAATCGACGGTCTTTCAACACCAAATCTTTGATTTGTTGAACGTGAGCTTCGTCGGTTGAGGTTGATGGTCGCCCCTCGACGCGTTCACGGCCGGCTTGGAACTCACTTTACCACTTGTAAACATTTTTTTAGACATAGCCTCATCACCAAAGGCTTTCTGCACTCTCCTCAACGTATCCGCAGCAGAAAATTGATTCCGTAAACAAAATTTAATGCAAATTCTTTGTTCAACAAATTTCGACATCGCAAAAACGAAAAACTCACTTTTAGCAGTTCACAAAATGACACGTATCTCTAACACTAATGAATATTTTGACATGAAATTCGACATAAATGTGACTGACAGTACTACCAATCTAAAAAAAAAAAAATAGTTCTCCAAATCCTTCGACGCGCGCAGTTTAAATTCAATGTCACCTTATTTTTTGGGCACAATACCGGTCCCACTATTAAAGCATTATTTAAAAACTATTAATAGCTGAAAATTTCAAGAAATAATCGAATATTATCGAATGAATAAATGAAAGGGCTCATAGTAACATTTATGCCAAAATCCACAGACAAAAAAGATGTTAACTATTTTATTTTATAACCCAGTACAAATCGGTTAATAAACTGTCAACAATGGAACAACAATTAGACATCCCACATTTCGACTATTTTGTACTTCCCTGAAATGGCGATTTTTATGGGGGAGTAGTGATACAATAATTTTTTTTATTTTTTTTATGAAACTGTTAAAATCCATTTCTAAAAACTAACGGTACATCAATGTGTGACATTTGAAGAATACCTTGTTTAATTCTCATGTTGTAATATTAAAAAATACGGCAATGGCAGAAATTACTCCGAAATGTATATGTACATATGTATATGTAGTGTGTACATATACAAAACAAAAAAAAATTAAAAAGCAACTAGGTAGGTACATACTCAAATGTGTGGGAACAGATAAGTCAGTAAGCAGCATGGTATAGACTCTACCGTGGTAAGCAATTTGACTTGACGGTGGTGAAACATGTGCCATGGATAATAGCGAGAGTCTCGTATCATATTATCCATGCATGTGCCCTCTGAAAAATTAATTCCTTTTGAATTTATGCCTATTGACATTTTATATTACGTAGACCTTTACAGGAAACAAATCAATTGTAAAAAAAATATGATTATATTTTCGATTGATATCTAACAAATACTTGTTAAAAAGATATTATTTTAAAACAAGTAAATACACACACACAAATGAAATCGAGCACAAAGGTTGAAAGAAATAAATGACAAATTGCATATGAGCGCTAGGCGCCAAAATACCCCAAATTAAATATAATAAAATAAATTAATTTTAAGTTAGTGCATTTGTATGTACATACATATGTACATCCGCATGCTTGCAAGTAATATGTAATGTTTAGAACGAAAATATGATGTCCAAATGGGATTATTAAATAAATACAAGTGTCTTACATAAAAGTGTTGACAAATATCTTAAAAGCTGCTTACGGAAAATCTGACGTTTTCATAATTTAGACACAAATTGTCGTTAATAGCTGCATACTCATCGGGGCATACTAGAGTGGTGGTTAATCAACAAATTACATAGCAGGAAGAAGGAGCATGCTACTCATGACAACGAAGACAAGGATGCCCATATTAAAAACGTACAAGGGAGAAACATTATGCAAACATGTGAGATCTGTCTGACTCTTTACAAATGCGAATATTAACTTACCATTTCCATAGTTTAAAAAAATATAACGTAACACTTTTGCCAATTAGTTGAGTTTATTGCATTCTAATTGTCAGTAATATATGCACAAATGGCGCAATCTATGCATTATATTATTCCGATTAGCAGCGAATTTTAAATTCAATAGTCTACAAGTTGTGGTTCGTTCACAATTTTTAAAACAGAATTTTAGCATTATATCATGTTTGTTCAATTAATAATTCACTCCAAACACATACAAACAAAGGATAACCAAATGAAAAAATAATTCATTTCAATATTGAAATTAAATAGAGTACTTTGAAATAGGTTCACATTACGGTTGAACAATATTAACTCAAAATGTTAATATGTATTTATTTGCCAGCATAGTTTATGCCAGTGGAGAAGAGGGGCGTCATTTTTTTAGCCTTTTTATTCTTTTTACCACCAGCGCTTGCTGTCGCGGTAACAGCTTGCTTCTTTTGTGTTATAGCCATGGCAAGAACATCACCTAAATCTGTACGCATTGGTGTTGTGAAACCAATGTTTTCGGCTAAATAGCCATCAAGCGATTCACATTCACTAGAGCGACCAGAACTTATGGTGCGATTGGTAACGGCTGTGTTGGCCACAAAAGGTTTTGAAGTGGATATATTTTTACCCCAAGTTGATAATTCCTGATACATGTTATTGCTGCTGCTGACAGGCGATGCCAATGTCGGCCAGTATTCTTTTACGTTTGGCGATTCTCCAACTACAGCTACAGTTGAATAAGTTGCTTGAGTTTTTGTCTTGGGTAATGCAATTGGGTTGCTGGTGTTGTTATCCGCAGTAGCGCTGCTGCCGGGAAGTGCCTCTTCAAAGCCCCACTAAGAAAAACGGTTATGATAAGAAAATTAATATTTTAATCATGCTATAGGTAGGAAATATAAACATATTTCTTACTGTTGGAAACTCTTGTGCGGATGATAAGTTCAAATTTGCTGTGCTAGCAATCAGTTTTCCCATTTGACGATCATTAATTTCGTTTATGTGCTTTTCGCGTCGACGTTCTTCGCGTTCGCGACGCTGGCGTTCTTTCTTGCGCATAAAAATATCGTCTAAATGCATTTTGTAATAAAAGTTTAGTATATTTATAATTTCAATAATGTGATTATTTTGGCATACCTTTGAATAGACGTAGTATCTCATTAGATACAAATGGTGGTTGCATATCGACCTCAATAACTGCAAACTGAGCTGTTAGTGGTAAATGACCGAGGCAAGTAAATTTACGGCGGTGTTCTTCATCCATTGAGTGATACTCCTTTTGCAATACACGTGCATTAATTACCAAAGGAGCGTGTTCTAATGCACCATAACATGCTTGTAGCATTTTTACATTTAAAGGATGCAAAAAAATATTTTGCCCATCCACAGATTGGTAAAAATAATAATATTTTGTATGAATGTCTTCATTATCCACGGAGGATAGCGCCAGACTACTAGTATTTAGCGAATTATCATCATTGCTAATGATGCTTTCAGTACCTAATACATCAACATCTTCATAATTTTCATTTTCTTCATTAAGCTTATTGGCAGCTTTATTTGAATGTTCTTCTATATCCTCTTTCATTTCTTCAACTTTCTCTCGTCGTTCCTTTTGCAAGTCCAAAGCTTGCTGTATGAAAATGTATTCTGGACTGGTTGGATCTTGGCCAGCAACCAATTCACGTTGCTCACGATCAATTATATTTAAAATGTCACTGCGATTGGCAATTAAGAATTTTGAAAAACTTTTTGAATCATTTTCGGCTGAAATCAATGGATAGCTATTCATAGCATTTTGATGAGTATTAGCATCATATTTCTCAATCATCATGCAACCTTTTTTGCGACGCATCAAATGGAACGTAATTTCATCGCCAATACTGAACTGACGTTGTTGTTCAATCGTAGTACTTTTCAAATCAGCTGTATGTATAGCTTCATAGCAAATAGGACATTTGCGCCAAGTCTTATCACTTAGCGCTAAATAATGTAAAATACATGGCCAGCAATATGCGTGACCACAACGAGTTAATTTCGCTGCAATAGGTGGATATAAGCAAATGGGACATTGCGGCTCCTCTTCAGTTTGAATATTAATTTGTTCAATAAGATTCCAATCGATTAAATTGTCAGGCGATGAATAGACACTCATATTAATACCAGATTTCACAACAAATTGAAAACTAGAATAAGAAATTTGCATTGTATGACAATTTAAAGTTTTTAAGAAATAACTCACTTAGCTTGTAAGAATTGCTCTTTATTATAACGATGGCGTTTACTCCCGTTACTGGCTCCATGTCGCTTTGTGGCCACAGTTGAACCACTACCACCGTTCCGGCCAAAAACGTTAAAACTAAAAGCGTTGTCAGCGTCACGCGGAGCGTAATGAAAATTGAGCAGATGATTCAAATTCTGCTTTTTGCTCCCTGGTGCGTACACAGAGTTCAATTCGTAGTCCGCATATTGCTGAGACTTTTTTTTGGTCAATGCACCGGTCACCACCGGCTCTACTACCGTGGCTAATCCGGTGCTGGTAGCAGAAACATCTTCAGTCGCGCATGTAAGATTGTCTTCGATAATGAAAGCTTCATTGCTGTTGCTAACATTGCTACCGGTACCGCCGCCACGTTGACGTGGTCGTTTATCGACATTTGGTCGCGCTTTAACTGAAGAGTACTGCTTCGAATTCCGCTGCGAATCGTTACGAGTTGTTGACGGTTGTTCTCGACGTCGGGAATTACGAGGTAAACACTTATTGACTTGTAAATCTAAAAATAAATATCATATAATAATTTCGTAAGGCTAACAGAAATATTTTTTTACCTGAAGACGATTTGCGTAGTGAGGAATCAATTGGTTGACACGCCTTTGAGCGTGCAAAAATGTTTTGAGGTTTTTTGTTCTCCATTGTTATTAAAAAATATTTTAGATGAAGCGCAGCTAGTAGCTGGGTAAAGATGGTTTGGAAACTTGAAATTAAAGGAATTCCTTGACAGCGAACTGTAGTTTATGAAAATTTCTCCAGATGGAGTTTTATGCACTTTATTAATTTTTAGGCGAGACATTTTTACTGAGCCATGATTTTAACTACAAAATACACGAAAAAATAGTCGCGTATATAAGTGAATGCACGAAGTATTTTTTTTTTTTTTTTTGCAAAAACGAGGAGAAGACTCGTAGGCGAGTAGACCTAGTACATCAGTGGATGACGTCGTCAATTTTTTATGACTTCAGCAACCGTTTTCGGCCTACTTTAGCACAAAGTCTTAGTTTTATCGCACTAATATATTAGCTATTGAATTATTAAATTTATATGTATGTATAAATTTTATGGTAAATATTGTGATAAGAAGGTATCCAAAATCTCTGAAAACTTCAGCTTTTTGCTATTCGGGAACAAAAAGTAAAGCCAGCGAACGACGTCGTGCCAACAATTTTATTACTCGTTAAATACAAAACAAAACAACGAGTACAATTTGACAATGACTGAACATCATGTGTTTGTCAATTAGACTTTTGTGTTTTGCCTAAAGATTAAAAAAGACAACCAAATTAATTTTAAGGAACTTATAAATAATTGATTTTGAGATGCATCTATTAATTGTAATATAAAAAATATGTATACACATATGCAGGTAATCGTCTGAAAAATTATAAATATATGCAACCCTACAAAAACATATGATCCCACTATATTGAAATAAATAATAAATAAAACATGACAGTTGTTATCACTTCGTACTTTGAACAATTTACCACTAGTAATTCTATATTTTTTATAAAAAGAAAGGAATGATACAAGGTCGTAAGTTAATTGGAAAAAATCCATTAGATTTTCGAAATGCTCGAGCACGCCAACCTGAAATTGTACGATCTGTTCAAAAAGATGCCAAATACACAGAAGAACTAACAGAAGATTTCTCGGATCTCCTGCGTTTAACCGGCTCTCGCAGTTGGATAAAATACAACCAACTATGTAAACTCTTTGCCGAAATCAGTTATCATGGATTTGCGTCAATTAGTAATTTACAAACACTTGGTGAGGAATACACTGGTATTATTCAAGTTGATAGTGCATATATGCACATTCCATCCCGTTTGGTATGTGGTGAATATACCCTTTTAAACACTACTCTTTAATAATGAATAATTGCAGTTACAACTAGTTGCAATCATACTGGAATTCGGTGGAGACGCTTTATTTGTTCGAATTTTAGAAAAACTTGAAAAATACATCAAAGATAATGAGGAAATTGTACCGGATGCAAAGGAAAAACTACTAAGGGTGCTACGAATATTGTATTTCTCTCCACAATATATAAAGGCCTTACATAAATCATTATTTTATGTGCGTTCCGGTAAATACCAAATGTCCAAACGTTTTACTGGCTTAAATTACGTCCTAATACGCCACTGGTTACAACCAGAATTTTCATTATATGGATATAAAATACTTGGAGTTATAACATTTCTACAAGTAACTGTGTCATTAATAATAAATGCATACGAATATTGGAAAGAACATAAAAGAAAAAAGTTAGAGAATATAAACAGCTCTTCTAGAAGGTTAATCAACACAGAGAGAAATGCAAATTCCGAAAAGTCTGAGGCGCCACAGTGCATCCTTTGCCTTGATTCACGTACTAATACGACCTTGACGCCATGTGGACATTTATTTTGTTGGAATTGTATACTTGATTGGCTGGATGAACGTGATGAATGCCCTTTGTGCAGAGAAAAGCTAAAGAAGTCCAATGTAATACCTTTACAAAACTATTTATAAAGCTTAATTGTATCGAAGTTGGTATAGGGTATTTTTTGTCATATGAATTAATAAGAAATGGTATTTGTAAGATTTTAAAATAAAAATTTCACCAAGGTTCAGTGTTCCCAGCGTTCCATAGTCTTCTAAAAAAAACATTTCCTGACTTGTTCGTAACAGGCTACCCGAAATTTTTGAAGATGTTTTTTTTTTTTGGTATATATGTATGTATCAATAGGCCGTTACGAAAAATAAACAAAATTTCACTGTACAAAATATTTGAGATTTAAGAAAAGTGCTCTAACGCCATTAGTTTTATTTACGAATGAGGGGTTAATGACAACATTAAAAGAATTCGACCCCAAAACGGAAAACGAAAAAAATTATACATCAGGTGGCAACATACCTTTGAGTATTTTGTTTTCTTTGTTTTCACCAGACATCGCAATAGTTGCACTGTTGCAGCTGAACTAAATATTTTCACTACTTGTGAGGTAATTAATATAATTTAGATAAAAAATGTTATTAAACATTTCGCTTTTGAATATTAAACAAATCGTTTATTAATTTGTTTCTGCATTATTATTCCATAGGCGCTGATGAAGAAAACATAAGGATTACTTGTGCAGCGCCTCTATAACATTTGACGAAATCATAAAGTTAGCTGAAAATAAACAACAAATTGAGTTTTTTTTAACAAAAACAAAAAAGTTTATCTGCATATTTTTGAGTACATCTATATATAATATTTAGTTTTGTCTTGTCACCAAGATTAGCATAAAAAACTTTGAAGTAGTTAGTTTCAGGAATGGGTAATAATATTGTGTATGAAATTGACGAAGATGACTTCGATGATGAGGATGTGGACGATATGCTTGGTGAACAATTGAGTTTGGCCGTTGGTACTGTAATGAGTCAACTGGAGCGTCTGGAACGTCTAAATCCCTTGGAAAGACCAACAGCGCGAATGCCTGTGATACGAAAGAAACCAGATTTGCGAACCTTTCGCGTAAGTTGGTACCATATAAGAGTCACATAGTGGTTTTATGATTGTATTTATGTTACAGCACACCATGTTGTACAAAGAAATAAAAGCGTTGTGTGCTTTACCAGCAAACAGCAATCGTCCCAGTGATCGTTGGTCGTTGACTCGTGGTTTGTTTAAACGGGAGAATGGGATAGCCGCTCATCCAGCCGGATCATTTACACCTAATCAGCAACGTCGCATTGCAAATCTATTTGTGCCTAATAACAAGGACCAGCGTTTGATGTCATTGGAAGCCAAGGTTTTCATTTGCAAATTTAATAAAGATGGAAGTAAATTGATTACTGCTTGCCAAGGTATTTTTTTCTTATAAACGTACATATATAAAAATATATTAATGCAATTTCTATGCATATGATTGTGCATTCTTTTATATCTTAGATTCAGTGATTCGCGTTTTTGATTCTTCAAAGGGCACATACCATCGCATAAACCGTATCGTAACGGATATATGTAACTGGAGTATTTTGGATGTAGACTTTAGTCCCTGCGGGCAATACTTAGCATATTCTACATGGTCAGATGCTTGTGAGTTTCAACTAAATATATTTGTTTGACTTATTTTAAATCAATTTATTTCCCTCAGTTTTTGTTTTACCCGTAAATAGTGACGGGAAAGATATGCAGTCTTTCAATTTAAATGCCGAACAATCACGCGCCGGTATATTCTCACTACGATTTTCCCCATGTGGTCAACATATAATCGGCGGGAGTAATAATTCCTTAATTTATGTAGTCGATCGTGAGACACATGCTGTACGAATGATAAATACACAACGAACTCACAAAGACGATATAAATGCTGTTAGTTTTGTAAGCGATCAAGATTCAAATATATTTGTTTCTGGCTGCAATAATGGCGTGTTAAAGTTGTGGGATTTACGGTGTGCTGGTAGCAGTGCCCGCGGAAGAAGCGGTTCAGGTGGTAGTTACAATAATAACAGAAATAGCTGCACTAGCGTCAGACATATGCCAGTGGGCATATTCAAAGGCCACTTGGATGGCATTACTTACATCGACCCACGCAACGATGGGCATTACTTATTAACTAATTCCAAAGATCAAAGCATAAAAATTTGGGACATGAGAATGACAAGTCCCAACAACAAATTAAATAAAGTAATACTGCCACTTATTCCATGGGATTACCGTTGGGATACAGTACCACGTGAATGTCAGTATTCTATCGACATTTTGCTAAATGAATATGGTTGTAAGCTTGAATTTATTTTTAGATTACAATCCAAAAGCAACGTTGGAGGGAGATGTAAGCGTGATGACCTATCGTGGTCATCGTGTTACCAAGAGTTTATTGCGAGCGAAATTCTCCCCAGCTTTACAAACGGGACAGCGCTACATATACACTGGCTGTGGCACAGGCAGAATTATAAGTAAGTTTTCATAGGCTTAACAAAAATACATAATTTTTGTTGTTGTTGCAGCGGCAGAGTTCTGACGACTTTGCAGTCCTCCGCCAGATTAAATTCGGGTCCGTTCCGGTTACGTTGACCCGACTGTTATGGGAACGGAAGACATGACTCTTCAAATATTTCCACTTTTATGTTCATGTTCCTCCATTTAAAAAATCTAACCCATATAAAAATTCTTATATATTTATTGTTACATTTTCAGTATACGATGTGTTGACAGGGCAAATAAAAGAGGCTATTGAAGGACATAAAGATATTGTGCGTGATTTGTCATGGCATCCTGTTCGTTCAGAAATTGTATCTGGATCGGTGGGTTGAGCAATTGCTTCTATATAAGTAATAGCAGTATTTAATAAAAATTAATATACATATGTAGTGGGACTCTCATGTCAACCTGAACACCTTTAAACATAATCCTTTACTGAAACGGCCAAGTTCTGGTTCAGGTTATCAAGGCTCCTTAAGACGCTCCCTCCGTATAGCGCATCAAAACGGTGACTTAGACGATGAGGCTGATGAAGATGAGGTAAATAACGCCAATTTGAAATATTATATTATGACTAAAATAACCTACCATATATGCGTGCTTTTAAATCCTAGCCCGAGCAGTCATGGTAGCAGTCTGCGACATATACATACACTACATTTTTGCCTGAAGAAACTTAAATAATGGAAAGGTGTACGAAAATCAGCATCAGCATATGTATCACAGATATATCTAAACATAAACATTAATACTTTTGACTTTAAACCAGTACATAAATACACATCCATGCGTATATATTTATATATAATTCAGTTAGTTTGTACTCTTATTTTTAAGTGTTGTATGACTTAAAATCATTTTACGTAGAAACATGTAAATATGTAATGTTATGCCAATAGGTGATCTAACTACTTTAAATTAGTGTTCTGTAGCAGTCAAAATTTAACTTCTAATTTTCACTTAGCTGTGAAAATGCGATAGTGCTCTTTGACTGCCACTCTAATTAGGTCTACAACGTTTTGTAACACAACCTAATTGAACAAGTTTAAATTTAATAAAAATGGATTTACTCAGGCCTATAATTAATTTTCATTATTTTCTTAATTGTAACATGTAAAACAGGAACATTTCGTGGTACGAACTGCATTGTACTGTGGCAGCGAGTCGTAAGTTAACCCTTGCCTACTTAGTAGCATGTTACGACCAAAATTTTGGTATGTTTTGATTACAATTAATCTATCCACTAATCTAGGCACTCACTAATCTAGTATGTCCTCACTATGCTGTTGGAGAAGTTTTTGATATTAAAACATTCATATCGTTTAAAATTTGTTAGAAGAAAACATTGTAATGTCGTATTTTGTTATAAAAGTCGTTTGAATATTTTCCAGTCTCTAAGATTAATACCTAAAACAAAATACTAAACCTAACTGTTCTTCATCTATCGCACTTCCTCAATTTTTGAAAGCCTTCGAATTACCTTGAAAAATTATATGCAAATAACTTAGGCGGAAAACGCTTTAAACTTCTGAATTCTGATCTAAAACGGTTATAAGACAGATATAAAAATACTCTTAACTTCGAAATTTGGTATATATGTATACAGTAATTAACTATTTATCAAAAAAAAAAAATCGAAAAATTATTTTGAAATCCTACTTCCTTCAGGCATGAGAGCTAGGAAAAAGCGATCAATAACCAAATCGTATCGTTAAGGTATGATTTCCAATATAATTTCCACTTCTAATTGAGCTGAGTTAGTTTGCTCATATTTAACAGAAATATATTCTTTATATATTTCAAATCAAATGTTATAATCAATTTAAATATACATACATATGTATGTACATTTGTGTATACAGCTGGTACAAGCTATCATAATTTGCAGGCCAGAAATTGCTTGGCGGTATGTTCAGTGCGTATGTATAAAATTTGTCTGCCACTAAAATTGAAAAAGCCTTTAAACATACATACATATATACATATGTACATATTTCATACCTGTTAACTTAACTGAATCCTGATAATAATGAAAATTTGTATACTCTCAACATAATCGATACTAACTAAAATAGGTTTATTCAAATAATGTTTTCAGATTGCTGACACAAATTGAACACGGTGCTTATCCCGTTAATAACTAAGAGTGTTTCTGATGAAAACTTTTTGAAATCCCAATGCGCTTTCCTTTTTAAAGGATAAAGAAAGACATTGTTTCAATGAGAAGCGAGAATTGATAAAGAAGATTGATATGGCAACAGGACAGCACCTAAATTGAATCGAAGCTTGCCATAAAATGCAATGATAAAGCGAAGAATCGTGAACAACATGTAATAAATCAAGAGGACAGATAATCTATCTTTCGATATTTAAAACATAATTAACCGAAACATCTTCAAAAATTATAAATAAATATAATGCAAATAGGATTTGAAAACAATTCAATGGTAAGGAGTCTCTGAAAAGTACCGATTGTAATGAAGAAAAATAGGACATCAAGAATAAAGTTCGAAGAGAAGGTTTCAATTGGCCATCAACAAAATGTGCTATGAACTAACAATTTTGTACTTGCAACACAAAGTATTTTTATTCGCGGAGTGTCACTTATAATGGAAATAATGTATAACTTTTAATGAATCACCCCCCACATAAAGGCGGCTCTTTTTCGTGCTGTCAAAAGCAGCTTTTACGGGTCTTTTCCAAGATTTGGCGCATGGTGAATATCTGGTCAGTTGTTGATTTTCCAGGTCTAAGGAATGTCCAGGCATCAGTCACTAGATCACCTTTGGGGGTCCTACAAGTTCTGATTTACCTCTATTATATGAATGTGCCTATTTATACCTACTCAAGCTTATATTATCTGTCTTTTCAATGGGCCAATTTCGTCTTCTTATCTTTAATTATTTCCTTATTGACCCTTTTTAGTGTATTTCGTATATTAATTTACATATGGCAGTTCGAAAAGTACTTAGCTTAACCGTACGATGACGCTATAATCGCAAGAAACATTTACTATCAAAGTTTTGTTTTGGGTGCGGGTAGACACAAACGGGTCCACGGATTTGAGAACAATACAGTCGAAACCGTGAAATTTCCCCGGCCTGATTTGAAGTTGAATACTGTCCTATCGGTACGAAAGGTCAAGGCCAAATTGGTTACGAACTACGAACTGCTAGCTCATCGAACGGTTTCTCCAGATTTGGTCCCTGGTCCATGCAGGACTGCAGAAAACGTATTATTCAAGAGTATCAACACTAAATATTTATAGTTCTTAAACTAGTTCCCGTTTACACAAACATATATTTTTATTTAAAAATTTATTATTAAATAAAACAACATATGCGTTTAAGAAAAACAATTTTATATTTATCCATAAACTACTCATATTTGAATTATATATTATTTACGTTAAATAAAAATTAATTTTAACATAAGTTAGTATGTATGTTTGTGTACAAAATATTAGCATACCACCGATCCAATCGTGGTACTTAACTTCTCATTATTATGATGTTGTCTCGTATTTACAAAATACAAATATTGAATATGGTATGAAGCAAACCTTAAAATTATAATTTAGTGTACATAGGTTAAGTATGTACATATGTGTATGCGTAAACCTAAACGTAATCTACCCCATATTTACAGCCACCCTTCGGAAATCAGAACTCCATGTCCTACAGCAATGACAAGCGTATGGTGCGATTGAAAATCTGTTTTCTTCGCCGTGAATTGTAGGCCGAACGTGCCATCGATGGCGTTTCAAACGCCACACGTGCGTCGCCCGTCGGTGTGCCATCGTCATTGAAACGTCTTATAATATCGTCTGGAGTCAAATCATAACCAGCGAAAAACTTCAATATGTCTATTAGCTCGGCCTTGTAGGGCACATTTTCCATGGCTATCACGCAGCCGGGGCGTGTGAATTTTTCCGGTATGCCACTGCTATCTCCGTCACCACGGTTAGGTCTACTATCGCCACTAATAACAACATCGTTGCTGCTGTCATCAATTATTTGTATTTCGTCATCCTGGTCCGAATTGTGGCCATCGTGACTTGAAGCGCTGTTGTTACTGCGACTGCCACGATTGCGCATTCCGCCACTTGAATGATCACTTCGATAGCCACCGTTGTGACCGCGATCACCGCGACCACCGCGATTCATCATTGATCCACCGCCATTACTATTACCTCCCATACCGCCGCGGCCATTATTGTTGTCGTTGTTCATGTTGTTATTGCCGTAGCGTCCACCAGAGCCACCGCCCATATTCATTATCGGTGGTCCGTCATTATTATTTCCCTGAAATGGATTCCTGTCGAATGGTCGGCCATCTGTCACGCCGCCACCACCACCACCAGGGTAACAATTCATGAAGGGCTTTCCAATTTTGTCAGCGATCTCCTGTGGCATGATCGGTCGTATACGAAGTTTTCGTTGACGAAATGTGGTGTTGTTGAATTGATGTAAGGCGGTTTCTGCATCACGAGAATCTTGGAATTCGACAATGAATTCTCCGGTCGGCATATTGCGTTCACCGCGTAACGGTTCAATGTGTTTGAGACGCAAAAATGCGCCCTGCAAGAGATCAGCTATGTCATTCATACGTGTATTATAATCACAGTTTTTCATAATTATGAAATTATTCATCCCATTTGAGTTGTTCATCATATTGTTGCTGTTCATGTTTCTATTGTTGTTATTCATCATCGGCGCCATGAAATTTCCACCATTATTCATGTTCATGCCCATGTTATTGTTGTTCATACCCATGTTGTTGTTCATTCCCATGTTGTTGCTCACACCCATGTTGCTGCTCATACCTCTATTGCTGCTCATATCCATGTTGCTGCTCATACCCCTGTTGCTGCTCATACTCATATTGCTATTTTGACTCATATTACTATTCATACCCATATTGTTGCCGATATTCATGTTCAGGTTCATCTCGTCCGTGGGCTTCAAAGGTTCAAAGCGGCTTGGCTTCTGTCGACGCAGACGGGGATCACTTGGTGTATTACCACCTCTTGACATATTATCGTCACCCCTCATTGAACCAATATCGAAAAGACTAGGTATATTAGTATTTTTAGAATCGATTGAGCTATTACGTTCAGTTTTTTCGTCTAATTGTATGTCATTATTAACATCGGTGCATGCTAGGCTGCTCGTGTCATCCGCTACATCCATATCATCTTCAGCTTGATTTTGTTCTTCTTTCAATCTCTCCGCTTCAGCGAGTGCTTCTTCTTCTTTCATCAATTGCTCGTTAGCCAAACGTAGTTTCTCTTTTTCTCTTTCCATTTCATCGACCGTCGCTGGGCGTACACGCACTTTGCGGTAGCCAATCATATGCCGTGATTTGTCCTCCAAAGCTGCTTTCGCTTCTTCGGCACGTGAGAAAAGCACATGCCCTTTGAATTCTCGGCGATTTTCACGACTAGGTGTTAATAAAATATCGAAAATGGTGTAAGAGGAGAACATGCGCATAAGATCGTGCTCAACCGCCGATGAGGGTATATCTTCAATATAGAGTACAGTAAAAGGTTCCGATTTGAATTCAATGTCGGAGTTCGACACTCGGTCACCACGACTATTCGTATCATCGTTATCATCATCATTACGATCATAATCACCGCGATTATCTGAATAATTGCGGTCTCCACGATCATTGTTACGGTCAAATCGTCCCTGGGGGCGATAACTGTCCTCCACCTCCTCGAATTCCTCATCAGTTACCATCTCTACTTTGACAGCTTTCGACTTAAGCGTGGAATTATTACGCATTAACGCTTTATGTACACTGGATACTCGTGAAAATTTTATATACGCAACGCCGATCCGCAATCCGTGCTTATCGTTTACCATTTTAATTCCGTTGTGTGGGATGAAGAGACCCATGAAGAATTTACGCACATCACTGTATGTGGTACTTCCACACATGTCGCTAACCTTGATACAGCAACTCCCTTTTACTGGCTCTTTAGAACGTTGTGTTTCCGGCTCTGTTGATTTCTGTGAGATGTTGCTTGGCTTGGCAACACTGGCTGCAGCGGCCTGTGCGAAGAGATTCGGATACATTTGGGCATAAGGATTGGTATTGGCGAATGCGATGGGCTCTTGTGACAATTGACTCACTGACGAGAAATTAGACGTCGATGTTGCTGTTGGATTACCTTGTGCGAAAGATACATCCGGCTTCTTATCAATCAAGCTAAGGCCAGGGAACATTGTGCTAGTGTTCTGTTGAGTGGGGCTGCGCTTTACAGCGCTAGTTGAATCTGTTGAGTTCGTATTCAATGTGGCCTGTTGTATCGCCGTCGTATAGGGATTTTGCAATGCAAAGGTCTTAGGTGAGTCACTACTGTTCGAATTAGAGTTAAAAAAATTTATACTGTAATTATTGGGGGCCGCAACCGAAGAGGAGTAGCTCTGGAATGGTGGCATGACGCTGCCTGCTGGTATATTCACGGCGCTCGTGTTAGACTGAGAGTCAGGACTTTTATTGGCAACGCTGCTGGTGTATGAATTCGTCAACTGCGAACCTCGTAAACCCGGAATGGCAGTCCCCACACTAAATGGGTTTAAAATATTACTGGTATTGGAGCCAGCGATAGAAAATGGTGTAGAACTATTGGTAGATGTTCCCCCAATGTTGTCTGAATTGTTTGTTTGATACGAGTTGATGCCAGGTATACCCCAAGGCGAAATACTGCCTAATTTGGCGCTAGCACTCTCATTTGTGTCTAATATTTTAGTAAGCGATTTGGTACCGAGTAAATCTGTGGTGGATTTGTTAGATTGGGTATTTCCACTTTCTCGTTCTCTGCTATTTATATTGCTTCTGCTAGAGTTTCGACTACGATCTGGACTGCGATCTCTATTTTTGTCATGACCACGATCTGGGCTTCTTGAACGTCGGCTAGATCGTCGACTCTTCCAATCGCGATCTCGCGATCGAGAGCGACTTCTATCACGTCGACCACGACGTGAACCGTTACGATCATTACGTTCGATTTGGTCACGTGAACGCGATCGACGACGATCTCGTGATGTAGAACGGCGGCGATCGCGAGTTTTTTCAACGCTACTACGATGTGTACTCACGGATTCATTAATGTTGGGCTCATTTGGCGTTTCCACAAGTGTGATGCCAGCTTGTTTCTGATATGCCAAAAATGATGGTGCTGCACTCGAAAGTATATTATGTAGACTATTTGGAGTAATGACCGGTGGTTGCGGATTGGACAAGGTCGATGCTTTGATAGCTGGTACGGCACCAGCATTTTTGAGGGCTTGGAGAGATTGCTGGCGTGCAGTTTCGATCACTTTTTGCATTTCAGCTCGCGACGAAAGCAATAGACGTACTTGAACCTCATTGATTTTTTCACGATCATGCATCATTGCTTGACGGGCATCTTCGTCGGTGCTATATGGGGACAGAAGGAAAAAATACAAAAGACGTGTAAAACATTATTTTCTGGGGCATATATTGAAAACTAAAAGAGTAAGACAATTGAGTCATCTTCGTTTTGGCTTTGACGAATCAAAGCTTTGCCGATATGTTAAACTGTTCGTTTAGAATTTTTTGGGTGATATCTTACCTTTGTACTTTGAGTCCGCGAATAAGCTTAATATAAATCTCCATTTGGGTCTCATGATTATGCTTATGGCTGAAATATCATATTGATAGAACCATTAACTTTTTTTGGGATTCTACTTGTAAAGACTTTTTAATCTCATTTTGACAAATGATTGGTTTAAATAAAAACAAAGTAGGCCGTCGTCAAGTGATTGTGACATTAGAGATTTGAGATAGGACATTCCGATAGTGTTATCCATAAAAAGCAATAAAAGCTAGACCCTGTGAAGACTTTACTTCATTACTTAGGGTTAGCTGCAAGAACTTTTATATTCGTGGTGTGCTGTTTTCCGACAATTGTGGTCAAACGCCTGACAGTTGACACGGTGTGGAATACATCACTATATACTTTTTATCGCTATATAGAACTGTGTTTAGTGTTGTATGTATTCATCAATTAAAAACGAAGTATTTTTTGTTCCTAGGTACTTACGACGCTAGATCTGCTCTTATTACAAATAAATCTCTTTCCATTCTTCAAAGGTGGCTACTATATTTATAACTAAATCAGAAAACGCAACGACCAACGGTTTGTATTTTGGATGACCGTAAATTGACGTTCTTCAACATACCAGGTGCTCTAAAGATATCAAATGAATATGTACATCATATCATTCAGGAATATTTTGGTTTGAGAGAGCTTTGTTCGAAGGGGGTACCGCGTGAGCTCACTTTCGACCAAAAACAACGAGTTGATGATTCGAAACAGTGTTTGGAGAGGTTAAGGCGTAATTAACCCGAGTTATTGTATCTATATGTGACAATATTTGAAACATGGCTCTATCATTTCACTCCACAGTCCTATCGACAGTAATCCGAGTGGACTGCGCGCGGTGAACCCGTTCCAAAGCGTGGAAAAACGCAACAGTCGGCTGATTGTAAAAGTCTGTATTTTGGAAAAATGTTTATTGACTACCTTCGCCGAAACACGGCGGCCTTTGAAGAAAAACATAGAGCTGTTTCACAAAGATAATGCACCGTGTCATAATTACTTAATAATGAAATAATATCATTTATGAAGATGATTTTGTTTTTGAACATAGTGATCCGATCTGAACAATTTCTTGGAGATTGCAGCGTTGTCCTGTAAAATAATCTATTCGCTGTTCAAAAATAGTATTACCATATATCACATCTGGTTTAAAAACGTAACTGAAACATATTTAAATCTAAAAATTATGTATAGATGCAAAGGAATAGAGTTCAGTATGTGATCGAAAAGCTCCTATTAACTGTCTTACCATGGGATTGAGGTCGGGCAATTGCGCAGGCCAAGGCATAACCTTAATCCCTTTAATACGAAACCACTCCTTGGCTAGCCGACTCGTATGTTTCGGGTCATTATATTGCCGGCATAAGGTAACATTGTGGTATTCAAAATATCCATGTACATGTCTTGATCTATGACAGTGTCGATACGACCATACATAGAAAAACATGCCCAAACTAATATTTTTGACCCTGCATGTTTTGAGGGTTTGGTAGTGTATTCGGTGGACGACGCACATACTGCCGTGAACCTGCGCCTCCAAAAAGCACGATTTTACTTTCATCTGTCCAAAATATATTTCGCCACTTTTCCAATGGCCAGTCGACATGATTTCTGTCGAATTCAATGCGTTTTGCGACGTGTTTTTTTGTTAAAAGGTGCATTTTCTGCGGGCTTCGTCCATGTAAATTGTTTTCTAATAGTCGTTTTTGCATTGTATATCAAACGAAGACGGAGGACGAATAATTTTGCTATAGCGAACTATGCATCGATGGTCTATTGCAGTTGTCTTTCCCTACCTCTGCTTTCTGACATATTTAATGCCATTGGCTATCATTGGTGCAGTACATCCCAGGGGTCTTCAATTTCCGAATAAGTTTTTCCCTCATTTCTTAATTTTATAAAAAGGTTGCGTTTCTTGACGGTGCAATTAAGTGGAAATATTTATTCGTTTTGTTTTTCACTATTATAATTTTGAATAGTACATTTCGCAATGAAACCATAACAACCACTGATGGGCTCGAAACTCAAGCAAACTTTCATTTGATATTGATTTCAATTATTTTAATGTAATTATTAGTTTCCTACTTAGTGGTACTTCTTATTTGCACGTACACTTACGAGCAAAATTTTATGATATGACTCTAACGCATGTATAAATTAGACAAAAAATTATATAAAATACTCACATCAACTTCACCTTTAATTAAACCCTCTTTGGTTTATCCAACCTATCCCTCCTAAGGGTTGTGCGCTGGGCTTGGGACCCGCCATGTAAAAAACGCCCACAATGAAAAATTATCACCAGTCTCGGAAGAGCAGGAAGACCCTCCTTTCGGTGATGGCAAATGCATTAAGGATAACGATTTAAGGGCATGCATCTGGAATGTTCGGTCCTTTAATTGGGAAGGTGCCGCTGCCCAGCTGGTTGATGTCCTCGTTAGAGTAAAGGCTGACATCACCGCCGTCCAGGAAATGCGATGGACACAAGGACTGGGGCGAGTAGGTCCTTGTGGCATTTACTACAGTGGCCATAAAGGATATTCGGTGGATGAACTTCTTTCCCCAATCCACATCAAAGCGAACACACCTATGAGAGCTGCCCCCGCCACGATTTCAAAATCGTGCTTGGCGACTTTACCGTCATGGTGGGCAAAGAAGGTATTTTTGGAACAACAGTCGTTAAATTCAGCCTCCACGAGGAAACATTCCTAAATGGGTTGAGGCTGATCGACTTCACCGGGGCCGAAATATGGTTATATGTAGTACTAGATTCCAGCATTGACAAATTTACCAAGTTACCAGGTTGTCTCCGGATCGAAAAGCCACCAACCAGATCGATCATGTTGTGATAAACGGAAGACACGTCTCCAGCGTTTAGGGCATACACTCCGAGGCCCTAACATCGACTCGGACCACTATTTTGTTGCAAACACAACAGATAGCCGAACGATTTTCTAATCGATTTGCACTGTGGGTCGGCATTTCAAGCTATTTACGTACAGCTGCAACCGAAACCAGTGGTTTTCGGGAAAATGAAAAAGAACAGCTCATACGACGAGGAGTGCCGTGTCGCAGCGGAGAGAAAACAGACTGCCTACCTCATAACGTTACGACCGAACCACAACAGGTGCGGGATGGGATAGATACCGAGAGTTGAAGAGGGAAGCGAGACGCATTTGCAGACAGAAAAAGAGAGAGGCCAAAATGCATGAGTATTGACAAGCTGGCCGACAGGGGTTATGCTCGAAAATTCTACGAAAAGATGGAGCGACTAACAGAAGGTTTCCGATGTAACCGATGCTCAGAACATACTAAAATTATGGAGGGAACACTTCTCCAGTCTGCTGAATGGCAGTGAAAGCATAACGCCAGGAAGAGGAAGACCTCTACTCCGTTGAAAAAACTAGTTGGAGAAGAGCCTGGCTTCGTTTGGAATCTTCAATTAGCGCCACATATCAAAGAAGGAGAAAAGACTGGCGCGCTGTTGTTAACTCGGCTATAGCCGCGTATGCGGTGTCTACGCCAGTAACGACAAACATCATTTTATATCTAAATATTTTATTTCAACAACATCGTATTAGGGTAGTTAGGCAAATACGTTGACTTACGTTATTTATATGAACTTCAGTCAAGAATTCGGTAGAGTGAATCACCCATTTTGGTGCATAAACCAGATCTCTTTGGTTTTAAACCAATATTTGTTTTTGAGAAATCTTCCGGTTTGTGGCGTTGAATTCAATGGGTGATATTCAAAATTACTCTATCGGATTCAATTGCTGATTTACAAGTCACCTTGATCCAATGTTACGATGGACCCTAAGTTTAACTTTGAATTGAGAGATCCGTGCTTTATTAAAATGTTTGGAACTTTTGTGGTGGCAACTAAGTTCTTTCCGACAGTTTAGAAGCCGTTAGAAAACAACTTTAATTTTGACCGTAGACTGTTTATGGGAATCTAGATGAAATGATCTTCCTTCTTTCCTGTACTAATCCTTAAAAACTTAAAAATAATGTGTTCATTGAACTTCGAATGGATAAATTTGTAGGATATACCTTTTACTTAAGGTAAACTTTATCTTCCAAGTTTTATGTTCTGCATAACAGAAGTCCTTTATACAGTATGTGAAATGGTCAGATGACTGCATAGAATTCATACCATATACAACCAAATAAAACATTCCGGTGTTTACTTACCAATCGTCTCCATTATAACCGTGATAGCTTGTGCCGCGATTCAGATCTTCGCATCTTAGTGATTTCGTTTAAGAGAACTAGTTTACAGATTTTTGAAAGTTCATTGTATATGAAAATATCTCAGGTATTTTAATAGGAACATATTTTTTTCTGAGAATATGTATTCATGCTCTTCGAAGTATTCATCGCATATTTCCAATCGACTGAATACTAATAGAAGTCTTCGATTGCAGAGTAAAATAAAGGTATTTCTCGAAAATATAGAGCGAAGCACACAAATACTTTGCAAAATGCGAGCGCATAAGTATTCTTTAACAATGGATAACAGAACGCGACATAAAGAAATGATTTGAGGGATCTAGACTTGTTGCAAATTTCAAACTCATTTTAAATCTCTCACTTTTAAAATTGTTAATTTATTTTTGAAGGCCTTCTTTTCCAAGTTTCAAATGGACTTGACAATTTTGTTATCGTTTACCTTAATAGAATTTCCTAATTCGCGAATCCACAAAAAACTTATTGTTAATAAAAGCGAATTATACGAACCTTTTAGAGCCAATACCAAGCCCGATTCGAAAAGGGAAATAAGGGTTATCTTACGAGGGAGTCCGATGAGAACTTAGTTTCAATTGCATTTTTGTTTTTAATTTTGTATTGCCCGCAAGCGAAAGCGGCACTGTCAACTCACACTACCTTCCACACGATTAATTCAATTGAATTAGACCATGAATTGCTGCCCATCCCTTGGATTCTCCAGATTTGGCCCTCGGCGTAATTTTCGTTTCCAATTTTGAAAAGTTCAGTAAAAATTTTAACCTAATGAGAAGGTTATCGCCTCCAAAGGAGCCTAAATTACATACCTAATGGAAAAGTATTTTTCAAACGGTTTAAAAAAGTCAGAGCGGTTCTGAGTTCATCGTATAGAGCTAAAAGGAAACAATATTGAATATAAAATCGCAATTTTCCCAAAGTTTTCAGTTTTCCTTTTGTAACCCATGACCTTCTTATACTTCCTCTGGTTAAACACTTTAAATAAGTACATTAGCCATTACATTTTTTTGTTCAATTTATATGATTATTCCAAATCGAAGGGCACAAATATGTTGCATGCTTGATTCCCAAATCTTATCAACGATATGTCCCTCATGTTTACTCGTATGTCTTCAGAACGTCAGCTATCTCGATCAACTTTATTTTACGGTTATCTAAGATATTTTTTTATTTGTTAATGTTTTCCTTCATGTCTGTATAGGCAGAACAGAATTTACTTACTTTACTTCGTCGCTAAAAACACTATGTCTAAGGAACCATTTGTCCGACAAATGCCTTTCGAAGCTTAGGTCTATCTACAAAAAATAAGGACTCTCTCTAAAGCTATTATAGAAACTATATGAACTTCTTAGCCCACCTGGATTGGTATTATTGTCTTTCTACTTGGAGAATATCGTATGAACGTTTGTAATCTCATTTCATATGTACCCCAGTGATATAGAGCAGGGAGATCGGAGATGATTTCTCGCGGTTTTTTCCAATAATTCATTACGATTATCCCCGGTTCCCGATATTCTCTCTTCGGCTTTGTTGTACACACATTTTGAAATACGAGTTTCTGACAAGTTACTTAAAAAGATCTCGACGTTACCTTTATTTAAGCAAGAATGGACATCAACTATTATATACAAGTAATCAAATCAGGTTTATTGTTTTCGCTTGGTTCATATTTTTTTCAAAATTGCCCAAAAAGCAGTCATAGATTATTTTGAGATTATATGCATAAGAGGCTGCAACGAGTATGATTAAGTCAGATCAAACACTCGTGCCGAAAACACAATCCAAATCAAATCAGCATAGTTGATCGACTCAAGTACCGACCAGCGTTAACGGATTTGATGCAGCGCGACCAATTTTTCTTCGGCAATCACGATCGCGTAAATGGTATGGCCGACTTTGGTTCAAATCAAATCATGTAAACTTAGTGCGCTGTGCCGGATGTTTCAATCCAACCGATCAATTACTCGAGTAATGTAGTTTTGATTCCAATTATCTGTGGCTTACTCGGGTATATTTTAATACTCATACTAAATGATTTCTATGCGAACCTACAAAGACCTGTACATGTGTACAGCATATAGGATATATCCAACCCGAACACTGGCCAACGTTGCACTCATACAAATATGAGTATGATTCACAAGCAAACATGTATGTGTGTACTTGTATAAGCTGATCGCTACTGATTCAAAATTGTTCTTTGCCGCTGATTTGTACACAAACCGTTCGATTTGTATACATGAATCAAACTGACGAAATCAGCCAGAGTTCGGACCAGTACTCGAGTATGTACAAAAATGTATTACTCGTGGTCGAATACACTGTTACTCACGGTTATTTTTATGAGTCCTTCCCAAAATGTCCAGATAGCTTTTTAGCCGTTGTTAAGTCATGGCCAAACAACTTACTGTAGAGAACTCATTCGTAAAGTTATTATCGGTCTTTTAGAAAAGCTATTGCACGGAGATACGAAAAGCACTTAACCTCACCATACGATAGCGATAATATCACAAGATAAACTCACTATCGTTTAGTATATTCCCGAAGACGACTACTGTAAAAATGTCAGCTGAGCAATATCGCTCAGTGATTCGGTTCCTATTTTTTGGAAGAGAAATCGCGCAGTGAGATAAAAGGCCTCTTCTACTTCGATTGTGACATTTAAAAATCAGTTTTTGCAAAGCAATTGCCCAAGTGGCTCAAGAACACTTACCACGCAGTATTAGGTGGCAAACTTATTGGCAGACTCCAGAAAAAATCTTTTTCTTGCAGATTAAAGAAGTAGAAGTATCGTTTGGTTTGGTCAAATATGGCGAACTAAAAGGATGCTTTGTTGATAAATATTTCGCAAATTTTTCCCAAAATTTTTGAAAATACTTTTTTGAAGCCAACTAGCTTTTTGAATTAAATTTGTTACAGTTATGCGATTGGAAATTGAAGCTTTTGCATTTGGGCAAAGTGTCGTAAGAAAATGCCGTGAGTATTATCTATCGTCTCGCATTATTAAAAAGATACGTTTTAATTTAATTTTTTATATTCCATCTGTATATACTCTATAGACATATATTTTTGTTCCACATGTATTTCCCAACACATTCAATTTAAAAGAGTTCCATTTTTAATTCTCTTGTAAAGTTTTAATCTTTAGAGTTTTTAGTTTAAGGGTAATATATCGTCGTCTTTCAAGACAAGTATATCGTCACAATAGACGAACATTTTCTCTTACCTTTTCGACATAACCTTTTTTACAGTCCATTTATTTATTTCATAATTCTCAGCCAAACTAGAATGACTCAATTGATCTAACGCGTTCGTTAAACGCTAACAACTTATTCTTAAAACCAATACTTAAGTTAAGAAGTGTAAATATCTACCTGAATGCGATAAAAGCATCGCCCATTTCACCACCAACAATGTGAACACCTCCATCCGGTATTGAGAGACCTCTGAAAAATTGCCGTATATCCAATGCATTTGCCGACCACGGCAAATTTTGCAAACGAATTATAACACTCATCTTTTACTTGTCCGAGAATTCTACGCAATTATTATTTATTTTATTACAGGTTCAAAACATCCATTTAGCGAACAGCCATACAATAGCTATTCGCGTTGTTTAATTAAATATGTATTTGGTTAAGTTGTCTTTATTAGTCCAATACGGTTAGTTGTAGAGATGACATGAGCTCTGAAAAATACCATAAACATACATATAACCTCACTTTTTAATGCTAAAAGGTTTGCATAAAATAATTTATATTACAAATTTTCAGGAAACAGATATTAATATATAAAATCGGAAAGGAGTTTTTGTGGATTCAAAACATTAATGATGTTCTGAGCTTAGGCATTAAGAACATATTATCATCTATCATATTTAGAGCTAAAAGGCCCAAACACATCCTTTTTCTTTTTAAGCTCTCAAACTTCCTGGGCATTTTGAATATATAGATTATCGTAGGTCCTATATTGGGTTTATTTACACACCCACTACACCCCATGAGTGGTACAATTCCATTTTAAATACACATATATATAAATACAAGTTTTAAAAGGAGAATTTCCCGAAACATGTGCTGACATCATCATTAGTTGCACAAAATGTGGCTCAACACAGTTGCTTTCCCTCATTATGCGTTCATGAATAAAATCAAACAAATATATGCCCAAATATGAAGATGTCAACTGATTCCGGCACCTCTCTTTAATCAATCATAATACAATAACGAGAAAACTGCATCTACTTTTGTTGAAATTCATTCAGCTCATATACATACATATGTATGTATGTACTATATATAAGTAAAGAGTATGTGTAATGGTCCAGTAGGCCTAGCAACTTGTCTTAAACGTGTTTCCGAGATATGAAGTGAGGCATATCAAACAAGATAATAACAATGTACGAACTTTTGGACGAAGTGTCTGCTTTTGTGGACATGACAAGACGTAATTGACCATTTCATCTTTGGGAAGATCATACTAATGATATTGGAATGAAAAAAACGTTAGAGTTCATTATAAAACTTGTAGAGGAAATCAATTTTCCTTCTTTCCATTGTGTATAAAAGCTCTTACCAAGCATTGTTTGCGGTTATAAACGATTAAAAAGCGTGCAGTTACGGTCAAACGGTAAAACAAAAATTCGAAGTTCGAGATAAATATAAAATACTCGGTTGAAAGAAAATGAATTTTTGCATTGTGAGTTGAATGTCATTTAAAAAAAAAAAACAACTATATTAATAAATTAAAAGAAACCTTATTTATATGATATAACAAAATAAGTGAAACAGATAAGGACATTTTCATGTATCTGTAAACAATTGCTAGATGTTTGGTTCAGCTTCTCCCCAATTTGCAAAAATTTCTGTGCTCACCATAATGAACTTGTGTCAAAACTCCGAGCTAAAAGTTCATATTCCCCTCGGATAATTTATGAGTACATATAACCTAAAAATATTAAAAATAATTTTTTTTTGTTTTTACCATCCACAGTCGTCTAACCAATAATTTTGTACATTATGTATCATGTATAATCAGTGATTCATTTGGCTTACAACTGTGTTTCAGTTTTCTGTTAGCACAAATATTGTTTTCTGAAAAACAATATTCAAAATAATTACAGCAAGCAAGCAGTGAACTACGCAAGCGGCGAATGGCTCTTATTGGCTCAATCGAAACCATCTAGCGATATAAAGTATTTCAAATAGCCTCTTTTTGTTTTTTCATGTATTTTTTTAATATTGATGGTGTGTTTCTGTTAGATAAATTTGTTGCTTTCATTACTCTTAGAACCTTCGGACTTTCACTTACCATTACTGTTCCTAGATTAGAGATTTTAGCTTTTAAATACAATTTAAAATAGCTAATTGTTGAATATTGTTATGGAGATCTCCGTTGTAAGTCTAATGCTACTTTATTAGCTTCATTGAACGGAAGGTGAACGTTTGAACGATTCCGTATTAGATTTAGAAGGAAAAATATTACAGTTCACTGTGCAATTAATAATAAGAGTGTTTGATTAGACCTTCATCTTACTTCATTTAGGCCAGTTGAATCAGAGGCTTAGTAAAACTCCCTAGTTAATAGAGATGATATAAACTCTTATCGGATTTATTGTCACGGCCTGTATAAAACTCCACTAGTTACCCTAACTTGGGAATATTTTTGTATTGAACTCTCTCAGAAACAGCCTTGCGAAAACCGGACAATCCCTGCAAGTATCGATTTCTTCAAGCCCCTTTCTCCTCGTAGCTTCTATGGTTATGGCTGGGGGCCCGCATCGAAGGCAGGCTCCAGGCATATTGACTTGTTTGTCACAGCTTCTTTCGCTAGAAAGTCGACAAGATCATTATCCTTGATGCCTTTAAGCTCAGAGTTTTATGCTAATAAATGATGCGCTCTAATACTATTGTTGATTTGATGTCAACGGACGAGAACGACAATACGTTTACCATGATATTGTTTCTCTCTAAAATAATCTCTGCTTCGCCATAGACACTGACGGTTCGGTGCTGTGCGTGATGCCACTATCCCAGTTCCAATTTCATCCGCCGTATTAGAGCTGTATGTATACCACTAAAAGGTGATCCTTCGTACGTACACTTCGAGAAAGGCATCCTCCCAGTCCCTACACCTACATGTCTCTATTAAAGAGTGCCATCGGTAGATTCTCCCCAATGAACATCTATTTCTGAGCGCTTACTACCCAGCTCATAATTCCGACCTCTTTTTAAGAATAGCTTCCCACAAAGTACGCGCTACACTCAAATAGTATTCCTTGTTGACAGTTTAGCTGGTCGGAAGAACTTCAGAGCGCACCACACCTCTATAATCGAAGAAACCTGTCAATATATCCTTTATTTTTGACCTGCTTTCACGTAGTTTATTCCACGATATTCGACCGATTGATCGTAAACGTAGATCCAAATCTCATCGCCAGTAATAATACGTTTCATGACATCCTGGTAGACGGAAAGCCTTTTTTCTCAGACGTTAACGCAAGCTTGCTTTTCGAAAAAATTGATTGATTTGGATTTATGACTTCAGAAAGACAAGCGTATCTTCTTCTTCTTCTTAATTGGCGAAGACACCGCTTACGCGATTATAGCCGAGTTAACAACAGCGCGCCAGTCGTTTCTTCTTTTCGCTACGTGGCGCCAATTGGATATTCCAAGCGAAGCCAGGTCCTTCTCCACTTGGTCCTTCCAACGGAGTGGAGGTCTTCCTCTTCCTCTGCTTCCCCCGGCGGGTACTGCGTCGAATACTTTCAGAGCTGGAGTGTTTTCGTCCATCCGGACAACATGACCTAGCCAGAGTAGCCGCTGTCTTTTAATTCGCTGAACTATGTCGATGTCGTCGTATATCTCGTACAGCTCATCGTTCCATCAAATGCGATATTCGCCGTGGCCAATGCGCAAAGGACCATAAATCTTTCCCAGAATTTTTCTCTCGAAAACTCGTAACGTTGACTCATCGGTTGTTGTCATCGCCCAAGCCTCTGCACCATACAGCAGGACGGGAATTATGAGCGACTTATAGAGTTTAGCTTTTGTTCGTCGAGAGAGGACTTTACTTTTCAATTGTCTACTCAGTCCGAAGTAGCACCTGTTGGCAAGAGCAATACTGCGTTGGATTTCCAGGCTGACATTGTTGGTTCCTAAATAGACGAAATTATCTACAACTTCAAAGTTATGACTGTCAACAGTGAGGTGAGAGCCAAGTCGCGAGTGCGACGACTGTTTGTTTGATGACAGGAGATATTTCGCTTTGCCCTCGTTCACTGCCAGACCCAGAAAGCAGAACTAACGGCGTGGGTGTTAAGGCCGATGATATCAATATCATCGACATACGCCAGCAGCTGTACACTCTTATAGAAGATGGTACCCTCTCTATTTAGTTCTGCGGCTCGAACTGGACAAGCGTATACTAAACACTAATGATTATTTTGGTTTGACATTTGATACTAATGTTACTGATGGTTATACCAACCTAGAAAAAAGATATTTCGACGAAATTTTCGATCCCCGTTAGATTCGAGACTCAAATAGTTCATTATTTTATAGTGGTGGATGGTGTAATAAAATATCAACAACATATTTCAGAATGTACCAAGTACTTACTTCGAAATAGCAAGAGCTTTGTTCGGGTGAATTTTGAATTGGATATTAGTGAGTTTTTGGCAGCTATTTGTCTATGACGTGATAGATTTTTTTTTCATTGTAATCGCGGCTACGAAACATAAGTACAAAAATGTTAAGTTTGCCATGATTTTCATAGGTCACTTTGTATGACAGCTATACCGTATAGTAGTCCGATCAGAAAAATTTCCTCGTAGACAATAATCCGTGAAGAAGTCTCTACAAATAAAAAAGTATTCCAGCGGTTCCGACAAATGAACAGCTTCTTGGAGTGTAAAGAACGTGTGCAAAATTTCAGATCAATATCTCAAAAACTTAGGGACTATTTCGCGTATATACAGCAGATGGACATGGCTAAATTGACTCAGCTCTTCATGCTGATAATTTATATGTGTGCATACAAGGTGCGTTCCAAATTAAATAGGACTTAAAAAAAAAACAGAAATGGTTTTTTCGGCAAAATCAATTTATTTTATTCAAAATAATCTCCGTCTGCTTCAATACAGCTTTTTGCACGGTCCAAAAGCATGCCGAACGAGTGTTTTAGCTCGTTGTCCGGTATGGCCGCCAGTATGTCGGTGCAAACCTTTTGAATGGCCTCTACGTCTGCATAACGCTTTCCTTTCATGGGCAAATGCATTTTTCCGAAAAGGAAGAAGTCGCACGGTGCCATATCAGGCGATTACGGGGAATGGTTAATGGTTAAAATGTGATTTTTGGTCAAATAATCGTCCTTCGAATGTTGGATTCTGAGCAACTTTTGGCAGACACCTTTCGTAAGCCCAAATGATCAGTCAAAATGCGATAAATCGATGCTTTGAAGGTGTTCAATTCCATTTCTATGAATTTCAATAATGATTTCGGCTGATTTTTGATGAATTCACGCACAGTTTCGATGGAACACATGTTGATCGTCATTTATGTCCTCACGACCACTTTGAAACCACTCGTGCTCTCTGCTATGGGTTAGGCAATCATCGCCGTTGTCAAAAAAGTCTTGCGGTATTTTTTTTTTTTGAAATTGAAATGAATTTTTGATGACTCATGCCCAGCTCTTGACCGATGCTACGGCTGCTACTATGCCGGTCTCTTTCGACCAATTCAGCGATTTTATCGCAATTTTCGACGACAGTCCTTCCGGAGCGTGGCGCATCTTCGACCACCTCTACACCAGAACGAAAACGTTGAAACCATCGTTGTGCGGTGGAAATGGAAACTGTATCGGGTCCATAAACTGCACAAATTTTATTGGCGGCTTGAGATGCATTTTTGCCTTTATCGTAGTAGTACCGTAAAATATGCCGTATTTTCTCTTTATTTTGCTCCATGTTTGCGACGCTATAACTCACGAACGACTTAAAAGAAACGACAATCAATCAAACACGTCTTAGCGCGTGAAATGAGCTTTCCAAAAAGGTATAGCATGACCCGATGCGACGATAAAACTAGAACTATGCGCTTTCAGCGCCAACTAGCGAAAATACCGCAAGACTTTTTTGACAACCTATTACATACTATGTATATGTATATTATTCTCTGTTCATACTTTCCACTCACATTCTGTTGATTTGTATCAAAAGCTGATAAGGAGCAGCTAATAAAATTTACAAGTACTATATTTAATCAATTTGCCGTCGCATTTTTCTGTTGACATTACATATACACTCTGAGGTTCTTATTATGAATAAGTTTTCTGATGAATAATTATATAGGCTATAAAGTACTCTGTGTCCTTGATATATGATTGATTTTGGATATATTTGTGCCTACAGTTAATGGTTTTGTAAGATTTGCTCTCGTTTATTTTTAAAACCGTATTTTCATTTTACTTTACAAAAATTAGAAATCATGACACAAAATAACTGAAATTCTTGTAATGTCAGTTTTGTTTTGAAAAATAAGAATACATCGAAGTAAACAGGGAGACAATTATTGAAAACATATGTTATATTTCGGTAAAAGGTGAACTTCTCTTTTATAATTTTCCAGTCGACAATCCTTTTTAAAGAACTAGCAGCAATTTGCCATCATGTGACGTTCCCATCAACAATAACACCTTTCTTCCATAACTTTTAGATCCTAGTTCAACCGCTCTCTCCTGTTCCTTACTATAATTTACAAATTATCAGAAAATTGATACAGATTATTACGGAGATATTTCAACTTTACACTCAAAATTGCTTTGAGAGATAGCTCCAGCTTGTTAGCATATTTCGAGCATTTTCTTCATAATTTGGTACTTAGGTTAGGGATTTTCCGACTTTCAACTCAAAACTTTTCCAAACTTCAATTTCCCTATCACCTTGATATAATCTGTTATCTTTCATTATCTGCTGTATTTAAAGACGATCGAATATTTCAGCTTTCAACTTTTCTAATCTATTTTCGACAATTTTTACGAACGCTACTAAATTAATATTCTTCCACGTCCGACTCTCTTGACAAATTGTTTTAACGTTCCTTACTTGATAATGTACTAATCCCCTAAGTAGTTTTTGGAAAATAACTTTGCTGTAAATATCACAACACTCTTACTAACATCCATTGGTAGACTGTACCGATATTTGGGTATTTGGGGTCATCGTTGTTTCATTTTGATTGATTAAATAAAACAGGAAATTTTCTAGACTGTAATCCTAGATATATACACGTTTGATTTTTAGTAGAACGTTAAAACTTTTCGCATAATTCTAAGGATATTTTCGGTAAGGAGTCTGAAAGTGGTGATCACGTGACGTTTGTATGCGCGAAAACGGTGCGCAGAACCCTATCATAACCAGAAAACTAAATTTTTATTACTAACAAGCCGATAATTATCCAAATATTAGATTTGCATTTATTAAAAACAAGAACACATTCTACATTTTCATGAATAAGGTCATAATCTGGACACTTGAAAGTTAAAAAATTTACTAATACATATGATCCAGGGGGGAGGCGATGGAAATATTTTTGTAGAGCTGTGTTATGTATGCAACTACAGTCAGCATCAAAATAAAGTGTTCAACACTTGTTTCTTAAATTGTTTGTTTTACATCAGTCTTTGTTCAGTGTATAATACAAACATTTATATTTTTCTAAATGGTATTTAATACTCTTCAAATTGATGGAAAAACAAAGACGAAATTCTTACGGCAACAAAAGTTATGAACACTAAACTCAAAATACTTAATATTTCTGACGTCAAAAGAACAATAAGGGATGGAAACATATTTTTTGAGCGTCATATGCCCTCCATTTGCTCTAATTATGACTTGTAAAAAACGCGGCATTGAACCGAGAAGATTTTCTGTTAGTTCCGGTAAAATTGTTTGTCATTCTTCTGCAATAATATCTTTGAGCATATACTTTCTGCTGATTGTCCATCAATTTGAAGAGTATTAAATGCCATTAAAATATATATATAAATTGTTACATTATATCACTTAACAAAGACTGAAATAAAATAACCAAAGTAATTAACAAGTGTTGAACACTTTCCTTTGATGCTCACTGTATATTTATTATTATTACACGTGTGTATGTATGTGGCCGAATCGAGTAAGAAACACTTTGTCAAACCAATGAAGTGAAACCATATTTCGAACTGCTACATTGAACCGAATACCGAATCCTGAGAGAAAGTATTCATTTATGGTCCTGTAAATCTAAAAGTGATAAACATATTTGACCTGCTACTCACTTTTATTTTGAAAACCCTGATTTTCTACCCGCCAACTGACTGTAAATTTAAATTTTTATTGCACCATTAAACTTAAAACTATTTTGTGCTTTAGGTTCCAGTGTAAGTTTTATTCAGTAATGGAAAACTTAAATTATAGTTTATAAAATGGCTTTATAAGTATTTACATAATTAGAAATCGTTAGTTTGCAATGCATACATAGATGAAACTTAACGGGGCTTCCTTGCTCATCACTTTATTGAACTGTCCCCTTGGGCATTGCATTTCGTTTTCTCGGCACTTTCAAAATTCATTCCGGAACCATGAGTCGAAATTTTGCCAAATATTAGAAACATTTTTTGATAGTACAGTATAATTCTTTTACAATTCCACAAATTTTTTCGTATGATATAGCTTTCTTTGTAACAAAAAGTTTGCATTCGAAAACTTCGAAAGTGAAAACTTTTTACTGTATACGAAACAACACATGTACTTACCTATGTTGCAAAATAAATTGAGGTCGTAACAATAACGGTATTTATTTTTCATAATTGAACACTGACCTTCAGAACATCGGGAGACATTTTTTGAAGATTTTTTTTCAATTACTCAAGTTTTTTCATAAACCAAACATTTTAATTTGATACCCCCGAAACCACATAATAATAAAGGGTGATCCATTTCGAGGTTCCCTACTTTTTTTATAGAAAAAAAAACACAAAAGACTCAAATTTAATGGGGAATTTTTATTATCATTCGCAAGAACATTCTTTGGCATTTATTTTTTGAGGATTATCTCTTTCAAATGTTGGCCGCGGCTACGTCTCAGATGATCCTTCCGTTGAGTCCAATTTTCGATGATTCGTTCGAGCATTTCGCCTGGTAACTTGTGAACGATAAGCGTGATGTTTTGCTCCAAGGCCTGAAGGATATCATAGAATTTGGACTTTTCATATCCCTATAGGGAAAAGTCTAACGGTGTGATATCACACGAGCTTGGTGGCCAATTGACCGGCCCAAAATGTGAAAATAGGGAAAGGGAACCTTCTTGTTCGAACTAAATGGAAAATATGGACCGATAATTCCATCGGCCCATAAACCACACCAAGCCGTTGTTTTTTCTGGATAAAATAGTAGATCTTGAATCTCTTCAAGTTACTCTTCGTCCCAAAATGCGACAATTTCGCTTGTTTACATTCCCATTGAGCCAGAAATGGGCTACATAACTGGCTCCAAAACGTCGAATCTTCTTGGAACTCTTCAAGCGCCCATAGAGCGAAGCGATGTCGCTTGAGAAGATCGAGCAACTTCAGTACTTCCAAAAGCCGTATTTTGTGCGCTTTCAATTTAAGATCTCGACGTAAATTTGCGAATTCGTTCCATACGTCAGTCCGAGCTGCTGCGAACGGAGCCGATCCACGGTCTTCGTGTACACTTTCATCTACGGCTGCTATATTTTCTTCACTGTGTGCTGAACGTGTTTTAATCCGTCGAATATTATCTAATAATGAATACTGGGTCTCCAGTTGCATGATGGTACGTGACGGTGCGAATCGTACGCTTTGCATGCCCCACCAACCCCACTCATCTAACAACCCTCTCCCATTGGTCCGACTCCGGTGAAACAGCACGTTCTTAGGCATTTCGTTATATGACGGGGACTAGGTATCCGCTAGAACAACAATAACAACAACTATAAGTTGAGCGAAGCGCGTGAAATATATTCTTAACATTTGTAAACGTTGTTCAGGCGTGTTTCCATGATGAAATGCCAACAATACTGAACAAAAATGACATGGCCGCTTGACATGATTCACGCGTGATCTGTCAAAAAAGCCTATTGAAAAAATTACCTCTAATTGGATCACCGTTATGTAAAGCAATAAATTCCTTATAAACAGTTTTTAAGACAAAACGACTGATTAAACGACTATTTAAAAGCAAAGCATATAAAGCAGACATACTTTGATGGTATCAAATTTTGCAAAACATTTTTATTATAGATTTATTATTCAACAAAACATGTGTATTTTAACATTATAGATCGTCTTTTATTGATAGCACATTATAAAAAATTCTGCATAGGTTAAAGTGTTCCGACAAGTGCCCTTTCCAAAACTAATAATTATTTGGAATGGAAAAGTAATTTTCTTATTTTTCGGTACAAAATTTATAGAATGCTATGATCGACAGAGATCGTTGTGGTTTTAGCTGATTAAATATATATCAAAATAGTTTTGATGCTAAGGTGACATATCTTGGTTCGATATAATTATGGATCCATGTCTGTTATGTAGACTTTGCTGGCACAGAAATAATTTTCAGTGGAGTAGAAACTCGCCCGCTACGTAACATTTTAAAGATTGGATTAAGATTCTAAGGATGTAGCTAGGGTTAATAGTTTTGTAAATGTGTTTGATAGAAAACATTTCATCAATAGTAATAGGCTTGATGCAAATTTGGGTTTGATACGATCATGAAGACCCCTCTGTCATAGCAACCTTTAGGATAAGTCTATGGATGCTAATCAACAGGTCCATTTTCATAATTTTTGTATTAAACTTACCGTATTTCTTTCATTTCTATAAATATTCAACAACATTTTTAATGTCTTTTAGATATATTCCTTCGTAATAATAGTACTCACACTTGTTGATGCATCTACCATATCTACAAATAAACATGATTCAAACGCAGAAGATTTAAACATCTTTGGGACAAAGGTCAGCGATCCAAAATCGATCGGTCAAGTTAAGAGGGACACAAGTCTGAGCTATGCAGCAACAAACATTGATTCCAAGGAAGGGACACGAGTAAAAACTATAACTGTTATTAAAAATCACAGTGGGAAAAACAACGGGAAATTAGTAATTAATCCAAATTTGCATAAAAATGAGGATTGGGCAAATGCTTTTAGAGACAATTTCGATACCTATGGCGGTATACCAGACGTACCAGATATCGATGAACTTTTTGATTTTGTAAAAAATAAACCGAAAGATGATAAAAATGAGGATAAGAAAGAAGTTTCCAATTTAAAACCTAAGGACGTTACAAGAAAGGAAAACGCCAAGCCAACTACAGAGGCTTCATCAGAGATTGAGGCTACTACCACTCCAATAGTGGTAAAGATTAAAGGTGATGCAGAGGTAATACCAGGATTAAAAAAGAATCAAACAAATGCACGTTCGCAATCATTGGGTATGAATAAAGAGTTAACGCGTGAGCCGTTAACTAATCCAAATTATACCTCACCGGATAAACCGAAGAATATTTATTTTGAGAAATACATACAGGATGTTTCGAGAGGTTACGATTACCCCAAACCTTGTCCCCAAGGTGGAAAAGGTGTTGTTAGTATTACAAACCCATCTTCGGGACGTTCCTACGATATTCCAGTATCAGAAGATTCACCAGGCACGCCTTACATCGCGCCCTCCATCACTAAGAAAACCCAGGTGCCTGGTTCTCAACCGCAGAACAGCACACAAAACATAGCCTCTACCTTTGTGCGGCCGAATTTTTCCGTTAACTCCATCTTACCTTCACTTCAACCAACGTCTCCGAATCCAACAAGTCAGGATCAAGGAGGGAGCTTTTACACCAGTCAACGGCCATATGTTGCACCCAATCTACGGAGTGGCTTTAATGCTAATGGTGTCTCGACACCTCGAACATTATATAGAAGTGATATTGGCACCTACCGAGGAAATTCGTTTTTGGTAGGTGCATATAGGGCGAATTTAGCCAGATCACGTGGTTTAAAGTATCGATAAGACTAAATTGTATAATAAAAATGCAAATGCCCTCAAATTAGATACATATGAAATTATCTCCATATCTTCCTTTGTATAAGAAATTTGCACATAGATGAAGCATATGCATTTTTTGAAATTGAATACGCAATCTATAAAAAAACATACGTTTATTTTTCGTTTAATATTCATTTACCTGTTTACAAATCTAAGCTATATATTATTTCATACACATTCAACTATGTTCAGCTTAAAGCAGTCTTCAAAAGATAAGAGAAATTATCTATTATTACTACTCCATTTTTAGAAATTTTTTAGACAGTAAAAAATATAAAAATAAATATAAAAAATGTAAATATTAAACATTTAGTTAGTTTAAGAAACGTTTAATAATGTAAATAAAAGCTAATAAGGCAACAGCATCTCAGACCTTTTATTTCATATTGCGGTTATGATAGCATTTGAATACAACTATGTACACATATCAAAATAAAATTTACTAATCTTTTATAAGAGATACCGTTAATCGCCACTTCCAATATACATCGAAAATTAATTGAGTTATTTTCTGCCGATAGGAGGCAAGAGATTGTTTAAAATGAATAAGAGGTCTGAATGAAACATTGAAACATTTGAGCCACGCTGGTAAACCAAATTGTAACATAAAGAAAATATTTTAAACAGTATTCAATAAAAAAATTAAAACTTGCAACCGAAACCACTAAATTACTACTAGCTGAAGACATCTGCGGCAGCTACAGAAAATATTTACAAAAAAAATTTGAGGATTGCTGCCGAGTTGACAGTTATTGGTCCGATATAAATGCGAGCTTGTCTCTGTTACGTACCCCTGATTGTTTTGGGAATAAGAGTTGGCTAAATCACTAAGTATTTTCGAGTTTTTGTGCAATTTAAGCACGATTTTTTTATTGGGGAACACATTTTAGGAAGATAGAAAAATTTAATCTTTCAGCAATCCCACGAGTTGTTATTAGGCGTTTCCCCCGACCAATAACTTTATCTTATCCGCAACGGCTTCAAGAGCTTATTTTAAATATATACCGGTAAAGCCAAAAAGTGGGGAGCTGGTTGCGAAAAAAATTCGCTAAGATCAGCTATTATCATCGAACGAAATTATATATAAACTCGAAATTTTAATTGAAAAGAGATAAGCAAGTTGTTATAGCGGCAGAAAACTTTCCTGAAGTAATTTCCAGCAAAGATGCCTAGTTGACAGTCGTAGTCCGGATAAGAATCCGGGTCCGTTCCGGTTACTTGGCCCGACTGTCATGGGAACCCTAAGCAAGTTAAGGTCTGCTCCGAGCTTACTACTACTTATAAACTTTATCGGTAGTAAAATGGATTTTATTTTACCAATTAAATTTATTTATTGTAAATAATAAAAAAAAATATAATCTTAAGGCATTCTTAGCAATATTAATATCACTGTTTTGATCAGGTTTGGATTTCATGCATGCTGCAAACCACTCAATTAATTATTTATACTAAAATTTATTGATAAATGTATACGTGGTATTGCAGCTGCTGAATAATCAATAGTATGTGTAAAATATTATTTCCAGTCGTCAGTCGATATTCCTTACGCATTAAATCACATACCATTTCAATAATGAACTTCGCAATATATGTATTGTTTACGACATAAACACAACTATTTTATTTTTGTAAATGAATTTAGGGCTCTGTTGATAGAAACAAAAATCGATGTACACTTTCGTTTTTAATAGCGTCGAACGCTTCAAAGCGTACAAACGGCGGCGTCACACTTTTCCACTCATTACGACATTTTTAGAAAGTTGGAATGAACGTTACTCACCACTAAAACCAAGAAAAATTGAAAATAAACTAATCCAATGAAACCACTAGCAAATGGACCCGTTTTCGTGAATATAATATCGTTATTATTGTTAAAATCCTTTTAATTTTTGATCAAAATTTGTCCGCAGCTAGAAAATCTTTTGTCACCTATTTTTTCATCATATGACAGACAACAGATAGACACTTTCGTTAAAATTAAAAGATGCCATGACAATATTGGAAATTTCAGTGTTGCAATACCTTGAGTGATGCCACAGTTTTTAGCATACCAAATTTTAATTAAAAAACACATTTAGTAAAACGGACAAATATAATGGTTCATGCAAGTCTGTTAACTTTTCTTTTTAAAGATGTTATAATGTCGTAGTTATAATAATATAAAAAATATTGCAGACCACTGCACGTTTTTTAAAAACAGTACGTAAAATATATATTTAACGAAAGTCATCAGAGCGCCACCTGTTGGTGAGTTGAAATGACTTTGTGTTTTGGCAATACTGCACATCAGTCATTTCGTATTTATTTTTCATAGTAATCAGTAAGTTTTTCCTCCAAGATCGTAAAGTAATTTTTGAAAAAGTTAAAATCGGTTTAATAGCTTAAAAAATCGCATAAATTAGTACAAATTACGGACAACTCGCGCACAAAAATCGAATTACGTGTGTTTAAAGTGTTATCAGTGTATTTGGACAAAATACGTAAAGCGTGTGCATTCGCAAACCCAAAGAAAAAACGTCATCTTTGTCGAATTGATTCGCTGGCGACCACAACGACATTCGCAACAAGAGAAAAAAGAAATTAAAAAATAATCATATAAATGACAAGTGGTTGATTTTGGTTTACTTTTTGCAACTGTTTCCAACGCTATTATAAAAAGAAAATAAAATTGTAAAAGTGTCAGCAGTAATACTATAAAAAACAGCCTAAATAAGACGCAGACAAACAAGGTTAGTGCGAATTGGAAAGTTGTATATCTGTGCGAACCTCTACATTGAATAATAATGTTAAAATAGGTATATCTTCATAAATATACATACTTATATATATTAAAAATAGTTTTTATTTTAAATGGTAAAAACGAATATATTCGATGTAGGTATGTATCTGATATTTGCAATTTTGAACCCGTATAATAATTTTGAATATTGTGCCAATTGGCTTATCATTTCACTCCTTTTCAAGTTATTTAATACAAAAAATTATTTATTAACTAACTTAAAAATATCTTTATTTCATAAGAATGAAGAATTTGGTATATGTATGTATAACTACAATAAAAATTAGAGATCCTCGGTTTTCCTATAAAACAAATATAACAGCCAAAATTCTTCAATATTTATATTTTTAAGGCGAATTATTCGCGTAGTGTGCAGCTTAACAAACATTAGAAGCCATATGTTCGCGTGGGGCAACGACACATGAATATGTGTTTGTGTATTTGCATGCGGATCCGTGTGTCTCCAAGAATGTTATGGCGATGTTTGTTCCAAAAGCAGCTTCAGTTTGATTGAAATTGTCACTGAGCGTTCATCATTTGTTGATATACAAAAACTCACGTATGTACATGCATCCATACCTCTTGGTATATGTGCGCATATGTAAACTAACATATTGTGATAGGCTTTAAACTTATGCTTGCTTTGGAATAGCGATATTCTTTTTACAATTCAGAAATTTATATTTTCAGACTATTTTTAATTTTCCTTACAAATATGATACAAATTAAGAAATTAAACAAAGTCTCTACTCACACTAAAAATTCGGTTTGATGCAAAATTTGGAATTGGCAAATATTAATTGGAAACTTTCCAGACACAAATAATTAGCACAAGCTAGATACATTTTATAAAAATGTTTGTTTTATTAAATTAGAAGAGAGTCCCTTATTAATATGTCTATTTACTTTTATTGTTCCATGTGTGCTTAATTTTTATGTTTCAGTGTTCTCTACTTCTCACATCCAATTCTGTCCACTTTGGCGTACAAACGTACATTCAAGTATTTTTACTGCCCTTATTTGTGAGTTTGTGGTTTTGTCAGTATTTTCATCGATTATTATTTTCTATGCCTATGAATACCAATTCATAGATACATATGTACATATGTATGTATGTATGTACATATTAAAGTCTTCATTATTTATTTATCTTTTCTTGTATTGTTTGACCGTGAATTGTTTGTTGAATTTGTTACTTGTTTTCTATTGCCTACCGTTTTGCCGCAAAATAAAATAAATCGCTGGTAACAAATAATCGTCAACAAATATTAGTATATTTAAATTTCATATTACAAGTTTGCACTCTTTACCATGCTTTATGTACATATATTTTTTACTAAGCTTTCGTTTTGAAAGATGAGTCAAAACGTAGCTTTGTGGTCCTCGCGTGAGTGAGTAACAAGTTTTTCAGCTTTAAAAATATGCAGCTTTTGCAAAATTGATGTTTCCCTTATATACATATGTTTATTTATAATTAATATTATATAATATATGTATAATGGCAATAAAATATTCAGCTTGTCTGAATTCAATTGCAAAGTCGGCTGCTATAATATATTACATACATATGTATATGTATGTACATATGTACATAGATACATATAGTATTGAAAAAAATTTAAAAAAATCGTGAAATTTTAATAAAAAAGGTAAGATAGCATTATCAAAGATCTGGAGAATTCTTCACAATGTTTTGTTACTTTGTGCTTCAGTGCTGTCTTAAATTTTTTTCATAGCCAAACATGCACTTCTTGTTTTCTAGCGACAATTTGTAGAAATATTCCAGTAGCAAAAACATTTTTTAAAATCTTTTTCTTCAGAAACACGATTTGTTACGAATAAATACTGGCACCTGTAGAGTGAGGAGAGATGAGGAGAGTGATATACTAAATTACTGATACGTTATTTGATGTAGAACATAATACAAACCAGGAAAAAAATGACACGATTTATCATTGTAGTTAATTCGGAAATTTTTGTTCGGATAAAATCGAGTTTAAATATAAACTCGTGGATCGGAATGAACCGAACGGTCACCCTTTACATGGCTCTAACTCAAAAACTATTATCAGTTTAAAATTTGATTAAGTTATTTAAAAATTTTAAACTATATACATACATACATATGTATACATATGTATGTATATTCGTTAAGTATTGACTAACGAATTTTATAAATTTTTTTGTCTCCCAATCAAAAATTCACAAAGTGGCCTACATGACTCAAAATTTTACAAAAATTAGTTAATGTAAACGGTATTTAACTGTAAACTGTTTTTTGGCTTCTTCTTCTGTGACTAATTTTAATTTCTTTCGCAGAACTCATATTTTATTTTTTTAATTTCAATCGCTTTTTTATCTGATAAACTCAGATAATTGTTGTTGGCATAAAAACCTGTTAACTAGGTACAAGCAAGTATTTCGTTTTGTGTTTTGTTGTGCTGCTTTGCTTGAGGTTGAAACGCGCAGCGCCAAAGATGTTTTCCGCTCACCAAATACTTGACTATCTGCGAACGTGTCATTAGCTTCGTTTTGCACAAATGTGGCTATCTATTTCCCATACTATTGCTGCGAATGTCGGTGGTTTATATTCTTTTTTTATTTTGCTTCTTATTCGCATGTGAGCATACAGTAATGTAACCATCATGCTTCTCAAGGCTAGCGGGTGTTGTTGCTTGACTGATTGAATGGCGCGTTGGTGAGGTGTTTGACGTTCGCAGTTATGCCGCAGTGCCTAGGCACTTCCTCTTCCATCATAAGTTTTGTTTGTCTTCTTTACTTTGCAGTCTCATATCTTTTTTTGCATGCTTAGTACCGAGTTCTTGTCTACAATTATTGTTGTATTTATAACAGTTAAACATTATACTAATTGCACCTATCTGAGAGATACTTACACACATACATACATACATATCTCGTTTTCAACTTGCTGCGTAAATAATACGTTATTCATACGTCCTGTACGCCAAAACGTACACACACACACCCACAAATGCATTACAGTACCCACTACTTATGTATGTATATGAACTCACAACTTCACCCTTCCTCCTTTCGCCTTCCTACTTCCTAATTCAAACTTCAATCTTCATAAGTCTCAGTTTGTGCTTCCAGATTCGTCGAGTCAGCGAACTACTTAGGCAAGCAGTCAGCCAACCAGTCAGTCTAGCATTCAGTTAACAAGTCTCACTTACTCATCTGTCTTCGCCCTGCAGTGGTCTCTCATTGCGGTGTTGGATTAGCGCCTTTTGCAATTGCCGCTTTTTCTTTTCAAGTTTGCTGCCTACCTGGCCTGGCCAATTTCTGTGGGCTCTCTATATTTTCCTGTTTTAATATTAGTTTTCTTTCCTACATGTTTAGCTGTGTTTATTTATTTCATGGGCACATTACCAGCTCACCTCCCATTGCTCATTATCGCACGACTTATGTGGGCATCGCCTTTATTTTTTCCCCATTTTCGCTCCTGACTTTTGCTTTTACCTTTTTCCTTTAGTTTAATGAACTCTTGCGGGTTTACAAATTACCTTGCTGTTGTAAATTGAAACATTACTTTTTACACTGGCAACAAACAGCTCATTGCTGAGACAAGTCTACACTCGGCATGTAAATCCTAAGAGTGTAAGAAGTGAGCACTCGCTACGACAGATAATTATTATATCACTGGCCGCAAATTGTTCACTGAAAAACCTTTGCAATATGCCTTGGAGCAATTATTTTTTAGCTTATCAGACATTGAGCAGTTATAATATAGATATGAGTAAGTTGTGCACGAAACCGATTTATGTGTTTGCAGTATACAATTCATAAAATTATTCGAGCTCTAGTATAACTGATACTCAATAGAATTTTCTTTCTTGACAGTACTTCACCCGTCAAAATTGATACGTTTTAGGGTGAGGATTATTATAAATTACTCCGTACTAACTTTTTGACGTCGAGCAAAGTAGAAAGTAAGAATAATTTAATACTTGTCTTAGCTACTTAGGTATCAAGTGTTTCAGAAATTTCATTGTATGTCGTTTTTAGCGACTTATATACTGCACCTGTACTGACTTGGTAGCCAGACGAATGACACTTAGGCAATCTTATCAGTTGTTTCGTTTCCCGGTATGCCATTGTGGCGTGAGTGGCCCAGTGTATATATGCAGACATCCATATATGTATCTACTGCCACTCTGCTTCTAAATACATTCTCCGTCGTAATACGTTATGAGATTATTGCCTTAATTGGCACTTGGCTGTTGGAGTATATATTGTTCGTCTTTGCTCAACCTCTTTTCCCTCAACGCAAAAACTTCCACCGGTAAAATACTGAAGTATTCCGGCAGCTTGAAGGTTCGCTTGAGTTCTAGCTTGCCCATCTCTTTCAGAGAGAATTCTGCAAAAAGCCTTAAGCCCTCGGTCAGTTAAACTCCCGATCTTCAGGTAATCGTTTTGAACATTACTTATAGTTTTTTAATCATCTGGAGATATACATGCGAAATATTAAATAAATCCAATATTTCCACATATGCATTTGCTCTTTACTATCACTAAATCGTGGATTATACTCTGCAACCTCCATATACACAAAGTCTTCGGTATCTTCGCACTTCCTTTATAATATTATATTTGTGCAGATAAATGCTTTTTTTCGCGTGCGTGCTGTAGTGCCATTTGATTGTTCAAGGATTTCAAGGTGTGTCATCTGCCAAGTTCTTTGCAGCGTAAGCCAACGCAGCCACTTTGCTTAGCATATTCCGAAGAGCTCATCCCTCATAGCCAAGCAGTCTGACAGACACTTGGTTACGCATACATACAAGTATATGAATATATATGTGTATGCGTGCGGTTCATAGGGTCTGTAGTTTATTTGGTAGAACGCTTCCATGATTTACATTCATTTTTCCAGAGCATACAACAAGGCAGCTTGTTTTGGCTCTTTTTCCCTGCTTTTTTTTGGTTAGCATTTATCATTATTTTGTTGTATAGATATAAACCATGTATATTATTTTATTTTAGTTAAACTCTCTCACATGTTTGTTGTTGCTTCATTTTTGTCACATATTCGTCGTTCCTTTGTTGCAACACGCTTCGTGCGGCAGAAGTAGCCCGAGTAGCTTTGTTCACTCATAAGTACTCATGTTGTTGCCGGACGCTTTTGGGCAATCCCTTTAAATGTAGGAAATATCGTTACTCTCTTATTTTAGTACGCTGTGCCAAAATGTGACCCAGATTATAACGGTATTTTTGCTTTTGTGTACCCTCTTACACATCTGCATTTTTAATGCGACACTCTTGCTTTTCTTTATTTAAGTTCACTTAACCTGAAAGATTTAAAGAAAAGCGAGTTTTATTGTCTGCAAATTGCTGAGTGTTTCGTTGGCTGCAGTTTGTTGCTTCGGTGCTTACACCATGTTGCGTTTCTTTTGGCGGACATTCTTACAATAAGACCCAAAAAAAATATTTTTTTTATGCCATCGGTATCGATTAATTTAGTTTTATAAAACTTTAAAATTAAAATAATTTAGAATTTTTATCAGGATTTACATATATATTTTATTCATATATATGTATATGATATCGGTAAATTTAGTTTTAGAAAATTTTATAAAAAGAAATTTGAATAATTTTGATTCTTTTATCACGATTTATAGAGCGTTTGAATCTGCCGGGAAAGCTTAGATTCTCAGGTATAAGGAATTGCTGTCCATCAAAGCGGTCGAATTTTTGTCTTCTTATTGCAATACAACCTGCTTTAAAACACTACAGAGGCCCAGAGTTTGAAAATAGGGTTCATCGAGAGTTTAAGGCATCCCACGCCACAATAAACTTACTCGATGCTGATACAATGCCTTCAATCTACTATCCTCGGAATCTTATAAGAATGATTCTTATTTTCAAATGCTTCATTATATGAAGGAAGCATTGTTATAAATAGTTCTTTCAAAAATGTTGTTTGAAAGCGCAACCATAAACCCTAAAAATCACGAAAAAATTGTATCAGAAAATAAATTTTCAGTTCACTAAATCGACCTTTGCGCCGCTGTGTTGCCGATTTAATGTCCACCTAACAATAATTATAATAATATTTGCTTTTGCAATTAAGCAAATGTTATTTTCCATTACAGTTTTCATTGTTTAGTCAATTTTCTGTGACATTAAACAAATTAGACTCGCAGTTTCAGTGAACTTGCCGCTTTAAAGTCAGTCTCTATCGATTTTCCACCGACACGGGCATCATGCGAAAGCAACAGTCCACCATTAAAATAATTAAAGGCTGAATGAAATGTTTTAGTTGTTATTGTGGTAAAGTGATAGCAGTAAATAAAAGTGTATTTGTATGGAATTTTGTAATGAAAAATATTGCGAAAGCGTGGGCTGTGCGGGCCTTCCGCTACTACGTGCTAGTACAAATATTTATGTCTCTATCTTAGGTTCACAAGCAAAACCTGCCAAGTGCTTTTAGGACATTTTCATATGTCGAGCTTGACATGTGTACAAATCTTGTTATTTGAAATTAAACTTGTAGTTAAGTATATGCTTCGATTACATAGCATTAATATGCACAAAACTATATCTCGAAAAGCCATTTTTCATGCAAAAATATAGAGTTTATCATACAAATGGTAACTCCACTTAAATGATTTTTCCGTCAGCCACGATATGTTGTCCGCTTAATAACAGTACGTGTACACACGGCTACTTTAACACACCTACATATACTACATAGCAACTATAGCGTAGCGTCTGGTGACCGTGACCATTTAAGGACGAGGCGTTGTTTTTCCTATCGCCATAACACGTAATCCTCTCGCCTCATTTGGTATACTCGCATTGCCTGCTGGCCATATTGGTTGGCTTCCTATGTTTTTATTTGTGTTTTATGACACCATTTGCTGCATTTTTTATCCACCTGTTTGAGATGTTGTGTTTATTTTTGTGTCCTGTTTGCTTCCCCGTATTTTATCCGCCACTTCAGTGTCATTTGCACGCGATAAATAGTATCCGTGTGTCTTTTTGTGTACACATATACATATGTGTCTGTCTCTATATTCGATATGCCTGCTTCATATATTTTTGAATTCATTTGCACCATTTTCTTATTAGTTTTTACCATTAGACAGCAAATATTTATAGCGGCGCGTGCTTTTCCTTTTTACGATGATCTAATTGTCTTCTATTATTATTCAATTCGCTCATTCTCATATCCATTAAGCCAAGACAAATATCGCGTACATATGTACATATATCCACTTTCTCTCGGAGTAACCGCATGAACCATAACTGAGCTTGAACCGAAGCACATGCGCGAGTGCAAGACTAAGTGCATAGTGAAGCATGGAACAAACTAGGGATGGAGACAGTTTCGTCTCATTTTTGGTACACCATTCGCTGGATTGTTTAGCCATGGCGATGTCATATTCCTAAACCTACGACTTGTCCACAGTGAATGTATGGTCCTTCATCCTTTCCATCACCCTTGCGATCTTTACTCGACAATCATAAGAAGTGCTGATATCTATCCTGAAATCGGTTTTTAAACACTGTTTCTCTACCTTTTGCCATGTCATCGTCATTAACAGAATTGGACAGCAAGTTTTCGATGGCTTTACGACCTTCACTGAATAATTTGACCCACTCAACTTCTTGCTTTGGCGATAAAGTAGTCCTCCGCAGACACTTTTGCAAACTTTTCAACGATTCATTAACCGTAATGCTATTAGAAACGCTAAATCAAACCCGATGCTATGGGTCATTTTTGATCAGAGAATATATTAGAATATTTTTATAAAAGGAAGGGTATTTGGAAATTATAAAAACGTATAGTCTTTAGAGGTAAAGTGAAAGTGAAGATGTTCTAGGAGTGACCGGGTTTAATGCCGTATTTTGGAGTTGGACGGTTAAACCGAAATTCGGTCGGCTAATGGTGATACGTCCCGTAATTACTGTGGCTTCGACATTTAGATTCGGTCCAAGACCACATATAATATTTCTTATTTTTAAAATGCATATTTCTCTACAACTCCTCGCTTTTTTTTTCTCTTGTATCATCGTCACACCATGACTACAGCCTAAGACACTTGATTATAACTGTAAGTTGGTATAGCGGCTAGAAGGGCCTAGTTAATATCTCATAAGTACACTTGCAAGCATTCGCATCGCTTTTCCTGTCATTGTCAACATTCAAATATGATATTAATATGATGAGAGACACGAAATGGAAAACGTCGCTTAACGACGACGTGCAGGCGACTTAGTGAACGTGTGAGTAAGTGAATGGGCGAAAATATATGCATGCGAGAGTGTATACCCACATATATAGTATAATGGGAAGGCGTTGATATAATTCAATTTTTATCTTGTCATACTTCAACTTTTAACGGCGCATATACAGTTTACAAATGCATTAAACCATTTTACTTGAAAGCTTTTCCGTCAAATGCTGCTATTCTCGATGACTTGTGTTCACGATCGTGTTATCAGTGCCATAAACTTCGTGGAATATAGATTAGATACTTAGGATGGTTCCAGTTCCGAAAGGTATTTGTGTGTTCTCCTTTAACGGCGTCGGTTTTATTTATTAATATTTTGTGTGAGTAAATATGTGCCGGTGTTGGGTAAGAAAGTTTTCTTACGGCTTCAGTTGAGTAAGATATCGGCGAAAAACTATTTCTCTAAACGCATTTCAACGTGAGATTTTAGCGTTGGTGCGTTGTGACACATTTTAGTGATAGCTTAAAAATGAGTATGCAATTAGTTCAATAGCTTACCGAGTGCTATGATAAACATTCCAAAAAATGCTAAGGAATGTTTAGATCCAACCGTTCCTACGACAGCCGGGTCTAAGTAACCGGAACTGAGCTGGATTTTTATGCGGCCAAAGATTGTGAACTCGGCACCTGAAGGTAGACAAGTCTTCGGACGAAATTATAAAAATTCAGCCTTTCAAACGTGCTGAAGTTTGTGAAAAATGTTGTCCCAAAGTTACTACAAGACTGGGATGAAATAAATAAGGGTGTCCCAAAATTAACGAAATATTTAAATTTTGCCGCCATTTATGTAGTAAACAACAGAACAACGTGCCTTCATTATTGAAAAATACTTCAAAAATAATTTTTATACAAAATATGATCGGAATAATTTTGGTACACCCTTTATTATCCTTATAATACATATTAGTGGAAGATATCGTAAGGCAGATGGGCATCCCACAACCAATGCCCTAATAAAGGTTGGAGAAGTGTACATGACCTGATTTTTTCGCATAAGTAAGTTGTGACTAAGCCATATTGAAATCAGAGGAATAATTATAGGTTGCGATAATTGGACGACAACTTCGATCTTTTACAGTGAACACCCCAAGTGATGAAATTCCTTATATTTTCGCCATGAGAAAACTCGAACTTCTAATTTATAAGTTTAACTGTTGTGATAGACGACTATCTGTGAAATATTCAGGAGTTAACTATTTCATAAAAGGGCGCAGGCTTTTTGGCAAAGAAGACTGCCTATAAGATTTAAAGATGACAATTTAAAATAATATTAAGTTTATAGACCAGGACAAATACAACGTTCGTGGAGGACTTTCTTCAGAACTGGTAATACTTTATTGTGATAACCTATTCATCATTTGAGGAATTTGAAGACTTGTAAATCTTGTAAAAGATTTTTTTGAGTAATTATAACTGTAAAACTGAGGAGATAAATGAGTGGTTTGTAAACATTTTATAGTAAACAATTCAGTAATTATTTGTTTGCATTCATTTATGTGCGTGGGAAACTGGTCAATTCTGCAAATTTTATCATTCGCAAAGCATTTTTTCTCACAAAACCCGTACTTAAAAGATCGAAAGTTGTTTCCCTTGTAAGGTCTTCTTTATCTTCCGTAGGAAGATCAGAGTTCAATCAAAACTTATTTTTGAGGGGCTATATTTATGCAAGCATGTGTATATGTATGTAAGTTTTCAACCGATTCTTTCTAAACACAAAGATGCACCGTTATAACAAAAACGCATTCTCTCAATTTTATTAAGATAACTCACATTTCGGCCGATATATGCGGAATAAAGCCACGCGAAAGTTCGAAAATCTCTGTTTAAGGTGTATCGGGGCTAAGGGAAGTATTGACCCGATCCAACCCATTTTCAACAAACAGACATATTTAAAAGAATTCTCTCCAAATTTCGGTTATATATTTCACACATTGACCGATATTTTCACTAAAAAAATATTATAAGCACTGGATTCACATACTCAGTACCTAGACGTTTGAACAATTTTTGTTCCGTTTGGTCCATTTTTAGTCATAAGGTGGCACACCTCAAATGCAATTTTGTTGTGTCAATTTCTAATGGATTTGAATACGAGAAAGTGAAATAATCAATTAAAATTCAAAATAACTTCAGGAATGTTTTCTGCCGCTACAATAACAACAATGTTGAGTTCCGAAGCTGAACAACATAATAAAGTTATACACAGACGAATCATTTAAGGATTGTAGAAACTGTCAAGAGCAGAAACATGACATGCGAAATCAGTGATCAATGAAATAAATGCTGAGGAGATTTGTGACGCGATTGTGCACTTATATATTAGAAATACCGAATGCACATACATTTATTTGATAATAGATATATTCATTCAAACTATGATTGTTAATTCGTTAGTCAAAATACCGAGATAGAGCAAAAAATATGTTCCCAGTTAAGTATTCAACTAACGTATTACCGGATTAACATTTTCGGTGTGAATACCTATCTCCGAAACCATCGACTTGAAATGTTCACACGACCTTCTTAGATATATTTGTCGGGTAATGACTCAAGAAATACTATTTTTTATAATAATTTCGATTTTTTAAGCCACTTTTAAGTGTAAATTTCACAAAAAAACTTTCGTTTTTGAAACTTGTCAAATATCAAAATGTTTACTAGTTTTTCAACCATTTCTGCTATATATGAATAGGAATAATAGATTTTTTTGGATTTTAAATTATTTTAAGCTGAAAAAAAGTTCCTCTTTTTTTCTGACCTGAAAGTGGAATAATCCCTTAAGATGTTAACATAAACATAATGTCCTTTACTTTCACAACTTACGCTAGGATTCTCTCAGGTTTGATTAAACATGTAAAAGCAGTACTTTAGACTTGCTAGAACAGTAAGAAAACTTCAACTTTTGATTGAAAAAATAGCATTGAATTGTTTATGACAAAAAAATGCAATGACAACAAAAATATCTTTGGTTGTGTACTACATAATGTTATAATTTAAGTGCGTTCGTCTCCGACTACCATTGCAGCCCGACTTGAAACATACAGTTTCGAGAGAATTCAGCCACTGATTACAGCGAATTGGGCAAAAAAGCGTTGTTCACCATTTTAGCAACTAAGTAATGTTTTTAGAAAAATTTAATTTAGACAAAAAAACTTAAAAGTTTTTTCTAATCTTATTATACTCCAACTCCTAAAAATACCATCAATTACAATTTAACTTATCATCTACCTAGTTAACCTGACTAACGGTAATTTTTACTATCCTTATATAAAAACTAAGAGAAAATGTGAATCAATGCCATTAATTAGTATTTATGTACATACATGTATATACTGAAATAGTAGATTAAAATCAAGGAGGAGGACGGAAATAATCATAATCATGATCTCTTAATTTTAATAACATATCCCCAATAAAGGCTAAAATAGACTGATATATGCTTGATTAAATTGACTGGCGCAATAGATTTTGGTCAAAACAACATGTAACTGGAAAAGTTTCATATTTAAATTAAGCATTAATTTTCCTTTATTTTCTACTAAATCTGAAAATTAAGCATTAATTTTGTTTTATTTTCTAATAAATCTGAAAATGAATAGAACAGAAATGTGTGTCGTGTTTGCAACAAAATTCCTTGGAAATTTGTATATTTCAATATTTGCTAAATATTTTCTAATGAATAAACATTTAGTGCACAGTAATCACACAGCCTCATTACAAAATTCTACGAAAAATCAAGCTTTGAATTGAGAAATAAATACTAGATGTTGTTGTAAAATATGTGGCGATAACAAACCGAAACTTTCAGAAATGAATACACATGTAACTCTCTATAGAACGAAAGCCTCTTCACATAATCGTAATTCATAGAATATTTTCAAATAATCTTATCTGTCTACATTATAAATATAAATATGGTGAATTTACATATGTGAATTAAATTACATATAAAATTGGATTGAACTAACAACAAATTTTATCGCTTTATTTTATCAGATATATTTCAGAAGCTCCTAGATTTTATATGTTAGCAGGAGGTTTTTTGAAGTCTTAAATGCCACTTTAATTTGACGGCTACTATTGCTACTGTTTTTATTTTACAAATTGGAAGGAAATTCAGAATATATTGAGAGCATTAAAATATTTGCACATTTTTTTATTTTTTACTTATTTATTTTCTGAAATAAAAAAAAAACTAATTTTTCAAAACACATTCTTACTCTACTTTCATATGCGCCCTTCTTACACTGACAATTGCGTGGTTGTGTATACGCGCAGTATGAACAGCGTTGTGAGCAGCACAGCGCCAAGTACAACGAGCTTCATTGACCCGAATGGCACAGCAGCAGCCGCCATCGCAGTTGCCGCATCGACGATGACCGAATCGACCACGCTGAAACCGAGTATCGTTGTACAAGCCAAACCAATGCCGTCACCAATTGATCCGCTCAGTCACGTTGGTGATGGAATCTTCCTGCAAACAAAAACCGCCCAAGGACTTGCGACCGTCTTCGTGTGGGTGGCACTATTTATCACATGCCAACAGGTGGGTAATCATGTGCTTAAAAAAAATGAACTCCACGGCTTTACTTTGTTTTTGTTTTGTTTTTTCTTATTGCTTTTCCACGCTGTTTACACAATGCCACACGCTGGTAGATTTATCAACATCTGCGTTGGTACACAAATCCACAGGAGCAGCGCTGGATAGTGCGCATCCTGTTTATTGTGCCCATGTATGCGACATACTCTTGGATCAGTTTGTTTTTCTTCAATTCGGATAATGTGTATGTGTACTTCTTTACCGTGCGCGATTGCTACGAAGGTGAGTACATGAAATTGTCAAGATTTGCTGATATTTTTCTCTTAAAACTATTATTTACATAATTTCTCCTTTAGCTTTTGTCATCTACAGTTTCCTGTCGCTGTGCTATGAGTACCTTGGTGGCGAGGGCAATATCATGTCCGAGATACGCGGCAAACCCATCAAGAGCTCGTGTCTGTATGGCACCTGCTGTCTGAAGGGCAAGACGTATACAATCGGTTTCCTGCGCTTTTGCAAGCAAGCCACATTGCAATTCTGCTTGGTGAAGCCGCTGGTGGCATTCATTATTATATTCCTGCAAGCCTTTGGCCACTACCATGATGGTGATTGGAGGTATTAAAATGTGAAAACAATATATTGCAACTTATTAAATAACACTTTAATTGATTTACAGTGCAAACGGTGGCTACATTTACATTACAGTTATCTATAATATATCCGTGTCTCTTGCCCTCTACGGTCTATATTTATTCTACTTCGCTACGCGTGATTTACTCACACCGTTCGAGCCTGTCTTGAAATTTTGTACAATCAAATCGGTTATCTTCTTATCGTTTTGGCAAGGTGAGTCACTCTAATGAGTCGAAATATATCTATGCGTTTGCTGTCTTACTAATTTTGCGGTCTTGTCGCATACAGGTGTTATGTTGGCCATTTTGGAAAAGGCCAAGGTCATCTCGCCAATTGTGGACAGCGTCGGCACTGTCACTTCAGCTGGTACTGTTTCGGCGGGCTATCAAAACTTCTTCATTTGCATTGAAATGTTGTTTGCTGCGATTGCCTTGCGCTATGCATTCCCCTATCAGGTGAGTTAAATAAAAACGATTTTTACTGTTTTTTACTTCATAATTACTTTTCTTTGTAGTTATTGTTTATGACTAACATTCGCATATTTTATTATTTTCGCTTTACTCGCAAGTTCATCGAGTGCAAATGTTTGTTAGGCGTGTGTGTTTGACATGCTCTAGTCGATTGATAAGATAAATATACAACAACAACAACATAAATATGAGCCTCTAATAAACATATTTCGCAAGTAATTAACACTATTGCGTATGCTAGTGAAAAACTCACACTCGATTAGCCAGTAGAAAGCGTGGACCGTAAAGTTAGACATTGGCTAGGTGAAAATCGAAAGTTTGCAAGTGCTTGTAATGTGCTTTGCCATATCTATGGCATATGCGTAATGGTTAGGCGTTGGAGCGTGTCAAATATTTTGCATTTTATATTTCCTTTTTATTCGCTTCATCTCTTGTACTCTTTTTGTGAGCGTGCGTGGTTTATGCTCATATATTGAAGATTTGTAATTGCTCTAAATTTATTAGTAATAAATATTAGTGATCATATACATAATTTACTTGTTATCAGAAGTGTTGTGATTATGAGTTATGAGTCATTAGGCGAGCTATCGCGAACAAGGGTGATCATAAATATATAATATGTATAATTTGGTTTTGCAAATTTCGATCATTTGTGTTATTTGTTGTTTGAAATAAGTTTTTATATGGAAATGTCGATTTATCTACATAGAAAACCGTAATATTCAAAATTTTAAATTATTCACATAGTTTATAATAATTCGCAAAGTCCTAAAAATGGTCCTGAGATTAGCAAACTTTGTATTCGTAATTTCTAGAAACAGGAAACAACGTTAACTTCGGTTGAACCGAAGCCAGTATAATCTTTACAAATAAAAAGCTTCCAAACAAAAACTTGATTTTGATCGGTAGTTATTGTTGTAGCGGCAGAAGTCTGCCGAGTTGACAGTCCTTGGCCGGATAGAAATCCGGGTCCGTTCCGGTTGCGTAGACCCGACTGTCGTGGGAACGAATTTCTTCTGGTTACTATAAACTTCGTGTCTAACTTAATATACCCTGTCAGGCTACAAAAATAAGTATGCAGTTTTGTAGAACTAATTTTCTAATAATAATGTGCAAACTTAACCCATTTAGACCTGAAACTATATTTTTTTAATTGAAGTATTTTTTTGTCTATTTTTATTAGTCCTAGGGTATCACAAAACATAAAAAAATGTAAAAAAAATTACATTTCTACAGGTTAGATAAAAAAGGCCGTATCGTATGTGATACAGTTGGCTCATATATACATATGTATATGCAATAATACAACAAAAACAATTTCTTATCAAGGGTACTTCAAAATAATTTATTACTTCTGGTGTATCGTATATGAGACGGTAGGTCTAAATGGGTTAATAGGTTAAAAATGACACTAACCTCAAAATGCTGAATATGACGTCGACTGTCCCAATGCGACGAAATTAGCTCGGAAAATGACAAACCAACAAAAAGTAAACTATCGTCACATTAGTCGCTCGGCGGGTCATAATTTTAAGCAATAATTTTGCTCATTTCAACATTTATTGTTCGCATGAGAGTCGTATCCATAAACTGGAGTCCAATCGGATGTATATTTGTGAAAGAACTGACAATTTGTCAGCAGTCCTCAATTTCTCAGTATTCATTTTGAGGAACGTTTGCTGACATTACAAAAAACAATAACAATGATTTTATACGTAACGGTTTTTATAGAAAAATTTTGCAGAAAACTCAGATTTTATTTAGTTTCTCTTTTATATGTTTTAGTAGAGTTTTCAATGTTAAAAATCATAGGTTTAAGATTTATACATCCGGCGTCGGATATCCTTTATATATTTATTTATATTTCTTGCATCTCTTCAAAAATTATCGCATTTAAAGAAAGTGAAAGACCACATTTTTCGATGGCTTATAATGATCTTATATTATTTTATTTTTATTGCTATAAAATGCATATACCATATCTAGATCTGTAATTTTCTAATAAATACTGATTTACTTATAGGTTTATGCGCGCAGCTGTATTGCCGATGGTCAAGGTCGCTCTGTTACCATGCAATCAATTTCAAGCAGTCTTAAAGTATGTAAATGCAATTCGGTTGTATAATGTCTATAAAAACATTTGTTTTACTATTTTTTCAGGAAACTATGAATCCCAAGGATATTATGACAGATGCTATACACAATTTCCATCCACAATACCAACAGTACACGCAATACAGTTCCGGTAAGTTCATTTCCCTCACTTTACAATATTTTTGCTTAATATGCATGCTTTATCGCTTGACCTTTCTTAACTGTTAATTTGATATGCATCTTGCAACTATTTTATCATTGTATGATTCTACATATACTCGTATCTGCACTGCCTTATCTTATATCATTTACTATTATTGCCATCCCACATCTTAAACAACTCATAACCCTTCTTAAACTCCGCTTTATGTTCCCATACTGTATGCTAATATTTTTGAAATGCTTTCAGCTTTGCGCTGGCAAATACTAATTTTCACCATCACCATTTTACCCAAAACGCGTAGGTGTTGGTTAGTGAGTAGTAGTTAGTTGTAGGGTATCCAACAAAACCGTTATGATGCACGCGTTCCGAAACTAATTCTATCCTTCTCTTTGCACACTGTTCACCTTGAAAGGTCGCACTTGTAAAGCGCACCCAAGTTCAAGTCCAATGCGCTTGTATTGCATTAACAACACACACACACTCATTTTGTTTTCATTCTTTTCATTTTGGTTTTGGTTCCACTTGGGTTTCATTTTATGTTTACCAACAATTTATTTTCGTTACCTTACCTACCACTTTAGGTTTCTTCAAAAATTTGTTTTTTTCTCTTCTATTCCTTTTACAGAAGTTACCTCGTCTCAACGTTATGAGAAACTTTAAAATCATTGTCTGTCAATGCGCTAATGAGCCGCCGAGCGGAAGACATAAAATGTTGTGAGCGTTGAAGAGGCGGAACATAAACAGAAACAGAATCAGAAATAGTACTTACTTATAATTTAATAAATATAATTGAAAAAGAAGCAAAAAAAGACGACGAAATCAATTCTAAAACAATATTTCTCTAGTGCTAATGCGTTAACAAAATGCCTTTGCGAAGTGCATTTGCTTACCAAAATTGCCTTATACAAAACACACACGAGTACACATAAATATATATTTATACATTGAAAAACTGCTAGCGATTAAAAGCGATTATCAATAAAAGAACAGGATGAATTTCAAGCAAACGATAAAAATGGCGTAGCTCTTAAGTTTAACTAAAATATAATTAGACACACACACACATGCACACATGCGTGTATTGCGAGGGAGGTATGCGTTTTTCGTTCATTTTCTAAATATATGTATGTACACCGTTTTTTATTTTATACTTTTAAGTTTCTACAAGTGTTGCTTGTTTAGCGTAGCTCAAGGTGCACCTGGACCAATGCACTGCCTCGTTATAACAAGAAGGGATAAAAAAACATTAATTTTTATTGATTACGAAAATAAATGGGAAATTTGCCCCAATGCATTCCTGTTTAAGCCAACTATATTCAAAAAATATTCCTGTTAATCGGAGCTTGCTTTATAGTTGATATGTATTTTGATTTTTTTAAATTTTGAATTCTTACTTTTTTGTAGCTCATATTTTTACAATTTTACTATTCATGCAACATATTCAATTTTTCTGATTGTTTGCCCACTAGGTAGGTTACTATAACTGCAGATATAAAAAATATTTATAGGTTATTATAAAGCAATTAAAAAATTTGTTTGCCAATATTTCATCTACGCATATTTATCTACAATTCTGTTAAAACGGTATTTGTTTGATACTTCGGATTTCCAAAAAAAGAGCCACCTTCCTTCGGGTACTTATGCAATCAAAACAAATTACGTTTATTTAGTATGAGCCTAAAGCACAAAGCACTTAACTTGCACAATGAAAAAATTGAAACATTTTTTGCATATATATTTTTTTTATAAAATTGTGTTCGCATTGTGCCGTTAGTTCTGCATAATTTTTCTCTACACAGTTTAATTTTCTAAAGAAGAATTTAACTGTCACAAAGAGAAATGATTTTTTTACCCAAAAACTAAGGGCCACGTCGATTCCGTTCCGACATTGTTGTTTTAACAACTTTAATCATTGCCAAAATGTTTTTCTAACTTCTGTTTTTTCTATGCCAATTCTTGTTCTTACTACGAGTACTGTTCTATTAAAAACCTATATTTGCACGGATCCTTTTGCATTTCAAGTATTTCTTCTGTTTCAAAAGTTTAGGCATTCCAATTTCAAAAATTCGAAAATCAATTTCGAAATTTAATCTAAGCATTTAGTTTTGCTGTTGCTGTGAGGGAATGTTTCGCTTTATATTTATCGGATTCAAAGAAATATATAATGATTTTATTTTTATTTTTTGCCAAAAGCGCACAGTTATAATTTATTAACATTTATCAATATTATTTGCAGTTGTCGCACTTCACACATTGCTCAAAAAAAGAAAAAATTATAAAAAAAAATTTAAAAAATTGTTTAACAAAAAAAAAGTAAATATTAATATGTCATTGCAAAATAAACTAATAATAACATTTTAGTTGCTTAAATTTGATTTGTGTTATTTATATTATACTATTTTTGATATTTTTGTTTTATTTGCTTATGTTTTTAATAACACTAAACTAAAAAAAAAATATAAACCACCATATAAACAGATTTTTATACACCTTTTTGGTTCTTTATTTAATGTTCGTATTTTTTGTATGTACTGTGTTTTTTGCTTCTATGAACACACATAATACTGTATTGCACAATAGTCTTTTTTAGCTTTTATGTGATAGCCTTAAACAATGCGCATGGGAAAATTTTACGCATACCTTGTACAATGTTACAGTTTTATTGTACTAAAGATTATTTACCACATATATATTGAACTTTGTAAATTATATGAAAATTGCCTATAAAAATAATTATTTTTAAATGAAATATTGTATGAATTTTTATTATAAATATTAAATAAAAGATGTGTGCTTAAGTATGATTGTATGTGTTTCTTGTAATTTTTTATTTTAAATATTATTTTAAGTATAAATAAAAAAATTAGCTCATTTCTTGGAGAAGTATTGTCTCATATAAATGTACTCAAGATCACATTTGGCCCAGAATGGTCCATATAAACTCACAAAGTACCTCTGTTAATGACGATAACCTCGAAAAAGTTCTAGAAACAGCGCTTGAAAAGCGTTTTGCTGGCATAACAGAGACAGCAGAGGATCTGTAGACGTCTTATAGATCGACTCTACACATTTTGGGTACAAAGCGTGTCAATGCTAAACTCGCACAAAAAACTTGAATGCGCTGTCATATTTTAGCAAGTTTGTGACTGATTTTTTCGTCAAATGCGAAATGAAATCGTTCAGCCTTCGTATTCGCCTCATTGGGCTTTTGACCCCTTTAAGTTTTTTATATATGTCGTTTACACTTCACACGAACATCAAAAGAAAAGAAAGAAAGTATTTTCACACGAATCACTTCTGGTCAAATGTGTTCTTGAGGTACTTTCAGCTTTGAATGCATTTACTGAAACAATTTTCCAATTTTTCCTAAGAATAACTCCTTTAATAGCAAAAAATTCAGATAAAAAACTCCAAAAATAAATTTTAAAAATATTTAAACTCTTTTATTTATAAATTTTCATAAACTAACTGTTTTTTAATACCTCACTCCTCATATGGCATGACAAGCTTATAATTGTTTTTGCAACCAACTCGCTCAATAAATAACTGTTGTGTTTTGTGCGCGTTGTCATATTTTTCCATAACTTAAACGTTATCTAGACTTCTATGCGAAATTTCCAATTCTCAAAACTCTCCTTTAGGTGGTAAAAATTCGCGTGGTATACGCGTCTCCTCCTACGATCCGGACGAACCGAATGCCACACATCACGGCAATAGCAACAACACAGGCGGCAATAGCGGCACAATGAGCAGTTTGGGCAACACCAGCCAAGGCACACCAGGTGGCAGCATCGCCGGCTGCATCGCATCGAAAACCTTGGGCAATCAACGGAAATTCATGCCCGGCGGCCAACGGGTCGCCACCATCAGCCAGAACTATAACGAGAAGACGATGCTGCTGAGCAGCGATGATGAGTACCAGTAAACGAGGCCGGATCGTGGTGTCGTCGAGAAGTGAGTAATGGAAGCGAGCCGCCCTAACAGCACTTTTTAAATACAATAAGAACTCACTGATTACACCGAAGCAACAGGTGGAAGAACCGTTTAGGCTTTGGACGTGTGTTGGCGTTTTGATTGTAATCTTCTTAATTTGCTGTTTATTTTGAGTTTTTGATGTGAAATTGTTGCCAGAAATTAGCTACGATTGCCGTAATAGTGGCTGTAGGTGAATTTTATAGAAAAGTAGAAGAATATTGTTTTTGTTTTTGCAAATATAGGGCTTTGTAAAAATTAATTTTTAATTTTTATTGCGCAATTAATTTTTGTATTTCTATCAAAAGTGTGTAGTATCAGTACAAATAATTACGATTATGTATAGAGGAAAACGTTTTAAATGCCAGACAGAGCAGCTAAGGTGCTATTTATAGATTTCATAACATTTTTACTAGAAAATATGCAATTTTATGCCACATTTTCCATTTGTTGAACCATAAGTGAGGTTATGTTATTACCTTTTATTTATAACTGATTTAGTTACATTATTTATTACAAATTGCTAATGCAGAACTGAACTGCCGTTGTTTACTTTGTGCTTTTAGCAAATCTCAGTCGCACAGATACTTATGTAATTATTGTATGTATGTATGTATACATAAGCTAGCAAAATATGTAATCCTTTGAGGTGAACTTGGCGCGCTTCTCTACAGCAAAACCAACAAATGTCCAAAATTGTTTCTATTATTATAACATTATTAACAACAAATATTATGTAATATTATTAATGTACGTCGTATGTATGTACAATCATAAAGCACGCATCCGTCGTTCGGTGGTCGTGTGTGAGTGTGTATTTTAAAATAAAATTATATTGCAAATGAAAATAAATACAAATCCACAATCCACAATATGTATGCTTTGCATTAGAATTTTAAGCGAATTACGGATTGTAATATTCAACAAAGTAGTGGCAGGGGCAGAGTACACTGTGGGTACTTGTAGAGAGTGACAAGTTGTATTTGAGTAGAAGAGGAGAGCGGAAACGGTTAGATATAAGAACTTTTCAAAAATCTAGATAAAGCACTGAAATGTAAGAAAGTAGTATATTAACTGAACTGAAGAGTGATGAGAAAAGAGGAAATCAAAATAAAAAAATGTGAACTCATATTTAACAAAAAAATATTTATTTAAATAATGTATGTAGCTGTTTTTTAACTTATAAAGATTTTTAAACAAATTTATTTCATTTATTTTTGAAAAGTGAGAAAATTAAAATTAAATATTATTTATTTATTTAAACAAATTAATTTATTTATAACAGTTTGACTTAATATTTAAATGTTTTTATTTTTATTTCTTTATCACTTTTTAATTTCAAACTTTATTTTTAGTAATTTTTTTAAGTTTTTTAATAATTTTTGTTTTAGACTTTACTACATTTTTATTTCTTAAATTTAGTATTTAATCTGTATTTTTCAAATCTAGTTTAGTTTTGCATACGTGTAAAAATGCGAATATACACAGTTAGCACTATAAATTTAAAACTAATTTTACTTTTTATTACAAGTATAATATGAGTATCTATGCCGCCAGCTGGTTACTCCGTTCCCCAACTATTTTTATATGAGAAATTAATATTACAAATTAAATGAAATATTGTACAGTTATGTAATAAATTACATCCAGTCCTCTTACGCGCTTCTCGTTCAGTTAATTACAGCGCAGAGAATTTAATTATGTTAAAATATTAAAATGAATCAATTACTTTTTTCCTGTAAAGAAAATTTGTATAAAAATGTATTAAAATAAAATAAAAATATTAAAAATAAAAACCTGAAATAAATTATTAACACTATATGTATGTAAGTTTATCAAAAAATGTATCCATACATACATATGTACGAACATTGTGTGAAATTGTAGACCATTTATTCGCTTAAAAACAGACGGGTGAAAATAAAATCATTTTCGAAAGATTTCTAAGATACTCAACGGGGTTTGAACAAGCAAAAAATAAAAATAAAATCAAATAAAACACGACAAAATAAAACTAGTTCTAATGCAATGGTTTGAGAAAAAGGCTTGAAAAAATACCGCGTCTTTTTTAAGTTTTTAAGAAATTTCGAACTAACGTAATTGCATATTCTAGTCTATACCTTTTAAGGGTTAATTCTACTCCCCCTTTAAAAGTAGCATACTGAAATGGATATGTTAAAAATTTTTGGAGTAACAGGCTTCTAAAGTGTAGCCATTCAGTTCAATCAGTCTATCTTTAAATGCATTATTCTCAAATGACATTCGACATTTTTTTTAAATGTCTGACTTTTTATTAAATTTTAATTTTCTAACAATCAAGGGCCATTGTAGTCATTACAGGTTTTTGCAATTGTTATGCAATTTGTATTAAAACCTTTTAAGCAGTTATTTTCTTAAAAAAATTGCAAAAATCGTTTTTTGGCAGCCATTCTAGATGTGCTCTTTTAATCAAGCATTAAAATTCAAATTACATATAAACTCGAACAAATGTTAAATTATCTCATTAAAGGAAAACCATACTCCTTTCCATAAAACGGCATTCTGAATCAGTTTACTTGATATCAAATAGTTACCTCAAGCATTAACTGAGACAAGACCTAAATTGAATTAAGGAAAATAGAAAGTGAACGGAATCACTCTTCAGTCCATCATATATGATTTTATGTTCAGTTATCTGTCAAATCTTCATTTTTTAAGTTGACAATAGCTGAAAATCGTATTACCAAAAAATAGTTGCGTTGACCTGAAGGTGAATTGCTTGAACTTCATTTCAACCGCGTGGAGTTGACAACCGCAAAAGGGGTATACAAGATGTGTGCAAAATTTTTTGCTCTCTAAATATTTCACATTCCGGAAGTTAACTGACAAGCCGATAATGACTAGCAATTATTTTCCAATATATCATTAATCTATTCGACGAAGTGTCCCAATGGCAGGAAGGGGATAAAACAACCAGGGGTATTGTGGAATCTGATAGTTGCCGGAATCAGGATTGAAACCGATCAACAAGTAGTAGGTGTCATGAATTCAGATATTTTTGGTTTGATATTCGGAACAGAGTTCGTATCGGTTTTGGGTGTCACGGAAACCAATTTTATTGGTTTTGCTATCAGAAACAAAGCAAGAAGATAGTCGCTCACAGATTTGAAATGTAAGTTAAGAAATCAAGTTATTTTATTATTTCGAATTAATTTATCTTTTTTTCTATAGGAGAAAACGTAAGTATAAAACACGAAATGTCTTAATTATTGAGTTTTTGGAAAAAAATCCGGACATTTAAAGATATTATTAGACTTACAAAACGTAATAAACATAATTTAAACCCAAATGCTTCTTTATTCATTCGATAAATGTTATCTCTTGAAATCTTCCTTTAATTCGAATCTTATTAAAAACATAATGGGATTGCTTCCAAATGTATTCATTTGCAAGTTTTGTCACATTGGTGAACATCTGGTTCGAATATTGGTTTTGTGTATGTTCGAAAAGACGAAAGTCTAATCAGATTCTGTGACACCATTGAAAATCAGAATTTGTTTGCAATTCTGACAGCTAAGCAATTCTATCTTGGATTCCACAACACCCCTGAACATCACGAAATGACTGTAAACTGGTGGAATTTACATATGATAAATAAGTACTCCACCTCGGAGAAATATCTTGGTATGACGTTGGATGTAAAGTTGAATTGGAAGGAGCATATACAAAAAAAAAGTTTCAGAACTAAAACTAAAATACCACAAAATAAACTGGTTGATCGGCAAAATCGCCCTTAACAACATCAAATAAAATCCTAGTCTACAATCAAACTTTGAAACCTGGACTTGAATTTGGACATATGGAATTCAACTACGGGGATGCGCTGCCCCGTTGTACATCGAAGCGGTGCAAAGATTCCAAAAAAAGTTCTGCGAAAAATCGCGCAATTCGGATTTGCATCGTGATCTTCATTAGGTTACAAAATCATGTAAACACTGAAGCCCGACAACTAGCAGAGACTAGAAATAGCAGGCACAGACTGAAAAGATCAACGTTTTATGATCTATTAAGAATCTAAGAAAATAACAAGTATCATTATATTTTGTTATTAAATTTAGTTTAAAAAAAAAAGCTTGCTATTACAGCATTTATTGTTTTATTTAATAAATTGAGAAAAATATTGCTTGTTCGTTTACATTTATCACTGGTTACAATTTCAATGAAATGTAAAACTATCATTAATTACGTTTCAATAAAAAAAAAAATAAAAGAAACTTGACCTAGGGGGTTACATGGGTTCCCTGGAGTAAAAAACAGTATTTTTTCAAAAAAAATTTTCTCATATAAATAATGAAATATTTTATTACTATTTTTTATTGTTACAAACATACACTATTAACAAAGAAATTCTGAAATTTTTGGGAAAAAATATTTTAAACTCGGTCACTGCGACGCCATTTCCGGTGACGCCTCGGAAAGAATATGCGCTCGCGTTGTCAGGATAACTGCTTACAGGATCATCTAAAGTGAGAAATACGTGTTTTAGTTAAAACTTTAACTTAGAACTTGGACGAAGGAAAAAAACTGAAAATTCGATTTTTGGCAGACATTTTTTTACAAAAAATTAAAATTTCAGTGAAAATTTCGCGACATTTATTTTTAAATAATTGTAATCGAAAAAGTATCCATCAGGCCAGTCTTTAAGGAGTGTACCTTAAAGGCCTCATGAAGATCGGTAAATTAGTTCTCTATTAAATCTTGTTCTAACCACTGTTTCGAAAAAACGCAAAAAAAGACTAGCTAGCTATTTTCCTTCAATTGTTGATAGAAATTTAATGCTCGCTTCTATAATTTCCTGAAGGTATTAAGTACCATATGACCGCATATGTGCATTTTTCCTACCGGTTCTCTTATACACATAAAACGGAGTTTGTAACTACATATATATAAATGTATATGTAAGTGTAAACATAGATTATGAAAGAGTTATGTTAAAATGAATTAATGATTTTTTATTCAATTTGTTGCCAATGTTCGTTTACTGCTCGTTGTCAGTAAATTTTTTCGCCCGTGTACACTCACGCATACATATGTACCTATGGTAATTACAGATATTTTAGCACTCATACGCACTGTTGGGCGAAAATGGATTTATTGTTGCGTAATTGGGTGTTGCAAGATACAGAGATACATGCAGTCAATCGCATATATGTACATATACATATCTACTATTGTGATCAAATTGAAAGGTGAATTTTGTCCATTTCATCTCCCCTCCCGAATTTTCCAGCCATCATAGCACTTGGAAAAAATTTTCCTGGAAAAAGCGTCCGTTGTGATGGCCATCACGCCCTATATGTAGCTTATATACATATATCCTCAATTGAGGAAAAACCGTGTCTTCGGAGTGGTCATGTGAATTTGCTGAATAGCCAGAAGTTACACGAAGGTAAATCAGGCGAATGCGGTGGTTGCGGCACGATATTAGTTGAAAATGTGGCGAAATGATCACGAATAACCAATGCATTATCGCACTTCTTTATCATAAATTAAAAATTCACCTTTCAATTTAAAATAACGTCTGCAATTTCTTGTTTAAAGCCATTGAAGACATTTACTAGGAAATAATAGCGTTTCGTAAAAAACTTACAAGAGTTTCCCATTAGTATGATCATCATCGCCACGTAGCGAAAAGGAGAAACGACTGGCGCGCTGTTGTTAACTCGGCTATAATCGCGTAAGCGGTGTCTACGCCAATTAAGAAGAAGAAGAAGAAGATCATCATTTCTAGGAGTAGTATTTAAATCTGTAAATGAACAGTTGGCCAGATTGGGCTGAAGTATTGTTGATTGGCAGAGCTTTATGCTCTTGGCGAACTTTAGTGTTTTATGTCTTAAAAGCTTATGAACTGCTTGGCTAGCGTTGAAAGGGCATCCAAAGTATAACATTTTTTGTCTAAGTAAGTAGATTGTAGGTCTTTTTGCTATATTTTGTGGACCATACAAAGTTCTTAATGCGGATAAAAGAGTGTTTTACGTCTGCGGGACCACAATTCTACAAATGTTTGAGTATTTCTTCTCCTCTGATAGTACATATAGAATTAATCTTTCTGAATTTTATTCTCTATATAACTCTCCATACTCACTCTGCATACTGATTAAAATATTGATGAATTTTGTGGTAGACTACAGTTTCGTTTTCATCCTCAAAATTTCTTTCAAAGCTCCAGAAGAAGCAAACTATTAATTAGAGAACATCCAAGTTTACGGCATTCTGCCTGCGGTGATATCTATATTGACCAGAATTGACTCGGACTTATAGAAAATCCTACATATTCACAGATTTTAGTGACGCTCCAACTTTTCGATGACGCCTTTGTAGCACGATTTATCCTTTGCTTCAAAATAGCCCTCAGTTTCGGCGATCACTTTTTCATTCGACGAAAATATGGTATCTTCCCAGCAAACACTTGTTTTAGGGAATAGTCGCTGGGCCTAGATCTGCAGAACACGGTGGATGCCAAAGAAATTCGAAGCCAAATTCAAGAGATTATACTTTCTTTGCGATTTCGTCCTTCAAACGGTCCACTGTTCTTTTTCGAGTTCTTTTTCTTAATTGGCATAGACACCGCTTACGCGATTATAGCCGAGTTAACTCTTTTTCGAGTTAGTCAATAAAAATTATTCCACGCGCATCCCAAAATACAAACGCCATGACCTTGTCAGCAAACTTTTGTGTTTTTCCACGCTTTTGAGCGGGTTCATTGTGTGCATCCTACACGGATGACTGGACTGCGGAGTGAAATGACCCAGCCATTCATTTCACCCATTGTCACTCGGATTTATACTCTTGGCCATTTGTTTTTGTCGGCGCACCTCTCTTGGGCGTCCACTGCGTTCACCGTCTTCGGTGCCCAATTAACCACGTCTAAACTTAGCATACCAATTCTTGATGGTTGAATTTCCTGGATCAGTGTCCGAAAACTCGTCATCAAGCCAAGTTTTTGTTGCATAACTGCTTTTCTCCGGTACGAATATTTTTGTGCGGACATGTTCAAAATGTTGCGGAAGCTCTTTGATAATCAAACTATAGCACGAAACAAAAACGTTTAAAAGTGGTATAACGAGTTCAAAGCGGGCCGAGAAACATTAGAGGCGAACCGGAGTCTGGCCGACAACAATCTTTGCCGACGAGAGCTTCATCCAAAAAATTAAGGATTTGTTGATTAAAAATCTCAAACTATTTCGAAGAATGTTTTGCAAAGTAGTTTGCGTCAAGTCACGATAATGCGCAATCTCACACTGTATTGGTTATACGCGACTTTTTTGCCAAAAACTGGGCTCAATTCGTTCCGCAACCAGCTAATTTGACTCCCTGCGACTTCTGCATATTCAGCAAACTCTAAAAGCCAATGCGAAAACGCCGTATTGACACGGTTGAGGAGATAAAAACCAAATAAAATCTTGAGGTTATACCGGAATGATGGCTTCGAGGGCGGGAAAAGCGTTGGCAGAAGTGCGTTTTATCGGACGAATATTACTTTAAAGGGATTGAAATAATAATAAAGAATTGGAAGAACAAACGAATTCATCTGACTTTTTGATCACAGTATGTAGTATATGTATATATGTATGTAAATGTTTCCATTTATAAATAATTTTTCTACAGGGTCTTCTGCCATAAGCTTACAATGCTGAAAGCAATGCAATTAATAGAGAAACAGTAACTGCATTCAATTGAATTATTTGGCGACAAAAAAGCAACAGCAGCAATTCATGGCCACACAAGCGTTGCACGAAAAAAAACAGTTAACCACTGATAATTCGATGTGTGCAGGTGGCAGAAAGTGCAGCGCGCATTGTGATGATTTTCACGAGACGAATGTGGAGCGATGTGCAGGCGGCGAGGGGACATTAAGCAAACAATACCCACACATACGTACGCGCATCTGTAAATGTGTATGTATGTGGGGATGCAAGAGCAAACAGCGATTGCGAGCGCTTATTGTCGATGATGATTATTATTTTCATGTTGACACGCAATGAGCAAACAAAAGTGTTGCCAAAAGTGGGGGAGTGTGTGTATTTGGGGTGTGGGCGTGGTCGAGTGCAGCGGTTGCGACCGAACAAATAAATTAAAAGCATTGAAAACCGCAAAAGGGCAAACAAGCTGCTACGCGCACCGTTAACACAACTGTAAGCACACGTGTGCGTGTGTGTGTGTGTGGCTGAGCGTGTAGCCACGTACACGCTCGTATTTATGCAAATGCAGTTGTGCATGCATTCGCGCCACAATCCGCAATGGTTGATCGAGTTCTGGCCGCCGAACGTGCGGCTTTCGGTGGCTTCATGTTGCTCATTCGCAGCGTCATTATTATCCTCTGCTGCCACGATTGAGCGCATGTGTGTATGTGCGTTTATTTGTTGTATGGCCCTTCGCATTATTACAGTTAAAATTAATTAAATAATAAATTTTAAAATAATTACATTACATTGCGCTTGTTTACACACGTTCCGACGGCGATATGAAACCAATAAAAATGTCAATACGTGTCGAGTATAAAAGTTTCGCCACAGCAAATAAACACATTTCCAGTTATTTAAGTACGCGCATATGTTAATATGTGGGTAAAATGGCGGCACGGAAATTGTTGGCTTATGACACCTATTTTGGAATATTTTTGAAACATTTTTAAGGGTAAAGTAAAGTTTTAAAGATTAGATGATTTTGTGTTTCTTTCTTTTTGTGACACAAAAATGTATTACTCAGCAATATGTCCCCTGGGGAACAACAAATTGGGTAGTGGAAAAAGTCTTTTTGTATTTCTAATCAAACTTTAACTTATTTTTTTTATGCTTACACTAACAAATAAATAAACAAATATGTACTATTTTGATCGATCACTTTTTGCCATTTTTCCGCCAGAGACATTATTCTATCAGTGAAAAACTTTTCTGGTTTTTCGGCGAAAAATGCGACAAGTAATTTTCATAGGCTTCTCTTGAAGCGAACTTTAATCCATTAAGGGAGTTCTGCATTCACCGAAACAAATGGTAGTCCGATGGTGCAAGGTTCGAGAGTCATCAAAAGTGTGTGTGACGCTAGACGTTGTCCTGATGGAAAACGAAGCCCTTTCTGCTGATTAGTGTTGATTTCTGTTCATTACTTATGATTGCTTGCTTCAATCTGATCAGTTTTTGACAGTAAAATGTAGAAGCAGCTCATAGTGAATGATTCGTTTCCATTCCCACCAAACACTCAGCATAACCCTTCCAGGCGTCAATCCTGGCTTTGCGACCATTTGTTGAGCTTCACCACTATGGGACCTTGGTATTTTTCGCACATTATTGTCGTGTTTGATCCGCTTTTCATCTCCTGTTACCATTTGCTTCAGAAAATTCGATTTCATTTCTTTTCAGCAAAGAATTGCAGATGTTAATTCGGTACATTTCATGTGGTACACAAATACCGAGCTTCTTTTTGTATCCAGCCTTTCTCAAATGGTTAAAAACCGTTTCATGATGAATGTAAGTTTCTTAGTAATGGCTGCTTTTGTGATGGTGCTGATCAATCTTTTCCATAATGTCATGAACTTTTTCAACTATAGGTCGACCAGAGCGGGGTGCATCTTTCACATCGAAATTTCCAGAACCGAAACGAGCGAACCATTGTTGTGCTACACGAACTGATACAGCATCGTGTCCGTAAACTTCAGAAATCATTCACTCGTTGGTGGCTTGCGTGGCATTCTTCCCTTTCTTATACAAAAATTTCAAAATATGGCGAATTTCTTCATTTTTTTCACTCATTTTTGAACAGCTGTAACTTTTTTTCCACTTCACCGAATTTATTTTAGTTTGGTTAAATGAAGCTTAAAATCTCACCTTTCCAACTTTATATGATATGACGCAATGTGATTAGTAGCACAGAAGATATACCACTGCAGCGACATCTATTGACAAAATACGAAAATACTTTTTCGCCTACCCAATATAGATTTTCCTACAGGTGCATTGGCCATCGTTTGATTTGCATAAATGTGCGCTTATGATAAATTCATTTTTGCTCTTAACTTTTAATTTGCCTACTACTCGCATATTTGTGTAAGTTCGGAATTTATTAATACACCGCAATTTTGTTGTATACAAGCACCAGATAAGCATAGATTTATAGATTTTTTTGTTTTACAATAACAACGCGTTGAGTACCTTTTATTGGCTCTTTATCCATATCGGCATTCGAATAAAATATTTGTATTAAGTGTTTTTTGGGCCTAAAGCACCTTTGACTATACAATTTTAATTGCTAGTGTAGCCAAAAGCTCAATTTTTGCAACATATTCTTATTCCTTAGAACATTATATCCTGAATATGTTATGCTAAGTTTAACACGAATTTGTAACAATCAGAAGGAAACGTCGGATACCCAATAAATTATATACTATAGAAATGATCGGCGTGTCGGTCTGTTCGTCTGCGTATCGATCAGCAATTTTGCACACGTACCTTCCTCTCCAAGAAACTGCTCATTTATTAGCACCGCCGGTATGTGGTCCCATAGCATAATAACTATAGCATATAGTTGTCATACCAACTTCTTGATCAAAATCCAGTCCTTGTACCGAAATCTCTTTTATTTGTATGTCTTATCTTCAAGAAATTCCAAGATCGCGGAAAAATCCTCGAAGAAATTGTTATTTTTTTCGATTATTTGGAACTTTGATATAGTTTTCGAAGTTTTTTAATGAAAAAGCACGTTTAATGCCAGCCATTTAAAAGGTTGGGTAAACAATTATATAATGAGTCGTTTATTTTTAAGCCCATATGAAAAAATGTAAATATTTTTGGCTAAAAAGCTCAAAACAAAATGGCCCTACATGTGGTATGAGTAACCTGTTCAAATATAATCAAGTTAGCACACCTACACACACACCTGTAGTGTGAAATTTTGAAATCATCGACTTATTTCATATTTCTATTTAAACTTTTCAAAATAACATAGCAAAATATCGTTATCTCAAATATCGCCCAGTTCACTCAGCTCCAACAGTTTATTTCTGAACGCGTTTTTCTCAAAACGGAATTTTTCGAATTTGCTAAAGTAAATTGAAGACAAAAGATCCACCTTTTCGATAAAATATTTACAGTACGATTGGGTCTCATAGGAGATTACCAGTGGCAAATTTGATTTCATTAACGGTTTTCTTTAAATATGACGAAAGGAAAAAGTTACCCAAAATCCCTTTGCAGATTTTTTGATATTTTTGTCGACAATAGTTGATTTTGGTTGTATATTGTAAATTCATCGTCTTCGAGCTAATATAGACTATTTGACCTCGTTGAACGCAGATTCCATGTATATTATAGTACTTTAGCGCATTTTTTGGAAATTATTGAATTACAAAACCTATGGATTCAATAGCAGTGACTTCCTCTCGAAGAAGCGATAGAACTATTTTTGATTTCTTCCTCTTCCTCCTTCCCTTTCTCCAAACTATATATCTAAACTTCTTATAATTTTCATTTGATTCGGATAAATTTTTAAATTTCCATAGAAGAGATTTCCTTCGCAAAACATAAATTCGGTGAAACGGCAAACGGCTGCCGCTTATGCAATGCAAGAAAAAGCAAAACTTTCGCACTTGAAAATTATTCTCAACCAAAAATAGCAATAAAATCTGCTTGCAGAAATTGCACTCACATTGCTTGCATCGAATTGAGACCACGAAAACTTAGTTAATTTGATAAGCATAAGTGGATTTTGCGCTTAAAATGCTTCACTTGAGCTGGAAAATCTTCAACAAGCTGTAAAGCGAAACTTACGAAACCACCGAGTGTAGAATCTAAGTATGTATGTGTGGTTGATTGCAACAGCTCGTAAGGCTTCACTCAATCAAAGTTATTATTTTCCCACTATTATGCAAACAGAATTTTAGCTATTAAATACCAATATTTATTAAAACACAAAGGTGGTATACATGCAAAATTGACGTGTGTGCAAAATGCTCAATGCAAAAATGTTACGTATACGCAGCAGTGGCTTTAACATTCCGTCCTGCACTTCCTTAGTTGTTTATTTTACTGTTTATTGGTCTTTTGCCCGAACGTTTTATAAGATAATAGTTTACATTTCACACTTGCCTGACAAATATCAAATATTATATAATGGCTTGGCGAAAAGAAAGTGCTTGCAATCTCTTAAATATTTAGAAAAATGCTGGCTTGGCCTTAAGGTGCAACTACACCGTTGCTATGCATGGCTGGGTGAATATTTCTTTACATACATTTTATTAGAATATGTGTGCATTTCGTTTTGTACAAGATGCCATCTAAATCTTTCATTTAATTGAAACGTTGGGTAAAACATGAAATAAATTGAAAGAAGCAGAGAAAGAACAAGGAGTGAGCAATATTTGTATGTGTTCAGATTGAAAAGGATAGCAGAGCGAATGAATGCTTTCATCCTTAAACAATAATTGCCAGACTTTACAAAAACAGACTTGTGTTTTAAGCGATGGATCTTAGCAGAGGATCATAATTAAGAGGAGTGTGTGGGTTTTACATGTTTTTAAAAAGTGGGTGTGTCCTTGGCACTTTGTATTTCTAATTTACATATACAAGTTACGAATGCCTAATGTAAGTTTAACTAAGTTTACTAGAAATATTTCCCTCTTTCGTTTTATGATAATCAACCAAAGGCTACATATGCTCAAAACCATCACCTGCGCGTTAACATTTGGTGTGGGTTTTCCATCTTAACTTAAAATCCTTTAAGCCCCAGATACCGAATTTGAAGATTTCAGTTCATTAATTGGCTGGATTTTTGCCGTCCGTTTTGCTCCTTAATCCCCCGTTTGACTTTGTTTGATTCTCGATACTTACATCTCCTTTGTTTTTAATATTTGTATCCATGATTGTTTTAACGTTTATTATCAAATGGATAGACAGATATCTTATTAATTACTTTTTTCGACAATTCGGATAATTTCAATATAATAGCTTAAATTTTTTCTTGAATATAGTTTAGTTTAAGTTAGAATATGGACTCAAAAAACGAACGCCGGACCATTACGATAAATGTTTATTTCTAAGTATTTAGTGAAAATGCCCTCATAAATCGTCAAAGCGCTTTGAGCCTGTCACAAAATTTGTGTAGACGGAGAAGGTGCATGAAATTTTCCATCTCACCTCTATCCATGCAACTTTTATTGTTAGCTTTCCAGCAGATATGCAGGCTTACCGAATACTACTACGAGCAAAATTGAGCAAGCTCATAATTTTAAAACTCTAAATTTATTCTTCAAAATCTATGCCGCCCCCTAAAAGTAATCTCCTTTGCGCCCTTTACACTTGCGTCCACATTTTTTCCAATCCTCGAAACAGCTATTAAAGTAAATTCCCGGAATAACCTTCAGCGCGTGAAGCGATTCACGTGTACTGTCTTCAATTGACTCAAAACAGTTTCCCCGAAGCGGTGGTTTGAGTTTGCTGAATAGCTAGAAGTCACACGGAGCTAAAACACGTTATTCATTGAAGATTTGACGAAAAACTCACGAAAAATCAATGGAATATGCGGCGGTGTTATCGTGGTGCAAACACCAAGAGTTGTCAGCCTTTAAATCTGGCCTCTTTTTACGATTACCTTTACGTAAACGACGCATGACACACCAATAGTATTCTTTGTTGATAATGTGGCCGGTCAAAACGAATCGATAATCAAAGAAAAATGTCAACATAACCTTAATTTTTAGCCTGTTTTGATGTCATTTTTTCGGCTTCGGCTCACCCGTGTCACGGTATTCGGCCGATTGATCGTCATATCGCCAGTAATAATACGTCTCATGGTATTCTGGTAGTCGGAAAGCATTGTTTAACAGACAGTAACTCGACGCCGTTCTTCGAAAAAAATTAGTGATTTTGAAATCAGTCGCGCTTTCACTTTTCTTAGGCCCAAATGATTATTCAAAATGCGTTTCACTGATCCTTCCGATGTTCCAACGATGCCAGCAAGATCTCTGACTATTAATCGTAGATTCTCAACCACAAAATTCCTTATTTTATTGATGTGTTAATCAGAAGCTTATGTTGGTGGCCGTCCTGCACGACCTTCTGTGAATGATTTGTACCAAACAAAAATACTTACTCGCGACAGACAATTATCACCGAAGGCCGTTTCCGTCATTTTGAACGTTTTGGCACCTGAAATTTGATTCCGCATATAAGAATTAATGGTATTTCTAAGTTTAATAATTTCACTCATCGTAAAAATCGCCGAATGCACCTTATGTCCTTCAGAAAAACAAGGGTATACTAAACACTAATTATTATTTCAATGTGACATTTGACACAGATGTCACAGTCATACCAACCTAGAAAAAAAGATATTTCAAAAAGTCTTACTATTTTCTTCCTACGGTATATGCCCAGTAAGAACCCGTACTATTGCGACAAGATGAACCGTGTTGAGGGCAAGTAGTTTTAGTGGATCTCCTGTTCTCTAGGCCAGAAAGATCTCGCAGTTGCACAAGAGCTAGTAATTTACCAGTGTCTGTTCAGCACATGCGAAATCCAGAGTCCGGCTTTGCAGTTCCCCAAACGAGTCTGATAATGAAGAGGCTTGCTGTTATCGATAATGAGAATATGCACCCCTTTGACTAATTCTAAGTGAGCTCAAAAATCACCTCTCATTTGATTATAACAATTATAGAAAAAATTCTAATATCCCGCACATTGGGGAAAGCTGAATATTGCTTAAAAATTTGTTCTAAGCCGTTTTTACTGTGATATATGAGTGTATGACTAATTTGACTGCCAATTTTGGTCTTTTGCGCTCGATTTATATCATAATCGGCACAAAAATATAACTCCAAGGTGAGTGTTAACAAAAAATGTAAATTTGGCGCCGACAACTGTCATTCGATGTAAGAAAATAAATCGTTGAAACTCAGCGGTGGGTTGAAATCAATTATGCGTTCCGATACTAATAGCACAGATTACATACACATGTGTGTGTTAAAGTAACAAAACGCTCAATTGTCACACTTCCATCAGACCGAACTAGATTGCGGCGCGCACGCGCTTTTTCAATGAAATTCAATTTGCCCAAACAATTAACCGCACATAAATCAAATTTATAATTTAATAACGAAAGCGCTATGCAATTAATAGTGCACCATCAGCGCAAACAACAACATCAACAGCAAAATTGTAACACACACCCAGAGGCAAAGCGAAACGGAGGCGATTCATGAGCATTTGCGCAAACGCATGGAGAGTGGTGGCGCCCTGCAGCAGCCAACGCCGCGCACATGCATGTATGTGTATGTTCGGCAAGCCACCAAGCGTTCGGGCGGCTAGCGCCCATTGCGTGGCTACGCATGCGCACTTGCGCTTGCACAGTTAATTGCGAAATATGACAGCCATTCAGAAGCCGCGTCTATTTTTTGCGTTTCTTCGCTATGCTTGACTTGCAAAAGCGTTTTTTATGCACCTTTTTGCCTATGAAAATAATAAACGTTAAATGACGACAGACGTAATTTACACGAAGCCGCCAATCATGTCAACAGTCACTTAAGGCTCAGCGATTGCTGTTGTATAACAATTAAAATGCGCCCAGAGCGCAGCGGTGGCGGCCGGTAGAACTGCTTTTGCTATGCTAACAGTAAAAACACAAAACGCTGTAAACACAATAACAACAACAGCACTATTGGCAACAAAGACGCCTTGTTCTCATGTTGCTGTGGCGGCACTGGCTGTTGGCGGCTGCGGCATCGAAATGTAATCAATCATTTGAGGTGGCCAACAGGTATTTCTTAAGTTAAGTGAGCAGCAACAACAACAATGGTAATAAGAGTAGCAATTGCCACACACATACATTTGGATGTTGCAAGTTGCAAGTGCATAGAATGGCAAACCAGTTTCGCGCTCTTGCCTAATCATTTACTTCGGTACATACATATTGTTCTACAAATGTCTCAAGCAAAGATGCATGCTCCTATGTAACTGTGTATATGTGTGTTTGTGTGTGCATGAAGTGTTATGTTGCATTCATTGCCGCAATGGCAATCATTAATTCCGAAAGCAGGAGTAAACGTAGTTTGAGACAACAAAACAATATTGCAGAAGTCAATGACAGTGAATAACAAGAATAACAACAACAGTGCAGCAATAATGTTTGTGATGAAGCGCTTATGCTGTAGTGGAAGTCTGGCCGTGTCGCTCCTCACCACTGCGCGGTGTTGCATGCCATATGAGGCATGCTGCAAGTTCTAAGTTATCTGCGTTTGGCTGATAAATTTTCTCTTCGATTTTCTTTAGTTTTTCATTTATGTGGCAGGCGTGGTACGAACATAAGAGCGATCAATTGATAATAACATGTTCGATTTACTCTACAAGTTGCTGACAAAGTCCATTCAACATGGAATAACAGTCATGTATCGAAAGTGTTCGGGAAGTTTTGAGTAAGAGAGCGTTTAACAAACCAAAACACTCAAAACTCCTACCTTTACCGGTCTATGTATTAGAAAAACCGTTATAGAAATATATTGAAATTTGAGTTCAAATTGTAAACCAGAAAACTTCTCCAAATGGCAGTTGTAGTTTCTTAACAGTGTCTCACAGGATAATCATATGATATTGTTTGTACAATTATTCCTCTCAACTAGAATTCGAATAATGTTCTCTAATTGCTTTCTGTCGGTTGCTGGTTAATTCCATACCAACTCCATCCCAAACCTATGTCATCGGCACAAAGAGTGCTCTCTTGGGAGCTCATAGACTTTGCAGTTTTCTGTGATTCCCCAATGACCAAATACTCAGACGAGTCTGATCTTGAAGTAGCTTGATGCTATCGATAGTGAAGACAGATACTTCCTAATTAACTTTGAACGCTCAGTTATCTCAGAGAATTATCAAAGGTGTATAATTGTCATTTAATTTCAAAAAAATAAAGGTCATAGTTGCCCTTTCTAATAAAAATTGATAACGGTCCAAAGAATTGAATATCAGTTAAGGATTTCCATGACTTCGTTAGCAACTGCTTCAAGTTTTTTTCCATTTAGACATGTATGTCCGCCCGGTCTCAGCCGGAAACTGCAAAGCTAATGAGTTTGCTAGGAAGAGCATCCTTATCCCAGTTTCATCTGACTAAAAGTAAGTCGGTTGTCCGATGTACTCTTGAGTTTTAGCGCTTGAGCTATGAACCCTTAGTGAGCTTGCCAGGCGTTAGTCAACAACCAGAATTTGTGCGACTGCGAGATTCTTTTGGCCCGAAATTGACCGTATGTGGTCCTCTGAACTACTTGCACTAACAAAGTAAATCTCGCAGCTATTTCAGTCATTCTGACTGAAGCCTATCCAACAGGTACACTATATATGTGATATGACTAAATATTTTGTCCATGATCTTTGTCAAAGCTGTAAGCAGGAAGGCAAGGTGGAATTATCTTGTTATTTACTTCTCTATTTCCGGCTTTGCAACACTGAGATTGAATTATGTCGGTGACACATCTTTGAGGAACTAAGCAAAGTGACTGGGATTGATACCAATTGACTAAAAAAAGTTATGGTAAGCTCAAAACGTTTTGAATCAACCCTATGACCTATTGGGCAAGGATCGAAAATGTTGCAGGTAGCATCATCTGGATGATCTACGAGATTAATTTAGATGTCTCTTGGTTTAATTTAGAAAAAAGGTAGCAATTTTCGAAATTGTTGCAATTATTTTATACCGTCTTCAGAGGTCTTTAATGCGGTTTCACTAAAACTTTACTTGGAAATTATATTGGTATTTTCTTCGAAATATATTGCTATATTAAAAATTTTAGTAAAGACAAAATCATCACTGCAGTTGCAACAAAAAATCTAGTACGTGATACGAATATATGTTAACTGTTTGGCTATATAAATACGAGACTTATTTACCAGCCTCCAAAAGGTTTATTCCCACGATCTAACCAATCCGTCCTGTTAGGAATTCTTCTAACATAAAAACTGAAATGCATTTAATTAAGGAAAATATCTGCGTGCCTCGGAAATGGTGCGAAAAAGTGCAACATCCGAAGAATGCCGACCGTTTCACACTAATTTATTGCCAGTTATTTTCCAATATGTGCAAGTCACTTTCAGCCCGAAGAACGCCTTGCTCACTTAATTAACCTGCAAGCATTGTGGAAAATTATTGCGCAAGCGCACACACGCATAAATACTTCGAGAAATAATAAAACTCTTTTATTACTGCATTTTTACTGCCATTTTTGTGCGCCTGCTGCGGCCTTAAGCAATCGCCAGCAAATGCCAGCAATTGCAGTGGCAGCAAATCAGACCAAAACAGTTAGCTGGCGGCTGCTGGCGGTGGCTGGAAGCGGCGGCCTCGCCACTAGTGTGACAACTTGCACTCGCAACATATTAAATATGCAAGAAGCATTGCGGCTGTTAGATGCGCCAGCAACCGTAGTGGCAATAACGCCGTATTTGGTATTTGGTTTTCCACCACACTCACACACACACACATACGCATGCGCATAAACGGGCACAGAGCGCGCGCATTTAGGGAGCGCGGTTGTCGCGGACGGGCGGCGGCGGCGTGATGGTGGGAGTGCAACAAAAATATCTGACTATATAGATAATGTGTGTGTATGTGCATATACTTGTGTTTGTATGTGTGTACAGTTAGCAGAGTTAGTGCGCATGCTTGCCAGCCAGGTGCGAGCATTTGGCAGATATTCGCTGATATGGTGGCAGCTGCTGTTATTGTAGTGGTTGCTGTTGTTGGTAGCTGCTCATTCATTGTCGCATCGTTTCCGCGAAAAAGTAAATTAAAGCACACTGTCGGCCAAAGCGTTTGCCGGGAGCGCAAAAAGCGACATATCTGAGCATTTCCCTAAAAAGGCGCTGCCAATGTGCCGACGGTGCCGCGCTGCCAAAGCAACTATGTGCGAATGTGTGAAGTTGAAGTGTTTCCTGCGCATGCTTGCCTTGCAAGTTGTCGGCTCTGCCTCATATAAACACACACACTACACGCCCATGCATACACACATATTTAGGTATGTTTCACAGCGCATTTAATTGTGTGGCTGGCGGCGCGGCGCGGCGCTTTCATAGTGCAATCAATTAATACCTGCTTGCGCTTGTTCGCTTGTTGTACACTCGCTTTTAATTGGTAATGGTCAATTTGCTGATTGGCAGTTGGCTGCGCCTGCAAGTTGTTTGCCTGTCGCCACGCGCATGCGTACCACCGTCTTGTAATAACCACATTGCGCGCATGCATTACAACATTATTTTGGGTGCGAAGTAGCGATATGACGAGTGTTTCTTCTGGTTGGCGCAAGGAAATTGATACATTTGTTGGAGAGGATCGCTGTGCGTTGTTTTTTTGTTTGGTAAAAAAGCGAGTGAATACATATCATTTCCATATAATTATTGCATTTTATACCTCAAAAAACCTCATGCGTTCCTTACAATGATAATTTTCTGTTTTTTAGGGTATGTTTTCCCTAATTTTTCTTTTTATAAAGCTACCCGATTAATTTTATGCAGTCTCCATCAATTTTGGTGTATTTCCTCATGAGAATATCTGCCGAAATTGGCTTGGAGGCTTTAATCACATCCGAAGCTCTTTTCTATATTTTTTGCTATAGAATCATATTACATTGAGACAAAAAATTACCCGGAAACTGTAAATAAAAAGTAAAAATATTTAAAAATAAATATTGATGAATATATTTATTTTGTCGCCTTCAAAGTGATCCCCACCGGACGTAGTACACTTATGCCAACGAAACACTTTTCGTTAGCACTTTTTGGGATGGACTTCAGCTCCTACAGCAAATTTTGTTTTATCTCTTCGGAGCGGCAATTTCTGTTTGGGGAAGAACAAAAAATCACATGGAGCCAAATCTGGTGAATACGATTGGCTTTAAATTCAGTCACAATCGTACTCTTGTTGAAAAAAACTCAATTCAGCTTTCTCGGGCTGAGTCGAGCACGTTTCATTCCCAAAATATTCATCAAAATAATCCCAACGGACTAGATAGAGATGTAGAGCTCTATTGCCATCTCTCTTACACTTTCCCCACGATTTTCAAGCTCCAAATCCTTCACTTTTTTTAAGTTTTCATCAGTTGAAGAGGTCGAAGATGAGGCTTGTCTTCAACGATCTCTCGATCGTCTTTGAAAAATTAATACGACTCGTAGGCTTGTGTTTTTGAATCACCGACGGATATAGTTAAAGAAGTGATTTTTGCTTTTAGATTAGGTGAGACATTTCCTTCCTACTTGGCGATTTATACGCCAGCTACGCAGACCGAAAAACCAACTCTTGCGCTATTCTCTTTACTGAAATATCCCACTCTGTTCGTACCGCTACCGAAAAATATTGAATTTCGCCGAATCTGGCTTTACTGGTACCAAGATTGCCGTACTATAGCGGAAATGCATAAATAATGGGTTATGATTAGGGTGAATGCGTAAGAATGAGAATAAAGTCGTCAAGTCAGCGACGTCCCTTGGTCAATCAACGTGGCATTAGCAAAAAAGTAGACGACTTTTTAACCCTAAAAATACTAAATAATGAGAGATTTGGCTCATTTAGCATTGATCGAAAATGCCAACTTATGCATCGGACCAACTGGGGTCCTATTAAGCAAAAAATGCTTAAACAGTTAAAGTGACAATAAAAATTGTGTAGAAAATATTTATTAGTGTAGTCTTTTCGACAAACTTTACAGTTAATTATTAGTTTTACACCCATTTTTCGAAAGCATTATCGTTCTTGCGAGCTGTGAAGTGAGGTTTGGGTTAAAAACTTGAAAAAAAGATACGACGTTTTTGAACCCGATCTTTTCTTATTGTTTAAATCTATTTTTTTTACGAAACCTCTCCTGTTTAAAACAAATGAAAAATTAAAATCGTTTTGTAAAAGAAAGTTCAGGCTTCTGCTTTTTAATTTTTTGTAAGGGAGTGGAGATCTTCCAATACCTTCCCCCACTTTCAGAGCTGGAGTGTTTTCATCCATACGCACGACATGACCTAGCCGCGTAGCCGCTGTCTTTTAATTCGTTGACCTATGTCAATGTCGTCGTATATCTCGTACAGCTCATCGTTCCATCGAATGCGATGCCAATGCGCAGGGAACAATAAAACTTCCGCACAACCTTTCTCTCGAAAACTCGTAACGTCGACTCATCAGATGTTCTCTTTTTATTCGTCGAGAGAGGACTTTGCTTCTCAATTGCCTACTCAGTCCGAAGTAGCACCTGTTGACAAGATTTATTCTGCGTTGGATTTCGATGCTGACATTTTTGTCGCTGTTAATACTGGTCCCAAGACAGACGATCCTTGCCGATCCTGACAGAGCTTTTGGTGTTGCTCAACGTCAGTTTACACAGTCGTTTTAGTTTTGTGGGGATACCAAATTCAGACATCGCGGCGTAAAGGCAGCTCCTTTCCGTTGTGGCAAAATCAGCTTTGAAATCAACGAAGCGGTGGTGTGTGTCGATCCTCTTTTCACGATTCTTTTCTAAGATTTGGCGCATGGTGAATATCTGGTCAGTTGTTGATTTTCCAGGCCTAAATCCACACTGAGGTTCACGGCCCAATCAGTTTGTAGACGGTGGACTTTAATCGTTCACTTGCGATGTTGAGGAGAATTATCCCACGGTAGTTGGCGCAGATTATGGGATCCCCTGTACTGTGCTCGTTGCTGTGAAAAATAACCCAGTTATATTTTAAGATAGCATGAAAAGAACACTCGATAAATATCAAGTTCATATTAACCAACCAAATGCATTTTTTTCTTTGTCGAGTGTTATTTTGACGCACTCTTAGGAGATAATGGTTCTGTTGTTATTATAACCAATCTAAGCCCTTAATTGGCTATTTAATGAAAGAAGTTGAGAATTTGCCACAAAAATGCAGACAATTGGAGAAAATAATTACAGCAATAAAAGAATGTCTTCTTCAGCTCACCATCACTTACAGTAATACAAATACAAATACAAATATGTGTAGGAAATGCTGGTGCTCTTGTGCAATGTCCACTTAAAATGCGCAAACAATTTTCGCCACTAAATTGACCAAAGTGAAGCGACAACTTGTTTACCACAATGGCCATTTATTTGAGTATTTACTACAAGTAAATACCATTTAGCAGTTAACGCATGTTGAATTTAAATATTTAGATTTACTAAATAACCACAACTCAAGCCAATCAACCAGCCAAACGGCCAGCTTGGAAGCCCAAAGCACATGAACACACACACGCAGACAAAGTGAGTCCAAAAGACAGTGGTGCAGCAACAACTTGCCACATGCTGCATGTTGCATATGCGAATGCATAAGTGAGTGTGTGTGTGTATAAGCCATTTGTGGCGCAGCTGCCAAACGGAGCACCACTTACTTACCGCCGCAAATGCTGACTTTCTTCTTGCTCAGCGCTCAGAACACTCGCAGCTCCTTGCGCCTGCGCTTTATTGCACTTTACTGTTTGATCTGCCGTCGTCGTCGGCGATCATCAGCCAAAACAACAAGCAAAAAAATAATAAACTCAAATATAAATATAAAAAAATATAAACACCGCAATAAAAACGATGAAAAAGAAGAAGTGGAAGAAGAAGAAGAAAAAGGCCCACCGCAAATCGCGGGCCAGGAAAAAATGCGCAAGCGAAGAGTGGGAGAAAAAAGTGAGAGAATTGACTGGCGGCGGTGGCGACAACGTGTCGGTGCTGTCCAAAGCGCATTGCAGCAAATAAAAATTCTTGACTTCTTCCAACGCGCTGTGCATTTTGCTTGGCCTCAGCTGTGTGCATATCCGCTCGTTTGTCCGTCCATTCGTCCGTCGTCTGGGCGGCTTCATTGGCCACATTGGCCATGCATTCGTTTATCCGCGCATGCGCAACAGTTGAATGCGCCCGCGTTGAAAACGATGCCCTGTAATAACTCATCGTCCGCGCTCATTTGTGCGATCGTACGGTCAAGACGCTGTCGTGGCGGCGTCAATTGCCGGGCGCTTTCAGTTCGATGCGTTCTACCTGTCGGCCATTCGGAGTGACTGACTGCATGTCTGTTGCAGGGTTGCCGTTTCTTTGCTGCGGTATGATTTGATTGCTGCCATGCTAGCGGTTGTTGCAGTTATTGTTGTTGTTATTGTTATTGCTGGTGGTGCTGTGACGCAGCTACAGAAACAAACAAGCGGAAAGTTAAGCGCAAATAATGCTGACAAAATACACGACACCTGAGGCCAGCGTTGTCTTACAATTGGCACAGCAGAGTCGGTGTATAATTGCGGCTGTTGTTGTTTTTGTTTTTGTTGTTGCTTTTCTTTTTCTCGCACTATGCAGCTCATTATTGTAGTGGTCGCTCTGGTGGAGTTGATGAGTGAGTGCTTATGTGGCAACGCGGCAGTGTTTCGGTTGAGAAACTAGGGTCTGACGGAAAAATGAATTTCTATTTTCACTTTAACAAACGAATACAAGTGCTTTTGATCTCATTATTGGTGTTCAAGATAATTGTTGCTTTGTGTATAATCATGTATATTTATATTTACATATACATATGTATGTATGAGTGTATGTCTACTTATACTTATACTTATACTTATACTTATACTTATACTTATACTTATACTTATACTTATACTTATACTTATACTTATACTTATACTTATACTTATACTTATACTTATACTTATACTTATACTTATACTTATACTTATACTTATACTTATACTTATACTTATACTTATACTTATACTTATACTTATACTTATACTTATACTTATACTTATACTTATACTTATACTTATACTTATACTTATACTTATAATTATACTTATACTTATATACTTATACTTATACTTATACTTATTTACTATACTTCATACATACATTTTTAGACTACTTATAATATAACTTATAATATTATAATTTTATTATAATAAATGGTTTTGAGATGAAATTAAAACTGGATTAAATTTGAGCCTGAAAGTCTCACTTATACTTATATACTTATACTTATACTTATACTTATACTTATACTTATACTTATACTTATACTTATACTTATACTTATACTTATACTTATACTTATACTTATACTCTCGTTTATTCTCCTCAAAAAAAGCAAAACTTCATTAATCTGTTAATATATAATCAATATATTTAAATAAATGCCAATCTAAGAAAAAAAACGGCACCAATAACGCTGCGCAAGCGCGAATAAATTTACCTTTTTTCCTAACGTTTCAAAAAACCTTTGCTTCTTACTTTAGTTGTTTCCTTATTGACAGTTGTTGTTGCATATGGTACACTACATCAATTTGAAAACATATGCACATACTGGCACACATACCTACAAACGAAGATGTTGTTGCTGTTGCGCCTGCAGCAAGCGTCATTGTTGAACGTGCCACACCATGGCATCGCACAACACGGCACAACGGCTCATCAGCAGCAGTGGCAAGAGCGAAACTAAGCGATCGTTAACGTATCTGCCACAGTCGACAAATGTTTGACCAGCGGCAACATTGGTTGGCAAGCAACAACAAAGCGACCGTGCAACATGCACACTGCCACCAATGTGCGCATATACGATGTGTTATATACAAACATACTTTTCTGGGCATGCGTCCAATGCTTTTGTTGCAATTGCTGCTGTTGCTGTAGTTGTTGTTGTTGCTGTTGAGCTAATGATGTACAAAAGCAGGCAGTGTCTTATTTCACAGAGTTGCACTGTTGCAGCGTGTTGTCTTCCCTCCCCCAGCTCTGTTGTTGGCCACTAATACACACATGCCTGCATGGTACATTGTTGTTGCTTTCGCAAAATATTTGCATCGTTAAACCATCGTTTTTGGCCAACTTTGCTCACTCGCGGGAAAATAGTTTTGCGTTGCATTTCCTTCTTTCGCTTTGCTTTCATTGGAAAAGTGCTGCTGTTGCTGTTCGCTGTTGTTATTGCTGTTTTGACTTCGGCAACAAGAAAAGCCATCACCAGCGGGGAGAGCACACAAGCGTGCTTAGCTGTGTTTATGGTTGGGTATAGAATATTAATATGCGTATTAAAGTGAACTTTGTGCTGTGGGAAAGCAGAAATTATGTGTCTTCATATGCTACAGTTAATTCCATCTTTATATGTCTGTGTGAGTATGTGTGTGTTTCGACAAAAGTGATTAAGAAGTTTATCTTTGCATTTATCTGATCAAATTTAATCTGGTCCAACAATATTAATTCAAATATTTAATATTACCTTCAATGTAGGGTCTTGAGCCTATGCAAACATGTCAATGCTTATTCCTATTGTCCATATAGTTGTGAAAAACCTCGGTTGGGATGGCCCATAGTACCTTAAGAGAATTGTGGTGTGAGCCATTTGCCAGGCTGTTGAACAGTTTCGACATGACATTCATAAACCCACGTCAAACTCAAGTTTAATAAGCGTAGGGTCTTCGGCTACTTTGCCAAGTATCTCTTTTGCGACCTCTACTTCGACGTCGTTTTGATCTTAATGTTTCGATCTTAATGTTATGTACAGAGATTTATGGACGACTCGCATGAGGTAAGTTTTCGATGACTTCACCGAATACTTTGTCCTACACAAATACTTGTATTCGTACCTAAAGAAGACTTCCTATAGCATTCTGCAGCGTTTTCAAGGTTTCCAAAGCGGTAATTCCCTTGTAAACACAAAATATCAAACAAACACCTGCCCAACACGCACTTATTGACATAGTCGAGTTTACAACAGCGCGCAAGTCGTTCTTCCTTTTCGCTGCTTGATCCCAAACTAGGTCCTTCTGCACCTGGTCTTTCCAACGAAGTGAAGGGTTTCCTCTTCCTCTAAGGTTGTATAATCAAATAAGAGCTCGCTTAATATTATTCCCAAATCGTTTATAATATAACTATATATTTAAATTATACACAAACTCTACCGAAGGTAGTTCTTAGAAATTTATTCAGATAGTTTTCAAGTTATAAAATGAATTATCAAGCCTATTCATCCGATGTTCAATATCTCCAATCGATTTCTAGTCACACCATATTTTTTTACCTATAGTTTGTGTTATTTGGCATCCAAATATTGCGGCACATGTTAACCTTCAAAACTAAAAATAAGCTCATGACTGCACTATTTGATCCCGTAGTTAGATTATTTTAACGGGGTTAGATCTTCGAAATAACAGCCCTTGGCCAGATAAAATCCGGGTCAATTCGGCTGTTGTGGGAATTGTCCGTAGTTAGATCACAATACGTGCTGTCATTCAATCTTTGTTGCAATTTATACGACAGTCCTAGCCCCTGTCGGCTCTACATGCTCCATAAAAACAGTAGATTTATAATCCAACGAGAATTGACTTTACTGTCACATTCCTCGCAGCTATTTCGGAAATCGGAAAATTCATGGACAATAATAACATCAAGATTGCAGCCATTTATTTTGAAATTGTGACCCCAATAGAGATATCTATTTACCAGACAATACCATATGAAATCATATTAAGTTCTGACATCTTTATTGGTCTTTAAAATACTTTTTCTGGTCTGAAAGTGTATATTTAAAAGTTCTTAATACTCGGAGGAATTTTGCTGAGTTGAATCCTTGGTCGGATAAGAATCCGGGTCCGTTCCCGACTGTCGTGGGAACGGATATCAATGCAATTACACGAGCAAGGTGCTAGTTGAATCCTGCCTCTTGAAGAAGAAATTCTGAACATTGTTATTGACACTCTAAAAGCAATTAAAATTCTTTTGTGAATACCGTGATCCCCATTAGGAGGTTATGTAATTCAAATTGGACGTTGTATAGACGTAAGGGTTAAGCAAAAAGTTCACGAAGTACTCTTCTTTTTTATATCAACTCACCCTATACTGTTCTGTCAAGCGATGGACTAATTAATACGCTTTTAATTACACGAATGCTCTTCCAACTGGGGCTAATGATTTGAATAATATCGCTCATTACATCGCTAATAAATCGTGTTTGCTCGCTTACACCATTCCACCATACGCCGCTGTCATGCTGCCATACGTACAGAAAATCATAATTTATCACCGCCATCGTGCGTGGTGGGCGTGTCAGTTGGGCTGTCAGTCAAAGCATTCACACGCGTTACGTAGCACACCTTATCATTGTCACCTCTGCAAACTTTTCAACCGCAGAAAATTACTAGTTCTGCAACAAAGTGACTGGTGAGCCAAAACAGAACAACAGGGCAGGGAATGAAGGAACGACACTGCTTGCAGGGCTGCCTAATCGGAAAGCGCTTGTAGAGAGTGAGCAACAGTTGCAGCGAGCAAATAGTAAATTGCAAGAGAAAAAGCAACCACAGCATATACTTTAATGCGCAAACTGAATATTTGTTGTTATAATTTTTAATTTTTACTCGCGGTGTTGAGACGTTGGCTAGCGTCTATTCTACCAGTTCAGATTATTGGAATGGCACTGCTTGTGGGGGGACGTAGATGTGTAGAGATTGAAAATAAATGACAGGCCACGTGAGCTAAGCTCAGCTAAGATTGTACCCCCATTTCTTCCATCAACGCTTCTAAGACTAATGTCTGTTTATGTGCAGCGATGTTTACAGTGGACCTTAGGGCCTTGCTGCAGACACTACTTTACATTATGAGTTCAGTTTTGTCCAAGGTAACCAGTTGAAACAATAACCGGTAGATCCGAGACAAATTCCTGTTTCGAAGATTGACTGGAATGGACACTTGACTGAGAATCAATAATAATAATTTTTTTTAAGTTTCGGTTTCTAAATTATTTAATATTAAGTTTTCAAGTTGTAGCTAATGGCTTAATCAGTGAGTAAAGGTTTCTCGGGAAAGGTCTTTAGACACAGATCTCAGAGGCTACCTTGGTAAGATCCTTGCCATCTTCATATCTTTCTGCGCAGGTTAAAAAACTACTTCCCATCTCCGAAAACTCTAAATTTGAACCGAGGTTTTGTGATATTATGGGCAGAAGGTGAAGGTATGAAGATGGGTTTATAACAGAAAGTAGCTACACCGAAGTTCACGGAGTTCAGATTCAACATGCGGGGAAGCTACGTAACCAAATCTTGTCCTCCAAATGGTTTGATCTGCACGATCTTATGAATTGTGACTGCAAATAATATATTTCTTTGTGGCGGCTGAAAAAAAGAGCTCGAGGTTTTCCTTTTTTCGGGTTGAATTTATCAGTCGGATCAGGCCAAAACCGTGAGGACCCTCTTTTGCTGGTCGTCTTCATTAAACTCTCGAATAAAAATTGTAATACGTGAGCGCTTCCCAACACTGCCTCACAGTGTGTCCAATGCATGATATTGCATGCGCTTGTGGAATTTCCGCAAATGTTGCAGCAACATTGCGGCCATCATAGTGCCAATTCGCTGCATATTGACCGTCATGTGGTGGCAATAAAAGTTTCAGCACTCAAAGCAGCAGCGCAGCGGCTTTGTCATGGGAAGCTGGCAGCGAATTAAAATAAAAATTGCAAAACGAAAAAGTAATAAAACCACACAAATATAATTCTTATGGCAAGAGAAGAAATTTCACGTCGCCACAGAGCGGTTTAATGGTGCGGTGCTGCAGCAAAGTCGTCTATTTCTGCGCGTTTTGGCCGCCATGGCATTGGACGTTGAGCGCTAAGCTTTGGTGCTGACTTGATTCCGGTTGGATTTATGTGAATTTGCCTAGTTGTTGCTGTTGTTGGCGCCAAAAATGCAACCACCACAGCAGCGGCCGTGTTAGGTGCATCATCTAGCCAGCCACGGTTGGAGCTTGCAACGAATGTGTTCTGCGTCTCTCGCGCCAATCGGTGGCAAACAGTTGATCTGAAGATTAAGTGTTGCATGCAACTCTGGTTCATTGTTTTTTTTCCTGTTTTTGTACTTTGCCGGCACATATGCAAAGCTTTTACTTTGTTATTCTTGCTGTTGTTTCTCTCCACCAGTTTGCTTTATTGCCGATTTGTTATTGCTTTATTTTATTTATATTCATATTGTTGTTTTTGTTGCATTGGTCTGCCGCATTTTTCGCTGTTTGCCACTTTTGAAGGCCAACGGCTATCGTTGTGGGTTGCATCGCTTCCAGTTTTTGTTGTAGTGTATGCGCGTGGTTTTTGTGTTTTGGCTGGAACGCCTTGAAAGTGTGCCTTCATGAAAATAGAGTAAAGCAAATCAATTCAAAAGGAAATAGCGATAATCATAATTCCTGATTATTGAAATGTTGTCGAAAGAAATGATTGGAAAATTAGGTAAATTGGCCACATTCACAGCTCGTAAAATGGAAAATTGGTTTAATGGAATGTTGAGTGTGATTATACCTATGATTGTGGGTATATGACTCGAGAGGGGGAATGTTGTGTAGTTAGATAAATCTGCGGTTGCTTAAATTGTTCTCATTTGACAGCTAAGTCGTGGGTTCTAAATTGTATTCTATGATCATGAAACACCTCTCCCAAAGAGATCTTTATATTAGGCTAATCTTTAACTTCAAGTTTAATTTATTTTCACTGATTATGCAAGTTTTTATTGAAGATCGATATGATCCCAATGTTAAATATATGTTTTTAAAATTTTTATTGTTCGTGTAAACATGGAAATTTTACACTCTACATGAATTCGACCCTTGCTTTTTTTGTTTTAAGTAGATAATTGTAGTTTTATGCCATTTTTGCTTTCGAGCTTCTTGATCTTTGATGGTTTTGGCGTAAACCTTTGATTTACCATACATAAAATAATCTAGAGGCGTTAAATCGCCTGATCTTGGCGGCCATTTGACTGCGCCATTTCTCGAAAATAACGAGTCGCCAAACTTTGCGCGCAATGTGTCCAATTTTTGATGTGAAACATGAGGAAATATAGATCATCCGCGTTGATTTCATCAGATTTGGGAAAAAAGTCGGCCATCATTTTACCAAAACTCTCGCTATTGATTATTGAGGAGACTGCTTTTGAAAGAAACCACAATCCGCACCCAATGGTAAATTGTTGGGAATGTTATTGCGTTTCCTGGACCACATGAGGATTTAATTCATACCAAAAAATTACGATTTTGTTTATTGACAAAGCCATTAAGCCAGAAATATAGTAGCCAACGGAGAACGTCAATTTCGTTATAATCTTGGACAATTCCCAAGCGTTGCACCAAAGTGAAACGTGACATGATAAATGACAAACTTTACTGAACACGCTAACAAAATTTGACACCAATCCAAAAAACATGACCGCCACGAGCTGTTAAAATCATGTTATCCCTATTGGTATACATATATATATATATACAAACGATCAGCGTGACGAGCAGAGTTTTGCCTTGGAACCGTCGATGTCAGTCAACTATAGCATATAGCTGACAGTTAAAGATCTTTTTAGAGGTTTTTATGCTATGAAAAATGTATTTGCGAAAGATATTATTGTTCTGATGCAGCCGGAGCTAACGTTTTTTCTCATTGGTTGTTTTTCAGTTTAACATAGATCTCTATTCAAAAATAGTTGACAACCTTGCTTCTCTCCTAATCTAAGTTCTGTGGCTACCTTCTACCTTCTATCAACTGATATACTTATATATGGTATTTTTTAAACCTGGCGGCTTCTTAAATACAATTAAATATTACAATTCTTAAAATTTTCTTGAAGCTAAGTGGCTACTCTGAGTCTCTCTCTTTCCTGCAAAAGCGCCTATTTAAATTCATCACTGCTACATTTTTATATTTTTAATTCAATAATAGTAAAAGTTGGCAGCGCTGTAATCAAAAACTCATACAATACCAAAATATATGGCAACTCTCTTATTCAAATATTTTTTCATTCGTGGTTTTGCTTCGCTATTCTTCGTTCTAAAATATCACTACGATAATTTACAAATTATTTTCGCGGTGCACAAAATGCTTAGTTTTGTTATACATGCGCATATGTATGAGTATATGTGTCAGTATGTTTGTATGTATGTATATAGCGATGAATTCAATACGAGCGATGCGTTTTGCTTTCACGCTTCGTTTCTACTCCGGTTGAGTTGCTTAGAGTCGTTTTTAATAATTCTGCGGATTATTGTTGTTGTTGTTTGCACTTATGTACGGCGTCGCGCACGCTAGCATATCTAAATGGTCGACTGTCATTGACTTTGGTGGCTATTTGTTTGCGAATCTCACCGCATTTCGTTAGCACTACGCCTACTGGCCTGTTGTTGTTGTTGCAATGGCAGCAAAGCAACTTACCCAGAGGACAAATCGCTTATTATAAACACAAATGCACAGAAACACGCACACCAACACACACACCAGCGAAACAAAATTAAAAAGCATTCAGCGAACCTTCGGAGCTTGCCACCAAATCCAACTAAACCCAGCCACTCAGCGTCTATAAGTGGCTAAGCTATTGGTAACGTTATGCGGCACAGAATCTGTGTGTGTGTGTGTGCGTATGTTGTGCTAATCGCGGAGTGAGGAGCGTGCGTTGGCCTTACACCTTGCCGCTGCTTGTCACCTTCGTGTTGCACGTTTGTTTGGCATGTGCATCGAGCTTCCTTGTCGCAATGGCGGCAAACCAACAAAATACTCCACTGCCTGCCACACAGCCTGCCACAATCGTCGCTCGCTTGTTGTGCGCCTCTTGTGCCCGTTGGACTTGTGTGTGCCGCATTGTGTCATGCTGCCAACTCGCTTCCTCTATGCCACCGTCGCTGTCCACCTCCACCTCCATCTCTTCGCCCCCTCGCTACACTTTGCCTGCGCCGTGTTGTGGAGTTTGTGTGCTTTTGTGGCTATTTAACTGCAATCTCATATTTAAGCTGTGCAAATACTTGCCATTTGCCACATGCAACAGCGAGACGAGGCAGTCAGCAGTGCCGGCAGCAGCATATTGCAGCAACTAATGCAACTATGCAACCGTGTGTAGCAACAACAACACGGCATACGAGTCGTATATTTCTAAATATGTTTGTTGTAATGTGTGTGTGTGTGTGTGTGTTGTTGTTGTTGTTGTGATGTGATTTGGACTTCAGTGGCCGTTCTAAGTTGAGATGCAAAAGTATCGAATTCCACGCGTAGTATTGACCTCGGCCATGCCTGTTGAAAGCAGTAGTGCAAAAGAAACAACAACAACAGCAACAGCAGCAGCAACAAATAACAACGACAGCGCAGTGCACACAACAGCATAAATAAGGCCCAGCAACCGTGTATGAGTGGCATAATAGTTTAGTGATTTTGGTTGTTGTTGTTGTGGTTGTTGCTATCGATGTTGCACATAGTGTAATGACTATGAGCGAAATTCTAATGATGCTGCTGCCGCTGGAGAACACTTTGTGCGCTGCCACAGCGTTAGTCAGAACGAAAAATAGCAACAACAACAACAACAGCAACAAAATGAAATACAAAAGCAAGGCAATAAAAGAGTTCCACCACAGGCTCGCCGACTTGCCCATCGGTTGACTATTTGCGCATTCTGCACTTGCTGTTGTTGCAGTGTTCGTGTGTACCGTTAAATGTGTTGTTTCCTGCACGTGCAACTGTGGGCACTCTTATGGGCGTGTTTGCAGCAGGCGGGTGTCTCAAGCTCCTCTAATGAAACTCATATTTGTTGCAAATTTAATTTGGTTCAATTTATACTGATATCTAAAATGCTGCGATATTTGGCTTTAATTTTAATTTTTATATAATAACTGTATTTTGACAAGATTGTTAACAATTGTTTCCTTCCTCTCTCCTTAGTTTTTGAGTTATGAATCTTTTAGAGGTTGAAGTTTTCTTGCATCGGTGCTCTTTATGGATATTCCGAAATCCTACAGAGTTCAAAATTATATAACGTCGAGGTATTCTTAAGCTCTCAAGTGAGTTTGGAACCAAGTTGGACATGTAAACTTAGTTACCGACTTTTTTGCTCAGACTCTCTCACTCATTTATTCGAACTATCACTTCTACCTTAATTTCCTTTACCGATAAAAATAAATCTAAGATAAACTTTATAATCCTGGGCCACATCCAATCTTGGCTTATATAGGCCCAACTCTAATTGGATGGAAAACCTAAATGTTGCTTATAAAATTCTTTGTATTAGTTTCTTCAATCTAACCTCGTCTGGACTCAAGTGCTCAAATGAACCGATTTCAAATTTGCCATGCTACATACGGAGTATATAGTCTTAAAAATAATTCGAAAGAAGAACTATGATAAAAGTGAGGCCTTCAACATATGGTTCATGAAAATATCCAAAAACAGGCCTGGTATTTTTTGGAAAGAAATTGTGTTTTCCTTTTGGATATTAGTACCAATATCTTCACTACCATTGTAATGTAGGAGGTATAGTGGCCGCCTGACGGCGAATCTTGGCCTTTAGGAGGCCAATCGTGACACCAGCAGGACTTATACTCCCTCACAATATCTCCCTGAACAACTCCGTGCTTCTGATAAAGTTCATCAGTACAAAATATTTTTTCTGCAATCTTTGCAACGCCGCCAAGAAACCCTCGACCGATAGTTGCCTTCCTGACAGTTTTTGCCCATATTCCAGTTACTCCACGTTTGCCGGCTTGTAGAGCATGACAGTATAACTATTGATATACCTGTACTTAACAAAGTTATTAACATAATTCAGTGCGTCATCATTTCCGCCGAAGAAACTCTTAATTTTCGTTTTCCAACTTCTCGTTTGAATTTAATGAATTGAATTTAATGAAGAATCGAAAGAAAGCTGAGTTTTTTAAATAAAACTGTCGATTACTATCATTTGTTGACTTTATGACCCCTCTTGGTAATAAGTTTTCAATCTGCGCATTTGCATGTGGCTCAGCTTCCTTAATCAGTTCCAAAGTCGCGCCCTTTTAGTCGTATTTCTTTTTGCGGCCTTGTTTTCGGTACTTTATTTACAATACAATACCGTTATCGAGCTGTTGATTGCTTCTGTTGTTGTGCCTACATTGTCTTACACACTTTAACTGTAAATTTGTTCATAATTCTCATATGATAAATAAAGAAGCGGCTTAAAGTAAGCGACGTATGCGCTGAGTAGTGATGGCCGATATCCATCGATATATGTACATATGTACAAATCATCGATTTTCTGTGATACATCGCTTAATTTCGATGCAAATGGGGCTTGATATTTCCGATACATCGATGTTTTTGTTCAAAATAGCAGATTTTATACCTTTTCCCCTCTGCTCATAAAATATTGTCATTCTCATCAGGTTTCTAAACGGTGCAAGAGCTCAAACATGTGCTTCTATAATTCAAACCTGCCTGGTCGACACCATTTTCAAATGATAACAAATCCTCATACAAAAATAGTTAGCAATAGCTATCAGAAAAACCATGGGGTTAGTGCTATTGCAAAAGCCGGGGGATGAACATGGATAGATAGTTCTGACAAAACTCAAAACTACTCTTGTATTTGGACTGATCATAATGAGGTAGTCAACCAAATTGAAAAATAAACAGAAATAATTTGTTGCATATGTCAGTTGAGCTATCCACACTACAGTTTGGAAGGTTGGCAATAAATTCGCTGGAAATATGGAACGATTTATTCAATTTCCTAAATTATACTACTTTGGGCAAAAAATAGTAAGACTTTTCCTTTTGCCAATTTAATTTGTATACCCTAAACAGTGGTGTCTTATAAATAAAAAAAATGATATATTATATATATAGTATATGATGTGATATGTATAGCTTAATCGAAAAATATGCAAACCATTTTTGTAGAGCATTTAATTTCCTACAAAAACTGTGAGATATTTTTTTCAAGTAGTGGAAGCGTGATATGCATTTTTCCATCGGATATTAAGAAACGAATAGAAAACTGTAAAGCCAAGGTCCTTCCCGTTACAATTAAGAGCTCTCACTTTTAGAAATTTTCTTTTCTTTTTCTATAAGCCTATTTTGCAGAGTACCAGCGGACAAAAAAATTGTCGTTCGTTTAAGGGACTATGCCAGTGTAACCCATGAAAAATCAGGCGATTTTCGTGAATTTTTTTTTTCAGAAAGTGCTCGATCGAATGTTTGGAAGTTCTTTGGACATTATAAGGTATATTTTCAGCTATATTTTAAGATTTTTCTTACAAAAAGAATATGTGCTGTCTTCGAAGGTGCAAAAAAAAGTTCCCCAATTGCTGACATGATTCCGGCCGAATCAGTAAATAAAAAAATTCAAAAAGGTTATTAAAGTTGAAGGTACTTTCTATAAATTTCAAAAACTATCGAAATGGCGTAGTTTAGCAAAAAATTTCGTTTTCTTAGGACGCTTTTTTTAATGCTAAATTGAAAATTGCTATCCAATCAAAAAGATCGTAGTAGTATCGTCATTGTTTAGTAAATATATCCAAGAATACCCAATTTCAATTTGAAGTCGATCGGTCAATTTCTCGTTGAGTTATGATGTCAGCAACTTTAGAAAATGTCTTATGTTTGTACCTCCGAGCGGTCGCTCTTTAGGCCATCCAAAAATTCATTTCGATTTCACAGGATATTTTTAAAAACTATCGACAAAGCAAAAATCGACTTTTTGAAATTGTCGCACTGGTATAGCCTCTTAACCCTTCCTACTGAACAGGTTACATTAAGTTTACTACTAAGTTTGTAACATCAAAAATTAAAAATCGGACATTCGGTGCTGCCATGCTTTGTATTTCTTAAATAATTTTTCTTGGTTCATCTTAAAAAAAAAATTATGATTCATACACAATGGAGAATTTTGTTCATGTGTTATTACATGTTTTTGCGATAAATGCACCACTGTGCCTTAAAACTTTTCGACGCTTGCTTTGTGCAACAATAACCGTTGAGTTACATTTATGTCAGCTCATTCATTTACGAAATGTATAGTTAAATAAACAAATGTGCATACATACAATCACACATATTCCACAAACAAATACATGTATGTGTGTGAGTAAAACCCGCACTCTTCTTGCAATTGCATGCGCCAGCAACCTAGAAAGGTCTGCACCATCACCGGACCAGCAGCAGTCGGTAAATTAAAACAACAAAGAAAAGCACCAACAAAAACGACAATAACAATATGGACACATTAAAGACAATTTCCAGGAATTATAACAGCTGCAACGCTACCAACCAGCCAGCCAGCTTTGCCACCGAGCTTGTGCATCGCAACGAAAGCTGATGTTGTTGTTGTTGCTGACGTTGTTTTTTGGTGGATGCGTTGTTGGTGTGACCTGTTTGCACGCATTTTCGACTGCTCTTAACACAAATTGAATTTTTATGATGAAAATTAACTGCGTAAAGTTTGGCTTAAGTGTAAAGTTAACGCATAAATAACAACAACAATGCCAAATACGAATAAACAGATTATGCAAGTCATAAATCCAAAGGAAAGAAATTACGAAATGAAGGATCGAAGGATCTTCAGTCAAAAGGAAAAAACCCTATTGATGATGATAAAACTATATTTTGGATAATTTCTGAGAACAAAATTTTATTGGAAAACATTTTCGGAAATAAAATGTATAATTTATAATTTTTGAGCTTCAAAGTACCTGATATCTTTGGAATTATTTTGGTTTATTTAATATGATTTCAATTTGTGGCCCCTGGTTATCAGGCAGTCCCCAGACAGTCGACTCGAGGTCATTTTTGCAAAAGATTCAAGTACTTTGGTATAAGTCTAACATTGGTAATTTTTTTCTTGGTAAAAATCGCTGACATATGAAGATCAAACTTCATACCAACTCAAAAAAAGGTTATTCCTAAGAAAAAATATTTATGGGTTTAGTCCGGGACAAATTTGATCAGGTGGTATTATTCGATTGTTTCCAGATCTCATATATTTCACTGAAGAGTGTTGGCTTTTGGGAAATTAAAAGGTGGTATATCTTCACAATACCTTTTGAAGAATGTAGTTAACTAACTGAAATCTAAGACTTCAAACCGCTAACCCCGAATTAACCTCTTTAGTTAAGGATTAAAAAAAAGGCAGATGAAATGTCTGAAATCAAAAATTCAAGAGTTGCGAAAGCCAACGTCGTTGCATCAAATTGAGTACAACAACAACAAACAATATTAAAATTCTACCAGAGACACTCTTCAACGGCAACAAGAGTTGACAGTCATCCGCCATCGATATTTGCACGAAACTCACAGTTTTGCTTAAACTTCAATTTAAATTCGTTTCAATTAAAATTCCTCAGCAAAAATAAGAGAAAGAATAATGAGAATTATAAAAGACAACAATATGAAGAAATAAAATAAAAGGACCGAAGAAATGCAAAAATGCGACAAATTTAATTTATATAAAGGGCAAGTCAAGAAATATCCATAGCGACATATACATATACATATCTGCATGTGTGTGTGTATGTAAATGCGCTGGCAACTGTGTTAAGCGCGCAGAGCGCAAAACTGTAAAAGAGTAATAAATTTTAGATCATCAAAAATTAAAGAAAATAAAAGAAAGGTAATAAGTAAGAACAAAAGCAACGATGAATGGTCAGCAGAAAACCTCATTTTTTGGTCAAGGCAGCAAAATGTGCGGCACAAAAGCGCAGCCGAACACTTTGCAACAACAAAACAAGCAGTAGTGCATACCGCCGCATCGCAGGCAGTGACTTATGAACCAAATTGGGTAAACAAAAATAAAGACCCGCAGCGAGCGACGGTCAATGAAGCGAGCAAAAAATGTCAAAAAAGCGCGTTGATAAAAAGAGACGCGGCAGAATGAAGGGAAAAAATTCGGAAAGATAATTTAGCGATATTTTGTGCAGAAAAAATATCGAGCGAATTGTAGCAGCAAAAAATTAGGCCCAAGGCATGGCGATACACACGGGAAAAGACTCCCTGTAGGAAAAATATGTGACAGATGACGGTCGGAGTTAATTGCTTATTATTATGCGTTTAAAGAGGAAACATTTATTTGGAAGTAGTATTGAAAGAGTATAACTTTATTTTTATTTTGATTTTAACAACTCGGTTTGAGAGTAGTAGGATTCGTATAATATTTTCGGAGATTGTAGCATTGCCTGGGACAATAATCTATGTTGTATAATCGGTAATATCGTTAATGTATCTGATCAAATAAAAAAGTTTCCCATACCAGTACTTGATTTTGATCGATAAGTTTGTATGAGAGCTAGTTATATGCTACAGTGGTCCGATATCGACAGTTCCAGCAAATCAGCTTCTTGGGTAGAAGAGGACGTGTACAAAATTTCAGACCTATATACTTGTATATCTCAACAATTTAGGATCTAGTTCGGGTATATACAGAGAGACAGGCGGGCATGGGTACAACAACTCAGCACGTAATGCTCATCAACTATCTGTAAATGTAGATACCAGGTTGTTCAATATCTTTTTATCAAACGACACTTTATGATTCAATATACACTTTATTATTCAGTATAATCTCCCTGAACATTAATACACTTGCTCCACCGATCCTCCAATCTGTGGTTCCTATCCTTGAGGTGAGAATCCGGAAGGTCTGCAAAATGTGCTTCAACAGCCGTTATGATGCTCTTGTAACACGGTGCATTGTCTTGATAAAAATAATAATTTTTTTCTTCTGCAAACCGGGTCTTTTTTCACGAATTTTTTTCTTCAATTGGTCCAAAAGGTTGCAATAATACTCAGAATTAATTGTTTTACAAGTTTGCAAGTAATCCACAAATTCCACGGATGCCATAACCTTCTTGGTTCGAATCACGAACTCATTTCGAAGCCAAACAACTAGGTTCACACCACTCTTTAGCCTCTTGTTTTGATTCAGGATGATGGTGATAGACCCAAGTCTCATCCATAGTGATAAATCGAGGCCAAAAATCCACTTTATCCTTTTTGAAACGCTCCAAATGTTGCTGAGAAAGTCGCATTCGAATGTGTTTTTGTTCCATTGTTTGCGAATGCGGCACCCATTGGCACATAGCTTTCTAAAGCTTAAATTTCACTTAAAATATGGCTCACACTGCCTAATGAGATGTGTGAGTCTCTACTAAATCTCTCTCAGTCAATCGACGATCTTCCAAAACCATATCCTGTATTGTAGCTATAATTTCTGGTGTTGATACGCTTTTTGGACGTCCTTCACGTGGATCGTCTTCAAGGCTTGAACGACCACGTTCAAATTCAGCGACACACCTTTCTACTGTTCTAATTGTAGGTAAACAATCATTATAAACTTCTAACATTCGTTCGTGAATTTCTTTGGGTGTTAGACCTTCCAAAAATAACTGCGACACGGTGACACAAATAATGAATTGACAGATTGAAATGAAACTTCACATACATACGTTCACATGAAGAGTGTACGAACAAAACAAACCAAAAATTGGGCTAGTAGCAACGCCCTCTCTTATCCTCATATCCTCCACAACTTTATTTTTTTTTTTATTTTAACATCACAAATTGAACATTAAATTAAAAAGTATATAGGTCTCAAGATTTTTTATTTGTTTCCAGTGTTCAATTTCCTGCGGGGTGTTCGCTGCCATTTTCGCATAAAATCACATTTACATACACAGTGCCATCTAGACGGCGGCGAGTGCGCGCAAATAAAGCACAAAAAGAGGACGCACAAATAAGTGAGACACAAAAAAAACAAAATAAGTAAGTGCACCAAAAAAATAATAAAAACGCAAAAAATTAAGGCATAAAGTGAAAAACTCAAAACAGCCAAGTAGAATAATAAAAAAATTGAAGGCTCAAAATAATAATGAAGGCAAAACGGCGAGTCGCCAGACAGCGGACATCAAAGAGTGCGTTTTTGTCGCATTTTTTCTGGCTGCACTGGGCCTACTGCCGTCGCTGTTGTCGTTGCTCTTGTTGCTATTGCCGCTTGCGGTTGCAGAAAGACGTGCAACACATACATCATACACACCAAGCAGCCAGCAAGCGAACGCATCTTCGCTCGGCCGCCATTAAAATGAAATTAAATACAAAATGCAAAACATTCCCTAAAAATAAACAAAAAAAATAGTAAAACAAAAATAAAAAGAAAAAATGGAGACGAAAATTCCACGACACCAGCGGCCGGTGTGGCAGACAGGCCAGCAGGTAAGCCCTGGCGATTATCTGCTGCAACTGTTGACTGCCGTCGTGAACTCGGTTGGCTTTGTGTCGCGCACCCGTTGATACATGTCGTATCGGCGTATCTGGGCGCATATTTCGCTCATATTTAAAACAAAGTCAAGACGATAATAATATGAAGCGCACTCTGTTGTTGTCGTTGTTGCTGTTGTGGTTGCAGCAAAACGCTTACAGGTGCGGACGGACGAAGGTGTGCATACATGTGCGTGTGTTGTTGCAAGTGTTTTGGCGAAGTGAGTTGCACATGCCGTTCTTTGCGGTCATTACGACCAACACATGCGCGCGTGTGCCAGTGTGTGTGTATGCATTGCGTTGCACGGCTCAAGGACTCGGGCTACGGTTCAGCGCTGTTGCACCGTGTTGCGTTGGAAGGACAAGTTGCTGTCTGTCGCCTGTTGAGCTTACATATGTTTGTCGTTCGGTTATAGATTGTGGGGCAACAGTAAGTTGCCTCTTGGCTCACACAATTGTTGTTGCACAAATTGCAATAGAAATGCAGAAATGCATAGTTGGCTAGCTTGTTCGTCACAGTTTGTCAAATCTGATAATAATTCTTTGAAGAAATAGAAAGTAGGTCTAAAGTACATATATTGTATGAAATCTTCTGTAGACAAAATATTGTTAGGGTTGCCAAGATATTTGTTATTATATATATTTTTTATATTTATTTTATATATATAGCGAAATCTGGTCACTTTAAAAACCTCATGAACTCTCTCTTTCGTGGTCTTTAGACAGATCTTTCTTCGAGCTTTCAAGATAACGCAGTGCCTCCTGAAACTGTGGTATAGTTCCAATCCCGTTGTATGAGGAGGGCATATGACATCTGACTTATATGACGAATGCTTTTATTAAAGCTGAGTAGTAGTAATCTGTACTGAGCTTAAAATAAAGATTTCCACATATGTACTATATATTTTGTGGGAAAAAACTTGTCATAAAATTTTAGTGAATAAGGTTCGTGACATAAGATTTTTCGAATCCTTTGGTTGGTAGGTGGAAGACGGAGGCACAGGAGCACTGAGGTCATCATCATTATGTGTTCCCAAGTGGTATACAATTAAGACGGATTTAGAAATCCAGTGGACTAGATAAAAAAAATCCTTGTTTCTCCCCCCAACAGCCCAATGTCCTTTAACTTTGAAATATTCGTAAACGTGGAAAATATCCCGTCTCAACCGGCTGAAAGCAGGACTTACGCAAAGATAATGTTCCATTTTACGAAGTTTCTGAAGGTGAGCTCTTGGATATAGGTGCCTTATGTTGACACCTACTACGTTACTAAGTTCCTTTTTGCTTAGAAGTAAAATATTTTTGGCCTGCCCACCATCAACACTACTCCAAAGTCCCTCTGTGGTATGTCCTGTATTGCTATTCTTCTATGACATGTGGAATTCCTGTAGAGTTCATTGAAAGAGCTAAATGTTCTAGGGCAGCTTTGGAGATTGTGCTGTCGGCTTATCCTAGAGTTGGTCAGCTTGGCAGCCTTTTCGTTTCCTTCTGCTCGTGGGTCACCAGATGGCTTTTACCAATTTTCCCACTGAGAGTACCAATTACTAGAAGAAAATAGCCATAAAAAACTTCTCTAAATATTAAGCAACGTGAGAACGTTTGAATGCTCCAAAGGACTTTCCCTCATCTTCTTTTAAGCCTCATTCTTGACTTGTATTCAACGATGATGTTTGTCCATGACGTTTGTAACACCCAAAATGACCAATATAGCATATAGCTGCAATATTAACTGAACGATCGGAATCAAGTGCTTGCATGGAAAACCCCTTCATTTGAAGTCAATAAATACGACACATATTATTATCGGGATAAGGCCTTGTACCATTTGATGCTATAAAAAATGCACATGTGAAGGGTATTATTAATATTTTTTCTTGTTTTCTTTCTTTTTCCTAAGAAAAAATATTTTCTAACTGCGGAGTAATTGACTTAAATGCACCAATCTGAATAGATTTGTACATTCACACTAACATATGTATTCATTAGTAAATGAAAGCCAGCGATTTCGTGCCACAAATGCAACGTAGGCTGTGATAAGTGCGGGCTTAATAATCTTCTTAATACCACCAATCTCCAAACAATTACTTATGCCGCTACACCCCCGCACACGCAACCCCGCTTCGGGACAGTCTGTCAAAGAATATTTGTTAATATTTCTGAAGAAAGCATTTTGACGGCGAAAAAGGCAAAATTCGCATTTTGTTTCGGTAAATTGGCGTAATTAATGAGTGAACAGAGGGCATTTCAGCGCCCAAACAAGCGGTTATGCCACCACTTATGCACGCATATAATATACATCTATATAGGCATGCATGTGTGTGTATGTTGGAGAGCATATCGATTTATGTATATTTGATTCCTGCAAAACGCATTTTTATTGTGCGGAAATTTACGACTGCCGCTGCTGTAGACAAGACGACAGATAACTACACGACTGTCAAGGCGTTTAAGCGCTGCAGGTCAGTCACCGGCCGGCCGCACGGATCAGACGACGGCGATGGGAATGTGCGAATGTGCAGCCGGCACAGACAGGCGCACATCCGCAATGCCGTAGTGAGCCCAGAGATGCCAGAGGTGCAGAAACGGTGGCACAGGCGCAGGCTGGGGCGAGGGATGGTCGAGTCGCTCGTTGACTGGCGCGCAGGGCGGCGGGTGTAGGAGGACAGATCAACAAGTGTACGATTGGGTATATCGTCATCGTCACACATTTGCGCCTGCAGATGCAATCACTGAATGGTGAATGTGAGGCGCGCAATGCCGCCAGATAAACTCACAGCATCGCCGGCAGGGATTCCAAGAAATTAAAAAGGCAAACCGACAAAACGACGAGACAACTCAAGACAAGACAGCAGGCCTATATGTACATACATACGCACTCAAATGTGATGCCGGTGTTACGGCGTGTGTATGTCTTGCATTGCGACAAAACGATCGTAAATAATTTTCATTTCGTTTAATTTTATTTTGATACGCAGTTTCACAGATCGACAGTGTGCTCAGTAAGCGCGCATTAATACCCTCACATATTCGTAGTAAGTGCTGGTGCGCATGCGTCTGCATTACCATCTTCGTTGCGCTGGCGTTTGATGTGCGGATCTCGCGCTCGCTTGACTGCTTGGCTGGCCGTCGATCGCATTGCTTGCCTTCGTAATCGAGGGTAGAGGCGACGACGTTTAAGCTAAAAATACGCGTTCTTATGTATCTACTAATGATATATTTCAAGTGTGCAGGCGGGTAACTCGCTGTGGCAGATGAAGAATGACGTCCATGGGTTTAAATGCATTCGCGGACACGTACATATATAAAACTGCTTAAAATATATAATTAAGGAGGAAGAACGAAGTTTAAGAGTTCTTTATAAAATTATGTAGGTATATATGTATGTAAATGCATAAATGTGCCGAAAGTTCTCTAATTTGCCCCAATCACGATTTTATTAATTTTATTTGTTTTATTAATGCGCGAGAAAGCATTTTCTCCCAATCTTTTTTTATGATTGAAGCGTTTCAATATTTTTGAAAAATATTGTACAGTTTTTCTCTTGACGAATTCTCACTTAAAAAGATAAATAAATTTGTAAAAGCTTAAAAGCAGTCTTATTCTTCATTTCTTGCCTTGGCTGGTTCGAATAAATTAAAGCCGAGAGGCCCAACTTTATATCACTTTTTGCAACTATAGAGGCCATATGTCAGCAATAACTTACCGAATGTTCTCTTCCAAGACGTCAATGAACTCGGGATTATCTGCGTAGACAAACAATTTCACATAATCCCACAAAGAATAGTCCAGCGATGCTAAACCGCACGATCTTGGAGGCCACCCCACAGGCCCACGACGTCAGATAATGCGCTAACTAAATGGTTTCTTAAATAAATTGGTTTATCCGATAGCGATATGGAGTAGCACCGTCTTGTTGGAGCCAAAGTCGCCCACATTAACATTCTTCAAATAAGGCAGGAAAAATTAATTAATGATGGGTCTATATCGTTCTCTATTTACCGTAACCTTATGGCCTGCTGCATTTTTGAAGAAATGTGGACCAATGATTTCCTCTGCCTATATGTAATGGCGCAAAAATGGCTTGTGGATTATCATCACTCCAAATGCGATAATTTTGTTTATTAACCCACCCATTCAACCAAAAGTAAGGCTTCTTCGCTGAACAAAATTTTTTTGTGAAAATCGGAATCGGTGGCCACCTCTTTTTGGGCTCATTCACAGAACGTGCGACGCGGTTGATGATTGTTCGACTTCAATTCTTGTACGAGTTGAATTTTTAAAGGACGCAAGCCGATATCACACCCCAAAATCTTCCATAAAGTGGATGGGCACAGCTTCAAGTGTGCTCTCAATGGCAGGTGGATTCATTCGGGTCTTCTTCGATAATCTGCTCCACAACAGCAATAGCGTCTTCGGTGTGTATTGTCCACTAGAATAAACGTGGTGCGAAACTGATCCATGGTTTCTCGAATTTGGTTGGAGGAAAGTGCCGTACACAAAAGCATATTAAATATGATTCCCCATTAAGTATCTGCTTCAGGTAACCTTACCTAACCTATTCTACAATTATAGCTTAATAACCAATTTCGGCTAACCTGTCTTACATCTGATCAAAATTTACCCGGACTGATAAAGAAAAGCTACTTTTTTACGTATTTTAATAAAAATATATTATAATTTATCACCTTCAAAATAGGTTCCTGGGCCAACACAAGCTTGCCCACGCTTTATCCAATTTTCCATACATTTTTGATAAGTCCCTTCTAAAATGGTCACCTTTATCTTCAGCGAATTTTGGTACACTTTTGGAGTGCCGTTCGCTGAATTGTTGTACAGTTTCAACGTCAAAATCGTAAGACCACGTCTCGTCATCATAATGAGTTCATGTCGAATCCTCAGCTACGTTGTCAAGTTTTTTGTATATGTCCCGCATTAATACGTTTGATGCATAAAAAATTAACCAAAATGAGTTGAGTTGATCCATAGGAGAGATAGAGATTCTCTGCTATATATGTATCTGATGCCAACACGATGATTTTCAAGCACTGTTTCTTCACCGAATGCTTCTTGCCACTCAAATACTTGTGCGTGAGATGAAGTAGACTCTCCAAAACACTTCTGCAACATTTTAATAGTAACCGTAATTTTATTGTAAGCAATAAACTTTAAGCAAACTCGTTGTTAAATTTTTTTGGGTGGTAAAAATCGTCGGAGAAATCTAGTACACTAATTGACATATGGAGACCAAACGTCACACGAACATAACAAAATTTAAATAGATCAGTCCGAGTCAAATTCGATCAGATGGTATATGCTCGGTATAGCCTGAACTTAGTCTGTAATTTGTCACTAAAAACATATTAAACTTTGAGTTAACAAGATCATCATATAGGTTAGTGTTCAAAATCTTAAAAAAAAACAACGATTACAATAAAACAATGAAAATGTGAGTCTAACCCCTCCTCCTCTAGGTAAATTCCCAAAGCTTCTAGGCACTTATTACCATACAACCACACAAGTCGTGAAGAAGTAGATAAGTTTAACGCAATTAGGTTACTACTTTGGCTGAATTTAAGCAATTACCACGACGACTAACAACTATAATCGTATTAACGGTAATTGTTGTTTTTGTTGTTGGTTTGGTTGACCTATGTCAATGGCCGCGAAGTTTTCCGTCTATTTACATGATATTTAAGTGCAATAAAGCCAATGAGGCTGCAACCAGCGATTGCAACAGTGTTATAAAATACAACAATAAAAGCAACATCAGCAACGACGCTGACATTGCTAACTGTCAAAAGCGCTGGAAGAAAATAAAAAACGATAAAGACAAAGAGACATTTACGCCAGCGGCGTTGGAAATGAAAATGCGGCGATGAAGAGACAACAGCAACAATAAATAAGCAACACAACAAAAGCAACAATAATACAGACATATAACTGTCAATTAGCTAAGTGAGGCCAAGAGTAATCTGCAAACTGGCTAAGATGAACTGAGTTTAGCTCAGTTGAGTTGAGCACAGTGAAGCTGATCGCAACGGAGTTGATCACTGCCGAACTGCGGCTAAGCTGTTGCTGTCGCTGTTGCGGATCACTGGCTTGTAACAAGATGTGGCAACCTGAATTGTTTGCGATTTGCAAGCAGCAGCGAGAAAAGCGCGCAAAAATCACCACAACCCCGGCGGCAATCTCGTAACAGTCCGCAGTGTAGTTGCGCTAGTGCTAGCGGGAGGGGTACACAAGAGGCGAACTAAGTGGTAGACACAAGCGATGCTCAGTTGTGGCTCTACACATGGAAAAATGCATTGGAAATATTCGCAAATTCGTTGCGCAGCCGCAAGTCGAAAACACACGCCTGTATTTAGGCGCAGCCGTAAATACCCAGTAATCGTCGATTTCCCATTTGTACTACTGATCTCTTCAACTGAGTGGAGGTCTTCCTCTTTCCCTGATACCACTGGCGAGGTCTCAATGGAATAATTTCAAAGCTGGAGTGTGCTTATCCATATAGGCAACATAATCTTGCCAGCGTAGCCACTGTCTCTTGCCTCCGTACCATAAAGTAGAACGGGAATGATAAGGGGTCTTTCATCCGAGGCTGTGGAATGAAATTTTAAGCGATCCGCTTGCTTCAATACCGACTCTCCCTCGCAGCCATACCTCTGGTAAACAGACGCTGCAATTAGACTTCAGTAATCTCTTAAACCGAATAGGTCAGAGTGGCTACGCTGAAGCTTCTTCTCTTTTAGCCGTCACCCCAGGCTTCACAAGGGTTGGCTACAGCATCTTACACAAGGATTGCTCACGTTTTTCAGAGTGCGCGGCCAAAGCGGAATATTAGAAATTGATTATATGACTAAAACTGTATATCCAGAAGCATGACTACACCTGATCAGAATATATTGAAGGACTATACGATTTTTGCTCACTGGGTATATCTAGACAAAAGGCTTGAAAAGCGCGCTGCCTCATAAAAAGAACTCGACTATGCAGCAGAACAGATCTGAGTTGAAAATTGAGCCACATACTGTAACTGTTGTGCTGACTCTGCCACCATCGGACGGCTGGCACAGCTGTGTAGCGCCGCCAAGTGTTGAAAGTCAGCGCAATTACAATTTTCTACGAATTCTAGTCTAGTAAAAGTCGCTGCAACTGTGTGCGGACTTTACATTTAATGTTAAGACAGATTTTGCAATTCGAAACTTTATTTGTGGCAATGGCTTTTCATGCTTTTATTTGTGTTATTTATTTATGCTTCTAATGTTGCATGCTTTCGGCGCTTTCTTCGCTCTTTCCACAGCCTCACATTTGCCTACCTTAGCACTTTTCGCAAGCAAAGACTCATACTGGCTTAATATTGTTGTTATTTTAGTTTAATGCCATTTTGTGCCGTTTTTATTGTTTTTGCGCTTCTTTATTTCGACGTTAGTGCATTCTCTTGTTTATCGTAAATTTCGCTCTCCTTGTATGGCACTGGCTGATAAACTCGTCGTCGACTTTTCGTTCGTTCTTTTTGTTTTTTTCCATGAGAACTCTTTTTTATTGAAATTATCGTTCTTGTTCACATAATCACTGTGGTTCTTGTTGGTTTTGATGTTTTTGCTATAGCAATTTATGCACATTTCTCGGTAAATGATTTCATTTGCATCAGCGGCCTCGATTTATTTGAATTTAAGCGTCGTTCTGACTTACTTTGTTGGTGTTTTGTTGCTTATGTCCGACAATTGATTGCTTGCTTTAAGACTCTTCGTCACCATACGCTGATGCTTCACTGCTGTTGTAGCTGTTGTAAATATTTATTACTTCTTACAGTTGTTTCTCGACAATTTGCGATAAGAGGTCCGATGTAAGTGTTCAGAATTTAATTTATTTGCAGCAGTTTTACTCTTTATGGGTTGGCATTCATAATCATATTATTGAAAGAGTTCTTCGTTCGGTCACAAACTCTCTCTACTGGGGTGGCACTCAGTTTTAAATGGTTTGGTGCTATGGTATTAAAAGTTTGGAGAATATAATTGAGCCACACGGTAATCCCTTTTATCCCTCAAGCTTGTATTCATCGTTTAAAGTCTTTAGATTCCTCCTTTCTTAGCAACATTATCAGTTGATTTTGTGATTATGAAATTGTCTAGTTCGATAGCTCAAGCCGAAAGGTTTCCCTGAACTACTTAAGAACGATGGAAGATTCTATGGGACCGAAGCGTGTAAAACGAAGAGCTGTACGTGTTTTATGTCCATCAAATGGGTAGATCGTTCTTATGGTTTTTGTCAAATATAATATGTATTGTTTTGTTCACAGAAACCTTCGTTCCTACTGGGACTGTCAATTTTTATAAGCTTCTCTTAAGGCGATGTATAAGAATATCCCAATCAAGCTCCCGACGCTTTTGGAGAGTCCTTATCGTTGTGTGTATTCGGTGTTGTCCTGATGGAACACAATTTCTATTAGTCAAAGCTGGTCGTTTTTTGCGATTGCTTCCGTCAGACAGTCCAATTTTTGACAATACATGTTCGAGTTAAGTGTTTGACCATAAGGGAGCGAGCTGCGAAGAGGACGTACTCAAAAGTGACCCACTTTTCATAACCAGTAACCATCAATTTCAAAAATGGATCGATGTTTTTTCGATTTAGCAGCGATTGACTTATACAGTATCAGAACCATAAATACTATTCACATTTCCAGCCGTCTGGCTAGTGTTTTCGCCTTTATCAAAGAAAAACTGTAAAATATGATGCATTTTCTCTCTTCTGCTTTCCACCTAAAGCCAAAAATATAGTAAATCAAACGGAAAAATTGAAAATAAGTTTTTACTAGACTAAATAATAGTTATACTGATTTGATTAATGTGTTATATTCTGGTTTACTCAATAACTCCATATTTTAAGTATTTTTTTAATTTTTTTCATAAAACTATCGCACCTTAGTGCATGAGGAAAAATCTGATTTTTAATTTCCAATTTTCACACATTTTCTTCCATTTGCATTTCAATTGCGCGCATGGAAGCTGAAGAGCACACAAAAAAGTGTCTCTGACGTTTATTCCGCTAATAAAGTGCATAGCCATATATGAATAAACAAACCGACAACAATCTAACGTAAAGTAGTGAGAACTGCAGCCGAGGTGCATAGAATGACGGCCGACCAAAGCGCGAACCTGTTTGCAATAATCGTTCGCTGCTGTTGGATTCTCAAGCATACCAGCGGCTTCTCCGCTTTCGTTTCTATAGCTTTTCCTCCGGATTACAATCACAGCACAATCTCTACAGCTTTCGTACATTTTCGGCTTTTACTTACTTTCTCACACACCGCGATAAATCGAAAGAAAACAAGTAAGGAAGGGCTAAGTTCGGGTGTCACTGAACATTTTATACTCTCGCACGATAAAGTGATAATCGAGATTTCATTATCCGTCATTTACATATTTTTCAAAAACCGTATTTGTGCAAAGTTTTATTCCGCTATCATCATTGGTTCCTAATGTACTATATATTATACAGAGAAGGCATCAGATGGAATTCAAAATAGCGTTATATTGGAAGTAGGCGTGGTTGTGAACCGATTTCGCCCATATTTCGTACATGTCATCAGGGTGTTAAGAAAATATTATATACCGAATTTCATTGAAATCGGTCTAGTAGCTCCTGAGATATGGTTTTTGGTCCATAAGTGGGCGACGCTACGCCCATTTTCAATTTTAAAAAAAAGCCTGGGTGCAGCTTCCTTCTGCCATTTCTTCCGTAAAATTTAGTGTTTCTGACGTTTTTTGTTAGTCGGTTAACGCACTTATAGTGATTTTCAACATAACCTTTGTATGGGAGGTGGACGTGGTTATTATCCGATTTCTTCCATTTTTGAACTGTATATGGAAATGCCTGAAGGAAACGACTCTATAGAGTTTAGTTGACATATTCCGAGATATATACAAAGAACTTAGTAGGGGGCGGGGCCACGCCCACTTTTCCAAAAAAATTACCTCCAAATATGCCCCTCCCTAATGCGATCCTTTGTGCTAAATTTCACTTTAATATCTTTATTTATCGCTTAGTTATGACACTTTATAAATTTTCGGTTTTCGCCATTTTGTGGGCGTGGCATTTGGCCGATTTTGCTCATCTTCGAACTTTACCTTCTTATGGAGCCAAGGAATACGTGTACCAAGTTTCATCATGATATCTCAATTTTTACTCAAGTTACAGCTTGCACGGACGGACGGACAGACGGACGGACGGACAGACAGACATCCGGATTTCGACTCTACTCGTCACCCTGATCACTTTGGTCTATATAACCCTACATCTGACTCTTTTAGTTTTAGGACTTACAAACAACCGTTATGTGAACAAAACTATGTATAATACTCTCCTTAGCAACTTTGTTGCGAGAGTATAAAAATACTAGCGAGTAAGGCAATAGTTGTATCCAAACTTTATATTTTTTCACCGTTTTTCTTTTGGCAACTACAAAATATGCTGTTTGTTACGGCAAATTTGCTGACGAAATCTTATGAGTTATTTTCTCAGCAGCGGAGCTTTCTATAAAAGGTAACCCACTGACGGTTTCGTTTTTGGTAACTGGAGCTGCGGTAGTAGAAGAATCAATTGCGATGGAAATGTTAGTCACGAGCATAGATGAGGAATAAGAGATGAGAAAAAAATAAAATCAGTTCTCAAAGAATGTTTCTCTGGTGTAAACTATGTAACTATAAATCTTATCTGTGCTTTAAGGGAAGTGAAAACCAATTACTTTCTAAAACGCCCACATAATTAACTGTTATAAAGTTTACCATCCTTTTGGAATGATTTACAGGCTTGTAAAATTGAAACAAAATCCTGTAATAAGTAATGCTGACCCGACTATTTCACAGGGAAGATTTTGAAAATTACACGGATCAAATAAACTTCGTTCCGATAATATTCCGGGTCAGACATAGTTTATAGGAATATCTCTGATTAACTAAGATTGTAGGAAAACGAAATGGACGAAGAGACTAGTTGCACTTAGAAAGTTGACTGATGATTTATGACAAAAAAATTAAATATTACTTTCTTCCAAGGTGAAGACTTTATGAAATCGCTTCAACAGTATTTATACGGGTGAAGAGTTGGAAAAGAAAATAGGCTATAGGTATTTGTACCACAAGGAAACAACGAAAAATATCTCAAAGTTAAGTTTTACCATTTATAAACATTCACTCGGTGGTGATCTCTATTAACCGATGTTATAAAGCCTTCGTAATAAAATATAAATGTTTCCATACAAGAAATTAATTTTGATCGGATAGCTTGCATCTTATATTCCATCTAAGAAATTTTTTCGGAGATTGTATCAATACCTTGGCAATCTATGGCAGATTTCGTGAAACTATCTCGACAAATAAATTAGTTCGGCTTACAAAAACTGGATTTTGATCGATCAGTTTGTATGGCAGCTATCGACGGCTCCGAAAAATGCGAAGCTCCTGGATGAGAAAAAGACGTATGCACAAGGTATCTCTTACACTGGCGAACTACATAGTGCGTTCCAAAGTAAACAGGACATGTCGACTGGTGCGTTAAAATCTGCTATCTTTATCGATTGTCCAGGGAGAACTTCATGAGCTTCATAGATTGGAAGTGAAGTTATTGCGTTTTAAGTGTCGAAAATGAGCTTCGAACAAAGAGCCAACATTAAATTTTGTATTAAAATTGGTAAAACTTTTACCGAAACGTTCCAATTGATGAAACAAGTTTATGGCGATGATTGCCTAACCCGTAGCAGAGAGCACGAGTGTTTTCAACGTTTTCAAAGTGGTGGACATAAATAACGATAAACATGTGGGCCAATCAAAATTTGTAATCAGCGTTCCATTGTAACTGTGCTTGAATTCATCTAAAATCAGCTGAAATCATCATTGAAATTCATCGAAATGGAATTGAACATCTCCCGAACATCGATTTTTCGCATTTTGACCGAACATTTAGGCTTACGAATGGTGTGTGTACGGTTTCTTCCGCACAAATTGACTGATGACCAAAAATTGCTCAGAATCCAACATTCGAAGGACGATTATTTGACCAAAAATCACATTTTAACTATTAACCACTCACCGTGTTAACCAGATATGGCACCGTGTGATTTTTTTTTTCGGAAAAATGCATTTGCCCATGAAAGGAAAGCGCGATGCAGAGATAGAGGCCATTCAAAAGGCTTGCACCGGCATACTGGCGGCCATACCGGCCAACGAGCTAAACCCTCGTTCGAGCTTTTGGACCGTGCATAAAGCTGTAGTGAAGCAGAAGAAGACTAAGTATTTTAAATAAAATAAATTGATTTTGCCGAATGCACCATTTGTTCTGGTTTTTTTTTTATAGTCCTGTTTACTTTGGAACACACCTTGTAGTTTGCATATATATGCACAGACAGGCTCATATTTTATATGGTTTCCAACATTTCCTTCTGGGTGTTACAAACTTCACGGCAAACTGCTCAAGGCATAAAAATTTTTCTTCACCTTAGAGTTTTTAAGAATATCGAAAATTACTAGCTAGGTTCTCTTAGATTGCGCTGGCCGATTTTTGTGTATAGTTTTGAACGACTTATATTTCGTTAGCTGATTCAGTAGTGAAGCGCATGTCACTCTTGGCAATCTCATCAGCTATGTTGTTTTCCGGAACGCCCTTGTAGCCTGGAGCCCAGAATATATGCAACCGGTTTATCGTCAACTAATCTTAAAAAACTAAACTTGATGGGGAAAGCTTAAAATTTGTTCTATTATACTTTTCTGAATTTTAACGGTGCGCTAATAACACAGTGACTATGCTAGTGTCTACGCCACCGTATTTTAAATTTAAACACCCACGAGTATGAAGCCTTCACTCATTTCCTTTGGCAACGCTTATATGAAATATCAATACACGTGTCGGTCCGACCAAATGCGTCATCAGCGCCACAATCATAAATATTCGCAAGCGTAAATCTTCGCTAAGAGAAATTCATAGAAATAGCGGCGAAGCAATCACCGAAATAAGTGGCTTAAAACAACAAATTCGGGGCGAGCAGAAGCAGAGTTTCTGAACTAGTTCCGAAGTGGAACAAAGGGGATAAAATTAGTATCTTAATAAATTTAAGTAGGTGTACGATATAATGTACTAGCGTATACCATTTGTACCGTTATTTATTGTGATTATGTGCAAAGGCGTAAGCGAGATGATTGAAGTGCCCACAAATGAAACGCATGACGTCATTGCGTCGCTTGAATAGATTACTTAGCCGGATAGAACGTCGAAGGAAATGCGTGAAAATAGGAAAATGATGAGTGCAAGTGCGTTGATGATTACGTCATTCAGCGGCGTTGAAACGGATAATGGAGACCAGCAAATAAACCAAATATGAAAACTGAAAGGAAATGGAAATAGAACGGAGCGCGCCACAAGCATTGACGATGGAAAAAGGATCTACGAAGTGTCCAGCCACAAAGAATAACAACAACGCAGTTAACGGTTATAATATGGAATGTAAATATACCCTTGAGCAGTTAGAATCGCACAGCAAAAGCTGGCATAAGAAGGAAACGACAATCCGTTGCGGATTTGGTTTCGTGTATTTGTGGGCAGATATTGGCTTGTGCTTGTTTGCTGTCGTAAATGTCGAAGAAGTAGGCTACTAGGGTGGTTTTGAAAAAAAATGAAGACAAAACTTTAGTGACAAAATTGAGGTTGATTGGGAACTGAGTACAACAAATACCACTTACGAAGAGCTCGAAAATATATTAGTTCCTTTTTATTTTTTGTAAGACTGCTCATCGTTCGCAACAAAAATTTAAATTCCGCAGACTCCTTCTACCAGTAACCACCTTAACCTTAATGCTAGCTCTAAATAGGTGCAGGCGGTAGAAAAAAAAACAAAAACAAAGTGACTGTGGCGAGATTAATGTGTGGGCATTGGGTGTTTGTATACGACAGTATAGGTGGAAAATAGCTACGGTTTATGCGTGGGTGGGCGACAATCTGTTGTGACTCTCGACTTCCGGCTTTACCAGTGACGTCTTGTCGATTTGCATTCATCACTGCTGGATGTGGCTTTTTGTGACATAAAAATAGAAAATTGCACACCAAAAATGGAATTGACTTCTGTTAAACGATTGAGTTTACTGTTAGTTTTTAGATAAATTGAATTTAAATTAATTTCCAATTTACTGAAAATTGTAGGCAAAAATAGAACTTATTTTGATATTAAGGTGTTATATATATTTATATAGCTCGTCTTTGGAAAAACGGAATTGCTGTAAATGTCTCTGGTGTGCTGAATTAAACTTATTATCATTCTTACAGCTTGAGATATCTCTTATATGGATGGTTTTTGATTGGGTTCATATTCAAGGCATGGTATTAACTAAGCCTCGTTTTAACCTAAAAAGAAGCTGCCAGTTTGGCCAATTGGGAAATGGTACGTTGAAATCTTCATCATTGATTACATATTTTGGCCTCTTATTTCATAGAATTCCAAAACTGACTTATTACCAATTTTTCTCCAGACAGTCAAGCATAACCATTTTTTTGGATAGGAAAAACGGAATCTCAAACTTACTGCCAAACCAATAAGTAAGGAAGGGCTAAGCTCAGGTGCAAACGAACATTGTATTCACTTGCGTCATGCAGGAATCAAAGCCAGAGAAATACCTTAAGGTATAAAACGTCAACAATAGGAAGCAATTATACAAGGAGCTTTCCAAAGTAAACAGGACTTTTTGAATCTGGTAAAACTTTTACCGAAACGTTTCAATTGATGAAACAAGTTTATGGTGATGATTGCCTATCCTACAGCAGAGTGCACGAGTGGTTTCAACGTTTTCAAAGTGGTCGTGAGGACATAAATGACAAAATCCGTGATCACCGGAAATTCTATCAAAACTGTGCTTGAATTCATCAAAAATCAGCGAAAATCATCACTGAAATTCATGGAAATGGAATGGAACATCTCCAAAACATCGATTTATTGCATTTTGACCGAACATTTGGGCTTACGAAAGGTGTGTGCACGGTTTGTTCCGCACAAATTCACTGACGACCAAAAATTGCTCAGAATCCAACATTCGAAGGACGATTAATTAACCAAAAATGTCACATTTTAACTATTTTAACTATTAAGAAATTTTTTTTAACCAGTAACAATAAATTTTTTTAAGTCCTGTTTATTTTGGAAAGCACCTTGTATATATATTTTTTGACATGTTTGTCAAAAGGTCTGTGAGAAAAATGAAAATCATTATACATATGTGGAATATGGGAGTTGAATATGCCACATATCAATAAAATGTTCCCTGAGATTGGTTAAGGTACCTCACATACTATTGCCAAACAGATGGAGTAAAGTCACACGGATGTTATAAGTTTTTTAGATGGTGGATATGTCAAGGTTTCGCTCAATTTTATCCATTTTAGGCACAAAGATACACTGTTAACAGTAAAAAAAAGTAAAGTCGCCTGGAAGTTCGAAATCGTTCTGCTAGATATATGAGAGCTAACGGAAATATTGACACGCTTCAACCCCTTTTCTACACACAGATATACCATTCTCAGGAAAAAGTTATCCCAGATAAAAAGTCAACTATAGGTCCTGGAGTCCAAATATCCAGTATTTATGGGCTTGAACAGTTTTTGCTGGACATGGACAATTTATGGTCATAAGATAGCATACGCTGAAGGCATTATTCGTGAAAGTTTTATCCCGTTTTTTCATTGCTTTTTGATTTATACATTTGAAAAAGAAAAAATTAGAACGGTACAGCCCATCGTCCAATTGTTACACCGGTTAGTATAATGTCGGGTGTAACCTTTAATGTCTCTGGCGTAGATGGTTATTGATTTATCGCGCTTTTAGTAGTGGTTTACAGTACCGTTATATGGGGTATGTGGGGGGATCATCATCCGATTTCATCCATTTTCACACTGTCGGTAGAAGTTCTTATAAGATTTGTCCTCAATTTCAATTGTAGCTGTGATGGCCTTGGAGATATGTTCATTAAGCCTAGTAGAGGATGGGGCCACGCCCGCTTTATATCTTCATTTAGTGCTTTGTAATGTCACTTTATAGGTTTTCCTTTAAAGGCGGTTTGTGAGCGTGGCAGTAGTCGGATTACGCCGATCTACGAACTCCGGCTTAATTTTTTGCCAAAGAAGGTTTTAGGTGATACGTACAACCGGTGGATGAATAAAACCACTATACTCCGGTGCAACATGTTGCAAGAGTATACCTGTAATAAGGATAATCGGAATAATATCTAACATTTTCGGAAACTCGGTTGACTAAAAGTTAACGATGGATGGAGTGAATACAGCAAAAACCTTTGCTTATGCCGAAACTTTTCACGGGAATCATTAATAACGCATGAAAAGTTTCGCCTAAAATTCCAATAACAATCAATAAGATGATTTGCAATTTTCATTGCAGTTCCACGCCTAAGTGCATAAGCATTTATTTGATTGTCTCTACGAATTTGAGCTCATTTATTAATAATAATTTCCTTCATTGTCTTTTCGCCTGGAGGCTACAGCTTGTTACTTACACACATATCTACCGCTACATCTGAGTGTGTGTGTGTCATCGCATAATAATTTTCCCTCAACAGTCAGTCATGGCCGCTGGCACGCTGGCTCAATGGCGCCCCCACATCACTCACCGCTCCTGCAGCGCGAAAGCGACGAGCGCAATGTCAACATTAACTTGTCCTCGACCCACTAATACCGTACCAAATAACAACAACAACACGTGGTAACTTTATGTATGACATTGTTGTTGGTCTTGTGTGTACGCAAAAAATGCGTAAGTCCCTCTTTGTGCATGTGTATGTGTGTGTGGGTGTGTGCGTGTCTGTTTATTGCTTTGCTATAAAATTATGTACACATAACTTGACGCTAAATGGAATACCAACCGTGTAGATGTTCATTCGTCTAGGTATTGTAGTATGATATTTTTGAGTAGCAGCAGACGACGGCATTGTGGCACAGAAGGTTATTTGAAGGTTGCTCGATGAGGCAAGGACAATTATTTAATTAGGAAAATGTACTCGCTTGGCGTTTATCATTAATATAAAAAAAATATGTATATGTATATATTATACTTACATACATTGTTGCTATTGTTGTTCATGATGCGAAAGTAAGCACTGACAGCTTAAGATCCTATATTCCCTCTTCATGAATTATTGTACTCGAATTTTTTTGATGAATATGTTTAAGTCCGCAGTTTTGTAAATTAGTTCAACTACCGTTAATTGACGACCCTGATTTTTTTTAATTTCGTGTTTTATGAACCCACAAACTCTTCGAAGGAGTCACATTATTCTTGTATGAATTTGTGCAAATATCATTTCTCTCACGAATCTTTACGTGATTTTGATGTGCCGCTTTATTTGAGCGCATTTTGTACCGGAACCCATACTCTCCAAGATTGAGCAGCCAACTTCAGACGTATCCAATGAACATTCTCATATAACTTCATTTGATGTTTCTAATTGTTTAATTCAATCGTTCGTGTCTTAGTCGGTTCCGGCAGTTATGAAGTAGGAAGCAAAAGTTCATTGTGAATTTTTAAAGTTCCAACCAGTCAGAGAGCTCAGTTCTGTCAGTTCAGAACCGGAAAACCTCAATTCTTAGTGTTCTTAAGTTTAGGATAAACTCATTTTACATACAGGGCACTTGAGATGATGAGTCATTCGTGGCAAAGTGGGTTGGTAATGCTTACTCGACTTATATATGTATATATCCTCTTTTGAATATAAAAATAAATCTCAGGCACTAGGAAAGGGTGAACTAAAGGCACAAAAACTTTTTAGGACCCACACACTTCTGTTAAAGCTTCTCAGGTCTTGGGATAACTTCCTCGGTGTTATTGCTTGGTTAAGCACGTAAAAATCTCAAATCACTTGGAATAGGAGTGTTTTCTATGATGGTATAGGAGTATCATGATCAAAATGGAAGAGAAATAGAAGAGTACGGAAGATCAATAGTGAACTACAACTATCTGTAATCAACTTTGTAATTATTTTTGATAAACTTTTTCATATGCATATAGCAACTTATTTGACTTTACTACAGATTGAGCCAATTTACAGAGATATTTTATACATTATCTTTGTGAGTTTTTAATCCTGTTTCTAATTTTTAGGAACATGTTGTCGTTTGATGGACTTTAGACGAATATATTCGGTTCCGCTCTGGTTACGTGGAACCGAATATTTCGGAATTGAATTTTGTTTATCGTTTATCTTTACTGGCTTAGACACGATTGCGGTTTCGTCCTTTGCCAATGCACAAAGAACTATAAATCTTCCGCAAAACGGACGGGAATGGGGAGAGACTTGTAGAGTTTGGTCTTTTTTCGTCGGGAGAAGATTGTACATTTTAATTGTCTACTCAGTCCAAAGGAGCACCTGTTGGCAAGAGTTATTCTGCGTTGAATTTCAAGGGTGATATTGTTGTTGGCGTCGATGTTTACGTCAGTATTTATTGAAACCCTAATCACACATTGTTTTCCCTTGGTCAGTTGATTGAAAATGGAAGCGAAGGACCGCCTGAATGCAGGTGATAGCACGGAGGCCATTAGATCAATAGGATCCATCTAATCTATCTATCTAGGCTATTTGGAAAGTTTTATTCAGCAACTCAGTAGATTTGGTAAAATACACTATATTTTCCAGCCTAGGTGACCAATATATTTTAAGTTGGAACTATCAAAGCCGGAAAAGACGTTCCTTTTCAACCGGCTGAAGGCTGAGTATTCGCAAAAGTAATGTTTTAGCGTCTCATTTGCGTCCGCGCATGGTTTGCATTTCGCCTATTCAACTAGACCAAGCTTCTGAACGTGAGATCTTACAAGTACGTGTATGCGCCCTGTGATGTCCTGTATAATGTTACTTGGTTCCCACTCTATCAACACTAGAGATCACTGCTAAAAGCAACTCCTGAAGGAACTGAGTGGTCTAGAGCGACTTAAGGGGCTTACATTTCCTGCTACACCCGGGTCAACTTAGGTTTTCTCTTAATTATAAGTGGATTGAGGAGTTCCTAACAAGGAAGTCTAAAAATTATACCAGATCTATAAGTAATGAAAGAATTATACCTTGGGTCATAATAGGGTTATAGAAAGACTCTACAAGTGAGCCTAAAAATGCTAGCTGATTTTGTGTAAGTTCCAAATTACTCCCACATGATAATAACTGTTTTCCTACCACAAAATTACTAACTTATTTTTCCTTCTTTTTTCAGGAAAATAACGCTGTGTGTACCGTGATAAGGGTAAGTGTTCTTAAGATTTTCAAGCATGGATGTACACTCATTTGGCAATAATTTCTCCACTGCTTCAGGCAGATATACTTATTTATGAGTAAATGCACACCCATACCTACAAAAACACATACATATGTATATATACCTACACATTTCAGGTAAGTGTGCAATTGTGTGAAATTCGACCTGCTGGAAATCTGTTTCTTCTGACATTATGCGCCTGTAAAATTTAATTATATCATTAATTTGCCACCACACCGCCAAACCTTTCAAAATTTATATTTGGCGCTGCTTTCTCAAACCGTAAGGCGGTTGCTACATGCCCACACACACATACACACTATGAAAGCAGATAACAACAACAAAAGCCGACTTAATAAAAAGTGGCAGCGAAGCGCATCAAAAATTTATGCCTCACCTGAGCACCCGCAGCGTCACGCCGCACAGAAGAAAGCTAAGTAAGCAAATGTGCTTTGAGTGTGTTGGTTGCGGTGTGTATGTGAATGTGTGTGTGTGTGTGTGTTTTCTTTATAAGTATAAATGGAATTATAACGGCTATGTGCTTGACAATATGCAGCGAATAGACAGACATTATATACCCGCCGCCAGCTCCTTCCAAAGACGTCAGGCACATAAACGCCCAGGAGTATGTGTGTCTGTGTGTGTGTTCTGTGCAAAGTTTAGCTCTCGCTTGGTGTGGGTGAAATATTATAATTCTCGCTAAATGCGCGCTTTCTTGTTTTATTCGCTTTTTGCGAAAATTATTATTATTGCTGCTGTTGTTGTTATGCCGTACCACACAAGCAAACATGATTATTTAGTTGCTTGTTGCTGTTTGTTTTTGCTTTTTCTGTACGTCATTGTTGTTATTACCGTTACTGTTGTTGTCATAACTGTTGTTGTTGTTGTTATGCATAAAATTGACAATATTTTTAGGCGCGCAAGCAAGCTTAAGTGCGCCGCCGTCAAGCGTGTAACAACATTTCCGGCATTAACAATGAGCGCCGCAGCAACAACAACAACAAGACTGAGAGGGAGTGAGTATAACCAAATGAAAAGGTTTGCAAGGGGCTGCGTGTGTGTGTGTGGAGGTGAATGAGGCAAAGGTGCAATGCTGATGGTGCTAAATGGAAATTATTACTTTGACATCAACCGTTATGGATATAATTGTGTGCGCATGTGCATGTTTGTGTGTGCCTCGCAGTGTCCTTGTGCTGGGTGCTAGGTTTGCTCGGTGCAGCGGTGAATTTGTCTAGCAAAGGTTGGCGGTTGACAGCGTGTATAAAACGCTATTAAGGCAACAACGCTTTGTAATTTTGCAACAACAACAATAACCGTGTAGTAAATATAATTAGGTTTTTTGGTGGGAGTAAAAACTAATAATTGTTATTTTTGTAATAATAACATGTAAATATTTCGGCGTGCAAAGCCTTCTGATGTCTAATAAGTGGCGCAAGTAGGTCTACATACATATATAAATAAATGTATGTATGTATGTACTATTGTAAATGTTTCTTTAATTTAGAATGTGGTTCAAGCTCAAATTTGATAATCTTAAAGTCTTTCATTTTTAAAGAAGCTTATCTAAGAACAGTTGGCCACTATTTCCGGCAAAGTTGAGGTTAGGGTGATAATTTGTTCTTAATAAAATTCCTGCAAGTTCAGCTTTTTATAGAGGAACTAAGTTGTTAATAGAGAATACAAATATAGATATCCTTTGGGGCTTTGAGTGCTCACTAAAACATAATATATGTACGTTTTAATCCCAAGAACTTCGGTAGGATAACCGATCTCTTCTTTATGGTTATCAAGGGCGATACTCCGTTTATAGAAAACTTAAACTCTTTGCTTACCATGTTTATAGCAGAGTTACTATTTCTGAAAAGCACGTCAGTATCGGTGATATGCTTTTCAGTGCCGTTAAATTTCTTTCTAGGGATCATTCTCTCAAGGGGTTATATATGTACACTTCGAAGGTCGAAAAAAGCGAACTTACCAGAATTTTTTCTGAGAAAACTTTAAATTTATTGATCCAAAAATTTGTACACATATTACGGTAGCTTTTAACTGTAATTTCAGACTTAGCATTAGTGAAAATATTTATTTGGAAAGGAACTACAGCTGATCTCCGGGAGCTCCTCTCAAAAAAGACGTTTTGCGATGATCACTAAATCTCTGAACTGGATCCTCTGAAATTAAAAGACCAAACAGATTTCGTTAAAGTAAAGTTAAATCTAGTAAAGGAAATCGAGGGAATAAGCAAAATATTTTTTTTTTGAAAAATGGCGGTTTCTAAAAAAAATCGATTGTTGACAAAAATTTTTGCCTTAAAGTGTTTATTAAAAAATATTTTTCGATAAGAAAAAATTTTCGATTAATCACTAGAAAATATATTTTACATTTAAGAATCTAATGGTAAAATTTGAAACTAATCGGTTTAGTCGTTTTCGCATAGTGTTGGTCACCAGCTTCGAAAACAACACTTTGAGAAAAACGCGTTTAAAATTTGGATTGCACTATGGAATCACTCTGAAATGCCTTCGGAAATATTCACCAGAACCAAATGAAATTTCCTGTATGTATTCTTAAGTTTATGGATATTAAGGAAGTAAAATAAAAAAAATAATCGATTTTTTGTTGATTTTTTGTTATTTCATGAATTTTCGCATATTGAAGCGAAAGATCGGGCTTATTACGAGTCACAATCGAATTCTCACCTTATCTCAATGTTTTTAAATTCTCGGTGGCTTTATGGACTTTCGTCTGATTTTTCTGATTAAAAACAGGTGTGGTGTAGTGATTTCTGAAATACACATTTCACCTCGTCGGGACCATGACCTTTTTAAATGGTAATAACACTTAGAGATTGACAGAAGCAAGCATTTGCTGTTCTATGGAACACTATCCCATTTCGGATAGAAACTGCTTGAATAAATCTTGAAAAATTCTAACCGTGGTTAGTTCAAATCATTTGTCCCGAGAAAAATCAGGAAAATTTAAATCAAAGTTTTACAAAAATAATTAAATTATTGTCGAGTAAGCCGAAAATACAAACAAATACGGCTGTAAGTATTTACAACAAGAAAAGTGTTAATCAAAAGTTATGAGTTCTAAGAATAAGAAGATAAGGGTACAAAGTTTGACGCAATTAGAGGAAGCTAGAAATAGTAACGACAAAATGGAAAATAAGAAACGCATAACAAACTACAACAACAAAACGCTCTGCAGCGCGACAGCAAACAAAGTGTTTAGTATAATTAGTTTTGTACTGCGGCAGAGCAGGGGTTGAGTGAGACGCGATGCCAGGTTGGGTAATTAAAGTCTGGCTAAAATAATAGGGGAGTAAGATTTTATTTATACAAATGAATATTGTAGCAATGGGATTGAAAATAGATTTAGAGTTATTTTGAAAATAGAAAATGAAAAATTAGATGTACGTCAGTTTGAACCCCTTTTAAGTATTTGAGTCTAGAGGCATGAATTTCAGGTAATTTTTGAAGTGTCGTAAAACAAAAAAATTTATATTTTTTATACTTTTTTCTTTTAGTAATTTATTAACAGTACAGGAATACAGAAAAATATCCGAAAATAAAAAAGTAAAAAATTTAAGAAATTAGCATTTGGCCGGTTGGGGGGTGGATCTCTAAAAATTAACAACGACCGTACCCACGATTTCAACACTTATAGCAATCCGAAAGCAAAAAAGAAAATATTTTTCGTGAACGAGGTCGGAATGTCTGGACCTATGAAATGACTTGAAACAATCTTAATATAATTGTTTTCACAAAATGGCGGCTGCCCAAAAAAAAAAATGTTTGAAGCATTTTTTTCGACTGTTTCGAATTTTTTAAAATAATGAACATTGAAATTTTGAGATATGGCTGCTTCTAGTCTATGGCTAAATCTGTAAAAAATGTGTAATCTCTGTAAAAAATTTAGGTATTATAAATCGGTCCAGCAGATTCTGACGCTTTAAAAAAGACAGTTTCGAAGTTTCAAGAAAAACGCATCCGGGTCAGGAAAATAGTTACGTACATATGTATGTATATCTCCGAAAATTATTTGAATTTTGAAAAATTCGCTTTTAAACATTTTTCTGAATAGTTGAACTTTGAAAATATGAAAAAACAAAAGTAGATTTTTTTTTATTTCAGACTAGAACACACCCTTAAATTTTTGAAATTTTTTTTTCATAAATCTTCGTATTTTTTCTAACACAAAAGAAATGCTTTTTCCAAATATTAAAAAAAAAAACAAGTCACACAACACTGAAAATTTACTCAAAATCTACTTCTGCGTTTTAATATTTAATTAATTTTCTAATATTATATCATTTCAGTCATAAGATATTTCACTTAATTTATACGCCTTATATGAACTCATAATTTTATGGTGACAGTATTTTCAAAACACCATTTGGACTCAACTTTGGCTCATTCATAAACAAAGAGCCAAAGTTTGCTGCATAATTGTTGCGTATACGCCCTGTCGTTCCGAATTTCTTTCTGCAAAGTAAAATGATTTGCTAAGCGCCAGCTGCTGATTTAAATTACTATTAATAATTTAGCCGAATTTTAGACGCCACTGCTGTGCGACAACAACAACAACAATAGCGACAACAACAGCCACGTTTATTTTTGCATAAGAAAAGTTATAATGAATTGAGAGGCAAAAGCTGGGAAACAGATGGGTAGATAAGTGGATAAATGCAGAAGGCAACAGAAAAAATATTATTTTACCGTTATTGTTGTTGGTCGCGGTGCACAGCCTCGTTGTTTATACACACATATATGTACATATACATATGTACTTGTTTGTGTCTGTATTGAAGTCTGCTTATATAAATGCTGATAGCTTGGCTTGTGCCAACAATAGCAACAACAACAATGCGAACAGTAATAACAAACTGTGTGGCAATGGCGTAAATGCTGAAACCGAAAACTTTTCCAGCACAAATTTTTACTCCTCTCAAACGCCACACGCTCACACTGCGATGCAAGTATCAAAGCAAAGAAGATGAGAACAAAGCGTAGACATTCTGCATATGTACTTGTATATACATACATATGTATATATGTATATGAAGATAGCGTATATGCTGGTAGGCCATAAGAGTGAAATGGGTTCAGCTTATGAAAAGGCAAACAAAAAACAGCGATTACGACAAAAAACAATAAAATTATGCCAGCAAGACAGTCAAACGGAGCAACACAGAAGTTTACACATTCACTCACACATAGTATGCTGTTATGCATTGTGTGTTGAGGCTGGTACATATGTGTGAATGTGTGGAGGTGTAAAGCTTTATGCTTCATTGAGGCAAAATTTATGAAGTGAATTGGGACCGACTTCTGAAAAAGTTTTACAGCGTGCTGTAACAGTATTATGGGCATGTAGCAACACAGTAATGTATGTAAATACAGTTGGGTGCAAAGAAAATGTAGCAAGCTTTCAATTGATATTATTAGCCTCAACATGCGCGCCGTGAGTTCTGCTTTCACCAGACTGGGTAAGGAAGCAAAGCAAATGGGTCTGGTAGTGAACGAGGGCTAGATGAAATATCTCCTGTCATCAAACAAAAAGTCGTCGACTTCCACGTGACTGTTGACAGTCATAACTTCGAAATCGTAGATAATTTCGTCTATATTGGAACATTCCAGCTCTGAAAGTATTCGACGCAGTACTCGCCTGGGGAAGCAGAGGAAGAGGAGGACCTCCACACCGTTGGAGAGATCAGGTGGAGAAGGACTTGGCTGCACTTGGTGTTTCGAATTTGCGCCAAATCGCTAAAAAAAGAAACGATCGGTGCGCTGTTGTTAACTCGGCTAGGCGGTGACTACGCCATTAAAGAAGAAGAAGAAGATCATTTATGTATATATAACCCTATATCTATCTCGATTAGTTTTCGGTGATACGTACAACCGTTAGGTTAACAAAACTATTCTACTTTGTACCGACTGGTTGCAAGTGTATAAAAATAAATACTATGCATTATTTCAAGTTTCAAATCTGTACTAAACTGTAGAGCAAGAATCGCCACAACAAGCTTTATGATTCTCTGTGATAATTCATGAAGAAACCTCACTGCATTTTATTAGCACGCAACTGTCATTGCAAAGCCCTTCACTTATATATATATACACACAATTCCACAAAGAAGTGTTTACGTTTGCCAGCTTGTCAACTTATCCGACAAAACTGCTCCCTCCGAGACACTCCGTGATCATTTGTTATTGCCGCTCGAGTACGAAGTCTACTGGCAAGTACGTACTGCACTACTCGCAAAGTTTGCATGACAGTTTCTTGTTGACTCGCTGCCTTCACATCCATGCAAATATACATACAAATATACACGAAATATATACAACTTCCTACAAATAAACACGCTTGCAACAATTGTCGACCCAACGTTGCTGACTGTGCAACCTCAACTATAACAATCCTTTACAAGCTTGTGTGTGTCATTGTTTGATAGATAGTAAGGGCTTGCTGAAGGTAAAATAAATGGCGAACCAAAGTAATACGGGAGTAAGTAAAAGTTGCAAGAAATAGAAAAAATGTTGCTTTTAACTTTAGACATCGCGTTGTTGTCACAAAATGGTTGCTTGGAGTTGTCGTTGCTCTGCGTAAATTTTGTTGTAAGTAACAAAGTAATTATATATATTTATAGCAGTGGTGGCAGTTAGATCCACTTTGGAATGAAGTTTCTCCTTAGTTTCGTATGTCGATTCTATAAGTAGATTCAGTCTTTACTCGTTCTACTAATTCTTCACATAACTGCTTGGCACGCTAAATATTTGAAATCTGCACTTATTGATGAAAAATGAATTTGCCAAATAAAAATCACGGAAACATATCATTTCATCAAATATGACCCGGACTAACAAAAAAAAATTATTTATTTTGCGACCTCTATTCAGTCTTCAGTTTCAGATGCTTTGCTGTATGGAAGATTCAAGCGATCCATCTTTAATTATTTCAAGGTACATAGGTGGATAGACGACTGGTATGAGGGTGATTTTCGAAGACTTCAAGACCTTCACTGAATGCTTTCGACTACTTGAATACTTTTGTGTTGTGATAAAGTAGACTCACCAAGACACACAGGCTTCTAATGCAGACACAAAATTTTAAAGCAATCTCGTCAGACAGCCCTTTCGCACATTAATTGACATATGGAGATCAAACTACACAGCAATATAAAAAAGGTTGCATAAGCTTAGAAAAACAGTTCTTATCGATTCGATTTCCATTCGCAGTTTAAATGCCGCAGTCCGTGTCAAATTTGACCAGATGTTATATATACCCAAAATCTCTGTGTATCGTTTAAAAAATTTTTCAAAATAGTATTTAAGGCTTATATCTGCATTCCATATATACATATACATATGTATATCGTTAAAAGCGAATAACTGTAATTGAAACCGTACTTAAAGTGAATAAATACCCACACAGAAGCGTAAGCATACAAACGATAAAACCTGCCAACAAACATTAATATATGTACATGTCAATGTATATATATATGTATATACATATGTGCATGTGTGTGTGTAAATAAATCGGAGAATGTGCATTCGCTTAATACAAATTGTTTACTGCCAGCAAATGTAAATTTAATACAATGGAAGTGGGAATATAAATACCTGTCAGCCTTACACACACACACCTATACACTTTAGTGGTGTGCTATAAACTCATCGATATGCACATATACATGCATATGCTTATTTCAGTTTATCATATGTGTAATTTTATGGCGCATTGCCATCATTTCTTGTGGGCCGATATGAAAATGCTACAAATAAATTCGCATTGTCAAATAATACTCATACACACGCAAATATGTACAATGTAAATTTCTATATGCATGTGCATGTATGTGTGTGCATGTGTAATCGAAGTATTGGTTGCTGCGCGCATGTGTGTCGTTTTATTGCCTTTAATAGTGGAGTGAAATTGCTGCCTTTTAAGCCACAAACAACTAAAACAACACAAAAAGTAAATGAAAATAAATAAAAATTGAACTGAATAAAAAACGAAGCAAATACAACGGTGCAACGCAATTCACTCGCCATCAATTTGACTGTTAGCATTAAGTGAATTTTTTAATGGCGTTGCCATATGTTGACTGCTAATTTTGCATACGCTGTTTTTTAACGGATGCAATTTGAATACCCTGAACAAGTAGATTAAGTTTGGAACAGGTAGATTGAGTTTACTTCGAAGTTTTTAACTCCCAGAAGGAAGCCTGCGGGACCCTATGAAATATGTATCAAAATGATCAGCATGACGAGCTTTGTTGATTTAGAATTGTCCGTCTCTCCGTATATCTGCATATCTGCGAGTTAGCCTCCCAGTTTTGAGACACCGATCTGAAATTTCGCACGATATTGAACCCTAGCTGACTGCACTGTGTGATCCTAGTGAGTTTTATATTGTTCAAAAGTTGTTAGTGTAATTATAAGGTATATAGGTCAACCTTGGCAGACTATTTTTATACCCTTGCAAAATGTTGCTACAGAGTACAACAGATCTTTTCCCCTAACGGTTGTATGTATCACCTAAAACTAATCGCAATAGATATAGTTATATGATTACGAGACGAGTTCAATTCCTTGTGACTGTCTCACTGCCTGTTTGTGCGTCCGTCCGTGCAAGCTGTTTTTTGAGAAAAGTGGAGATATCATAATGAAACTTTGTACATATATTCCTTGGTAAAAACGCACGGACGAGTTCGTAGAGGAGAGTGTTCAGACATCTGCAACGCCCACAAACCGCCATTAAAGGAAGACCTATAAAATGCCATAACTAAGCACTAAATTAAGATATATAACAGTAATTTGGCACAGAGGATCGCAGTAGCAAGGGCACCTGTGAGCAAAAATATTTTAAAAAGTGGTCATGGCCCCGCGCCCTAATAGGTTTAATGTACACACATACCTCTCGAACCGTTCAAGTCAACTACAACCACGCCTTGTTCCCATATAAAACAATTTTGAATTTCATTTGATTCTTTTAACCTCCGGTACACTAATAAATCTAAGAGAATACAACTTTGCAAGAATATTTCTTTTAAAATATGCCACCGTACGACCAAAATTTGTCTAGATTCAATACAAACTATTCAAGCCCCTAGGTACCGAGTATGCAATCGCCAGTACTTATAGTTAGCTTTTAACAGAAAATGTCGGTCGATGTATGAGGCATATAATTGAAATTAAGAGATAATCATTTCCTTACAATTGTATGTCTGTGTGTCAAAAATCGGCTGTTAGAGTTTTAGACGAGTCGCGAGGCGAAATATTAATCTGCTGTTATTGACCACATTTTCACGCAATAAGCATACTGCTTTAAATTAATCGTTAAATTTATCGATAACTCTTCAACAATTCTACACAATTATTAATGAGTATTAAAGAGGAGCCCACAATAAAAACTCTATTTGCGCAGCCACCGCGTTGTGAGAATTGCCATTTCAATTTAAATGCTTACAAACACACTTTCATACACAAACACATACATACATACACACGTAGTTGATATAGGTATTTACTTACGCAAGCTTAAGCAGCCATAAGGATACAATGAAATTCCCACAAGTCGTAGGATAACAAAAGCAAACACTTGCAATGAATATGCGAAACCTACGCTCACACAAAGCAACACACATACAGATACACTCAACCACACAACAAACCATTCGCCCATCCTCGCCCACATGCTTGCCTTTCTGTGCTTGTAAATAGAATGAAATTTATAGGCGCATGTGGCACGAGGCGCGTTTACATATAAACACATTCACACATATATATACATACATATATGTATATTTATGGTATGCTCACCGTCACATACATAAATGTACTCATAAGCGCAACTCACCGTGAGTTACGCCAGCCAGGTGCTTGATATACTCAACCCACTCACTCACCGCTCGCGTGGCTCCCGTGTGTTGATATCTCTCGTTGCTTGTACCTAACGGTCGCATGGAGCCGACCGGCAATTCGCAGATGAAGTGAACCTGTTTAACGGCTGTCGCACGCCAACAAACAAAGCGACTTACAAATTTACACCGATAACATATGTATGTATGTATGTAAGAGCCTATATACACAAATACACTTTAGGTACAAATATACATAGTGTATATATTTGTATTGGCGTTTGAACTTCTGTAGCCATGTTGCTGTTGGCATGACTTTAAATCACTTGGTAGTTGCTGCTAATTCATCCTTTCTACGCTCTACTCTCAATCTTTCTTGTTCTCTTTCTCTCTCCATCTTTCTGTCCCTCTTTCTGAAGCTATTACTTTTCTCTCTCTCCAAGCTCTCCTACTCGATGTCGTAGAGAGCGTTGGATTTTCCGCTGAAGTTAGATATCTGAGCAGATAATTTTTCTCCATGCTGCGTCATCTTTCATATTATCTCTATGCTCAGCACTCTTCTCTCTGGCATTAGCACTTTTGGCATACTCTCAGCTCAATATTTCTATGGCTTTCCCTCTTGAGGATAAGAAAGTCACTCATACAACAATGTATCCCCATAAACTTTAGACAGACCGCCATGCTTGTTTCTTCAGCTTGGTGCTCTTTTCAAAATAAAAAAGTCACTCATACGACATGGTGTCTCCATAAACTGTAGCATATATTTTTGTTAGTGTTGCAGGTATTACGCTCTAGATCTCTTCTCATTGCAGGTGTTACTGTTAGTGTTATTTTTATTACGAATACGCTTGTCGGCTCTCCATGTATTAATGACTTACTCTCTGCAAGTTAAACAAGTCACTCATACAACATGGTGTCCCTCTGCATTCATTGCTTGTTGCTAGTTTTGCTTGAATAATTAGTTGTTGTTATAATTCCTTCCGACTACCGTTGACATATTGCATTTATTGCCGTTATTTCTGCACTATTCAGCTCTCTCGCTCTTTTATTACTTACTCTCTCTGATACTTATATCTCTATACTTATGTCGTAACTATCACACTTATCATTTTACTTGGTTTATTTTGGTTATGGAATGCTTACTCAAATATACTCAGCCTCGCGCAGATACACGCACGCACACATACATACATATATATACACATATGTATGTATGTGTAGCGACTATACTTTGAGTTTTAGCATAATTTCCAATGCGATTGTGTTAGTTTGCTCCATTTTCCGTATTACAGACGGTTTAAGCAACAACAAAGACAGACAAGTTAAAAGGAAGAAATTAGATAAAGCAACAGCAGTCGGAAGTCGGCAGTCGGCAGTCAGCAGTGGGGCAGCGTGTGAGTGAGAGAGGAAGAGAGAAAGGGTAGCGCCAACATGGCAGCTGGTGGACAGTAAACGGCAGGCTGTTAGCTCGGCATTGCCGCAAGCGTCGGCGCCGAAATGTATGCTATTACTTCTGTGTGTGCAGGTACCGTTAAATATTACGGCATACCGATACACTCACGCTTGCCCATTGCCACGCTGATGTGTAATCTGCCGTTTCAATGACTTAACTGGAGCATGTTGCACGCTGCGTGGTGCAAGCGGCAGACAAACGCGCACCCACACCCACTCATACAAAGACGACGTTGCAGGTGGTACCTTTGCTTTAATGGAAATAATTATGTGTCGTGAGGAGTCTGCTTGAAATTTTCATTATATGCAAATTATCCCAATTGCAATCTGCAGGCAAATGTTGTTCCTCGAAGTTGAGCAAATTCCATGTGAAAATGCAGCATGAAGACGTGGGGAATTACAAACTTTTTGGCTTAATGTAGTAATTTTGCATTGAAGAGTTTCGAAATGCGAATTATAAACTTTGAAACCATAAAGTAATGAATTAAAATGAATTAGAAACAATTTTTTTTTTTCAAATTCTAAAAGTTGGTTTCGGGTAGTCTCTTAATTTTAAACAAATTCGTAGAAAAAGGTACCTGTTTTATTGTGCTTAGTCCTGCCATAAGTTCTATTACAAGTTCAGGCAGTTATAAAATTGAAACTATGTTAAAATATATATTTTAAAAATGTTAATTAAACTTAATAATGGATATAATAAGATGCAAATGAGCGATGAAAAAAAATGTATTTCAAACGGTCACCTTTTGCTTTCACTCAAGTCCTCAAACGATTAAACAACCGATCGATAGCAGCACCCACAGTTTCTGTTGGTATTGAAGACGGTGTTCGAACCAACGATTTTTCGAGATGATCCAAAGGTCTGTGTGTTTCCAACTCTGACTACCCAATGTAGTCCAATGGCCTTCCAGGCAGCCAATCATCGGTGGCTATGAAAGTAGAAATATTCTTTTTAAGTCACTGTGTGTGGTTTTTGCCTTATGTGCTTGAACCGAATTTTTCTGGATGATCCAAAGCTCCCCATTCATGAGGGTATCGCTTAACGGCTTTACCGCGACTTCTTAAACGTCCTGCTGGTTGCCTATTGTTTACTCCTTTTCAGAGAAGTTAAGAGTTCTTGCTGTCTTTACAGGAGACTCCCCACCAAACCTATAAAGCAGCTGAATAGTGATCACGTTGAAGCCGTGAAAAATTTTATTTGGCATTTTTGGAAGTTTTTGCGGAGGCTTGGTCGTTTTGCTTATTATAAACAACGTTTTCTACGGTGAACATTTTTTCATTTTTGGAAAAATTGTGAAACTGAAGAAACTGATTGCATATAAAACTTTCCAATGATCAAGAACATTCCTTAAATCGCAATGAAAATATTTATGTTACTATACGCATATATACATACATACATATTACGCACAAATCTTCTTTTCTTTGTTTATTCTCTCTTGCTCTTCTAATGTGGATCATTCACAATGTGTAACCAGCTGTCAAAATTACTTGAAGAAATATGTATTTTTTTCTTGAGCAATTACTTGAGAGCTGGATACGGACCTTCAGCCTTAAAATTGTGCTCAAGAAAGAAATGCCAAAAGTAATATTGTTTCAAACTTTAATTTTAAGACTTACACAAGTAAACTATTGGTACTAGATTCAAGCGTATAGATGTAAGTATGTTTATTAAGTAAAAAAATTGAAAAATTTGTTCATCAAATTTGTTTGCTAAAAAATTATTTTTAATTTTACATATCAGTTGTTAGTCTAATCTGGCAACACAAATCAATGAGTTTGTAGTACAGGATACAACTTTAAACTTGTAGCTTTGTGCGCTTGAGGAATTCTTATGAAAAGCAACCGTTTTCACTCGGGCGTCTCGCAAGCGCTTCCTAACAAATTGAGCATTCCGTTGAACTCATGTTGGAGCAATCTGTGAGAGTATAAGCTCGTTTTAGTCCTATTAGTGAAGCAATTGTTCATATTTCCTTCAAATGGTTTGGAGCAATGTCTCACAAATCGTATTCGATAAACTCAATGCAGAGCTATTTACAGTGAGAAACGGTTGCCTTGCGCAAACTATAAAATTCTCACACTCTCACAACGTCATTGAGAAATTGCTCAGCGACCGCCTTTGGTTACTTTGTTGCCAACAACAATGTGCTACGTGCCAAATGTAAGGTATACTTTGTGTTGAGTTACATTGGCAAAGGATTTACATTATTCCTCTCTTACTACATCTCTCACTCTCTCACCGCATACCAAAGTGTGTCATATATATTTTTTATACACTCTTTACATATTTGACTTTTGTGTCACTTTAAGAAAAACAGTCGCTAACGCATGCTTCGGAGAATGTACGACTTAACTTTTGTATATGTCAGCTGTTTACTCTGACGAATATAAGTACTCGTATGGATATCCTTTTTGACTTTAACGGAATGCTTTTTGTATGGAATTTGGTAAGATTCATCTTAAAGGGAAAGAGCTGCAAAGAGGGTTGCATGTAATGTTGAATGTAGTTGGAATAGTAACGGAGAAGATAAGATACAAAAAGTGCCTGCTGTTAGTTTTCCTAAAGTGTGGTTATTAGGGAAATTATTTCTGGTTTATCAGAGAGAACACAAATGGTGACGTAAAGGATGACGCTTTTTGACTTGATTGTACATTCGATGGACTGTTTTACTTTTACGAAGGAAAAATAAAAGAACCATAATGTGAAGATGAATTTCCGGGAATTAGCCCTATATTTTTTGAAATACTATAGGGAGATAGACAGGTAGGGTGGAGGTCTGGCGCCGCACCTAGGCTTTTAGGAAGCTTATAATGAACCACCAGCACTAAGATCGCCTCACTCTACTATGTTCTTCCGGTGCTTGTCATAAAGTTCGTCAATACAAAAAGTTGCATCGAAACTGCGTCAAGAAACCGTAGAAAATATATTGTATTTTTTTCGTTTCTAGTATTTTCTGACAAAGCCTGGCAAATAATTACTTCTCACGAATGATATAAGAGGAAAAAGTGGATCATGTTCTAATTTTTAATTTTTTTAGTAACTAACATACTATAATTACTAATGACGTTTTCAAAAAGTTTTACTTAGAGCAAATTTTTCGTTTTGAAGGCTAACTTCGAAAGATGAAGAAAACAATTTTGTATCTATGAAACAATATCTCTAAACAAAACACGGTTTGGTGTTAGAGATAATACTAATTTTGAAATAAAAAAATTTTGTCACAGCCAATCTCCCCACGGCAGTCGGATCTACATAATCTAAAGTGATATACGAATAAGGACCGCCAGTTGGAAGGCAATTTTAATTCATAATAAATAATTCATCTTTAATAAAAGTAGGGAATGCCTGATGTCTTCGTGGATTCCTTTTTGTTTAGAAATGCGGCTAATGGGTGCTCTAACAGTTTTTACAATCAGCTTTCCTTGACTGAGGATAGGTTAACCACTAGGGTCTATCGCTGCGACCGAGATCACAGGGATCACAATTGAAAAGTTGTAAATCGGCCCTTTATAAAATAAAAAGGTAGTAGTTTCTTCACCTAAAATAGCCACATCGATATCTGCGGGTGATTTTTGACACAATTTTTCTGAGATCATTTCTAGGATCTGTGTTTAGATCGATACGAATGGCACAGTTGATCATTAGTAGTTGCTAAAACCTATTCCTTACTGCTGTTTAGAGTTCTGGTGCCGGTCTTAATCACTTTAGGTTTAATATGCGTAGGTTGTCTTTTATATTTCGGGATTTGGCAACCCTACTGTTGAAATTTGGCGTCTTTCAAGTTCATCGTAAAGTTTGACGCTTTAGATGATTTACATACTCACAATGTTTTGACTTACGAGCACTATTTGTGTTGTTTACAGTATCTTAAAATATTCATCTCGCCTACAAATGAAAAAATTAGTTTTTGCAATTATTTACGTGAATTTTCGCGGCAACAGTGTCTCGATGAACTTAATGCAATATTGCAAGATCGTGTGACATATCGTCAGATTAGCACACAATTAATATTGCACGGACATTTGACTAATAAAATTGTTAACCTTGAATCGCACACTATTTATCAATCGCTCAAAACAATGGCTCGTGTTCATTGGTCTAGGGAAATGTTAAAAAGATACTGCAGCATCGCTACACGTCATGACAAATCATGGATTTATAAGTATGAGCCTAAAAGTAAACAGTAATCGACTGGATGAGCGTTTCAAAATGAGCCGAAATCAACGAAAGCTGTTCGCGCACGAAGAACTGCCAAGCAGATAGTTGCATGTTTTTCACCTTTCACCAATATCTCACATATTGACCGCAACAATTGCATTTTTGAGCACCCAAGTCATCGATTTGTTGAGCAATGCACCTTATATACCTGACTGGGCACCGAAAGACTTCTTTTAATTCCCGTACGCAAGGGTTTTCGACATTTGGAGAGGCGGTAGATGGGTTTGAAAGGGATGTTTTGAAGATAGCTCAATCAAAGTGGTAAAAGTGCTTCGACAATTGGTGCAAGCACGAGCATAACTGTATAGATCTTAATGAAGAATATGTTGAAAAACCAAAACGCATTCGAATAAATTGCAATGTAACTTTAGAATTTTGTTGCGTTATTGTTACGGCTTATGTGCTTCTCGGACTCTTTATTAACTTTAAACTATTAATTTTATTTTCGATTTTATATTTTTACATTCCTTCCACCTCTTCTAAAGTGTTTTGCGAAAAAAATTGCCATCAATTTATCCACTCACATTCATAATAAAGTTACCTTCGCTTCGACTGCTTTGCCATGAAATGAAAAAAGAAATCCATTTACCGCAAATTGAGAGAAACAAATAAATTAAATGTTGAACCACCGTCAGTGCAACCGCTGCTTGCCACTTTTTAACGCTGTGAAAAGAGCACAATAAACTTCTACAGAATTAATACATTAATGTGACAGCGCACACAGCCGCATGCACGCACGTGAACCCGCTCCCCTCCACCCCCGCACCGGTGTACGTATGTCAACTTTATGTGCTGCTGAAAAAATTAATAACACGAATGCAAACTTTTTCAGCACACACACACCCGCAAACACGTTGACATGTATGCAGCTGCATAAATTTACCGACAAATATGACAAAAAACGCTTCAACGCCTGAAAGTATGCAGCACATATTTCATGCCACACACACACACAGCATTAACTATGCGATGCGTGAAATGTTTAACGCTCGGCTCAACTCGGGTTTGTCGACAAGTGTGCGAGCATATATCTTTTACAAAGTATGTTGTTGTAGCATATTAAGCGTGTGTTTGTGTAATTTTTCATTTCACAAGAGAAAAAAGTTGAATTTATTACAAATGTAACATGACAAAAGCCAACAACAACAACGCACCGTTGAATACACACAAACGCACACAGACAATTACGCTTATGCGGCAGTATATTTGACAGCGTGCAACCGGAAAAAGAACTACTGCATGCAACGCGTGCAACAACAGCAAAAACTATTTATAACAGAAACTGGAAAAGCAAAAACGAAAACAAAAATCGAAAAAAGCGAAAAATAAAAATCCAAACGCAAGTAAGCGTGCAAACAGCAACAACAATGAGCGAACCAACAACCTCTGCTCCTGCCACCATCGTCGCTGCCGCCGCCATTGATGTGAAGTGTTAAATTTGTACTTGTTGTGCCACCCACTTGTGGCAGCTGCCACACAAGTAAGCTGGCTTAGTGCCGCTGTTGCTGCCACTTTTTTCACTTTTTCCTTGAGTTTTTTGATTATTCGTAGTTTGCTGTTGTTGTTGTTGTATGTGTAGTGACAGCCAACATCGCTGGTGATAAAACGAAATGACTTTTGTGAACCCACTGTGCAGTGGCGCCAATGACACACCTCTTGCCCAGCTTGCCACACTGTGTAGCCCGCTCCTCTCGCGCTCTCATCTCTTACATTCTGCTTGCCATGTACTCTGCTGCTGCCTCTCTCCTACTCTTCACTACTCTCCTCCTTCCGCGTAGCACTTCTAATAGCATTTCGCCATCAACTCGCCCTCTGCTAATAATTCATTTGCTTTTGACTTCATTTGCCTTGTTGTCAGTGTTGTTGTTGCTGCGCATTACACTCTTCCACGTTGACAAAGTGAGAGCGACGTCTGTAGCGGAGGCCAACAAATCCAGGCGCACAGCACGCACAAGTTGGTAAATTTTCATGTCCACACCGCATACACATACACACCAACAAACACTAACACAAACACACTCACTCTCCCATTCTCAAATAGGGAAAGGGGATTTTCACTATAAACTCGTTAGAGTGAGATCTTACTGCTTCTTCATGCTGTTTGGTGTTGCAGTTGTTATTGTGGTTGTTGTTGTTGTTTGATTTAGGGTTGGTAGTTGATTTTGCTGCGCTTGCATGGTATGATCCTTGAGGCGCCTAGCACGGCAGCAGCCATACACACGCAAGTATTTTCATATATGATCAGATATTGTGTATATATTGACATGCACGCATACACACATACATGTGCAAACATAAAAGTTTGCTGGATAAACTAAAAAAGCTTTCAAATAAAAACTGTGTTGCAGTAGAAAAATATGGTTTGTTAAATATGTCGGTGTGTGGGCTTGTGTGGAGAATAGAGTGACTCGGTTTTACTTATTGACTGCGCACAGTGTGTAAGGTTGATGACAATTTTGCTTAAATTTAGATTTGAAGAAAACTATAAATATCCAAAAAGGGAGGTAAGCATCGAGTTCATGGAATTATATTCATATACAATATATTATATGAAGGGGTTAAGTGGGTTTCAGAGGTACAAAAAAAATTATTTTTACATTTTTTTTAATATATAAAGAATTATATAAAATTTTATATAAAAATGTTGTAAATTCAGCCGTTGAGACCTCCTCCGTGGGTGTCTCACAAAAACAGTGATCTCGCCATGACAGCATAGTTTAGTATTGGTTCGCCTAAAATTAAAAAAACCAAAAATATTCCGTTAGTACATATATAAATCTCGTGTTTAAACGTAGAAAAAAAATTAAAATTTTTATTTTTTCTCAAACTATGAACAAAAAATCACATTTTCGCCATTTATTGGCTTAAAAAAAACTATTAATGAAAAAAAATCCTTTGTTCAATGACTAGATAATGTTTAATATAAGCATAAAATTTGAACCAAATCGGTCTCGGTAAATTCTCGAGAAATCGTGACCATCGACTTCGAAAATGGAGTTTTGAGAAAAACGTATTTCAAGTTTTACGCTACACCGACGTTGCCTGATGGGCGGAACGTTCGAAGGATCTATCTCTTAGAATTTTACTCGGATCAATTTAAAGTTTTGGGAGAATATTTTAAACATTTTGTACTTTTTAATTTGAAATTTTCAAATCTACCTAACTCCTGAAGTCTAAGTAGATCGGACGTTCACCTTTTAGTTTTTTTCTGAATTTTTTTATAGTGAAATGAAGAAAAACAGACAGGCGTCTATGATTCCAGCAGACCGGCTAACCTAAAGTCAAAAAAATTCATGTTGATTATCATTCATATGATTATCGGGGGAACTATAATCTTTTAAAAATGCTGAAAATTAAATTTTTAAATCTTTTTAAATATTATAACCAAAAAAGTGCACAATTTTTTGTGAGTGCTTTTTTACGAATAAAAAGTTTAATATTTTTCAAAAATCCTTCTTCGAGCGATAGCCACACGTGTATTGAATCAACCATTCAAATGTCAAAGCAATCGATGGCTTTGTTTTTGAGAAATCGTGGACACCAGTATAAAGACGCAGTTTTGAGAAAAAAACTCGTTTGAAAATTCAGGTAACACACCTAAACGCGCACTAAAGACCTTAATTTCTCACCCCTGTAACTTTCGAACAACATTCAGTTTCGGAAAATTGCTTTTGCAGTATATTCCATGACTCTAGCTTGCACACGGAATGATCCCTTTAAGTGTTTTATGGTCCCTTGTGCTCCTGCGAGGTGAACCACATATATTCTTCAAGATCTTTATGTAATATTATAAATATTCCAATTGAGTTGCAGGAAGGCTTTCATCCTTATACCTCGAACTTCCGGTTGAACTCCAAAAAGATTCAGGAATATTGGCTAATAAAGAAATTTTCTCCAAAAACTGTTTGGGATATCAATGAAACTCTTTATTCCTGTGAAAGTACATTCAATGTCATTATGTATGAAACCCGATTCCTTTCGCATGGTTACTATGGGCACGGTTGCAGAAGTCTAGACCCTGAACACAATTTTCAACTGTTTTCAAACATATATCGGCCGATACTGCTCCTATTTAACGTTATTCGTACGAAGTTCATCAATCGTGGCTGGCTTGTTGGCATAGATCAAAGACTTGATGTCGTGTGTTGACACGTTCACCAAACTTGGTTTTCAATAAATCGATTGTGGTATTCGCTGTGTGGCTTGTGGCGCCCATTCACAGCAACGTACCGGTCTTGATTAACACTGAAGCAGTACGGCCCAAGACGTCGCAGGCCCATAAACCGCACTCCACCGAGTACGTGTGGATTGCTGCCTGACCAACAACGCATATTTTGCTTATTGACGAAGCCATTCAGCCAGAAATGAGCCTCATCGCTGAGGATGATTTTTCGATGAAAATCCGGATCATTTTCAAGTTGTTCCTCAGCCCAATTCATGAACATACGACAATTCTGGTGGTCAAGCGGCTTTTGTTCTTGCGTCAATTTGATCTTGTAAAATGTAGGCCGAGATTTTTTTGCAAAATTCGCTACAACAACGTCACAGAGATGCCCAACGCTTGAGAAAAACTGATTGGGGTCCTCCTCAATTGATGTCCAGCAGCAGCAATATTCTCGCAACTACGGGCACTTCTTTGTCTCATTGGCATGGGAACATTTTAAACTGTGCCTGGATTAAATTTTTGCTATTAGACGCTCAATTGTTGATCTGACAGGAAGATTATCACGATCATAAATTGGCCGTAGCGCTCCTAAAGTTGAGACCACTGACTCCGAATTTCCGAACAAGTTCAAATACTAGCACCATCTTTTCGGCAAGGATATAAGATTTGTGAAAATTTAATTATTGCTCAAAAATGTCTTTTTATTTTTTCAATAAAAGTACTATATAATTATGTTCTTGAATATTGTATATCATTACGTGTCACCACAAATACACCAAGAGTCTAATAGTTCTGCTCGTCTGGTAACTTTTTACTAATGTGTCAAATGCTTTTTTCTTATTATCACAGCTTTCTATCCTAAAAATCCTAGTACGGTCTACGCCGATTTTCTCCACAAATATGTATTTCTCGCTATTTGTTCCTCCATATTTATAAATTCCGTCCCATTGTGCGAAACCACAGGCGTACAACTGGCCAGTGTGCGGTTCGAGGATTTTACAACGTGCACACTTCGGAATTATAGCACGGTTCGTGTGCTTGTGGCGCTGTGCGTGTGTGTTGGCATTTATGGGTTTTGTTATGCGCCTTTAATATACAAACGGACACTTAGTCGAATATGAGGACTCACACACACAAACAACAACACATTTTTTTTTGCAGAAGCCAAAGCACACTCATATAAATATGTGTGTGTGTATGTGTGTGAGTGTATTCATTGCGCCAAAGCGCTGCAGCATAAAATTCTTTCAAGTCTCAGACAAAAGCAACCGCGAAATGCGAAAATGTGTGAGAGTTTGGTAATGAGGAGAGCGGTAAGGGGTGAGGAAGGCACTATAGTGCATAAAACCTCATTTACGCACACACATATACACAAATACATTGCAGTTAGCTTGGAAAAGACTTGACTTTTTCGTTTTCGGCTATTCTTCATGTCGTGTATTTATACCCCTTCTTTTTCGCCGTTCTCTCTGTTTTCTTTCCTTCTATTTTTATGGCTTGAATTAGTTTGTTTTGTGATTTCTTTTTTTTTTCTCTTTCTCTGTTTCGGCGTTCATTTGGTGTTAGTGAAGTGCTCTTTGCGGCCACTTAAGGCGGTGTTTTCTAACGCTCGCACACATACACACACACAGGCATACACATGGGAATACAAATGCAAGTGCGAAACAATTTATGCCCGCTTTTGTTTGGTTAATGCTCGCAACAACCACTTGATGGGCGTTTTGAGGTCAAAAGTGTGGTCTTTCATTGCTAAAAGAGTGTAATTGAATTCGAGGAGTAATGAATGCTTCAACAAATCTCATTTTACTCCCATTGTGATATGTGATACGCTGTTTTTGAGGCTTGTTTGGCTTGCCGAGTTATAATAATTGACAACAGAAGTGGAATTTGGCTGTAGAGTGTAGTTCCGGATAACTAAAATCAAGCTTGAAAAGCAAAAATCAGGTATGGTACTTGTATTAACCTTATTTTTTTTTAAGACATATCAAAGCGTTTTGATTTGAAACGATTTCTGCTATAAAAGCAAACAGTACTGATCAATGATGATGATACTCCTTTCTCAGTTTATCAAAAATAAAGTTGCAACTTGCTGTATTGCTCTCAAGAGAAATGCTATCTTATATGATTAAAGTCAGAATTGTTTCTTTCGTTAAAATTGATAGGTGAAGTGTTTCCCAAAAGAAGCCTTACCTTTTTCGTGATCCATTTCCGATACAACCTCTTCTGCCGAATCTTTTGAAGTCGGATTTGTAGTCCTTTTTGAAAATTATCATTTTTCGCAGCTGAGAAAAGTTTTAGAGAATAAAGTGTGCTTTTTTGGCACGCATAGACGATACATAGACGTAAAAGGTGCAGGAAGTGTAGCAAAAAGTTGTCGCTCAGATAACACTGTGCCACAAAATGGAAAAAAATTTAGAAATTGCCAAATTTTGAAACTAAAGAAAAGTATTTTTAGAAAGCGTAGTTGACTTAAGCAACATACCGTGCAACACATGTTGAAACAAAAATACCGCAATAAAGAATTTTTCTGATAGCTTCGTGTAACCAGTGAATGATGCAAGAAGCTTAAAGCACAGGTGGCTTAAATGCACAAGAAATTCTCTGAAAGTTTCGCGAAACCAGTGAAAGATGCGGGAATTGGAGGTAAAAATTTTCGTTCAGATAACACTGTGCAACAAAATCGGAAAAGTTTAAAAATTGTCATATTTTAAACCTTAAAATAGGTTTCTAAGCAGAGAAAGATGCAGTGCAGCTCAGATTACACTATGTAACAAATCCTGAAAAATTTAGAATTTGGAAAATTTTGAAAATACTTGGAAATAACTTTCTAAAAACTAAAGAAGTGTTGCCAAAATTTTCAACGCCTTAAAAAGGATAGCTTTTGCATTCAGCTTTTAATCACATATATTAATGCACTTAAACCTCTTTTATTTATTTTGCGTGACTGAAACAAAAAAGTGCTCAAAAAGTACTTTTTCAAGGCTTAAAAAGCATAAAAACATGAAAACATGAATGTTCTCCACAATGATCGCATCACTCATGTGACATCCTATGGCTGAAGTTTTCGACAAAAATTTTATCAATTTAATTTTTGCTCACTTCCGTTTTCATTATTTTCTACTTTACTTATTTCCCCTGCTGCCGCCCATCTTCTGCCTTCGCTGCGAAGCTATGAAATGGTTTTCCTTGTTCTTTTTTTAGAAAAAATTGTTGTGTAAGTTCGTTTCTTTTATTTGTGAATAAAATAGATTTTCTCTAAATTGCAGTAGCATACGCTCAATGCTCGGTTACATAACTGTCAGCAGAGTACAGAGAGGGGTGCAACGGAGAAGACTACTACTACAGCGCCAGCAGCCCGAGTGCTGCAGTGCTGAAACAAGAAATCAAATAGCAAAATGTAACAACGATAAACACACACAAACCCACTTAAACATACATACCTACATATCCACTCACTAAAGTATATTCTGACATAAACACAGGCAAGCAAACAAATATACGTACACACTTCAGCCTGCCACATACCCAGAGTGAAGCATATAAAAGCCGAAAAACCAAAAGTAGATAAAATGCGAAGGCAAATAAAAAGAAAAAAAGAAACTGAAAAAATGGCAACATCAAAAAACACTTGCAAACACACGCAGAAAAAGTTCCGCACACAAAAGCCAGCGCTGAATATAAAACATCCACATTTGACAAAAACGTTGTCGGCGAAGCGGGCGCACCGAAAGCCGAGGGGCCGAGGAGCCGAACGGGGCTGTCGTCGGTTTGATGCAGGTGATTGCTGGCACATTCTATTTTCGTTGGCTTTTTCCTTTTCTCATCATACTTTCGTTTTTTATCTTTTCTTTTCCTTGCGCTTCTGCCTTCCTTTGGGCTTGCATCCTTCGCTCCTTCGTGCCGCTGCACAGCGCTTTGGAGACAATACACCTACCCAATACACACACATACAGACATACGCTGCTTACATGTCACTTGCGCGAGGCGCCTCTCGCACGCCCACTCGGCCCTCCCCACTTGTGCATCTTCGCTGCATGCCGCCTGCGCCGTGGCAACCCTGGCTGGCAAGTCGTCGGCGTCATGCTTTTTTCGGCTTTTTCCCATGGCACTCGACCGACACATTTGGTTCAGTTCAGTTCAGTTAACAGTTTCCACAGCGCCTTGCACACACACACACCCATACATTGATGCTTATAGCGAACTGTGCCACCGCCGCCATCGCCAGCCGAATTCTAACAAAATTGTATATTTTTTGGCGCTAAAGCAACAACAAGCAAGCGCATAGTCAAAGTTGGCAACTTTTGGTTTTATATTTGCTTCTTATTTTGATCTTGTTTCCCTTGTGTGCATGGGTGTATGGGTGCCTGTCAGTGTGTGTGTGCGCTCGGTCTGATTTTTTGCTTTCCGTTGCGCTTCTTTCTGCATTGTTATTATCTTTGTTTTGCTGTTTTTTTGGTTTTGTTGGCCCAAAAAGCTTTTATGGGATTTTCATGTGGAAATTTTGCGCCAGCTCCCTCACTCCCCTCACCGCAGCACAAAAAATATCACAGCACCAGCAATTGCAAAGTTTTATACACTCACACAAACACAAAAGCAACACTGAAGAATATGTATGTCTGTATGTTTGTGGCAAGGATACGCTTGCCACGTTTGCTTTTTGTGCCCCTGCCTCAGCCTGTGTCTGTCGGCATCTCCGCATATCCGCATATCCGCACATCCACGCGCAACCATTGCTGCCACAGCATCAACCGTATGTTGCCAACATTGGCTTATGCTGCAGTTGATATTCCGTGCATTGTTGTCGTTGTTGCTGCGCTTACTTTCGCCATTGTGCATGTGGCTGTTGCTATTTTTATTATCATCAGTTTGCTGTTGCAAAGCTTTTTCTTCGTTTTTTTCGCATTTACGTTCGTACACATACATACACATGCATACACTTACACATACATGTATAGGGGTTCGGTGTTCGCATGTGTAGTTGTGTGAAATTGTGGGCAAAGTGCTTTCTGGCTGACGTTGTGCGCCTCCATTGCGGCGCCGGCAGTTAGTAGACAGATTGAATGCGAGAAGCTTTTGCTTTCTTGATTTCCAATGAGTTTTCAATGAAAATCAATCGCAAAATGTTTTTGTCTAATGTGCGCTAAGCTTTTCGTATGTTATTGTTGGCTTCTGTAATAAATATTATTATTTTAATAAAATAAGAAAGTAAGAAAAACTGATTTAAAAAATTGTTAGTATTATTTTTAACCAAATCAACTAAAAAAAAACTTACATATATTTAAAGATTATCAATTATTGCATTAACAGCACTCACTTTGCTTAGTGACTAATTTTTCTATCATTAAATTGTATTATATCCGGTATTATAACAGGTTAATAGAAAGGTCCCCGGCGTACCATAGAAAAAGGCTTTTTTTAAGCAAAATTCGTTTTTTTTATTCAACATAGCTCCCTCCAAGGGTGATATACTAATTATAGTAATCCTACAACTTTTCGATAGGAGTTTTGTAGTTCGAAAGTCAAATTAGACCTCAGTTTCGGGGATAAATTCTATCCAGCGAGCATTGTTTTTCGATCTGAGAAAAGGAAAATGTCGCTGTGTGGGAAAATGTGGAAGCAATTCGTAGCCCAATTCATGAACAGCACTTTCATGTAATAGTCATTGTGGATAGTCCTTCCTTTTTCAAGGTAGTCAACAAAAGTTATTATACATACGCGCATCCCAAAATACAAACGACATGACATGCCTAGCTGGTTGGACTTCGGAGTTAAAAGATGGAGCCATATTATTTCATAACAATGTAAAAATTCGGTTCTACTATGTTTGAGCATCTTCATCAACTCGTTCCTATTTTTGGAGCCGCGTTATAAAGGCAAGTTTTTGTTTTAACAGTATTTTCCTCGCAAAAAGCAATGCTTTATTGACACCGAAATATATTTTGATTCAATTTTGTAAACTAACAAAATTTGCTTCACTCAAAGTGATATAATTCACAAACTAATGACTCGACAGCTGTCAAATTTATACAAGCTAAATGTTCTTTTAGTTTTGCTAAAATAAATTAAATGTTGACTAGTATATATGTATATATGGCCAAAAGTCTTATATTATGTGTATGACGGATAAATTTGTATTGATCCGTATTTTTCATTTTTGACATCACGATATATTATGTTATTACCAGATAAAGCTACTCTCTAAGTTTCATTGACATAGCTCTCAGATTGATTATGGTGTAACGTTGATTATATTTATATTACATATATTGGGGTTAGGGAAAGTACAGACCTGACTTTATCCAGTTTCCACACAATAGCACATTATTACCGGCAAAGGATTCTCTTTGACCTTCAAAACAAGATTTGACAAATTAAGGGCTGTTTACAGTAAAAAGTCGTCCTATGTTCCTCATATCCATAATTTTTAGTAGATGTCATACAAGTACTTTGAAGGCCCTATTTGTGTGAAGTTTTATTTCGCTAACATTATTGACTCTCAGTTTATGTTAAGTGGAAAATCAGAGGTAATTGTGTTATATAGGAAGTAGACGTGGTTGTGGTCCGATTTCGGCCATTTTCACAATGGAACATAAAAATAGCAAGGTAATATTTACACTGAATTTGGTTGCCATTAGAATCTTTATCTAAAGATGGGCGGTACCAAGCCCATTGACCAACTTATACATTGGTTCTTATGAAGGCATTTCGTACCACGTTGACTTCTGGCGCATTTTTTAGTGAGTTATCACACTTTTAGTAGTTATTAAATTGCAGTTATATGAGGAATGAACTTGGTTATGATCCGATTTTATCATTCCATTATATAAACAGATGCCAGAACGACTTAATGTAAGCGGGTTTGGTCGATTTCGCTGTAAAGGTTTGTGAGATATGTATTTTAAACCCATTAAGGGACAGATACGCCCGAATTATTAAATGAATTTGGCATTTCTTAACTTAAAATTTTTAGAACAATAATTAATTTAGTATGTCTAGAGTTTTTTGATATAAGTGAAAGCACTTTACATCAGATTTTCATGGATTATTAGAATTTGCTTTAATATAAAGTATAAGGAATATTGTCGACTGACTGATTGGTGCCAAAAGAGATGACCTTGATGGCCAATCCAGCTGCGTATTTTTGTTCTCGTTGACTTCTATTAGGTCGTGGGTTTCTTTGTAGAGTAAAGAGTACACCGGCAACTGACGAGCTCAAGGCAATTTTGCTGTCGATATATCCCCTTCACCGCAAGTAAATATTAACTGTATATCAGGTTCCTTAAGCATATTTGTTCCTTTTAAAAAATAAGTGCAGACCTCCAATATTTCATGCCAACAAAAAAACGGCTTGTTAACTATCAAAATTTTCAGGAAGTGAAATTTGTGTTTCAGATCAAACCTATTTCGATCATTTAAACCCTTATACATATAAAAACATTTACTGCTTTTTGAAAGATCTTTGGCTGAGCTGCTATTGCTCCAGAGTTGCGCTGTGCTGTGCAGGATGGTGTCTCAAAGCTCAAAGATTAGAGTTCTTACACATTTTGAGTCATCTTCGAAGGATTCTTGAACATAATGAGAAATTCTTTATGTGCGATATATAATTTGAAGACTTGTTATTATCTCTCTAGGGAGGAACTTGGAAAGAAAAAAAATTGTCTCGAAACCAAATTTTTTATTCTCTGGAGTTTAAGCCACCGTCAGCAGTGCTTTAGCCACCCAAGCAAAGTACTCCGACACAGGCTGCTTTTGTGGCATGAGATATTTAAAAATAATTTTTTCGGATTACTTTTTGTGGTCATTCAACTTAAAAGCAATTTCAAGAAAGAAAATTTCATGCGAATTATTTTTTTTGTTTCTTTTTTTTTTGCTGAAAAGCTGCTCCCGGTCAGATAATTGCGGGAAGCGCTGCAATTGACTAAATATTAAATCATTTCACTGCATGCTGCGAAGACTCTGCGGCCAACGGGAATGTATTTTTTTTAATTTCTCATACATATTCTTCTTATCTCTTATGCGACTTGCATTTATTTGTGTGGAATTGTTTTTTCAGCTCCTCGCTGTCTTTCTGTATTTGCAAAACCTCCTAAAGATGAAATGAAAAATGCGCACATACACACACACATACAAATAAATGGCAATTTTATTTCATATTCCTTGAATTCATTTATTGCATTTTTCTTCGCTTTCTTGCTCTCCCCCTTCTTCGCTTCAATTTTTACGTTTTACTTTTTAATCTGCCTTAACGACTATTGTAAAATGGAAGGCAAATGGGAAAATGGAAAACTCCCAACCAAAGTCATTTCGGAATGTTTGCTTTTGTTGCAGTTGTTGCTTTTTGCTGATGCTGCCGATTTTTATTGCCACTTAGCTACCTCAACTTTTGCACCATCTTCTGCAGTTGTCTTAAAACCGGCCACCTATATTTGCACTTGCACACACACACACACAATTACAAACATACATATTATATACAGATAAATATATAATATACCTATAGTACTTGTATATATGTGCTATTCAGTGGCGTGTGCGGAGCAGTTTGCAGTCGACTTATCCGCCGGATGTGGTGTGAATTTCTGATAAGTTCCGTTGCTGTCTGCCGTCCCATGCCCCTGCGCACCCGACAGCGCCGCTCTAACGGCTTCCATCACGCTTGTGGTGCTAAGATTTCTTCGTATTTTCTCTGATTTATTCTTATTCTTTATACTTGTGCTTTTCGCAATAACTCAACTTTTCACTTTTAGATTTCTTTTCTTTTGAGATTTTATTAAATATTTCAAGCAGCTGCTGCATCGATGAATGAAAGGATAAGAAATGGAAGGCAGAATGTAAAACGACTGCGTTGTCTTTAAGATTTGCGCTTTTACGGTCGTCTTACTTCGCAGATTTTGTTTTTAAGCGCAGTTCGTTTAATTCTGTTTAATCGCCTTTCCGTTTTTGCGAAATATGTTTAAATTACCATTTCGTAATTAATGAGGGTGCTAGACGCTTTTGTGTCATATGGCTTTTCTTTTAGCCAAGGTAGAGTTCTCATTAAAGTCGGCGCAAACCGAAGCGATAAAATTTTTACCCTAGATTGGTACAGATTTTTTCAAGTTCGTGTGAAGTTTGATCTCCATATATCTTGGGTGGATTTGGTAGCAGTTTGTTTACGAAGTAAAAAGTCTGGTTGCCGATTTTTACCAGTGAAAAAAAAAATTGAACGATTAGTTTGCATGACGTTATATCTTCATTGGAAACCTGTTTAGGAAGTCATTGAAAATGTTCTAGAAGTGTTTTAAGCGGTTTACTCTTTCATAAGCACAGGTACGGATATTTGAGTTGCAGAAAGCATTCAGTAAAGCTCGTGAGGTCTTTGAAAACTTGCCTCATGCGAGTCGTCCATCTCTGTTAAAGGCGATAGCAACGAAAAAGTTAAAAAAACAGTGAAATGTCGTGTTGACTTTAGAGGAATGTCAGGGGATCTGAACATCCCTTATGGATCGACTTTACACGTTTCGGTTAATATTTTGACCAAAAAAAACTGAATCTCTCAACGACGTCGAGTAGAGGTTGCAAAAGAGTTGCGCTGAGTGAAACGCAGCGTTATTAGTGACAAGATGTGGGTTTATAAAGATGGCGTCGAAACTTTCCAAAATGAGCGGAAACCGTAAAAAACTAAAATTCGCTACAGACATTGAAGACCATCCCTATAAAAGCTTCTAACAAATCGTTACATTTGTATTGGCTTAGGAGTCTATTCCTAAGCGTTATTAAAGATTTGTATTCATATACCTGAAAATTGTTACTAGTCCGGGTGAATTATGATCAGATGGTGTACACTCTTACTAGGCTTAGAAAGGTCAAAATGTAAGTTCTATGATTTAACTGTGAATGCCATGGATACAAAACGGGGATTTGAAAAAGAGCGACATAAAAGTTTTTTAAAATAAAGCAGAAACGGTTTGGGTCAGAGGTCCACACGTAGCGGACGTGCCTTTTAAATGCACCTCTGAGCAAAAAACTAGATACATAAGTATATCTAAGCCGAAAAATATTCGAACAGTAGAGCATAGTCGAGCATAGTAAAGTTGAAGGTCTCAAGATGGGCAGACCAGCGACATCAGCTGTTGCCTGACAAGTAAATTATATTAAATTGAAATACATACATATGTTATTTTATATTAAAAAGTTGAAATGTAAACTGAATTTAAATATTTTGGAGTAAGTCAAAATGTGTAAAAGTGCCAAATAAATGAATTTTTATTAAATTATCAAATTATTATCAAAAACTACTTGTATGGAACTCCAGACGCTGAACCCAATTTTTGATGGTTTTCAAGTATAAGAAATATAAGAAGTGCTGAAATTTCACTTTTGATATTCATACGAAGTTTGTCAAGCGTCGCTGGCTTGTTGGCATAGACCAAAGACTTGACGCAGCCCCACAGAAAACGGCTGAGGCGGCCATTGACTGGCCATATCATCCAATTTGGAAGAAGTACGGCCCAATGACGCCTCCAGCCATAAACCGCTCCAAACCGAAATTTTTTCGGGATGCATTGGTGACTCATGGGGTACATGTGTATTGCTGCCTGACCAATAACGCATATTTTTCTTATTGACGAAGCCATTCAGCCAGAAATGATCCTCATCGCCGAAGATGAATTTTCGATGAAAACCCGGATAACTTTCAAATTGTTGCTCAGCCCGATTCACGAACATAGGACGATTCTGGTGGTCAAGCGGCTTCAGTTCTTGCGTCAATTTGATCTTGTAAGGATGTAGGCCAAAATCTTTTCGCAAAATTCACCACAATAATTGATGCGCTAGCGGCAGCGATATTCTCGATACTACGTTCACTTCTTTGTCTCACTGGCACGGGAACATTTTGTACTGTGCCTGTGGATTCAAATTTTTCAACTAGCCGTTCAATTGTTCATCTGACTATTATGACGACCATAAATTGGACGTAGCGCTCTTAAAGTTGAGACCACTGACTCCGAATTTTAATAATTTCGACTCGTTCTTGGATCTTATATCTTTCCATTATGAAATGGCAGAACTTACTGAAGAGAAATTTTAAAAGAGCGGGGAAAAATATGGCGCTGTTTGATGTCCTTATCGGTCTACTTTTGTAGTGTCCCTATTGAAAACTCCGTTTAGTTTCTATCAGGTATCCAAGTTTTATTTAAGAGGGGAAAAACTACTTTCAAAGGGTTTAAAGAAAATTATAAATCAGCAGCTAAACTAAACTAAACTATTCATTCTTAAGTCATTTTGAACTTTCTTGGTGCAAGTTCGCCTTGGAAGTTTACTATTCTTCTTCTCCATGCTTCTTCACCGCTTCTCTCATGGTATGAATACGGACTGGTATGAATTGCTTAATTCATGAAGAGCGACTTGCTAACGCTTATCAGATTTGTAGATCGACTGCTTGGGCGCTGGAAAAATGTTGATCTTAGCCAAAAGATATGTTTGCTAAAAAGCCAGTACTGTTGCAATAGATATTAAATAGTGCACATGCCTCCTGCATTCACTTTACACATATTCATTCATATATAGGAGAAGACAAAATAATCCTCGACAGTTTGCTCGGTTGTCTGAGATTAATTTCCCGCATATGAAGATGTGAGCATTTATTTACATTTACTTTGTGTGTCGTAATGTTTATTTAACTACTTTCCTTGTAACATAACACAGACTCTCGCATTCACACACATACGTACATATGTTCGATATGAGCAGGCATGCACTTTGCAGCATGTTAGTTATGCAACATCAATTCAATAATCACAGGAAACGCTTAGAGGACATTCACACTTACTGCCAGCAGACTGCAATAAGTAAACAAAAGTCAAAAAAGTAGAAAAAAAGTGAAAAATAGAATAACTGTAATAAAGTAAAAGGAAGCGCTGCCAAGTGGCAAAGAAGCACGCACACAGCCAACCAAGCGCACTGATGAGTGAAGGGAGGGCGCCGCGGGAAAGCAACCGAACATACACACTCGATAGTGAAGGCTAGCATGCATGTGTGTGTGCCTATGTATCGCTTATAGCTTTTAAGTAATTTTATTTGTGTGTGAGTACTTAAATGTCATTGCATCTGCCAGCCGACAGACGCCAGAGCACTCAGTCAAGGCGTCCGCCATACAACGCCCTTTTCACTCCATTTAGCCGTGCAACACACACACACACAGGCACGCATAGACGTTTGTGCGGGAGTCGCTGCAGATAAGTGTGTATGTGTGTGTGATTGGTTGCAAGCAAGCAGCAAGTTTGTTGCATTACATTCATGTAACGCGCGTTTAATATATGTGTGAGTGTGTGTGTTGTCGCTTAGTATCGTGTATTTGACATGTCGTCCTTGTTGGCGCTGTCCTCGTTGGAGCACAGTGTATTCACCTTCATCCTTGTTGGAAGCGAATCGACGACATCAATAATGCAAGTGCACTGTTCCACTTGAGGTTCACCGCCTCACCCCACCCCTCCGAGCGGCTGCACGTTGCTCTTCGTCGGCGAGAAGATGTCGGCGCTTAAATGCAACAGTGTTGGCGGCTATGACGGCAATGTTGCAAGGATATTTTGTGGCAGGAAGACGTAAAATGTACGTTATACTTCATTGAGCGGTAAAAAGGATGTTTATTTATTTTCAACCAGCAGTCGCATTGTACGCTTTCCTACTTTTGAATACATGTAACGCGGAGTGGATGCTCGGTGGGTGGCGTTTTCACGTGACTACTTTTATATTGTTTAGTCTCGCACTTGCAGAATACGCGTCCTCACACAAATACAGTGCTTTTTAGGGCGAGTTATATGATTGATTCTCATAATGATATTTACACTCATAATAATACTTATACTCATTCAAAGTTATACTCATATTTATATTAGTTGTTCTTATTCAGGCGTAATCGTGCTCAGATCCAGTCTTATGCTCATACGTTTACATTCATACTCACTACTCAAAATTTTACTCATACTCAATTATATTCACATTCTCTACTCAAAAATCTAATCATGTTCATTTATATTTACTACTCAACATTTTACTCAAATCATCTACACTCATATTCACTTCTCGAAAGTTTACATTTCAGCACCCTCATTTACACGCATACTTCTTACTCAAAATTATACTCATAATAATTTATTTACTACTCAAAATTATACTCAAACTCATTTAGATTTATACTCAAGATTTTAGTCATACTACATACTTGTACTTATACTCATACTTACTGCTCAATCTTTTACTCATACTCATTTACATTGACACTCACTGCTTAAAATTTTGTCTCATACTCATTTATATTTATACTCAAAACTTTAGTGATACTACTTCTCAAATTTTTACTTATACTCATGCTCATTACTCAAAATTATACTCATATGTCATACTCAAAATTTTAGACATACTACTCAAATTTTTACTTACACCAATACTTAAAGCCCGAACTTTTACTCATACTCGCTACTTACAAATTCTACCATGTTCGTTTACTCACTTCACCAAATTTTACTCATACTGTTTTATACTCATACTCATTTATATTTATATTCTCGACTCAAAATTTTACTCATAATTATTACCACACATACTCACTATTCAATTTTTTTCTTATACTCATAATTGCTTCCAAACATTTTACTGAGACTCACTACTCAAAATTGCACTCATATTCATTTACTCCAAAGTTTACTCAGACTCCCTACATAAAACTCAATACTCGTTTAAATTTAAACTCATATTTTGTACTCATACTTAGAGTTGTACGCACATCGGCATTAAACACCAGCCTCTCTAGTTACAAAGTAGTTGGTATACTGTATATTCGCAGCTTGTGGAAGAACATTAAATTTTTATAACAACGAATACCACACAACATTATAAGAACATTGTTGCTCTGCACACGCAGACGCACACACAAACAAGCCAGCGTGAGTATATTTGTGTACCTTTGGGTGAGAGCTTCCTCTGCATGAGCGCAATTCACAAATTTCAGTTGCAACTTTACAAGTTTGCGTTTATTGAATATATAAAAATTTTAGTGGCGAAAGCAAAAAGGGCACAAAACGACAACAACAACAACAACGAAAACACGAAGCAGCAAAAAGCAAGTTGAATAACACATTTGTGAAATGTAAAAATGTAAGCTTTGAAAAATTTCAAGTATCAGACCGTGCAAAAAGTCAAGAGGAGCAGCAAGCGAGGCGGTGCGGGGCGGGCAAAGTGTAGTTGAGTGCGCCTGCAGCATGGCAAATGCGGTCGAGGCATAAAAAGTTATGAATGCATTGCCAGCCAAGAGTGCGCAAAGGTAGTGGGCGAGAGTGCCGAGGGGTTGGAACACAAAATTGAAGGATAAGCGGCAAGGTAAACAGTAGAGTGCACACCACTGCTGCTGCTGCCGTTAGTGTTGTTGCGGAAGCAAATGTGTGCTACAGCCGTATCAGTCGGCACACCGACCATAATGCAACATGCAGACGTTCGAGCCCATCGAGCATCTCCTCGGCTGCGCAAACATACTTAGTAACGAAACGAGGAATATGCGGGGTCGTGAGGTGGAACGAATTGCTGTGGCAACATGTTGCGAAAGTGTGGCGCAAATGTTGAAAAAAGATATGTGTGTCTGTGGTCGGGTGGAGAGAAAAGTTATGCGAAATATTTGATGGTCGGAAATATTACTTTTGGAGAATAGTGTGAACCTTTCTTTTGCTCATTAAATTTAAAATTAAATTACCCGACACAATTTTCATACCATTGGAAGTATCTATGGTAAATACATTAATTTTTGTGGGTTATAATTATAATATAACATGAATTCAAGTCACATAAAGTAAACACAACGCAACTGATTATCATCAAATCACATATTCGGCATCAATACTTGAGATGCTTGATCGGATCATAAGTTTGTCAGTTCATATTGTATTTTTCATTAATTTTAATGAAAGCATAAATTTCAAATCACGTGATTAAATCGTATCACCAAATCACATCATACAACAGCTACTAATCAAAAGAATTGAAATATGAGTCTATCATATGAGTACTTTTCTAGTCATGTGATGCAAATCCTGTAGCAAACTATATCTTTACAGTTATATCATCAGTTAATTTTAGGCAAACTCTGAATAACTGTTGTGGTAGAACACAATTCGTCTTCTACAATTCGTTAAAACTCATTTGCTCACATTTCTCCAAATTGATTTAACTTACGGAGGAAAATGAGATCATTTGACAAAATTTGTTAAAGATTTTGAATGTCCATATTTAGAATATATTGCCAAAAAGTAAGATAAAAATAATATAACATACGTGCAATACATATATCTATATTAAATCAAATCTGTTCTCGCTTTATTTTAGCTCATATCACATCACTCACACATTAAATATCATTTACTAGCATATGGGTCACATTTAATTTATAAAACTTTAACTTATAAAATAAATAAATATACGATTATATGAAATTACAAATTAAACAAAATGATATCGCATCACCACTATACAGCATTCAGTGATCGCATGATATGAAAACTACATTATTAATTTTATGTATGATCTCAAAAATTTAACAAAAGAGTATCATGTCATTCAGTGATCGGATGATGTGTTGTCACATCAGCTGATAAAAAAAACGACACAATTCAATAATCGAGGAATTTGAGGAAATATACGACTTTGCACTTATAATACCATATATCAGCGAATGTTTAGTTTATCTGCTCAGATCACATCATATACAATATATATCACATCACATGACGTTAACTATAATCGCTGAATTTCACTACATAGCCATACTTTACTTCACAAGTTCCGTCTTATCGGGAAATGATTATTAAAATAAGTGAGGAATACTTTCACGATTTAACATCACATCACAATGTACTTCAGATCACATGATAAACGTATCACATGTTATTAAAATAAATATGGGATTTTAATAAAACATTATCTGTAAGCAAACTGCAGTATTTGGCTCATAGACACACCCACTTTACATCACAACGCATGACACTTTGCAACAACTTAATTATTTTCAGAATATTCTTTAGTTAGTCACCACTTTCATTAAGTAGTTTGAATAAAAGGCGCACATTGTTTTCGCATTCCATATAAAAACAATGTAGCAAAAGAACAAAATCAAAATGAAACTTTGAAATTGCAAACTTACACTTAAAGTGCAGGGGTCACACGTGAACTCGGTAAACACGAGCGTGTGTGCGCTTTCATGGCACTTGGCAGCAAAAACAAAATTGACTCGATTTGCTTTGTTCAACGTAAGCTGCAACGTCACAAAAAAGGAAAAATAGGAGAAAAACAACAACAACTTAATAAACAATTGTAATTACACCAGCATACAAAATGCAAACGTACAAACGTTTGCACAAACATGCTTATGTATGCATGCATAACAGTATTATAGCTTGTCTGCTACGTCCGCCCTGCCCAACCCCCCGACATTGTTGATTTAGTGCCAAGCAACAGCGTTCTTAACCAGTTGCCTCAGACCAACTTTGGCTCCCGTCTCTCGCATTTTATTTTCAAAATGCTCTAACACACACTCGGTGCAGCCGCTTGTGTTAGTGTGCATGTGTGTGTGTGGTTGAGGCTCCTGCTTGCTTGCCACTGTAACTGTAATTTCAGCTCAAAAGTAGTAAACTATGAAAACGACAACGACAACAAAAGCGCACTTAATGTAAACTGCACAAAAAGAAAGCATGAAGAGCAAAATAAAAACCAACAACAATGGAGGCAATACACACATAGTTGTAGTTGGCTGGCAGTGTAAGTGACAGTCCACAGCAAACTTTGACTTTTGACTGCATTTTATGCGATCGACGGCATACAACGCACACACAAACATACATACTTACACATACTTACACACACACACAATCGAAAGCAGTGCTACTGTTATATTGCTGCAACACACACATACAACCCGCTCCACTGTAACGCCAATCAGTTGCTCTGCATATGTGTAGGTATACATGTGTGTGTCTGTTAATACATATATGTAGGTGTGTGTGTGTCAGCGCAAATTGTTATTTTCCTCTTGGCTCGCCTTAAAATTTATTTCACTTCATGCCAATCTTTCCTTCTCCACTTTCTTCAATTTTTATATCACACCTCCAGACTCCTTCCCTCCTCCTCCGCTCGAGCGTATGCTTGTTGAAAATTTTCCATGCAGCTTTGCGACCACTTTCATTATTATCAGCCAAAGTCGCAGTCGCAGCCGAAGCCAACGTCAATGCTGTTGCTACACTTGCCACCATCATTCCGATTGCTATTGCCATCACTATCAAATTCATGCAACTGCAACATGCAATTTACTGCTTTTTGTCGCTTATATTTTCTTAATTTTTTTTTTGCTTTTTTCGAACTTTTTTCTGTATTTTTATATTTGCCTTTCACCACATCCTTTTCTAGACACTAATCGTACACTACTTCTCACAATTTGCTAGTGCTCTTCGACTCGCTATGCATTTTGTAACGCGTTGACCTCATGCTACGGCGCTTAGCAAGTGTCTTTCGCCGCCCACCGCCTTGTCATGCTCACGCTAACGGAACACCTTGACTGCCGCACGAACGAGAGTTGTGTCAAAGTCTTGGCATCCGTTTATTCACTGCTTGCTCGCATATATGTGTGTATGTACATATGTATAAGTTAGAAGTTAAGAAAGGATATAAATGCACATGTGTATATGGTATATATAGAAAACCATTCACTTATAAGTTTGTGTGTTTGTTTGCTTTTATAAGTCGCCTTTTGTGTGCTTGTATAAATGTGTTTGTATGTATACCCTTCCAGTTGTCTTCTCGCCCCCTTCCCCGTGCATGCAATTCAGCGCCTGCTCGCATCTTTCTTTATTTGCCACCAAGTAGCGCAACCTTATAACGAAAAAGTGCAGGAGCCAAAGCAAAAAAAAAATAAATATAATAAATGAAAATGTAATTTCAAGCGAAAATGAAAAAGTGGAAATAGATAAAAGCTAAACGTTTAATTTTTATGTATTTCGCAAGCATTTTTTACCATCGAAAACAAAAAATATCAGAGGATAAAATAAAAGAAAAATACCAGTGCCCATAAGCTTGCCGCTACGCTCGACTTTGGAAAATAATTTCTCATAGTTTGCACAAGTTCTGCTTAAATTGACTGTTATTTGAGATACATGCAACAGTGTGTGCCAATAAAGTTCACTCTAAATCTGGAAAACCATATTGCTGGTAGAATATAATTTCTTTATGTATTGGATTTTAAATCCCTATAAAAATGTATTTTAAATATGTCCTGGACCTCATTTGAGGTGCTCTAAAATAATCTAGAAGATAGTCTGGGTTGGTGTCTTGCTTTTTGCAATCCCGTCGTACCTTTCCCTGCAGAGAATTTTTTATAAAGTCAATCATCTTATCATATAAAGACATTTAATTGTTTGAAGTCTCACAAAAAAAATATGCTAAATTACAAAAGCAAATTCGAAATATTTTTTAAAGATTTTGCATTTTAAATTTATTTAGGTGTAAGCTGTTTTTAATTTTTAATCAATTGTTATAAAAAAGCAAATATAAAAATTAACAATTTCAACAGCCGTCATGGCGTATAAGTAACATTAAAAATACATTGCGTTTGAATGATTGCTTGTTGCGTATACGCCCTGTTGGCTAAAAATAAAAATGTTAATTACGTAACTGACTTGTTGGAAGGTTAGCATGTTTTATAGACCAGTAATGTCAATAAACGCTATGCTAGAGTGGACGGATAAAAATTTAATATTAACACTATTCAACAAATCTGAAGGAAAAATTTACGATTGATATTGTCCATACAATGAGCTACGGTGCACAAAATGACGGCGCGTCGTTTAAAAAAAATATTAAATTTTACCCAACATTTTGAAAATGTTTGGCATGCCAAAAACTATTTTTTAATCAGATAATTGGCTTTGAAACACTCAAGCAAATTTGACATATTTGGTTTAAAAAACACGAGTTTCAAATAAACTGATTGGGCTGAACTTTAAGTTTGATTGATTGAGTTGAACTGTATTATTTATATACATACATATGTACATAGTTATATTAACTACTTATTTCTAATGTAAGCATTTTTCGAAAATCTGGCAGCTATACAAAATAGCAATCGTTGAATTTGTCTGTTTCTGAGCGAATGTGTAAGAAATTTGCCAATTTCAAATTGTAAATTGTTAAAAAAAAAACATAAAATAAGGCGATACAAGGCGTATACGTGACATTTCAATGATTATGCAGAAAATACAAATGATAATCTAATTCAATACTGACGTTGGAGTAGATTAACTTAGTTAAACTATACTCCAGACTTAAAATTTAGAGCATTTCTTTCATTTTGAGAAATAAGGCTTCCGAACACTTTTAGCTCACACTGTTTCGCTGCATAAGCCACACTTCAGTCAATTGCCACCCACACTGTTAAGTCCGTTGCAACGAAGAAAAGTTAAAAATGCACCAGAAAGTGGGAAAGAAAAATTTGCCAAACTGCAGCATACAAATAGAGCCAAAGACGCTGCGCGGAAGAGCCAGTGAGGGGCACACGGAATAATGTGAAGCGAAAATACTTAAATGTAAATAAAATAGTATTAAAAGGAATGACAAAATGAAAACGAAAAAGAGCGTGGCACATTACAAGCAGCAACGAGAAGGAAAATAGCTGGGCACCGGGGATGGCAGGTGCGGCGAGAAGAGAGTGACAATGGCTGGCGCTTGCTGCAGGCAACTCGAACTGCTGATTTTGCACTGAAAATAGTTTTGCAGCATCTTTGCTGCTTTTGTGGCGGCAACTAAAGAGAAATGGCATTTTTGTTGCTATTGTTGGCAAGCTTTCTCCTAAACTTTTTATTGCTCTTCCACTTTTAGTTCGAATTTTTTATTGTTGTTTTTTCGTTTTTCTGCAGTTTTAAGTTGAAGAAGCTGTGCGCCGCTGCTGCCACTTCTGTGCGGCTGCTCCTCAAACCCAAAAAGGATCAAAAGAAATTGCGAAGGTGAAACTTTCAGCAGCTAGTGGCTAGTGGCAGCAACAAAATGAATTGCGTTTATTTACTCACGAGCACATGCATCATATACAAATATACATATCTGCAAAGTAGATGTGTATGTACGTGTGTGCGTTGGCGCTGCAATGCAACTTTTATTGCAAACGAACTAAAACAACGAAGACGCCGAGCAAAGTTGCAATTCAATGGCAGCGCTGCAAGGGTGTCTGTGTGTGGGTGTGTGTGTGTGTGTGTGTGTGCGGGAGTACAAAGTAGGAAGAGGAAGTGGTCGTAAGAAGTTTGTCTTTTGGTCGTCCAAATGCAGCGCTTTGACTATAACAAAAGTAGTAAAGCGAAACTTTGCGAACTAAAGTAGCGCGCAGGCGGAAGCGGTAAAGACGACAGCCGTGATGCTGCCGATGTTGGCGATGTTGGCGACGAAGTTGCTTGTCTTTCGCTCTTTTTGTCTTTCTGTCTTCGAAGTGCTTTTAAAACACAGGGTTGGTTGTAGGGTTTTCAGTAATTAGGGTTGTCTTAACACAATTAGTATATATCTACTACAAATAATTCAATAAAAAGTAAGATTAATTAAAGAATAGTAAGTGAGTAGTTAGCCATTGAAATTAATAAAACAAATTTTTAAAATATTGAAAATTAATAAAATTTTTTTAATTTTAATATTTGTTAAAAATTTGAATACTAAAACAATTTGAGTTTTCTCTCGATTTTAAAAATTGATCTCCTTAGTAAGGGGCACGCCAAGTGTGAAATTAAAAAACCATAAATCGATTTTTTCATTTTTCGATAGTCTGTATCTCACGAGTTACAGCTTTCTAAAGTGTGGCAGCTCAGTTCAATCAGATCCATTATACCCTTGACAGACATGTAGTAACAATACCATAGTAAAGGTATCATGGTATTCTGTTTACTACGTTGGTGACACACATGGCAATGTGGTAAACTCTAATTCTAGTTTTATTTCATTGGCATGAAATATATGAACAAATTTTAAACAATAAATTTGTAGTTGTGTGTTATAAAATACTCTAAAGTTAATGTAATTTCATCGCAAAAAAACGATTTGATTAAAGAGTCCCTAAAAACCTCACATAAAAAAGGCATTTCCTGCTTTTCCCGAAAAAAATAGTGAAAATGTTTTGTTTTCCGTTTCAATTACTAATTTTTTAATTAATTTTGACAGAATATTTCGAAAAGCTTTTGTGTAAAAGCTTTTAGCAAAGTTCGTTACCCTTTTTTTTTAGCTGTGTTTATTGAAATACCACAGTGAAGCATCATAGTTTTGTTTCCAGAAAAATACTGCATTGCTCATATGGTATTTTGCTAGTATCTGGTGACACACATATGGTATTTGTACCATATATTGATACTGTTACTATATGTCTGTCACGGGTATTAGCTTATCTGTTTTCTTTCTCAAAGCTACATTTTTTTGCTCAGATATTGGTCAAACACCAAAAGAAGTTCAAATTCAAATATTTTCCTACATCTTCTGTATACTTCTTCATTCAATGTAAGTAAATCGCCTGCGAGTTTGAATCCTTTGACATTATTCTCTGATATAGGTTGCAAAATTGTCGACAAACCTCATAAGTTGGCACATGGAGAATACCTGTAGGGTATTGCGCTCAATGCCAGCTGCATAATAAGTATCTGCACTTATAATAATATAAGAAGATGTTTCATTACCGAAGCAGGGATAAGCTTTTATATGCATGGGTTCAAGCGAGATAATCAAGTGGGAGGTGGTGTAGCCAGACGACTTTGAAATCAAATCTCTTTGAAATAAACTCACTTAGAGTTTTCGTCCAAGTTAGTGAAAGAGTGCCTTGACTTCTTAGAGAATTTAGCAGGACATAGTGATATCCCTGGGAACTGTGAAGTAGACGAACTAGCCAGATCAGGTACTACACTACACTTATATTGCGGAAAAGAGTGAACTTATATACCTCAGGCTACTTCTTCTTCTTCTTGATGTACATATATATATATATAAATATATGTATGTAATCATAGCTGAGTCTCGGTGGAATCAATCCCTGCTCTACTCAACAAGCATTCAAACGTTGCATGAATGGAATATGGGCCGCACATGCCGTCCTCTGAAGTTTAAAAGGAATTATGTAAGAACTATAGCAGGTTTACTTACAAATCACTGTTAAATTGGAAGGCCTTACAACGATTTGTGTAGAAACTGCCAGAAGCTAGAAGAGGAGGAAACTATAAAATATCTTCTCTGTGAATGTAAGGCTCTATATAGGAGAAGAATCGCAAATATCGGTTGGAAGTTTCTTGCTGACGTCAGATACTGATGAACGGTGGGCTGGTAAAGAGAGAGGTCAATAGAGTGACGAGACTTTAGTCCTGCTGGTATCACAATTGGCCGCCTAAAGGCCTAGGTGCGTCGTTAGACAGCCACTCTATTTAGTTACGTACGTACCTACCTCGTAGCTTTTTTAAAACTCTACATCTTCAATGCAAATGCGCAAATTGTTGAATCGATTTTTTTTAATGTTTTTTTTTTGTTTTTATTGCTCGATGTCAAATTGTTGGAATAAAGATAAGCTAATGTATTAACCAATGTAATTGAAGAAATTTAAGCAAGATTACAAAATATAATTATTCTTTTATCGGGTTGCCCATAGTTTTAAAAATTGTATTATAAAAATTAAAAATATAAATGATAATCATTTACGAGGCCATTAAATTTAGTATATTTAAAGAATACTTATGTCGGAGAAAGCCATCTTTGTTTTGAAAAATTCTGAATATAAGAGAGGGAATTACCCTGTACCAAAAGTAGTTCCATACATGTAGAACATTGTAATAAGAAAATAATAGCGTGAACACCAGCAAGCAAGAGTTTAAAAGAACCTCAGGAAGACGAATAAGAAGCGCTGCGGTAACGGCAGTAACGACGAATCAAGTGAAGTTGTTAAAGTTAAAGCAAAGTGCCGAATGCAGCAACAACACACATACATGAGTAGACACAAATACTTACATACATACATGTATTGCATATGTATGGTATGAAGATGGCCGCAGTTTGGCGCTGCACTTTTGCCTCAAACTTTCGTGAGCTGCACATAAAATACATAAGCACATACTTACATACTTATATTGTATATATTATAGCGTTTTATACAAGGTGTGTGTGTGTAAATATGTATGTAACTACACATATCCGAAGTGAGCGCTGTGAAACTGCAGCAAAGACGAGAAAACTTACTTCCCGCCGGTAAAATGGCGACGTGTGTGAGCGGCAATCCTCTGGCAGTATGTGTGAATGTGCGCGTGCGCGTGTGGGTTTGCGTTGAATTGATATTGTTGCGTGCTTTGTTGACTACTTGAGACGTTTACTTTATTTTAATACCGAAGACAAGTGCGCTGTGCATGCTTCCTACAGCTCGTTTTGCTTTATTCGCACGCCCACGGAGTAAATGTGAAAGTTCAACGCTTGATTCCTTGCAGAGGTAGCCATTTTTAATCACATTGTGCATGCTGAGCAGCTGGTGGGTGGGAGTTGCCGCCTTTTAAAAATAAATTTTTAATACTCTAATTTTTTTTTAGTTGCCATCCAGAACTTTTTAATTAAAAAAAGGAGGCTACAACGAACTAGTGTCAAACTAGGACCAAATGAGCCTATTTATTGGGAAAATACTGTCATTTAGTATTTAAGTGGTGGAATGTGTGCAAATATCTTATGAACTATATATGTATATAGCTATAATATATATATGTATATATATATGTACATATGTATGTATATTTGTGTGTTTATATATAATATACTATGGTTGTATATATATACATATATTCATGCCCATAGAAAACATGTGTGTTTGTGTAAATTTGGTTGCACATAATAAAATTAAGACAATAACTGCAAAACTTTTGTGCAAAACTCAAAACAAACTCACAATACTCGGTGCGAATGCAATACAAACGAATCAAGAAAATCACTTGCCAAAACTTTGCCAGCTGCAAATGGCAACTGACAACCACCAAATCTGCCAAATAGACGCCAATTTCCCAGCACAACAACAACAAGCAGTGGACTGTTGCAAATACAAGCAACAGAACTTGCTATTTGCAGCTACAACAACACGAACTGCAAGGAGCAACTTTTGCGCCAAGTTGAGCTAAGGATCAAAGCGAAAATAACCGTTAACCAAGCGCCGACGAGTCAGGAATTTTCTAAATAGACGTCTATTTAGCTAGCGCCTGTGGGTGGGGTAGCTCACATCCGCCTTGGCCGCCCACGCCTTCAACACTTTACCGGCCAGCAACAAAACGTTTGCGCATTTTACTTTATTAAAGTGTAACTTTTGGATTTCCTCGCGTTTTTATCTCTCTTTACTTCTGCTTTCAATTTCTCGTACGCCTTTTTGGCGCTTGTGTAGTTGTGTGGCGGGCGCTGCCACCACTTTACGGCCATTTGCGCCGAGTAAGCGTCGCAATGGCAGCGCCAAGCAGCAAAAGAAAATAACAAATGCAGCGAAAACGTTGCGAGAAAATTATATGTTGAGATTGCAACTGCAGCGCCTGTCAAAATACAAGCCAATCGCAAGGAGTTTGTGAAGCCCGTGCCACTGCCGTCTGATTTCCAGTGCCTCGCTTAAGTTTTGCCGTCTTTTGTTGTTATTGTAGTTGTTGTTGATTTACTATTACTATTTGCGGCTCCTTGCGAACTTTACTTTTTATTTATTCTGAGTTTTCTACCTGCCTTTTGCCTCCTAGTTTGCGCCTAATGCTAGATGGCAGCCGGCAAGAAGCTACTTAAAGTTTTTCGAAGTGCCTCCGCGAAAGCTTACGATCTGCTGGTGTTTATTTGCCGCTTTTCAAGCTAACACAAACTCTTTGATGATAGCGTCTGAGTAAATACAATCACATGAAATGAAATTGTGCTCTTGGTTGGAGCGTCGAAGTCTTGTAAAGAAGAAAAAAATTGAATAATATAAAGAAATAAAAAAATTAACTCAAAACAGAAAAAGAAAACATGAATTTCGGCTGCTTCGAAGTTATAATATCCTGCACGAATAAAAGACTGTCCATATATAACCTAATTTTGATCGTTTAGTTTGTAGGGCAGCTATATTCTATAGTAGTCCGATATCTGCGGTTCCGACAAAAGAGCAACATCTTGCGAAAAGATGAATGTATGTACAATTTTAGATAGATAACTCAAAAACTTAGAGACCAGCTCGCGTAAGTATCAACAGGCGGACATGGTTAAATCGACTCAGCTTTTCGCGCTGATCATTTAGTTATACTTGTACACTTTATAGGGTCTCCGTTGTTTCCTTCTGCATATTCGAGATCCCTGTTCAGATTATACAGATACACACATATATTTAGAAAAGTTACTGATATACTTGTATAAACTATGTCTGAAACTCCTATTTTAGTTCGAGCATCTTATTTATTCAATATTCGAAGTGGCGGAACAGTACACACGCTGAACCTTCGCATTGGCGTTGATACCCCGAATGATCTTATATCAGGTTGTTCAATAAGTTTTATCGTTCGATAAGAGAGGGCGTTGCTACGAGTACTAGCCCAATTTTTTTTTGTTTTGTTCGTACACTCTTCATATGAACGTATGTGAAGTTTCATTTCAATCTGTCAATTCATTCTTTGTGTGACCGTGTCACAGTTATTTTTGGAAGGTTTATCACCAAAAGAAAATCACGAACGAATTTTAAAAGTGTGCAATGATTGTTCACCTACAATTAGAACAGTAGAAAGGTGTGTCGCTGAAATTGAACGTGGTCGTTCAAGCCTTGAAGACGATCCACGTGAAGGACGTCCAAAAAGCGTATTAACACCAGAAATTATAGCTACAATACAGGATATGGTTTTAGAAGATCGTCGATTGACTGAGAGAGATTTAGTAGACGCTCTACATATCTCATTTAGGCATATATATTTTAAAAGAAATTTTGGGTCTTAGAAAGCTGTGTGCACAATGGGTGCCGCATTCGCTAACAATGGAACAAAAACACATTCAAATGCGACTTTCTCAGCAACATTTGGAGCGTTTTAAAAAGTATAAAGTGGATTTTGTGCATCGATTCATCCTGTGGATGTGACTTGGGTCTATCACCATGATCCTGAATCAAAACAAGAGGCTAAAGAGTGGTGTGAACCTGGTTGTTTGGCTTCGAAACGAGTTCGTGAATCGAACCAAGAAGGTTATGGCATCAGTTTTTTGGGAAGCGAGAGGAGCATTTTGACAATGGCTAAAATCCATGAATTAAAGTTCGAATTGTTGGAGCATCCACCGTATTCAACAGATTTGGCCCCCATTCCATTTGTTTCCAGAACTCAAAAAATTTATGCGTGGCAAGCAAATGAAGATGTCATAACGGCTGTTGAAGCGTATTTTGAATACCTTCCGAATTCACACTTCAAGGATGGGAACCACAGATTGGATGCTCGTTGGAGCAAGTGTATTAATATTCTGGGAGATTATACTGAATAATAAAGTGTACGAATCATAAAGTGCTTTTCTTATTAAACGACAAAACTTGTTGAACATTGGTAGCTTTGCTTTTGGAGTATTATTTTTTACAGAGCTCAGTCAAATTAGAATAATGGTGTTATACTTATGGACGATACAGTTATCCCTAGCTGATTTTACCAATTTTTAAGTAGTAATAATACAAGATGCAAGAAAGCATTGGTTCTATCGAGTTTTGTAAAAAAAGCTCCAATAATATTTGTATGTATAGTGTCCCCTGCTGGCGCCATCTATATGTCGACTAGTTCGTTAGAATCAGCTATCTTTATCGATTGTCCAGTAAGAGTTTCATGACATTTCATAGATTGAAAGTGAAGTTATTGCGTTTTAAGTGTCAGTATGTTTGTGTTATCGGTGCGAAAATGAGCTTCGAACAAAGAGCGAACATTCAATTTTGTTTTAAAATTGGTAAAACTTTTACCGAAACGTTTCAATTGATGAAACAAGTTTATGGCGATGATTGCCTAACCCGTAGCAGAGAGCACGAGTGTTTTCAACGTTTTCAAATGTGGGCCAATCAAAATCCGTGATCACCGGAAATTCCATCGAAACTGTGCGTGAATTTATCAAAAATCAGCCGAAATCATCATTGAAATTCATCGAAATGGAATTGAACATCTCCAAAACATCGATTTATCGCATTGTGACCGAACATTTGGGCTTACGAAAGGTGTGTGTACGGTTTGTTCCGCAGAAACAAGCTTTTCGGAAAATTGCTTTTGCCCATGAAAGGAAAGCGTTATGCAGAAGTAGAGGCCATTCAAAAGGCTATATCTGCCAACGAGCTAAAACACTCGTTTGACATGCTTTTGGACCGTGCATAAAGCTGTATTGAAGCAGAAGGAGACAATTTTGAATAAAATAAATTGATTTTGCCGAAAACACCATTTGTTCTGGGTTTTTTTTTTAAGTTCTGTTTACTTTGGAACTCACCTTGTATGTAGTTTATGTGTATATATGGCCAAAACCAACAGAACAGAAAACAGAAATGAAACGAGTAGATTTTCTAAAGTATAAAGAGGATATTTCACATAATTTGGTTTTGAAAATATTGATTTAAAACCCAATGGTTAAGTAATCAGACATTAGTGAGATTTATTTTATCGCAGCCTACTCTAGGTCGCACTAATAAAAAAATAGTCCGAAAAAGTGTCTTCATCCGTTGACTGATATAATTCTCATCTTGGCCATGAATCGTTTCTATAACACAAACATAATTCATACGTGGTAAGTCCGAGGTCGTTCTTACGAGTATAAGCAATCTACGACAGTATTCTTTCTGCAATATCTCGCGTAATTCTATTAAATCGACGAGTGCTTAGTCACCCAAACCGAATACCGTTAATCGTTCCAAATAGCGCTTCTCGGCGTTCATCCCTTATGTCTGTGACAGTTTGCTTGCCACAGGTTGCCGGTGGCATGTTGGCGACTTTTATGGCAAAGTCCTTTCGTCGCTGACACCCGACTTATCGTAGACGCCTTGCTGGCAGCGGTTTTTAATACTACTGTTGTTGCCATTATGTGAATGTTGTGACGCTTTTTATAGCACTGCCAGTGTCTTGTGGCTTATTGTTGTTGTTTTTTTATTTTTTTCTCCTATGCTATTTGTAGTTTATTTGTATTCATTTTCAGCTCGAATTTGGCCATTCCCTATTTTTGTTGTATGTGTGTGTCTCTATATGTTGGTTTGCAGTTATGGGCTTATAGCTCTTTGTATACTATATGTGTGTTTTGTTTGTATGTATGTATGTGTTGCCCTTAGTGGTTTATGTGCTCGCTTTTTCGGTCCCTCGGTTGGCTTTTAGTTACGAATTTGTTCATATTACATTGGAATTTTCATTTGCTTTATATTCGCCATGGTTGTTGTTGTTATTGTTGTTGCTATTATATTTAGTTGGCTAGCGTTGGTTTGGTGTGAGCGACATAAAAGTTTGGAAAATTATTTTGCCATGATTTTGTACGCTTTTGTATTTCGGAGAAGCTCCTGAGTGAGCAGTGTGTGTCTGTGTGCCATACAACACAGGCATGCCAACGAAGTTATCCAACTGTTTGTCGTCGCCCACTTGTCGACTGCTGGCTGCTTACAAACGCACACACACACATATGTGCATTTGCTCTGTGTGTGTGTATGGTTGTGCTTGCGCTGTGTGTGCTCAGTGTGGCGTAGACTTGTTTGAGTTAATTTACAATTTGGCCATTTGGCCAGTAAATACGATAAGTTTTGTTCGCGTTGTTGTTTGTCGTCTGCATAAAATCTTCTTCGTTTTAGTTTCATTTTCGTTTTTACTTTTAGTTTTTTTTTTTTGATTTTCTTCGTTAATCTTGCTGCAGTGGCAGCCAGTGCGTATGAGTGATCTTATTTACTTGTCAGTGTTTGCTGTTATTTGTTACCCTGGTTGTAGTTGTGAGTGCGAATGTTTGTATGTATGTACATGTGTGTGTGTGTGGATTGTGTTTGCTATTTAAAGTTCGACTATATTGGTAAAGTTTTTTGTGGGAGTTGCGCAAAATTTGTGCTCAAAGTGAAATTACTTTTGCATTTGCGAAAGAAGTAAGACCAACTTAGACATTTCAACCTTACACATATTTTAAGTGTGGTCATATGGCTTTTAGTTAATTAAAAAATAATATGTGTGTGCTTATATTGTGTACATTATAACTGTATATTTCCCAAATTCATACATGGTTGCATTTTTTTCTTTGTGAGTATCACAATTATTGTTTATTTTATGTAAATTATATAAAATCCTCATAAATTTGGTGTGTGATTATATTTTCGGTTGACAACCTTGACTGTCGTACTTGAAAGTATAAAGTCGGAAGGAATGTTTTCATGCGAAATCTCAAGTTGCTGTCGCTCAGCTCTGAAAATCCGATATGACCAAGTTTTTGTTGGCGCTTAGTGGCTGCAGATCAGGACAGAATGACCAAATAGTTATGACTACTTAGAATCGGAAGTGTTCTTCTCCAGAATCTGATTATATCATGATTCTACGCATTCCTCTGTATAGTTGTGGGTTCAGTCGGGTTATTTGCCAGTGTTTAAATATAATTTCGCTCGAAGATCTCATCTGGCGCGAAAGTGTAATAATATTTATCTCAGATGAGAAGACATTGAAGCATATATTTTGAAAAAGAAATATGTCTTAAAGCGCCAAAGCAAAGGTATTCCATCAAGGGATTTAGAATAGGAATCTGATCTTATGTAAAAATACTGTAAAGATACGCAAATAACTTAATTAACTTAGTTTTGTTTTGTGTGTTTGTTATCTCCGGATACTCGCAATGGTCTTAAGGCCCCATAGCCTTACAAATACTTGTGCAAGATTACACTTTTTTTTTAGTTTAAAAACTTTGGATTAAAAGCAGATTCAATTTCTATTCCAACATCCTTAACTTCGGTTGCATCGAAGCTATAATACTCTTCACAAGTACAAATTATCCATATAAGAACTTCAATTTGATCGTTCAGAATGTATGCTAGCTATATGCTATAGTAGTCCGATCTGGAAAATATCATATTATGTAATATCATATACCTATTATAGCGTTGATTTTGGCCAACAAACCGTGCTAAGTCGTGAAGACACCTGGTCAAATAAAAAAGTTTTTCATTGAAGCACTTTGTTCTGATCGTTTAGTTTGTGTGGCAGCTGTATGCTATAGTAGAACGATAAGAGCAGCTTCTTGGTGAGAAAAAGAAGCGTGTAAAATTGCAGATCGATATCTCAAAATCTGAGAGACTAGTTCGTGTATATACAGACAGGCCGACGGACGAACATGGCTTAATCGACCCAACTCATGTTGATCATTTGTATTTTATGGTGTCTCCGACGTTTCCCTCTGGGTATTACTTACATCGCTGCAAACTCAGTATACCCAGTTCAGGATATACAAATTTAATCCTATTTTGACCATTTTTGTTTTTTAATCCCGTATTTGGGATTAATTCTTTTTCAATTCGGTATATTATTTGGGATTAGAAAAAGTTTTGTTTTAAATATTAATTAAATTATTTTTAAGTGCATTATTTGAAACCGTGGTGATGAGTATATTCCTTCATTAAGCTCATTGACCTACAGCTTCTCTTTTGGGTCTATATCACTCCTTTGTTTAAGTACAAAAGATGATCTTCTGGCCACCGAATTCTATAATATCCATATTACTCGAATATCTGTATATCCGTATATCCAGGTATCCGTTATCCATGGCGCGGTATAAAAGTCCTATAGTTTAGATATCATATTAGTAAATGTTTGACCCTGATTTTCGAAGCTTCAGCAATTATTGGTATTTTTGCAGACGTTTTGTACCGACTTTTCATGTTACGAAGTCTAGCTACTTCCACTAATTTTTTTATTTCTATCGCAGATTTGTATACTTTCATTACGTGTCACTAATTTATGTTATCCAAATATTTACTCGACTATCCTTCTTCTTCTTAATTGGCGTAGACACCGCTTACGCGATTATAGCCGAGTTAACAACAGCGCGCCAGTCGTTTCTCCTTTTCGCTACGTGGCGCCAATTGGATATTCCAAGCGTAGCCAGGTCCTTCTCCACTTGGTCCTTCCAACGGAGTGGAGGTCTTCCTCTTCCTCTGCTTCCCCCGGCGGATACTGCGTCGAATACTTTCAGAGCTGGAGTGTTTTCATCCATCCGGACAACATGACCTAGCCAGCGTAGCCGCTGTCTTTTAATTCGCTGAACTATGTCAATGTCGTCGTATATCTCATACAGCTCATCGTTCCATCGAATGCGATATTCGCCGTGGCCAACGCGCAAAGGACCATAAATCTTTCGCAGAACTTTTCTCTCGAAAACTCGCAACGCCGACTCATCAGTTACTCGACTATCCAGGTTGACGAAAATTCAAATGAAATTTCCTTCTTTTTATATGACATCCTCGATAGAAGTAGTAGTTTTTCTTCTTCTTTTTGGAGTAAATACCACTTACGCTGTTATAGCCGGGAACTTATTACTTAGCTTTATTCTTAGGTCCGTCATAGCATGCTTCCTGTCAACTATTCACATGTTTTTCGATTTCTCCTTTCAACTGCTTTATATGTGCGTTAAAATCTTTCGGAGCAGAACTAGACTTGTTTTCCAAAGATCTATTAGTTCTCTAAAACAACATTGTGGTATTTTAACTTTGACTATTAGCTACTTTTCTAAGGAATGCTTGCTTTTGTACCATAAGCCTACATAACCTTAATTTATGAGGGGTAACTCTAGAAAACAAAGTCAATATCTAATATTGATTATTGAATTAGGAGAAATCTGAATCAAAACTACAACCACAACATACCTAAAATATTTTCATTCAAAAATAACAAGATATAAGTTTTGCGCCTTCATAAATGCACGCACTCGTCATTAATAAATTGCGCACATAAAATCCGACAAATTCTTTTTGTAGTGCCGTCAAAATTTTATTTATACGTTTTTAAATATCCCACAATGAAGAAATAAATTTTCATAAAATCACTGTTTTATTAATAAAATTTACGAGCCTCCATCGCCGCAATAGCGCCCATTAATTACTAAATATAAATATAATAAATATTTATGAAAGAAAGAAGAGTTGTGTTTAACAAATTACATTACCGAGCACAAATGTGTTTGTCCAAATTTGTATAATGTTTTATTAGCGGCATCAGCAACATTATATATTTAAGTGTGCAACAACTACAACAACATAAAGAGGTAAACATAAATTACCAGTGCTAATGGCATTCACCAACCAAATCCGGTTAGAATAAATCAAAAATAACTAAAAGTTTGCTTCATATTACGATCAAATTAACACATTTTTAAAGGCTGCAGAAGGCGCGATTCACTCGGCCGCAACGAAATTAAACAATGGGCCGAAATTCAATGAATTCGTTGAATTCATGATTAGCTGATTTACTTTAGCATAAAATATTCATAAATAACTTGTCCAACAGACTTTGAGCTTATTTAGTAATTATGCAAAACGCTGGCAAATGGCTACATAAACACTTGGCGAGATAAGCTAATCAATGAGCGAGTGAGTGAGAGTGTGACACCAGTCAGGGATTGTCAAGTTTTTCTTCAATAAATAGTTGAAATATTAGGTCTATATTCGTGCGGTTTGTCGAGAAACTTCTAACCAGAGAGCCCAAATATTTCTCGTGCGGATGACTAGGAGATGGCTTCACTTGTTATTATTCCATTGTTCCATTACTCAGAACATGCGCTGGAAAGCTACTGCCTTGTGAGTCTTTTTCAGTTTAGTCATTCATTTGAACTGTAAGCAAAAGTGTCGAACTTTGTGAAAAGGTGTTTTTGCTAGGAGTTCTTCTTCACTGGTTGAGTATGACGGAAACCTCAGTCGAGAGTCATAGAATTTTGAAACAAAAAAGTTGTTTTTGCATTGGATTATGGCAGGGGAAGAGAAATGGTTCCATTACAACAACCTTAAACGCAAAAAATCATTTGTGAAACCTGGACAACTAACCAAAGCAAAACAAATCAAAATAGGCAATGCCATCACGTAGTTGGTGAGTTCGGAGGGTTGTGCTGTATCATGTGATTCTCCAAATGGATAAAACTAATAATGGAAAACGCTGCCGATAACAAGCCATGTATTTCAAACGATCGTTCATCGAAACTCCACCGAATTCGACAGGATAAAATAATTTTCCATGCTGTGAAACATCGCTCGGCCTCATTGAAAGACCGGTTAAGGGGTTACATAGGTTTCCTCGGGTAAAATAATTTAAACTCTGCTATTGCGACGCCATTTCCGGTGACCCTGCGAAAAAAGATTTGCGCGCGTTGGTAAGATAACTCCTTTCAGGATCATTTAAAGTGAAAAATACGTGTTTTAGTTAAAACCTGAACTTAGCACTTCGATGAAAGAAAAAAACTGAAAATTGGGTTTTTTGCCGACAAGAAATGAAAGCTTCAGTGAAAATTCCGCGACATTTTTTTCAAAGAGTTTTAGTCGAAAAAAAAATCATGAATATCGTTTGAGTGGTTCTAGAAAAATCTTGCAAATCGACTTCAAAAACATAGTTTCGAGAAAAACGCATTTAAAGACGGCGCACTTAGCCAAAGGATAAAATTTACTTGATTCATACTTGGCCGCCAAGCTAACGGAGTTCTTTTGGATGGAAACTACAAATTGTCATAACTATAGGAAGAAATAGGATAGAGAAACGAATTATATGTAGTTGGTCTCGAAATGATGTAAGGTGTCGTACAGCCCTATGTTAAACAGTTTGGGAAGCACTGTTGCTTATAAAACAAAGTAATTCAAATGTGGTTAGCGAACATTCCAACATTTAACGCGGCATATTAATGAAATATCAGACGCGCCGAACATTTCTCCAAAAATATCTAACAATTTGGAATTTGCTTGTTCACATTTAACAGGGTGGTCCAAACGCCACGAAAAATTAGTGAAACTGAAACCGCTTTGTATATAAATAGATAAAAAAGCACATAAATTACATGAAAATTATCTGGGAGGACAGCGGGAAGCCTCTGAACAGTTATGCTAACGAACTCGATAAATATATTAATATGTATGTGTGTGTGTGCCAACGACTAACTATATGTGCTACATAACCATTAACACGAAATTTGTATGCAAATCAATTAATTTATCTCTGTCTAGGGTAGCCAACAGAGTGTTAATTATAATTACCATTTGTTGTGCCTATATAACGGTTTAGTGTAAACAGCGCGTTGCATTGTTGTTGGAGCGTCAATTTGGTAGCTGGTAATAAATAGAAATAGATTCGAAATAGATAACCGCAGATAAGAGGAAGGTCAAACTTCATAGACGCACAGCTTCTGCCTATTTATTTCGTCTCTCTCTTCTCTTCTTCTAATATGAAAAAACCTTAAAATGAAATCATATAATTTTTGGTTTTAAAATTTTAGCGCACGCGGGCATTTATGTCGCTGTATTGCTTTGAGCTGCTGGAACTGGTCCTTTTTGGCGCGTTAAGTTAAAGTTTCTGCGCGATTTTATCGCAATTTCTTTTCGCACCGCGCTTCTTTGCCATTCTTTCGCGATATTTTAATAATTTATGCAAATAATGGGATATCTACATAAACGAGATTTGTTCGAGTCTAATCACTGCTTTGTTTCGCCGACACATTTTAGTTTATTTCGGCAGTGCTTCCCACATAAATTCTCCAGCGACAGTGTTGTTGGCGTTCGCTCTTTATGGTTTGGAGAGTTATTTATAACTCTTTTTTTTGGTGTTTTGCTTTGCAAAGCGGTTCAAGTTCGAGTTTTGGTGGCTAAATAAACTGGATGGCTCCTCTATTTTTTGTTTAATTGAAAGTTTTTGGTGCTTTTGGGTTTTGTGTTTCCCTAACGTTCAACTGGTTTTCTGAATGTAGTAATTCGTGGTTGAAGTTGAAAAAAAAAATCGGAAAGACCCATAAAATTTACACGCGCTAATCTCTTTTAGCCTGAAAAATTATGCCCGGTATTCAATTGTCTCATATATGTACATATATTTAGGGTGGGTCCAAAAAAAAGCAAAAATTATTTTTTCGCTTGGTACTTTGCAGAATCGGTTCTCCACGTAAAGGTTTTCTGTTTTTTTCTTATTATAAGATAGAAGTGTTCGTATCTCGCTGCCAACTGCTTGGAAAGCATATTTGGTTTTGTCGATCTTGTCGGAAATAAGTTTAAAAGATATTAGCCTTTAAAAGTTGATCTTTTTAAGGAAACAAGTTTTTCCTCATGAATTTTATAATTTATTCGAAGATTGCACACTTGCCTTAGAAAATAACCCATGCCATTTTTTTTTGAATCTATTGATTCGGATCACTTTCAGTTTGTATGGCAGCTATACATATATAGCATAGCGGTTTCGACAAATATCCAGGTCCTTGGGGAGATTTTCGGAGCGATATATAAAAAATTGAAATTCTAAATCGCGTATATAACATGTAGATAGACGGACAGACGATTCAGCTTGTTTCTATATATATTTTTTATAAGGTCTCCAAAGTTTACTTCTGGCTATTACAGGCAGCGTGGAAACGTAATATATCCTGTTCAGGGTATAAAAACAGTAAAAATGGAGAGCTTTCAAAAGTGGATACGTAAAAGTCCATTTTTACAACCACACATTTTTAAGGCTTAAGCGCGAATCACTCACATTTTTGAGTGAAAAATAGTTCAGAACTGCAATTCTCCTTCAAAATAGAACAGTATGTACTCAAACCTTAGCCAACCACCAAGGTTACGTCGTTTTTTCCTATGAATTATCACAAACTATTATGAAATATTGAATGCTATGTAAAGTGTGATCCAAAAACACGAAAAAAACAATAACAAGAAGCCGCAACAAGTCTTCCTTATTCACATTTGCCAAATACTCGAACCAAACGGCTGCTCAATAAAATATTCAGTGGCAACACAACGCTTGCGGCTGCTTGATTTCGGGCTTTCCGCCTCGCTTTTTCGACTGCCTTTTGGTCGTCCGTCGTCGCGTCCATGTGTTGACATTAACGGCGTCATTTGCTAAATTAAAAGTATCTGAGCATTGTATCTGCGCGTATCTGATAGCGTCTGGCGGCTGCCTACTCACAGCCACGCTGAGCTCAGCGCGACTGTCGCTGCGGCTGCCACTAATTTACTGATTTATACTTAAATATAAGCACATGCAGACAGACATACGTATGCGTGTGTGTATGGTGTGCGCCGTCGTCTAGTGTCGCCAGCTTGCCATTGATTACATTTGGCGCTGCCGTTTGACTTCACAATGTTTGCTTTGGACGCTTAGCGGCGTCGAGCGTGTAATTTGTTGAATGCTTTGAATGGTTTTTAATTCGGAATTATGCACAATAAAAGCAGTAGTTGCATAAAATGTTAACCTGTCGTCTGGCGTGACAGTGGCACAAAGCTGCTCCACCAGGCAGTAGCTCGCTGCTATTAGCTATGGTAGTTATACAGTTATGGCATGCCAAAGCGGTGACTTGCTGTGCCGCTGGCGGTGACGGCGATATTTATGTATGCAGATATCCGAATGCAAATCTGCGAGTTTATGGAGCATTCCATACACAATCTTGTTGGTTGAAATAAATAAGTTAACTTAGCGTAGTTATGGGGCATATCATGGAAATTAGCCTGCTTCAAGTTTCAAAATTCGACTCGTGAAAATTGCCATATTTCGGAAGTGACTTCTTGCAAAGAAATTATTCGGAGAATTTTATTTTTACCTAGTAATATTATAAAACTGTTTCGGACCTGCGAGATAGTATTTCCGAGAGCCCAAACTAACGGCTAGAATGTCACAGAGAGTTCATATGTGACATGGACATATTAGAAAGGGTCATATCGTAATCGAGAGAAGAGAATTCTTTGAAGACAAAGAACTGAAATGCAATGTATTTCCGGAGTCTATGCAGCTCTTTAAATATACATATATACTGATTGAATAACTGTGATAGGTTAGTAAGACGACATCGGAGTCGCTTGATATCAAATATTGCCAAAAACCTAAACCAACTCGTTTTTAACTAGGGTACCGCCGAAGGTCACGCTTTTTATCTAGTTCCTAATCAGCAAAAATTACCTTGGAACTCTGTCGTTCTCACTACTAAATACTTTTTTGTGAATAGTACGCTATAGTAGTGATGTCCCTTAGGAAGTGAAAGATTAAATGTCGAAGAGTTTCAGGTTACTTTTCCTATGGACTTGGACGCGGAGATGATCAAAGGCGGAACGAATGATGGAAGAATTTAGTTTATGTTTATTCAGATCTTACTGAGAGTGTCCATTTCATGGAAAAATTGTGTTTCCTTCACATAGATTGGAAATATATGGGAGTCCTTTGGAGGAACCTCTTTTAGTATTAGTTATTTGGGGCCCACTTACTCTTGCTAACAGGTGCTACTTTGGAATGAGTAGGCAACTGAGAAGTAAAGTCCTCTCTCGACGAACAAAAACCAAACTCTATAAGTTACTCATTATTCTCGTCCTGCTATATGGTGCAGAGGCATAGACGATGACAACATCTGATGAGTCGAAGTTACGAGTTTTTGAGAAAAAGGTTCAACGAAAGATATTATTATGAATATCGCATTCGATGGAACGAAAAGTTGTATGAGATATACGACGACATTGACATAGGCCAGCGAATTAAAAGACAGCGGCTACGCTGGCTAGGTGATGTCGTCCGAATGGACGAAAACACTCCAGCTCTGAAAGTATTCGACGCAGTACTTGTCGGAGGAAGCAGAGGAGGAGAAAGACCTCCACTCAGGTGGAGAAGGACCTGGCTTCGCTTGGAATCTCCAATTGGCGCCACCTTGCGAAAAGAAGAAACGACTGGCGCGCTGTAATCGCGTAGGCGGTGTCTATGCCAGTAAGACGAAGAAGATTTGGGGTCCAGAACGAGGCATCACCGCAGCGTCTCAATTAAAGACTTTAGAAAGTACAAATTGAATTAGCCTGCCCCCTTTGAAGTGGAACGCTCCATCCCTCTTGTTGATTTATTTAATGTGCATTTATTTGAGCATTTGCTATTTATGGCTGCGCTTACTTGTTGCCGATTGCGGGTGTTGTACCCATTTCGGCCGTTATTGACGTCCACCGGCGCGACGCGCGGAGCTGGTTTCACGCCGTCACACATTTTATTTGCCAGCCAGCGCTTCGAGATTGGCTAATTAAGTTTGTAAGTCTTTTGAAGTCAACTTGTGCTTTTGGCGCTGGCGCTGATTGGCACTTCTTGGCGTTGCCAGACGACAGCGGGTGTAGTTAACGGCTTGGCGACAACTGGCCAAGTGAAAGAGATTTATTTATTGTGTAGGTATGTTTTTGCACCACAGCAAAGCGACTGAAAAGCTGAAGTAAAAGAAATAGTTTGAGTGACATATGAGCGACTCGCATTTTATTGAGTATCCGCGGCATAGCTCGGCATATTCGCGGGTATTTATGGATTTTTACCTCGATGCAAACTATTTCTAATATTTACGGCAAATAGTTTGTTTTATATACTGTGTTGTTGTTGTTATTGTTTTTTGCACGACTGCAGCCTCGCAATGCGCGAGTGTGTGCGCGCGTTATGTAATTTATTTATAGCTGCACTGTCTGCGCGCGGCTTGCGGCCCACCATATACCGTTTGCTTAACTTCGTCAGCGTCTATGTATGTGTGTGTGTGGTTACACTGTAAACTCCGTGCAATGTAGTTTTGTGTTTTCTAATGTTGTTGCAGTTGCGCACGCGCGTATATTTAATTTTTAGTTGCTTTTTTCTTGCATTGCCCATTGTTGTTACCGTTGTTTGCCTGGCTTTTCGAAACATGCAGCCGCCAAAATATTTGTGGATTTCGCTATTTTGACATTTTTAAAACTTTTTTTATTTTTTTTTTTGTACGTTTTCGTTTTATTTTTTTTGGTTTATTTTTATGTTTTGTTGACTTTTGCGCCGCTCGCTCCGCTCACTCGCAGCGCGCAAACTTGTTTGCACTGCTTATTTGCCCGCACCGCATCTCACAGCTTCGCATTGTTGATTTTTTCTCAACACTTTGTTTGCATTTTGCGCAGCTCCTTTGTTGTTGCCTCTTGTTTTTGTGATATTTGCTATTTTTTGCGCCTTCACAAAAATATACTCATAAAATTCCATTTTTGGCCATTCGCTTATGAAAGGGAGTTGCGGCGTTTGTACCGCTGCTGTTGTTGTTATTATTATTGTTGTTGTTATGTGTTTGTTTTGTTGTGCTTGCAGCAGAAACTGCTGTGATTTGCTTATATGAGCACGTTGTTGGCTCCAAATTTGTGTTGTTGTTACACACGCATTGTTGTTTTTGTGTTTTTTTGTTTTCGCTAACTCGATTTTCGTTTGCTATTTGTAAATATAAATTTCTGGGTTTTCTTTGCTTAGTTTTTTTTTGTTGTACTGGAGCGAATGCGATACAGGTGGATATTCATTTAAGGTATTCGGTGATTATTTGTATTAAAGTGGCCAAAGTTTTGGTATCAAAAAGTATTCAACTCAAAAACGAAAAATTATCCCAGTGCAGCTTCGCTTAAAAGTAGAAAATATACAAAAAAAATTTATATTTTATTTCAAAATAATTATTATGCATATTTATAATTATTTTTAAATAAAACATAATTTGAAAAAAAAAAAAATTATTTTTATTGGGCATATAGACGAGAGCCACTTTTTAAAATCTAGTTCCATTCGATTTTGACTTGGAAAAAATATAACTAAATAGTATATCCATAAAACACGTGTAAATGGAAATTGCTGCTGAAGACTATAGTTAATTATATATCGTATATATCATATATCGTTAGAAACACATGCATAACGCTTCGATATCACTCTACCCCAGTTTATCCTTTTAATCGAACTTGTTTCGTGTTTTCCATAGAATGAAAGCGATTTTTCTTATGCTGGAATCTTGTACTACAGATAACCATATTTCGAGCCCCGGCGAAGTCGATCAGCCTTAATCCATTTGGGGATGTTTCGTCGTTAAAGTCGCCAAGCACGATTTTGAAATCGTGGCGGGGGCAGCTCTCATAGGTGTGTTCGCTTTGATGTGGATTGGAGAAAGACGATCATCCACCGAATATCCTTTATATGGCCACTGTAGTAAATGCTACAAGGACCTACTCGCCTCAGTCCTTGTCCCGTCCATCGCATTTCTCATCCGAGGCTGTTTTGTCTTTTTCATTGGTACTGTTTTTTACGTGGCAGGTCCCAAACCCAGCGAAAAAAATAGGATGTTTCGGCTTCTCACTTTAGCTCGCCTTCAAACGGATGTTCTTGAGCTACCCAGAGGATACTTGGTCAAAGACCGGAAGTCGTGAGCTGCTTGAGCCATATGTAAAAGAATTAGTTAGTTAGTTAGTTATAAGTTATAATTAAAAGGAAAATAAAAAATCTTGTTTTTAAGAAGGAAAATATAATTGTTAAATGTCCCTCATACACATTCTCTTCTTTATTGCAAAAACTGTTTACAGTATTCCTAGGGATGTGTTAGGTTAGGTTAGGTTAATCTGGTAGACCTATAAGCCACGCATAGACCAGTTTGGGATTTGCTAGTTCACAGGTATTATGAAAATTTGAATATTTATTTAGGAAGGTTACATATTTTTTTCAAAAATCATCTAAATACACCTGAAAAATATTATACAATAAATGCTATACGCATACACATACATACGTATATATGTATACGCCTTTGATTTGAATACCCACCGAACAAGTGTCTTTCAGCTAACCTACCGTTTAATTTTTTAATTGTTTAATTCATTTTTTTTTTATTTCCAGCCGAGGACGCCATCTAAAGCGTTGAGAGCGAGACGTATTGTGCGTCGTCTTGGCACTTTGGTTCAAGCACTCGGAACATAACGCGCTTACAAAGCGAACACAACACAATTCTCCAGCTGGCGCATTCTAATTAAGTTAATTGCGTAAAAAGCTAAAAAATCAGCAGTGGCCAAAGTGAAAGCGCACAATTAAGTAACACAGTGCGAGCCTCGCCGCTACATGCCCGGCCAGGCGCGATATGCCACGTGAAAGCCAGCGGTGGGAGGCGATTGTCGGCGCGCCTGTGGGGTGAGTGCAAATAAACGCATCTTTTAGCATTTAATTTGTCATTGTTGTAGTTGTGGCACAAAGCAAATTGCGGCCGCCGCGCATACAAACCTCCTTGGACGCGGTATGTGTGCAAGTGTGTGCATTTAGAAGCATATTTGTAGGCGTGCAGAAGCAAGTGTGCGGCTTTTGTGCCCTCAAGTACACATTCACGCCGTGTTCCATTTGACTTCTAAGAATTTTTCGCAAATGAGCGACTGGCGAGCGTCGTTTATGTTTGCTTATAACACTTGCACACATATGTACATTGCACGAGTGTGCGAGCTTTTAGCTTGTGAGAGTATGTATGTAGGTTATGTAACTTTGTTTCTGCGTTACTAAATATGCCAGTTTGTGCTTTGTGGCTTAGGTTATGTTTCTAGCTGTTTGTTTATATACACATCTATACATACTTGTATGTACGTGAAATTATGTGCCCGCATATTTTTCCTTACACACTTTGCTTGTGCTCCAACCTTGTTGTTACTTTTCTTTCATATTATTTCTGACGCAGAAACGAATTAATATGCTACTTGGGTAGGCATCTGCGCGTTTATGTGTGTGTATATGTAAATATGCATGCAGATATGTATATTCATGTATTTATGCAGAAATATCCGAAAAGTGAGCTTATTAGGCTGTGTGAATGATTGCATTTATATGCGTACTTATGTGCTTATGCAGGCACTTACAGTTTTGTATACTTGCCCGAGTGCGACTCCTATTGTTTGTGCTGTTGCCGAGTTGGTGCGCAGATGTTGCCGGTTCAAAAAGGAAACGCCAGACAAGCGACGGATATTGGTGGGTGCAAACATGATTGAGACATAATAAAGAAACTGGGGTGTTTGAAGGAACTGAAGGAAAAACATTTTTTTTTAGAAAATATTTATGTATGTATTGAAAATTTCGTTAATACTTCAATTTTGGTGTTTTTTCAAGTAATATTCTCTCCGGCGCCTTTGTTTGGTTAGGATTTGGAATCCATGGATGTTTCCCTTCACCTTCTACCATACAACTTTGTCAATTTTGGCCTTACGGTATAAATGCTTACTATACAATGTCCATTCATGGGACCAGTGCTAACGTAGATCCGACTGCATACCGCTCCGATGTGAGAGGATTACGTGTGCCCCGGTTAGTTCATCCGCCTTGCAGTTTCCATCTATTCCGCTATGACCATAATATTGGCGCTCTCTAAAACATACTACAGTTTCGGTAGTATAAGGCTGAGAGAAAACTCGCTCTTAAACTTTTCCCACTAGCTCCGACTCATCCATGAAAAAGCTCACTACACCTCTTTTCAATCGGCTTCTCTCAGGCAATATATCCCTCGTGGGTATGTGAGTGGAGAAACACCAGGAGAAGGAATGAAACTGACGGTTCAGAGAATTTCAGCATGAGCTTTTTAGGACTTTTTCATATACCTAGTTTCTCGGAGCCTTAGAGCAGTTTTTCCAGCAATATGCGCGTAGATTGGCATTAAGTGCTATTGTTGTTGTAGTCCGCAGTGAACCAGAGATGTAATGCCGCAAGCTTTTTAGCAAGTGTAGCGTATTCGTGCCCTCCATCAGACGCATACATCATAGAAAATTATTGGGTTGAGTGTGGCTCCGTGAAGCCAACCTTAACCTTTTCGCTATAGGTCCTCTACAGCAGTATAAGGCACTCCTCAATATTTGGCTTCCATGAAAGTCTTCTGTCAATGGTAAAGCCTAGGTATTTCACATTAACAAAACGTTGAAGGCGCGGGCTCTCAAATAAGGGAAGAGAGACGCTTGGGATTTCGTACTCTCTGGTAAATAAAATCATTTCAGCATTACTTGAGTTAACAGCTAAGCCACTTTTATTTGTCCAGTTGGATGCTATGCTGAGATACCCTTGGTGTAGCTCTTAGACGGTACTTAAATAGTTTCCTTTTACTATAAGAACGACTTCGTCAGCGTAGGATGTTACCCCACAGACTCGTTCTTTGAGTTATTTAAGTCGGTCGCCTTCGTTGCTCTTTCCCAATTTAGGAAGAGTAAGTGTTTTTAACAAGATTCTTGCCTCATTTTAGCAATTTTAGAAAAGTTTTAATTTTTGGTAAATAAACTTTATTTTGGTTTAATATCGGAAAGGACCCTAATTTTCGTTAGGAAAATCTTATGAACACCTAGGTCTTTTCTGATGATTTTCTTTAAGAAAATTATTACATCTGGAAGCTTCTAGAGCCTAATTCGGTCGTTTGAGATTGCTGAATAAATCACTCCGAGCTAAATCAGGCGGTGGTTGCGGCACGATCATTGTTGAAAATTATACGCAACACTGACGAAGAATCAATGCATTATACGACGGTGCATTATCGTGGATTAAAAACACTCAAATAGTATTCCTTGTTGATAATTTGGCTCATCATTCATTTCCGCGTCGTAAGCATAGGCCCATGACTTATCGCCAGCAATAATACGTTTCTTAATATCCTGGTAGTGGGAAGGCATTGTTTCACAGCCGTTAATGCAACGCTGTTTTTCGAAAAAACTTTGTGATTTGGGAATCAAGCTTTTCTGAGGCCCAATTGATCTTTCCAAATGTTTGTCATTGATTCAACCTTGCCAATAAGACCTCTGACTGTTAGTTGTCGATTTTCAAGCATTAATTGCATTATTTTATTGACGTGTTGATCATCAGTTGATGTTGATGGCCGTTCTTGACGTGGTTCGTCGTCCATGCGTTCTCGATCCTCTTTGAATAATTTGTGCTTCAGGAATCAGAAACACTTGACCGCGACTAATAATTATCACCGAAGGCCTTTTGCAACATACTGAACTTTTCAACACCAGCAATTTGATTCCGTACACAAAACTACTATGTTGATTGGTTGACTCATCAATTTTATGGTTTTCAAGACTGATCATTGGAAATTTGGTAAATTAATTAGACAGTTTTTTGAAAATTCTCATAACTCCTATATCAAAACCGTTTACAATCCCTACAAGTTAGAAAGAAGTTGTTCTCAAGTGACGTATTCAGAAAACAAAATTAATTTGAAAGCATTCTACCAGGAATATTTGCTTATGAATACTTGCAGACGCTATTTAATTAAAATTTCCAAAGTTTTCCGAACACTAATTCGCCAAGTACCTTGTCAGACTCTAACTCTCACTTGATGCTATTAAAAGTAAAGGGACCCCAAGTACTTTGGCGGTAAATAAATTCCGTTATTTTTGACAAAGGTTTGCACTGTGAAGATTAATATTTTAAATGTAAATATGCAACAACCGTATTTTTCATTTGCTTCCTCTTAACCTAAAAAAATTGAAACCCATTTGCCACCGCTCTCTTCTCGGTGTAAGCTGATGTAATTTGAAAAATATGCTTAAAAAATTTGCATGAAAAATTGAGTGACAGAAAGTGAATAAACGAATTTGCTTGTATTTATGTTGTTGCGAGAATGTACAGTTGTGTGTATGTAAGTGCAAAACATTGCGGTGAAATCAAAAATTATTCATTTTTCATTTGAAAACGAAAAAAGTATTCGAAAAAATATTTTATCCACAGAGGACCCAACCGCTACGGTGACTTTTCATAATAATTCGCCAAATTCGCGTCGCCACACACACACACACACACCGGCGCTAACTGTGGCAGCGCGCACATCATTATCATTCCATTTGCATTTTCAGCAGGCGCCCAGCTTTCAGTAGCAGGCAAGCGGCAGCTTTCAGGCGATTTCATTTGGCGCGCAATATTTCGTGGCACTTGCCGTTGTTGTTGTTGGCGTTTTTCGTACGGTTGTTGCGCGTTATTAGCAGTGCTATCAACAATGCCGACGTTGAGCAGCGCTAAGCTGACTTTTATGACTACAAAAATGTACACGAATTGTGTTGTTGTTGTTCCCGTTGTTGTTGGCACACTCTTTATTATTCTTGTTGCTATTTAAAATTTAGCGACAAGAACACTTAAATGCTTGTATATATACTGCAAACAAAAAATGTGTATGTGTATGTGTGTGTGTGTGTGTGTGGAAAGGCAAACAGCCACCCAGCTTGAGTTCCACAGTCTACCGTAATAAAGGATATAGCAATGCAAATTTGCACACACACGTACACACGAACACAGGCAAACATAAATTTGTACACTGCCAGGGAAAACGCAGCAGCGCACACACAGACGAAATACACATACGTCTATCTACAAGTAGCATTCGGCTGCTTATCACGCACCCACACATCCCCGCCCCCACGTGGCCGCAACGAGCACTCGCACTCTCAGCGCCATTGGTGCTCTGCTCTTTGACATGTACAAGTGCTTGGCGCTGTGTGCATGTGTGTGTGCGTACTACTTTGCATATTTTCTTGCATACCTACAGGCGCTGTGCCACTGGTTTCGCTTGTAATCATACTTTTGCCGCCTCGCAGTCCCACAGCGCCCATTCTCCCCACAATTCTGCTTTCTCGCCGCTTCGCTGGCACTTATTTCATCTTGTTGTCCGCCTTTGCCTCATTGTTGTTGTTTCTGCGCTCGGTTTTGGCCCGCTGCCTCGCTTGTCTCCAACGCCGTGCGCTTTATTTGTGTCATACAGCGCGTCGAAATTGTGGGAGTCAAGGATTTTAATGCCGCTATCGCTTATTTTTATTCTTTCCCGTGCTTTTTTCCAACCATTTTTTCTTTTTCAGTTTTCTTTTGCCTTCTCCCTCCGTGTGCTCGTTGTTTGTGTGGGTGGTTGTGTGTGTGTTTCGCTTTTTCCTTTCTTTAAAGTTTTTATTACGGCGCTTATTTGTTGATTTTGTTTGCTCAAGAATTTTTCTTCGCTAAAGTTAATCGATAAAACGTGGCTCCTTGCCACCGCAGTGCTGGTGCTGCACGTGCGTTAGTGTGTGTGCGTCAAGTATGTTGACTGTGGGTGTGCAAATGTTTTCGCGTGTTATGTTTGCTTTGATGGATTTTTTAAGCAACAATTTAAGTATTGGAATTTAATGCAAATTACCGTATTTTACGTTTAACGAGAAATCTGAGAGAAAAGTATTTCGTGCTTTATTTCGAAGTGGGATGCGTTAAGTCAGCCGTTTGTAGGTTGCTTTAACTGCGGTTTCGAACTTTTTTACTTTGGATTTTTTATTATTTTTTTCATATAAAGTTGATTATCGCCTAGTCTAGACTTTTATGCGGACTTCAGCTTCGCTTATATATTCTTTATCCATATACTGTTATATTAGACGTAATCTTCATGAAAATATAATATCTGACCTCTGTCGTAAGTAATGTAAGTAAAAATATTAATATATTTCAAAGTCAATATTATTATAAATCGAAATATCATTGTCAATATGAGCTTCTATCTCAATTTAAGAATCGATTTCAATCTCAATCAATATTGATCACAGTATCAATATCGAACTAAGTCTGAATATATCGCTATCAACCTTAAACTCAACCTCAATATTCATATCATATCAAACCAATACCAACGTCAAATTCGCACTCAATTTTATTATTCATATTACAATCATTCTCATACTCAACCCATACTCGACTAATGTCGATATATTTATTGTTATCAATTTCCATATTAATCAGTCTCAATATCGATATGAATATTAGTTCCATTTCCAACCTCAACCGTATGCATAATATTAACCCAAACTTAACAATAATATTCCCTACTCTAACCTCAACCTAAATCTTATCCTTAGTCTCAACCTCAACTTAAATCTTAATCTTAGTCTCAATCTCAACCTAAATCTTAATCTTAGTCTCAACTTCAACTTCAACCTCAACCTCAACCTAAATCTTAATCTTAATCTCAATCTCAATCTCAACCTCATACCCAACCTCAACCTCAATTTAAAACTTCGACTCAATATTATTCCCAAGCCAAACTTCAACCTCAATATTAACAAAAAGGCTCAAACTATATATCAATAATTTTTTCAGCCTGATTTTTTCAATCTTAATATTATTTTTAACGTCAAATTCAATCTCAACCTTACTTATAAGCTCAATATCAACAAGATTCTCAAAATTAAACACAACATCAATATTAACGTCAACCATATTCAAATTGAATCTCAATATTAATCTCAACCTCAATCTTAAGATTATGTTTAACCACATGCCCAATCCTTAACATAATTCCCAAGCATACCTAAAACTCAAAATCAACTTCAATATTAATCTCAAGTTAAAAATTAATCAATCCACCAAAAAAGTAAATTTCGTGTGGAATGATTCGTAATTTTATTTAGAAAAAACTGGACGTAGCACCGCGTCGGCAAGTATTGTCTACGAAGGTTTCCGTAGAACCCCTTGTGTAAGCTCCTTAAGCTCGTGAAACATATTTGAATGAAAGTTACTCATTTGTCGCTAATAGCTTTAGCTTATATGTACATGTTAAGAGAATAATATTCTGCAAGTAAATTGTTACACTGTCGCTGCAGTTGCCACCTTTCCGCACCTGTCAAAAAGTGAAAAATTTATGAGAGTGCGAATCGTCTTCCCTAATCAGACTGTTGAACTAACACAGTTACTTATCACACACACTCTTAAAAATTTTCATTTCATGCATTGCATGGCATAGGAAGGCTGACTTAGAGGCACATATGTAGGTATATTTAGGTATGCATGTGTGTGCGTGCAGGCACTCGTATGGGGTAATTTAGGAACAGATACTTACCATTAAATCATAAATACTTACATACACATTTGCATACATTACCTGAAAATTTCCCTTAAATACAAGCGGTGCTTTTATGTTTATCTGTGCATGTGCATGCGTGTGTGTGTATCTGTGTGTACTCATGCGTGTGGGTTTATGTGTGTTTAAGCGAAATTCGAATGACAACTCGCGAAAGATAACTGCAGTAGCAGCATATTTTATAACTGTAAACAACAACAACAACCACGTTGCTATACAAAAGGTGTACGCATACCTTAGTGCTGCTTCTGGTTGACAACAAACTGAAAAATGACAGCCAGCGACAACAACAAACAGCAACAAATATAAAATGTTAACAATAGCAACAATAAGGCTGCCGTTAAAGTGTTGGCGCGAGAGCAACACATGCAACATGCCACACAATGCGGCTAAAAAGCAGCAGGCAAATAAATGCCAACGGCGACAACAACAATGACAGCAATATTTAGCTACACACACACATATAGAAACACACGTTAATGGCACGGAGAAGCGAAGCCAACCCTATAAGAATCCTCTAACATTAGAGAGGTAAGCGGATGGCTGTTAGCAGATATAACTAAATTACATTAAAGAAATTTTTAGATCGAGACTGCACTGGATGTAGTATGTGTTTAGCTTGATTCTTATTGATAAATTTAATGGGTTAATGACATATAAAGACTTACAAGTTTTATAAGAATTGGATAATTTGGCAGTGACATCTTAGAGAATTATTTCCATGAGCCTTTATATTCACATCCTTCAACAGATTGTTGGTATTTAATCAAATTTGGTAAATAGCCCTTATCGAAATTGAAATACTTTTAACAGATGACTTTTTAATGGCATAAAAAGGGTAAAACAATATTTCTTGATTTTGTGCAAAATCAAACAGAAATACTATAGAGCTTGCTTATATAATAATCTCTGTTCAATTTCTTGAGCACACCTTAAGAAATCAAATTGTTTTCCATACAGCGACTTAAGTTTGATCAATCAGTTTGTTTAGCAGCTATATCCTATAGTGATCCGATATCGGTGGATGAGCAGTTTCTAAGGTAGGAAATGATTTGCGTACAATTGCAGATCGATATCTCTAAAACTGTGGGACTATTTCACGTATATTCAGAAGAATAAACAGACGGCCAAGTCTAAATCGACTTTATGCTTTATAGGATCTTCCACGTCTACTTCCGGCTGTTACAAACTTCATTGCAAACTTAATATACCCTGCTCAGGGCGTGAAATAAGAATTTGGAGTTATGTATATTATTTTAGAAATGAGCGAGTAAATTTATATAAATAAAAAAGCCGTGACCCGACTCAATAAATAAAGCATTCTAAGATGCTTCAGTTGTGTCGTTGGAGAAAGAAAAAATGTTTTAAGGAGTGCTTCTGAGATGGCAGCTCTTTTCCGGATACTTTGTTTTAATCCTTACCGATACGTAGACTTGGTTGTTCTCGATATTTTCTTCTTTTTTTTTTTTTGTTTGATATAATACCGGGTCAAAAGTTTGGAAGAAACCTCTCTTAAGGTCTTAGCTTTCATTCAGGCAACTTTAAGTTCACAAAAAATCGATAGCAAACAGGTTCTCATTATTGCTTATTGATGCTTTGACAATTATACTAAATATTACTACTACTTCAAAGGAAAGTAAAACCCAAGCATTGTTCTGCTTTCAACTTTTAACTAATTTAATGTAATTTTCATTTAACTTCAACTAGTTTCAAAGTAGCCAGTGGACTAGTTCCCATTTAGCCAAAAAGATATGAGTTCCTTACTGAATTTCCATAAAATAAGGAAAATTTTCTCTGCAGGGCTTGCGCACACGTACTCGCATATGTTTTAAAACCTGAGAGCATATTCACATACTTAAGGTGTGTATGTAAATGTGTGCATGCATGTGTGTAGGCATGTCACCCGCAAGCGCCCGATAAATTCCAAATGAATTTCATTTACAAACATATTAGCAACATTGTAAACAACATATGGAAATGTTGCCAGTCAAATGGCGGAAGGAGAAAAGCAAAGCTAAGCTGGTGAGCGGGTGTTGCGCGCACAGTGCAAATTTACAACTTTCGAGCGTGTGTGCGAGAGTGAGTGGGAGCAACGCAGCTCCGCGTGGTGCCAGAGGGAGAGCGAAGAAGGAAGCAGCAACTGCAATGGCAATGAGAATGCCATGCTTTTGCTGATAATAATAATGCAGTTGCAGAGGGGACCATGAGGTGTGCGGTATGAGTAAGAGATTGCAGGGTGTGTGTAGGGCGGTCAGCATACATATATACCAGCTAGAAGAGAATTTTCGCCATATTAGCGTGTTGAGCTGAGAAGGTGGTCGGGGGCGTGCGGGTGGTTAATGAAAATTATTGATGTAAGCCAACAATCTTTGTTGTTATTGGCGTGCCATGCTGCTCCTGCTGCTGCAGTAATTTCTGTTGTTGCGCTGCATGCTCGCGCGGTGCCGATTATACCACATAAAGCAGACAACAAAAGTGTTAGCAAATAAACAAAAAGCACAAAAACAACACAAACACCGTCAGCGAACGAGAGTATCATTGAAGTGAGCCAACAAACAACAAAACAAAACACAAATGGTCCATAAATTCAAAAACAACAGCGGCAGCACAACATTGTCGCACATTTGCTCACTCCTCTAACGCCAACCGCCAGCGCAGCCTTTTCGCTCTCACTCTCACACATTCATTTATGCACACACACACACTCATACAAAACATATTCCTAAATGTGTTTTCATAAACCTCTCAGGCGCCCAACTCTTTCCCCTCCCCAACATGACCCGCTTAATTTTCACTCATGCTGCCTTGCCACCCATACCATTCAATCTTCGTGTCCGTATCATTGCTCACTTTATGTGCGCGCGCCTCTGCCACCCCTCGGAATGTATGCGCGTGTCTCATTTTAGCCTTTTGGGGCAAATGAGGCACGAAAACTCCCACTAGCGTCATTTAAATGCACTCACACTCAGCCATATGCAATTAGCATTATTCAAACGCTCTCGAGCGCTCACTCTCTATCTCGCTCAGCTTGCTATTGAGCACAAGTGTGATAGCAACGCGGGTTGCCATTGTCGCCCGAAGTAACCGGGTTGCCTTTGTGTTCGTTTGGAGATAACTCTCTGCTGCACACTCTTTCTCTGACACGCTCGCGCTGCCTTACGAGCGCTCATTACTCGTTCTGCGGGCGCTCATAGTTTAGCTTTCGTTTTATCACACAATTGGATACCTTTAGCTGGAGCTCTCAATTGGCGGCGCCGCTCTGTCAAATTGCACGAATAAATTACTGCGTGCCGCGTCACCCGCTGCCAGCCGTGAGCAGGTGAGTTGATTTTATTTACTTATTTAACAAACTGAAATAACCAATGTCGCCCGCACGTGCCTGTGTGTGTGTGTGAAGTTCTGTGAGCGTATGTGTGAGCTAAAAATCAATTTGATGCCACCCAAGCTCCCTTCTCTCACCAACTGCGCCGAACTTATGCGAGTAAATTTACATACACACACACCGACTAATGTTATGTATAGCTGGGGCACTCATAAATATAATGAGCACCCTTCGCGCCCCCTTTATTCACTTGCTTGCGCATTGCTCATTCATTTCATTTCTTCGCATGCTTTAACGCTCGCTGCCGCCACCCCCGCTCGCAACCGCATCCTTGCCTCATGCCGTCGAGCGCTGCCGGCGTTCGCCTTTGCGTTCACAGCGTTGCTGCCGCGGTCAGCGTTCACTTCAGCTGCGCTGTCGTCGCTGGTATGGCTGTCGACGTCGCTGCCGGCTGCCTGCGCGGCCGGTCGCCGTTGGCGCCGTCGTCATCGTTTTGGGGCAACGAACAGCAATGCCATCCATCCGCCGTCGTTCGGTCGACCAGTTTTTTGCCATGAGCAGTCATGACTCGCCAGTTTGTTCGCTCTTTCACACTCAGGCATGCGAGTATGTACACACAGCGCAACAACAATGGCAATCAAAACATGGGGGAATGCCACCGTCGGCAATCGCTGGCAGCACAACAAAACAAACGTCGCACTTCGTTGCTTGCAGTCGTAACAAAAAGCCAATTTTGTTACTTAAATGTTTACGCTATGTTTATCTTTTATATTCGGTTTCTTATTAGGTTCTCATCTCTCATCGTTTAAGTATTTGATATGCTTAAATTGCAGCAGGGTTGCCAGCACTATGAATTGTGTGTATGTGTTTTTATGGGTTTTGCTAGAAATTTTGGGTGTTTCGTGCTATTTTTATTTAGTTATAGTTCTGATTTATGGTTTCGCAATATATATGAGTATATGTGGTATATATATATCTACATATATATATACAAGTATATAGTGCTGAAAAACAAACTTTTGCGGGCAAAATACACTTGGATTGGAGCATTATAATAATATCACAGTAATATAGATCTCAAATAATAATTTCGTAAAAAGCAAGATTTCTCCGCAGATTTTTCGGTGAAGTTTTCGTTATTATAGACCCCACATACAAACAGAATAAGAAAGAAGGCCGAGTTTCGAACTCTACTCCTAAATAAAAACTTATAATACTTTTTCATATATTCAACAAATGAAAAACGCGGACGAGAAATATGATTAGCATAATTTTCATCAGTTGAAATGAAGGTGGAAGACAAAAATCATACTCATAAATTATTTATTTAGAGAAATGATATATCAGAAACTGCCAACACTAAAGAAGTTTGTAAATCGTGTAAATCCTACTTAAAGTACCTTTAATTTATTCTGATATATTCTAGAAAAATATTTTTTTCAATTCAATGTCGAATTACGTTTCGTTGATCTGTGAGGTGATCACTTGGAGGAGTTTTTGGGTAACACATAGAACAAATATCTGTCCAAGTGAGATCCATCGACTTTTGATCAACTCTACAACTTAATCTATATCGAATAAAATTAACATCTTTATTTTTAACAAGTACTTTTTGACTCTTACTAAGAATTTGAAGCGCTACATTGATCTAGAAATCTCATAATTTTACTTTTAGTAGTATGTAAAGTTCATAAGTATATCTTAATCTTTTTCGAGTTGTCATCTTTACTTTCGAAATGTAGCTTTTTAAACTTTATATAAATATCCTTAATTAATACAGCGCCATCTAGCGGTCAATATATGAAACTAGAAAGCCATAAACTCTACAAATTTCAAATTTTATACCTAAAAATTAAAGAACTGTGTTAAAATATTGATTGTTAGTGTAAAACATGTTTTCAGCAAATTATATTAGTAATTATATAAATTTTTGATGGCTTATACTTTCAAAATTTCATTGTATTTAATAAAAATCTAAAAATTTTAAGTGCCAACATTATAAAAGTTGAAAAATAGTCAATACTCTCAAGCAAACAACAATTTCAAAGTTCACGCGCACATGGCAACCCTGCCGTGGTCAACTGCACATATCGAGGTGATAACAAAAAAATTAAAGTCAATTTGAAAATTCAATAAGCGAAATGAGAACGATTTTGATATGTTAATATTAAAACATTGCGGTGTAGAACGAAGTGAACCGATGAATTTGTCCGAGCCGCACTATCGGCGTGCAAGCGTGTGTGTTTGCTTATGTTCGTATGTGTTCGTACAGCCATCAGTACATTCATACGCTCGAGCACAGTGTTGATGGCTGTTGTGGTCGCTGAGCATTCGACCGACTATTGTGTGGCTGACTGGCTGTGACGACCGACTGTCTGTGTGCCGACTGGCACGAGTGTGTGTGCGTGCGCTAGTGTTTTTTGGAGCGCGATGTGTTGGGTACACAAGTGTGATGGATATACAAACAAACAAGCAGATGAGGGCTGGGAAGGGACACGAGCTGTGGGTGTGTGCGGCGTTGGGTCAAGTACTCATACTTTGGATTAAGCATGACACGAAACAATGCCGAAACAAGCTGTGCGCAAGCAGCGCTCCAACGCACACGCACACACTCAACTTACTTGGGCGCTCGCTCAAAAGCACGAAGCACAATCTCAATGAGCACACATTCGTGCATATTTACATACTTACTTATATTAACAATGCGACAAGTTAGCACACCAACACTTGCCTTTTTGTTTGTCTCTATATACACAATTGTTTACGCACACACATACATATGCATGTAAATGTAAATATGCCTGCGTGTGTGCGCCTGTTGGCTTGAGGCACAGCGTGAGTGTGTAGGCTAAGTAATTGGGAGCAAGCAAGGTGGAGCAGGTTTTGACCACTCGGCCGCAGCTAATGTGCGCTCGTGTGTCAAGCCACTGCCATGTATATGTATGCACACACAAACACACATCGTAACGAAAAATTTATAAAAAAAACCAAACTCATAAATGTAAGTGGAGAGCAATTGTGAGAGCGTAAAGTGAATTTGTGGAGCATCGTCTGCCTCGTTCGGGTCGCTCGGCAGCTGCCTGTTTGTTGGCAGCAAACATGTTGCAGGCATTGTTGTTGTTGTTTCTGTACATGAGTGCGTATGTACGCCGGTTGCTGTGTTTGCGCATAACTTGTTGTTGGAATTGTTGCAGCCAACCGACAGTAATTGCATCAGCTGTTTGACTTGAATTCCATGGCGCAAGTTGGTCTTTTGTCGTGTTGCGTGTTGTGCCTTTGCGGGTGTGTGTGTGTGTGTGTGTGCTTCAGTTTGTGCGTCAATAAGTGAGCATTTGACGTTTCGCGGCGCATGCTGACAAACAAAATGACAGAAATACGAGCAAACATACACACAAATGTGCATTTAATGTACTTACCCGCGAACCTACTTACTTAGGGTGATCCTTCTTTGTGGGTGAACTTCGTACTTCAGCAGTGAGAGTATAACTTGGACAAGTCCTCATCTCCAATCTTATCTAATTAATCACTGGTTGTTCAACCTCTTCAATTTATAAGAAAATTTCAAAAATATTTTTCAGTTGGAAATAATCGTTCCGATCAGGTGGAAATAAGATCGACACTTTGAAATATTAATCTTAAGCGCAACCGACAATAAACACTCTTTTTTTAAAATGTATCATAGTGCAGAAGCAATAGCTTGTTACTAAATTAATTTGAAGGTCTTACTTACTACGTATTTCAAAGGTTCAGGATCAGACGCTCAAGAGATTATGAGTGCAACCATTGGTCCGCCCATCCGATTGAATTATGATGAATAGAGAATAACCTCATTCAATAAAAGCCATGGAAAACCCTTGCCCAAGACAGATATATACTATGGATATTGTACACTCGAAATTTAAATGAGAACAGTCCCCTCGAAATGGGATGGTTTACTACATGAGCAGTTTCGAATTTCTTGAAGAGACTAATATTAGGTTGTCAAAAGAGTCTATCGGTATTTTCGCTAGTTGGCGCTGAAAGCGCGTAGTTCTAGTTTTCTTCGTCGCATCGGGTCATGCTATACCTTTTTGGAAAGCTCATTTCACGCGCTAACACGTGTTTGATTGATTGTCGTTTCTTTTAAGTCGTTCGTGAGTTATAGCGTCGCAAACATGGAGCAAAATAAAGAGAAAATACGGCATATTTTACGGTACTACTACGATAAAGGCAAAAATGCATCTCAAGCCGCCAATAAAATTTGTGCAGTTTATGCACCCGATACAGTTTCCATTTCCACCGCACAATGATGGTTTCAACGTTTTCGTTTTGGTGTAGATGTGGTCGAAGATGCGCCACGCTCCGGAAGGCCTGTCGTCGAAAATTGCGATAAAATCGCTGAATTGGTCGAAAGAGACCGGTATAGTAGCAGCCGTGGCATCGGACAAGAGCTGGGCATGAGTCATCAAAAATTCATTTCAATTTCAATAAAAAAAAAAAAAAATTCAATAAAAATACCGCAAGACTTTTTTGATAATCCATTATTTCTCCATAATACATGTTCGAAGAACTTGGTAGAAATGTTCATATCTGGAGGATCGTGTGGAATGTGAGCAACATATAGGACGATCCACAGATTACTTTAATAAATTTGGAACGACAAGCTCTCCATTCACATCTTTATTATATTTACTATTAAATGCCTTAATTCCATTTTGGTGAGACCTGAGGTTGGTCCCGTTTTGGCAAAAAATATCTATTTGCAGCCCGCACACTTTTCCGATTTGTGGCTAGAAAAAAAGAAGCAAATGTAGTGTCTCTGTGATTTAGTTTTAGTTCTTATCAAATATTTTCTGTGCCCCAATCTTCATAATGAGTATTTTTTCATCCCGGTAAAGGGATCATCTCTAATGCAATTATACAAGTACTAGCATGTCATGACATAGTGGGTGGAGTGGGGTGGAACCGATATTAATAAAGTGTAAGCGTATAGATACTAGGAGATGACAGTGAGAAGCGCCTTCAGTCCACCAAAGTCTCTACTCAGGACATTTTTTTAGATTTTGTTGTTTACTTACTATTTTTTGTTTTTGTTGTTTTTCCTTTTCCTATTTTTATGCATTCCTTTACTCTCCTTCTGAAATTGATTTGTTTTTGTTTCAATTTCCAGAAAGTTTGCGTTTATTTAATTTAATATTAAACACATTTGCACAATGGCAAATTGAGAGCGAAATTAGAAAAAAATGTTAGAGAGAGGAGACTAAGCCACGTGTTAGAACGAGAGCAGGAAAATGGTGCAAAATTATAGAGCAGAACGAGAGCTGGGCGGGCGGCCCAACTGGAGATGATGATGGCTTACAAAAGCCACCCTGCTAGCGAGAGAAAACGAGAGAGCGCACATGCGGCTCTGAAAATCGACTCATTATTGTAAAGATTGCAAAAAAAATTTTAGGTGTACGAGCGAGACAGACAAATTGCATCATTAGACGTGCGAAAGAGAAGGCAATAGAGCTAGTAGCTGAGCGAAAAGCCACTTCTGTAGAGCCGGTGTCGGGTGCACTTTGCCTCTTTGCATGTAAATATGCGCTGTGTCGGGTGGGTGGGAAGGTGAGCGAGTTTCACCTAAGCGCCTCACATTCTTTTTCCTTGCTTTAGTGTATATTGTTGTTGTTGTTGTCGTCGTTTGCTATTAAGCCAAACAAGTTAACAGTCATAAAATTAAAAATAGGAGAGGAAAATACAACAATAAAAGCAAACAATTGCAATGCTGGTAGAATTGAAATGCGTTGGCAGCAGCTGCTGCTGCCGCTCTAGCCCTCTCCGCCGCGTCGCCTGCTACCGCCACAGCTCTTGGCAGTCATCGGATGCGTTCAAGCTGTTCTATTTGCTTTCGTTACTATTTTTTCTGCGTTTCTCTATCTCTATTCTAAAGAGCTGTTGTTGTTGTTTTTGTGCCGTTGGCGCTATTAAATCTGTTGCTCTGCTCTCTTTTGCAGTATGGAAAAATTGGTCGTATGCACGAGAATTCGCAGCACATACACACCAGATCCCAAATATACATACACACGTGTGTACATACATACAGTTATCGTTGGTGGACTGCTGGGTGCGGTGGGGCGAGGCAGACAGATTAAATATTGTCGGTTTGCTTTCATTGCGCATCACTTTGCACATTTCTCTTATTCACACACACACACAAACAATCATAGCGAGTTACTATTTTCCAACTGTGTGTTGTTCTTCTTGTTGTTCGCTTTTTTATTTTCCCCAATAACTTGACTTGTTTGTTTGTTGTGGCAATCGGCATACACTCGGTTCAGCGCAAGCGGAGAAGCGGCGCGGTGCTTGCGGTAAAAGGGCGCAAATCGAGAATTGTGGCGCTGTCATGCGACGTTGGCGACCTGAATGAGAATGCTCGAGTTGTTGTTGCTTTCCTCGCCCGTTGGCGCAGCAAAATATTGCTATTTCTTCCATTTGCTATTTGTTATTTGTTGTTGCCTTGTAATTGTTTTTGGTTGCTTGTCCATGATACATCTCACTGCCATCGCTGCCGTGGCATTTATTGGTGAGCGTGATGGAGCGTGTGAGCATAAAAACGCTGACCGGTTTTTGCTGCATATCTCCATATGCGTGTGTGCTATTGCCACTTCATTGTGGTTGTTGTTGTTGTGGCAATACTTGTTCGCTTTGCTGTCCTTTGCAGCGCGCCTTATCCTCATTCTGGTGGGTGGTTGGGCGACTCGAGCGCTTCGGTGTGCTGGCATTTGTTTTGGTGTTGTCACTTGGCCAACGTGTGCACATATGTACCTACAAGCTCGTGCATGTTTGTGTGTGTGTACTTTAATGTTCTTATTTCTGTTGCGGGTTGTGTGCTTGATTTTTATTGCCTTCGCTTCATTCGCTTTGTTTATATTGCCTGTGTGCCTACACGTGCAAATGTCTGTATGTATGTGGGCTTGTGCAGAATAGCGCTGATCCTCGAGTGTCACGACTTGTTGGGTCTAACTGTTTAACAAATACCAAATATTTAATTTTTTCGTACAAACCGTTTATTTAAAAAGTCAAGGGAATTCAATCTTCAATTAAGCTTTTACAATTGCTTCGGTTATACCGTTTAATCTTCGTTGATTATAGATCATGGAGGAGACTTTGAATTGATTTTGTTGTATCTGGATAAAATTTAATTTCAGTTCGTACCAAGTACCGTCTGGAACTCCTTCTTTGCAATTATTTTGATTGTGTTAAGGGAGTCTCAGAAGATGATTTTTGCTTATGAATCGATTGCACTGATTTCTGAGAATATTCCAAAAAAATTTAAATTGGATCCGGGAAAAAATTTCGTTGATTTCAGCGTATTTGTAACAATTTTTAATGTAGAGACCAGATTGCCTTTTATATTTCGGGACTTGGCAACCCTGGTGTTGCAATTTGGCAATTCACAAGTTTATCGTGAAGTTTGACATTTTTGGTATTCTACAAGCTGAGAACGTTTGACATACGAGCGCTATTTGTGTTGGTTACAGTAACTTAAAATATTCATGTCGGCAAAAAAATGTAATTTCGCGCGATAGCTTTTTTTACAAACTTTCGACGTGGATTATCTCAGCAAAGTGCATTGATAACTTAATTAAGTTTTTGGCCACGAAGCTTCATCAAGGACCGGTGTTCATATCTATCATATTCATATCATCTATGGTATATTTGTTTGGTAATAATAATAATGATCGACGGAATAAAACTTTGATAATAAAATCCAATTTTTTAAGCTCCTTTGAAGTGTCGATTTTTTTACAAAAAAAAAATATATATATATATATACCGCCACATTCTTTGGAAGTCCTACTGGAGATCGTCTAGGGGTTCTACTGAATCCGAATTTTTTCAAAATTAATCATCAATCATTAAGTTATACAAAATTCTAAAAATGCACCATTTTCTAGAACTTATGAATTTTATAATTTTTTTAGGTATTTTTAAAATAGGTGGCATTGTACGTTTTCAATGGGCATTGCACACAATAACAAGTTTTTAATAAAATAAAATTAAAAATTGTAATGTATTTTAGTATAATTTCCGGATAATTTATTTGATATTTTGACTTTGAATAACAACGATTTCATCTTTCACCATCCGTCGCAGAATCGACTCAACGAATAAAATATGTAGTATGAGTTAATTATCAATTTAACCAAAATCAACGGTTGGGGAGCGCCAAAAATACTCAGTGATTTGATAGTTGGGCTTAAGACTGAAAAGACCATGTTCGGTGCTGAACCAAAAGAAGATACAAATATCTTTATTCAATACTCCTAATTTTAATAGATATAAATTTGATGGCTAAGGTTTTTATTCACCAACGGGGTAGCTCTTTTCCGAATTTTATTAGACGGAACATTTTCGCGATTCCGTATTCTCAGGTTCTTTTCTCAGAAGATTGAAAGGTTACAAGAGTTGGAAAACTAGCACGCCTAGACATTTTCTCTATCTCTCTCTCTTTGATTATATATTATATATCTTTGTTATTTATCATGTTATAAGTAGTTCTGGTAGTATACATTCAATATATTCGAGTCCAAGGAATATTGCATATGCTAATTTTAAAGAACACCAGGAACATTAAGACTGACAAAACAAGCAAAAAAACCGCTACAATAATATTTCAAGAATTCTTTAAAAAAATTTCCTACAGGGTTTGTACTAAATTTTGCAAGCTTGCTCTCAAAATCGTGCACGCTTGGGTTTTGGCAATGACAAAGTCGACATTATAAGCCGTTACATACAAATATGCATATATGCACAACAACATTTACTACAACAATAAAAGCACAGAAAGTTTGAACAGCAACAGCAACGTCAACGCCATTTAGCCAACAACCAATACACTTAGTACATACTAACTGACAAAAAACAAGTATTAATACTAATGCCGCTGTCGTTGTTGTTGTTGTCGGCTGAGCCGGTTTATGGCGATAGCGCGAAAGCGTGAAAGCGATATGCCACAAACATGTTGATAGCAACAATAATAAGAGCAAACCAAGTGCCAATACAAAAGAAGAAGAGACGAGAGGCAAGAACAAAATTGAAGCGCGCCAACGTACAACAGCAACAAGAGCATGCAATGATTTGCAACAGCACCACCACGCAGCCCGCAAATGTGGCAGTAAGAATGATGAAAAAAATTGTTTACGAAATATTGTTGCAACATGGGCGCGCTCAGTGCATGACATGTGCGCTTATGCCGCTCTGCCAGAGAGCATGGCCTTAAATTGCCGAGTGAAGCCTCCTGTTGACAGCCTGCAATCGAGGTGGTGCCACATGGTACAGGCGCAGCAAACAGAAGGAGCTACGAAAATTACTGCAGCACATTCCATTTGTGGCCAAGTAGCCACCACACATCAACATCTATGCATGTATGTTTGAATGTGTGTGCGTTGAGTGGCTCAATGTCCGCTGCTGGCGTGTAACCGGTCAGTTGCGATGACGTGTGTGTGTGTGTGTGAGTGGCCAGAGTTGGTCCGTTCTCGCTGGGTGACCAAGCAAACCTGTTTGTTTGTTTATGCGCATAATGCAGCAAATAAATGTGAGGCGCAACAACAAAGCGGTTATCAGTGTGACTACTGGCTGCCTGAGTTTGTGTTGCAGCGTTGCAGCAATGTTCTCAATTTACACAACGTTGCAAGCAGGTGAAATTTCTCCTGCTGAGAATATATGGTAGTCGCAATGCATTCTTGTTGTTGTTGCTAGCGCTGCTGCTCCTGATGAGTTTGGTGACCGCCAAAAAATGTGCTGAATATGAATGTGCACATACATACAAACACTTGTGTGCATGTGTGGCTATTCGGAGGCAAAAATATGTTGATTCTGTTAGCCTTCCTTGAATTTAAATATATGTGCATATTACAAGCTAATTGTCGTGTTTAAAATAATTGCAAACGCTTTTTGAATTAAAGTAGATACTTTTACAAGACAAAATATTGAAAATAAACAATGTTTTGATGCTAATTTATTTTGATTAGGTAAGCGACTTGGCTAAAATCGAAAGCTTTGCTGGTTTTCCACTATACGCCTAAAGTTAGGCAACGGTTTTTGAATTATGTGGCTTACCTTAAAATACAATCACCACATTTAGTATAGACATAACGTTTTTTTTATAAATAGAGCCAATTTTCACTGGAACTCGTTTTTATATAGCAGACAACTGAACTTGTGGAACATTCTAAAATTTAAATATTTCCACCTAGCATTGCTCCCTTTTTTCTTTATATATGTATTTTTGCTATCGTACTCCTACTGTTGACCTGAAAAAAACATTTTTATTTAATAAATGATATATTTTGTATCTCAAAGTATTAAATATATCACATCTTCTTTGCTATTTTGTGTCAACCTCCATTGCTGTTTCTCCAATTCCAGTTTTAGTCAATGAACTGACAACTGCTTTATGTTGAAATAATAACGAGTTTACGGATTCCAAATAAAAATTTACATAAATTTATAAAAACTAAGTTAGGAAAAGCTAAGTTCGGGTGAAACCGAACATTTTATATATATTTTATATTTTCCCGTAATTCCTAGGTGGAATACAGGGCCTCCTTTGGTTTCAGTAATCAGAGGGTTTAAGATGAGTAGGTGATTAGCTTTCTGCATCCGAGCCTAATTCCGGGGTTGCCGGTTTCACCTCTAGGCAGGCAATGGCAAATGGCAAATGGCAATGGAATTTCCTCCTCGCAGGTGCTAAGGTTTTACCGCCTTTACTCGGTCGTCAGAGCCTCGTTCGTAGTGAACAGGGGGTACCGCGCGAAGGTGAGGTTGACGTTTGGGAGGGATAGGCTATATATTCGCATCACCAACACCATTTTTGGTATTAGCTGAATGGCCCCCGAAATCAACCGAACATTTTATGCTCTTGCAACTTGCAAGAATCAAAACCAGCGAAATGCTTCAAGGTGTTAAACTAATCATATAAAGTAAAGTAAAGTCGGATGTTCGAAAATTCTGATATTAGTTACATGGGGGTTAAGCCAAATTAATCTATTATAGACACAAACATACACAGTTATGGGTAAAACACACCCTCACATTTTCATTGAGATTGCTCACATATTGGCCGATATATGCGGTACAAGTGTGGGGGCAAAGGGAAGTCCGATTCAACCCATTTTTGACATACAGACATACCATTGTCAAAGAAGTACTACAACTGAATTTCAGTTATACATATATATCTTACATTGATCGACATTTTCGATCAAAAATCAACTAAAAGTACCGGGGTCTAAATATTCAGAACCTAGGGGCTTAAACTGTTTAGTAAAGCTCTCTCCTGCCATCTCGGTGGTAAAATTTAATGTTTATGGCGTATTTAGTTATTGATTTACCGCGTTTTTATTATTTTTTAACAGTTTTTTGAGGAGTGAGAGGGGCTATCATCCGATTTCATCCATTCTGCTGTCGGTAGAAGTTCTCATATGATTTGTACTCAGCAAATTTGATTATTGTGTCAAAGGTATCCCTTGCTACTGCGATGCCCTGTACCAAATTACAGCTTTATACCTTAATTTACTGCTTAGTTATGACACTTTATATGTTTTCGGTTAAAGACGAATTGTGGGCATGGCAGTGGTCCGATTACGCCCATCTACGGACTTTGTACTAAGGAACCTACATACGAAGTTTCATCAAGATATCTCAATTTTTACTGAAGTTACAGCTTTCACGACGGATGAACGGACAGACAGACAGTCAACCCAAAAATTCGCTGGCTCGATACCAATTTTGGACCCTAGTTCCTTAGGCTAAGTTGTTCAGGATGAGCCGTAGAACATTTACCGCATACGCAATTTTAAAGAAATAAAATCGATCCGCTCTAATGTATGTGCCTAGGTAAGTATAATATATATATATATGCATACCTTATATGTATATATGTATATGTATGTATATTAAAAGCACAAGCTGAAATTTATTTTACGTCGTCGATATCACATTCACTCAACAACATTTCTTCGTCTTCATTTGCGAGCTTCAACTGCTGATTCTTTGATTTTTTGTTGTTGTTGTTGCTGTTGCGCCGTTGTTTTCAGCCACTTTTAATGCAATCGCAATGTAAAATCGATGTTAGCCTCTCAAATTAGATAAATTGCAGTTGTTGCTATTGTTATTGATATTGCTATTGTTGTTGTTATTGTTGTTGCTCATTTTTCGCCAAGCCACTCATTTTGTGATTGTTAGCCGAAGCTGTTAGATGTTGCTTGTTGCCGCTTTCTGCATGTAATAAAATCGTTTGCCTCTTATTATTGTAGTTGTTGTTGCAGCAGCTGCCATCACTCCGGTCGCTAATGTGGCGAAGGCGACGGCGACGGCGACAGCGACTATCGCCCGTGGTCGGTTATTTGTGTGTGGTGTACCCATTGCGGTGAACTGGTAAACACCACTTGGTGACTTGTACCGTACACTTTGTAGCTTACCGTCGTCGACTTGGCACTGTCACTGTTATTGCTATTGTTTTTGGGGTTTCAGTTTATTTCTGTGCTTGACTTTGTTTTTGCTTGAACAATCGCTTTTGGCATTATTAAAGCTTTGATTTTAACGCACACACACATACATCTACATGTGGCGGTTGGGCCGTGAAGTTGTTGTTGCTGTGTCTGCTTCTGCCTCTGCCTCTGCCTATGTTCCAGTTAACGCGGTGCAATTGATCTCTAGTTTAACTGTTTTTCGCTTGCGTGTGTGTGTGTTTGTGTTGGCGAAAAGAAAGATAGAAAAACAATAACAGTTATTTAAGTACAGACACATACACACTTATGTGTATACATACTTATGTGTGTGTGTGTTTAATATCGCCTTGGCAAAATCTGCGCTTGCGTTCGTAATCAGGTGAAAGGGGCACACCAACAACAACACCAACACACTCAATTGCAAACTGTTTTCATTATGTGATTGCTATTTGCACATCAGAAGGAGGTTAATTTTATTTATATGCACACACACTCACACACATACAGAGGCAAGTGGCAAGTGGCATGTGATTAGTGGATATGGCTGTGTTTTTGATTTCATGTGGCGTTTAATTATTGCTCAGATAACGAACACGCCAATTCACATATTTGCAAAGCGCACACAAACACACACTCACACTATTTACTTTGATGTGTGTATGTCTGCTTATGCGTACATATTTACTTGATTGCTGGCTGTTATTTAGGTTAGCTGTCGGCAATTGTCGCTTCAATTTGTGTGTCTTGGCCATTGGCAGAGAGCAGAATTTGGCTTGGCTGAGGTGATTATGTTTCATTGTTGGTTGATGCAAACATACAAAAGTAGGTATATATTAGGTGAGAGTATGATATTTATTTTTTGTTTGAAAGTTGGCGTAAATGCAGTCCTCGCTTAATTATGCTTGAGAATGAAGATTCTATCCTGGACCAACTATGTATCTGTGTCGATGATGCTCTGTTCATTGCAGTCTCATACATCCCTCCTAATAGTCCGCTAGAGTTGTACAAGTTGCACGCAAATAATATTTCCTCGCTGGTATTAAACAAGGTGAAAGGGAATAATATTTGTGTTTTGGGTGACTTTAATCTAAGCAATATCGTCTGGTCTGGTTGTTCCTATAGTCCTGCTCTTATTCCTTCAAATTTTTCGTCTTCTCAGGAGTTATTTCTCATTGATAGCTTGCTTGGTCTCAATCTGATACAAATCAACTCATATTCAAATAGTCTCGATCGATTTCTTGACCTAGTCTTTCTTAGTGATAATTTAAAATTTAGGATTCTTGATGGATTCTCTCCAATTACTCCAGCCACCATCCATCATTCACCGCTAGCGTTTGAGGTGGATACTTATCTTTTCACCCCTGTCAAACCAATTGATGGGCTTGGTTTCAATTTTGCATTTTGCGACTTTGAACGGCTCAACAATCAGCTCTTTGAAATAAAATGGGATGATTTACTATCGGGACTTGATACAGCTAATAGTTTCTCCATTTTTAAGAAATCAATCCAGGAATTCTGTCATTATAATATCCCGCTGAAACACATACAATCATATAAGTTGCCTTGGTACACTAAGGACCTTAAACGTCTAAAAAATCTAAGAAATAAATATTTTAGAAAATTCTCTTCAACTAAATCTCATGTTTCCTTTGTTCAATATCAGCACTACACAAAACTGTTTAATGAATTGGATAAGTTCCTCTACAAAAGGTTTATTAATAATACGGAGACTACAATTAAGTCAAACCCTAAGTTCTTTTGGAACTTTGTAAAATCTAAAAGAGCGTGTTCGGCCATTCCCTCTGCTTTTACGCTGGGGTGATAAGTTTGGCATGCACTCCGGTCGAAATCTCCAATTTGTTCGCTGAATTTTTCAAATCGAACTATGTTCAAGATGATCCTGGTACTAGTTCCACTTTTTCAGCTGATAACTTCCCATCCATAAATTTTGGCTCATTGTGTCTTTCACAGGACGATATTGCTAAGGCTATTTGTGACATTAAGTCCTCGTCCAAATTGGATTTGGACGGGCTTCCGCCCGTATTTATAAAAAATTGCACTGCCTTATTATATCCTCTCATGCTTATCTTCAATAAGTCTCTCGCCACCGGGGATTTCATTTCTGACTGGAAATTGACATGCATTACCCCTATTCATAAAGGTGGTAGAAAGGATGATGTCTGCAATTACAGGCCTATTTCTAAACTCTCTACTATTTCGAAAATTTTTGAGTGTTCTGTTAAAAATAAATTATATTTTGCAGTAAAATCAATAATTAATGTCAATCAGCATGGGTTTGTCCCTAGGCGCTCCACTGTGTCAAACTTAGCAGTTTTTAGTGATTATTGTATGTCTGCATTCTCCGCTGGATTTCAAGTAGATTGTGTCTACACAGATTTCTCTAAAGCCTTTGATAAGGTATCACATAATATTCTAATTAAAAAATTATCATCACTAGGATTTCACTCGGCCTTCTTGATGTGGATTAAATCATATTTGCAAAACAGACGATGCGTAGTCACTGTTGATGGAGTGTCATCTGATTCATTCACTGCGTCTTCGGGAGTCCCACAAGGAAGCGCCTTGGGTCCACTTCTCTTTGTGCTGTTTATCAATGACATCTCCTGTTGCTTCTCTTTCGCCAACTTTCTGTTATATGCAGATGACTTAAAAATTTTTGCTTTAATCAATAACACACAAGATGTACTCAAACTTCAATGTGATATTGATACTTTTCATAATTGGTGCCTGAAATCGAAACTTTTTCTGAATGTAGATAAATGCTCACAGATCTCCTATGGTAGGGGACGCAACATATTATCTTCTAGCTACAGTATTTCTAATTGCGTCCTAAAATGCGTTACGGAAATCAAAGATCTTGGGGTAATCTTTGACAACAGATTTTCTTTCAGTAATCACATCAACTATATCACTTCAAAATCTTTTTCTGTACTTGGCTTTGTCCGTCGAAATTCTACAAATTTTTCCGACCCTTACACATTAAAATTACTGTACACATGTTTTGTGCGTTCCATCTTGGAGTATGCAGTGTTTATTTGGAGACCATATTGTATATCGTCAATTAACAGGATCGAGCGTGTACCAAAAGATCTTTCTCAAATATGCTCTCCGCTCCTTAAAGTTTGCTGAACGGCAATACCATCGTATACATCGCGTTTATTGCTTTTTAGCATCTTAAATCGCTGGAAAATCGAAGGTCCGTTCTCTCACTTTCATTTGTCTACAATGTAATTAACGGGGAAATTGACTGTCCCTACTTATTAGGGAAACTCAACTTCAATACTTCCCAGCGTTGTCTCAGATCCATTTCTGCCATTTTATTACAAAAAGGGAAAGTACTAATTTTGCTGAATATGCTCCCCTCAAGAGGGCTATGTGGGAGTTTAACTCGATCTCCCGAGAAAGCCCCACTTGACTTTTCTCACTCTAGGGTATCCTTCATTAATACCCCCAATTCTGTTTTTTTAGTTTAAGTTATCTACTCTTGTTATTGTAATTTTATTATTTTAGAATTCTAATATGCATCCTAGTTTTTCATTAGTCTGTAAGAATCATTGTTCATAGACTTTACTAAATAAATAAATAAATAAATAAATAAATGTGGCTCCTAAGAGGTTAATTCACCTAAAATCACTTGGAAACATTGCATTTGGCCATCTTGCACCTTCTCTTATGAGAAGGAGAAAGAAAAAAATACACGTTCCTATTCAGTTTAACGGTATTATAACAAATTGTTGGAAGTACTCCTGAGCGATACTCGTATTGAGTAAGAAGTTGGGGCATAACCATGGTTACTTCCCATTTAATGAGAACATTTTATATTTAACTTCATGTTTGATCCTGTTTTTACAGTTTTTACACCTTTCTTACAGGTTAAATTACGTGGCCTTCTTTACTTCCGTAATTTTTTGTTTGTTTATTTGTCTTTACGGCTTGAGAAGGTTATTAGTTACTCTTCATTGAAAAATTTGAGAATGTGTTATATGTATAATGTAATACCAAAATATACCGATATGTGGTGTTGTATTTTAGAAGGGTAATACGAGTACTAGAGAAATTGAATAATGACTTTTCTCTTGCCTCTTTGATTTGGGAACTGTCATCAAATTTTGTGTTTTGGATCTTTGAAACCGTAGCTAAGCCAATAACGTTTTATGGTGCTTTTGGTGGAGGGCGTTTGGAGGATGTTCAAAAAGCGGCCGTCATCGGCATCTGTGGTGCATTAAAGACTACGCAATAATAGTATTTAACGGCAGTTGCTTTGATTACATTCCTACTAACCTAGATTACTTTATCGCAGAACCCTCTTCTGACGGTTCCTTCTTACATCAAACATCTGTGCGGTATTTGTGGTCGGTACGAAGCCGTTGGAAGGGTGTGCAGTGATATTTTTTACGGATGGAGCGAGGCTAAGAGGGAGAGTGAGTAGCGGAGTCTTCTGTAAGCAGCTCTCCATCAATTTCAAGTGGAAGTGGCTGTCATCAAGGTAATAGTAGATGTACTGTTGAATCTTCCTAAGTTGTGCATTTACTCTGACAGCCGAACGGCTATACTGGCTTTAAGCTCGCTGTCTGTGCGCACAAAACTAGCCAAAGAGCTGGCCTTATTAGCAATAGCTCCAAGCTTCTTCCATATTAAAGCCGTTGAGCTTTCTCGGGAAAGCAACCTTTTCCAATTTCATCCGTTTGGAGTTGACCCGGTTCTTTGATATTTGCTTTCGTTCTGGCGTTGCACTTTTAGACTTGTGTGACTACGATAATAATACTTCGGGCCCGGAGTGAACTGTAATACATGTGGTGCGGCTAAATATTCTGTCGGACGCTTCTTGCCAAAGCTGTATGGAGGAAGGCGAGGTGGAATCATCTTGCCACTTCATTTTCTATTGCCGAGCTTTTGCCAGACTGAGATTGAAGTTTCTGGTAGACACACCTGTTGGGATTGATATTAACCGCCTTAGTAAATTTGTGGGCACTAAACGCTTCGTCGATCGATGGAATCTAGGGATGCATCTTTTAGGAGTGTATGGGTAACACAAACGGCGAATATCTGTCCAGTTGAGATTCATCGATTCTCGATCAACCCTACGTCCTTACATAATCTAAACCAAAATACTAAACCGAACGGTGGTGCTGAATTTTAAAAGGCTGCTACAAGTAAATTGAAGAAAAATAATCGCCTTCCTCTTGCCTCTGTGGTCCAGATGGAAAGTAAAGAAATGAAACTTTGGAAGACAACGAAACTCTAGTTGAATGTAAATATATAATATAAAGGGTGTCCGAAAATTAAGGCAATATCTGAACTGAAAAAAGGATGTGCCAAAACTAACGCAATATTTAAATTTGCCGCCATTGGTGTGATAAAGTGTTTACAACCCTTAAAAGATTTAAACTAAAGATGTCTAGATGTGTTTCTGAATCTGTGACAATCCCTTAAACCTAACCTAATTACCAAATATGTTCAAATCCTGCTTTTATTGATAATTTCGATTCATATATTCAAAGTTGTTTTTATTTATAACTCAAAAGGAATAAATTATATTCGATAGGTGGAATAAATAGGGTGAGGAGGTGCAGGAAGGTGCTTTTATGAAATATTGTTGAAAAATAGATCCGTAATGTTGCAACCTAATGTCCGTGCACCTGCTCCGCTTGCAACAACAAATACCGCAAACCATTACTCAACACATACCCAGCTAGAAGCAACCAAAACTGCAAGTCGCAAACTGGAACACGAAGTGGTTTGTGAGTTATCATGAGGGCATGCGTTTTATACGCATGCATACGTTATGTTAAATGCTTGAAGTAATATTGAGAAGAAACAAATCAACAAATATTTTGCAGACTACTTCAAGTTGTCTGTCAATTTCAATAAATGAAAAAAAAAAATCATATTTTAATCAATATTGACAGCGCGCACATTTTCATGTCAAAGTGAGGTTATGTGCATGTAAATGCCAGATATTTAAACGCGGCGTGTGCGAGTCTCAATGCGAAGCTTAAATTGCTGAAACGACTCGAAATCGGCCGATGAGCGACGAGCTAATGATGGAGTCGGCAAAAGAACTGTGCACACGAGTCGCAATTCAAAGCAATAAGTGCTAAATTAAATTACGAAACAAAATTTTTGCGCAGAACAAGCAGCGGCCGGTCCGGATGCACTTGTAACGAGCAGCGCCGAGCAAATTAGCATGAATGCGAGCAAAGTTGGCAACACGAAATTACGCGCAACGGTGAATCGCACTGAGCATGGCAACGGTGCAGCTTATTAATTGAGCAGACGACAAGAAATACCTGTTACTAATTGAACGGCAGACATGCCATGCCACAGCAACAACAACAACAGCAGAGTGGGACACGAAAAATAATTTTCAAGAGCAAACGGCAGCTGGCATGCATTTGTGCTGCTGCTCAGACACGCTATCAGCTGTTCGCTGTGCGCTCACCGCAAGCACCCGTCCACACACACACACACGCATAAGGTGATATGAAGAAATTTACATGCGAATCGCGTGTCGCGCCGCACAGCTGCTAATGGCCACCGCAAATTATTATCATTGTTATTAAGCGCTTAAGCGCGCTTTTGTGTGTGACTGTGTGTTTGTGTGTTTGAGTTTTAAGCTCGCTTGCGGGTTTACGCCAACGGTTTAACAAAGTGTCAAATTGGTCTAATTGCTGATAAAGGAATACACTGCGGCTGCGCATGCGCAAAACTGACACTATTTTTTACAGTTACGCTTTTATCACCTTTGCAATTGGTGCTCTGTTTTGTTGTACCACAAACTCGTGATTAAGATTTTTATGCTTTGGGATCAAGTGCTTTAGAGTTATCTAGGCAACTCTGTACTCAATTTGGCAATTTGTGTTCTATACTATAGCTAAAATGAAGTTATCAAATGAAAAAAATACTAATATTTCATTCAGAATTAGCGAGTTAATTTCAATGCATTCATTTAATCTTTGACTTCTATAAGGCAGTATTTATTTGGAGTGTTTAATGATAAACTCTCAATTTATGAAACTCGAGTTTTTAATGCAACCATAAAGTCTAAACAGCAGATGAGAGCATACTGCTTATAAATTCTATGCTAACTGTAATCACTTTGTTTTTACTATGTCAAATTTAATGACTGCCAATTAGATGAAAAGTGGCAACAATGTGATAAAAGTCAAATGTGTGATTGTCATTCTAATTGTCCTAAAATATTGTTAGAGCAGAAATTTAACACTAGTTCTCAATAAAAGCTTTCTTATCGTTGTATTTCAAGCAAATTACTTTGAAATTTTATTATTGACATTTAGCGTCATGTCATTTGAAATATTGAAGACAGCGCATTATACTCTCTCTTAATGGAATTTAAAAAAAATAAATTCTTTGTAAGAAATGTTTTCGAAAAGCTTTTTCTGCCCATATGATACTAGGGTTGTTATTAAGGAGTTTTCTAGCTTACAGCCTCGAATTTTGTTGATAAAAATATAATTTAATAGTTTTAATATCCTTTTTTATTATTTGTATATTTATATTTGAAGTTTCTGTACTCTTCAAAAATTTAAAAAAATTATGTTTCATTCCTGATTTCTACCCTTGTGTTTATCTGAAAATGTTGGATTCCTGATTAGTACTAATACGTTATCTCAAGAAGATGCAAAATATTTTTTTTTCATAAAATGCGGCTACTCAGAAATAACGGTCGATTTTTTCACCAGGGGTTAAAAACCCTGTCAATTTTTTTTAATATTAAAAATTTCAAATTGAATTTTTTTGTCATTTCATCTGATTGAGAGATATTTAAAAAACATGGAATGATTTCAATTATATTGAATAAAAAAGTGCTTAAAGTTAGAGCCTTCAAGCGCCTATTGTTGCAGTCGTCCGCTAAAGCGGTCCAGTTGCCACGACACTAAAACGATTATAATTATGGAAGTAATTTGAATTTTGAAAAATCTTCTTATGGAGATATTTTTGAATATATGAGGTATTATAATATATTATGAAAAAATGCTCTCTAGACTAAAATAGCTTCCAAAAATAGACATTGATTTTCGAAAAGCTTTTTCTGTCCATATGAGCCTAGAGTGTTTATTCGAATCACGTATGAATCACTCCGTTATTAAAAACAAGACTTCAATTATCTGCTAACAGTGAATTCCACACCAGTTATTCTTCAATGCCACTGGGGAAACGGCAAATTCTTGCATGTTGCATGTCATTCAGCATCTCACTTCGAGAGTTTAAAACCTCAATCTGTTGTGGTACATATAAAATAAAAAATATTGGTTCATAAGACCCTTACAGATCGACAATGTGCTTAGAGCCTGCTACAAATATGTTGAGACGACTAATATCAGTTTCGGCTATGCGTTCGGGGTCGCCGAAGGTAAGATATTTCAGCATCAGTATTACCAAAGGCTGGACAATGGAGGCGAAAGTGCCTCGATGTTTCCATCTCACCCATATGCTCCATATATCTTTGACAACTATCGCCGGACAAGATTTTAGGCCTAACCGCTTGAACGCTTGTTAGACAGTGACCAGTAGAAACTGCTGATTGTTATTGAAATTTATTTATTTTAATATCAAAGATTGTGTATACTTACGTATTTCATGCTGCTCTGTCTGTCAGTACGTCTGTATATACTCCCCAGGGAGCTGCTAATTTGTCGGAATCGCCGATATCGTACCAATGTAGGATATAGCTGCAATACAAGCTGAACGTGCGGAATCAAGTACTTGTATGGAAAGCTTTTTCATTTGAGAGATATCTTCAGAAATTTGATAAAGATTCTTTACCAAGGCATCTCTACATTCTCCGAACGCATTCCTCAGATTGCCCACCATACCATATAGCTGTGATTCCAACTGATCGAGCAAACTCAAGAAATTTGTCTTTTTACCCCCTTTATACTCTAAAATTGATTCTGTGTAGGGTATTATAGCTTCGATGCAGTCGAAGTTAATATTTTTTCTTGTCGTATATAATTTTCTGCTTAGTTCGTGACTTACCAACATTTAAAATAATTAAAGCGTCTCATAAATCAGCTTGCTTGCGAGTTCATCTTCGCATATTTCATTTTTGTTTTCAATTGATTGCACTTACATATGTATATACTACAACAGATACTCGTATGCTTCTGGCTTGGCTTATTTCTTTTAATTCACTCATTGTTGCCTACAAAATGTAACTAATTTTTGCACTTTCGCCTTTTCTCAATTAGGAATTTTTATAATTTTTTATTATTTTTGAAATTTTTTCTTAATTTTTCAATCCTGTCATATTTTTGTTTTTATTAAACTATTTTTTTTTTGTTTATTTAAAATTTATTTTTATTTTCGGAAACCTTTTTCAAAATTAATTTGTTTTAATTTTTTTATAATTTTTTTATATTTGTATTTAAATTTATTTCTACGTTTTTTATGAACTTTTATTAATTTCCAAGTTTTTTGCAAACGTTTCAGCACTCGCTCAATTAATTAATCTTCAAAAGCATTTTCGTTTGTCTCATTAAATGTTTGTTTGTTTTTAAATGTTTCACTCCCATTTGTAAATAATTTGTTTTTGCCTTTTTCGTTTAGCGCCCGTTGCCATTTAATGCATTTTTAAATATTTTCTCAGTTTATAATTAATTGTGTTTTGCCAGTTAGCCACCTCTGCTACGTAAATGACATTCGTTCGCTTCAGTCGTCTATAATTAACTTTTAGTATTAATTATCATTTTTGCTGCTCAAATTTTTTAATAACTCAATTTAAACGACCTCAAATTAATTATTGTTTATTTGCGCATTTTTTGTACAAATTTCGTCAGCATATTATGCTTTATTTGATTTGAGGGCAGCGGTTCACAAACTTTTGTTATTTGCTTAAGGCTCATTCACTTGGACTGTTGGCGTGTTATGGAAGTGAGTGCATTAAATTTTCTTTAAAAGTTAAATATTTTTTGCATTGAATTGCCAGTTGCTTAAACTTAAAAAATAATAAATATTAGAGTCATTTAAGGTATCAAATAATTAAGCCATTATTTTAGATTAATTTACGGTCTGATCAAATTTGACTCGAATTGGTACATTTAAGCTGCGCAAGCAAGTCGAGGCGGTAGTTTTTTTTTTTAATTTTTGATAAAATTTTTTCGCTTTTAGTGAAGATAGTGATCTCAACGAAAACTTGCCTCGTTCATCCACTTCTGCTGATGACGATGACGCATCAAAAAATTTAAAGAAACAGTGCTTCAAAATCATCGTGTTAACCGTAGCATTACTCATGGATCGACTTAACACATTTTAGTTAATATTTTGGGTATAAAGCATATCATTGATAGACATGTATAAAAATACCTGAATTTTTGGACTAGCTGAGGACTTCACATTTACTAAATCCATCATTTCTGCTAACCAGACGTGGGAAGTGTCGAAGCTGTGATATACTATAATCTATCGAATGGCGCTGCAAAAATGAGTCGAACCCGAAAAACCACATCAATTTCGGTGAAATAGCAAGGCAATGCTCATTTGATTACCGTGGTGTGGTTCTCAATGAATTCGTTCTACAGCAACAATTAGCCATTCGTCGAGCAAAATTTCCATGGATTTTCCATCTCGATGTAGCGCCGTCACATTCTAGCATGATTGTGACTGATTTTTGGGCCGAACTCGAAACGAGAGGCAACACTTAGCCATCGTAATCGCCTTTTACTGTTTATGAAACTGAAAAAGCCGCTTCGGCAATCGTGCCAAGAGTCCTTTGGAGGCATTACAAGTAATACGCTGCAGACACTAAAGACCAACTCAGCCTAAGCTAATAATAAGTGTATGAAAAATTGGGTTAACTGTTGACAGGTATATTGTTTGGTAGTCCGGGTCAAATTTGATCAGATGTCATATTAAAACTACCACGGTAGTCGAATCACATTCACACATAAATATTGACATAAGCATACACAAAACGCTTATTAATTAATTTTGATATTTTTTGCCGCGTCCAAAGCACATTTGACTTTTGCTCTACGTTTTGCAACAATTTTCTTTCATTTATGCACCTTAATTTACGCCCATTTTCAATTGGCCCGCAAAAGGTACGCAAAATACAAACATACATACATACATACACACCCATTATTTGTGTAGCAAGCTGACCGAAACTGCTTTGACTCTCGAACATATACATATATGTACATACATATGTACATACATATTGCCATCAACAACCTGCCACCATAATTGCAAACTTATGTATACTTACATATACATATGTACACAGTCAGGTGTATATAGACGCGCGTCCTTTTCATGCTTCTTGCCTTCGTTTCAGTGCTTACGCGTTTGTAAAATTAATTTTAATAATTTATGAATTTAGTGCGTTTGTGTTGCCACATTTATGCTGCCGTTTCGCCTTGCCACTGTGTTGAACCGAAAAATGTTGTTGCCTTCAACGCGAATTCCCTATGTAACTTTTTATTGTTGTTTCATATATGTATCTTGAACTATACTATATACATATATGTATATGTATATATATGTGTATGTGTGTGTGAGGTTAGCACCTTTAATCATTTCATTTTGCTTGCCACTTTTGTTTGCCATTATCCACTGCGTCTTCTTTGACTTTACAAGTAATTTGCGTTAAATAACAAGAAGCAAAAATGCGCAAAAAATAAAAGTGAAACAAAAGTAGCGATGAAACGGCGAAATAAGAACGCAAAAATGAAGTAAAGTGGCAGTTGGCAGCATAAAATATTTATGTATGCCTTCATTCCTCAATTACGCAGGTTTGTTGCTGTGCGCCACCTCTTCTTCTTCCTCTTCCATTTTTTGCTACTTTTTATTCTCAGCAATTTTTGTATTATCGTTCTCTTTTTTTCCTTATTTTGTTTGCTAAAAGCTCTGCTGCTCTTCACCTTGCGAAAATTGTTGTTAATAAATGTAATTATGTCCTGTGTGCGTGTTCGCTCGTTCTTTTATTACATTTCGCCTTGCTGCGTCCGCATTCGACTTCGTGCGGCGGCGGATATTTACAATCACTTTCTTGTTTTTATTGGCCTTATTTTTTTATTGACTGCCGCTTGCCGCTTTGTAATAATTTCGAGTTGATAATGAGGCTCCTTTCCGTCCCGGTCAACCGCTGCCACGGTCATCGCGTCGCCACACACACACTTACACACTTGTATATGTGTTGTGCCACACACTTGCTGCCGTGCGGCCTGTAAATAAAGTTAATGACTTCAATTCGCCGCAGTTGTGTGAAGGAAGTGTTGATTATGTCTTTTGCGAGCTTAAATTAAATTATGTATTTTTAATACAGCCGCCTGCCGTCGCCCGCTGGCGCAGCTATTGAACCAACTTTAATTGTCCAGAAAATGGATGATTTCCATTGTGATCGCTTGCCTCGACGCTGTGGAGTGATAGAGTTGCTAGGCAACAGGAAATGAGTTCGAAATTTCCGAAGCAATTCTTTCGATCAGAAAATTAATAAAAATACTTGTGTGTAATTGCAATCTACTGCAGACAATTATCACTAGATTGTTAGATAAAAAGCTGAATTATTTTACGATGAGTAATGGAGCGTCGTTAGTATAGAATTTGTAACGTCTGTAATTGAAATTCTCTTTGCTTTTCTGATACGGGCAGCTACCCTTACTCGCGTTAGCTAATATACAAATGTGTGATGACTTCGAAACTGGTGAAGACCCCTATGTTGTACGCAACTGCACTGAAAAAAAGTTGCTTGACCAAATGGCTACAGAGACTTATGTTTTGAGATGCCTATATTATAGCCATACCGTATTTGTCGACGAGATACTGACTTCCCTCTCCTTGTCGACACCAAATCGAATCCCGAAAGGAAGCGTTATTACCACGTAGATGAAATAATATTTCTTCCATCATTATTCACTGAAACTTTTCTGCTGTTTTAGTGGCCGAAAGTACAGGAATACTGCAGAGTTTACTGACTTTTTTTGAATATCAGTCCCCAACCGTTCCGGTTGTACAACTTCAAATTGCATTTGGCGACTCTACGAAATGAAAATTTACTGCTTAGTCATAACGAGTGTCTTAGGAATAATTATAGTTCTGCACAAATCTAGAATAACCGAAACATACCTTTCATACCTCCTAGATATGGTTCTGACACTTTCGATACTTTCTAAGCTTCGCGTATTTCGTTTGTTGAAACCATGTTTCGGACTCCTTCGAAGTAAATTCCAATTATCTTTTTTCTCAGCTTGCTCTTGAAGTTACCAAGAACTTATAAGTTTTTGAAAATTAATACAATATGGCAGGCACAAAAAAACAAACCTGTTTACTGGGATAAAATAGTCGATAATACATCGACTCTAAGTCGATTATACTTGAATAGAGCGCCTTTTCCAGTACAGCTTTCATCCCATCCCATCAAATTTGACTCGAACTGACAAAAAACTCTATTTTTACGTAATTGATCGCCATGACACTAAGCTCTTGAATCAAGACTAAGAAGACCTTCAGTGCCTTCAGCGAATTTGGGTTTTTCTGTTTTGGACTAATTTTTAGAAGACCATTTGCTAGATTGTTGGACAGTTTCGTCTTGTCAACATAAAAAGTTATACCAACATATATAATGGACCAATCCGTGTCAAATTTGATCAGATGGTATGTCATATGTATGCTCGTAGTGAATTGAGAAGACGAAGTGGATCTAGAGGGATGTGTTTGATTTTTTTTCAGAACGTCAGAAACTGGTTTTCGGGGCACTAAAGTTACATATTTACCCTGTTATCAGTCCCGTTCTACAGGGTCCAAAAATATTTTGTTTGTAGCTCAATATGTTTATCTATAAAAAAATCAGTTGTGTCCGATTCTATACATCAATCTAAATAATATTAGGTATCATTAATCGTTGCTGAATGCATCAGATTGGTTTCACGAAATCTCACTTTTTGATGTAAATTATACTAATTCGATTTGTTAGCCAAACAAACGCGTTCGGCTTTGTAATACACCCGGCCGCTTTCAAATACAACAGCCTAACTCAATTACTTATGCTGACAAATTCATTTTGGCGCGACACGCAAAAAAAGACAACAAAATGACACAAAAATAACAAAGAAACAATAAACAATGGAAAGTCAACATTGTTGTACAACTACAAATTGCATTAGCACTCATCAATCATGCGCGCCACAGTCACAGTCACAGCAGCAGCAGCAGCAGCAACAACAAATCAACACCACTTCAACGTAAACAAATTCAACGGCAATCGTCTACAAAAGCCGACAACATACCCTACGTCCGTCCGCCTGGCCGCGCGCAGCGCAGGCAGTTAAGCAGGCGGCCCATCCCCGGCTCCGGCAGACATGCGGGCTGACACAGAGTCAGACACATTTACTTGTCAAATTCATTGTGTTTCTTAATCAATTTTGACACTTTCAAATGACACTTAATGCATGCAGCGAAACTCATTATAACTATTAGCGCTCTGAAATGAAGAATGCGAATACAAAGCGAGTGCGTTGAATGAATGAATCGAAGAAGCCAGTCAGGCAAGTGATCCAGTGGACGCAAGCGCAAGGCGCAAGCAGGAGGTGTGGCATGCGCTGGTGATTGAAGAGGCTGATCTGCGGAAAGCTCTTGCGTTGAACTGTCAGCACTGACAGTGACTGTCAGTTGCAATGCGCCCTTTTTTGGACGCGTCATTCCTTTGCGTACTTGAGACGCTCACCGAAATACACTTGCCATTGCTATTGTTGTGCATATTTTCAGCGCTGCCATGCTGTCTGCTGTTGTTGTTGCTGTGGTAGCTATTGCAATTTATGCTTATCCTCGGCGCTGATTTGAATCGGTACTTATGCGTGTACTTAGCCTGATTACGACGCGTCGGTTCCTACTTGCCACACACTCGCGTCGCGTCAAGGCAGCGTGCGGTGTGCAGCGGCGACAGGCACGCAGTCATAATGTTTTCGGTGTTGCCGTTGACAGTTGATTGGTATTCTCGCTGTTGCGGTTATTGTCGTTCGCCCGACCGTGATTATCCACTCGAAATGGCTTGAAAGCGATGAGTGTTAAGTGTTGCGCTTTTGCGTTGAAAACAATTTATTTTATGATTGCTGAAATGACAAGTGCTGTGCCAGCGATAACGAGTGTGGCGCGTAAATGAGCAATATCTGCGAGTGTGGTGTGAGCAATTTCCGCCTCAACTGCATGCGAGTGTATAGGTAGAAATTCACATGTTGTCGGGTTAAATAAGTTATTTGGTATTTCGTCTTGTTAAAACGGGATTTCGGAGACATAAACTTAAATTTAGAGACTTGCCATTTCAAGAGGATACTGACTCAGCTCCTACCACAATCGTTCTAGTGAGGTGGTAAAACGGCAGTCTGTTACTAAGCATCCTGCTGCTCGTACCTTGAGGTTTGGACCATTTTTGTACGTCCCAAAAGTGCCCAATATGTGTCCGAGAAAATTAAACTTTTCAAAAAACTCTGAAGCAGATATCGAATATATGTTTTTTTTGTTTGGTTGGGGGGTGAAAAATGCCTTCCTAATCATCAAAGCCGTCGTCACCCCCCACGGTCTTCATTACTTCAGCGTAGCGTTACATTTTTCTCATTTTTACACCTACACACCTGCGTCCAGATTCCGCTTTTTCGTTCCATTTCTGGATAATCCCCTAGTGTACTTCGGTACTGATTAAATTGTGCGCGTTTATTGGGTCAACCAGGCGTTGCGTGTGTGTGTTTAGCGTCGTTCCCTGTCGCGTCATTATATAGGCGGCTCTTCGTCTCTTCTCATTCTGTGGAGCTACTTTTCAAATATCCTTGACCGAATAGAGCAGCTGAGTTGTTTAGAACCCATCTTTTCCAAATTTACGACATGTCCATGAGTTTAAATCTTTTATATGTCTGGCCATCCCATCTTCGTTGCCATGCTGATATCGTATCATTTTTATTTCTTCAATAGAGATCTTGTTATTTTGAGATACTTTCTTTAGCTACCACAGCCTTTTCCTTTTGTTCGGGAAGCTGCGGCAACTCTAATGGCTGCGCTGCCTTAGATAATCCATGTTTTCGTACTTTAAAAATCGGTGACTTACTTTTAAAAGTTTTGGATTCCGTTGATCCCGTAACCAATCTCCCGCTGGGCCTCCGAAAAAATGTGTCTGGCGGATTTTTCACCTTAAAATTATTTCAAATCGAAAAAGCAAACTTTTTTTTTGCTATAGAAGAATATAGGTAATGATCGAAGTGGGTCATGTGAAAATCGATCGGTCCAGTTGTTTCGAAGAAATTTTTCTGAACTTTTCTTGATTCTTCTGAAAACAACTTTCGGAGAAAAATACATTCAAGTTTGGAAAGCCGACTACATGTAGATACAGAATTCATGTAAATACGCTGATATATCCGAAACTACTTGGCGGATTAACTTAATCACTGTGAGCGATAGATTTGCTTTTGAAAGGTTCTTACAAAAAATTCCTGATTTATTCCCCCTAAGGAAAGAATTTGTACGATGGAATCAAGCTTTAATGCTTATCTTGAGAAAGAGTAAATGACTATTCCATGTTTGACATATGTAGTTATTTATATCTTTAGATATGTACTTTTATACGTATGTATGTATTAAGTAAATCGGTTGACACAAACTAATTTTCCTTTCACTCACTAACTCATGCCGCTCACACATACATAGGTATATTCAGTCACTCCGGCCCTCGCTACTACTCATCCCACTTGAAGTCAACAAATCAACTGCTCGATAGTAAATCATTATTATCTTGTAGCATTGCTCTTGCCATTGTTGTTGCTGTTGTCATTAATATTTTGACAGGGTGCTGAACGCTGAATATTTAACAATAATTGTGTGAATTGGCTCATAAATTACTTTGAATGAGCCAAAATGTCAGAGATTTTTGTGCGTGTGCGCATTCATTTGACGGCAATGGGCACACAAAAAACAGCAGCAACAACAACTACAACAGTGAAAAAATGCTCGTAGTCAACGAAGCGTGCAACAAGGCGGTTGGAGTGATAAATTTGCGCGAACAACGGTGAATGTGCGCGATCTAAAAAAATTCCTACTCTCGCACGCAGCCATAAAAAATTCTCACACACACATATGCACCAATATGTTTATGTTAACCTCTACGTGGGATGTATGTGTGTGTGGGTTAGTGCGTTTATTTGCCACATAATTTTTTAATCACCAACTGATATGCCAGCGAATTATTTTAATGGCTTGTAGATTAGCTTTTGGGCGTGCGAAATGGTCTATTGGACCCCCTCAGCATGTGTGTGTATATGCACACTTGTGTGTGTGTCTGTGGAATCTCGATAATTTTTTATAATTATCCCCTTTCCTTTGTGCCCTTCGCTTTGGTGCTTGCTGCCGGCGCTTATTTCATATAATGTTTGTTTGTATGTGTGTGGTTGGATACTAGATGCTGGCTCTCGATAACAGTTTTTAGTTATGTGACATTTTAATATATCGGCTCGTGGGAATAGCACGCTCGCTTGCTCTCAATGGTCCGTGTTGATACTCTTTAATATGCATATTTAGCATCACTTTTTGTTAGCATAGCGGATTTCTAAGAGCGTGACTGCTGGCTGCCCACTTTTAATCGCCATTGTCAGCAACGGATTAAAATTAGATTATTAAGCGATTAATTCTGCTAATGTCACATTTTATTTAATAGAAAAGCAAAAAAAAAAATAAATAAAATGACAAATGAAATATGTGCTATGGCGAGTTCTGATGTGGCAAAGTTTAAGTCATGTTAAGTTCCATCACTTAATATTATTTCGCAATGATTTATTAAAGAAATAAAATTTGATTATTTTGTGTTGTCGCATGCTATTAATATTTTTGTGGTTATAAGTTAGTTGTGATATGTTATGTATATTTAGATATGTTAGATTAAGTTATGTTAATCGGTTATATCCACTTGTGAATTTCAAAAGTTGGACTCGTTTTGCATTTATCTCGTGTATACAGATATTCTTCGAAAAATTTAAGTTGATCAAAGGCACTATTCTGTAACTCGATTCGAAAAAAATTGCGCGAATTCGGATTTTTTTGTATTCGGTAACTAGATTTTCGCATTTTCGAATAAATTATTCGCTAGCTTCTGATTTGTCAGAAAGCAAAAATGAAAAATATAATTAAAGTACTTATTCTGGTAGAGGGTGGCACCACTTTCGCATAATTATATGATAGATCCGAATTTCGAAGAAAATACATATTCGAATCGATAATAATAATTTTTGTATAATAATTTTTTAACTTAGTTTAGCTCCAAAAACTTTAAACACATTTTTCTCGAAATGTTGCTTGAGAGTCGGTGAGAAAAGTTTATTCGAAACAGCTAGACGATCGACCTGACCATATTTTTTATTATTATTTTATATATTTGTCGTTAAATTCGAAGGAACAGGACTTTTGATAATACCTTTGGCTTTTTAAGCCGCTCTGAACTCTAAATTTTTTGAAAAACATGTTTTTTTTTGGAAACTGACATTTTGTCAAAAATCAAAATTTTGACTGGTCCTGCGCTCATTACCTACTTTCATCTATAGTAATAAAAAGTATTTCTGTTGAAAAAGTGTAGATATGTTTACATTTCATCTTTCTCCATATAACTTCACGGTATGTTCTCCAAAGACTTTAGCCTCATGGCATGAGCTCCAATAGGACAGTTAGAACTTTTAAAATTGTAGCGAGATTAACCTTACTAAGAGCAAGTAATTCAATAGAACTCTAATGTTCCATTCTGGGCCAGAAAGACTTTGCACTTGCTCAGCTCGTGCAAGATCCATATATGCATCGTCAAAATACAAAAATACAGAGGACGCCGGCTTGTTACCATCCTGCGGGGATTCGAGTGAGTAAAGCCTTTCATGCAAACTCATCAGCTTTAAATTTTCCAGCGATTCCCCTGTGACTAGTCACCCAATCCATTCTAATATAAAAGTAGTTTGATGCTGCTGCTAATGAAGTCACACACTGATGGACTAGCTTTGAGCTCAGGTCTGTGCTGCAGCTCTGATATTTAAGGAAATACGCACCGCTTTGAAAGAAACTGCATTTCGGAGATGTACATCTGCTGCTGCCTTGATGGCTGGCTGACACTATATTAGCCTTGAGCAAGTGTTAATTGAAAGCTCTCGAAACTTCTCGAACTTCCTTTTAACTTTTCCCTTTATCTACGATCTATCCGTAAAAAAACTCACTGCGCCTCTTCTCCGGCACCGATTCTCCCACATTTTCCTTAATAGAATATGAGCGAAGATGATAGCACTCGGAGTAAGCGGCACGACGCAGTGGTCCAAGTTATCAGGATTACAGTCAAAGGGAGAGATTATTTCAAAATGTCTCTGAGAGCCGGATGGATTCCGGCTTTGGCTACAGGTGCACAGGTGCACATGGCAGAATGGCATTAAGGGGTTACATGGGCTTTCTCGGGTAAAAAACAATTTTTTTCTCATATAAAAAATTAAATATGTATTTCGTTAGAAAATTTTATTGTTACAAACATACACTATTAACAAAGAAATTTTTAAATTTTTTGGAATTTATTTTATCTTGACCATTGCGACGCCATATTCGGCGACCCCTCGGAAAAAAGATGCACCCGCGTTGGCAGGATAACTCCAAATTTGGACGAAGAAAAAACATAAAAAATGAGTAGTTCTCGAGAAATCTTGCAAACCGACATCAAAGATTTGAGTGACAATAAAAGCTAGCCTAGAGCGCACAAGTTCTCAAGGCTGTATCTCCGAAACTATTACTCTGATCAACTTACAAATTTAGGACATTATTCAAGAGGTGTAGTTGAATTTAATACGACAATAAAAAAAATAAATTTTTTGAAACCCGTAAACCCATGTACTCCGTTAAGCGCCATCGCTGGTGCACCACTGATATCACAAATCAAATATGCAACCACTAAATATTGATTTCTACTTTGGTTAATTGGTATTTTGATTTTAATTTTTCTAACCTCAATTATCCCAAAATTTTCAAATACAAATTTTCTGTACCAGATTTTATTCAAAGCGTGTAATTGTTTAGCAGTTTGCTCATTTTATTAATTCCACATGTAAATATGTATGTAAGCATGTGTCTAATTAACACTTCCTGTTTCACGAGCTAATACACACACATACAAAAAATACACAGACGACCGGTGGCCAACTTGCCAACAACGCTTATGATAGCTGATGCGCTCGCCGACTAATTAGTTAAAAGTGTCTAAATAAAATGCATTATAAATATATCAATTGGCAAATCCACTTTTATATTATATGTGAGTGTGTGAGTGTGTGTACAATTGTATATTCAGTGGTCATTTATTCACAAGATTTAAGTCGGTGCGGGCGTGCAAGGTCATCTATCAAAATCAAATATAAATTTCCTGTTGTTGGCAGCTGTGAAGTGGCAACAGCGAAATAGAATGAAAATAAATAATACATTAAATTTAAAAAAATGTTATATATCTTATATATACATATATGTATATATAGTGTATACGAATATAGCATTTATTTGTTCATAAATATTTGCATGTGAGTTTAAATGTAATTTTTTACTTATAATTGAATATGCTCACACTCGAAATACCTAAAACAACCACAAAAATTCTATGACGCTCAATTAATTGTTGACTTGGCGCAAACAAGTCATACTCCCGATCGCAAATTGAGCAACGAAATATAATTTATTTTTACGAAAATGCGCGAGGCGCTGTTGTCATCGTGCTTGTTGACCGAACAGCAGCGCGACCGGCATCGGCGAATTAGGTAATTCCGTTAGATAAATAAAGAAACACAATGAAATCGAGAAAAAGGTATGCAAGCAGCTATTTATAATTAGGCAGCGGATGATTCGCTTGATCGGCGAGCGCGCCAAAGTGACGGGAGCTTTGCATTTACTTGCCGTTTTTGGTAAGTTGTGGTGGAATTTATTGTTAGCATCAGTATTTGTACGTACGCATGTACATATGTATGCTATGTATAAATAAATATGGCCAATATTCAACCGTGTGTAGAGTAATGCCTCGTTAAATACTTAAATATATATTCAACTTATCATGATGATCATTTATGTGTATTTCTTTTGTAAGGTCTCCGGTGTTTCCTTCTGGGTGTTAGAAACTTCGTGGCAAACTTAATAAACGCTGTTCAGGGTATAAACCCGTTTTTATGTATTTTAATATAATTCGTTGTTTCCGCCTTCAAAGTAGGTTTCTCTTGAGATAATACCAGAATGCTAAAGTTTAGTTCAATTTTCTATACACTTGTTAGAAGTCTCGACTGGAATGAACTTTGGGCTTTTTGTCAGTGAATTCGTTTTTTTCGATTGCTGTACAGTTTCGACGTCCTATTAATAAATTTACAACTCACCGCCAGTTGTCAAGTATCCCTTTTTAGACCTCCACTTGTCAAAAATATGCAGGCCTTTTGGTATCAGTGTGCTTTGTCACGCTTTATAAACAAAACATTACCTAAAATTTGTTTGGTTCGGGATCGTATTTTTATTCGGCCAAGGACTGTCAGCTCGGCAGAATACCTGAAATGTATTTAAGGACTATTTGCTATCGATATAACAATAACAATTTCAAATCGATAATATAAATATTTGAAGCTTCCCGTTCGTAGGTCAAATATTATCACTTTCGCATTGCAAAAATTCCGATATACTTTTTTGTTCTCTTTGTTCAATTCTATATTATAAGTATATATACATATAAAATGGCAGCGTAATTACTGGAATGTGTGAAAAAATATGTTTTTCTCTTTATCCCCAAATTGGTTACCTAACCATATTATGTTGTTTTTATCCCATTAATGTATGTATTGTAATTCCAATAAATTTGTTGCAACTACACACACATACATATTTACAGCGACTTAGTGTCATACTCATATCAATTTAAAATGTTTGTTTTTGTTTTAGTTCGCCTATAAAGTAGTCGAATTATTAATTAAAATTGTCAGCTGTGCAGTCAAGCTCATTAGCATTACCAACACATAATGCCGTTACTCGTTACTCGCATTTGGCTATGAATATTTAGTCGAGCTTTAAACGCGCTTGTACATTGTCCATATACCGTGTGTGTGTTGTTGTTGGATTTATGAAATTTTGTGCTTTACGATTATTTGCCAACAACGGCTGGCGGCAAAACAATGACAGCAATAAACATAAAATGCAATAAAAATTATTTAGAAAAAAATGGACAAGCCATAAATAACAGAAAACTTTAAATTTCAGCGGAAAAAATAATTCGGTGGAAATTGCAAATTAGTCGCGTTCCTGCGCAGCTTATTTTGTATTAATTTATTGTATTGATTTTCTATGCAAATTTTTGCGAAAAAAAACAAAAGCAACAAAGAGTTAAATATGCTCGGATAATAAGCGTGAAAATGTTTCATAATTTCACTGTAATTTCCAATGAGTCCTACATTCATATACATTACATACATATATACGTATCCACACATGTACATACGCACATTATTTTGTGTGGATTTAATGAAAACGTTTTTTATTTAATTACCGCTGATATTTTGACAAATGCTATTGATTTATTTCAGTGCATTGTGGTGTTCAACATAATTGGATATTATGTATTCGGGTAGATTATTGTCTTGGGAATAAATCATTACGGTTGTAGAGACAATGAAAATTATTTTAGTTAGTTATTTTATTAATGGGACAAACCACGTCAAGTCCATGAAAATTTCGAAAAATATCCGATTTTGAAAATTAGCAGTTCATTAGGAAGAGTACCAGACGCATACCCCGTGATATAAATATTTCGTCAAAATTTTTTTCTTTGGTTAAAGTTATTGAAGGTTGAAATTTAGAGAACGATAGAATTGTAAAATTATTTTCTCATAAACTACTAGAGATAAATCGATGGAATTTTGTGAAGTCAAAGAAAAATGTTCGAGCTATATTATAAATATTTTTTCATACTTTTTTTAAATACTAATATTTTACAAAATTTTTTGCTAAACAAGTAAAATTTTTCAGGTCTTCTTGAGCTAAAAAAAATTGAAAAGTATGTGACAGAACGCGGAAAATATTCACCTTTAATAATATGCAAAAAAACTTTTGTTCATTCATATCATTCCAAAGATATTGAATTTTTCGTCCCTTTACCTCTCTTAAAAGGTATGACACATCCATCGTTGCGCATTTACATCGCAATGCCCTTATGCTTTTCCTGCGACACAGATGGCGGGAGCGAACGACCGAAACACTTTTTAGTAACAGCATTCTAAAGTTCAGCCGCTCAGCTCAATCAGTTTATCTTTAAAAACGTTTTTCTCGAATCGGAATTTGCCGAATCTGCTGCAGTGATTACCCGAGAACAAATGATCCTATCACTCTCAATCATTCTCTGTATATGTATGTATAACTCTCCATACAATGACCAACAATTTTTTTTATGTCATATGAAATCAAATTTGGACAGTACGAAAAATGCCAAAATTTTCGGGGGAATTAAATTAAAAAAACACGGCGCCTTTTTGTCATTTTGAAGTTTCCAAAATTGTCCTGTCTGAGTCATCCCATGTGATTTGGTATTTTAGGATTTTTTCTACGACCGGTAAGCAGATAGAGCTTTAACTTGATTATCATTTGTTAACATACATTTCGACAGCTAGAAACATTGCATAGAACATGAGTTAGAGCGTTCTGAAAACCCTCGCCTCGAAAAAATAGATAAGCACTTCCTTTACGATTTCGGCTGTTTTTCTTATCTGAAACAAGCAAAAATAGCAGCGTCTTAATCTGCAAGCCTAAATATACGGAATGAACTTTTACTAAATGAATATTGTCAAAAATTAGACTTTTGGTAGACAATTGAAAATAAAGTTGCGAATTTGGTTTATTGCTTCAAATAAATTTTGATAATTTTTGATTGATAATGGATCGTTCAAAGCATTTACATGCGCTTCAAGTCATTCGGCCAAGCCGTTTGTAAGATTCTATGGAGCAAAGTTTTGAGAAAAACACGTTTAAAGTTTCATATCCGCAACTCAGCTCTGCGAGCAGCTCCACCTGAATATGACCTTTTGGTCCTCAGGGTTACTTTTAATTAGGTTTTGAAGAATAAATAGCGCGAAAATAAAGATTAAGCTTCGTTAGTATGTTTTAAAAATTATGTCGGAAAAAGGATCGTCGCGGCCCACTTTTTTCGATCATCTTTTGCGTCAATTAGGGCCGTATGTCAGCAACAATGCGCGTATCGTCTCGGGCTTTTCTGCGCAGACAAGTAACTTCACATAAAACACAAAAAAAAAAGTTTATTGGTGTCAAATCGCACAATCTTGGAGGCCATGCCACAGTCTTAAGAGGTGAGATAATGCGATCACCAAAGGTTTCCTTCAATAAATTGATTGGTTTGTTGACTGTATGTATGTCTTGTTTGAGCCAAATATTGTTCACATCAACATTCTCCAATTCAGGCATGAAAAAGTCATAAATCATGGCTCTAAGGCGTTCCCCATTGACTGTAGTTTTATGACGGGCCTCATTGTTGCAGAGCACAAAAAGGCATCTCAGCAATAGCTTGTAAATTATTATCAAATGCTACAATTTTGTTTTATAAACTTTATACCCATTCAACCTAAAGTAAGCTTCATAATTGAAAAAAAAAATTCTTGTGAAAATCGGCATCGGCGGTCATCTCGTTTTAGGCCTATTCACTGAACGTTGTTCCAGAGTAAGTTTGTTCATTATAAAATGCCAAACCAAACTGAGTATAAATCAAATTACAGCTGTCAAAAGAACCAACTCTGAAAAAAGTAATGCCTAGCTGAAAACCTGAAAAAAACAACTGTTATGACGCTGTTAAGAGAGTTCCATTGAGGCTAATCGATGAAGTGATAAAATCGAGTCCTAATTGACTGACCAACAAATCGCCTAGCATTAATCTCCGGGAAGTGCAATGACCGATTTGGTTTTACAATTTTTGATCTGAAGATAAAATCAGTTTTCCAAGACTACATGAACTGTGTTTGTTTAAGTATTCATATTCTCACTCAGGGTGTAGATGTCGCAGGACTGAATAATTATTTTCTCTCTTCTTCCTCTCCTGTGACTTCTGAGGAGGCAAGAAAGAAGTTTTTCCGCAAAGGAATTGAAGATTGTAGAACTCAGCCTACGTTTATAGAATCTTTTCTTCATAAATAATATATATACTTGCTTTAATTTACTTGGAATATACGACGCAGCTATAAGTATAATACATAAATGCCTCAACATTTACCTGAAAAAATATAAACTTAAAATTATCAAGAAAATAACGCAATGTACTCGAAATAGACACACTCGCGTTCTCAAATTAACATAACCTCAAATATTTGCTAAAAATAGCATCAAAATATTGTAGCATTAGCGAAGGAAGCAAATTAAGAACTAGCAGCACTTAAAAATTAAACAAATAAACCTGATTCTCTCAAACTAAAATAAGAGCGCTTTGTTCTTGTTGTTGCTACGTGGTTTTATTTTCCCTCACAAATCGTAAAGTATTTTGTTTAGCATTATTAATTGTCATTTATTAACAATTTCACAGATTTTAAAAAGTCTTCTCAGCATTGCTACTTGCCTCCCACAATTTATCTTTGCTACAGATTATTTATAACATCAACATAGCCCACTCACACACACACACTCACGCACATTTAAGCAGAAATGTTTTCACTTTTCGAGTTGAAATGAATTGTGTAGTTAGCTGCGTGTTCGAATCGGCCGGTTGCTGCCATATGTCGCGACAGCTGGCTGGGCGTTGAGCTACGCAGCTGCGTGGCGGGCGGGGCGTATGAGTGACGTGGCGCGCAGTTGTCAAATTGGCTATTTCTCATTATATGTATTTCTCTACTTATACAGTGTGGTTGCCCTGGCGGGTGTGTTTCCAAGTTTTTTTGGTTATTTGTCGCCTACTTTGCGTCTCGAACGCGGCCACCTGAGCTGCGACGCCTTGCCAACGACCTCATTGGGTTGTGTTGCTTGATTTATATTTTATTTTTTAATTTTCATTGTATTTATATCTCTTAATAGATTGTTAAGCTAATAAAATCTATCTTCAGCTGGGACATTTGTGAGAATTATGTCTTTGCGGTGGCGATTTTAAATAAATTTTCCGTCTAAATATTTGCTAGTTGTGGCGCTGAATCTTCAGTGGCGTTATTTATGAGCTCAAATGCGGACTAGTCTAAATTCTTATTAAGAAATTTAAGTATGCGTGTTATTTCTAGTGAAAAATTTATGTTTTTTAATGACAATTTTTAGTATTGGTAGAATCTTGAGTGGGCTAAGGAACTGTCAATTATGAAAGGTATTTTCAAGCTTTTCTTTTAGGATCTGTTGTCTAGTAGATGACAATCTAGAAACGATTCAAGTTATCCTTTAAATTATCATATAGGCAGGTGACAGTTTTTTTGTTCTGAAAAGCTTACAATCCATTGTGTGAAGACTAAAATTTAACTAAATCATTTAAAAGGTTTACCTAATATGTCGAAATTTGAATTAAAGTCGCGCTTGACTAGAAAATAATAATTAATAAACGCGTAAACTATATTAAATATACATATAAGACCTGAAAGTTCAGATTTCATTAATTATACGAAAGCTCAACAGCGCTGAGGAAAGCTGAAGTGAGAGCTTATCATTTTTTAATGTAATCATTAATTTCGTCTCTCTTACTCTTTATTAGGTTTGAATGCTGTGAAGTCTTCGTTTATTTTTCAAAGTAATGTAATTATAACATTGATTAAAGCTTGCATATGAAGAAGCTTGGGTGTAAGTTAACTATTTAAATTGACAAATTGGTGAAATGGTGAAATGGTAATGATATTTTTGTATAAGAAGCGAAAGTTACTGGTTTAAAGTAAGATTTTACGAAGCTTTTATAAATTTTACCGATTTACATGTTCATTGATTATACACATTAATTTCATAAATTTTTCTTGTTGGTATATTGAAGCTTTCTGCCATAAGCAATAAAAGCTTGTGGCTTGTATGTTTGCCTTATATTAGACAGTTTCGAACTATAAAATAATTCTCTAAAAGCTAAGAGCATTCACGCATAAACAATGAAAGCTCTGCGACTTTCATACCAAACAGCTTGGGTGAAAGCTCGCAGTTTAGTTTGGAATATTGATTTTTGAGAAAAATGAGAGCTCATACCATTTTAAATAAGCTTCTGAAAAAGTTAAAGCTCATAAATTTTTAAAAGAGTTTTTATTCGTTTGCATAATTTACTTATTTATCTTAAATTTTATTATTTACTGATTGATTTGCTGATTTGAGACAACTGTACTTTCTGTCTGGCTGCGGTATTGAAAGAAAACTTCGAGTTAAAAAATAATTCGTTAAGAACTTCCACCCATAAATAATGAAAGCTCTGCGACTTTTATATCAAAAAGCTTGGGTGAAAGCTCACAGTTTATTTTGGAATATTGATGAAATGTTAAAGATTTCTTTTGAAAAAAGCGAAAGCTCAAAGCTTTTGAGAGAACTAGTTAGTTTTAACCTAGTTTAACTATTCTTCGAATATATTAAGAAATTTTCAAATTCATAGTTTTTCGGTTGCAATAATAAAACCCAAAAGCAATTGAAGTATCGTACCAAACTCAACACAAATGACCTAAAATCCACTAAAAAAGCAAAAACAAAAGTTATGAATGAATAATTGTAGTAAACATATAAAGGAATTTGCGCAGTACGACATCTGTATATATGTATATAAGTATATCTTTGAGGTCTCAAATGCTCATATCGCACACCCGAAATGTTTGCCAGTAATTATAAGTGTATGACGAATACTTTTGTGTGTGTGTGTGTGTGTGCGAGTGTGCATAACAAGTGTTGGTGTAAATAAATAAGTAATTGTTTGTGCGATACGCAAAATATTTTTCGGTCAACTTTCGGCTTTGCTTCGCTCTGCTTTGCGCTGCTGTGATGTGCCCGACCTTGTGCCAGTTTGCTTTGCATGCGGCGCCTTTGTTGCTTCTTAACCTCACTTGCTCATACTTTAATTTAATATTATAACATACATGTGTACATAGATCTGTGAACATATGTAGATATATTTAAGTACGTACAAGTGTTCACACATGTTTACCGGACAGATAATTACATAGCTCTGTATTATATGTATTTCGATACATTTGTGTGCGTATAAAAGTTGTGCAGTTGTGTTGTTGTATGCCAATAAATTTAATTGTATATTTATTTATCGCTTATTGACTGTGATTATACCTTAAAATCATTTATCTGTTTGGCATAATGGCCAAATATGTTCGCATCTATATTGTATACATATGTATGTATATAGTCATATATATGTATGTGTTTACACTTAACTATACAACAATAACAATAACCTATGATAATTTTGTGAAAATATATTTTCAAGTAAAAAGGGTTTCTATGCAAGAATTTGATTTGGAAGGGACATTTTGTATGTATTCTATAGTGGTCCGATCTCAAAATTCTTTTTCGGAGATTGTACCTTTGCCTTTGGCAATAATGTATGTTCAATTTTGTAACTATGTCTTATGAAATAAAAAGTTTCCCATGCAAGAACTTGATTTTTATCGGTCAGTTTGCAGGGCAGCTATACGCTATAGTGGTCCAGCGGTTTCAGCGGTTCCGACAAATAAGGAGCTTCTTGGTAGGAAAAGAACTCGTGAAAATTTTCAGACCGATATCTCAAATTTTTGAGGGGCTTATTCGCGTATAAACTGACACTGACTGACAAGCGGACATGGCTAAACCGACTTAGCCGTCATGTTGATCATTTTCATATACAAACATATGTATGTAAATATTTATAAATGTACATATACTTGATAGGGTCTTAGAAGTTTCACGTTCAAGTTTCGTGGAAAACTTATTATACCCTCTTCAGTGCATACAGAATTATTACCGCGCCCTCAAACCACAGTCCATCTTAGCTTTTGAGACTTCGTTTTGTCCAATTTGACATAATTGCTCATCGAACTGGCATGCATCGGATTCCGTAAATATTTTCAAATACACACGCACACACCATCTTATTCAAACAACAATGTTGCATGCTCCTACTCATTTACATACCGACAGCTAAGCGCTGCGATCATCCAAACGATTTGTCGCTCACCCGCCGAGCGTTCGCGAGATTTATGTGTTGATCGTTCGCGTCGTTTTATTAGGCGAGCGCTCGTTTTGACATTTCAGCACCGTTAGCCTGTAGTCAGAGCGTTGGCCACTGTGGCGCGCCGCTTCGCGTCGGTGGACCGTGTCATAAAGTGACAAATTTGTGTGTGTTCCATTCCAAACATTTCATTTGCTTGACATTCTCGCTGAACTTTTTGTCTTATTTATTTACATAGGCAAGCTTTATGGTTTTATTTTTCTGAATTTTTCAATTTTCTGTTGTTGTTGTTTGGTTACAATGTTGCAAATGCTAATATGCATAAATACATATTTTGTTGTTCGCTGATATTTATGAAGTTGTTGGCACTCGTGTTAACTGTACATTTGAATACAAAAACACATCGGTTCAATTAGCATCTGTGCATTTGTTGCTTCGTTTAGCTGCGCATATTTTATTTTTATCTTCTCTTCGAATTCTCTTGCAGTAGCTGTCAGGTGAGGTCTTTGAAATATATTCAAAATTATGCCAGAAATTTATAAATAGTGTTTGTGCAGGTACAAACGATCTAGAAAATTACAATAGCTCTTTAAATAAATACACTTGGAATTATTTTGAATTCGAAATTCAAATCTTTTTTTTTTTGTTCTTAAATTGTTGGTCGGGCCGGCTTTAGCTATGGGCATACATCTCTGCTGGTTCGAATGACGTAATAAGATTTGTTAGATACTCTGGTTGTTTATAGGAATTTTTTTTTATATGGGATTACGATATATTTAAAATATCGTAGCGACCAACTTAAGTTTTTTAGGTTGTGGTAGTTTCAAAGGGCTTTTCCGATATCATAAACGCCCTGGGAAAATTTAAAACTCGGCCCTTATAATGCCAAAAGCTCCTGAAGATCGATCTTAATCTGTTTGTATCGACAAAGCGCTTTAAGGCTATTAGAAATCTGCTCGACGATTTATTTTGTTTATATCGAGCTCACCTAGCCCATTAAAACCGAATTTTAATAGAATTTTCCAATAATCCTTCATTAATGTTTTGAGGAATTTAAGTATCGAATAAATGCCCAATTGAGTGAATGATGAGTGACTTCAAAGAGCGTCATCGATTTTGAGAATTTTTGTGAAACAACTATATTTTTGAATCTAAACGTGAAATCGATAACTATTTGGTTCTTCTGTTTTTATCTTTTCATTGGTAATATTGACGTGGTGGGTCCCAAACTCAGCGCACAACCCTGTGGAGGGGATACTTGGTCTAGGACCGGAAGTCATGAACTGTTTGAGCCGTATGTAAATTAATCATTCCTGGCCACTCCCAATTGAATAACAATCAGAGAATTCTCCTCTCTTGCTTGAATTTCTACACGTGATAATTATTTGGTTACTTGGAAATACATTTCATATCTATTTACCGTTCTTTCCCTGTTCTTATTCCAAAACAGGTCATTTGTAAAGTCCTCGGGATAACATAGTAAAACACATTTTTTTTGCAAAATTATTTTTTTTTTTATTCAACATAATTACCATCAAACGTGATACACGGATTAAAACGACCTCCAACTTTTCGATACCATTTTTCTAGTTAGATTTGCCCTTTAATACAAAATCGACCTCGGTTGCGGCGATCACCTCTTTCTTCCCAGTGAGCATTCTTTTGAGATCTGAGGGCAAGAAATAGTCGCTGGGGTCAGATCTGGGAAATACGGTAGATGCCGCATTAGTGAAACAATACTTTTTTTCTTCACATGCGGGCGATTTTTGGCGATTTCGTCCTTCTTACGGACCAAAAACACTATATAATAGTCGCTATTGATAGTCCTTCTCTTTTGAAGGTAGTCAATAAAAATTATTCCATGCGAAAAATACAGGCGCCTTATCCTTGCCAACCCACTTTTCCTTTTTTTCATGCTTTGAGCGGGTTCATCGTTTGCAGTCCACTGGGCTGACTGTGGATTAGACTTCGAAGTGAAATGATGAAGCCATGTTTCATCCATTGTCACACATAGATGCAAAAACTCGGGTAATCTAAGCTGGAACATCTCCAAACACTGCTGCGAATCATCAACTCGTCCTTGTTTTCGGTCAAAAGTGAGCTCGCGCTGTGTCCACTTTTAACCGAGCTTTCTTTTACCCAAATATTCGTGATTGATATGATGTATACCTTCAGATGATATCTTTATTTTGTGGACTTTATTGATGTTTTCGTCGGTAACAACCTCCTTTGGGTGTCCACTACGTTCACCGTCTTCGGCGCTCATTTCACCACGTCTGAACTAAGCATTTCATACCTTGATGGTTGATTTTTCTGAGGCACTGTCCGGAAACTCATCATCAAGCCAATCTGCATTTTTCCCCTTCAAAAAGCAACATTTTATTAACAAGAAAAATTACTTTTATCCAATCTTTTTACAAAAACAAAAGTTGCTTCACTCAAAATGACATGTTTAACAAACTATTGATCCGACAGTCGTCAGGTTTATACACGCACCTTTTGAAAGTTAAGGCTAACGAAAAATTGTATGGATTTGAATCTATGAACGCCATCTAGGTGTTAGGCTGGGACTTTACAATTGACACCCAATGTAGTAGATCCCCTACTACGAGTATACTTACAGACTTGGAAATTTTGCTCTCTCTGGATGCTTGGGCGGAGAAAGCAAGCGATTCGAAAACTGATCTTAATTTTATCTTCGAACACTGTGGTGTATCTAACAAACTTTTCGAGAGGTCGGAGTATCATCCCATCGAAGTACTGATTGAACATTAAATGTTTGTGAATGAAATTCAATTTAGGATCATCTTTGAATACAGATTTGAACTCTTTAAATTACGAAAGATCTTCGTAGAATATAAAATTCATTTAGGAATTAGATGGGTTTTCTCTAGTAGAAAAAGGTAAATTTAATTTTTTTCATATAAAAAATGAAATATTTTATTCAAACGTTTTATTATTCTAAGGATACATATTTTACAAACATTTTGTAAAACTTTCAAAACTCGGCCATTTTGTCCTCATTTCCGACAGTTGTTTGGAAGAACGTGCAACCGCGCAGACAGCAGAACTTCTTACAGGATTATCAATAGTAAAAACAAAAACACGTGTTAAATTAAAAATGTAACCTTAGCATAGGACGAATTAAAAAGTGAAAATTGTATTTTTGGAATACTTTTACATTTCTCGACGTTTTTTGTTTTTTTTAATAGATGCAATTGAACCAAAAAAGATCTTCGTTCAGGACCTTGTACATTATATTGCGAAGACCTTTTATACAAGTCATTCATTAAGATCGGTAGAGGAGTTCGCGAGAAATTATGGCAAATATAATTTCGAGACGAACGCGTTTAAAGTTTTAAGAAACTAAATAGCAGACCTTGAGCGCGCAAATTTTCAAGACTGTATCTCCAAAACAACATCCTGGAGATGTTATAGAATTAATTGAGGCGATAAAAACCAAATCGTTTTTTGAAGTTGTGAAAGTTATGGAATCCTTAACCTCCTAACCCGCTAAAAAACCATGAATGTGATGAGTTTATAGACTCGAATAGCATATTTGGAAAGAGATCATTTAGAATTGTATACAAAAAATTAGATATTTCAATTAATGTTTAGAAAAATTAATTTTTTTGTGATTTTTTAATTATATCGAACAATTTTGGTAAAATTTCGTCAAACAAATATCTTCCAATTTCGCATATTGAAATCGGCGAGTGGCAAAAGGCCTTGAATTAAGAAATAATAGAGTGAAATAGATAAATCTGTGGAATTTCAAAATCAATGCACTGCAACAACAATAAATCGAAGTGGTTCACCAATTCCCATTTGCCCACATAGAGGCGATTTTTTATTGAAAAGCTACAATTAATTAACTCGCATATGCAATAATTTTAACACTGTTTATTTGAGCGATGAATTATGATTATTTATTGCAAAATCATACTGACTCCACAGCAATTTGCCATGCACATAAATTAATGGCGAACATAAATTGTTTATGGCAGGTGCAAGTATGTATGTGTGTGTGAGTGAGTGTGTTCGCCGCCAATATGCCACATACGCGCAAACTAACTACAGCAATAACAAAAGCAACAATAGCAACAAAAATGGCATAAATTTTAATTAAAACATTAACAACAATGTTGCCACCCTACGCGCATTGTTGTTGCTATTGCTGTAGTTATAGCTATTACAATTGTACAGCAAGCGCGCTGTGGCTGTCTGTCTCTATTTTTTAGTTCACAATGAAATAACTCATTTTTTCTGCGCTATCTGATGCTGTTAAAGCGGACATTAGAACTTGTTTAGCTGTCTAATACCAATTAATGTTTTGATAAAGTTTCGGCGCATGCGCAGCCGACCAGGTCGCGGCACCGGCTGTTAACAGCGTTGTGCGTTGCGCATGCGCAGAAGCGGCGCGGCGCAGTGGAGAGTAGAAAAGTGTAGCTTATGGATGAGAGTGTGTGTTTGTTCGGCTGTTAAACGGCACACTTTTGCGCCTGCTGAACTCTGGCTCCACACGCGTGTGTGAAATTAATATTTTTTGTTGTAATGCTTATTTGTTGAGCGTGTACTGATTTTGCTTCGCATTTCGAGTCTACAAATATTATCTTGTTTAATTTGTAAGTGATAATGTTGTACAAAGGTTTGGCGCATTATACAACTGCATTTAATTAGTTCTCAGTGAACTTTCACTGCTTGGCCTTTCGGCCGGTTTTTTTACTGCAGCGATGCGTTTACACTAATTAAAGTGTCCATCATTTGTCAGGCTGTACTTGTTGCTTGTTGTTTGACCTCTCAACAATAATATTATGTTTACCAAATTAGCTGTCTAAGTAAAGCAAAAAACAAAAATTGTAAAAATTCATAAATTTCCATTCTCAAACCTTCGAATCTCACTTCCGTTTTTATTTGAGGTTAAATTAAGGTTATATGTTCGCCACAAAACGTCACACCTACCATAATTTGGATGAAGGTCATCAGAAAAGTGTACCTGGATTTAATTACAAATCGTTTTTGTGACACCTATTTCCAGACTAATAATATGTCTAGTAAAAATAAATTCATTATTTTCGATTAAAGTGAAGGTTTTGTCTATAATAGTTAGAATTATACAATTTAGGTTTATGCAACGTTTGTTTGGACGATTCGGAACACTTATCCAGACTGCTGAATGGCAGTGAACGTACAGCGCCAGGAGAAGGCGAACCCAATTCCCGAATCGATGACGATGGAGCAGACATTCCATGGCCCGACCATGAAAAAGTTCCAATAGTAATTACTCGCCTGAAACGTCTGACGAAAGCATGTCCAACGACTGGAATTTAAGTGTGCTCTTCCCAATCTACAAAAAGGGAGACCCCACAATCTGCGCCAACTACCGTGGGATAAGCCTCCTCAACATCGTGTAAAAGGTTCTATCGAGCGTATTGTGTGAAATATTAAAGCCCATCGTCAACAAACTGATTGGACCTCATCAGTGTGGCTTTAGACCTGGCAATTCAACAACTGACCAGATATTCACCATGCGTCAAATTTTGGATAAGAAAGTGAAAGGAGAATCGACACACACCACTTCTTCGTCGATTTCAAAGCTTCTTTCGACAGCACGAAAAGGAGCTGCCCTTAAGCCGCGATGTCTGAATTTGGTATCCCTGCAAAACTAATACGGCTGTGCAAACTCACGTTGAGCAACACCAAAAGCTTCGTTAGGATCGGGAAGGACCTCTCCGAGCCGTTCGATACCAAACGAGGTTTCAGACAAGGCGACTCCCTATCGTACAACTTCTTCAGTCTGCTGCTGGAGAAAATAATTCGAGCTGCAGAACTTAATCGAGCAGGTACAATCTTTTATAAGAGTGTACAGCTGTTGGCGTAAGCCGATGATATTGATATTGATGGCCTCAACACCCGCGCCGTTAGATCTGCTTTCTCCAGACTGGACAAAGAAGCAAAGCAAATGGGTCTGTAGTGAACGAGGGCATGACGAAATATCTCTTGTCATCAAACAAAGAGCCGTCGCACTCGCGACTTGGCTCTCACGTCATTGTTGACAGTCATAACTTTGAAGTTGTAGATAGTTTCGTATATTTGGGAACCAGCGCAAACACCACCAGCAATGTCAGCCTGGAAGTCCAACGCAGGAAACTCTTGCCAACAGGTGCTACTTCGGACTGAGTAGGCAATTGAGAAGTAAAGTCCTCTCTCGACGAATAAAACCCAAACTCTATAAGTCACTCATTATTCCCGTTCTGCTATATGGTGCAGAGGCTTGGACGATGACATCAACTGATGAGGCGACGTTGAGAGTTTTCGAGAGAAAAGTTCTGTGAATGATTTACGGTCCTTTGCACATTGGCCACGGCGAATATCACATTCGATGGAACGATGAGCTGTATGAGATATCCAAGTATGAGGACATTGACATTGTTTAGCGAATTAAAAGACAGCGGCTACGCTGGCTAGGTCATGTTGTACGAATGGACGAAAACATTCCAGTTCTGAAAGTATTCGACGCAATACACGCCGGGGTAAGCAGAGGAAGAGGAAGACCTCCACTCCGTTGGAAGGACCAAGTGGAGAAGGACCTGGCTTCGCTTGGAATATCCAATTGGCGCCACGTAGCGAAAAGAAGAAACGACTGGCGCGCTGTTGTTAACTCGGCTATAATCGCGTAAGCGGTGTCGACGATAATAAAGAAGAAGAATAATCCCAACAAAAACACATCAAAACATTTAAGTTGGCGGCGGCTCACAGTCGCTTTGGCTTTGGGTTCAAGTTTAGGTTACCGTAAGTGACGCATATTTATGTCATCAGTAACCATCCGATTGAGGTTGGGATTCAGCAGGCCCGTACGACGAGCTTCCCTAGCCTTATTTAAATAGTTCCAAATGGTCTTTTGTGCAATGGTTAGCTCCTGGCCAATGAGAAAGTACTTATATGACGATCGGACACGACGAATTGGCTTACCATATTGATCCAATTATGCTGTTGCTCGAACGAAATCGACGCAACTAAAAGTGCGTTTTTATGACAATACTGAGTCAAACAATCACAGAACTGTCTGAAAAGTACAAAATCTTATCTTAATAACGTCATATACTTTCCGAAGGAACTAAAGGAAAGGTACTTGTGTTGAAAAAGAGATAAATAATTCGATTATGTCAACTGCCTGAACATATACTGACTTTTCCAAAACATCTTTGTTCAATTGTTTTAATATTCCTCAAAATAGCTTTCTGTTTACACTAATTTATTTTCTAATTTACATTCTACATGTACCTTAAAGACACTGCTTTCTCCAGCGGGCCAATCCATTTATTACTTTTCAACACGTGTGACTTTTTTAATTAAAAAAAAACGAGGGGAAATCAATTTCGAGCAATCAATACATCAGTGCCGACTGCCAAACGTAGCAAATGACAGACCAGCAGGCTAAGACACGTTGAACCAAAAGCGCTTTTTGCTCCCTATGGTCAATAACTTCATTTGCCACGGTTCGTAGAAAATCTATACACGATATTTACATACCGATGTATGTATGTAGGTATGTGGAGCGGCGAGTTCAACCAACTATCGCAGCCGCCGCATGCAAATTCACGCAATTTTTCATTCCCAACGCTCGACGCTCATCACCAGCCGTTCACCGCGCCATCGATAGGCGGCCGTCCAGCCACCCGTGCGCGGCTATGCATAGTCAATATTTCTCTGTCCATTTCCGAGTTTGCTGTATGGCCTGGTCTGCGGCCGCTGTTGCTGTTCTTGTTCTATTGTTTGTCCATTTTTAGTGATCAGTGGTTTTTGGGTCATCGATCGCAGAACATTTAAATTTATTTGTTAAACCAACAGCTTCTCCAACCGTTTTGTTTTTGTCTTTTCTATTTTTAGTTGTTGTTTTTGCTTTGATTGGTGCGCGTTCGCGGCTCAGTTGTGATCGCTAGTTGGTTGGATTGATTGCTGTAACCGTTTTGACGCTCGTTTTGCCTGGATCGCTGACCAGTCATTGATCTGATCTCTCTAAGGTTCTAATTTCGTTGGATTATCCCATTATGCGGACTTCTTTTGTCCGTCATGTTTACATGTGTGTTGTTGTGATCAATTAAACAACATTGTTAACAGTTATTTAAAGTGTTGTATCATTGTTGTGCGGGTAGAACACACTTGTCTCATTTGTTTTGTTAGATGTTATTCGAAAGAGTGAGAGAGAAATAGATTGTCGAATAATTTAGATTTATTAGAAATACAACGTCGTGGAGAAAGCACTCCAGACTGATTGTAGTAATAACAATAACTGTTTTTGCTTCATTAACAGTTTGTGAGTAAAAGCTTTTTAAGAACGCTCATTGTTGCACAGCTTGATGAAATTCTTTTCGAATTAACATCACTTTTCTATTTGAAGACTTTCTTCTAACAAAATTTTTGTCAATGAAATTCTTACATTGAACGAGTGGACTCAATGATCCGCCGATTACTAGTTTTAGTGTTACTCTTTTCGTTTACCAAACGCCTACTCGGTTGTGCGTCTCATTCTGGGAGCATTATTTTGACTAGGTCCAATTCGTGAACCAAATATATATGTACATGTCATCTTACTACAGTGATTAAAAGGAAAGGTGAAATTTTCATTTAAAACTCTCGACCATCAGCAAGGCAGTTACATATTTCTCTAGGTTGGTAGGTCCTTAGCATTTGTCTAGCGTCTGTTTGTCCAAAGATTTAATTATCTGGACAGTTTCCAGATGAAGTTCCAGAGGGTGAAAAAATAAATCTTTTTGTACTGATAAAGTTCATCAGAAGCGCGGAGTGGTTCAGAGAGCAGCCACTAGAGTGAGGGAATATGTATTAGTACCGATGGTATCACAATGCACCTCCTAAAGACCTAGGTGCGCCGCCAGACAGCCGTTCTACCTACCTACCTAGACGTGTGTTTCTAAAAACCCAAAAGAGAATTTTTCGATTTTTACAATGGTTGATTTTGTTGAGACAAAAACTTGCAACAAATTTGATAGCAGAACAAATATTTTTGGTCAGGCATGATGAAAATGCGAAAGTTCCTTGGTGACCATACTTAAGTCTCGATTGGTGCCAAAATCACGATAATGCACCACCTCATAATGCATTGGTCACTCGCGACGTTTTTGCCAAAAAATGAGCTCATATTGTTCCGAAACCACCGTATTCGCTTGATATGACTTCGAAGCTATATCGGAAAAAGACTATTCTTACTGTTTAGAGGATTGGAAAAAGCGTTGACAACAGTGCGTTTTATTGAACAAAAAACAATGGATAAAAGGATATTGAACTTAAATACAATATTTTTTTTTGTTTTATTTTGTAGCATTAACCAGTGTTCTTTTGCTAACCTTTTTCTCATTGTGTTATATATTTGGCATAACCATAAATTCATGGTATAGTGCCACTTATACAACTTAAATTAACCAGTTTTAAAAGTCGGCTATTAAAATGACCGTACGAGATTGTCTTACTGTATGTTCGCTGCGATCACTTATTTGTACTCAGTTCCGAAATATAGTAAAATTCATTTTAAAAATAATAATGTATGATTTTTATCACAAGTTTAACAATTTGTTCATCGCTGGAAACGAGCGCGTGCAGTTGTGTGTCTTCGCCCAGTGTGTATAAGTATGTGTATAAATATGAAAACACGCAGTCACTGTGCTTGTGGGTATGCACAAGTAAATTTCTTGGAAAGTATATGAAAAAAGTATTTATAGCTCACCTTGTGTGTATATTTAACAGATTTGCTAATATTATTTAAATACATCGAAGAGCGTGAAAAGCACACGCGTCTAACTGAATGTAAACAAATATACTTGCTTCCACTTTATTTAGATTATTTTTCGTGTTTGTTTATTTTGCTTTCAGTTTTGGTTAGAGTTTATGCCACTTCGCTGCTAAAAGCACTAATTTTTAATTAATTTTAGCTGAAAATAACCGTTATCTAGCCAGTGGTCTTCTGGGCGTCTGAGGCCATTAGTAAAGTTTTATTATCATTTAAGAAATAAGAATTTTTTCTAAATCAACTTTTGTATTTTCTTGTTTTTTTGTAAAGCAGCAAGTTGCACGCTTCTCAAGTTCAATTTGGGTTATTTATGGTTCACCGAGGTGAAGGTGAATTAATTACCGCGCATTTTTATAGTTTAAACAAATGCTAATATTTATGCTTGTAGGCTTATGGAATTTCAATACACATCTTCTTATATGAAGATAAGTGTGTATGAATTCGAAAAATTGCCACGTGCGCGTGTGCCTGATACTCCAAAGCAGATAAGAAGAGGCTAGTTTATAGAATAAAAATGTAAATTCGTGACTTAAACTAAATAAGTGTTACTTTCTTGAATAAAATTAGAGAAAAAAGCAGACAATTTTCTTGTTTTTAATGTTTGCAGTCCGTCCAATAGATGTGGGAATTTAATGGTCATAAAAATGGTAAACAAAATCTCGACCTAACAATAAATCTGTTATATAAACTTTTGTATCTGATCTTGGAAAGAAAAACCATGGTATGAAATTTTCAAAAGTTTTCACGACTGTCTCCAGTCATTTTGAACTAAACAAATGCTCGCGAAAAATTAAACTAACATCGAGTACCAGGGGGAAAAATTTAACAAATCGGTTGCCTCGAAGGTCGTATACGCTTCATAAATGGAAAGTTTCCTTATAGGAACATACTTTTGATCGTTCAGTTTGTATGGCAGTTATAAGCTATAATGGTCCGATATCGGAGGTTCTCGCAAATGAGCAGCTTCTTTGTAAGCAAAGTTTATTAAAAATTTCTGCGCGATATCTGAAAAATTCAGGGGCTAAGCTTTTAGTGCTTCAAATCTTGCACAACTTCAATTTGGATCAGATGGCTCATCCATATTATATTTGTTTCGATTCCTTACAATTTTTGTATACTCCAACGGCCATTTATACTTGGTAGCGAAGAACTTCAGACCGATTAGTGTTTCATTATTCCTCTTAACAATACCGACTGATATACCATCTGATCAAATATGAGCCGTACTGACAATAACAAATAAAATAAATGCTTATGTCTCTTGTATATCGTTATTATCGTCCTAAAAATAGGGGTTTGAGCCAATACTTGCCTGCCAACGCTTAATCCAATCTTCCATCTACTTGTTATGAGCCTCGGTTGGAATGGGCTTTGGTGTCCTTAGCACTTATTTTCGATGTCGGCAAATACTTGGACCGTCATTTATTAGTTTTTTTTAGAGTTTCGACGTTATATTCATGAACTAATGTCGTAGGGTCCTCAGCTAGGTTTGAATTCACCTTTTTCACCTCTATTCGACTTCGGTTTTGTAAAAGTTTCAGGCTTTTTTATACCAGTCCAGCATTGAAAAGCTTCATATCGCAAAATGTGTTGAGTCGATCCATAGGATATGTTGAGGTCCTCTGCTATCCTGACAGCAGCACGACGATTTTAAAGCACTATTTCTTGATTTCTATTGGATTAAACCTTTACTGAATGCTTTTTAGTACTGAAATACTTGCGTTCATTTAAAGATTTCGTAGACCGGGTCAAATTTGATTAGATTCTAGTTAGCAATCTGGAATCAACCTGCACTTTGTTGCTAAGACGGTGGTAGATGCATCCTTAACGATACACTGTGATTATAAATCTTAATATTTCGTTGAAATCCTAGGTGGAGACTCTGTGTCCTGATCCAATTAATCTCAAAAAAATATGGCGTGATTACAAGTTCTTTAAGTGACCTTAGTATTGCTGTGAACCCCAATGAAGTCATATTGGGTCAGTTTCTTTCGGATTTTTACATCACGGCTGAGCTTACCAGATGAAGCTTAACCGAAATCGCATCGATTATTACCAAGTCCCAAGTGCCATGCAGAAAATTAATACTTTTAATTACTAAAATTGGTCACCTCTCCTCACTTAACGCCTGAAAATATTTTAACCAAAGGTTTCAAATCAAAAGCCAACAACAAATCGCTTTAAAAACAAGAAAAACTGCACATGACTCGATCGCTTGTTTGTTGCACTTGTCTTTGGCGCGGCTGCTTATTCGCAGGCGATGATGGTGTGTGAAAGCGTAGAAGCGTGAACATTTATGCACATGACCCGCCAGCGTTGCGCCGCTCGGCCGATGAGGTGCTCCAAATCGCCTGACAATGCGATTGCCTGCACCGCTTTGCTGCCACGCGAAATGCAACGTTTATTAGCCCAAATTACTGTGTGTGGCACTTGTACGCACAACAACAACATCGGCAGCAGCAACAACAATAACAGAATTAGCAATGCCTATTTACCACATAAAATCGAGTAATAATTAAATGAGCACCACGTGAGGAGCAGTCAGCGGGGACAGCGGCATGAGGGCGAAACACCGGCGTTGCATTCATCATAAATTTACATGCGAGTGCGTGCAACATTGCAATAAATTTGTTGCATGCTTAAAATTGTGTGCGCGAATAGAAATGTCAGCGGTTAAAAATAAAACGTCAGCAGCAATGGTGGCAAGTACGCGAATGAGCTGGCAAAAGTGCACATGCATACATATACTATATATATATGTATATCGAAGGTATGTATTTATATATTTGTGCAACGGCCGGTGCTGGTGCACCTATTATTATTACGTGCGTATCGGTCGTCGCCACCAACACGCGCATTGCAATTGTGAGTCACATGTGGCACGTTACAGGTGCCGCTTGCTCGGCTGGTAGGCATGAAATTCCATTACATAAAATCATAAAAGTATATATGTACATAAACACATCAGTACTCAACAATATGTAATAGTTATGTACGATAATTGTGTGCGCATTTTGAAAATCGTAGATTTTTTCCCATTTGCTGCCGTGAGAGTGGTCTGAGGCCTCACAGCTAACTTAATAATATAATATATAGGTATATATACGAGTATGTATGGTATACTTGTATATATACTATACATATGTGCGTTTTAACTGACGTTGCAAGTGTTTTTCTCAGTTTCAGTTTGAAAAATTGTTACTTACCGACTTCATATGGGGTTAAAAGGCTGCAAATGTTGCGAAAGACACACAGATCTAGATATGTCTGTACATTGATTTCTTTGTGTAAATGCATCTGTAAGTATGTGTGAGCATTTCGGCCAAAGCCATTATTTAATTTCGAAAATGTGCAGTCACACGCAGTGCTCTTTCTTTTATTGCCACTTACGGCCGAGGAGGTTACTGAAGACTTCAATAAGGAAATCGATATGACTTTTTAATTCACGTTTCTTCCTTGTGACTGCCTACACTTGAGCTTTAGCTGCTAATATTATATAATTGTTAACTAATTAGCTGTGTTTAGTCAACATCGAAGTTAGTTATCGATAACTGATTTAAGATTATTTTTAATATCACAAATGAAATAGTTTAACAAATTTAACAAATATTTTGTTATATACCATAAAGAGAGGGCCATATAATATCTCTTGTGATATTCAGCCGTACAGCTTTGTCTACATACATAATACATTATAGATGGTCTGCATTTAGGTACCGGTAATTGAGTAGTCACTTCTTTAACTCAAGTGGAGAACGAGTGGGAGTGGCAAAAGCAAAAAAAATGAAAAGAAGTTTTCTATCACTGACCTATATTCTATCTGTTTGTTTAGATAATTATATTTATCTGTCATTTGGGGTATATGTGTCAAGCTTTAAAATGTTCCAATGATTTTTCGATTTTTCGTATTCACATCTCAGATAGATGAGAAATTATTTGTTAGTACCGAAAAAGGATACCGAATTCAGGAGATTACGCTATTACCGTAGAACTATTATTTCCAGAATAAACCCATTGGAATACCAGTAAATCTTAATAAACTATTTAGAATGATTTGAACATAACGACCTCTTTCTAGAAGGGATGATCTTTGAGTTTCATTAAAGAACCTCAGATTCCATCACTTACACAGTAAAGTGAATGGTTGAAAATCCTGATATCAGTTATATGGGGTCAACGACAAATTTTAACCCGATTTTACTCATTGTAGACATATTGACTAATATTTTTTTAGTGACAATTCAGGGCCACATCTTCGGTATCTGGGGTTTGAACTGTTATGGTCTGATTTTGAGACTTGAGCGGAATACCTTTAGGGCATTACTTGTGCTAAGTTTTGTCCCGATATATTAATTAGTGAAAAAATCAGATGAATTTTAAAATTGTGTTATATGGGAAGTAGGCGTTGTTATTGTCTAATTGCGCCTATTTTAACATACGAGTGTAAGGACAGTGTTACTTACGTTATATAATATGTTTGACTGAGTCTAGTAGTTTCAGGGATATATGATTTTATATAAATTTGGGCGAAGCGACGCTCATTGTGTAATTTTAACACTGGTACCTGTAAAGCCCTGCGCCATCGTGGATGCATAATTATAATGCCTCTAACTCATTTAGATATTGATTTAAATAGTTTTTAATGAACCCCTTATTTGAGGAAATGGGCGGGGATGTCACCCAATCATCAATTAATCTTAGTAAAGAAGTTTCCGTTTTACATATACATATTTATTTAAGATATCTGTAGTTGGAAGAACATTTTGAAAAGAGCCGCCGAGTTAACAGTCCTTGACCAGAAAATAATCCGGGTCCAATCAGTTTACCTACACCGACTGTAGTGGGAACGGAAACTTCAAACGTCTTTTATGGCGCCGAAAACAGCCGAATATGCTATCCATTTTCAACTTCATTAATACCTTCACCTAGGCTCTTCAACTATTCCAAATCATTACCTGGACGCCTAATACGCATCAGCTGAGAATATAGTGTATCACTTTGTTTGTAGAAAGCACACGTTAAGAAAGATCAGAAATCTGGTTATCAAAATGTTTACGTAAGCACAAAGAAAGAAGTTCCTGAAGTTAAAATAAATGTTCCATTATGAGCAGATTAACTCACGATTTTTGAATGAAATTTAGGTTATGGCTCCGATAAAAACTGAAAAACTTGCCATTAATTTAATTAATTACAAGATGAACACTCGATTCCCACACTTAAACGATATCATTTGTGAGATAATTCATGCTGACACCTATTAAGTAATATGAAAATACACAATGACTATATTAAGCCGATTTTATAAAGCTATTCTAACACAAATACCCACAACTTAAGACGTAATAAATTGTTGTTAACCGAAACTACAATGCCAAAAGCGCCAAAAATGAAGGCAAAAGCAGCGAAGCATGTGGCCAAAATGGAGAGAAAAAACAAAAACGGAAAAAAATGTAAGATAAATTTAGAAAATAATAAAATAAAAAGTTTAAAATGCTCATAAATAATAAAGCCTCAAAAGCTGAAATAAAATGTCCAAAAGCGTTTTGACAGAAACAGGCAATTTGCTAATTTGCCAACGCACCCACACACAAAGCCGAGATAAACTAATAATATCGCGTAAGCGAGCAACGAAATCAAAACCGAAGCCAAAACTTCAGAAGATAAAAAAACCGAGACAGAAAAAAAAAAAAATTTGCAAAGCAAACACGAAAGGTGAAGCTGAAATAAAGCTGTGCAAAATATTTTTATTTACTTAAGCAAAAATTCCAAGCCAGCTTACCTGGACGAGGAAGAAGCCGAAGAAGAGGCAGAAGAGGCAGAAGAAGGTGCGTGAAATCATTGAAATCTTTGTCGGCGGTTAAACAGCGACAACAACTATATGTGTATAAATAAAAATAAAATAAAACACAAAAACAACAAAAAGGCACCAACTAAAATAGGTATCTAAGCAGACATACACACGTACATGTATGTGTAGGTGAGTGCTTATCAAGCTACTTAGCAGCGCCTCAAAATTCTCATAAATTTGAAACGCTACGTAGCAGAACGAAATAGCGAACTGTTTGAGCCGCCAAATGACAAACATCGAATTAACAAATTAATAAATTTGAATGCCGCGCATATTGGCTGACGAAGTAGCGCGCAGTAGGGGCGATAAAGCGATATTAATAGAGTATACGCACAAATAAGCCACATGCTACATAAATAAAAGGTGAAAACTATATAAATAGCAGCAACAACCACAACGAAAACAGCAGCAGCAGCGGCAGAATTTAAAATATTCAAAGTCGTGACTGTTTTGGCACTTCTGATAGCCGGCTGTTGGTGGTCGCCTGTGGTTGTTGTAATTTATGCTTTTTGCCTTTTTCTGCTCCGTCAAGTTTTTTTCTTTCGTTTCGGTAAGCGTGTTTCGCGTATGCTAAGCGCTGTTTTCCGCTCAATTTCCTAATAAAGTTAGCTTATATTTTATCTGCGTGGCATAAATTAAGGCAAAAGCGTCGCTTTAATCAGCTCCCGCCGTCGCTTGGCTACCTGAGCGCAGAATCATGGGATGAAGCGAAAAGCAAAAGCCAACGCTGTCGTCAGCATCGATAAAAACGATACACCTTTCGTGTGTGCGTGTGTGTGAGTGTGTGGTGCTTGCTGATCTTGCACGCTTCCACGCTTCTCTTCGGCTCCGCCGCACCGTCTTACAGCCTCCGCATTTTGGGCGATCCTAGTGCGAGCGCTTGCCGGCAGCAGTCAGCACTCAGCCACGCTACGACACGCCCATTATTAATGCATATTAATTACTTTTAATGCGACATGTGCCGGCCACCTACTCGATTTGCTGAAAGTTTACGAGTGCCGCTGTCATTGCTGTTGCTGTTGTTGTTGCCGCTTTTGCTCCCGTTGTTCCGGCAGCTTTGTTGATAGTTTGCTGCTCGTTTGTTGTTATTGTTGTTAATATATTTGCTAGCGCTAATTTGCTTGCCACCGCCGCAAAGCTGATACTCACTCGTTTGTAAAGAGTTGCGGTAGTTGGGTCGGTGTGGTGACGTTGCACCCATCTGTTTGATTGTCTTTAGTGAAATGGTTAGGTGTGTGGCGCTGCATTAACCCTTGTTTGCACAACTGGGTAATAGATGTCTGAAAGGGGTGTGCATATGAATTTGTAGCCAATCCCTACTGGAATTTTTAGGTTAATTTTATATGTCACAGCCAATATATTAGGTTATTTTAGTCTGGGAGGTCCGTGAGCTACGCATATATCAGTTTTGGTCCTTAGCGATGTCAGGAGGAGTGCCGCTACATACATAGTTCATGAGAAGTTGGAACCCTTCGGGATGCCTGCGCTTGACGCAAATTTAACTAGTAGGTTCTGCAGCCGATACCTCTTTCAGTGTCTCAAACCTTTGGGCCCAAAATGTTTGAGGCGTTGCCTTGAAAATGCAGAACAAGTGCACAAGAGATACTCCATTGTTGCCCTGGTGCCTTGCTCCGGACAGTTTATGCAGTCATCTGGACCTGTCATTCCTATTCTGCAGGCGTGTGCCGCCACCAAACTGTGGCCACTGAGTACTGCAACCATGTTAACAAAGTGAGCCCATATATGGGGCACAGGGTTAAGAAATTATTGAAAATTGTTGAGCCTTTCGTTGTGCTCCTCAAATCACTACCCAAACCACAAAAACCTCACTGCGACTATAATAGGTATTTTTTATCTGGTATAAACCTTAGAGTCATTATCAAAATGCGCGGATACGGGAAAATCTGCGATTGCCGAGCTGTAGGGTCACTGGTTGCGGAAAGTGAAAGGCCTTTTGATTTGATAGGCCTTTTTAATACATATAAGGTTTAGTTGCGAATAACTAATAAGCAGCCCCGTACAGCGTTCAGCGGTTAGAGGGGGAAAATCTCAGATCTTCTTCTTCAATCTTCTTCATAAATTCTGAGTGCCTGTGATCCCTATTTTGGCGTCATTCAATAACCATTCATTTAAGTTGGTTATAAAGACGGCAGCGCAGGAGCTTCCAAGGAGCCAACGATATCGTCCACAGACTTCGAGGCAGTCTACTACTAATATGTGTGTAGTCATCAAAGGGAGTTAATTCATACTAAACTCCCACTTTGTGCTTATGACTATCATGGGAAACCAACCACCTCGAATAAGCGATAATTTCAACATGAATCAAAAGGTCAAGATTGGAAATTATTCAAGGGGTCGAATTACTCCCCTGCTTCGGCAGCCTGCTCTATAGAATGGTGCAAACTTTATATAACATTAACACAAACTATGTAGCTGAAAACGCTGAAACCGCTGAAACCTTAAGCTCCAGCGGAAGATCCAGAAAGTAATAATGATGATGTCATGCTCATCCTTAGCATTGTGATAAACGTATTTATTGGAGATAACGGTTAGTGAAAAAGTGGCTCCTTTGAGTATTTAGAAGTTTGGCTTTAGGACAAGATCTGTAATTTACTGATTTAAGTAACCTTAACATTTCACAGCTTTCAAACCGGTCATGCTTTTTCTAGCTCAGTTGGCGGCTTGCACGGACATAATAATTACATCAAAAATCTCGCTGAAAAGCTGGAAATATAACTTTTGAAAAATTTGCAACAAACTTGAAAAATTAGCCGCACCACCAACGGGTTAATGTTGTGTGCACGGCGCTTGTTTGCGTTATCCCTGCTAACGAATTGAGTGCTCGCCGCTGCGCTTTGTTGTGGCGTATTAATTGTTAAATGAGGCGTGGTGCGTTGATAGTGGTATTTTAAAAAGGATTTATGCAACAACAACAACCTCAGCTGTAGCGTCAACAGAAAAATTACCCACAAACACTATCGCACGCTGAAGTGTGCAGCAGCGTTTATTAAATAACTACACGCGTCTGCGCAAAACAGATTAATTAAAAGCGACACTCCGCTTGGTCAGCGGTCGGATTAAGCTGCGCTGCGCTGAAATTGCGTGTTGTGCGAAATTAATTAACGAAAATGCGAGTAGTATCCACAAATCTATGTTCGACTGGAAACCACCATAAAGCAAGCGAGCACCCAACAACAATGGCGATATCAAAAACTACAACAACACATCGCCGCACACGGCGCAATTGAAAGGCAAAAATTAATTAGCTGTCAGGCGGTTGTCAGGCGTTTAAACGCTTTTCGGCTCAGTGAACCCGCTTGCAGGTAGAGGAGCTGCCAGCTACCCGCGGTACCCACCCCAGGCACCGTCCGTCTGCGCTGCCTTAATGATGGCGCTTTTGGTTGCTTTTTAAGTGGCGTGAATCGACGTGCTTCGCATTCGAAATGAAGGCAAACGAGCCGTCGATGGATGAGTCGTCGTTCGCGGTGACGTGGAGCGGCCGATTTGCGCATGCACGCCGGGGCATTAGAAAAAAATTGCCAATGCCTGCAGTCGGATCATTGCTCTTTTCTATAGAAATATCTGTTCCGAGAATATATGTTTATGAATGATAAGTTTTATGGCGATTAACAAACTTAAATATGCAAATTAGCGACATAGACTATATATATACATATATGTATGGTATATTCCGATATGAAAACTGAAAGACATTCACACATAGATTTTAATTCATAATTAGGACTTTTTGTTGATTTAAATTTAGTTTAATTCCTGTTTTTAGTGAAACTTTTCTGTCAAGGTTTCATATAGTTGCTAATATTGTGCAAAACTTTGCTCATTTTCTTATTCAGAGAGCCTATGATCTTGTGGCTGACGTTGGAGACTTTGCTAAATCATTAACAAAAGAAAATATTTAGACCAGAGTAGTTAATTTCTGCAAGCAAGAAATAAAATCATAGTATGTACTTTCTGCAGGAGGAAACCCACTGAAAACGTAAGATAAAATATCAAAAATCAAAGGGAAAATAATTTACGGGCGATCTGAACCCGGAGAAAAGTAATGGGAGAGGCATGGTAGAATATTTGAGGATTAAAAATGATTTAACTCAACTTCAGGCAAAACTATGAATCTAATAGAAAAAAGTTAAATGGCAAAGATTTAGGTAATACTAAATGTACGCCTGTAATTTTGCAGTAAACTTACGGTCTTATGTCATAAACATTTTTCATAAAAGTATTAAAAATCAAGCTTTATTTTGACGTAAAATCGAAGAAATACTCTAATTTTCAATTAAAATTTCTCACGTCAAAATATCCGATTTATGAAGGCTTTATGTTTGTTAGAAAACAAGAGCTACAGACATTCCTAAAAATCGAGTTTGAGAAGTGTTTCGACGATTGGAAGGGTAGGTCAAGCGAGTGCTAATGGGTGATGTAAGGTCTGCTAAATTCTTCGATTGTTGACAGTGAATAACTTTTGACTCCGGTGGAGGACATCCGTTTCTTACACAATGAGGGCTCTATGGTGCGCAGAGCTTTATTTTGAAAAATTTGAATTACTTTTAAATTGGAATTCGCTACACTGCACCAGATTTGAATGCCATAAGTTCAGATCGGCCTATGTATTGTCTTATAAATGAGTAGCTTATTCTTCAGACTGAGGCGGTATTTTGGCCTAAGGAGCCAGTATAGCTGCGCCAACTCGCTCTTAGCTTTGACACATCTTGTATGTCAGGGCGAAATATAGAATATCGAATTCATAAGGTCTCTAAATTTTTTTAATAAGTGAATATTTTTGTAATATTTTCTAAATAAACGTTTATTGATTCCGTCTTTATATGAAATTTATTAAATTATTATACCTCTTAATTTTCAGGAGCTTGTTTTATGGGTGCTTGGTAAGTCTGTATTTTTCAATTCATATTTTTGGCGGGTTTAAGTTGCATTGCTTAGCAAAATTGTTTTCACAGATTACAATTTCAAAGACTTGAGACTTGTATGCAAAAAAAAACCGAACCGAGGTCACAATTCTTGTTGCCATTACGTCAAAGAAATAAATATTCGGCACGCTATTGCCGAAATAAATCCGCCTATGCTGGAAAAAAAATAAACATTCCGTCTTCATAAGATAAATGCCATTTTATAAATTGTTCAATGCTTTATTTGATTCAATGATGCCATATCTCTGAAAAGCACCCTTTGTAAAAACCACAACAGTTCACACCCTTCACTGCCTTGAAAAAAGCAAAAAAAAAAAAACATTTAATTATTCTTGACCTTTTCCACATTCTCGTATTAATTTTTTTCAATAAAAAATTGCAATTTTTTAATTTTTATAATAAAAATAACTGATTTTTTTTTAACACCATAATTTCGGCTGGGCACATTTAACACGGGTGCGCTGACGCCGCCATCGCTCGTCAACTTCGCAAAATTCGCAAAATTCGCGCGTCAAGGTTAAAAAGTTGTTAGCATTGCTGACAGCTTTTGACATTCATTAAAAATTATGTGATGAATTTCTATAAGCTTCGGCTCTGCCCAATAAAAAATGATTGCGCACACGCGTATATACATATGTACATATATATAAGGGATTACCAGTTGCCCAAAGTTCTGGTATTTCACCTTGTCTTACATCATTGGAGATAAAAAAAAAGATTAAACCTTGAAATGGTTGGCATGTCGATACAAAAACACCAAAATGCATAATTAAATAAAATAAACGATTTCCAAATGAAGGAACGCTATTAAATACATAAATATTGTAAAACATATTCACATAATCAGTGACAAAATGAGTGAGTTGGACGGGTATGAAATTCGTCTGTTTAGCGAGCTGGTAAAATACATATTTACTAGAACTCAACATAGTCTTAATTTGTAAGGGAGTATAAATGATTCAATAGCGGTTAACTCAATGACAAATATGTAGTTGAAGAACCGTCATTTGGCTGGCGGATCAGTTTTTTTTCCGGCAACTATTGTTGCTGTGCGCAAACTGATTTTGCAAGGTCGTCATGTGCCCTATCGTGAGACTGAGTCAACTATGGGCATTCATTATTTCAGGCAATTGTCAAACGCTTCCAAAAGGGGTCGATTGGTCGAGAGAAATGTTAAAATATATGATTGCGGTTCATGGAAACACGTCTTTGACATCGTTCCAGGTGATGATTCTTATGACGCCTAAAGTAAATAGCAGCGACTGCGCCGAATCTAACAAAGGCTGCTCGCGCACGAAGCACTTCCAAGCGAATGGTTGCGTGGACTTGTTGCAACTATTCCACTAGAACAAATCAGTACGATAAATTTTAAGTAATAGAAAGCCATTTTTGTGCCAGTTGTTCTTCAAGAAATCAGGAAAACCAACCGTCGAGGACGAAACCTTCTTCACTCAGATGGTGCGATCCCTCACGCATCTGCATTTTGAAAGGATCAAAGGATCTATACTCCACAGTAAAGATAAGCTAAAGAGCAATGTATATCGACACCTGAGGTGGTAGTGTTTAAAACGCATGTTTTGGAGATATCTCAATCAGAGTGACAAAAATACTTCGACAGTTGGTTCAAAAGTGTATAGACCTTAAGGGGCTATAGCAGTGTGACGCATGAAAAATTAGGCGATTTTCGTGAATTTTTTTAAAAGAAAGTACTAGATTGAATGTTTCGACGTTCTGTGGACGTAAATTTTACAAAAATATTGAAAAATAACGGAGTAATGTGCTGTCTGCGGAAGTGCCAAAAAAAAAAAGTGCCTCAACTGCTGGCATGATTCCGGTCGATTGAGTAGCTGAAACAAAAAAATTCAAAATGTTTATTAAACTTAAATATATTTTCTATACAATAAACTACGATCTTTGAAAAATATCAAAAATTAAGAAAATGGCGCCATTTGGAAAAAAAAATCGTTTTTTTTTTACGAAAAAAATTGTCGTTTTTTTAATGCCAAATTGACAATTTTCAGCCAATCAAAAAGATCGTAGTCTATTGTATAGCAAATGTATTCAACTATATCCAGTTTTAATTTGAAGTCGATCGGTTAATTTCTCGTTGAGTTATAATGTCAGCAAATTTGAAAAATGTCGTTTCGAGAAAAACGCGTTTAAAGTTTCACTTATATATGTTTGCACCTCTGAGCGGTCGCTATTTAGAACGCTGCCATTCAAAAACTATTTAAAATACGACCTCGCCGATTTCACAGGATATTTTTGAATATATAAGCTATCGAAAAAAGCAAAAAAAAAAAATTTTTTTTTTTGAAAGTGTCACACTGGTATAGCCCTTTAATAAAGATAAAGTCAAAGTATAAAAGGCAACCCTCGTAGTTTTCTCAAGACACCCTCTCTTGCTAATCAGTGACTTTCGATTAACCTTCCATCCGATAGCTACATATATTTGAGCTTTGCTCTCTCTGAAAAATCGACATATGAAAGCAACAAAACAATTAAAAATGTCAGAGAGTAGGGTGTCAATTTCTTAAAGAAATATAACCGCTTGCGGAGCCCTCTATTTCATTAAGCATATTTATTTCAATTATAACAGTTGTCTATTCGTTTCGCCACTCTCCGCGGCCTGGCTAATAAGTATACACTGGTTATCAAAAAGAATGCACTGTCAATTGAGTTTCCTTGAAACCCAGAGCTCTCTACCAAACAATTTGAAAATGGTATATTAATTTTTGCTAACGGTGATTAAGCCTCAGCCAGAAATCTCAATCTGCAGGCGTATTTTTCATTGCTAAAGGCTGCCTACAAATCCAAGAAGCTCTTGCCACACAAATTTTCTTCCCTAGCGTTGATGAGATGCGCAACATATTACTTTGTTGCAGCAACATTGCCGTTACAAGGCACAGCTCCAATATATACTACACGAATACATCAAGTATGCAAGAATATATATTTATATGTATATTCGACTGTGTAGGCAAGCTTGTAAATCATGTTGAAGTGTATAAATAAATTGGCGAACAAATTAGATAAAAATAAATGCTATGCAAAATTTCAAATGCCATCCATCATGGCACGCTTGAGCGCAGGAGCGCATACCCAGTTCATTATGCGCTCACGGATATTTTGCAGTGCAACTGCCAAAGCCAAAGCACAAAGAGAAGACGCAGAAATCATTGCGAAATCAAAACACAGAACTAGCGATACTCAACGGAGACAGACATCCGAAAGACGAAATAGTTTTGCGAGCGCGCGACTAGAAGAAGCGAAGCAGCAGCGACGGGGCAAATGCAAATATTTATGCGCTTTCCCTGTGTGTGTGTGTGTGTGTGAATATGCTAAAATGACAGCGGCGAAGACATGTTGATGAGCTGATTGAGGGGGTGATGCGATGACAATAACAAAAACAACACTTGAAAGACGGCTGCTGTTGCTGCTATTGGCTGTTGCAACAACAAACAGCAACAACGCGCGCAACGTACAGATATCAACTACTTTGCACTTTGCCAGATACTTAACGCGCAGAAATTTACAAGTCATGCCTGCTGCAAATTGCAACGCGTACCAAGGCGGCACAGAGAAGGCAAAGTGGCAAGTGGCAAGCATGTGGCAGGCTACAGATACGAACGCGCCCAGGAATGCGCTGTAATATAGATGTAGTTGCATGCAACGCAAGCGTGTGCGTGTGTGTGTGCGTGCTGTTGTCGCGTGTGCGCGAGATCACAAACTGCGATCGGCGTGCGCGCCTCTCAACTGTGTAATGGATGCGCTGTGGCAACAACAACAGCAGTAGCAACAACGGCAATTGGCAGCGGCAACAACTTGTAATATATTTAGCCAATTTTCAACGCTTGTTGACAAAACTGTCAACAAAATAGCAACAAAATTGTGCATGACACCGAATGAGGCATCCAAATTGTGCATCCAAACACATGTGGCATGCGACGCACGCACGCACGCAATCCGTTATTCGCCAACATACACTTGCATGCCTATGCTTGTGTAAAAAAATCGCACATATGTGCATGGGTATGTGTGTGTGTATGTAAATATAAGTGGCAAGCACGTCGATGCCACGGTAGCAGCAACGCTTGACAGACTCTCAGGCACACAGTGGAGGCAGTGCGGTGCACCGGCAGCAGTTGTGACGAATTCACAGATTGCCGCTATGAAAGATTGCCGCCGCTCGACGCCCTCTGCTGCCCCACCGCTGCTGCATGTCGCGTTCCCCAGCCTGAATGGCTTGTCCGTCCGTGCGCTTGCAACTCAATAGCGACAACAGTGCGCAGACAGCAAACAGGATGAGTTAGCGACGTTTTGATATGCATCAGCGATGTTGCCGCTGCTTGGTTAAGTGAAAAATTTTCTCGAATTGCCTGCTATTTTCGAAAATGGCGCAATTAAAAAATCTCATTTGCGCTTGCAAAGTAGTCAAACTCATTTCAGGGCGCTGCCGGTGCGTATTTAAAGACTGCCAAGTGATTTAAGTTTTTACTTCGCTGCGTTGTTGTTGCTTTGGCTCTTTGCTTAACACAGGAAATGGTCCATGACTTGACGTTCGTCACTGGCTGGAGGAAAAAAGGAGGTGAAATGCCGATTAATGCATTAAAATGCCTCGGCTATGGCAAAGAAGCGAACTGATTTTGTATGAAATAGGTTCTCGTGTGTTAATGAAAGGTGATAGATGCATTAGAAAAAAGTAATTAAATACTTAAAGGGTATTTATAGAAATTATAGCATTTTTTTGACGTTAAGAGCATAAAACTTAGGTTAATTTTGCTTAATTTTTTGATTACTGATTTAGGGGGACAATTTTTTAATTTAATTCCTAAAATTATTTTCTAAAAATCGAAGAAGTGAAATAAAAATGTAAGATCTTTTTATAGGATTAAGGTTGTCAGTAGAGCTCAACTGAGTTGCGAATATTTTTATTAAGTACTAAAATTTGATTTTCGATATTAAAATCTGAATTAAAAGTTGATAAAAATTTTTTGTTAAAAAATTGGAGTAACAAATAAAAATTTCGTTTTTCATAGCAAAAGCCGGAATGGAAGGAGGAGAAAAGTTTACATATTTTTATCTGAAATGCCATATTAAGATTAAATAAATATTAATAAGATAAAAAGTGCTAACAGAAAGTAATGATTATCAGTAACCAATTGAAATACGTAAGCGCAAAATAGTTTAAAAATCAAAGAAATTAAAAAACGGGGTATATTTAGTTTTCTACAAAGTTACTTACACCTGCAAGGCAACATGGGAGCTCCTATAAAAATGTATATAAATGATTAGCATTACGAGCTGAGTCGATTTAGACATATCTGTCTTGCCGGCTGTCTGTATATACATGATCTAGACCTACTGTTTTTGTGATATTGATATGGAATTTTTCGCCTGTTCATTTCTCACCAAGTAATTGCTAATTTCGTTGGAACCACCAGTATCGGATCACTACAGGATATGGCTACCATACAAACTGAACGAACGAAATCAAGTTAATTTATAGAAACTTTGGGAAGGTTGTTCTAGTTCGGTGCAACCGAAGTAAACTTTTTCCCTATTTAATTAAAGATTGATCCATTGCGAGGTTCCCTGCTCTTTTTAAGAAAAAACTCAAAATCTTCACATTTATTGGGAAATATGTATTATCATTCGAAAGAACATTCTTTGGTATTTAGTTTTTGAAGATTATCTCTTTCAAGTGGTGGCAGCGGCTACGTCTTAGATGGTCAAATTAAAATTGAGTTAAATTTTCGATGAGTTGCTCGAGCATTTCGACTGGTAACTGGCGAATAACACGCGTGATGTTTTGCTCCAAAGCCTGAATGAAAGCGGGCTTGTCCGCATAGACTTTAGACTTTACATATCCCACAGAAAAAAATCAAACGATGTGATATCCACGATCTTTTTGGCCAATCGACTGGCCCAAAACTCGAAATTATCTGCTCACTGAAGTGTTCTCTCAATAAATCCATTCATTGATGCGATGTGTGGGAAGTGGCGGCGTCTTGTTGAAACCAAATGTCGCCGAGATCATGAGCTTCAATTTCAGGCATCAAATCGTCGGTTATCATGGCGCGATAATGGTCACCATTGATAGTTACGTTCTCACCGGTGTCATATTTGAAGAAATATGGACCGATGATTCCACCAGCCTACAAACCACGTCAAACCTTTGTTTTTTCTTCATGAAATGACAGCTCTTGAACTCATCGCAGAACAGTGTTTGTCTCGAAAACTTCGGATCTTCTTGGAACTTTTCAAGAGCCCATAGAGCGATGCGGTGCCATATGATAAGGCCGAGAGGCCTAGTAGTAGTATAACTACTGCGATGTTTCAATGGCAGACTTGCAAAAGCTGGATAATGGCTATGTTAAAGCGTGATCTGATGTGTTCGTCAGCTATTGCCCTAGTATCTGAAGACTAAAGACTGAATTCTATATACCAAGATTTAGAAAGAGTGTTGTGAGTTCATAAATGGAGTGATAAAAATGGGAGAACACATTTTCATGCCATTTTGCCAGTATATAAAGAAGCAAATCGATTATTTTGGAAAAGTTTTCAGATTGGATGTTGCTTTATACTGAAAAATACTCACTTTATTTCCTCTTCTCTCATTTAGTTGCAAATAAACCGCTACAAATTAGTAAATCGAAAAGCTTGTCGGCAGTTCAAGTACAATGTGTGATAATTCAATGCAAAAAAACTGTTTTTTAAAATGCGAGTGCATTTGGCGCTTGAGAGCAACTCAATGAGCGCAATAATCAAAAACAGCCACGACAAATACAACAAAAATTGGGCACACAATGAGGAAAACAAACAATTTACTGTGGAAATGAATTTCAATTACAAAAACAAACATTTGTGCGCTTTAAAATAATTTCACTTCAACTGACAATGCAAAAACACCAACAAAAGTACGCCCTCGAATACATTTCGGTAATTTTCGAGTAAAATTTGAAAATTCCGCTGAAAATCGAATTTAGTTGATATGCATGATTGGTTTAGCGTTTACAATTTATTTTTGGGTGAATTCTTTGTGCGAAAATAAACGCAAACAAAACCAAGCGCTGCGCATTCGGTCGAGCGCGCTGGCCAGCGAGAGTGTGTATGTAAGCGAATGCAAATAAATTGTGCGCAAAACACTTCGGCGCACACACACACCCATGCGTACTCACGCATACAGGCGCACGTCAGTATCGGCGCACATCTAATTGAAGCAATTATTGAAAATGATAAATTCGAAATTTATTTCGGCAGCGCCAACAACACCAACACTCACCCACATACACCTCTCGATAGTACACCCTGTTTGTATGTATGTGTGTGTGGGCAAAGGTAACTGCGCTCTCATTGTTGTCCGTGCATGACACACACACCAACGCATGTGCGTCACTTTTGCTTGCTTCTTTGCAGGTGTGTGTGCGTGTGTGTTTATCATTCACTGCTTTGCGGCGCTGATTTTTGACAGCCACACAGGCGATTTGCAATAAAATCGGTATCTGCCCCACCACCTTAGGCATCCGCGCGCAGCGTCGACCGCTGTGCCGCGGTGTTGCATTTGCCGCCAACGCCTGTGGCACTGCAACAATTGCTGCCGCCAGAAGCCATCGCAATTTTCAGAGCATTTAGATTTGCCGATTTGTGCACTCACCTAGGCTCGTTCATTTGCCGGCCATTAGAGTGCGGCAAATATGTCGCACCCGTATGCGACGCTTGCCGTTAGCCACCGTCAGCCCCACCGCAGCTGCCGCCTTGCGCTGCCGTCTAATAATAAATAATCAAAATAGAGAAATTAGTTTCGCAGATTATATTTGTGCGCAAATAATTTGTTTGCGGCTGATTGTGTGCAAAATTATATTTCGAATTTATCTCAATTTTCGCCTGTGCAGCGCCCAGTGCTCGCTGATTATTTTGTTTGCCCAGCGTGTTGTTGTTGGGTGGCCGCGACGGTGGCGTCTGAGCGATATAAATGCAATTATTTGGGCGATTTTTAAATAGTTTAATGAAGCGACGCCATATACATAATATGTAGTGTAGAAATAATTCTCATAAATAAATTAAAATACACTTTGTTTTTACTTTTAAATGTTTTAAAGAAGTATTTTATTTTTCTTTTAGATTTTTGTCGCTTCATTAAAATTCAATTACCTAAAAGCTAGAGAACCCAGACCTCCAATACTTGCCATTTCTAAAGCGATTTTATATTTAGCAATTCTAGTTTCGGAGATAAGTTGGTTCAACATCTAAAAATCACATTAAATATCATTCGCAACACCTGCACTCTACATCTATATAACCGTTGCCACGATAGACGGGTCTAAGTAACCGCAGCGCACTCGGATTTATATCCGGCCAAGAACTAAGAACTATCAAATCGGCCTATTCCTCGAAATTACTTCAGTTATACTTTCTGACGCTACAACAACAACAAAAAACATATATAGACCTGAAGTAGCCTATGTAAACTGAGCTCCAATACTAATTTTAATATAGCTAAATATACTTTTTGGGCAAGTATGGCCAGCTTGTTTGCTGAAGTTTCCATAAATAATAGAACCACCTTAAAATTTATTCGTATTTATAGCCAAACTAGTTTTTAATACATCGCTTCTTAATTTAAAAGTGAGTGACGAGTATTTGACTCGAATATCTTCTGAAGGAATATTGATTCCTATTCTTACGGTCCCTCGTGCACTAAGCTTCCCTTCACATGTTTTTTGTTGTTACTTCTATCTACATCTATGTTTTTTCCTTGTGTGGTACCTTCTCCTCGAAATTGGCAGTTTTAATTCTTCGAAACTTTTGCAATTGCAAGGGATCCAGGCAGCCATAAAAGTTGTACTATTTAAAATAACACACATTCCTTGGGCAAAATTTGCTTTTAGTACGTAACTGAGTGATGTGAATGTGATGTGAATTCTTCTCAAATAAAATTCTTCACCATAAACAGGAACAGGTTGTTGTGTGTTTGTTTATGCAGCGGGTCCTGAACTCAGCAATCCCGGGGAGGGATGATTCGCCTTCTCACTTTAGCTTGCCTGCAAACGGGTGGTTTTTGGCTACCCAGAAGATACTTGGTCTAACACCGTAAGTCGTGAACTGCATAAGCCATTTGTAAAAGAAACATTTGAATGACGTCCAGAGATGTTCCATTCTGATAGTATTCGAAGCAAAGGAAGACACCCACTCCGTTGGAAAAACCAGCTGGAGTAGGACCTGATTACACCTGGAATTTCCAATTGTCGCCAAACAGTGAAAAAGAAGAACGACTGGTGCGCTGTTGTAAACTCAACTATAACTGCGTAAGTGTTGCCTATGCCAATATAGTAGAAGAAGAAGACAGGAGCAGGTAGTAGTAGCTTTAAACAACCCTACCAGTCTTCGAAGGCTTCTGTGTGTATGACCTGCCGTTGTCCTGATAGAATATACTTTATCTGCTATTGGCCAAAGCTGACCGCTCTGAGCATTTGTTTCCTCAAATAGTCCAATTGTTCACAGGACACGTTCCCATTGAGAACAGCCCATAGCAAATGATTTCCTACCAATCCCCCCCAGCATTTAGAACAACCTTTCTAACCGGCAATCCATATTTGGTCACCATTTCTAGCCGCGATTCGACTGCCACTGTTTTCACTTAACGTTGTGAAGAGTTATCCACTTCTCATCACCAGTAACAATTCGTTTCAGCAAAAGATCGATTTTGCTGTGATTCAGCAGCCATTTCCAGATTCTATCCACGAGCTGCTTTGGTATTACCTCGTGTAGAACCCATACTTCAAGCTTCGTTTGATATTCACCCTTACTTACATATTATTAAACGCTGTTTGAGAAATGGTTCTGTCGGGGAAGCCGAAACAGTGGCTGCATGACTGTTGATATAGACGATTTCCATTATTTTACCAACATTTTTGACAATTAATCTTTGTTGTATTAATCAAAACTATTTTAAGAATTGTATTCTCTGAATACGCTGTATTAAGTTAGTAACATCCAAGCATTTCTATCCAAGACCCTTTAAATTGTATATCTGAACATTCAGCGTGTCGAGCTGAGTCGATTTATCCATGTTCGTTCGTTTGTCTGTATACTATATATGCGAACTAGTCGCTCAGTTTTTGAGATATCGATTTGGAGAGTCGATATCGGGCCTCTACCGATTATAGCTGCCGTACAAACTTTTCGTACTTAATAAAGTGCTTGTATGGAAAGCTTTTTCATTTGACGAGATATCTTCATGGAATTTTGGAAGGAATCATAGTTAACGGTAAAATCAGCGAATAAGTTGTTTAGACCGGACCACCATAGCATATATGTACATAGCTATGTACATATATTAGAAACTGAACGATTAAAACCAAATTCTTGTATTGAAAATTTTTTAGCTGTGAAGGGTATTCTAGTCAACATTTTTAATTGTAATATTATTTTATTTTCTTTTTCTGTTTTTTGTTTTTTATAAATTCCACACTTTATATATTTTAGCTATAATTATTTATACATACTTATGCTTAAATGAATAAATATTCCGTTCAATATGATCTTCTGGCCAGTTAATGTTTTTACATTAACGAAAATTATTTTATTTCGTTAGCCGTTTCTAATTTACATATATAACATCACATATGCAAGTGTGTATGTGAGCAATAACCAATTCAGGGTGCAGTTGTAGGCTAAAGCGAAAATCGAACGTTTCTAAATAGAAATCAGTGTGAGCGTGTTTCAATTAAGTTATAAATTTCGGTATTTTTATTCCTGCCGCAGCTAAGCTTAATATTATTATTATTTTAGTGTGATTTAATATGTGCGCGCGAATACACTCACACACTCATAGATATACAAATTTTTATGGCAGTGAGCCTAAAATGCCCAGAGCTGCAAAATGAAAACCACACACACACACATGCAAGCGGTAATTTTATTAATTTCGCACAAGTGATTGCAAATTCATGTGTGTAAATGTGTGTGTATATTTCGGTGTGTATGTGGATGTATGCCAGCAGATCACACCACAGCGCTTTCCAAATTTATGTTATTAATTTTCTAATAAATTTTCGACAAATCGCGAAATGTCAAAACCGCATAAATCGCCCGCGGTGTGAGACGGCAGACGGTGGCGGACGCCGGTGGACGGCTGGTGGACAGCCAACGTGACGTTATAATTCATAAACTAATTTTCACGCAAGCACACATGAATTCGCACAGCAAAATTTTTTTTCTTTGTTTTTGGCATATGCTCATACACACACACTCGCATGCGCAGTCTATAAGTATTGGTGTGTACATGCCTGCCAAAAGTCACACTCACTCTTCATGTATGCATATGTTGCACTTATGCCGTTATGCTCGTTTGTTTATTGATGCTTTTATTTCACTTTTGCACTCGACGGCTGCAACAGCAACAACAGCAAGAGCTGCCAAGCAATTTAATTTAGATTTAATATTCGAATTTCATACTCGTTATCGCTCTGGTGGCATCTGTGAGTGCGCACATACACTCAAACAAAATTAGATGATCAGTCAGTTGAGAGGCAAGAGGGGTGCAGTGATTGCATTATTATGCATCGCGCGTAGTATTTTGGAATTCGAATATTTTTGAATTTTGGCTTTGATTTCAGGAACTACAAATTCATCCCGTTATATATAGTTTTCCTATTTTCTTCGAAATGGTGTGTGACTTAGCTAAATTTTAAGTATGTTTTATTTGTTTTGAATGCTATTTACTTTCTCTGATTAGTGAGAATTAAGTTGCAAGTTGCTTCAAGATCTGTAAACGGTTTTATGACAATATTTACTATATAAAAAAGTTTTTTTCTAGTGCAATATGTTTTTGTTCATAGTGGTGTGTGACTTCGCTAAACTCAATTATCGTGTATATATAGTACATTACAAAGCAAAGGAAGAAAGCACTTTTTTATAGCACAAAAGGAGCTAAAAAATTTTGTTTGGATATCGATCCGTGAGGTTGTATGGCATCTATATGCTACAGGGGTAAATATACTCGGTGATTGTGGCGACGCCTCAGACAATAATCTGTGTCGAATTCCGTGCAGATATCATGATAGCTACTTATATGCTATAGTGGTCCGATATCGGTGGTTCCGACAAATTAGAAAGAAGCTGCAAGATCGATATCTCAAAAACTGAAGAACTTTTGGGTGTTGTAAACATCGTGGAAAACTTTATATATGCTGTATATAATATTAAGGGTATAGAAATTTTGTTTTTTAAGAATAAAAAAATTAGAAAATATCTCAAAATAACCATTTTTTTATAAACTTAGTTTTCTAAAAAAGCACTTAGACCCCAATCCCTTCCTTGCTCCGTCCTTGAACCGCATACCATATGATGGACATCCTCAAATGTTCTTGCAACCCGTTCACCCATTTCCCTTCACCTCCTCACTCTTCAAACGGGTTGTTTTGAATTCAGTTGCCTCAACTGCTGTCGATTGCGCTTATTAGCGCTTTGTTGTTGCACTTGCCGCATGAAAGTACTGCGGTCATTGTTGTTTATTGTGTGACTGCTGCTGTTGAAATATATATTTTGATTCTCGGAGTATTTTGGCAGGTGGCAACGCTGTCGCTGTGCTGTCAGTGGCGGTATCGCAGCCAGCTTCGAAATGAAAATGCGTCAACTTTTCAAATGCAAAATTACTCGCTAAATAATTTGTGCGCATTGAGGCAAACTGGCACAACACCAACAAAAATGCATTGCTAACCAAATTATTGCGACTCGTATCGGTTGCAGGTGGTGGCAGGATTGGTGGCAAGCGTACGCAGCTGTTGCCATGTGCGGATCTAGCCATAATTATGTGCAGGTGCGCGTGAGTATGTGTTTGTGCGCCTGTGAGTGGAGGAGCCATTGGTTCAACGCGCCGTATACGTAACATTATTATTATATGTATGTATGTTGTTGCAAATCTATTTTTGCTAATAGCATTAGTGTGTGTGTTGTTGTTCATGTAGTTAATATTTTCGCTGTTGTTGCTGTTGGTTATTTGATTTGCCGTTACATGTGTGCGCGCACTTATCGCTGGCTTGCAGGTGCGAACTGCTGACGTCGACGGCTGTGATATTTGATTTGCTTGCCACACGGCGCTCCCCCCTCCGCTTCGGCTTCCGGCTCGTAGCTGTTGCGCGTTCTATTTCTGTGTGTGAGTGAGTAAATCGAAAAGTGCGTGAAATTGCCTGACAAGTGGGCGGCTTTGTTGGCGCAAGCGACTTAGGTGGAAGTTCAATGATAAGCGTTGTGCGCATTTACCGTTTGTACTGCCGCTATTGTTGTTTTTGTTTTTCTAATAACTACGAAATGCGCGCCTAACAATGTTTGAGGAAAATCTGTGTTGGCAATTTCAATGTAAACGCGCATTTCTGTGTATAAATGCCATGCACGAGTGTATGTGTTGCTTAACCTACAGTTATGACTATGTATGTATTCTTATTGTGGCAAAATGAATTAGTGAATATTTTGCACGCGGCAAAATTAAACGTCACTCGCGCTTTTAATATTTATGCGGCACAAGCAACGCAAGTGTAATATCCGATATATATATATATAAATCTATACAGATATGCCAGAATTGAAACCACCAAAAGCGCTGACAGTAATCATGTAACGGAATGAGAAATGTGGAAACAGAGCAGAGCTCTGGCAAAGCGACTTGACTATATAATGAAATTATGTGTGGCAACTCTGTGATAATGTTATTTAAATATCTAGAAGAAGAGCTTTCTAAGGTAGGTAATCATGATTTGGATAAAAGCGTTTTTGAAAATCATCAAGTAAATTTTATGGGGTATTCTGGTCTGGAAGCCTGAATTCTGAGCGTTTTATGACATTTCAATAAAAAGGCTTTTTATTATCCATTTTCATACTTTTGCAACATGTTGCTACAGAATACATATAATAATTTTGTTCACCTAACTGTTGTGTGTATCACCTCAAAATAATCGAGATAGACATAGAGTTATATATACATAAATCGTCAGGATGAATAGAGAGTTGAAATCCGGAGGTAAACATACAGCCGTCTTTCCTTCTTCCGTTGAAATCTGTAACATGGTGTACATGTTCCTTGGAACCATACGAAGTTTGGCATTGTAGATAGAGGCCGTAATCGGACCTCTGCCGTGTCCGCAAACTGCGATTAACCGAAAACGCCATAACTAAGCACTAAATTAATATGTAAAACTCTAATTTGGCACAAAGAATCCGCGGTTTGCAATTCCTTTAAAAGTAAGCGTGATTCCGCCCCCTACAAAGTTGTATGTATATAACTTCCAAACCAATAAAGCTATATTACCCAAAGTTTTGCGGGACATATTTTTAACCTTCTTATGATAACTAGAAAATTGGCGAAATCCGAATAAAACTTGCCCACTCCCCATATAACGATTTCTTATAAAACTACTAAAAGGCAAAGGTGTCAGAGGCACTACCGTTTACACTCAAGATAGAAAGAGAATGCTTTATAAAATCCGGTATCTAACTTGGGCGATAGGCGTGGCGGCGGTAAAAATCTATATCTCTTCCGATATCAACCAAATAAGATAAATAATAAATATTCTTCTGATACTACTATGTCACAATGCAAAAATGAAATCGGAAATCGGAGGACAACCACGTCTACTTCTAATTCTTTCACGTTCAATATAGAAATAAAGCACCAATTAATACAAATATATCAGGATAAAACTTTGCATGAATAATTCCTTTGAAGTGTTCCATCTTATGACCAACAATTTTCCAAACCGAACCGAAACTATTCAAACCCTTAGGTACCGAATATGTGGGCGCCAGTGCCTTTAGATTACTATTGACCGAAAATATGGGTCAATGTGTAATATAGTTACACGCGAGTATAGGCCTTTCTTAGTCAAGACATGTCCTTTAATGAGTGTTATCCTCATTAACAAAGCTGGATGGACAATTCGCCTGAGGCGAGTTTTCGTTGTCGCACGAACACAAGTATTTGAGCTATTTGTACTACCGTGGTAAAAAAAAAAAATAATAAGACTTTTTAATTTAAATTTCGCACGAAACCCTGTGCTATGAAACATTTTGTTTGTAGGTTGGTATCACTGTCAGTGATAACTGTGCCAAATGTCACATCAAAATATTAATTAGTGTCTTTCTGAAACATATAAAGTGTATTCGGCGATTTTACGAACAGTGAAATTATTCAACCAAGAAATTTCATTAAACTTTGTATACAGAATCAAATTTCTGGTGCCGAAGTGTTCAGAATGTGGCTAAATGCCTTCGGTGATAATTGTTTGTCGCGAGCAAGTTTTCTTGATTCTTAAAATACAAATTATATAAAGAGGATCGAGAACGCGTTGGCGACGACTCACGTCTAGAACGACCATCTACTGATGATCTGCACCTCAATAAACTAACGGAATTGGTGCTTGAGAAGCGGTCAATAATCTTACGAGAGTTTGGGCCTAAGAAAAGCGAAAGCAAAATTGGTATCCAAATCATTCAATTTTGTCGAAAAACAGCATAGCGTTACCGTCTGTTAAGCACTGCTTTCTGACTTTATTTACGACCCGAAAACAGACGATGCCGAATATCGTGGCAACCGTGAGCCGAAGCCGAATAAAACATGTCAAAGCAAGTCAAGAATCAAGGTTATGTTGATAATTTTCTTCGGTTAACGCGGTGTGGTGCACTCGGAATTGCTTTGGACCGGCTAAACTGGCAACAAGGGGTACTATTTGAGTGCAATGCGTCGTTAGCGCGAAGCACACGTGTATTAGGGACAAGAGGATTACTTTGAAATTAATGATATAGATTTTGAAGAATAAATTATGAATTTTAAAATTATGAAAAAAGTCTTAATATTTCGCTCATAGCAGTAGATTTTCCAAAATATTTCCTAATTTCAAACAAAATCTTGGTTTGGAGTAAAAATCACCAGACAAATTTTTTGCGTCGGTTAAGCTCAGGCTAATTGTCCGGTTCATGTTGGGGAATATTGTATTCTAAATTTTATAATTATGTTATTCTAACTTTAAAAAACTAAATTAAAATAATTGAAGCAGAAATTTCGAAATCAATTTCGTTCCTTCACTGCGATCGGAGTTCTGTGCTACTAATTTCAAGACACATACTTTCTCTTTTTATAATTTGTAGAGGTCCAGCGAAGGGTATGACCTTGATTAAATATAGCATCGTTTCATATCATAATAAGTCTGAATATGATTATCGAATACACCTCTCTCAGGATAATTGTAAGGATACACACTTTACATTAAATTTTTGAACCCAAATTAAAAAAGGTGGACAACATTTTTTCAGTAGATAATATTTTGTTGTACTCGGCTCAAATAAAAGCAAATTATTTTGAAAATGTTTATCCTTCTTTATGTCTTTCCGATTTAATCGATTTCCAAGCTTTTTCCCTTGTCAAATGTAGATTTTTGGCTTTCTGATATATATAAATTATGTTATTAATTTTTTCTGCATTATTTGTTATTGTGAACATACTTGTTGCGAAAGAATTTGGTATACATAGCTGTCTCTAGGCTATACCAAAATCAATCAGTACCTTCTTTGCAGCCTTCTTATAATCCGCTACTGCACATCTCAAACAGCGACAGTTATGTATTTTTGAATGTCACACCAAGCATGTAGCATCAATTGGCCGTGCAAATGTTGTGCAACATGTAACCAGCAACATTCACGTGTTGAGCACCTTGTTTCGCCGCTCTATCGCTGATTACGGACGATTTGCTTCTTTTCCACTGTCTGCTCGCTTTGGTCATTATTCATAACGTTGTCAGTGGCATTGTCATTTCAGTGGGCGCAGCAGTAACAACAACAATAAAACCAACAATATGAAGTGTATCGGTAATCAGCACAACAACACGGTGACGCATAATTTACAATTATTTCAAGGACACATTGATGGTGACGATGATGGTGTCGCCGGTGGAGCTGGCCAAGTGCTAAAGCGCTTAACATTAACATGCCCGCAAAATGACAAACGCAACACAACTAAAAAGCGCAAACAAAAGCAATAAGCAACAACAACAACACCAACAAACAGCAGAAGAATGTCAACTGCAGCAGCAGCTGAAGCGATGAGGGGGCGAAGGGCGGTGAATATTCAGCCAAATGTCGACTGCTGCAAGACGTGCCAGAAATACTTAATACAAATGCGTACTTGTCTACCACGACAACAATAACAGCAGCAATAAAAAAACAATAACCGCTCGAGTGACAATATTAAGCATACATATGCAGCAATAACAACAACAAGAGCAATAACACTGCGGCTGGGTGATTTTAAGTGAAAAATTGCAATTTTAACGCCCGCGCGCGCATTCGAGCCGCGCCGAACGTGCGCTACGTGTGAGCAGGCAGCCGCACAGCCGCATAGCCGCATTGGCAGCCAGGCGGACAACGAGCCGACGCGCTGATGCGACTAATATGCAGAGTGGATACGGCACGAGCAATCTCATTATACACACTTAACCGTTTGCAAATATACAATCCACATCCCTACATACATACCAGTATGTGTATGTGTGTGTATGAGCCAAGACACCGCTGGGCCAGCCACTTGGTGCGTCCGCCTCGTTGGGAGTTGTCTCGGAGTGGACAAGCAGGCGGGCAGACAAATGGGCAGACGTGCCTAGACAGCGACAAAGCCTTTTAGAATCAGCGCACACTGACACACTCACACTCACACACAGCAACACGCACAAACGTGCGCGCATTTGAACGCCCGGCGGTCATCGTCAAGGCATGTCGCCTGCTCGCCAATGCGTCCGCCAATCTCAAGTGGTGGGTAGCTGCGGCGCGACCAACTCGGCGTCGTTGCTGTCGCTGCTGCAGCAATTGACCGTGATGAAGGTGAACCGGATGGTTTTAATTTTCTTTCACTTCAACTGCAACAACAACGACAGCAATAAACAGCAAGTGAAGAATAAAATCATTTCAATTTCATTATGTCGCTTTGTTTGCGAGCTGCGCATGTGTCGCCGTGTGTGTGTGTGCGGTTGCTTGTGTCCTTTTCGTTTCGGTCGTCGTTCGTTGGACGTCTGTCATTGTCGTCGTCGATTTACTTATTATTTCAATATTATTATTTTTAATTCTTGTTGCTTGTGATTAAAATAGCGCCGCCAAGTTGTTCTGTCAAAGTTATGCGTCCAGCGGAGATCGCAGTTGCGATAAAAGAATGAAAAAATTCGACAAAAACCGAAAGGAAAAAATAAGCAAAACACTTTAGGGAAGGTAAGGAAGACAAAAAAATATATTAAGAAAGATATATATGTATATATATGTTTATATATATGTATATATATATGTAGATATAAATTTGGATATAGATAAGAGTTGATAATCAAAGATCACGAGTTAGAGTATGGTTTAAGGGGCGGCTTTAGACCAGTTTTCAAAACTCTTGATATTTTAAAGGTAAATAGTTCATCCCATATTTCTATGGATAAATAATAACCAATACATATGTTACTTCAAATCAATTTTCAGAGATCCTTTTTTTAAACACTTTATATCGGCCCATACTTCATAACATTTGAGTTGGTACGTTTAGGTTGGGCTTGGTTTTAAAATACTAAAAATATCCATAATATTTCGGAGACTCTTTAAATATTGGGTAGTCTAAAAAGTCTTTTCGTATTCCTTATCGTAATTAAACTTATTTTTTTTTTATATTTATACATTTTGGTCGACCACTTTTTGCCAATTTTCCGTTAGAGAAATTATTCCCTCAGTGTTAAACTTTCATCAGTGTAAATCGAAATTTCGAGAACTTAATTTCCAGAACTTTGTACTACACGAACTGATACAGCTTCGTCTCCGTAAACTTCGCAAATTTAATTGGTGGCTTGCCTGGCATTCTTCCCTTTTTTATACAAAAAGTTCAAAGCGAATTTCTTCATTATTTTCACTCACAGTTGTAACCTTTTTCAACTTCGCCGAATTTAATTTTTTGCTAAATTAAGCTTAATATCTCACCTTTCAAACACTATATGGTATAACACAATGCGATTGGTAGCATTGGAGATATACGACTGCAACGAAATCTCTTGACAAAATACGAAAAGACTTTTTCGACTACCCAATATTTTCTTGAGGAACCAACTGCAACTTGATATTGTTAATTATTTTACGATAGGGGAAACGCTACCTTTTAAGATTTTGTAGTATCCAGTTTTTAACATTCCATAAGAACAACTTCCCTATAACTAATCATACATATATCTCCAGAGGAGAACTCAATCCACAAAAGTGCTAGATGGTATTTGGTGTTAAACCTTTAGAAAATCTAAATCTGTATATGAATTCTGAACTTATCCGAAAGTTAAATGTGCTTGTGTGCTTTTGTGCGGACTCTAACCCCACTTTTGGTATGCAAAGCTTTTGCGTGGTACGGCTTCACGCCGACCACTCTTGTGCATAATCCGCCATAATGTGTACCTGATATTTGCGAGCACCTTTTACTAATATTCAAAAATATGCATTCTGATCTTTGTTGTTGTCTATACATTGCATTTTGAACGCTAAATCTTATTTTGCCTTCCACTCTACTGAGTTCCCGGAGAAATGCCATACTTCATCAAAATCTCACAGCACAAAGCAGTGTTCTTTATTTTAGCGCGTTAATACCCCGTTTTTGTTTTAATTCTTTATTATATTTTTACTGCTTTATTATATTTTTCGTTTATTGGCGCATTTAGAGATGCCACCCAAATTGACAGTTCTTCGGAAATGACTTATTTGTCCCCAAAGATTCCAACGAAGACAGCTCCAGTTGTGTATGCAAATACACACATACAAATATCTTTTCCTTTTTTGTATTTTTTTATGCATTTTTTCATACACACACACACACATATGTACATGAGTCTGTATAGTGTACGTACAAACATAACGGCACACACATTTAGTAGTATTTATATGGGCTCTTCTTATATTCCATAAATCAAACTTTTTTGTGTAAATAATTCACCCAGAAAATCGCTCAAAACAAAAGCTGCGAAATCAAAATTTTTTCGAAGCCTGCAGAAATGTTGACACAGTCTTCCTGGAACAGAAGAGCGATCTGAATTGTTTTTGCAATTCACTTTAAAAGCGCTGAGAAAAGTTCCTGTATTGCGCTGCGACATTGAGACGACGCGAACGCAGCTCGGGTTTCAGCGAAGCGGTGTTGAAGATGTTTTAAAAAAATATATAAATAAATCAAAAACTAAAAAATTATGACAGAGTAGTTGACGACAGTCACACTTTTTGTTACAATAAATATGCGAAAATATGCCTTGTACTAAACCGAAAATATCCACGGATCGATAGATTACCCTAATATCCAGATTCATAGCAAACTTTGAGAAATGTACTTACCAAGCTATAGAACGAAAAATCGCAGTAGAGACTAAGACCAGCTCTATCTTACTCCATGACAGACGGGCTAGCATTATTGCTTTATAAAAATTAATAAAAATAATGTTAGAGCTCATGAAATGTGGAATTAAGAGACCAATGATTGAAAATTTCGAAACAAAGAATTGGAATGATGGAAAAGTCTTATTCAAAACCGAATCCCATTAGCAAAAGCTAAAAAAGACATCTGAGACGTCCGTTTTGGAAATTTCGATGTGAAAAGCGCACCTTTCGTTGAAAAAGTCAATAAAATTATGGAAAAGATCGAGCTGGACCGTCACATAAGCAGCTATGACATCCGAAAGGAACTTAACAGTCATCATCAAACGGCTTGAAATAATTTAAAAAAGGCGAGCTACAAAAAGAAGCTCGATGTTTGAGTGTCTTGTCTGTGAAAAATTTAATGGACCGACTTAACATCTGCGATTTTTTGCTGAAACGAAATGAAATCGAACCTTTTCTGAAGCGAATGGTAACAGGAGGCAAAAAGTGGATCAAATACGACAATAATGTGCGAAAAAGATCATGATCAAAGCGTGGTGAAGCTCAACAAATGGTCGCAAAGCCAGGAATGACGCATCGAAAGGTTATGCTGAGTGTTTGGTGGGATTGAAAAGGAATCATCCAATATGAGCTGATCCAACCTGGTCGAATGATTGATTCTACATTTTACTGTCAGCAACTGATGAGATTGAAGCAAGCAATCGAAAAAAACGGCCAGAACTCATCAACAGAAAGGGCTGGACTACCATCTAGACCACACACATCTATGATGACACCGCAAAAACCTAGGTGAACTTTGCTGAGAAGTTTTGTTGCATCCACCATATAGCCTTGACCTTGCACCATCGGACTAACATTTATTTCGGTCAATGCAGAACTCCCTTAATGGAGTGAAGTTGTCAAGAGAAGCCTATGAAGATTACTTGTCGCAGTTTTTCGCCGAAAAATCGGAAAAGTTTGCACTAATGGAATAATGTCTCCAGCGGAAAAATAGCAAAAAGTGATCGATCAAAATGGTACACTTATATAAAAAAAATAAGTTGAAGTTTGATTAGAAATACGAAAAGACTTTTTCGACTACCCAATATTACTACATTTTTGTATGTACGAAACCTCCCTTTAAGGTTCCATCCACTCAGCGTGTGGCGTGGGAAATCTCTGTGTTAAAAGTTGAACCGAAACACCAAATAAGAGCACTGAGCTTTGTTGAGCTCTGTAAGTGTATTGTTTGCGGTTATGAAGCAAATTAAGTAAAAGAATATGCTTCCGCGCAAATAAGCCGGCAAGTTGGGAGTAAAAAATCAAGCAAGTTCCTTGACCCGCGTTGTGTTCTTTTTCGCTTCTGATTTATCTCATAAAATCACTTACTTCTGCGGTATTTTTAGCACTTTGCTAAGAAAGCTTACGGTTAAAAGCGACGGATTCGGCGCGAATTTGTTGCCTCGCTGCTCATATGGACACATTTATGTATGTGTGTGTATTTCTGTGTGTGAATGGCGTTAATCTTGATATGATTTGCGCTTAAGCTATTCGCGCTTATTACAAAATTACAAGTAAATATAACGTTGAGTGGCTGGCAAGGTGAGTATATATGAACGTACAAGTGTATATATGCATGTGTGTATATTGTATATATGAGTATGTGTGTATAAATCTCCGCATATGCGGACTTTTTTTGTTTCATAACTTTTTCTGCTTCCAGTTTTTTTACTCTCCACCATGTACTTGGGAATGTGTGTGCGTTCATTTAAATTCTTGCCTTTCTTGACCGTCGCGCATGCGTGCGAAACCTGATTTGAATGCGAAGCTGTGGACGATTAATTCTTGTTTGCATTTTTTTACAGGATTTCCATTTTTTATTTTTCGTTGGCATTTTTTCTTTTCTCGCCACTGATGATTGCCGCTCACATGCGCTCGTTGGGTATGGCGGGGAGTTCGCGCAATGGAATCTGATCGCTCTGTGTTCGTTGCTGCTGTTGTTGTTCTCAGTTGTGCTGTTGTTCTGTTCCCCTTTTTGCTGATCTTGCCACTTGATTTCGACTGCTGCCTTACGCCTTGTTGTTGTTGCTTGTGTTGCCCTTGCCGCTGCTTTCTTTGCGCTGTTGTGCCACAACATTTACAGTTGTCATGTTGCCGCTGACTTTTCCTCAGCTTCGAAGTGTTCGCGTCCCCTTCGTGTCACTTGCCGCTTGTTGCTTGTTGTAGCGCTCCGCTTTATTGCTCTTGTCACTGATCGTTTAATATGCTGATGTGTTTTCGGGCGATCACTCACCACAACCACAACAAAATTGTGTTGCCCCTCGCCAGCTCCACTTGTATGCATACATCACCTCCCGCTCTCAGCTGCGATTACAGATTTTGTTACTGCTGTTGTTGTTTTTCATGTTTCTGTTGCTGCTGCCGCTGTGTTGTTCGGTGCCGTGGCTGCAAATTGAAATTTTATTTGCTCAATTTGTTTGGCAAGCGCGATTTTACGGTCACAACCAGCCAACCGACCGGCCGATCGGGTGACCAATCGACCGATCGGCTGTTCGTCAGTCGTCAGCTAGTTGCCGCAACAGCGCGCCAATTTTCTTGGCCAGATTGCGCGGTTGTTGCCTCGCCGTCGATCACTGAGTCAGCGGCGGCGGCAAATGGCAGCGCGAGCAGTGCTGTGGCAGTGTGTAGTTGTTGTTGTTTTTGTTATTGTGGGTTTTGCCTGCAATTGCCTTGATCGCTTTGACCGTTGGCTTTTTCTGTTTCTGTTTCTGTTGCTGCTTCTACTTCTTATTTTGCATTTTATTTATTGTTTATTTTCATTTAATTTGTACTCCTTTTTATGCCATTTTATTACAGTTGTTGTTGTTGTTGTCGTTGTTGTGCTGCTTGTTTGCTGTGGAGTAGCTGGTTGCGTTACATTTAAGTGGATTAAGTGTGCGCTTCCGAAGATGTGGCGATACAAGACACCAAGTGAGCGAACAGCAGTGTTGTTGTGTTTGTGTTGGTGTTGCTGTTGTTGTATTGGTGGCCTCATAAGCAAAGGTATGCCCCGCAGCGTTGCTCAGGCGTTGGCTTTTGAGATTTTTGCTTGAAGTTTTATTTGTTTGCTGTTGTTGTTGGCGTTGGCTCTGACTTGACCGCGTTGTTGAGCCGAGCTGCGCTGCTACTTGGCTTTCGAGACTTTTAATTCTTGAGTTTAGCTAGTTTGCGAACGTTTCTAGTACTTGCCAGGTTGAGAGTTGAGTGTTTACATACATAAGTACATATGCAGATTGTTGTTGTTGCCGTTTTGCGTTCAACAATTTTAATTTTTTCAACGCGCATGCGCAGCGGCTTTATCAGTTTATACGCGCGGCTGTTTGCAAGTGTGCGTGCGCTTGGAATTCGCGAGCGTACCAGCAGTGAAAGCAACAACAATCAGCGCTGATAAATTTAAATATTCGTATGTGTGTGTTCGTGTGCGTGTAATTAATTCATAACTGTACAATTTTGTCGCTGCTTACTCATTTGTATGCCATTCACATTTGTGGCAACATATTTCCTCGCAACAGTTGTTGTTGTTGGTGCTGCTAATATACTTTGTATGATTGCGATTTTTATTACCTGTCGCCTGGACCAGCTGACTGCCCCGAACGCCTGATCGGTTAACTCAAATTTGTTCTCGAAGCGTGTGACTATCTATGCGTGTGTGTGCGTGTGTGACGCTGTCTCTGCATGGCTTCCAACTGTTTCTCGTGCAATTTTGTGCTTTATCACTTTATTTGCGTACCTTGTGCCTCTTGTTGTTGTTGCTTTGTGGCATTTGCTTGATGACCAACACTTAGTCATTAAATGTGGCATCACCGCACACACTCAAATACACTTTGATGGTCTTTTCGACACCTCCAGGCGAAATGTTTGCGTACGCTCGGCATTCAATGACGTCGTTTGAGCTTCGTGTGCTGACGAAGGGGCGCCGAAAGCGCAGTAAAAAATTATAGTAAATTCATCGTAAAATCCACATATCGGTTTTTAAGATTAGTGCTTTATTTGTTAATTGCTCGGCACCATTAACTCCAAATTGACGCGTGTTGTTGCTGTAAAATTAATATTAAAACGTTTGATCTTTTGCTCAGTCAAATTTTAATGAGTCGCCGTTTATTATGATCGCACGCAGATTCTGATTTCATTTGGCTGATTCGAGCCATTTGCTAGGTTTGCTAATTATTTCTGATTTTTTGTGGTGAATACTTTTAGGCCCAGAATTTAGTTTAGCCTAAAATTTAGATTTTGATTTAGAGATTAATGATTTTTGTAATTAAAAGTAATGAAATCGCGATTCGGAGGATTTATTCCTCACAAATACTGGTAGTTGGATATCTCCTACAAACAAAAACGTTTGTTTCTTTCAAAATCCTATAGATCTTATACAATTTTAATAAGATGTTTGTTCTATGTGAATACAATTATAAGCCCTTACAGTAGATCTAGTTGTAATCGCCCAAACATTCCTTATCCAATGAACTACTTATATATTTTATATCATAAACTTGGGTATCCCACACCACTATCGAAGGCCACGACCCCGGCGAGACTTCACGTCGGTATTTAGAATATATGCCTCGGTTGGCCATTCTGATTACTTATATAAGCACGAATCTGTAATGCATACGAGTATCTTTGTTGAACATCATAGGTTAGGTTAATAGCTTTACAGGTAAGACCAAATTAGATCTATAAAAGAGCTACGTCTAAGTAAAAAGCTTCGGTTGATATTTTTAAATCTACTGATCCTAATCGGTTTCAAACGTATAAGTTCCTCTATTTGTCGGACAACTTAATGACTACAAATAGGAGAAAAAGAAAGTCCATCGTACAAATCCTTCCCTAGTCGACCTTTCATTTAAGTTTTCGTATAATTTCAATACTCTAGGCGCGAATTCAACACCCATTAACAGCTGGCGAAGCATATGTACATATATAGCAAGTTTATTCTCTCTGCAGTGTACCAGGACATCGCATAATCACTTTACCTCTTCAACATTTCATTGGCTCTCGAAAATGTCCTGATTGGCAGCCTACTAGAAACTTACTATCACACCCATATGATTGCCTCTAGGTGATAAAGGTGACATTTTTATGATTCTTTTCATTTCTAGGACAAAAAGCAATGTTTCATGACGGCTGCTAGTGTATTAATTCGCACTTGCTTAGGAAGTATTTTGTCTAGCAATAGGTTTGGACAGCTAGTGGCGGCCATGTTTCTTTTACGTTGTACCAAAAATTCACAATTCACGTTCATTGGAAAATCATCTTCTCAGAAAAGGTTAATTTCTGGCTTATGTCTTCGTCAGCAAACAAAATTGTACCTATTGGGGTGAGTAAGAGTGTAGTTCAGGAAACGTAATTGCTTCCTCAAAAATTGACATTTTGGTGCGGATTGTGGTATGGCGGCATCATTGGGCCTTATTGCATTCGTAATGAGGCAGGAAACAACGAGATAACAACAGGATGTGGCCAACTTTTTCTCCCGGAATCAAATGAAATTCACGCTGACGATTTAACGCATGGCGATTACGAATAGATAGCTCATTTTGAAAATATGTCTACTCAAACATCACAGTTCGTCTTGGACCTAAAACTTTGGAACCTTTTATGCCCAATGTTTTAGTACGCGCCTGCTTAGGCCTTTTTTGGTTTTTAAAGACTTTTAAATGAAAAACTGTGGTGTTAAGATTTCAAATGCAAATCAGAAGGAACAAAGAAATTATCGCCTGCTTTTCCCTGTTTAGGAAATTGTTTGAACAAGAAGAGTAGACACATATTTGTACGCACATCCTTAATGCGAATAACTTTGAAACTTTCCAATGCAATTTGAAATGTAATCGAAACTTTTAACGGCAAGCAGCACCAACCATTCCACCGTCGTTCACCTTTCATGTCGTTTTCTCGTTCATTCGACGCTGGTGAGTGCGATTGAAGGCGACAACCATGAGAAGCCGGCGAACAAAGAGCCAAACAAGCAGACAGCCAGACAGGCGCAAGAAGACAACTGAAGCAGAGACATGCATCGCGCCACTAACCGCCAATATCCGAGTAATTCCCATACATTTCGGCTTACACAAATGCATATGCATATGTATAAATACACCCTGTAGCTTTAGTATTTGTGCAGACTTTTGAGACGACAAAGACATTGGCTCAATTGTGATTTCTTCGCTGGGTATACTCAGCTCGTAAGTGAGTATACCACTCATAAAGGACAAGTAAGGTAATTTCGGAACAAATGCAATTTCCGAAGTTATCTACCTGGAACAGCTGGTCTGAATCTACGTTGAATGAATTTCATCGGGCAGGAGGGTGAAACTTAATTCAAAAATCAATCGACATTTCGGACTCTTAACCTCGGCTTGAAAAGTGGAACATTGTCTGCGGACACAAAATATCGGAGGAGTCTTTCTAAACCTTAAACCTTCAAATCGTAGTATATCTAAGCAACATTAAGTTAAATTGCTACGCGCTACTGAACGGTGATCTGTGGTAATAATAAGTACCTTAGGCTAGGGCGGAACCGATATGGGCTTCACAATAATTTCGTCTTTTTATTACTCAGAACCAGGACGAAATTTCGCCTACGTCTTTCCATAAGGAAATTGGGAGTTAGGAGACCTCGACTTTTTCAAGTTCGGACATTGCTGCTTGGAAGTGAAGACCATCTGTACCAATCAAGAGTCGTTAAGTCTTTAAGAACTCCGTGCAACCGCCGACAAGGCGGTCTTGCTTCGCCATTTCACAGAGTACCACCTTTGTTGTTGTTGCCTGTGTCGCTATCTTCCACACCAACGTGCCGGGCCTGTCATTGATGCCACCAACAGCAACAGCAACGACAAATGCAGAAAAACGAAGCAAAAATAAACTGAAAAGGGCGAAGACAAAAACGAAGACATCCACGGCAGCGACAACAATCCCTGGTGGCGGCAACACACAGTAAACACAACAACTAACCAGACGTGGAGAATGCGGCGCTGCTGCTGCAGTCGCTGCTGGTGCTGATGTTGGTGGCAGCGTTGGCGGTGCCGGCGGTGATGATGATGGTCTTGGCGAGACGCAACGCAGCGAGGCATGAAATCAATTGAGCGATCAAGTGTCTTGGGGCGAAACGGAAGGTGGAATAAATAAAACAATAACCATGATAATGAAGTTAAAGTGAATTTTGATGAATTCCACTTTGGCGTTGCCATTCGACGCGTTGCAATGTTGTCTCCAACAACACAGCCTGCTTAGTCTCAATGCCGTTCGCTGTCTTTTCCAGCGTTGTTGTTGGCATTGTTGTTGTGCTCTTCCTTGTGATTATTATTGTTTAGTTCTTTTATTGCTACGCTGATTTTGCTCATTATAATTGTGAGCGCTTGCTTGCCTCCACTGTGCGCCCTCCCGCCTGCAGCGCGTCTTCCATTTAAGGGCTAAATGGCGCTGACGGCATTGACGACTGCCACCGCCACAGCCACAGCCATGCCCACGCCCGCGCACACCGCCTGCGCCGGGATTAATGCAAATATGGAATTTGCGGAATTCGCCGTACACAGCGCGCCGGATTCGCCACGCAATAATGCGGCAATGTGCCACAGTGCCACTTATCGTAAATTATATTAAACGATAAATGTCAGACATATTTCGAGTGTAACTTAAAATTCATTGCGAATATCAGCGCCTGACAGGCAACAGCAGGCCAACAGCCAACCCGCGCTCAGCAGCACACAGCTAGCGGTGAGCGACGCGCAGGGGCAGCAAGTTGCAAATAGCTGTTGGCAAACAATAAGCAAGGAGCAGCCATCCGTGTGCAAATTAAGTAAACAAACTAGCAAATTTGCTGCTGCCGCCGCTACTACGCCACTACTCGCAACACTGCATGGCACACATATCCCATACGCGCGTGTGTGTTGTTGTTGGCTTTCCGCTTGGAAGTGAATCATTTCATGCTTTGACTCAGCAAACTCTTATCATGCAAATGACAGTGTGAGACCCGCAGTCGCATTTGCTCATTGCCATGCAAATTTGCTCATATCATATAAGCGCGTCTGTGTGTGTGTGCGCGTGTGTGGGTATGCAAATTTCTTAGCACGCTAAAAGCTGTCATAAATCAAAATTTGAGCGATTACTGCGGTAACATTCATTTGTGCCATTTCGATTTACTGACATTTTTATTACCAACTCTTGGCGAAGAACATCGAATTCCATCAATTAAGCCACGCAGGTTGCAACTCTCCATATGTATATATGCATGTATGTATATATGTGTGCGCTTCCAAATGGTTATGTTGTTCTGTGAATCAATCCGGAATAAACACATCACTCCCTTGAAGATAAAACACAAAGCAATAATTATAAATAGTTTTCAATATTTACGACTTTCGACAAATAGCGATTTGGTTTTTGCCTTTCGAAAACATTATTCAAATTTGCCTGCTCGTAAAATCACGGCAGTTTTGTTTTATTGCTGAAACAACTAATTCTTTCAAAGAAACTAAGTATGCGTGAGGGACTAGGTCATAAAAGGATTAGCACACATAATAACAGATCTTTCAGTAACTTCGTAGGTTAAGTGTGAAATAAAAATAAATAAAATTGTGTCTAAACCCGATTCTATGAATCAACATACTTGCCTTCGAGAGCGATACGAAGAGTATGGCGATTTTGCAACTTTTCAATGCCATATTTATGGTACGACATCTCTTTCCTATCCAAATAGGCCTCAGTTTCAGCTATAACTTCAACACTAGACTGGTATTTCTTTCCAGCAAGATCTGAAAACAGGACAAAGTCGCTGGGGGCTACATTTGGAGAATGCGGCGGTTTGCTAACCATTGCGTGGTCCAAATCTTTTAGTTTTGTCCCCATTTTTATCGCTTTGTGACACAATGCATTGTAATGGTCCGAGTAATGGCCCAATGTTAAAAAAATTTGTTCTTCAAAAAAAAAAAAAAGAAAATAGACTTTAGGGTCATAGAGTTTTAAAATTTATTTCTGGAAATAAAAAAATTTAATTTTTTTAATCAAAAATTTCTGTTGTATAAATTATTTATTTGTTTATTTATTTAATTACTTAAGTCCATGAACATTTTGGTTGCAAAAAGTTACAATAACTTGGTTGCCTTTAACTCTTATTTACTAATATGAGTTTTGACGATGACTTTTACCTTATATAATGTGTTAGGAAAGGAAGTTGCTAAATTTCTAAAAATAAATTTGGAATATCTACCAGAAGTCAAGACTTGAAATTAACTTTGGAAAAACCAAAAGTTTGCTATTTTCAAAACGATAATAAAACTATTTGTTTCTTGTTGAGTGTATACTAAGTTTGCCTGGTAACATCACATTCATAAGTTTACAATCAACGGATAAACGATATAAAAGAAACTACTAATAATGAAAAAAATTGAGTTTTGGTTATAAAAAGGTTATATATTGGTTATTACAGCTGACGACGATTTTAAATTTTTTTTTTTGAATACACGTTCTTTTGCATTTTAGGTGACGATATGTATCGAGATGAGTCGATTTAGCCATGTGCGTTCGTCTGTCTGTATATATCTCATCGATATCGGTATGAAAATGTGCACACTATTTTTTCCCGAAGAAGCTACTCATTTCTCGGAACCATCGATATCGGTCCACTATAGCATATAGCTGCTATATAAACTGAGTTATTGTAGGAATTTTTTTTTTATTTGATCTGGTTTCTTCACGATTTGAAATAGATTATTGTCCAAAAGAACAATACAATCTCCGAAAAATTTTTTAAGACGGACTACTATAGAATAGGTATAGCTACGATACTGATCGATTTCAATAAATGTAGAGATAATTTTTCTTATTAAGTCACCTTAATTCCACTTGAAGGTATTTCATTTTGCACTGACGAATAATTCTTTGAAGGACCAGTGAATACTTTCCTTTTCTGTCAGCAAAATACTGAAATTTGTTCTTAGTACCGTTAATACCGTCTTGGCTCTGAATTCTTTTTGGCTGCCCTTCCTTCCCTAACTGCAAAATATACATTTCAAAGTTCTAAATAATCAATGAGATCCATACCCTGAGCAGGTAAAGCTAGGCTGTAAAAGACGAAACTCATAAATCCCACCAATTAAAGAGCTTACCGAAGGGTAACCGATAATTGAAATTGAGAAATTGGCAAAGATTTATTAAAATAGTTGACCATTTACCCATACATATGTATTTATATAATCATTTATCAATTGAAAGCACTCAGAAGTAATTTTCTCCCTAAGTAAACACATTGCAACATCAAAGGTAAGCACTTCACGGCTAAAAGCACACACCCAGTCCCAGCGGCGAACACCTACAACACTGTCAACACTAAAAGCAAACACCATTCCCACCAACAATGGTGATGTGCCATGAGCATTCATACCCACACTTACACACATACATAGATTTACAATAGTACTCATTTTATACCCTTCGACGTTGCATAGAACTTTCATCCGCATTCCTCAGTGACACGACAACCAAACCGAAAGCACTAAAATTGCTAAATCTCACCGGCCACAGTGTGAGCTGGTCAACTGGTGCGCGCGGTGGTAGCGGGGTGTGCTTGTATTGTGGATAACTACAACAGACCAGACAGCTCCTATATATTTGCCGTTGCTATTGAGTAGCGACCACCTGAAGCGGTGGCATGTCTCTGTTGGCCATGTTGTAAACGGGCAACGCTTTCATGTGCCGATGCACTCTTCGCCATCTTCGCACACCTCGAGCACACTCGCAGTTCTAAGGCAATCCAAAGCAATAAGCCGGCGCGCCAGCCATCCAGCTATCCTTTCATTATTGTGCTCGTTGTTGCTTTCTGTGCGTTTTAGAATTGGTGACTGTCATTCGGGCTCAAGCCTTGCTGAGTTTGTCTATTTGTTTTGTCTGTCTTCATACTCGTACATTATCAGCATCGTAAACGTCATCGCAACTGTTGGTGTTGCATTAATGTTGGAAATACCACGGTACGTGTGTTCCATTCTAGATGAAAAAGCATTGACTTTGCGCTAATAATGTCTGAAGACCTCCGAAAGTAGCAATTTATAATTTCATGAGGTGAACCGTCTTTATCCTGGTCTCAAGTTATTTAAGGGTCATTAGGGGAAGGAAAGTTATGTTCGAAATTGTCGGATTTTTGGTCAGCCTAATGTCTTCTACTTCTCTCCAATTTTCATCTGTAAGTACAGCTCATGGAAATAGCAGATATACGTATAGTTTAGTAGAGTCTATAATACAAAATATTCATAATCTTTGTAACCATTATAAAAATAATAACAAATCTCAGTATCAGTTTAAACTTACCTCAAGAGAATATTTCAAGACTCGAAGATCCATATAGGCAGTCTGGTATCAATAATTTTACAATAACGTTTCTCCAAAAGCTGCAACTTATAATCTACACACTACGAGATAGTTTCTTAATCTTCCTTATAGTATCTAATACAATTAGTGCTAATTTTTTTAATCGCCAAAAATCGATTCTTTCGAGACTGTCTAGGTGTGCCTCTCTAAACAACATTCCTTAAGGACTTCACCAAAAACCGAAATCAGAAGGAAACGAAGCACATTCAGGAGTACGTCTAAACGGTTTCGATGTTTTAGGCTTAATACGGAAGCTTTGCAACCTTTAAAGAACCTCGGTAACTTCGTCTACAAGATATGTAAGAATTCGTGGCATGATTAAAAAAAAAAGTAGCGTTCAAGTTCAATTTTCATTTTAGCATGATGTTCATATGAAAGTGAAAACTCATCTTTCTAAAAAACCTTTACAACGATTGATTGAAGAACGATTAAAGTGTCTACATACTTGTAGTACGGACTCTTCTAATGTTAAATTCAACTGTGAAAAGAAGTTCTGAAAAATTAGCCTACATATAGTATACCAGCGAAAGTCATAAAAACTTGGAACCTATAGCTGATTAAAAGTAGTCTAAGTTCTATAAATCTTACGATTTAATATTAGATGTTGATTTTTTATGGGAAAGTTCCTCTGCTTTCGCTCTACTATGTTCACAGCCTAAGTAATACTGGAGAGCGTAGATAGTTTTGTAGGATTATATAATGGTAAATAGAGGGTTTTGAAGTATTTTTATTTGCCATAAGAATGCGTTCTTCTCTATAACACCAAAAACCACGTCGAATCCTAGGTGGTTTCACCAAAACTTTGGTTCTGTGTTTCAACTACTACTATGGTGAATCTGCATTGCCTCAGATTTGCTTGCTGGATAATCATGTATGTAAATATGCGCCGCATTTTCATGGAGGCAAACTCCTGTTTTGGACGCACTCTAGCTAGTCTATTGAACTCGGCACAGGCTAGAGCGCTCCTATGCCGCAAACACATTTCTACGTATGTAGGCATGTGTACAAGCGTAGGATCGCTTTGGATATGAGTGAGTGTGTGCATGTATTTGTATGTGTGCGCTTATGTTCCATATCAAAACATGAGCAATCTCGAAAATGCTTAATGCTTGTGTTGTAACTAAATTTGCTTTAGCAGTAGTACATATTGCTGTTGCTGCAGTCAATTTTATTATTGCTTTTGTTGCAACTGGCATTGATGTCATTTTCATTTTGGTATTGAAATGCGCCATGGCAACCTTGTAAGCTTACAATCAAAGTTAAAAGTAGCCAACAACAAAAATGCTGGTATTTATAGCAACTGCTGGGCAGGATTGCTTAGCACTAGTTACAAGTAAAAAGCAACAACAATGGTGCGTAAATACAACACTAGCTGGTGAGTATGCAGTTGTGATCTGGTGGCAATGGAAATGTCAGCAGACAATGCTTTGGTTTGGTTTAGTGAGGAGTTTACCTGATGTGGCAGGATATGCGGCACAGTGGTATTAGGTGGGTTGATAGCTATTCTGACAAATATTATTGCTAAATAGGTATCCCCAAAGTATACAAAGTAAAGTATTGAAAATATGCATAAAAATTAATAAAAGTAAGAAAAAACGTTAATTTTCTTTCACCGAAGATGGAATACTCTTTAAAAACGAAAAAGTTTACATACAAGAACTTGACTTTGATCGGTCAGTATGAATGGCAGCTATATATTATTTTGATCCGACCTGAAATAAATGTTCGGAGACTGTAGTGATGCTTTTGACTAAAAATCCATGTTAAATTTTGAGAGAAATTTGGTAAAATAAAATAGTTTTCCATACAAGGGTGTGATTTTGGTCGGCTAGTTTATATGACAGGTATAAGCTATAGCTGTCCGATCTGAAAACTTTCTTCACAAAGGGTAGCAATGTCTTGACTAACCATCTGTACCAAATTTCGTGAAGATATCTTATAAAATAAAAAACTTTCCATACAAGGTATAGAGTTTGATGGGCCAGTTTATGTGGCAGTTATGTATATGCTATAGTTGTCCGATATTGGCGGTTCTCACAAATGAGCAGGCTCTTGGTGAGAAAAGATTGTGTGCGGATAAGTAAGATAAGTATCTGAAAACCCGAGGGCTTTTCACTGATCGTGAACAAGTAAGTAGTGAAGGTTATGAGGGGTTTTCTAATATATTCAGAGACCATGCCTGTAATTGCGAAATTGTGGTTAAGAAGAGCATTCAATACAATTAAAAACGTCTTTGGCTTCAGGCGTTTAACGGTATATTTATTTAGTGGTTTTGTTGAATGAACTTTATTGAGAAAAACGATTATTTTTTAGTTGTGCTGTTTCAGTTTCGAAATTTTTTAGCGAGTTCGTAAATGACAAGGGCATAGTTGGCACACAAATTTTTCATTCTCTCAGCAAGCGAGTTTTGGCAAATAAATTCCGAGGAAAATAGGAAATTAATGTAATTTTTGCTTGCTCAGTTACACAATTTGTCCTACTGTGCCTTGAAAACGTCTCTTATCCGAAGCATAAGCACATGTGTGGGAATGTGTGTATCCTCGCCGCCTTACTTAGCTTAACAAACTCAAATAAACACAGTGGACTTAAGTCTGCATAGTTGAAAGTTCTTATTGTTGTTGTTGTCGTTGGCATTAAAGCATTGCCTATTACCTGTCGGTTTGCCTAGCTGCTTGCCCATCTACCCGTCTGTCTGTCTGTCTATTTATGTTGTTGCCCAACTGCACCTATTTTACGGCGTTCTTCTCGCACACGGGACCAATGCAACGCTGTGGCTATGTGACAGATCCGCCTGGTGAGTGTGAGTACGTGTGTATGTGAGTTGGGGTCCTTTGCTATGATTCCTTTTGCCAACACAACAATCATGCCACTAACTTCTTCATGCTGCGGCTTTAACTGCTAATATCTATGGGTAGACAGACACTCATGTATGTGTGAGTGTGTGTTTGCATTTGTGCACATTTTGATTTCTAGCTTTTATCTGTTGCTATTTTTTACGCCTTTTCCTTTTCATCATCAACTTTTGCTGCTTAACTCCCTTGCCCCCTCCCTCCTCTGCTTCTCCGCACAATTCGTGATGTTTTGTGTTGCGGCTGCAAGCACCAACGTGGCATATGTGCGTGTGTGTGTGGTTGTGTGAGTGTTGTAAATGGTAGGCAGATTGCGTTGCTGCTGGTTGTCATTGCCATTGAATGTGCCGCACGCACACACACTTACTTTAAGCTGCTGATATGTGCAGTTTGTGGCTTCTATTTCTTGTTGCCCCCTTTGTTGTTGCATGTTGTTGTAGCAGTTATTGCTTTATTGTGGCTAGTGCGCTGCTATGGCCGGCTCTGATGTGGGATGAGCATAACGCCTCGCTCCAACAAGCGCTTTAAGCGATCGACTGTATGCCACACGATTGCTGTTGCACGTATGTAGCTGGGTGGCAAGAAAAAATTGCAACGCAAATTTATGAAAAAAGCCAATGCCTCGCACAGGAGGAGTTAGCGGAGTTTTGAATTTTATGATTTCTGGCGACTTGCCTGGTTGCCATTTGCCTCGGCGGCAGTCAACATCAGCAACATTTATTACCCTTGTGCTTATGTGTGCGTGTGCGGAGTGCAGGGGGAGGCTGATGCATATGCCAAGCATACATATATTCGCTGTGTTGTTGTATTGAAATTGAAAATCAGCGTGCCAAAGAGTGAGGGGAAGCCGTCGCAGCTGACATGCAACATGCCACAAGCTAAAGCATAAAGCACTCTGGCACTCTGCACCACCTAGGCATTGTACGAAATAGTAAATAACACATGCTACATAGATCCCCACACACACGCACATACAACACTGGCAGTCCGTTTGTGCCACAATGCATTCGTATCAACGGCATTCAATGCTATGGTTGCAAGTGTCTTTTTGCTGCAGCCAGAACGATTTGCGACGCTCAGCAGCTGTGTGTGCACCACTGCATTGTTGTTGTAAGCACTTTTTGTCGTCTGCCGCATGTTGGTGTCCGCCATTTGAGCAACTCTTATTGGTGCATTGGTCGATCAATGCTTGTAAGTTGCACGCTTGCGGCTTCAGTCGGTTATATGCGGTAGTTTGATGAATGTCCTAGCGCACCAACAACAACTTTGTTGCATAGCAATAACACTGTGGCACTGCAAGTGTGCAGGTTTTGCTTTCCACATACACATACACGCCCCTGCCGTGCTGTGCCTCCTTGCAGTTTGTTTACCAAATGCCTGTTCGTTGCCAATACACGCGCATTTGTTGTTTTTGTCACAGTTCTATTGCTATAATTGAAGTTTGGCAGTTATGGTCTGTTGTTGAGTGATCATATGGCCGTATGTTGCTGCAACAGCATCACCTTCTATGCCGCAATGGCAATCGCTGCTGTAAGTGACATTTCCAATGTTCACTCAATTCTCATTAAGCAAATAAAAAGTAATTTCTTCATTTCGCTTATCTTTCAAAATGAACGAAATCGGAGGTCTAAACCAACTGTAAATAATTTCACTCTCACATATACATATGTGAGAGTTTGTATGTATGTATATAAGTGGCAAGTATTATTATCGTTCATTTGGAAAGATAGCTTAGATGCATCTTAATCTTAAAAGGGACTTCAAAACCTCTCCCTTCGACTACATTCTTCTGCCTTCATATATAATGTAGACTCTGTTAGACTATGGTTGAAAGTACGAATCGAGTCAAGAGCTGCATAATGGATTGGATAGTTTCGATCGCCCTTGGTTTTGATAGAAAAATAACTCTGGAGCCATCTAGCGAAAAGTTTTGGAAGTGCAAGTTTCCTTACAAATACACGCGCTGAATATTCTCTTCCAAGGCGTCAATCGTCAGGTCCCAGACGAGACAAGAGACTTCACAAAAACCCCTCTTAAATCTCACAATCTTTGAGGCTCAAGAAGCGAGACAATGCGCTCATCTAAAGTTTCCCTCAATTTATATTAATTCTTTATTTCGTTGGTTGCATGACATATAGCGTCGTCTTGTTAGAACCAAAGGTCGTCCTTTTTCAACATCCTTTAATACAAGCATGAAGAAGTCTTTGAAATTTGGTCTATAGCGTACGTCATTGCCTGTAACCGTTGGCCGGCTTCATTTTCGAAGACTTTATTTCCTTCTGCCCATAGAGCACACCAAACAGTGACTTTTTCAGGATGTAGCAGCATCTCAATTATGACGACAATTTCATTTATAAACGTACCCTTTCTTGGGAAATTCGAGGTTACCGAAACCGGCCATCTCGTTGTGAGTCCATTCGAATTCGAACGTGTTGTTGTACGCTATGGCGGATGGACTCATTCGGGTCTTCTTCGATACTTTGCACCACCTCAGCATAGAAAAAAGTCTTGCCACACATCTAAAATAATGCTCCCTAGTCGGATTTTACTATAACTATAACCTTCTCTTCTTAGAACCTCTATGCAGTTAAAAACTTTTTCGGACTAATTCGGCAATGTCTTCGAAGGTTTTAGTATCCTACTCATTATGTTATTGACAGAAATGTGAAGCCTATGATATTTACAAATATGTTTTACCATGAGAATAAGTTTATGAAGCTTAGTGATCTGGATTTTGTGCTTTCAGGTCTTATAGGTAGATATATTCTCATAAAACTGTGTTCTTCTTCTTAATGGACATATTCGTCCTTTTATGTCCATTTCAGCTATAAATGCCAGATGCCTAGCCGAAGTTCACTTCTTCACCTCCGGTTTGTGGTGTGCGCCTAGAAGTCGACCGACAAAATGAGTGTCCAATCGGTCAAAGCGGTAATCTTCCTTTGAAGATTCTTGCAAATTGAAATTATACAGAAAATTTCATCAGTTTCTCTTCAGGACGACTCCAGTAGAAAAATGTTTTTAGTGAAGTCGGTTGAAACTCCTAAAAACTGTAGAAAACAGTCTGGCAAAGTCAGTTTTTTCGCAATGCAGGCTCACATTATACAGGACCGCTTAGACTTGTAGGATAATACTAGGAAACCAAAATATCTTCATTAATATACGAGTATATCGCAATCCCATTATCCTCTACGCCACATACAAATGAGTTAGCAAAAGTACTTGTAATATTTTTGGAATTTTATGCCCATCAACAAACATTTTTTTTTCTCTTTCGTAATTGTTTAGTTGCTTAGAAACTCCCATCACTGTGAGGAGTATTGCTTTTTCCAGTGTGTGGCACCGCAGCAACGCAGCGTTCGCTTTGCCGCTGTCATTCCGAGTTGATATTTTTTCTTTGTGGCATTTGTGTCATGACGTCTAATTCAACTGAGCCGCACGCGTATATCACCCGAACGGGGCTGATGCTTCGGAGCTTTGTTTTGGAGCCACATACACGTACTATTTGCGCGCATCAAATTCCCTTTTTTCGGAGGAAATTCACAGAGTTCCATGAAAGCCCCTGAGCGCGCTCTCCCTGCAGATCACAAAACTGACTCCACTGGTTGTTGTTGTTCTTTTACCGCCCTTACTGCTGCTGTCATATGAGTATTTTTTGTTGGTTTTGTGGTAATTTTGCTTTACTGCTGCAACTCGTTAGAACGGATGTCAGAGGAAGCAACGCTCCACTCGTTCCTGTTTACTATCAAAGTTCGAACTGTGGCAATGTGCGTGGAAGACGACGGTTACTGAGGGGAGCGTGTACTTAGAAAACAACAACATAGTAGCAGTGGGGCTCACTACGATTGGAAAAAGCGCAGTGAGAAATTGCGCGCCAAAAAGGAAACATTAAAAGCGCCATCAATTGCTGTTGGCAGCGCTGTCAGGATGTTGCAAGTATCAGTGAAAGCGTACTTAGTATTGTGTGGCATGCGGCGGCAGGAGCAGCGAGGGCCGGATTGTAGTTAGGCAACAGTGTTGCATGTGGTGGGTTTGATGCCCAATGGGTGTGGGTGAGAGTGCGGGTTGTGCAACTGCACATGCATAGTCGTATATACCACACATGTTGCCACTACATGTGGCAAACAAGTTTATTTTTCAAATCTCATTTGCAAAGTTTCCTTTGTTACGCATTGTGGTTGTTGTTCAATTCGTTGTTGTTGATTTGTGTATTCGGATGTAGCCATAATGTTTCTATTGTTAGTGCTGTTACTTTGTGGCACACTATTTTCATGTGAGTAGGTGGGTGTGTATGTATGGTTTGCGGTATATAATGTACTTGTCATTTGGACGTGGTAGTCGAATTATGAAGAGGGCGTAAGTCCTTGGAAAGGTACATAACAACAACACATAATATATGAAGAAGCAATAACCTTCGAGGTTGACAAGTAGATCCCAGAGTCACTTCGCAATCCCGAAATTCGTAAAGTGCGGTCAAGCTCTAAACTTTTGGATAAGTATTTTCTATTAGACTTTTTCGTATTACTCCAATTAAAATATTGATGATATAGTGTTAATGGCATCAGGGCTGTTTCCTTCCACAATCAGTAAGTTATGGAAGGAGTCTACCGGAGGTTACACCTATGGGCCTCGAAAATCTAACTAGGTGTTAAGCCTAGTAAGACTATTTATGAACTCAAACTACCTCAATTTCAAGTTCCCTCATTCGTTGGTACTAAAATTCCTATATCCGCAACAGAAATAATTTGAATGGCGAGGTAAATACCAAACTGAATAGGAAAAAGTATATCGAGAAATGTATTAGGAAAGTTTGTTTAGAGTAATTCTCATGTAAAAGGATATTCAGAAGAAACTTGGACCTGAAACTAAATATGGTACTGTAGATGTATACGGCCGTCATTAGACCAATCTTTACGTATGGAACACTGGTAAATGGAATTCAGAGAGCAGGGTATGCAGTGTTTACCGGAGCGTCCAAGTCATGTCCGACTGATGCGCTAAGAATGCTTCTGCATCAACTGTGCTTAGACACTTTCATACATAAATTGGCAACACTTTCTACTATAAGAATTAAGGGGATTGGTGCTAGGAATAGGAAGAAGAGAGAAAGAGAAGAGTATTGGACATAGAGAAATTCTAAACCGGAACAAAACTAATCTAAATAGATAAGACTATATTTTCTCAAGGTTGGACTTCAATGGGAACTTCTAAGTGAGAATACTCTCCAGACGTGAATGGTGATGAGGTTTGGCAGGGAAAGATAATACCTCAATCTATACTGACGGGTCAAAAATGGACTGCGGTGTAGGGACAGGGGTATACTCCGAGGAGCTTGATATCTCCTTTTCTTACCGTCTACCTAACTTAGCCAGCATCTACCAAGCGGAAGTAGTGGGCATAAAGAAGTCCTGTGTCTATTATACAACTGTGGGAGGACACTATTAGCCTTGTCGTTGCCAAAGATCAACTCCAGCGTAGTAATCTGGTTCCCGATCATAGGAACATTTTCGGCAAAGAAAAAATAGACAATTTTGCCGATCAGGAGCCTCTCTACGACGACGAATCGGAGACAGAGACAATACTGTGTCCGCTAGAAGCGATCAAGAGAGAGCTCAATACGCAATTTGAACCAACAGCGCAGACTAGATAGAGATCTATAACCAAATACAGGATAACGAAACAGTATGGTCAAACTATTAGAAAATAAAAACCAAGCACTAATTGCATAGGCCCAGGAAAAGTATATACAGACCTACAGCTAGCATAATGTGGCACTGGCCGTTTGGAGAACATGCGTTAAAAATATGAATGTCCCACAATAGCATGTGTAAAAAAGCTCACTGCATCCATTCTCCAACGGCTTCGCCCCGCCCACATATCCCTCGCCGGTGTGAGCTGAGAAGAAATCGCCAGGAGAAGGCCTTCAATTGCCTACACTCCACGCAGTGGTTACCACACTGGAGTTTGTTTGAAGCTCAAAACCATGAATTCATTAGTCTGCTTAAAAATTAATGACTACGCTACTGAAATGTGGTCTTCCCAATGCATTTAGCATGCCATTTAAAATATATTTGCCCATATGTATGTTTTAACAAATTTAGGCACATCAATATTACATAACTGCACTTTAGCTCTTCGATTATTTGACACTGCGGTTTTGCTGTTCTTGTTTTATTTTTGTATCCAGCATAACAGCATTTCATTGACATCAGTCGCTGACGCTCTCTCCTACTGTCGGTTTTCGTTGTTGCTAATGTTGCCATTTACTCGTTTTAATTATAACTGCAATATTTGATAGGCAGTTTTCCACTCACACTCCTGAAGTTGAGTTTGCTGTGACAGCTCCAAACCGAAATGTCAAACAATGGCTAATTCAATTTGGATAAACAACCACTACAAAGATTCAGCCTAATTTAATTCTCTAGTTTTAGAGTGGCCATTAGTGCTTTATATTCCAATTATATACATACATACTATTTATCTTTTGTTGCAAATTTTGTTTTGAATTTTTATACAAAACTAAAATGAAATTTAATTTAAAATCAAGGCGAAGTCTAAAGAAATAAAGAGAGAGAGAGAATTCGCTGAACTGCGAACACCAAATTTTCGAAGACTATTCTTTGTATGGCAGTACTAAAGCCTCCAGTTGTTTTCGCCACAATTGGGAAGTTCGGTGCCTCCCTTTGATCACTTGGCTTGCCATCGAAACAGTATCCACGTTTTCTAGACTACGAAAACTCGCAGAATCGGCTCTAGACCTATTGAACTCTCGAATAATTTACGTAGTATTCAATTTGGGCATTTTTTAAGCTGTTCTCTATATCGCCTAACAAAGTTTCTAGGCTACCTCTACTTGGAACAAAATTAAAAGTTTAGTATATACTCTCGGGTATTTTTTCCGGGAACTTAATATTTTTTTCTGGTAATTAATTTCCATTTGCTTCAATTATTTACTATTTATGGCATTACTTACTTTCAAGCGCTAAATGCCAAAATAACTATATGTACTATATATGCGTGCAGCATGCAAAACTGCGTATCACTCAAGCACACACACACACACTATGCGCTCATATAACGGTAGCCTTTCACAAAATATTCAATTAAAAAGAAAAAGTGTAATTAATGTTGGCGTAAAAGTTTTCATTAATCAAAACGACAGCAGCCGGCAACATGCCGCAACAAAAGCAATAACAGCAACATCAGCTCTTCGAAACCCAAAGAAAAATCGTAAGGTGAGATGTTAAGTGTAACTATGTAACAAATTGCAACAAATAAATCAATATGGCTGTTGTTTTTGTTGCACGTTGCAAGTAATGCGCTGCAGGTGCATGCAGCACGCTGCGGTGGTGAGCAGCAATTGCAACGCGCAATTAGCAATTGGTGAATGTTGGAAGCCAAAATGTGCTGATGATCGTTTGCTTGTGGCATTGTCATGATCACTGAAATCGAATCAATGTGGCAACGAGCCAATAAATAGCCGCTACTTTTCCTACTGTTGTTGTTACTGTTGTGCTTCTATGGCGTTCGAAAAATCAATGGGAAAAAATTAATAAAAGTGAGTGAAAAGTACAAATACATAAATACTGACAAATCGGATGATTTTGTGTTGTTGTTGCTACTTTTCTCGCTAGTAACTGTAGTTTAATGAGGATTTGAGTTTTTGTTATTGTTGCAAATGCATTAGCAATTTTTAATTGCTTTACATGAGCTGAAAGCACAATCATTGGGCCGGTGACTATATTCGTGCGTTTTTGTTTAAAATTTTAAAGTCTAATTAAGAAAAATATGTGAAATGGCATTATTCAAAGTGTTGCCCTTCTGAAGTTTCAATATTTTCCCGTTCTTCTGGAAATTTGTGGATTCACTCAAAAAAGAACTACACTTGGCGGACAAGCATGAATCAAGCCCAAATTTGATAACCTGTTTTGCTGAAAACCTTATTCCAATGAGGGTGTTCTGCTTCGGCCTAAGCAAATGGTAGTCAAAAGAGGCTAGGTTTGGGCGATAAGGTCGGTGAGGTAAAATTCCCCAGCCGTTGTTTTCTGAATAGCTTTTAACCCGTCTTGAGATATAACGCCGAACGTATTTGTCACCATGGAAAATTATTGTTTCGAGCATATTCCGGGCATTTTTCGGCAATTGCTCGCTTCAAATTGTTGAGATGTTGTCGGTAGCGTTCCCTATTAATAATTTCATCCCGTTTTAGAAGCTCATAATATAACAATCCTTTCTGATCTCACCAAATACAGAGCATTACCTTGATATGATGGTTATTTGGCTTTGCCATTGGTTTGGCAAAGGTTTCACATATGATTTTTGCGTTTAGGGTTGTCGTAGTGGATTCAGTTTTGATCACCAGTCACAATCCGATGCAAAAACGATTTCATTTTGTAGCGTCCAAGCAGCATTTCTGACTTGCAAGACCATCTTTCAACGTTCTTTTCTCTTGGCCTCAATTCATATGGCACCCAGTTCTCTTGCTTTTGTCACCCAATTCTCTTCCGTCTGTCTTTAAGTGTTTTGAAATGGCAGCTTGAGAGGCTTCTATAGATTCTGTGATTTCTTTTTTTATTTAGGGAAAATTTTCATCAAGTAATGCTTGCAGTTACCTTATACTCAAACTTTTTTCCTGGGCTATTTCTTGTTTCCAAAGTCAAAATTACCGCTGCTAAAAAAGTCCCTCCAAAAACACTTTCTTCAGGCACAAAGTTCGACATAATTGAGCAAACAGCATTATTTTTGTTTATGGGTAAAATGAAAGACTACGAAGAAGATGCACAAAGACAGCAACTTTCCAACGTATGTTCGGAACTTTGGAACAATTAAATAATAATCAAGTTAAGCCATCTCTGGGCAAACCGCATCAGCGAGTATTATTTGGGAACTCTAGTTAGGAGTTTGGATTCTGTTCGGAAAACTGATTGTCTGATTACTATTTCCTATAAGCGATTTACTATGGATTTTGTATAAAATGTTTGAAAAATAAGTTTAAGGAATATGCTTTTGAATATTGGTTTGGAAATTAAGTTGCTTTGTTTTGTTCTTGACAAAATTTTAGGATTTCCAAATAAAAGTCCAAATTAGCATGGGTATGAAGTCAACAAGTAAATTACCGAATTTATAAATATAATTTAGAAACGCTATGATATCTCTCATAATAAACAAAATAAGGTTATTGAAACTTCTATATAATTCTAGTAAATAATAAACACATTTAAAAATAATGGGTTATTAGGTCAGTTCGAAGCACTGATACAGCCTTTTAGGTGTTCCAAAAAAACCGAAATATCGGAAGTGACTGATGGAGTATTGATTACCGAAAAGTTCTGAGTTATCATCTGGCGATCTCTTATCATTCACTTTCAAAAATCACTAAAATTTATTGAGAAAGTGTATTCGTTGGTCTGCAGAACAGTCGATAGATTCACTTTACAGAGTTACCTCCACACATATTATTAGGCAAAGTGCTTGAAAAATCCATTAATTCAATTGTTGTGTTTACTTGTATCTTTTTTTCCCTTCTTCCATCGCATTTGTTGTGCTCCGTCTGCATTTATCAAATTTCTCTAATTTTTCGTTTTTTGAGCAGATCATGATTTCGTTATTCGCCGCTTTTCGTTTTCACATTTCATTATTTTCCGATGATTTGTGGTCAGTGAAGTGATTGTTTGTCAGTGTCTACTATGCTGTTGCTTTTGTTGTTGTTTAACTTACTTAACGCTTATTACTTTCACCAACAAATGCTCAACAGCAAATGCCATCCAACAAAAACAACAAGCCATGGCCCCGAATGCAACATCATTAACCAACTACTGTAGCAAAAACAATAGCAACAGCAACAGCAGCAGCAGCGGCAGTGGCAGCAGCAACAAAATCAAAGAAAACCCAACAAAGCTCACAAGCGATTGAAATGCTCATAAGGCGAAGCGGCATATGAAATATGCTCGAAACATAATGAGGCCGACAGCACCGGCGCAACATCAACGCCAGCACCAACACATCCACAGCAACGGCAATAAACCATGTTGGCTGCAGCAGCAGCAGCAGTGACAGCGCTGGCGACAGAGGCGCAAACGCGCTAACAATCTGGCAATAAGCTGAGCTTGACTTAAAGCGCTATGCTGCTCTCGCAATGTGTTGTTGTTGTTGCCACTCTTAACTGACACACTGTGTGTATGTATATGTGGTTGTTGTATATATTGTATTGTCGCGTCTATTGAATTAACCGCTAAGCTAAGCGATAAACTCAGCACCTTGCCACATCGCGCCGCGCCGCTCGGCTGGGCGGCCGTAGAGTTGCTCAATTGAGATCAGCGCGGCTTAGTGCAGCTTAACTAGCAGCCAAGCACTCACTCCGCAGCGCGCGGTTCAAGTTGACGCCGGCGATTGTGTACCCGATAGTTTACCGTTTACTTGTCACATTTACTTACCACTTTGTCTATTTGAATGTGGCCCCTTGGAAACTGATCACCGAGAAGTGGGGCAAACGATGCGATGGCATGCGAATACTAATTTTTGCCAGAGCAGAAAAGTGTGCTCTGATGCCAGCAAAAAATGTGTTAAAATCCAACACAGATCGTATAAAACCGTTGTTGTTGTTATTATTCTTTTTCTATACTAGCGTAGACACCGCTTACGCATTATAGCCGAGTTATCCCATTTATGGGCAGGTCCCAAACCCAGCGCACAACCCTGGGGAGGAATGGTTCGCCTTCTCACTTTAGCTCGCCTTAAAACGAATGTTCTTTGGCTACCCAGAGGATACTTAGTCTAAGACCGAAAGTTGTGCTGCTGCTTGAGCCATATGTAAAATAATCATTTCTGTCCACTCCCAAGTGAATGGCGATCAGAGAACTTTCCTCGTTTGCGTGAACTTCTACACATGACTCCTCCTCCTTGTTGTTATTACATTGCCCAAATATTATGAGTATATTGATATAGAGTTTTCCTGCTGGCCTCTTTTGGGTCACGCCACCATATGTATCTATGTGTATTCAAATACTTACACACAAAACAACAACAAATTGTTAATTGGTACTAGCCAAGAGATCGGTTGACGATTCTTCATTCGCACGCCGATCTTTGATGCTATTTGTAGTTTTTTTGTAATAATTTGATTTTGAATTAAAGTTTTTGATTAAAATTATTACAAATTCAGGCTTCTGACATCAGATTTCCGTAGATAATATATCAACTTCACCAAAAAAAAAAAAAATTTAAATAAAGGTACTTCCAAATTATAGTTTCTGAACTTACATTTTTGTAATTATATATTATATATGAAATTTGTGTCTTTTGAAATGTTGGGTGGGCACATCTTTACGTGAGAGAGATCACTTTTGTTTTTGTTTTATTTAGTAATTATGATTATAGTTGTGACTTACAGGGCTTTTCCGGAAAGTAAAAGGACTGATTTTCTTCCGCCTCAAGTCCTCAAGAGACTCAAACAAAGGGTCAATCGACAAGACATCGCAGCCGGTTAGAAGTTGCTTTACGACAACGTCCAGGCTCATACCGCCTTTCTTGTGAACAGCTACTTAACCAAGGCCGGCATCCCAACTCTTCCGCAGCCGCCCTACAGCCCAAAAGTCACCTCTCCGGACTTTTTTGTTTCCTTGCCTGAAAAGACCAATGAAAGACAAGCATTTTGAGATGACAGAGGGGTTCCAAGCAGCATGCACCTCAGCTCTCAAGTCTGTTCCAGAAAATGCCTTCCGTGACGCCTTCCATATTTGAAAATCATAAAGGAGCATATTTGGAAAGTTTTCAAAGAACGATTAGTTCAATAATTTTTTTTAAATCGACTCAGTCCTATTATAATACAACAAATTCCATAAGGGAGGGGTATCTATGGTTGAAAATCTTTTAAAAGTAGGCGTGACTTCGCCTCAAAGTTCCGACATATTTTGTCTCACCCGCGAGTTTCCCTAACTTTTGAGTAAGTATTAAGTAACAGTTATAGCAAATAAATCTTGTAGCAAGCGGCTTTCTTTTTGCCCCACTTCCAGCATTTCAATGACTTTTTCTTATAAAACTGAACCAAAAGCAAGAAATCATAAACAAAAACCGTTGTGGCAATAAGCATGCGTGTACAAAATTAAAAACCGTTAAGGCGAGAAGCAAAAAAATAAGCCAACAACCAACTACTTTCTTCTTCAACACGTTTCTTTTGTTTTTGTTACATTTTTCTCGTGTATAAAGTCATAATAAATTCCGGTCCAAATTTTGATTTTCATCACCGTCATAGCGAAAGATAGACGAGTGCGTAAGTGGCAGCAAATGCTTGAGAAAAAACAACAACCGTTAAACAATGCGAGCTATAATGGTAATAACGGTTAATATGATAACCGGCTGGGTGTGGGCGGCAATGTGTGTAACCAGAAATGATAGAAAAACAAACCGAAACTTTACCGCGCCATCCGCCCTCCGGCTGTCTATCTTCCGCAGCGCTGTTCATCACAGCGACGAATGCTACGCAACTCTGTTTATGTGGTTTTTGGTGTCCGTTGTCTGGGGACAGAGATTTTGTTGGTGGCGCAGACGAGCTTACATCCGCATTTGCTGGCATCCGCTCTTGCAACAGTGGCCGCGGCGGCGCAATGCGGTCAAGTTGTTTTGTTTTATCTTTTTGCTGGCGGCGCGCCGAAAACTGAATACTTTGTCGTGAGTTTGAATGAGTGCACATGAGACCACATACACAAACGCACACAGCTATGTCAATAACGTAAGCTTTAGGCTGCACAAATCCGCTGCGCCTGCGCGCCAAGTGAAGATCAACTGAGGGCCAGCGGCCAAAAGCGGCACGTCAGCGCGCGACAGCTAGACAAGGCGTCTAATGTGTGTGTATGCATGTGCGCAGGCGCGAGTCTTAAGTCAAAGGTTTAGGCGACGCTTTTGACGAAAACTTTCCAATTTTTATAATTTATTTGCTACTTCGGCGTGTTGTTGTTGCACTCTGTTTCGACAATTGTTTACTGCAATAGCTACTTTTATTTATTTTGCTTTCTTTTCTTTTTGATTCATTGGATTTTGATTTGGGAGCTCGGAAGGTGTGTGCCGATGCTTGCGTTGCGTTAATGTTGCCAATGTGTGTAATCCAACCACCGCGATGTTACAGCGCCAAATGTCACTCTGTCGATTGTTGTTGTTGCGCTCAATATTGCAGGTTGTTGCTGGAATTGTTTTTTAACAACTTTTTTTGAAAAATCGTATTTTACATCATTGATTAACGTTAAATAAAATTTAATTTCAGTGATTTAGTAAATAAAATTTTTTTTTGTTGGATTTCGGAATCAAAGTATCTAAGCATGTTTCCAGTACTTGGTACAACCGAAGCGCTTTTTTCAATTTAGCGTTTGATATGTTCAATTTTTCGATTGCCGTGCATATATCATCTGATAAAATCTAATCCGGACTCGATCAAAAAAATATTTTAAGATTTGTACAACCTTTTGTTTATGTTCGTGTGAAGTTTGATCTCCATACCTCAATTAGTGTCTGTTTGGCAACTGTTTGTTTACGATGATGAAATTTGGCGACTTTTACAATAAAAAATTTAACAACGATTTCATTATTGTTGAAAATGTTGCTGAAGTCTTTTGGAGAGTCTACTTTATTACGAACACTAATGTTTGGGGGCACAAAGGCATTCAGTGAAGCTCGTGAAATCGTCGAAATTACGGCTTATGAGCCGTTCCTCCATCTCCGTTTAGGGCGATAGCATTAAAAGAGGTAAAGAAACAGTGCCAGAAAATCGTCGGGTTGGCATTAGAGAATTGGTTAACGGTTTGGGGATGAAGCGTGCCAATGCTAGACTCGTCCTATTAAACTGAAATCTTTTGCGAAAACGACGTCCAGGAAAGGTACTTGACAAAGCTTATGAGAGCCCTATATTCATTAAACGCATAATTACTGGTGACTGAACGTGACATTACGACGTTGAAACCGACAAAAAATTTAGCGAATGGTGATCCGAAAATGAGCCGAAACCGAAAAAATCAAAAAGTTTGTTTTGATTAGGACGCCTTTCGAAAAATGCATTAAAAACCATTCGAGATTATATATATGTATACAAATGACCAGGATGATGAGGCGAGTTAAAATCACCGTCTGTCTGTCCGTCGGCCCGTGCAAGCTGTAATTTGAACAAAAATTGAGATATCTGGATGAAACTTGGTACACATGTTCCTTAGTGTAAAAGTAAGCAGGAGTTCGTAGATGGGCGTAATTGGACCATGCCAAACTGCCATTAACTGAAAACATATAAGCACTTAATTAAGACATAGAACTGTGATTTGGTACAGGGCATCGCAGTAGCAAGGGACACCTGTGGGTTAAAAATTTTGAAAAGAGGGCGTGACCCCACCCTCTAATAAGTTCAATCTACATATCTCCTAGACTACCCTCAATAGCAAAATTCGCTTCGGAATGAAATCAGACCATAACTCCATTCACTCCCCATATAACGGTATTGTTAGAAACTACTAAAAATGCGATAAATCAATAACTAAACACGACAGAGACATACAATTTTAGACTCGAGATGGTACGAGAGGGCTCAATAGGAGCTGGAGTGAAAACTTCCGGGTGACTTTATACCGCCTACATCAGCCATTATGTTAGTTATCTCAATGAAAATGAGATTGCGTGTTTTATTGAATAGTGTATCTTTGTGCCCCAAAAAAAGTTAAAATTGGACGAAAACTTGATTTACCCCTTATCAAAATTATCGAAAACGCTGTTTCCTTTACTCCATATGTTGGTGATGGTATGAATAGTATGCAATATTGGCAAAAATAAATAAAATAGAGTCGATATTACCCTAATACAACATATGTATGGTGTAATGATTTTCGTTTTTGTAACAGATAGCTCGAATATGTCGGCCAGTGTAAGGGTTGTATGTATAATAGGTTGTCAAAAAAGTCTTGCGGTATTTTCACTAGTTGGCGCTCAAAGCGCGTAGTTCTAGTTTTATTCGTCGCATCGGGTCATGCTATACCTTTTTGGAAAGCTCATTTCACGCGCTAACACGCGTTTGATTGATTGTCGTTTCTTTTAAGTCGTTCGTGAGTTATAGCGTCGCAAACATGGAGCAAAATAAGGAGAAAAAACGGCATATTTTACAATACGGATAATACTACGATAAAGGCAAAAATGCATCTCAAGCCGCCAATAAAATTTGTGCAATTTATGCGCCCGATACAGTTTCCATTTCCACCGCACAACGATGGTTTCAACGTTTTCGTTCTGGTGTAGAGGTGGTCGAAGATGCGCCACGCTCCGGAAGGCCTGTCGTCGAAAATTGCGATAAAATCGCTGAATTGGTCGAAAGAGACCGGCATAGTAGCAGACGTAGCATCGGTCAAGAGCTGGGCATGAGTCATCAAAAATTCATTTCAATTTCAATAAAAAAAAATTCAATAAAAATACCGCAAGACTTTTTTGACAACCCATTATATTTACATACATATATGTATATATATTGACGTTTTGCACCTTGAATTATTTGCCTGGATTTGCTTCGTGCAAGTTGCAAGAGTATAAAATCTTCGGTTGCACCCGTAATTAACCCTTCCCTACTTGGTTCATATGGCACTTTAAATAATATTGATCATACACGCAGTGTGTAGCGTATACATAATAATCATAATTGCTCTTTTTTCAGTGCTTCTGGTTATTATTAATAAATAAATTCCGACCAATAACCACTAGATTAAGATAACTTGAATTTTGAGCAATACGAAATTTTCCATAAGCTGGCTGAGAACTTAACATTAACAGGCATCATTGGCGAATGAAATAAAAAAAAATTTTGGATAAAAATTGTGAAGCCTCAACGAGATCATCAATTGAAGTGAGAAAGTTGAAAAAACCAACATAGTACAACAAAAAACGATTGACGTTGAAGTGTACGCCGTGATTGATGGCGAGTTTGCGACAAATCACGAATCCACTCATACAACAAGCTGACTGTGAAATTTCCATACTCGTGTAAATGTATGTAAGTTTATTTGTATGTTTGTTCGTGTGTATATTTTACAGTGCCACTTTATGTAATATTGTTGATACCGTTACTAAGTAGGGTATGAAGTTGAAGTTGTGATTTTACGTCGCATTTCTTTAAGCTCGAATTACTTTATTTCATGTCTTGAGTGCTTTCTTCAACAAAATTTCTTTTATTTCATTTCATTTCGTTTGTTTGTGTTTTTACAATCATTTATTGTTGTTATTGTTGTTGCTTTTTTACATACTATTCGCTGGCTTGCTTAGCGTGCGATTGGCATAATTGTTTTTGCCATTGCCGTTGCTGGTGTTGTGGTTGTTGCTGTTGCTGTCGCTGCTGCTTTTCCTTCAACGCTTATTTGTTTCATGTTGTTGCGCTTGTTTTATATGCATATGTATGTATGTGTGTGTGTAAGCACATAAAATCAGTTGACCTCCGTTGACCTCGTTTTGAATATTTGCCTCGCGCTATTTGTTGTGGCTCCATTGCTTAGCAAGTACAAGTACGCTGGTGTTGTTGCTAGCGTTGTTGTAACTCTAGCTGCTTTGTTGACGTTTGCTGTTGTTGTTGTTGCACCCAGTGTTGCTATTTGGCGCTGTTAATTCTCAACTATTTTTTATGATTTTTATTTTTTGCTTCAACTTTTCGCTCGCTCATTTTATCGCAAACTCGCAATGCATTTGTGTGTGTGTGTGTAAGTAGTTTGTGTGTGTACAAGCAATTGCTCTGCTTTTCGCTCGTTTACTCTTTCCTCTGTTGATACTTATTTCATTGTTTGCTTACCCATTGCTTGTTGTTCGTCAATGTTTTGCGAAAAAAAAGTTTTATTTTATTTTTATTTTTATTTGGTCCCGCATTTAATTTAATTTCAATTTTAATTTGATGTGCATTTCGTTTACTGGTGAAATTATTTCATTTTGAATTACTACCGAGTTTCAATGCAATTCTACAACTTTTATTTGTTGCACTAATTATTACTTTAGTAACAAATAATTATGTTTGTTTATGTGAAGAACTTTATGATTCGATATACTTCGATATGTAGACATTGAATATTATCCATGATCAAATATGACCCGGACTGGTAAAAAAAAGACTAAAATTTCAAGTACATATGTACATATATATTTCACTATCGTTGAGATGGCCTTCAATGCCTTGGAAAACAACTTCGAATTAGTTAAATGGACTTATACGCGTTCGACGAAGCGAATTTTTTAGTTTCGGAAACAGAAAAACTCTGTGTAATCCAAATCTGCGGATAAGGTTTCTGAGCTTGAAATTTCGGTTAAATCTTCTCGTTTGTTGACAGTCAGACTATCGATATGTTTCAATTTCAGCATTCCAAAGGCTGGACAATGGAGGAGAAAGTGCCTTGCGTCCAAATGAATGCCTATTGAATGCCCATTGATCCATTACTTGAACGCATTATTCAATTTCGATATTAGCTCGTCGGCGTTGCAGTTGCCAGTGATTCCGCTATGACCAGACATCTAAAGTAGTCTGGTGTTGAGCTAGCTACTGCACACTAGCTTTGAACGCACAGTTAGAAGCTCGGCGCTAATATTTCCGCTTTGCTGTCGGAGTGAATAATCACCTCCCTGAAAGAGGTTGCACTACGTATTAATATGTCTACCACTACCCTAATAGCAGCCACCTCTGCCTGATAGACACAACAGTGATCCGGAAACCTAAAGCTAAGGTTAACAGAGACCTCTCTACAGAAAACTCTACTTCCAACCTTTTCTCCCAGCTCCGATCCATCCGTGAAATAGCTCACAAGGCCCTTTCTTCACCGATTCCTTCTCATGCGATGCAGTTGAAAGGGGAGAGAAATTCGGTGTGACCTTTTACGCACCCCAGCTTCCCTGAGCTTTAGAGTGCACTTCGCAGCCTCCAAACGAGTGGAGAGGCATATCTGGGATCTTATGCCTTCTGGTATGTAAAACCATTTCAGATTTACTTGGGTTGACAGCCCTATTCGTCCAGTTGAATATCACTTTAAGGTACCTTTAGGTTAGATCCTACCCAGTATTAAAAAATTTCCAACCTACTAAGCGACGTTTCAAAAGATTCAGGTATTTTAATAGGAGTCTAGTAATGACACGCTTCATAACAAAAACATTAACTAAAACATGTTGAGTGGATCTATAAGAGATGTTGAGATCCTCTGCTATTTCTCTGATGCCAGCATAACGACTTTTAAGGACTATTTAACTTTTTCAATATTATCGCCATTAAAAGAGATGGATCCACGATGATGAAAAAGATAAAGTAGACTCTTCAAAACTCTTCTGCAACATTTAATGCAGTCGCTCACTCTGGTTCAAATTTGACCAAATGTTATTCAATTTCACATTCATAACAAACTATCGTCTAAATTTTACCTTAATAGTCTTATTGAATAAATAGTAAGTTCAATTCTCATAACAGTTCGCGCTACGATGACACTCATCTATTTCGCCTTCTGCTTTTCAGCAACCAAATACAAGTGAGACAAGTGAGACAATCTTTCGTGGAATCACCGGCGAGAGACCCGAAAACAGATAAACGATTTCAATGTTCCTAAAAAAATAAAGCTATTATTATGGGTTTAATTCTCAGTTAAGAAATTTATGACTTTGGTCAGTTTTATATATATTTTTTCTTACTTGTAGTCTACTTTTGTACAAAAATATTCTCCTATTATTTACAGATTCCTAATTCAAGTATATAGTATGTAACATATACTCGTAAAAGCAACGAAATCAAACGAAGCTCGTGTCATGCAAATATTCAATTTCGTGCGCTTATTTATATACAATTACATCAAGTCACCGTGGAACCGGGGTCATCGCTTATTTAGTCATGCCTAATAATTAATGTAAGTACAAACACTCAAATATGTAGTCACACATAGAACGCCACATATACATATGTACATAAAATACGAGTATATTTGTAAATATGTCAGCTGGGTACAAATCTACATACGACTTGCTGGAAGAGGTGGGGAAGCTATAAAAATAGCACTTTTCTACTTTTCTCTCCGCATTCGCATAACTTCTGGATATTTTTTTCAATCTTTTTTGTGTTCTTTTTGTTGCTTGTGAACTCCACAGTATGAGCTGTGATGAACCCGACCAACTTCAATTCGAATATCAACATCACGCCACACCACACCCTTGACCATAGGTTCGGTCGGTTGGCGAATTGGCGCGTTGGCACTTGTTGGAAATTAGCACAAATTGCCCGTCGACAATGAGTCGACCGAAATGGTTGTTGAACTCAGCCATCAGCCAGGGTGTAGACGTTGACGAGTTAAGATGTTGTTGGAGCTTGGGTGAAGAATTGTACACACACGTACGTGATTTCATAGCAAGTAGAAGTGGGGACCCCGTAGGGAAAGCTATTAAACATTTTTGGCATAAATTAGAGATTAGAGATTTTTGGAAAAATTATTCCTTACTAGTTAAGAATATATAAATATGGACGTAACAAAGCTGATATTAATTGAATGTCACTATAACTATATTCGTGGGCTAACGATATAATTTATGACTAATAATGTTTCTTTCTTCCGGAAAGCGTTTCAGATCTCTGAATCCCATTTTTCTCTCGCCTTAGTTCATATAATATAGTTTTACTAAATATAGTAAATACTAAATCAATATTGCAGCTAAAACTGAACTCGTTTTCGATCCAAAATGTGATGTTTCTTGTGTCCTTATTGGATCCAAAAAGCCAGACAGTTATATTTAGTGCATGAGAATATATTGTCGGGTAACTAGGCAACTAAGTTCAACATTCAAATTGGTTAGAAAGCAAAAAACCCAATTCTCTTTGTTGTCTCTCAGATATTCTTGCGGAGCATTTTTACTTTGGTCAATTCAGTTAGCTTTTCCTCTCTTTTGGGTCAATTATGTGGGCCATGCGAAAACTTATAACAACAAATACCTGACAAAGTACAAAAATAATTTCTATAAATAATTGTAGTTATGCACACTGATACAATATTACATCATATTCACATACCATAAGTTCATATGTATTCAGTACATATACGAGGGTTACCTATTATATTTCGCGATTAGGGAACAATAACAAATATTAATCATCGAAAATTGCTTTTTTGTTTTTCAAAATATTCTCCAACAAGATCAATACACTTTTGAGGACGTTTGAGCCTATTCTCAAAGCATTTTTTCCACTCTGAATGAAATATCTCCAAAGCATGCGTCGAAAAACGTTAGTTTATTCTTCATGTACGGGAATAAAAAGAAGTCATTTGGTGTCAGGTCAGGACAATACGGTTAATGACTCATTAGATTAAAGTTTTGAATGCTCAAAAAGGGAGTTGTTTCAGTCGATGTGTGAGACCAATGGACACTAGCTTTTCTTTGAGCGATTGACGAATTTTCTTGCAATATTGAATGTGTGCTCGCCCCACTAATTTTTATAGTTGTCTCGATCTCACGATAGATCATAAGATCTTACAAAATCAGTTTAGGCACAGCATTAATCGTTTCCGGAACATCAATTGATTTTGACGAACTTCACGAATTTCATCTTGGATTTAAAAGCCTCGATTGAATTCATTATACCATCGATAAACACTGATATTTGATGAATGCTCAAAAATTTATTATAAGATAAAATGTTCGCCATTTAATAGCATTTTTTGGCCAAAATGAGGATTTTAAGTTAATGTAAACCACACAAATAGTGCTCGTACGTCAAATATTCTCAGTATATATGACATCAAAAAAGTCAAACTCTACGATAAAGTTGTGAGTTGACAGATTGGAACATTAGTGATGCCAAATCCCGAAATGTAAAAGGCAACCTACGTATAAATTATGTATCGTCCAACATTTAATAATTATAGAGAATATTACAACCAACCACATTTTTTGTAATTATTTGCGTTGACTTCGAGAAAATTCGAAGTAATTACCATCATAACTCTTTGCTCTCATTTACAGCTCAAAAAGGTGTACGAAATTTGTTTGGTAATAATAAAGACGTTGAGCATTTACGGAAGTCGTCATAGACATTTTTGGAGAATTTTTGTAGCACTGAAAGTATGTGCGAATATATGTACATACAATAGTATGTACTTGTTTATTTCTGGCAGAAGAATGTAGATTAGATTCATCGCAGAAACAGTTTAAGCTCGGCTTGATATTTTTCAAGAAAATCATTATCTAACGATATTTTGGGAACAGTATTTTCTAAAAGCAATTATCTTGTGTTCTAGATAGTATATTTATATATATTTTTAGGACAGAATTTCAAACTATTCAAAATCAACCAGTTCTCAAGAATTCTGCCTGCCAGAGCTATATTGTGAGTCCATCGAACTGAGTGTTATGTTTCTTTTTCGGATATCTGAAAATATCCACATTTATTCATAAAAAAACAAACAAGAACATTTAAAAGAATGTAGAGTTTACAAATAAAGCAATCAATGTCCCTGAGATGGCCTATTAACGTCATGAAACAATCGCATACACTCTGAGTTACAAGTGATCAGCCGATCGATCAAGTGATCGCTCAACTCAACACATTAAAATGCAAACAATGTCGGCGAAAAGCAAAACGAAACATATCGGAATACAAACACACATTTGTACAAGTGATAAAGGGGACAAAATGAAAAAAATATACAACTATAAGAAATTTATATAGAAATATATAAATAAAGAACGACAATGAATAATGCTGCGGAAATTCACGCGAAAAAGTGTTGAGTAATCACTCATTGCCTCCAAAGCAAATTTTTAAAAATAACTTCTAGTGAACCAAAAAAAGTAGAGAAAATCGTACGAATTTAATTTATAATCGAGGAAATGGCAACTAAAATCTCTTGACAGTTTCATAACCACAGAAACATGTATACATATACATATGTATATAGTCTTGTATTGACGGCATATTTTTGCAAAGTCATTCTGCGAAAGCTAAAAACTGCTAGTAAGTGAGCAGAAGCCTGTAAATAGTGTCAACGAGGGTTAGTTGCATTACTTTTGATTGCCACTGTAGCAAATTCATTTAATCGCGGCAACAATGTAATAAAAGCGCAATGATTTTCATATTTATGGCTAAGCCCTTGTGAGTGGCGCCACAATTAATGAATTTCTGTCAAAATATGCAAATTTCAAAATGAAATTTTTCATGAATTTGTGGAACTTGAGTGCCTCTCGTTTGTGTTGCATGCAACATTGTGCAGGGAAGCTAAGATGGAAAAATTAATGGATTATCGTTTTATATAATATTTTCATATATTTATATATGTATATACCATACCTTATGGACCATAAGGTACAACAACAAAAGCGACGAAATTTACAACTGTTTAGAATTGTCACGCGCGATTAATAGTCCGAAAATTCTTCATGAATTATTGATTCTTAGAAACGACCTTAAAGTGTTCAATCGCTCAGTTTCGATTTATCGCTAATCCATTTCTCTCTGCCCACTCGGTAATCACATCTGAATCGCCTTGGGTTAGAAAATAAATGGAATTCAGAAATTTTCTTTTTACCAAAAGAGCTACATAGCCTGCATAGCCAAACACCTGGCAGCATCGTTCTTCAAGTTCCTTCAAAAGGTTGTTCACCCCTAGGATTCAGAAAAACGGGAAATGGACGCTATCTTGTAGGATGATCTTATTTACTATCCGCAGTATCGGTGTCTAAGAGACTATAGAATATATGGCTATTATAGCAGTACATTGCTAAAGGCTCTCTCGATATCAATGAAGGAACCCACAGCATGGTATTTTTGTATAAGAGCTCATTTCAGCCGTAGCCAGCCTCTAAGCCACTGGAATGTATAAGGAGTCAACCGGCTGCATTATGCCATTATAATACCGTCGAGTCCGAGACATTCAACCGGTTTAAAAGAGTTCATATCCCAAGTGAGATGTCGGTCGTCCAGAAAGTCTCACAAGGCTGTATAGCCTTCTTGAAGCTCTGTGTGGGATATTTCTTCTCAATACTCCCAAGTACAGGATACAGCAGCCCCTGCAGATTGCCCCGCTTTATATAATGTCCAATCTAGGTTCTACGGTCCTTATTGAAAAGTTTTCTGCCTAAAGACCTGATTTGCGAAAGTTCAGGCGTTCACCAAGAGGGTTTCCCCTTTCCTTTGTGTATGTTGAGAAAGCAAGAGTTGTCAAAGGAAGACATACATACGGAACTGAGAACTAAATCGCGCTGGCAAATAGCTCTATGTCTCGACTAGGCGCGGCCGCAAATGTCTCTATTTGTGTTTCTAAAGTTTCTGTAAGGTTCACTTATCAGATCTGTTCGGTTCAGGTTAAAACTAACTAACTTTGAAATAATAAACATTTTACCTTCGCCAAGTTTCTTTTCGATAATTTCAGATAAATCTCTGTGCAGTGAAAGTTTCTTAATGCCATAATTTATTAGTCAATAACCTACAGCTGGTTTCCAGATCCCTTAAAACGGAAGTTGAGTAAAATTTGGATACAAATCCACCGAAAATTAAACTATTTACTTACTATTCAGTTTCCCAGAGTTATCTTCGTAAATTTTTTTTATGTGAAAGCTATAATCTAACCTTCTGAAGCATCAGTTACCGGATATGAATTCTCCAGATTAACTACATATAAATTTATGAAATTCCAAATATTTTTTATACTTTGGTCATCTTAGACGAAGTTACTAGCTAAATCAGCACATCATCTTCCTGCCTATTATGAGCTTAAAAGAGACCTTTAAAACATTCGCTAAAGTAACGCTCTGGCATGTGGCTCTACCATTCATTATTTACTCATAATTCTTATGCACATAGGTATATATGTATGTCTACCTCATTATTTGTCTACGCAGCATCTTCGGCAGACCATCTTCTTCGGTCTGTTTTTCCGCAGCAGCGCAGTCTAATTTAATTTATGCCACCACTCTTGGACGAGCACAAAGCACTCCAGCGTCTCCGCTTTAACTCTTCAACTTCGACTTCAGTCATTGACCAATTAACGAGCACTCGCGCGCGCACTTATTCTGCCCCACCCAGAAGGCCCTTTAACGTCTGGCAGCCAACCAGCCATCCAGCCGCCGCACAGTAGCTTTGATACAGTTGCCGGACAGTAAGATGTGCTGTGGCAAGTTCTCATTTAGCTACATTCTTCCGCTTGCGCTGACGTAGAGTAATCTTTAGGCGTTAATAATGTTTTTTTCCTTCCTTCAACCTGCCGCTGTGGCTACCGCACAGATCTTCTATTAGGTATATAAGCATATACTATGTAGTTATTTTTTAATTCCCTCAGCTTTAGCGCTGCTTTGACGTTAATGCCTCTGCTTTGTATTATATTTTAGTTTATCATTGTTGTAGCCATTGTGTTGACTCGCCATCTAATTTCATAGTCTTTTTGTCTGCCTGTTCGTTTAGCGAAGTGTTGCAAAGCCTGTCTGCGATTCCGTGTCTCCCTCCTCTAACTGTTGTCTGTCCGCCGTGCTTTTTCTACTTTGCTCATTGGCAACTGCAGCTATGTGTCTTTTAACTCGTTTCGATTGTTTTGCTGCGTCTGGCAACATTCTTTCATCATCTTTTTTCGCAGCTTACTCACGTTTATTAATCCGCCTTCAATACTCCGTCAGTGGCAGCAACCAAGAAGCTAGGCACTCATGCCATGCGCGTACCCCCGGACTCCCGCCGCAAGTTGTGCCTCCAACAAGAATGCCATTATTCTGCGTGGCTTTGTCCGATGCAGTTTATCTTTTAGAAATAGTTACAAACACACACATGTACTTAGTTGCACTCATACTGACTCATTTCTTGATTACCGCTTTTGTTGTTGTGATTTTTCTTTCTTTCATTCTTCATTCCTGCCTACTTTTATTATTGTAGCTACTTATTTACATTGCATTTTAATATCTAAATCTCTTTGTATTCTTATTGTAACAACAATTGTTATTGTCGTTGTGTTTTTCTAGCCTTTAATGTGGAGTTTATCACTGTAGAAATGTGTGGATTACTTACCTCTACTATTTTGAGAGATATTTTCTCTAAAATCGAAAGTCTGTTCTTCAAAACAGAGCACAGATCACCTTCACCGTTAACTAGCCGAATTTTTTGAGGTTAGGAAATTGAAAAAGGTTCCTGAAAATTTGGAAAAGTTATGTCTGCAAAATGTGTGTCGTAACAACATAACACTTAGAAATTTCGTAAATGTGAGTTCTTAAATGAATTAGACCCTTATTCATTATTTACCTGACATCGTCAAAACAAAACAAACATTGTTTAAATCATTATTATTTATGTAATGGCCAGTTAGGTTAAGTTAGGTTAAAATGTCGGTTCTGACAGGGATCTTACTTGAACACCTTATAGTCGATCCGTTGTGGTACCCAGAGTTCCTATAAAATTCATCGTAAGTACCCTCTTAAATCAACCATAGTCTTGCAGAACTAGGGAAGGGAGGAGAAAGTGCCTAGATGTTTCCACCACTCTTTCATACAACTTTAACATCTTAGGCTCGTTAAGACTTTTAGCTTCACAGCATGATTGCATATTGGGCAATGTCCAGTAAGAATTCGTACGATTGCAATAAGGTGAACTTTGCTGAGGGCCAATGGTCCTGTAGATCTTGTTCTACTTTACTTCTAAGCGCACGTGAGGTTTACAGGATCAGTGCTAGAACGCAAGATGACAACGGGGATACAACTTGTTCGCATTCCGATGTAAGCGGGGTAGCTGGCTCATCGGCTTGGCAGTTTCCAACGATAGATTGATGCTATTTCTAGTGAGATTAGACACTACTTGAGTAATATTGAGCGCACAGTTTGCCCATACTTTGCTGGAGAGTAATAGTAAAACAGTCTAATGAAGCCTAAAAGAAGTTCCATTAAATTTTGTGTGCGGAATCAAATTTCTGGTGTTGGTGATAATTGTTTGTCGCGAACAAGTATTTTTGATTGGTATAAATTATTCAAAGAGGGTCGAGAAGGCATTGTCGAGGATTTGTGGTTACGACCCGAAACAGTCCATCAAGCGGTCTTCAAATATCGCGGTGTGGTGTACTCCGAATTCCTACCGACCGACCAAACTGTCAACAAGGAGTGCTATTTAAGTGTTATGTGTTATTTACGGGGAAACCGTTTTAAGTCCATTAAAGACATTAAACGTGATTCGCTCCGCGTATTGAAGGCTATTCCTGAAATTGACTTTAACAACTGTTGGGAAATTGGGACAAGTACTTTGTGGAATAAATTAAGAATTTTAAAATTATACACAAAGTCCGACTATTTTTTGGCTCATAGTAGTATGTTTGCCTTTTTAACGCTTTGGAAATTTCGTTGCAACAAAAGACAAGCAAACAAAAGAAAATTGCATAAGATGCCAATGAAAGGCGCGAAATGTGCGCAGGCGCCAGCGAACACAGCTGCTTGTCGATGATTACCAAATGCCAGCCGGCAATCTTTTGCTGCCAATTTTCAACTTCTCATTATTTTTTACTTACTACTTATCTATTCATTCATATGTTTTTTGCTTTCGTTTGGCGTTTTTAATTCGCTATAATTTTTGGTCAATTCAGTTCAGTTGTGGTTTTTGGTTTTTTTCTACAAACACAAACAAATTTACTGTTTATTATATACTTTCATGCAACAAATTCCATTTCTCTCTCTTTTAAATTTTTATAAAGACTAGACATATGTATGTATGTGTGTGTTTGTGCCCGCTGTGCATTAAACAAATTTGGGTAAATCACAAAATCGGAGAAAATGAAAATTTCTTCACAAATTCGCAGACACACATTACGGCTTATCAAATATTATTGAGTTATTTCTCATGTGGTGCTTTAATTTAATAAATGTTTATGTGATTTGTTGAACGAACATTCGGCTCCACATTTATTCGAGTGTATGTGGGTATGTGTGGTTAATGGATGTTCCATTGCGCATTTGACTTTCACCCTGGCAAAAAGAAAAGCGATTGAGATGATGTAAGCAATAAACTTGAAAATATCTTTATGCGATTTTTTGGTTAAGAAATTCAATAAAGACCAAAATAATGCACAGAATAAAGTATTTTTATAATGTGCAGTTCATACTTGCGATTAAAACACCACATATGGCATACCACGAGTTCGAGTTACCGCTAGAATACTCTGGATACTGTAACAGGTTAAGGGGGTATTCTACTCTAGAAGCATGAATTTCAGGTAATTTTTAAAGTGTCGTAAAAAAAGGCAATTAATATTTTACTATCCACTTGAGATAATGCCGGTACCGTGTGATACGGCCGAACCGGGCTAGGTACTGCGTCACTAAAGTAACTGTGGCTCTTAAAATATTTTTAATTTTTAAAAATCGTTTGGAGGATATATTCTTAAGGGTCTAAACTATAAATATATGAAAAAAAATCGAATTTTTCAAAATTTCAGAGTAGAATACCCCCTTAAACTCCTACTTATCCAGAAACGACCGCGACTTATCAAATATTTGTATGTATGTCCAGCACGCAACGAGTCCTCGGATGAGATTAACCACTGCTTTGCATCCCCAGCTAACTTTACACATCTGACACCACTAGGCTTACCGTTGGATGACATACACATGTATTAACTGAACTTTACACCGTATTGTGAACAGCTAACCGTTACAACAAAAAACGACAGCAGGAACATGTGAGTTATCTCAATAATATTAAAAGAGCGTGTTGTTCTAATAACGGTAACGGTAGCCCCCATATAACTAATATCAGGACGTAAATGGACGTGGTGGTATGTGAGGTACATTAATGAAATTCAGAGAGCATATTTTTCTGTTAGTAATATATAGTAATTCCAAAAATATATAAAACGGAATCAATACTACCTCTATCCCCTTATACCATTCCTAGAGCAAGATTTTCAAACTTACAATTGGCTTTATATCATATATGTACAACGGTCAATATGTAAGTGCCTTAGCAAAACAGTTCTGCCAAAACCTGAAGATACATATATCCCGGGTTTGATCGGAGCAAGTTGCAAGAGTATAAAATGAACGGTTACACCCGAACTTAGTACTTCCTTAATTATTTCTAACATTAAATTATATTTTTAAACGCTTAATTAACGAATTCAACATAGAAGTAAATCGACTACTAATTTTTAGAATAATACTTCTGAAACAGTGCGTTGTATGACATATTCACAGGGAGCATATGAATATGTATGTATATATTTTGACAAAAGAGTACCCGGAAATGTGAGCTAAATATGTATGAGCGCGATCCGTCAAACAGTTTCATTACAGCAGCTGCTCAAGTCGGGACACCTCAGTAGGTCGTTGCGATTTTTACAATGTACAAAAATATCGAACAAAGAATTTGTCTAAAATTTCTGACAAGAACAAGGCTACGAGTAGTACAAAGCCTTCAAAGATGGTCGAGAGATCGCTGAAGACATGCCTTGTTCTGAACGACCTTCAACATCATCAGCTGATGAAAATATTATAAAAGTGAAAGATATGATTCTTGAAAATCGTCAGTAAAGTGTTAGAGAGGTGGCAAGAGAGCTTCACATCTCTCGGGAGTTCATTCGAATGATTTTGGTGGATATTTTGGGTATGAAAAAGAGTGCGATTGTGACCTAATTTAAAGCCAAAAACGCAATGAATACCAGCGATCAGTCATCATATTCACCAGATTTTGCTCCTGGGGATTTTTTCCTGTTCCCCAAACTGAAACTACCGCTCCGTGGAACCCATTTTCAGTCGATCGATGAGATAAAACAAAAGTGCTTATGAAAAGTGTTTCGAGGATTGGAAAAATCATTGCCATAAGTAATATCTGGTGTTGATTACTTTGAGGGCGACGAAATAAATATTGATGAATAATTAAATATATTACGCATTTTATATACCCCTTCCTGGTACTTTTTTGTCACAATGTATACTAATTATATAAAGTCTATAAAGGGGGAATTGTCGAAAATGCAGATAGTGCGTTGAGACTGAGCAAATATTAGAGCTTTCTTATTACGAGTGCCCTGCCCTAATTGACTGAGACAGTCTATTTTCTTAATGTCTTATGCTTTAATCTTTGAGAAATTCACTGGTGGGGTTGCTGGTAAATTCAAATTTTAGGATTGTCTTTAGAATGTAATTTTACATGGAACTACGTAGGGAAGCTTCAATTGAACCAAAAGTTTTTTGATTATTATTTATTGAAAAAATAAACATCAAAGAGACATGAAAGACATTTCAAATGAGTTCGAAAACACTAGTGTCATTGTTTAGTTCTGTATTTCATCAACAATACGCAGCTTTTTGAATCACGTAAATATTGTTTCTCGTTTGGTCTTTAAAAGGACTTTACCGAACCCTTGTAAAACTGTGAAATTCGGCCGGTTTTTTTTCACATAGCCACCTCCATTTTGTCCGGTACTCAAAAGATACCTTATAAACTAACTAATCCAACTAACTGTTGTGAAACCCATACTTTTCGTTATTATTAAGTCCAAACATACAATGTGTCGATATGTATGTCACCGTAAGCCTGATTCACACTTTATATTATGTAATATTTTTTTTGCCATACTAACTGACTATTTTGTAATAAACATACATACGTATGCGCACACACATATGTATGTATATTCAGGAAAACATGGAAAGGCTTGAGCTTATGTAAAATAAGAGTGTATAAAAATAGCGACAACATATTATTGGCAACAAGATTACATAAAACTATTTATTTGGATTAATCAATAAATCCAGTTTATTTCGCGAAGCAGCGGTCCACACCAACTGCTGTGCCAACCATGGCAGCAACAAAACGAGCAAAAGCCAAAGCAATAGTAACGGCATATGTTGTTCACACCTCCGCTGCGGCAACTGCCGCTGCTGCAACGAGCAAAGCCGCCGGCATATGTGCGAGCATCTAACTCCATTTGTTGTTGTTGTTGTGTGCGACTGCAACACAGCGATCGTGTCGACGTTGCTTGTAGTTTCTCATGTTTTTGCAACATTTTTATTTCAACGCATTTTATTTGCTTCTTTTTCCAGCAACTTTTTATTGGCAACGCAATCGATTAGGCCGCCGAACCGCCAAGCACTAAAAATATAAATAAAAACTAAGTAGAAAAACAAATTGAATGAACTAATAAATTCGCAAGTGCGGCAAAAACGAGGCAAAAGCCAAACGCCACAGCTAAATGTGGCGCGCACAGCGACAAAACGCGTGTGAATGCAGAGCGCGCTTGCAGCTCAACTTGCAACAAATGCGCAAATGCTTAGCGGCTTACGACCGCACACACACACACACACACACTATGGGCGCACAGGAGGAAAAACGTTTACAAAACATATTGGCCAAAAGCGGCGCCGATCGGCGGTCCGGCTTGGGCCTGATTTTAATCGCAATCGATGGCCACAACATGATAAATATGCAATGAGGCGTTAGGCCTAAGCGCGCTCACTCACTCATGCACCCATACAACAACAACAGCTGCAACTGTACATTTAAATAAGCTTGCCGCAGCATTTGTGTTTTTCTTTTGCTCAGCCACGGGCTGCATGCTGTTGTTGTCGTTGTTGTTGGCATGTTTGTTGCCCGCTACTGCTGGCGATTGCAAACATAATCAATTAAGCATTTTGTAAGCTGCTTAGCAAACGTCTGGGTGTGATAATCCGCACAGATAAAAGAGATACAACGGGCAAATGTGCCGTGCCACACATGCTACACACATACACACACATGCACGTGTGCTAAAATATTCACTTACATACCTATAAACACATCGGTTCTTATGCATTGGGTGGACTTGATCCCAACTTGCTTTTTGCCCGGCAGATAACAACCTAGCAACGGCACTTGTTGCTCAATTATGTTCGGAGAAAAATAAGAAATAAGCAAGAAATGCACGGAAACAAGAATTAATTAAACCGCTTGTGCACTAATCTGTCGGAAATCTGCATGCGACACAATCGAAGCGATAATTATTTACTCATGTGCACATTAGGTTGGCCCACAAAAACCGGAGTGAACTTGTATTTAAATTTCACCACATTGTAATTGTTGTGATTATGTTAGTTAGACTCGGGTCTCGTTTAAAAGTGTTTTCATTTAGGATCATTCTAGTTCCACACACGGACTAGGTCTCCGAAAATATCGTAAGAGGTCATTTTGTAAAGCATATCAAACTATAACAAGGGACCTTCCCGTTACAATTAAGAGCTCATACTTGGAAAAATTTGCGTAGAAGTGTCGTAGAACCTATTTTTTAAAGTACTAAGCGAAAAAAAATTTCGTTTCTCTTGACAAACCCTAATGTATCGATCATTCACAAAATTCTTCTATATTTCCTTGGTTTCTGGATCTGAGATGATGTTAAGAAGAAAAGTTGTGTCGCAATTCTAGAATTTTAGTTTCCTAGATATATTCTAGATATATGCTAGAAAATTATTTTAAGTCGAACTACTAAGAAGACTCTACAAAATAAGTCCAGACTCTCTGACAAATATTCAGCAGTAATATGCCAAACCTTAACTGAACTGATGAACTCATATTTTTACCACATCCAAAAGCTTTATTCTTACAATTTACAAGAACACTCTCTAATCAATTAGTTCACCTTCTCTCATGATTGCTACCATCTTACAATTTAAAAAACACTCACTTACTAAAAAATTTATTGAAAACATTGTGCCAATCTCCATAAGTTACATACTACACCTCATTCATTCGAGTCGCTTATCATTTGGTTCACGCTTCATCGTTACAAACATAATTAACACCGCCCCAAACAATGCTGTGGCGTCTCCATTATGTCAAACAACATTTCAGAAATAAACACCGTTTCAAACCGAAGCCAAATCGAGCGTCAAAAGGTGACACCAAAATGGGCAATCGGCAAAAAGCAATCGCACAGCAAAACAATTGCTCGCCAACAAGCGACGGCGGCTAAAATCCGAAGCGCCGACGATCAGCGAAGACAACGCGTCTCACTACAAATTGTCAAACGTGAAAAGCGTGCGTCGCCGATTTACTAGCAATTTTTTTTTGTTGCAACTGCGTTGCATGAGGTTTTTTTAACACAGCAATAGCTTTTATGCCCAATGCACAACTGGTAAAATGATGTCTGATCAAATTTGATCCGGACTGACACTAAGCTACTAAACTTTATTACAACCTTTTAACAAGGCCTCTGAGCCAATACAAACTCTAACCCAACTTTCTACTTGTTATAAGCATCCGCTGAGCCTCAGGGATGGCCTCTAGTGCCTTTAGTGATTTTCGTTTCTCTGTTTCTGGATTTTTATACAAGCACATCTCGATACTGGTATCGATGCGTTTGATGTTTGTATGTATGTAGGGTCTCAGCTACGTTGTCAAGCATTTCCTTCGACATTTCGACTCGACTTGGTTTTTGCCAAAAATTTGGGTCTTTAGGTACAGGTTTAGCATTGACACGATTCATACCGAAAACAATGACCAAAATGGTTGAGTCGATCCACCAGATACGTTGAGATTCTCTGCTATAACTATTGAGCAATCGGCGATTTTCAATCAATGTGTTTTTAATTTAACAGAAACCGATGCGATTTGGTTTCAACCGCGTAAGTGGTGCTTAGAAAATGATGGACGATTCGCAGGAGGCAAGCTTTCGATGCCTTCACGACCTTTACTCACTGTTTAGTGCCCCTCAAATACTTGTATTTGGGCTGGAGTAGACTCACCAAAACATTACTACAACATTTTCAACGATTAAAGGACAGTGATTCCATTGGAAACAGAAAATCTTAAGCAAAGTCGTTAATTCTTTTTTATGGGAAAAATCCAGACAACTTTTCACGTTTCAATCGAACAGCGGCGAAGCAAACACTTATTGACGTAAAAAAGCTTATTCAACTAAGAGAAAAATGTATAAATTCAGTTCGGGTCAAATTTGATCAGATTCTAACTTATTTATCAAACTAAATAAATACCCCTTCCAATTTACACCTGTGGTATAAAAGCTTCAGCTCCACCCATACAAGCCGATTGCTTTATTCGCTACATTTAATACTGAGTTAGCGAGTTGTTTGTTGGGGCATAGGCTGCGCAGGCGCAAATTAAATTCACGCACCACGACACAATAAACACAGTAAACGTGCGGCCAGCAAACACAAAGCCATAAAACTTAAAAGGCAAAAAAATAAAATAAAAAGAGAACAAAAGCAACAACCAAAGCTGTAAACAATCGCGGCAACAACATTGTCAACAAATTGCCCGACACAGCGAGCACCAAGTGGATGCCTACATATCTGGTTGACATGATTGTGTCAGCTTTTTGTTGGCGTTGCTTTTGGTTGTTGTTGTTGTTGTGGCCGTTGCGCTACCACATTTTCATCGCTGCTCATGTTTTTCGTCAACCAATTGCTTTTGCTGTTGTAGTTGTTGCAGCCGCTTAGGCGATAAAGATTACCTAAACGCAGCGACTGGTGAGTGGGGTGCGGGTGTGAGCGGCGTTGCTGCGGCCCACCACTTCAGCACAACAAAAGCACACAGTCGCTGCATGCGCGAGTGCGTGTATGAGAGTGTGAGTGTGTGCCTGTCCCTGTGCCGAAAGTAGTAATTTGACGGCGGCACATTTGTTATTATTTGTTGGTTCATTGAACTCTCAATATGTCAGCGCTGCGTCACCGAAGTTGTCTGCCTTCACAGCATCCAACGGCCCCCACAAGCCACAAGTGGCGGCGACAACAATGGAATCTGAGCGATAATGCGACATCACACGCTCCTAAGCGCTTGCCACTGCATGCGCGAGTGTATGTGTGTGTGCGAGTGTGCGAGTGTTTATGAGACTGTGACAGCTTACGCTAAAAATGTGGCGCATAAATAGTGCTTTGTTGCCGTTGTTGTTGTTGTCGCACTGATTATGTCACACAGTTGCTGCTGCGGTGCAGAGCGATGCAAAATCCAACTAGTGCTTTGCGCGCCAGCAAAACAACAATTGTCATAATGAAAACAACAACAACAAACACAGTGAACTATGTCATTTTGTTTTATAACCGCCCGTGTGCACGCGCTCTTTTATGGCATAACCACTCACCAACAACATCGGTGGCAGCTTCAAATCATCAGCCGGTGCGATTCTGACATAAACGCAGTTGCTGTCGGTGTGTTGCTGCTCCCCAAACAACAACAAAGCAGATACGTGTAGCTGCATTTGAGAGCCTGTGTTCGCGTCTGTTTCTTCTGTCCACAATCCAATGCCATCAATTATTAGTTTATTTATGTATGTAACAAATATACCTTATGATATGCAGATGTAGATATGTATGTAACTATGTATGGTTGTGAAGCATATACTAAAATATACATACATATGTTGTATTCATCATGACTCAGATATGTCACTATATTTTTACATTTGCTTAAATACTTTTCTGAGTTATGAATCATGCTTGAATCTTAATTTCACTATGTCAATTGAAAAGTCGCCGGTCTGACACATAGATGGCGCTAATAGATTTAAATCCATATAATTTTAAGTTAGTCCTAATCTTCAAAAGGCGCATCTATAAATTTAACAGCTGTCGGTTCTTTAGTTTGCGAATTATATCATTGAAGCAACTATTGTTATTGTAAAAAAATAGATAAAAAGGAATTTTGCCTGTTGATAAAATATTCCTTTTGAAGGGAAAAAATACAGTTGAATCAAAACTCGTCTTCAAGCAAAGTTTTTGGGCTAGATTTTGGGTTTGATGACGTATTTTCGGGCCACAGGAAAATCGATTTTCAAAAATTGGTATACTAACTGTAGACGTGCTGAAATGAGCACCGAAGACAATGAGCGCCCAAAAGAGGTTGCTACCGACAAAAACATCAAAAAAATCCGCTCAATGATTTTTAATTTTGGGATGCGCATGGAATAATATTTATTGCCTCCCTTGAAAACGGAAAGACCATTAGTAGCGACTATGGCATATCGTTTTTGGACCGTTTCAAGAACGAAATCGCCGAAAACCGGCTGCTTTTGAAGGAAAAGAAAGAGCTCTATCACTAAAGCAATGCTTCATGTCATAAGCCAGTGAAAACGATGGCAAAAATCCATGAATTGGGCTTTGAATTGCTTCTGCGTCCACCGTATACTCCAAACCTGGCCCCAGCGACTATTTCCTCTTCTCAGATCTCAAAAGGATTCTAGCTCAAAAGAAAGTTTCGTCGAATAATGAGGTGATTTCCAAAACTTAGGCTTATTTTGAAGCAAATGACAAATCGTAATAAAAAAAAATGGTATCGATAAGTTGAATGGCCGCTATAATCAGTATATTACCCTTGAAGGGAATTATGTTGAACAAAAAAATTAATTTTCAATTCACCAGTTTTAAAAAACAATGCTCTAGGGGGAATATGTAGTATAAATACGGGCTAGATTAAAACACTTTACACAGAAGTCGTCCCAAAGTCCCAACAATTCTTAGAGATCGCTAATTAATTTGAACCTTCCGAAAACTCGCCTGAAAACTTTTCAAAATTAGTTTGACGGAAGCTGTATTTACATCAGTGGCGGATTGAGAAGGGGGAAATGGGGGACTTACGATAAAAGTTCGTGGTCGAATCGAGGATAGCCGGCGTAAACGTTGGCTGAGCTGGATTGATGGTTAGGAAGATTCTGTTACGAGTTTGGTGGGATTGCAAGGGAATCATCCACTTTGAGCTGCTGGTAAGAATCATATGCATCCACCTAATAGTTCGGACCGGTGATTACTATTCGTTCCTACCTTTGACCAATGATTTCGCTGTTAAAAATTCGTGTCAAGAGAATCTTGTTAAAATCGTCTCGGTAAATTTGCCAATAGGGTAGACATATTGAAATTACTTTTAAAATGGCAAGACGTTAACGAATATATGTACTCACTTAAATCGTTTGCCATTTACCTCAGCTGTCAAATGCGGTGACAGGAAAATGAGTTGTCAACTGCGCATTGTTTTTCAGCAAGTCACGGCTACCAAAACTCCAAAACATTGAAAGTATTAGCAAGGAAAGTAACACATCCACTCCCCGCAACTCATACAGATTTTATGTAAAAGAGGGTTGAACGATCAGTCGCAGACAAGAGTTTCGGTTAGCATTAAATTAACCGGTGAGTTAACCGATTAGATGACTTCCAAATCTGCTCGAGGCGAATAGGCAATGATGCTTCCAGCATTCAATGCTAATTATGGAGACAAATGGTCGATATGTGCATGTATGAGTGTATTTACATCTCTACAATGCCAAATTTTGTGAAGATAGCTCGTCAAATGAAAAAATTTTACACACAAGTCTTTGATTTCGGTCAGGTTGGTAGCGGTCCAATATCGCCCGTTACGACAAATAAGCTGCTCATTTTGCTTGACAAGTAAAGGATAAAAGAAAATTTCAGATGAATATCTCAAAAACTAGATCATGTACATAAGTATATACAGACAGACGAACATGGTTAATATGACAAAGCTCACAATGACGATCATTTTTGTATACATACTATATTTTAAAAGGTCTCTAGGTGTTACGAATCTCGTGGCAAACATATTACACCCTGCTCAAGATATAAAAGGTATAGAATTTTAACTTATTATGTACTGTACTAATGATTTTCTTCTTAATTGGCGTAGACACCGCTTACGCGATTATAGCCGAGTTAACAACAGCGCGCCAGTCGTTTCTTCTTTTCGTTATGTGGCGCCTTAACCCTTATTAAAAATCACGAATGAAATTTAGAAACATTTTCATGCGAAAATGTAATAAAACTCAAGCAGTCTTAAGCAAGTAGCTGTGGGAAACCGCTAATTTTACAGAATATTTTTTGTCACCTTCCTGATGGCACGTCCCAAGTTTGTTGCTCTCTGCCCGACACATACTGCTGTTAAATTCCCAATTTATAAATATAAAAATGTAAAGTAGCGAGTTTAATGTACTCACCCACGCAACATAAAAATTCAAATAAATACATATTTACTTTATAAATATTCACTTACCACATACATACATACACATGTACAATATGTAAGCACATATTTATATAAACACTGCCTGCCGCGCAGTGTTTTCCTCACGTTTTATATTTTACTTCCGCCACACGCGCACTCAACTCCACCGCAACAGCCGCGCAAGCGCAGTGACAACAACGTATGTATGTAGATGTGTGTGAGTTTGTAAGTTGGCCGCTGACAGAATGAAGTTCAAACTCCATTTAAGCTTTAAATTAGTAGCTATTTGAAGGGAGAAGACCGCGACGCAGCGTTGAAATGCTGCGTGAGACGTGGGTGCGGTCACACGTTCACATTCACCCCCCACTCCCCCTGCAAGGCGCACAACAGCGTCAGCGCCACGACTTTCATGAAGACATGCCACATAACCTTCAGCGCGCTCTGCCGCGACATGTCGCTCGGTTATCGTCACCTCATCGTCTCGTCTCGTCGCATGCCAAGACAATTGCTGGGAAATTTATTTGTTTGCTTTGCCGCTCGTGTGTAAACAACACGTCGCATAAGCAACGCTTGGTGGCTGTTGCCGTTGCCTCAGATGTTACTCGTGCACATTTCTTGTTTCGTTACAATTGCTGCCATTGTTTTATTTCGGCATATGATTTTCGTGTATTTAATTTATTTCATTTACTTCTTGTTTTCTCGCCGACAAGCGTGTTTCGAAATTATGCTGTTTTGTTGTTGTTGTTGTTGGCTCTTGTGCTCTTGTAGTGCGATAATTTCCACTTTCCGGCTTCCCACTTATGTCATGATTCCGGTAGTCGGCTTTTCCCCCACAAACAGCAGTCATAATTAGTTTCTTCCACTTTCTAAAAATAAAAACAAAGGTCAATATCCAAAACACCCTTCAGTTTGAGTTTATTTATACATTTAAAAAAATGCAGTAAATGCATTCGTATTTTTCCAATGATTCAAAAAAGTTTCCAAAAATTCTATGGTACCTTTTATATCTCTGTCCTTGGCGGTGGTTAGGCGTATTCTGCTAAATATTATCATACAAGTAGTCGCCCATGACTAGTATATTTTTTGAAGGCTTTTCTGCTAATTAATGGATCCGATCGATATTAGAATTCTTTATGGCAGAAGTACAACGGTACATTTGCTTTGAATCCCATTTGAATGAATGATGGCTCAAAAGAAAGGTTTTGGTTTGGTGTTAGAAAATTCTAATGAATATGATCAGAACTGTGATGATCCATGTGATCCCGAAACATATTTACATATGTAGCTTTAATCTTTCTTAAACCGAGTCGAAACCAATATGACTGCCTGTTTTTTAGATTTTATTTTCAAGATTTTAGTTCGAGTATATCAATTGTATTCCTGGCAACTGTCAAGCAGATGAATCATCTTTAGCTTTAGGGTACCAAATTAAAATTAGACATCGATCAGGATGGTGTCTTGTAGATATTTAATCGATAAACATGTTGTAGATATAGATGGGTCTCGGTGAAAACAATCTCAAACTTGCTCAACAACGAGACAAACATCGATGAAGAGAATTTGGGCAGCACATACCGACTAAAGTTCAGAAAGAATAACAAGATTCTCTAATAGGAGTGCTGTCTTCTTGACAGACATGCCAGTGGACTGAGCATACTATACAACGACTATTGTAGAAGCTGTCAATAGGTAGATAAGATGAAACTGTAATCTTCTGTGCGAATACAAGGCTTTGCAAAAGAGAATAATCCCAACTAATTGTCGAGGATTTCAAGACCATGTCTCGGAAGTTTGCATATATAAAATGTTTGTATTGATGAATATCACCAGGAGCACGGGTTAGTTTCGAGAAAATATAATAGAGACAGGAGATTTAGTACCGGTGGTTTTATAATGGGCCTCCTAAAGGCTTAAGTGAACAGCCAGACATTCACTCTACCTCCCATCTAACCGGTTAGTTTTGATTACAAGTCAAAAATAAACTTTTTGATTAAACATATTCCTACACCAAGATAGTTTGACGTACTGGAATATATAATTGATAAGCGAATCTTCGTTTAGTTTCAATCTGAAAGCCAATATTTTAAAGTTGTTCCACAATGTTTAAAACAGGTTAAGGAATTCAGTTTTTTTTAGAAAATAATACGAGAGGGGAAAAATAACTGATTGAATACTCAAAAGTTAGAAAAAAATATTTTTACTTTAGGCAAAAAGCTATTTTCCTATATTTCGCTTTACTAATCTAATCGACGCATTCCGTCTCTTAAGCGCTTCAGAATCATTTGGACCTTCAGGCAGAAATTATTTTATATTCTCACAAGTAGTAACTGAGGGTTTTTTTTTGAAGAAAAACGCATATCAACCCGCTAGCTCTTTTGTGAAAGCTTGAGACCCAATCATTCTACTTTCTAAAGTCTATTTTGTTTGATATTGATTTTCATTCAACGTAGTTTTTGAATGCTGATTTGCTGCTGTTTGATTTAGCATCATTTAGCATATCTTGGCTAAGTTTCTAATATTCGTGTTTTTGAAGAGGGAACGACGGATTATCAGTTTTCCTCTTAAAGACATCAATACTTATTTCGATATTTCGTCCTCTTATATACATACATACAAGGTCTGTCACAAAAAAACAGTACTTTTTAAATATAACTGTTTCTGGTGGCGCCACCTATTGGTGGGTATATGAAATAAAAAGATTGATTTCTTGTTGACATTTCGTAAAAATTTTAAGACAATTGGATAACTACAATCGATGTTATCGATCAAAAAGTGACAGCAGCTTTTGGTCATCGGTCGTAAAATGCAAAGAGCAAATATTAAATTTTGTTTTAAACTTGGGAAAACGTTTACTGAAACATTTCAAATGATGAAAAAAGTTTATGGTGATCAGTGCCTATCCCGTAGTAATGTGCATGAGTGGTTTAAGCGATTCCAAGAAGGTCGTGAGGACCTCTGTGACGATCAGAAGTCGGTCGTCTTCAGAAGTCAAAAATAAAGACAATGCTGATTTGTTTTTACGATTCCGAGGGTATTGTACACCGAGATTTCGACCGATATTCTCAAGAGAATTCCGAAAAATGACCTTAAACACTCATTTGAAATGCTAATTGACCGGGCTAAATGCTGTATCGAAGCACAAGGAAACTACTTTGAATAGAAAAATATAACTCTTGAAAAATATTAATTTTTTGTTGTTTTTTTTTTTAACAGTCCTGTTTCTTTTGCGACAGACCTTGTAAATCTTGTATGGTATTTGCATACGGCGATTTCTTCAGACAGCAAATTACCAAAAATGTACTATATTCCTAAAAGAGTCAAATTATATTTTTTTCTAGATTAGGAGAGTCAACATGTGCAGATCTAGTAATGACAACCCTTTCTAAGAAATTGTAAGCTTTATGCTAGGTAGCCATGTGATCTTTAATCAAAATTTGCTAGGGACTAAGTTCCCAGAAAATGATATTGCAAAGTTCAAATAAAATAGTGGTTGTCTCCATATTTTAAGATTAATAAAACACACAATTTATTATATTATTTGTCTTTTCTAAATCGTGCAATTGAGAAACAACGTCGCATTAAAGAGTTTCAACTCAAAAAAGTTATTCCGAAATTTATGCTAACCGCCAATGTGTTGAAGCACCCTAATGGCCTTGCTATTAAGAAAAATCGCTCAAGCATTAATTGAGTCTCTCGCATATTTGTATAAACAATCCACTTTATTTGCGTCAAAATGTTCCATTGTTGCGCATAATTTCAATTCACAGACTTTATTACCCCTTTTCTATTTCTTTGGTTTTCTGCTTTTCTTTGTTATTTTACTAAACATGCTTTGGAGTTGTTGTTGTGCTTGCGTAAATGTAAAATTAGCAGCTTATCTTTGATATCTTCGGTAAAGTGAAGAAAACGCGATGCGACGCGCTGAAGCCTTTCAAGAGCCGCAAAGCCAGCGTCTGCAAGGGGTGACTCGCCGCTTCGAGACCCAAGTCAGCAGTGCCACCGTTATGATGGCAACGCCGTTGTGCCGTTGAGGCGTGTGTGTAATTGTCTGACACTGACATTGCATTACGGGTTGTTTCATGGCTATTAATATTTGAGCCGACTAACTTGTAACTAAATAGCCGACTAAGCTGCCGAAATGGCGAACTAACCCATCGGCTGACCGGCTGGCTGACTACCACCGCATCGCCTGGTGCCATAGTTGACGCTTCTGCGGCTGTTAATGAGTGCAAAATACGCTCGAGAGCATTGTGAGGTTACACACACAAATTTAGACTGGGTCTGCGTATGTGTGTGTGGGAGTGTGTGTGTGCGGCAAGTTCAAGTTTTATCGGCTGTGAAAATCGCTGAAGCGCTGAGGCACACACACATATGCAACTTTTCCATCTGACACCTGTTTTTGTTGCCACTGCGGTCGTTGTTTTTGTTGTTGTTGTTGTTACCACAATAGTATGGTAACTGATTTTAATTTTCTTATAATTATTATGGCGTGAATCAGCCTAATATGTTACATTTCAAACGCGGCTGTCGGCTCATCTTCTTCTTCGTGCTACTTTTCATTTGCTTCCAACTTTTAACTTCAAATTTAATTTTATTGTATTAGAAGAGCCACCACGGCTGTTGGTAACTCCGCCAACAACATAAACAACAACTTGTCGGCAAGATAATTAAGCTAACACTAAATTACCCTTAAGCCGAATTAATAGAATATTCCACATGAAATTTATGATACACAATACAATCATGTAAATATAGAGGGTGTCCCTTTTGGAGATATAAAACTTTTTTTTTTCAAATATAACAAAGACAAATTAATGAAGTGTTAGTAAATTTTTTGGGTTTTAGTTTTCGAACAGAATTTCGTGTGACTGTTCGTTGTGAAGAAGATCCTATTGAACCACTTTCTACAGCCCTGTCGATCTTATCTCGCAATCAGTCCAAAAACGTTGTCTAACGATCTACAATGGCTGGAACCAGCGGTCTGCTTGACAGTCTTATAATGTGTTTTCCAAAGTAAACAGGAATTTTTGAATCTTGCGCCCCCTGGTGGTGCCGACTAGTGCGTTAGAATCTGCAATCTTTATTAATTGTCCAGTGAGAATTTCATGACAATGAATTGATTGAAAGAGAAGTTATTGCGTTTTAAGTGTCAGTATGTTTGTGTTATCGGTGCGAAAATGAGCTTAGAATAAAGATTTTGTTTTAAAATTGGTAAAACTTTTACCGAAACGTTTCAATTGATGAAACAAGTTTATGGCGATGATTGCTTATCCCGTAGCAGAGCGCACGAGTGGTTTCAATGTTTTCAAAGTGGTCGTGAGGACATAAATGACGATTAACATGTGGGCCAATTAAAATCCGTGATCAACGGAAATTCCATCGAAAGTATATGTGAATTCATTAAAAATCAGCCGAAATCACCATTGAAATTCATGGAAATGGAATAGAACATCTCCAAAACATCGATTTATCGCGTTTTGACCGAACATTTGGAATTCCATTTGGGCACAAATTGACTGACGACCAAAATTTGCTCAGAATCCAACATTCAAAGGACAATTATTTGAACAAAAATCACATTTTAACCATTAACCACTCCCCGTAATCACCTGATATGGCACCGGGCGACTTCTTCCTTTTCGGAAAAATGTTCGTTAAACCGTAACAAATAAGAACTTCTTAGAGCATGAACAGTCTCTTCAGATTTTTTATAATTTCTAAATTTGCAATTTTACATATTATCGACGTTGTACTACTGTGGGTAGAAGATAGTAAGACTTTTCTATTTAAATTCAGTGCGAAAACCCATTCGCTGCAATATTTTTTTTAGGTTGGTCGGACTATCTTTCTGGGGCCGAAACTTTCAGAATGTTGGAAAAGGTACAAATAATTCAAAGAGGGACAAGAAAGCGACCACGTCCACGACGGCCTTCACCATCAACTGATGATCAAGACGTCAAAAAAATAAAGGAATTGGCATCGTTTGAATATCGGAAAGATCAGATAAAGTGAAAGCACGATTGGTTACAAAATCACTCAATTTTTTTGAATCGTTTTAGTAAGGTCTGTGAAACAGTGCTTTCCTGCTACCAAGATGTCATGAAACATATTATTACTAACGATAAATCTTGGATTTATGCTTACGACCAGGAAACAGATGATCAATTGGCTGAATATTGTGGCAAAAAACTTCGTCAAAGCAGGTCAAAAATCAAGTTTGACAGTTTTCTTCGATTATCGCGGGGTGGTACATTTCGAATTGCGAAGCTTTTCGTAAAAAGAGGCTGGTATTATGAAATTAAAGTATTCGGGGAAACCAATTTGAGTCAATTGAAGTCATTAAACGTCAATCGCTACGCGCATTGAGGACTATTCCCGAAATTGACTGTTTCGAGGATTAGAAAAAAAGTTTGGAACAAGAGTATTAAAGCCAAGGAGAATTACTTGGAGGGGGACGACATAGATTTTGAAGAACAAATTAAGAATTTTAAAATTATGAGCAAAGTCTTACTATCTTGCCATTTTTTACTCATTGTAGTAAGTCAGAAAATTGCTGATGCTTGATTGCTGAAAGATAATTCGAATGCAATAATATGACTTATGTTTACCTTGGCAGCTGACTTGACACCTATAGCATCTGATCCAATTTGACTCGGACTGACAAAAAAAACTACAATTGCACATATTTTAAAACAAATCTTTATCATCACAATCAAAATAGACTCTTCAGATAATATAAGCTTATCTCTCTTTTTCACTTGCTATAAGCCTCGACTGGGAAACATCAGGCATTGACCCGCTTTATACCTAGAACATTAATCAATTAACCAAATTTGTTAAGTCGATGCTTAAGAAATGTTGAGATTTTGTGCTATTTCTTTAAACCTCAATTAAAATAAGTTCTAAAATTATGGGGGCAGTTCGGGTCAAATTTGATCAGATGGTTCATATTTATGCCTCCAAAAATATGGCTTTTTGAACACTATAAATAAATAAATATGATCTTTGCAGTTTCCGTAAGAGTTCCTTTCAAGAATCACTTACTTCAATAAAATGATATAGTTTATATTCGACTTTTTATAGTCTCAAACTGTTCTGTATGAACTAAGCAAAGTTTAAGATCTTATAAGGATCAGGAAATCAATTTGACCACTACATTGAAAATATGTTTAAAAAAGTGTAACAATTTGAAGATTCGTCAGAGTATTTTAATTCTGTAGAGAGCATATACATATATACGTTTTTTGAAACACCAGATGTTGATAAAAAAATACTTTTATAGCAAAAGAAATGCGAGAAAATCAGAAAACTGTGCATTCGTGCCAAGTTAGGAGCATCTGTGTCTGCTTGCTTGGCTAACTTAAGTACATATTTGGGTCACATAATTAAATGTAAACAAAGTACACTTAGAAAATTGTTTTATGTGAATTGGGATAAATAAAAAAATTAAATACCACAATAGCATGGCACTCCCCGCCGCCGTCCGTGCGAGCGCGCACGCATTTCACACTCCCCAATTTCTCTTTTTTCCATTTCAATTTCTAGAAATGTGTGTATTCTTAAATCGGGCCTTTTCAGGGCACGAAAACATAAACACAGCTGCCGCACTAAAAGCGGCCACGGCGCATTTTCTAAATCTAACCACACTCCCCCTCTCAAGCGGCGCACAAATTTATCAAAGTAACAAAACAATAATGAATTAAAAATTAAAGAAAGAATAAGTCATTAAGAGTGCAAGTAATAAGCAGAAGCGAACAACAGCACCCGCGCATTCACCATCACCACCAACACCATCACCACCAACACCAGCGGCATCAACCACTACAAGCACCAGCACCAGCATTGGAACAGCAGCAGCCGCTGCGCACCCGGTCGCCAGTGTTTGTTGTAGAAGAACAACAGAAGCACATCAACAGAAGACGAAAACCAACAAATGTGGCATGCAACATCATCCACAGCCGCCAACAAATCAACATTTGCTGCAAACTAACAGCAACAACACAATTTTAGTAAAACAAAATATTTTCTCAACAAATTTGCTATCGCTCGGCGAGCGCGAGGGGGCTGACAAGCCATTTTCCTTAAGTACAAGCGTTTGAGTATGCGTTTACATGTGTAGTAGCGGTGTGGTGTGCCCGCCAATTAATAAGTGTGGCCCACACTATGCGCACAGCCATTCGACCCCATCGGTTCATTGCCACACTTACTGTTGTTGGTTACAATAACATTGGCACATCAATTGTATCGCGCTCCCCTCGATCGGGCTATTATTTCTATTTTAATTATTTACAGTTGTGCGCTGAGCGGAGTGCCTGCTTGTGTGGGTGTGTGCGTGTGTGTGGGTGCGTGTTCAAGTGTTAAAGAATTTCCCTGCTCTGGAAATTTCACATTTCTGCGTTGATTTCCCCAAGAGTTTTGAAAGTTCCATTTGAAATATGGCGATTGCCTCAGAGTGTGTATGTATGTGTATGTATGTAGTGCCAATAAACTCCCTTTCTAAGCGTACATACATATGTATGTGTTTATATACGTATATAGAAGAATACCGAGTACTTAATATAATCTGAACTTCAGAACAACTAGTTTGGGTATCGTTTTGAAAAATTTTAAAATAGTTTATAGTTCAATCTGAGTACATAAGAATATTTAGTAATTTTATCAGCGCGGGTATCCGAATTTCTCCCCTCTCCCTCATCAATCAGCATACATACTTACAGACCTATGTACGTATAGTTGCTGAGGGGAAGAGACTTAATCAATGGTGAATCTTGGAAAATCTAAAATATAGTAAAATAGTATTAAATACATCAAAATTTGCCATATGGATATGAAGTCATAATGCCTAAAGTCGAGAGAAGAGTACTAAAAATATTTTTCTCCTTATTTATTAATGTTCCAAAACCCTCTTATTGGTTTCCGTAAGAATATTTCACGCTTTTTCATTTACCTTAATTAAGTAAGTTAAAAAGTCGAAACCGATTTAATATATTTTGAAAGGTTCTTTATTATTTAGAGAACTCCTTAAATAATTTTAGCAAAAAACAGACGATTTTTACCTGTTTTAAAGTTTTTATTCAATTCTTTTAAGTCATAATTGAAATCATATCTTCACTGGAAATTTAATACTTTGGACCGGATGATAAACTTCAAGATCAAATTTGACTCGGACTGGTTCCTTTATGTATCTTACGCCTGTTAATACAACTAAAAACCAATTTCTTTTTGGAGTGGTACAGTTTTGAAGTTAGTTTGAAGTTTGATCTCCACATGTCAAATAGTGTGTGTTTGGCAACTGTTTGCGTGACCAAAAGTTTGTCAAGCAATGTTTAAAAGTGTATAAGGTCAATAAGGACTCACTATATATCCAACATTAACCAAAATTAACAATCTAGACTCTGATAAGAAAACAATGATTTTCAAGCTCTTTTTCGCTAACTTTTTCTATGTTAAAGTCAATGACAGAGGTGGAAGGACGACTTGATTTGCAGGAGGATTTGATTGGCAATAGCCAGTGTGCTTGGAGATGCGGAGTCAAATTCATCCCTCCAAATCATGTTTGATCCTGAGTGTACATCTTTCGAAGAACGGCTCAGAATTTCACTTATGGATCTTATGAGGTTAAAATAAATTGATATTCAACACGATCGCTCATTAAGAAAATGATTTCTATCGAAAACAATTGGTTTTTCTTCACGTAACAGAGATTTCTTAAATTAATTTGTGAAAAGTTCTATAAAATATAGATTTTTTGTTTCTACAAAAATCTAGTATTCCTTCGACAACCAAAATTGTGTAATTCTCAAACGTTTTCGCAGGCAGCAATTATTCCATTTCATTAAATGTTTAGTCTTTTGTAGACGACTATGTATATTACATATCATATTGAAGGTTTGGAACTAATCTAAATTCTTCAAAAACCTCGAATAAAGCTTGATTTATTATTTGTCCCATTTTCAAGAAGTTTTAGCAAAATCTAGTTTTCCGTTTTTTGTGGGACTTCTTGTTTCGAAAACTGTGAAAGAAAGTAAATTGGTGGGGTCTATAGAGTGGATCTCTCGGGATGACTTTAACACGTGAAATATTTTTTTTTCTCACAGACAACAAAAACACAAGATTTCTAGAACTCTCCTTTCCACTTAAGAAGCGATAGCAATTTCGCACAAATGTTATGGCACTTAATTAATTGCGGGAATTTTATTTAATAATAATAATGCTAGATTAGTTACATAGTAAACAGACCTTTGCTGCAAATTAAAAATTTATTTGCCTTAAACATCCTCATACTCGTAAAACATATAATAAGTAAATTTGTAGGTATATGCGCTTTTGCCCCAAATATGTTGCACATATGCATGTTCTTCTTCTTCTTCTGTGTGGTGTCATTGGTGGCATCAATATGCTATCTATAACAGCGACTGCAGCTTACTTCCCCCGAAATATGTCATAAATATGTGCGAAAGCAAACTCAGTGTATATATTCCTACCCAAAACCGTTATGTATAGCCTTCAGCCTTCAGCACCTCGTCGCTGCAACAATGAAGCGCATGTGTGTGTGTTTACAGCTACTTCTGCATGTGTGCGACTCATCACGCCGCATTTTTGATGCATCATCAGTTGTAGTTAAATTCTGCTTGCAACATTTCCGCATATTTTCTGTGTGGCATGCAACTGCCGATGTGATGTGCTCCCACAAAGCTCCAAAGCCAAAATGCATTTACGTAATAACACAGTTGAGTACGTGTGTGTGTGTGTGGCACCGTCAGCGTTTCCATTCGCACTTTCCCGCATCTGTGACACCGCAGCAACACATTCATGCTCAGCAACTTCTTCAATCAGCAGTGATTGCCGCGCGCACATGTGCTAAGATGGGGCAATAAAGAGTGCCTTAGTGAAAAATTATGCTGTGTCCCCACTCCACCCCCCCCTTCACCCATTGCGAGACACCCAAATACCACAAACTTAAGCACACGTGTTGCGAAGTTGGAGAAGCACGAGCAGCAAAATGGGTCGCCACATGGAACTCCCTGCTTACCGAGGACCCACTCGCATGACAGCGTTCCCCACCCCCTGTAATTGTGATTAATTCCCTGTTGTTTTCATGTTTCCAGCTTCCGAGCGACACTTTATATTCATTGAAAATCCACGCCGCCCTCGCTTGTCGCGTTTGTGTGTGATTGTGGGCGTGTCATTGGTGCGTCACACGTTTCGTGAGCGTTTCTGCGCTCGCCTCGGCTGAATCTATGTCCCTCATTCGTTGTCCTCAAACAGCTGTTGAAACTTTGGCATTGTTGTTGCTACTGTTGTCGTCACTGCTGCCAATAAAAGGAGGTCTATTCAAATATTTGGCTAAAAATAGCTCGCAACCCCACTTGTACTCCATAGCATCTAGTCTAAAAATAGTTTTTTTTCTTGTCATTTGGGAGGGGTTTGTTTTTATTCTATTTTTTAATTCTGAGCGTGCGCTACAGCTCGTACTAAAGTAAACTAAAAAGTTTAAGCAAAACAAATATTCGTGAGCACCCAAAAATATCAAAACATGCACAGACTTTGTAAACTTGAGGAATTTAAGTTCAAAATTCGTGCTTATCTATGCTTGGATATGTGCTAATGAAATAAATTGCTCAAAACATGAATATTTTTAGAGGAGTTACCAGCTGTCAGCAAAATAAAATATTAATGAATGAGTTTAGAAAGAATAAAGTCGAAATTAAATGAATTTTTTTGGAAATACTTAAAAAGCTTTTATTTATACAGAGTTGTTAGCTTTTTGGAATATGCTTATCTCAAAAAATAGTCAACACCATGTTTAGTGTGAAGATTTTGACAGAAAAGAATTGAAAACGTACTTATATATTCCTCCTTCTGTAATGTTGTAAATTTATCGTAACATTTGCATCTATGATGGGTTTTCAAACCTTCCCCCTAAATATTGCCTGCAGTATTTCTCAAAGTCATAGTATCTTCTTCTTCTTTATTAGCGGAGACACCGCTTATAGACGCGATACCAAGTGTAGCTAGGTCCTTCTTCACCTGATGTCTTCATCGAAATCTCGTAACGTCAACTCATCAGATGTTGTCAGCGTCCATGCCTCTACACTACATAGCAGAAGGGGAATAATGAGTGAATTATAGGGTTTGGTTTTTGTTCGTCGAGAGAGGACTTTGCTTCTCAATTGCCTACTCAGTCTCAGGCTGACATTGTTGTTGGTGTTAATAATGGATCAAAGTGTCAGCTCTTCAAAATAACAAAAAAAAAACATAAGAAAAACATTTCAAAATATTTAACAAAAATGTATTAAAATTGTTAGAATTTTTAGATGAATTTATTACATTTAATTCCTAATTAATTCTTTATTTTTTTAATGGTTTATTTCTCATTTTTAGCGCCTCGCGAAAGTATTCCGTATGCGAAGACTCGACTGCTCTGAGGTTTCAGTATATAATGACAAGAAATTATTTCCAATGAATCTGAAAATGTGGAAAAGAAACATTTTTTAAGATGAGAGCTTTTATTTAATATTATTCTAAACATTTTATTATATTTAATTTTTATGGATGCGAAGTAATAAAAAACAATTCATACAATACAATACTGAATGGTGTAACTTATGTACTTTTATTTAATTTTGTCAAAGAATCTCGTAAGTATAATAATTTATTCTATTAATCTCCATCCTTTGACCCCTGAGACTAGAACGAAATTATCTGAACCCAGTTCAGCGCTAAATCACACCAACAAAGCGATCACGAAAGTTGGTAATAGTACAGTAATAAAATAATAAAATATAATCTACTTATATATCTATAATTAATATATCTATAATTCATCTCTACTAGTTCTTTGCTCACCACTGTCCTTTCGAAAAAGTCCTACGAAATACGAGTGTGAAATATCAAGCGCCCAAAATCGTCCTGTAGGCTATGGCAAGCCCTGCAAAATTATTGTTGTGCAATAGAATGTTTACTTAGAATGCCTCCAATAACAAACAATTCGTTCCATTTTTCACGCTATCCCTAACAACTGAATGATCGAGTGATTTTCGTTTGTAAGCGATCAAATCAATATTTTTGTTAGTGGAAAAAGTGACGGAATTAAGTATAAATGTGAGAATTTGTCACTGCTTGTCTGCTTTGCTCGCCTGTTACCTTAGACAATATTGAAAAGAAAAAATATTTTTTCTCAAGTCAATGAAAAATTGATGGAAGAACGCCTTAGTTTTTGCAGTGAAATACCAGGCGCACAGAAGACCTCATAAATATGTATGTAAATGATGAAATTGAGAAGGTGCTTAATACTATAAATACAAATATACGCTCCATTACCTGCCTGTGTTTTCCATAGTTAACACCCAATAAAAAATGTATTTATATTTTACTTATTAATGTATGATCTATTGATTCTTATTTATTCCTGTATATTTTTTTAATTTCTATGTTTTATTTAATTACTAATATGTTAAATATTTAATATTTATTTATAATAAAATTTTGCGAGCCGATTGGACTTTTTAATTACTTCTGCTAAGTAAACACCTCAAAGCCATTTCGAGTTAAAAATATTTTTGGTGTCTCTTTTCTATGTCGATAAAAATCTTAGAAAGCGTTACTCCTTAATGGAAATCAGCACTTTTAGCCACTAAAGTTATTTGCCTCTATTAAAAAAAATGCCATTGAGTGTATCACCTGAGTTTTTTAAACAAATATATAAACAGGCTATTATTTTTATACGCAAATATTAACGGAATATTTACAAAGAATATTCATTTCTCAATTACACGAAAAATATTTCTAAATTTTCGCATTTTACTTAAAATCTTATTATTTCCGCTTCTCGGCTTTTCACTAGTACTCATTTGTAGGTATATACATATATATAATAAGTAAATGTTTCTTTGGTTATGTCAGTCCAAACTTAATGAGAAATATTTTAACGCTCCTTTTCTGCTTTATTCACATTGAATTAAAAACTAAATCCCTCATGCTGGACCAATGAATGTAGAACTGCAAATATAATTGTTATATGAAGTTAAAGAATTTTATTATTTATTTATTTTATATGTAAGTATATTGCAATAATTCATTTTTCTCGTTAATATATAAATTCAACTTACCTGCAGCCTGCAGTTAATTCCTCACGACTTCCCAAATGTGACTAATTGTTTCGTTTGTCAAACCATTCCCAAGCACCTCATTTTCCAGCAAACAAAAATCGCAACAACAATGCATGCCAATGGGTAGCCGCTATGTCAACATGTGCTTGGCAAAAGTAAGTTCTTCTTGTTGCAAAACAACAAATTGTCAAGGTTCTTTACAATTTTGCATTTTTGTCATCCTTATTGATTTTCATGAGCGCCTAGTAGCTCCCCAGCAATGCGTCAAAGTTAATTTTTTTTAATTGGAAGTTTTGATTTAAAATTTGATTTTTGGTTTTTTTGGTTTTTTATGTTTTGTAGATAAAATTGAGAAATTTTATTAGATAATCACAGAAATACATCATGCAAATAGAATATATTTTTTATTTTATTATTGTTTTAATGCAAAAATTTCAATATTTGTTTATTAATTATATCTTTTTTGTCTACAAAACTATTGCATTTTTGAAAAAAAAAAAAACGAGATGAAAAAACGCTATTATATATTATATTTAAATATATACTGACATCTTAATCCAAGAAAGACAATGCACGTTTTCTTTACGCTCTCAGACTTTCATTCGTATTTTTTATTCGGAGGAAGTTCAAAAGAATACTTTACTCACAGTCGGTCTTTATGTCGTTATTTGTATCCCATAAAATAGAAAATGAATGAAATATTTGATCTCAGTTGAAAGAAGAATAATTTTAAAATCTTTGACACTCTTAAAACCCTTTTAAAGAAGATCAATCATGTATAATGTATCGTTATCTTTCCCGTCATATAAAATGGCATTATTTTTCTTAAGTTACCAAATGTTTCCAGAAATTGATTGACCTAAATCCAAATTTACTATAGAAACTTAATCGGTTTTCGACTCTTATGCTCGGCGAACACTTAAAAGGTCGAAAAGGCATATGAATTCAAGATTTTTTTCGGGAAAGTAACGAAAAAGAATTAAAATTATGGTCGAGTTTATAATGAAAGTTTATATAATAAGTTAAATTTCGAAGGTCGGTTTGAAAGAGTATCGCCTGGGTAGGTGGTTGATTATTACCTAAAGGCCTCCACGTTCGAAATATATTATATTCCAACTTAGACTCTTAAACAACACCCTGATATAATTTAAAAGTTCAGAAAAAAATAGGTGGTTCTGTATCAATTTTGTAAATGGTGGGCATGGCTTCTTTACTAAAAAATTTTATAACGAAAGAAATCTTTGAGACGGCTATGAACGTTAATCCTTTGTGATACCCAGAAACTATTAAAAAGGGGTCATCAAATCTTCATAGATCGACGAAGCGTTTTGAGCTTACCACAAGTTGAAAAAGTATTATACAATAAAAACCAGATTCTGGCAAGGAACAGGTGGTTCTGTTCGATTTTAAAAACAGTACTTTATATTTGTTGAATCCTTTCATAAACTAGTCATTAGTTAAGGAATTATAGATCATGGTTTGATAGGATCTATATTTTGGGGTAGGGATAAATTCAGTTACCATATTTGAAAAGTATTAAAAGTGTCGACTATGGAGAATGATAAAAAGATCCTTACATATTTTATGTTCTCAATCACCTTCTAACGGCAATGTTAAACCACTCTAAAAACACATAAGAATATTAAAATTTATTACAATTATATTGTCAATAAATATTTGATGCAATATGGGTTTTGAAAGCAAAATCTGAAACAAGAACTACATATGTACATAATTCGAAAACACTTTATTTTTGAATGCAAAACTATTTATTGAAATTCAGAAGAATGCAAATCATAATTGTTTTCCTCTCATTGAACAGTTTTGCGTGTGTTTATTACACATTTACAATACGAACATAATTAAAGCACTCGAAAGGGAAGCAATTGGTTCGCAAAGTGCAGCAACCTTCACAGTCGTCCAACCATGCAACTCAAAAGGCACTCATAATGCAATGCAATCATACACAAGCACATACAGATGTACATATAAACAAGCACTTGCGAATATTTAGAAAATTAATTTCACTGCATGAAGAAAAACATCGCGCCCCATTTGAATGTCAGCGAATCCTCCAACCAGACCAATACAAACTATTCCACCGGAGAGCAAACCGAATGGCACAAAAAAAACAGCAAAGCCAACCAACCAGTCAACCACTCAAGCAGCGAAACGGGCCAACAATCCCACCACGTAACAGTCGAACAATTGAATAACCAAGCGTGGCATTCAAGGTGGATGGCTGCCTCGATTGTCATGAGGCACGGGAGAGTCGCTGAAGCGTCGTCACTCATAAAAAGTGCGGAATTTTCAATTTTTGATTTTTCTGCAAATGGCAAAAGCAGAGGAGTTGGTGTGAGCGGGAGGAAATCGGAAGATGTAGGTCCCTCCGCGCACTGCCATTTCACTTCGTAGGCATCTTGCGCGAATTGGCCAGCAAGGGTTCGCAAAATCAACAAAAAGCATTGAGAAAAGTCGCGTGCAAAAAACGAGGGTTAAGCCTATGTATGGCCGTGTCTGGAGTCGGTTGTGAGGAAACGTCATAATACTTTATAAACGTCGCTGCTAAATAAACCAATCTGTGAAAATGTAGAAAAGTATGAATATGCCTGCAGTACACACTTACTTACTCCTTTGTACGCATGCAAACACTTTCCAGTGAGTGAATGCATATTTTTCCTTTATCTGCTAATTCACAGACAGTGCAAACAATTGTTCGGAAATCATCTTGGCAACTAATTCAGTTTGTCTTCATGATTTCCATAACATTTCGTTGACTTTTGCATTTTTATTTTTTTTATTTCTTATCTTGTTTACTCTGCTTTAGTATGTGTGAAGAGTAAGGGAAGTCATACTGTGTATTGGAGATGGAAATATGAATAGTGAGACTTATATACATATGCGTGTATATGTTGAGTACTAGTTTCGACTTGAAAATACATAGAAATTTCGTAAAAATAATCTACCTTGGAATGATCTATAAAACTCCGGGGGAATATCATGGTTTTCTATTTCTATGGCAAGTGGGTTTTTGATATGGTTTTTAGTTAAAACCATGAACTCGAAGGAACCATTAGAACCAAGTACATTTTACACAAGAAAAAACGATATAATACCCTTCAAAAATACAAAAGATTCCTTAAAGAATTTAATTTTAACCAGTCAGTTTGTATGGTAGCTATATCCTATAGTGATCCGATATCGACGGTTACCATAAATGAGCAACTTCTTGGGGTGAAATTTCATATCGATATCTCAAAAACTAAGGGAATAGTTCTCGAATATACAGATATATAGACGAACAGACAAACGGACAAGTCTAAGTCGATTCAGCTCGTCGAGCTGATCTTGTATACATATATCTATAGGCTTTATGACTCATCCAATTGCTCAGAATAGATTTTGTACCCATAATTGAGGCCTTAAAAAAATTATAATCGGTATATTTAAAGGCCTAGGAATGAGAATGGCAGCGTTCCATTAAAATCTCTCTGATATGTTCGTTTCCGAATAAGGTTTCAGGTCGAAAGATTGTGTCAAGTGTTCAAAGGTTATATGCTCGTTAACAAGAGTGTTGGGTAATAACTGTCAGTGGTCGAAACTTCGTAGTTGTAGACAATTTTGTTTACTTATGACCATATCAGTAGGGCCAAAAATGTAGAAAAAATTTCCTTATAAAAATCCTGGATCTATGTAATAGTAGTGAAGTAATGCCTTTTAGAGGCCAACGAAAAAAAACATTAAAATAATCCTCAGAAAAATATACAATAATAACGCAATAAAGCAATACCCACTAACTATATACATACATACATAGGTTTCCATACCTTAATGTCTCTTTTTGAACTCCAGTGGACCAGCTATAGTAGATATTTTGATACATATGTAACTAGTATAAGTAGTATCAGCAACTGTATCTAGTGCACAAATAAATCAAAAGCGAAAGCTCCAGGGTTTTAAATGCAGCAATGCTGAATTCATATCTGTATAGACATATGCATACATAAATATACATACATACTTGCTTACATACCAACACTCATGCATACTGGCAAATCGACTTGCATGGCTATTTATGGAGATTTTAGTTCCATTATTCAAAACTCAAGTGATTTTCCAAGGCGTCATGCTTGATAGTTCAGATTACTGCCCGCATCCACGAGTACACGAGTGTAACAGCGCAAACAAACATACATACATACACAGCTACACTTGCTCAAATTAGTATGTGCGGCTGACATTACAAGATAGCGAGCAAGTGCAGCAATGCCAACAAATCGAGTACAATAAACATTTCTCACACAATTTTCACAAATAAAATGCATAAATTGAAATCTGAAACAAATAAAGCAAACACAATTACCCAGCGGCCGACGACTGGGGCTGGCGATGAGCACGAAAATGGCTCGGAAAATTGTCGATCTGTAACGATAAGCTGGATGGTTGTACATATTAATATTTTTACATGTGCTATTATATAGGGTGTGTCAACAGATGTTTAATTATTTAAAACAAAAATTTTGGTGTCTGTAGGTCTTGAAAATTCGGACTTAAAATATTTTATCGCAGCCTCTTAGAATTTGAAGATTTTCTCATTTACTTTAATGAAATCTGTCATATATTTATGAGCGTAAATAAGCGATAAATATCCTATTTTCGTTAACTTTATTTTTGTTATTTTTTGATAAATTTTTTTTCCTATAAAGTCACCCTATATTTAATAAGAACAATTACTGAGACATACCGACCAACACAAAATGAAATGTGATTGTAAATGGCAACACTATATAAGTAAGTGGAAATGCATAAATTCCTAGACGCAGGCAATATGACAGTATGTATAATAAGGCTTTTCGACGCTTCACGCTCTTGCGCGCTCTCAGGCAGTTACATGCGATAATGTGACTGTTAGCAGTAAAAGGCGCACAAAATCAAAACCATTGGTACTTAGAGTTTTCTACTTAGGAAATTTAAAAGATCGAATATTTTTTAAATATATGTATGTACATGTATCAATTGTATAAAAATATGTATATTTGAAAAAATTCTCGGAAAACTTCATAATATTTTCGAAAATTCGATGTAGATCCGTCAAATACCTTTAAAGATATGCTATATGTTAATTTTTAAGAATTGTGCTTGGTGTAATCTGCCCTCAAAACTTTTCAGAGTTCTTGAGCACTTCTACAAAATGGCTGAACCGACTTGAAATTTTCAAATGGTATTACACTTAGATACAATTCTTCGTGAAACCATATCTATCATCGGCAGAAACGCCCTGAACTTAACTCTTGGAAATGCGGGATATTCAAGGAGGAAGTGTTGTGAGGATTCTATCTCATCTTCCTCCAAAAAGCTTACTGCACGAATCCCTATTGGACCGTGACCAGTTAAAATTCTTACAACCATTGAAAGGTGGACTTTACTGACAGCGAAAAGTTCCCTAGAGATATTATGATTTACACTGGGCAAGGGAGAACTTGCGGGGACTTGCTAATCCACGTATTTTGAACCCAAAGTTTAAAGTTTAGTAACGAGATTCTTTGATTTTGAGGGCAGCTTTCGCGAACCGTTGAACACACGCCAATGTTTTTGCGACAGTCAATGTTTCCAGGGCTTTCCACAAAAAAGCAAGTGGACCTCGTAAGCAGAGATCGGTCTTTAGTTTAAATAAAGGTGTTTCTTTCCATGGCAATGCCTATTAGAAACTGAAGCTTTAACTTCATCTTGTTGCCAAAATTCCTTCATTTTAAGTAAGTAATCTCAAATCGGAAGCTATATTTTATTATAAAGCGTCGCTTAAAATTTAGTAACCAACTCCCAAAGAAATCGGGTTTTCTTCATGTTACTTCACAACGTAAGAAAGTTATTTTAATATAATAATATATTACTAAATGCTAACGACTTATCATTTATATATTAATTAATTAGCTTCTTAATTTAATTTTCATAATTTAGTAGAATGGTAACTCTTCAAATCGAAAGCTTCTCGGAAACTTGAGTGCGTGCCTCCTATTATTAGTGAATAGAATAAAAATTAGCCAGCCAATTAAAGTTAAATTAAAGCTATAAGTCTTCGAGAATGCTCGCTTTGGTAAGTACCAACGTGCGAACTATGCGAGCTCCAGCAATTACTAAATCACGTCAAAAACTTTATTTTATGCGCATAATTCAATTAACACGATCATATGTGCGGAACTTGGACAGTGATGCTCCCTTGGAAAGAAGTGCGCGAAATGCGCGTGCGCAGACGCGTAGCCACACTTTGCTGATTATACACTTTATTCGAAGCGCAACACATTGGCCATAACAGAAAATGCAAGAAAATATGAAAGTGGTTGAAATTCAGCGAAAGCATAATGTGGGAGCCGTCTGTTGGATTTTGAGAGTTATTTCATACCTGAAAAACTATTTTTCGAATATCTGGATTGTAACCGTTCGTATGAATGTCAACCAATTAATAATATTCGAATAGTCGTAACACTCTGGCTATTCGAATAGTTGTTTTACATCGAATATTCGAATAGTTGCTCTGCTGGGAGTATTTGAGCAACTGAAAATTATTGGAAATCTAAGCAGCCTTTGATTTGTACTTGTTTTAAAGTTGAAAAAAAAACATTGTACGCGTATACAATGGTTAACCGGATAGTCGAAAATGAACGGTTAATCGAATAGGCGACGACTTACGAATATACTATACTAACCGAATATTATTATGCGAATAATGACCAATCCGGTTAATTCGGTCAGTCGAATACCTAGAGTTCTACGAGATGTGAAATGAAATTTTTTCAATGTACTTACAGCCTATATAGCATCACATGAAAATCATCAAACATATAGACACAATCATCCACCTGCTACACAAAACCTTATAATCGACCCCAAAATAGACTTCTTTTGAGGCAATACAAGTTTCGACTTATACACATAAACCCACGACTCGCCACCAGTAATGATGCGTTCGGTGGAACAAAGGTCGTCAGCTGCCAAACACGCATTAATTGACGTAGGATGAACGAATTCACATGAATAAAAAACGTTTGTACTAATTACCCATTTCAACGTATGTTATTTAACGGTTCGGTTTAAATGGATTAGTCCGGCTCATATTTGATCAAATGCTATTTATCGATTCGGTTTAAATGAACCAGTCCGGGTTAAATTTGATCATATGTTATTTATCGGCTCGGTTTAAATTGGCAAGTCCGAGACAAATTTGATCAAATGACATTTATTTTTTGATTAAAAAATCTAATTCTTTTTATTATTACAAAAACAAAAAAATCTTATACTTGCAACAAAATTATTTTGCAAATGTGCACCGCCAAACACTTGAAAGCATATTCGCCAAGAATTAAAATCGCGAGCTAAATTAGAATAAGAACAAGCAACGTCAAAGCGACGGCTAGTGGAGCGGCAGCGATTGACTGCTGTGCAACAATTGATGTCATTTGTTGCGTTGCCGCATTTTTCACCTACACACACAGACACACACATGCGCACCCATACAATGTATGCACTTTAAAAGCCCACAAATAAACAAATATTACAATTTATTTGTGTATACACCAATGCATGTGTGTGAGTGTGTGGCGGCAAGCTCATGTGTAACCGAGCGCACACGCTCCGCAACCTTGTTCCAAATTTTCCAAAATGCTGCGATTCATTGCTTTGATTTGTTGCGCGATTTTTTGTCGTATCCAAGTTGCTACTGCAATGCTATAGCTTGTTGTTGTTGTTGGGCCCACTGGCGGCAAAATGAAATAAAGTTTAATTTAAGCGTCAATAACACCGAAGTGCACAAACGGCCATATTAAATCTTGACAGTCACTCAAAGCGTCACCTAAACGCGCAATCTGTCAATGTATTGGACACTCAATGAGTTCACCGGCTGACGGACTGACGATTCGACTTTGCGACTCTCTGACTGCCTGCCACATACACACACGCTTCGCTTAGAGTGGCATTAGTTCAGGTTATGGCTGAGCTATTGATACTAAACACACACATACATACACATATTTCCATACACATACTATATATAGATATTGGCATAGTATTTGGGTATACTTGCTCGCTCTTGTGACCCCGCCTTCAAGTGGCAAGCGCTATTGCGGCTGCAAGAACCTTAAAGGTAATTATTGACAGTTCACTTTTTGCTTGCAACTTCGGAAACATTTTTCGCTTTGAGTCTCAGGTTGCAACGGTAGTGATGTGAGAAATCAATCACGAGATTGACTGCTAAAACAGTAACGGTAACTTAACTGTTCGCAAAGAGGGCAACTAAGTTAAGGACATCGGTTCAACTGAAGTCATAATTTACAAAAATAAAAAAAGTTAATAAGCAAAAATAATATAATAAAATAAAGGGTGTTTTTAGACATCAAAAAGAAAATAAATGTATATACATACATATATTCATGTTATGGCCAGGAATTTAGCTTTACTATGAAGATAAGGGGTGACCATTATGTTTTAAAAATTTTTGCGGCAATTGACCGCCGCGGCTGTCACGAATCATTCTAGCATTCTCTATTGGCTGTAACATTATGGCCGCCTTCATTTTTGAAGCAATATGGACCACTGATTTCCTCTAACCATAGAGCTTACCAAACAGGGACCAATTCTTGAATTTTGACAAGACCAAGATTATTCCGCAAAATCCTCCATAAAGTGATTTGGCACAGCTCGAAGGTTGTGATCGCTGGCAGATGAACTCATTCTGGTCTTCTTTGCTATTCTGCTCCACAGCAGCAATAGTTTCTTCGGTGCGCTTTTTTCACTAAAGTAAAGCGGTGCGAAACCGATCCTTGCTTTCGCGAATTATTGACTCGGATAGGCGCAAACTCAGTATAAATCTAGTAAGAGCTGTCAAAAAGGCCAACTCCGAAAAAAGTGCTCTGTACAAACTCTCATAGAGATGCTGATCTAATTTTATTATCATATCTCATAAATGTATCGGCTTATAAGGAATGCGGAGAAATGAATAGACCGACATAGTTTTGTTCGATAATAAGGCGGCTTGCAAATTTCCATTTTACTCCGAAAATTCAATCAAATGTATATCACCTTTACCATACAACTTTTGCATTCCAGGCATAATTTCTCTGAGTTCTCTTTGCAGTTTTAAGTAATATCGTAATATGCCGTGAACATGTATATCCCCATTTCCTGCAGTAAGATGGGAAATGAAATATTCCGACTTGGTCTAATGCAGGTACCTCAAAAAAGTGTCTTGCAATGTCTACTTATTGCAATCTTATAAGCCAAATATGACATTTGTGTCTGAGAACACTTGAGTTAAATTAAATATAATAAATAATAAAATTTTAATTGGAATAATATTCCGCGACAATATCATATTTCAGAGTGCATTTCGGACGGAAGGTAGTCTTATAAGTTTCCTCCGTCGTTTGAAGGTGGCAACATTTGTCAGATAACATCGAGCAAACCACATAGTGTTAGGCATACCATGAATGTGATGGTGACCCTTATGCATTATTAAATTTTTATATAAAGTGTGGTAAAATATAATAAAAATTTTCGTTTTTGAACAAAAATTATATTCCTGCATTAATGTCGTCGCATTCCAAGAAGTTCCCATTCGATAGTATGCATTTCTGCCAGCGCTTTTTCCAATCGTCGAAAGACTTCTCAATTTCGATTTTTGGGACAGCCTGTGAGTTTTTAATCGGCTGCTACATACCACGCACATATGTAAGTAATGAATACAGCCGAAACATTTTTAGTAAATTTTGTTAGTTGGGCGCTCCAAACTCGAGAACCAAAGAAGGAATTGATAATTAATATAAATTATTTTCAAATGATAAATTAAAGTAATATTAATTCTTATTAAATGAAGTACTATAAAAAGAACAACACAACTAAGCTCATTATTAAATGAAGCAATCATTTTTTATTACAATTTTCTGCAATACATGCCCTTATGAGGCATAAAGCGGAACTTACAGCTTATTTATTGACAGCTCATAGTGCATAAAAACTGACCCAAATGGGCAAGCGTTTGCGAATATACACATACAGCGGCACACATACATGCAAGCAAGTGTTGGAAAAATTTGTTTCAAGCCAGCAAAGAAAACCATATTTGTATGTAAAATGATTAAAATGATTTTTTAAGCTCAACGCGCTTGTATATCTCCTTCACAAATAAAATGGTCTTATGGTCGGTCGGTTTGTATGGCAGCTACTTATAGGCCATAGTGATCCGATATCGGCTGATGCAAAATAACAGAACAATATCTCATAAACTCAGGAACTAATTCATATAAATGCAGACTAACAAACGCACAGACCGACGGACATGGTAAAATCGAAACAAACAGACACTTGGCATGACCAATTGAGATTGATTCCCAATACAGGCTGCGTGCGTTCCAACCGCCTATTTTTAAAACATAAACAATTAGTTCCGTGCTATTGGCTGCAGCACCAAAACATAAAATCATAGGCAAGATCAATACAGGCAGGGCATAGGCTTTCTGAAATATGAGTAATAAGTACCTACTTTTCGAACAATATCAAGCCATACTGCCGAGCCAATATGAGGCTTATTGACATTTAAGGGGACAAATTCGCGCAATCAGCTACCAGAGTCGTCAACAGGAAGCAAAAATAGGGAGCAGCAACGGTGGCAAACCTCATCCAAAAAATGATGAACCCACAGACTCGTACCAGGCACTCATTCATGGATAGGCAGACGACATGGTAACCTAAATTTCTAACTAACCCAAATATTGAGTTAGCATGGATGCTTTAGAAGGAATCTGTTCCAAAGTCATCATGATATATCCGTATTGTGCGATGAATACAATGTGCATAGAAGATTCTGAACATGAATTTTAAATATAAATGAAAATATAATTATAATGAAAAAATGGCAGTTTAACGGTGTCAACTTTGACAGTACATACTATGGGACAGTCCTCTAATAATCGGAAAGCTGTCAGCGAAGACTCAGCGTAAGCTTTAATTATGACACAAGAAAGAAACCTACAACAGTGTAGGAATCAGTCAGTCCGTTCCATAAAAGAGACCTAAATGTCTTTTTTCTCAAGAAGTAAAACTTAATCTGGTTGTTCCGTGGAATCAACATGAACTGAGAGTAGACTAAGTTTGGGGGATTCCGCTCCTCGGCTTTCTATGATTTTCGTACTATAAAATCGACTCAGCTCGTCACGCTGATCATTCATATGTACATAGATCTATTTTATAGAGTCTCTGACATTTGTTTCTAGATGTTACAAGCTTCATGGAAAATTTATTATATATTGTTCTGGGTATAGAAAGTTAACATAGATAAACTCACTCTTCCAAACTACTCTCCCGAAGCCAAACACTGTGTATAAAAATACGAAAATCTTGCTAGCAAATGACAAAGCCGCAAGACACTTAAAAAATACGAGAAAATCTAAGCTAAATTGTTGCATTTGTTCTCATTTGGCATATGAAATGCGGCAATTATCGTTACGCCTTCTTTGTATTCTTTTGCAATTTCTCTTTGCTTTATTTTTTAGCATTATTTGTTGCTGTTGTATATTTTTGCACAATTTTCCATTTTTACAGTAGCTCTTGCGGCGACATGCTTGTGGCTACGTACCGCAAGTAAGTAGGTGAGTTTCTGTGTGTGAGTGTGTGTTTGTGTGCGTATCTACGAGTTAGCGATGAAGGCAATTGCAGTTGACAGCTTCTTGTGACGAATCAATGTACACGAATGCGCGCTTAGCTGCTTTGCTATGCACTTGGCTGTCGAAACTGCCCCGAACTCCGCCCTCCGCCCAAGCAGCGCTTGTAGTAGCGCTCGTGTTGCAAGTTGTATGCATACGATAAGTAAATGATGTAAAATGAGTGTGTGTGCTTGTTTGTGCGCAGTGGAAGCTTTCAATATTGCCATTGCCATATTTATATTTATGCATACGTATTTATTTAGGTGTAAATATGTATGTATGTATGTATATGTATACTTTATGTTTGTGTTTAAGCTGTTTGGCTGCACTGTCGCCATCGTCAACCGCAGCCACCGACGCTTTGCTCGTCTCAAACGGCATAATGCATCCAGCAATCGTTGGACAAGTCGTCAGTCGGTCATCAATCGTCAATTGCTGTGAAATTGTATATACCGTTATGGTGATAGTGAGGCGTTTATGCTCGCGAATAAAACTACCATATATTAAGCGCAACAACAACAAAGACGCATGGCACACAGCAAATTATATTTACGCAGTCGTTTCATCAAACGTATGACTCCACATTTATTTTTAGTTGACCGTTCAAATGGCATGCCTACAAACATAAACATATATTTACTAAATCCAATAATACTCTGGGCTGGTTCTTAGAATTCTTTCCAGGTCACCCTTTTAAGCTTCAACCAAGAATTTTAATCCAAAGAAGTTGATGATGTCACTTTACTTCAACAATATCTAGGATATTAATACAGGGTGACCCACAACTAACGCAAGACTTACATTTGCAGCTATTTTAAAATCACTTCATAAGTAGTTGACGAAATTAAAACACTATGCCGATCATATTTTGTATGAAATTTTCGAACCGCGGTCAACGAGTTTTTATTATTTTTGATTCAATAATATATACTATATACTATACTAACTATATAATATACTACATATACTATACTAATACCCATTTTTACTAAGTCTACACTGTCAGTTGTCGATTTGTTTCGATTCATCTAGAGTTGTCAACGATTTACTACATAAATAGCGGCATTTTTAATCTTGCGTTGATTTTGGGACACCGTGTATTTAATTTCAGTTCCCTATATAAACCCTTCGTGACTCATTCTGTACAGCTCTAACCAAGATTTGGAAACACGAAAACCCTAATTCAGGGTAAGTGTAAGTAAATAAAATATTGCTGCCATTCAGGCAAGTGTTGCTGAACACCGCAATTTGTCGATTTCAATTTTCCGGAATTGGGACAGTCTCAAACCACAACGCAGATTTTGAGAAAGGATTTGGGCTTGCATCCATATAAAATTGTTCTCTCTTAAGAACCCAAGCCGTTGGCCAACCGTAAACGTCGTGAATTTGCTGAGTTTGCCTTGGATACACTCTTTAGCGATATCAAGCTACCCGGGACTAGTTCTAAGAGTATGCTTTATGAGGCTGTGTTGCGTGAATGTTGAATGTGAACCTTCTCACATTAATGAACCGTATAAACGATCACAGTCATTTTTCTCTCAAATTATCTTCCTCTCTTTTGATTGTGATTTAATAGTAGAAGTAGCAACAGGGTCTATAACACCCAGAAAGGAACGTCTGTTTTTCTATATATCCCGAACTAGATATCGACTGAAATCTTACACACACCCTTTTTGTTCAAAACCGCAGATATCGGATCACTATAGGATATGGCTTTTATACAAAATTATCGATAAAAACCAAAAAAGCTTTTTGTTTGTCAAAATATCTTCACAAACTTAGCGCAGATTATTGGGGCAACGGCATAATAATATATATAAATAAATCATACAAAATGACCCATCAAAATCAAATTCTTGTATGAATGCATTTTTGTGTGAAGGGTATTATAGACACGATGCAACCGAAGTAAGTTTTTTCTACTTTTCGTATGGTTTTTTACCTTAAAGAATTCATACTCGTCTACTCAACAAAGTCGTTGGTGAACAAAATAATTATCGCCACACTTTCCAGTTTTTATCTAATGTTTCATCAACTCGCACATAGAACTTGTCGCAATTAGTCAATATTTTGAGTTTTTACTTTTGTGCACTTAATTGTCTTAAAGTTTCGGCTCGCTTAAGTGGCCTATAGTCAACAAAGAACAGGTTCGTCGATTAACATAGCTTTTCGGATTCGTTAGTCAGTAAATGCATGTGTCTATTTGATCAAACCAGGCGCTGAACACAGCGAACATTAAAAATAACAACAAACCCACAAACAAATACTAAACAAATTGCTCAAAGAGTCAAGCGAAAATGTCCAAAAATGTGAGAAATTAACAAACAGCAATACATATCTACGCAAACAAACATTCGTTTGGCCAATCAATGTTAGGTTATATTGGGTTCCATAGCTGGAACCGCCATCCAGCGCTGCCGTTTGGCAAATTTATGCGCTCTTAATTAATTTTGCAACAATAGCTAAATGTTGTCGATTAAAATGCGCCAAATGTGAGTTAATGGATTGGTCGTAAAGTTCCGCGGCGGTCGTCAAATGCTAGCTACAACCCATCAAACGAGTATATACGAGTAGTTATTGATCTAGCCGATCGTTACGCAGACACTTTTATGGCGAAAGCAATTTGAATAAACAGAAATAAAATTTGCATTATTTTCGGGAAGAACATTAACTGCTGCGCCAAATGCCAATTTCAGTCAGATTTAAGAGCACAAAGCTGTTGTTGGCGAGTGCATTTTAATATTAATAAAATAATTTGTGGCGCGATTAAGTTTAATTTCATGGTTTTTGGGTAGTAAGAGTATGGAGACATATGTATATTTCGATATGTATGTATTGCGAAATAGAAATATGCAATCAATGAAGAGACTCAATGATAAAAATTTTGTAGTTTTAAATGGAGCAAATGAAAAGAGGCAAAATTGTTCTGTTCGCTTCAGTAACAAGTTAGATTAGGTTAATCTGGTAGGCCAATAAGCCACGCATAGACTAGTTTTGTCCTTTGCGATACCTGAAGGAGTGCAGTTGCTAAGTCTAAGAAGAATAGTTATGGTTTAGGATGCCTGCGTTTGACGCCAATTTTAACCCGCTCTGCGGCCTCACTATCGATATCTCCTCCAGTGTTTCATAAAGTGGGAACCCCACTTACAGCGTGGTCTTGCCAATATGGGAGAAGTACACAAGAGATGCTCCATTGCTGCTCTAGCTTCAGTAACACAAGAAAAATATAAGTACGGCATGGTGAAGAATAAGCCTTTCGTAAATGTATAACTAGTCGAAAGCTTAAGGACGAGCTACGCTTAAAAAGAACGCTACCTGACCTTCAACTAGAATTGAAGGGAAGCAGTGTCCGCTGAAGTTGGTCATCCATCGACATTTGAGTTGGACTTCTCGTTCTTCAATTTGGAACCTATGTGATTCAATAATAAAATTGTATACCCGAATGCCTTTTATATTTCCGAAATTTTATAGGTAAATATAATGGTTAATGAGTAATTAAATGTAAATGTAAATGTGCACTATTCTTCTCGATATAGAAATTGCTTTGAGAATGAGTATGAGTAAAACTCTACAATTGAGCGCGACATTTTTCTGTAGCTCCGCTCTCTTGTTAGTGCTCTTTAATCGAGAGAATGTATGCACACCTCCAAAAAGTAGTACTACGGCTGATTATGTTTGTCTCTTTTCGATCCGTCTATCACCGTCGCCTATTAGTAGTATCTTCGATTTACTACTCTCAAAAGAATTTTGCATCGAGCCAGCTAGTTTTGACTTTCTTATAGCTATACTATTATTTATAAATAAATACTAGATGCCTATAAAAACAATAAATGGAGGCATAGAAGAGACTTTTTGTCACATATCATTAAGAAATTCATGCATCAGGGCAATCACAGTGATATGATTGGAGTACAGATAAAAAGTTATGCGTCGAGCATAAAATATTGGGTAAATAAACCCAATCTTCTAAAGTCGATTAACAATGGTAAGTTAGTTGTGTTTCGAGCAATTATCATAACACCTCTTATCTTACTAACATTGACTTCATTCAAGTTTCGTGACTATCATCAGACCAAAAGGAGAAAATATGGGAACGACTTTACTCCATAAAATATGTATATCCATACAAATTGGTGGCTGACTGCTTTTGTTTAGATGCTTTGTCAGAAACTTTCTACTAATTTTAGACAATTCGAAATAATAAAGCGTCAAAACGTTGACTTTTATACAAGAAATAGCCTGAACACTGGTTGATTAAGATAATTCGTTAATGAATCTCCAACTCTACATTCACATTTTACATCTTTGCTAGAGGTGGGATCGATTTGCTCCAGTTATTCTTATTTCAACCCTTTTTTCAATTTTTCCGGTTTAATTTACTTTCGATAAATTTTAAAAATAACAAACAAAAATTTCAAATCAATATCGCAAATAGTTTTTGAGTTACAGCTATTTCAAAGGTAGTCGCCCAGTGCAATTAGCTTCATCAGTTCACCTTTAAATCCGTTTTTCTCCAAACAAAGGATTAGTTGAAGTGATCACTCGTAGCCAAAATATCCTGTTCTGTATACATATGTACTATATACCTATCGGTTTTTTGATCTGACAAAAAACGCCGCTATTTTGTCAGTTTTTAATTCTTTTTATCCTACTTCATCGTACTGAGAATATTTTCGAGTTTAAAGAGAATTTTTTAATTTTTAGGTTTCATCCATGGAGAAGGCCGAAATCACTGCAGCAGTGGAGATTTTTTTTAGCGCAATATGATTCAAAATATTCAAAAATATTAAATTTTTTTTTCAATATTTTCATTGTTTTTTTTTCAAAATTGTATAAATATACCCTGAAAATTTCCAAACTTCCAATACAGTGTCACATTAGGTCTTTATAGCAAACATTTATTATGGAAAGTGAGTGACGACAAATACCGCAGGCGATAGAATGATGAGTTGTACGAGTTGTACGACGGCATTGACATAGATCAGCGAATCAAGAACCAGTGGCTGCGCTGGCTAGGCTTAGTAGTCCGAATGGATGAAAACGCTCCAGCTCTGAGAGTAGCAGAGGGCAGCAGAGGAAGGGAAAGACCTCCACTCCTTTGTAAAAACCAGATGGGGAAGGACCTGGCTACACTTGGAAACTCAAATTGGCGGCAAACGGCGAAGGACGGAAACCGTTTAAGGACATGCTATTTCGTTTGTAAGAAAAAATAACAAAAAAAAGTTCACTGATGTGAAAAATGTGGCCAATATTTTCGTATCAGCTCACAAAATACATATGTATGTATGTACATATACACAAATATGTGGTGTATAAAAACATTTAGGTCGGATATAAATATTTTCCCAAGAGTCTGCAGTATCTCTTTGTTAACGGCATTTATTAAAATTGATTTATCTCATTGTTTTCTGCAACTCCATTCAAATCACGGTATTGTGAGAGTCCAATTTGATTTCCTTGTTTACATGAGTCATTAAAAAGAGTTTTGTCAGCGCAGCAATAAACCCAATTTAAGATGTCAGAGCAAAAGGAACAACGAAATAAAACATATGTAAAACCACACAAGAGAACTGAGGTGACAGCGTGGGAAAGGACGCAACTGGCACACCAACACACACACACACACAGACATACAGCAAACAGACAAAAAATGCGCAATTCGAATGTGTGGCAATATTTAGCAGGCGAACTATAAAAATCTGGCACAACACTAACCACAATCGCACTGGGAAAACAATAACAACAACAGCGGTAAGCACTGTTGCATTTATGAGTGCCAAATGTTGGTAACACACACACACACACACGCACACTGATAAATTTATGTACCCAAACAGTGAGAAGTGGCATTAAGAGCAGCCAACCAAAACTACAACAACAATAACAATAATAACAAACATACACGGAACACACTTTGTATGGCCAAAGCAAAGTGAGTTTTGTGTGCCAAAATGGAATTGCCACAAAAATGATCTGCAACAAAGGCAGCAATAGCAGCAGCCGGCAACAGCGAAGAAAAACACAAAGCAGGAACAACAACACACAGTCCACCGAAAATTGCAAAAATAAAGCAGCGAATTCGCAACGAAAAATGGTGAATTTGCAGTGAATTGCAGCAAAGCAACAGCGACACAGCCGAAACGGCAGCATATTTTCTCTTCCTACTTGCCACTGCCGCATTGTTATTGGTAATTTTACAATTGTGGCACTCACGAGCAGCAGTGCTGGCTTATAATGCAACACAACCGTGTGCAACCGACCCCCACCAACTTCATCGCCTACCCCATGACACTCTCTTGCAGCCTCGTTCATGCCCCACATGCCCGAATTGCCCTCAACTGGACTGTTTTGTTGCTGACTACGCCGCCGCCTGGCAGCAGCTGTGCCACAACGTCGTCCAGAAGTCGCGGCGTCCAAAGCGCGAAAGTTTCCGTGTGGTGTTGCAGCTGTGTTTGCAGAGACAGCTTAGTGCGGTGAGGGTTTTTGTAGCCTCGAAAGCTCTCCACTCTCATTTTATGTACGCGCGTGTGTGTGTGTGTGTGTGCATTCGCTTTTTTCCTGCTTGCAACAAATGCCAACGACCGCATTGTTGCTGCATTGGCCGCTGCAGATATGAACCCTGGCCGATACTTGGTGCGAATGTACTCATATTTGTTGCAACACCAAACTGTGTGTGCACGGAACTCTAGCTACGCAGAGTGGGAGTCAGCAAGGCTCCATATGCGTAGATATTCATGACACTGCATCCATGCAACATTTTTATTTTGCGTTGGTGTGGTCTTACACGGTAAATATTTCGTGACTTTCTGGAAGGTATCTTCTGATTACTTTCAGGACTGTCATGAAGTAGAGTGGATGGTCTGTCGCAAGGCAAGACCACATAAAGTGAAAGGTCAGTTGGTTTCTTTTCGTCCGTTTTAGATTAGTATTTTCTCCCCGAACAGTATCTGATGTTACCTCGGTTGCCGATGCTACCGATATGTCTTTTGAGTGTTGTTAAGTCTTAACTAATTCCTTAGTTTTAAGCTTGTCATTGCTAACTTTGGTTACTCGCGAGATTTGTGATCTAATTCTTGTCTCATATTTAGTATTTTAAATCATTTTCCGATTTATCAGTATTCTCCGTGTTACTTTTTGAACTTAGCCGAAGAGTTTTGTGGTATACTGTTAAAGTGCCAACCTTGGTTTGAACCTGGTCTGTTCCGATTACGTAGAGCTTATTGTAGAAATATTGCGGTTCTATTTTGACTTCTTTTTGTAATATCTAACCAAGCTTTGCCAGTCTAGAAAATTTGAAATTGAATTTTTCTCCAGAGTCTTTTGGTCCTCGCGTATACTTCATCACCACGGTATTTTCTTATTCTGATTTATCTTTAGGGATCCAACCCACCCGAAATTTTTCTGAAGAACCATTTTATCTCGAAGAACTTACCACTCTATGGTATTTCCACGAAATCTCTCAGTGCACTCTAGGCGCATCCATTTTTAAACACTCACACGAGCTAACCAACAAACTGGTTTAATCAACGTTACCGGAAGTGAAGCCAGCGTGCAAGTCGCTGCCACCACAGCAGCAGCTTTCTATTGGCACATGCGTTCCATTGTCATCGACTCCATTGCAGACTGCGCAGCATCTGCATCGGCGACGTTTCAGGCATCAGGCAAACAGATTCTGACTGTTGGTGCATTTGCACTTACAGTTGGTGGATGCGTTTCTCCTGCCACCATGCCCAGCGAAGGCACAATAAACTAACACCAGCACCACTAACACCACCATCAGCGCATTTGCTGCAGATTTTAGCAGCAACAACAACGGCAGCCAACTAAATCTAACTCAAGCAGCAGCACTTGCGTTGTACTCGTCCCTAATATGTAAGTAGACCGTAGTCACTTGGCAAGATGCGTTTTGTTCGGCCCCACGACGATGACGACGACGACGACGGTGATGATGATGTTGATGCCGATGACGTTTTGGCTGACGAAGACTATGACGCTGGCGATGATGATGAACTCGTGATGCTCTTGTCGCGACGAAATGCTTTTTCTGCTGCATTTGTTGCTGTTGTGCACTATTGTGCCGTTGGATGACGTATGCGTAGTGACGGAGTTGGCGATGTGCCATGGCGAAAAAGGGTCTGCGCTGTGGGTGTGAGATTCCGATGGTTGGCTGATTGTGTTGAGTGCCAAGTCGCCAAATAGCGTTGTTATAGACTTCTGACGGATTCTCGTGGAAACTCGCGACGAATGCCGCTGTATGAATGCATAATTGTGCTGATCTGTAGGCTTGTGTGTTAGTTTGTATCCTCGGGTAGTGGCGAGACTGGATTTTATTGCTCTTAGAAAGCATAGCTGTGTTTCTGATAGTGGTCCACAAGGTTTCTAATATTGCCGAATATATTGGGAGACCGATTTCTGTATACCTACATACATATGTATGTAGGATGTCATGGAAAGGGTAAACAGCAGAAAGCGCTTACTATATGTGCATCTGCAGCATGAATTCATGAGACTTAGCTTCCTCCAAATCTATGAGCACATACGGAGATATACTTATCTACCATATATAATACCTATAATTGGTTTCAGCGACAGCGACAAAGAAGAAATCTGGAAGGAATAGTTACTTGTGGACAGTGAAGTAGCTTTGGATTCCCACCTCGAAATGTGTTGAGCTTAGAGAAATGATGTAGCTATAGATAAAGTTATAAGGTTCATTAAGCTCCAGACGCTCTATCTAATAGGCCGAAGCTATGTAAGGACTCTGATAGAATGAAAATAATAAATTTTTAGCAACTTGCAGAAGGTTTCGTGACCACAAACTCTTTTTCAGGTACAATTTGGTAGTTATCTCTTTCAAATGTTGCCGCGACTACATTATTAGATGGTCCATCCGTTGTGTCCAATTTGCTATGACTCATTCGAGCATTTCAATTGGTAACTGGCGAATGACACGCGTGTTGTTTTGCTCCAAGTCCTGAATAGAAGCGGGATGGTCCTTATAGAGTTTAGGTCTTAGATATCACACGATCTTGGGGGCCAAACGACCAACCCTAAACATAAAATTGTCTACTCACCGCAATGTTCTCCCAATAAAACCATTGTTTGATGCGATGTGTGGGAAGTGGCGCCGTCCTGTTGAAACCAAATGTCATCGAGATCACGATCTTCAATTTCAGGCATCGAATAGTCGGTTAAAATAGCACGATAAGCGCCATTGACGGTTACCCTCTCGCCGGTATCATTTTTGAAGAGATACTATGAACTGATAGTTTCACCAACCAACAAACCACAGCCACCGTTGTTTTTTCTGAATCAAATGGCAGCTCTTGAATCTTTTTAGATTGGTCTTTTGATTTGTCCAATAAAGGATATTGAATAAAGTCCAAGTTGATCACCCATTATATATATGTTAAATATAATTATTTTTATGATTATTATAACTAGATTTTAAAATTTTTCTCTGGCCGTTTTACGATCCTGTTATCGTTCGCACGAACTTGATTAAATCCAAAAAATGTTAATTGAGGTTATTCCGATAAACAATTTTTTAGAGATTGCAGCGTGGCTTTAAGAATAATATACTCAATTTTGTGACGGTTTACAGCAGATACATATATGCTATAGAAGTTCGATATTGGAGACTTAGAAAAATGAGCAACTTCTTGGGAAGAAATGGAAGTGTCCAAGATTTTAGAGTGATACCTCAGAAACTTAGGGACTATTCGCGTCTCAAACATTTCATTCTGGGAGTTCGAATACAGGGTATAAAACACATTGGTGTAATTATCAGGAAGATATGTACATATATTATAATACATAAGAAGGAGCGTAAAAGAAGTCCGATTTATGAAAACAGGAAATCTTTCCAGGACCTGTTACTTGAAGAATTGTTCATTTCAGCAACCATGTTCATCCCGAGATGAGTAAATACTTTTAAGTTGTATATCCAGATCTAACTATTTAGCAAAAAACGTTAATTATAAATTGCATATATGTATGTACATAGATTAACACATTAATAGGTATATACCTACTTATGTACTTATGTGCAAATAACCCATTTAACCAATTTAAAACAGTTATATACGGTGAAACCTGTTTACTCAATTAGAATGACGAAATTTCACAGCGTTTTGCTTATTGCCAAAATTCTACAGCTTCAACCCGAAAGCAGTTAATTTCGCTCTGCAATCGCTGGCGCACACATACACACATACATACACGTGTGTGTGTACATGTCTCCCTCGCATATTTCTCTCCAGAAACTGCTCAACTACACTGTTTCTCACGCTCCAAATATTAATGTGTGTGTGCGAGTGCATAGCATGCTGGAGCTATAAATACTACTGGCGTCGCTTAACGCTGATAAGCAAAGATTTTATTTGGCGGTTATTATTAAGAATTGCTTGTGGCATTCGCCCGCCAACTGCTCTTGCTTATTCCCTGTTCCATTTCGAAGCTATTTGCGTTCGTACGCCGAAGCGAGAGCATCATCATCATCGCTGAATTTGGACAAGAAGAAGGAGCATTCGAAACGTTTTACTCATTGCGTGTGCAATTTATGTGTATAAAAAAGACCGTTCTCATAACAGTGTTGAGTGAGTGGGATAGTGAGCACTTAACTTCCAAAAGAGTCAGTGGTAGAAAATTTTAGTGATAATATTTAGGGTTTTCTATAGAAATAACCAAGGAATTGTCGTTTGAGGACCCTATTTTTATTTGTTAAATATTATCTTAACGTTTAAAACATTTTTAACCTGGACCGATACTAAATAGTCAACTAACAGGAACTGGCTGATTATATTTAATCTCATGAAATAACTTAAGTACCATCAAGGATTAGCAAAATGTTTTGTTTAGTGAAAGTTTGGTCTACAAGTTCTAAACTCGGATTTTAAAGAATTCAATTTAGTTTGCTTTCAAATCAGCCCTGTTCTCTTAAGTTATCTTACGTTACTTGACTTCAATAATTTCACATGAGTTTCGAAACGATGAAATAATTTCCACTGTTTTTCTGGTATATTTGTTGGACGTTCTTTGTCAGAACATATGGAAGAAGAAAATTTGGAATCACCTTATGACTTTCTCTTATACTGTCCGGGTTTTGCCAAACTGCATCTGAAATATTTCGGTAGATAAACATTTGGCGAACTTAACAAGGTTGCTGAGATCGATTCTGACCTTATTAATAAATTTATGGTAGGGTCTAAACGCTTCGTCAGTTTATGAGGATCTGGTAATCCACTTTTATGAGTTTTTCAGTAATACAAAAACACGAATATCTGTCCAAAAGTGATCCATAGATTTCAAATAAACCTTATGACCTAACCTCACCCAACCTAGATATATTAACAAACCTATTTCTAACTACAGTTTTATTGCTTGACAATCTGGTGACTAAATCGGTGTTTCTACGTAGAACAATTTAAAATTTTATTCAATAATCTGTATGAAAGGCAAAATCTTGTTCCAAATAAAAGAATTATATTATCCATAGATATGTAAGTCCAACAGATCTATGTAATTTAACTTCCGAAATATCGATTTCATAAAATATAAATTATCAAGAAAATAGCGTTGTATCAGAATATATCTTTCGCTTGCCTATTGTTAATTTAAACTAATTCCTTTTAATTTTCCGGAATAAAATTTCGTTCGATCTTCTGTGTCAATCTGTAGTGCCCGAGTCTAAATTTAAGATGTGATTCGGTTTTTTGCTCCGACCCGTTTGAACGGTGACTTCGGTAGACGGATACATTTTTTAATGAAAACAGAGCTCCTTTCGATTTCTCGAGCTAGAAAGAATGAAATATGGCATTTCATTCCCTGTTTTCTAACTGCAAGTGCCCTGCATAAATATGTTCTACAAAGAAAAGACATGGGTGATCAGTATGATCGAGTAATGAAAGTACTTCAGCTCATGTTAAAGAAGTTCGATCTAAAATCTAACAAAAGACTAAAAATCAAAGCTCGCGAAGCTTACGAATGCATGGAAATATATTTTACAGAAGAAATATATTTTATTTGTGGGATATTTCCCTTTCCAACATATTCGATTTTACAAAAATTGGTTTTCGAACATACAGTTCCTCAAGTGGCACCGGCTCACTCAGCGCTCTCGAAAACAAAGACGTTGAATATAAGTTTCATCCAACTTGCCGCAAATAAAATTGAGATATTGATATCTGTATCTCTAAGTCGCCGTGTCTTCCTCACGTATAAATTAAAAGTGCAATAATTAATTGCCACAAGTTGCAGTGAGGAGTGAGCTATAAGCCAGAGGCTCAGGCAATTAAATAACATTTTCAAATAACTGCGAATGTGGTGGCAACCAAGCAAGTCGAACTGTGTGCTCACCGCCAAACACCTGGTCACCCACATACACACACACACACACATGCACGCAAGCGGACAGGAGGCTTCTTTGCTTATTGCATTGTGTGGCAAGTGTGAAGAAGTGAGTCGAGTGCCTCAAAGTGTCGCGTTGAGTGGCGACCACGGCAGCGAATTAAAACCACACACACTTATACTCATTCATTCACGTCTAAATTTGAGCGTGTGTGTGTTTGGTGTAAAAGAGAAGATTGCATGAATAAAGCTGAGTGGCAGCACGGCTGTAAATATGAGTCAAGTGTAGAAGTCTATTACTTGACTCGGTTAGGCGCACGTGCTGGAGGCGGAGGTGCGAGGCCGCCTTGCAGGCGAAGACGCGCCAACAAAGGCTGTGGGGCAGCGCTGGAATCCAGCCGTCGCCACTACGCTTATGTGTGGCAAGTATGTTGGAGAAGTAAAGCTAGGCGGCGCAGCGTTAGAGACGCGGCGTTTTAGCGCTGTTGAAAGGGATTTGTTCGAAATTTGTTTTCCACAGATGAAATATACTCGCGCCGAGCAGCTTCTGCGCTGGCAATGTTGCTTTTCTCGATTTGCTTTTCATTTATGTGGCTTTTGTTGCAGTTGTTGCCTTTTGAATTGTTTGTTGTCGTCCGGCAGCTTCTGTGAGCAGCAGCAGAGGTTCACTCTGAGTGAGCGAGCGGCGTTTGTGCGAGTAAGGCCCACTCTTTGTGACTCGCCTGCACTTCGAAGACGGATGAGCGCGAATATGTACGCATGTATGTGTGTGTGTGTGTAAATTTGCGAAAACCGTCTGAGTTTAGTTCTGGGCTTGTTTGTCATGCGACGTTGAAATTTGATTGCTGCTTTTACTCGCACACACACACACACACTCGCACTCACTAACACCACCACACACACCTGCTTATATAAATGCTTGTGTGTGTATGCATACAAATGCACATTCCGCTCTGATATCATTTGCTGCCTCGGTACATTTCGTTATTACTGGCATTGTTGTTGTTGTTGTTAGTGGTGTTGTTGCTGCTGTTAGTGGCACATTACTCTATCTCAACGGCTGCTCAGCTCGCCATTTCTCCACAGCTCAATTTCTGATTTCTGTTGTGTCGCCTGTTGCCGTTGTTGTTGCTGTGTTTTTTTTTTTAATGTTGCTCACTCAGTCTGGCAGCTCCGCTTGCTGCCAATTTATGGGCGCCTAATACATTCCGACTCAAACTGAGAGCGAGATAAAAGCATCTCGTTTCCGTTTTCCAGGTACATCTGCATGTTGTTGTAATGCTGCACTGTTGTTGTTCCTGCTATTTGTGTCTCGATGACAATTTTCTAGGCGCTGGAATGATAAGGCTCTTTTGTGCCTTTTGCCTTCTCAACATTCCACACACACACACACATTTGTTTGTGGGGGAGGGAAGGAGGGGGGACTTTTCGATTCGTTTGATGCTGTGCTATTTGCTTGTAATTGTTGTTGCAGTCGACGTATGTTCTGCTGCAGGCGCAATGCTCCATTTAGCGCTCCACGCCTCCTTGTGGGTGCTGGAGAGTGTATGCGCGCTTTGTAACTGTAATTGAGTGCCATTCACTGGAATTGGGAGCTGAAAAGTGACGTCGTTGAGTGAAAATTGTGTGTAAATGGGTTATGGCGCTTGTGATATGCTGGAAATTGCTGGCCCGACATTTGCACGAGCTTATCGTTGAGAGTTTGTCATTTGAGAAAAAATAGAGCTGATTAAATATAGATTTGAGGGTATGAAATTAGTTAGTACGAAATGCAGGATTACAATTTTATACTAAAAATAACATTTAAATGATTTATAAAGAGAAGGTCTCTGAATGGCTTTAAAATAACCCACATACTGAATGATATATGCGCTATAAAGTCAACCGGAAGTTCGAAAAATTTTAAATTAGGAATATGGTGGTTTGCGAGAAATATTCAACCGATTGTACCACTTTTTACATGACCCCATTATTATCGGATTTGATTTAGGAATTTTTACAACATATTTATTGATATTTTGTCCAATAAGAGCTGGAGTTCACATAATCGGTATGTTGGGCTTGAATAGTCATGGTCCGATTTTTTAAATTTTTAGGCGAGCGCTATTTGTACAAAGTTTTATTTCGATAACTTAAATGATGATTGATTTATATGCTATGAAGTGAGCGAATCAGTGATAGGTCAGTGTCGTCTTTGTGGTCTGATAATGCTCATTTACACAATGTAGGATAAGAATATCAGAAGAATGTTATGCAAAGGACTTATAGAAATTGAATAAATAGTTCTTGAGATGTAAAGTTGTACTAAAATGTGGGTGGTGCAACATGCCCATGTCCAATTTTTACACTGATATGTCTGAAGCCCTTCTGGCTCCAACTAAGTATGCATGGTGATAAAACAATAGGTAATCATGAAGCTCCGAAGGCTAACAAAAAGTGCTTATTCATCACACTTTATAATTTCCTCAATAGATTAAATTTTTTTCAAGTCCTCACCAACAAATGAAAAGTTAAAACATAACCCATCGCGCATTATTGGCTGAGAAACTATAGAACCTTCTAGAAAAATCACAAAACGGGTTTTTTATTATTAGTTTGACGATTTAAAATGAAAAATAGGACACCCTATAAAAATATGTACTAATACATAAATAATAAGTCCTCATCAATAGCTTCTCATTCTACTTGAGGATGTATTTTAGACCTGTGATTTTTAATGAGGCAATGAAGTTGGCCTCTTTAACAGCTGTTACTTGATTTATACACAGTTTGGATTTGCCATTTAAAAATGAATAGACTCAGCATGCGACAACGTCAGCAAATCTTGCAAATTTATTTCCAGAATAATGGTTCGGTTCGCGCGCTACGTCCAATATTCGGTCGACATAATGGCTTAGCAGAATCGGTAATTTGAACAACCATGGTCCGTTTTTTCTTTCAGATATTGCGCGTCCTCAGTGGAGCAGAATATCAAAGAAGATCCGAATGAGACCGTCCGCCATTGTGCGCAAAACTTGGAACTGTGCCAATTCACTTTATGGAAGATTTTGCGAAGGGATCTTGTATTATGGGCTTACAAAATCTAACTCACGAATTGGTCACTATTTAGCGGGCTCTCTGGCAGAGGAAATGATGAATGACTTGAATGCCTGAATTGGAGGATGGGGACTACCATTATTTTCAACGAGACGGCGCTATATGCCACACAGCCAACGAAGAAACATATTTATTGAGAGAAACTTTTAATGAATCGTGGACCTGTGGCATGACATCCAAGATCGTACGATTTAACACCGCTGAACATTTTGGACCTCTCGGCTGAAATCTTTTTGAGTCCGCTGCGACGAAATAATTCTTAAAGCACTATGGGAAACAATTATCTTTATAATAAAGCTATTCTTCTTCTTGATCATAACATTAAAATATATTTGTATTATTTCTTCTTGAAAATTATCTTATGTTAAGGTACGAAGGCTGCTAACTGAAACTGTTTGTTCTTTAGACCTTATAATATTCAATAATTTCCTAAGTCTTCGTGAAGGCCATTCAAGGTTCCTGTATTGCTTATTCTATTACAAAAGTTCTATTTACAAACTTTCATTCGATTTTTTAATAGGTACTTATTGAATTCACTATTAATTCTGGCCGAGTTCAAGTAATTCATATCAGCTTATGTTGAATATATTCTGTATACAAGTGTATATTTATATATGTATTAGGGGGATATTCTAGTCTACAAGCTCGAATTTCGAGCTTTTTTTGGAATTGATAAAAATAAGCAAACGGTATTTTCATTTTGGTTTTGAGCGTAACCGGGGAAATACCTTTAGGTGTTGGCAAAACTTTGTATTAAGTTAGATTTCATTTATTTTGGGCAAAAGATTACACTGTTATTGGAAAGTGATTATTTCTGAATTTCATTAAAATTTCTTACATAAACTGATAGAGCTGATTGAACTGAGCGGCTACACTTTAGAAGCCTGTAACCCAAAAGAGTATTTGAAATAGTCTGTTAACATTTTAGTGTTGTATTTTTAAAGACAAAGGTATTGAAATATACCAAACAAACATTATTATAAAAAATCCGCTCTTGTAGGGCCTCTGAAGTTATAACTTTGAAAATATATTGAATATTATAAAAATCTTTCTGAGTAATATGTTTGAATATCCTAACTGACTCCTCTAAGCACATTTTGTATACCTTTGTATGTATATATCCGCACATTTCTTTGTCAATACAGTACTTTAAGCTGAGAGTTAAGGATTTAATGTGAGTTATTACCTCGTCCTTAAGAACTTCAAGTATTACATAACGGCTTGATATATTTTTATACATATATGATACAGATGTTCTATTATATTTTAACTGCAAATACTAGACTTATTAATATGAAGTCTGGTCTACCTTAAAGCAGCTGTGCGCATATCCATCTTATGCAAAGCACTTTTAGTGCGGAAATTTATTAATTAATTATATAAACGCGAAGAAACTTCTGCGCATGCGCATAAGAAAGCGAATGATTTCCCCGCTCTTTATTCATACACTTAAATATACATACGTACATACGAGTGTGTTTATGTGTGTTCGGCTCATCAGCGCGTGTAGCGTTACATTGGCGATGGAGTGCAGTGAGTTCAGTTCGATTTCCACCTTTTTGACTGACAACTGACTAAGTCGGCATACCTGTCATATAGTGGTTAACTGTTTATTGTGGCAAAGTAGGCAAGAAAAACAAGACACACATATGTGAACACAAACACACACACGCAAGCACTAAGTTGTTAGTATTTCTTTAATAAAAAGGTTCTGTAGCATAAGAAAACTACTTTATTATGGCTGTTTTTTCGCTTTATTGTGCCGCTTGCCCCTGAACCCTAAATACCGAACTACCTACGCAATTGACGCCGCCGCTGACACTGACAACAACATCAACGAGCGTCTAAAAGTGCAGCAGTGCGTCCGAAGAACAGCAGCGGAACGCGCAACACAGCTCATTGAGGCATGCATTGCTGGCCTACAACAAATACACATACGCACACACACACAGTGAGAAGCTAATATGTGTTTGGGCAGCGTAGGCGCGTGAGTGCGTTTGTGGGGCCATGCTCATAAATAATCGGCCGGGTGCAACATTTTGAGCGGCGTTGCCATCACTTTTATTACGCTGCTAAGCGGCCCTAATCATCGTACACTCCACTGCCTACGAACAGATGAACAAATACGGGAACACCACATGCATAGAAATGTGCGCATATGTGTGCGTGTGTAGCATTGCATGTATGCGCTTAGGCGGCCGGAGCGTGTAAGGGGAGTGCAAAGGTTAGCCGCGATGTGCGTGCACTAAATATGTGTCTGCGCATGCGCAACGACTTGTGCAGCGACAATGCCGATCCTGCTTACTGCTGTGCCACGACATGTTAGCACAATCAATGAATAACAAAAACAAAAAAACGCTGAAAGAAATGAATGGAGAGTTAACGAGCAACACAGCGAACTTTATTGACTGAGAAAACACCGAACCTTCTGGAAAATTCACGAAACGGTTTTCTTGTTATTTGATTCACAATTTAAAATGCTCCCACTATATTTGTTAGCAGAAAACGTGGGAGATTCTTTAAAAATATATACTTATACATAAATAATAAGCATGACCATCGGAGTCGATTTAGCCATGCCAGTCTGCGCTTCTGTCCGTTTGTCTCTGGTCTGTACGAATATACACGAACTGGGGCTTCGGTTTTTGAGATGTCGATCTGAAGTTTTGCACAAATCCTTTTCTCATCAGAACGCTACTCATTTAGCGGAACCACCGATATCGGACCCTATAACATATAGCTGTCTTACAAACTGAATCATAAGAATCAAGAGATTGTTTGGAAAACTTTTTCAGTTGAGAAGATATCTTCAAGAAATTTGGCTTTTTTTATTACCTAAAGCAAAAGTGAAATCTCCGAATAATTTGTTAAATCAGATCGGATCACTGCTATACAACCTAACTAGTCGAAATCAAACTCTTGCGAGGAATATTTTTTAAATGTCAAGAGTTTTACAGCTTCGATGGAACCATTTTTATTGTTCTCTTTTTTAATTCGGATAAAATAATAGGAAAAATTTAATAATTTTGTGGTAGATTTGACGAAAATTTGTTCTCAATATTTGCTGTATATTTCGATCTTGAAAAGGTTCGTCAAATTATAGTTGTATATATTAGCTGTAAATACCAAGGAGAAAGTATTCAGTTGTGAACTAACATTTTTTACAGACAATTTTAATTTACTTCACTGCAAGTAATGTTCTTCGACGCAACTCCTAAATGTTTGCTGGGTTTTTTAGAATGAAGTTGAAGTAATTTTTTTACTTCTAAAATATGGCTACAAAGGTACGTTGCTACATCTCTAAGCATAATATTTTGAGCGGCACGACTGTTCTTCACATACATATATTCATTTCTAATCATATACATATGGATGTACATATGTTTTCCATACATGTATATGTATGTCTGTAGGTACTCATATGCATTTAAAAGAATTTCCCTATGCTTTCTCTTCTTCATTCTATTTTCTACTGTTTTTATGAAGAGAAAAAAACGAGTCTCATTATGCGGTCACCCTTTGTGCACTCTCCCTTTTCTTATATGTAGTTATCTGTATGCCTATAAAAGCATACATACGTACATAGGACCGCATGGAAGAGCATAGGTGCATAGCGCAACATAATAATTATAATGAAGAAATTACGAGTTTATAATGTTTATGTTTATTTTATTAAATGCATCTTTAGTCTCAACTATTAATAAGAATGTTGTAAATGTGGCAGAATGGGCTCTAAGATTCTTATCGCAATATTATCATATGCTATTGTTCGTATGGGCTTATGCTCGTTTTGGATGTTTGTAAGTATGTATAATTAATTGTTTTATGCATTGCATGAGAGTGTTAAATAAATATATAATAGAATGTATAAATTTGTGAAAGTTAAGTAGGGAATGTGGTTTAATTGAAAATATTCCCTCCAGTATCTTGTTAGTAATAAGCTAATTTAGTTCTAGAGTTTTTCAAAGTCGTGGTCCACTTTATTTTGCGAATCACTTTGCGAATTCCTACTAAGCTCACTACTAGTTTAATATGAGTATCTGGCAAGATTTTTCATAAGGCACGAATTTGTATGGAGGAGTTCTTGTAAGCAAATATTGAAGTAGAGAATGTTGTACTCCAGCTTGAGCATTCCTAAAAGAAATGCCGTTTAAAGTGTGTAACATTAAAAAATGAATTTAATGATTACTCGTCCATAATCTCACACTGTGCTCAGGCAAGCAAAGGACAACAGTTTTCCTCTCAGATCTCACATTTTTAAAGCTTCATTAAAATCATGGGACATTAATATTTTGACATTTCTAAATTATATGAATGTCCCCATAACTTTTGGGGTATGCAGGGAAAACTTCTGAGGGTTGTTTAAAGTTTCAATCTTGCCTTACGATGATTTGGTGTCATGGACCACAGCAAAATTGAATACAGATTATGGTTGGAGCGAATATAACAAAATTTGCTTCAAGATTGGCGACGTTAAGTGAGTTTTCCAAAAATACTTTCGGGTATAGCTGGATAAGCAGGGTGTTGATGGATAAAATGCCATGGACCAAATACTATCATGCCTTATTTGGGTCTATCTATACAGATGGGTCAAAAATGGCTAATGGAGTGAATGCCGGAATCTATTGCTTAGAGCTGGATCTTTCAAGCTTCCGGAGTATAGCGCTATTTTTCAGGCGGTAATCTTTGTAGACAGGTAAGCGGCTTAGATACCTAACAAAGCAGGAACGCCCATTGCTTATAAAGAGGGAGGTAGTAGATATAATACCTGCCGGAAAGGTACGGCATTTGTAATGAGCTCCAGGACAGAAAGGAATACCAGGAAACGAAAAGCTATAGAGAGTAACAAAAGTACCATCTGTCTGGCTACTGAACCAGTATAGGAAATACGTAAGTCGCTAAAAACGTAATATAATGAAATTTACTGGCTGACGGACTTATTAGGGTGAAACGGAATACTTTAGGATCGCCAAGATAATGTGCAAGGACCTCGTAGAAAAACGCAAATGCTCTTTACTCAAACAGGCCCCAAAAGACTGACTGCAATATGGTTGTTGGCCTATGACAGATCACAACTATCTGGCATCACATGCGAACTGAGTGGGAATTAGCAAGGACGATACATGCAGAAAGTGCATGGAAGTAAGCATCTATCTAGATCTCGTCTTAAATATCTAAGAGCTTCGCATCTCAAGGAACAAGATGAAGTATCAAAATTAAATATCAACTCAAAAACTCATTAATACAGTTAAAAATGTTCAAATTCGGATCTCAACCCATTATATTTAGTAAATAACAGTATTTCAAATCTATCATTTTTCCTATTTCGAAATATAAATCTCAAATATTAAAACAGAATATTGAAACTTCTTACAGATAACATTATCCCAAGAACAAAATCAAGCATAAGTTGACAAAGCCTTCATATACCGGATATTATTGATTTTCGAACGATCTATTGAGGGATTGCTGATCATTATGATCATAATGATGCATTAATCAGATCAACTGTTTTAACCCTCTTAGGGCGTAACTTCCACGAAACCGAACTCTGTAGCCCGGATATTAAAAATATCCTCCGCGTACAGTATCAATATCTCAGTATATAGTATATAGTATATTTCAATTTGTTCCAGCAAGCAAAAGTTATGAATACTCGCGTTGACGGCGTCATTGATGACCGAGAAACCCGCAGGGTGCAACCGGTGCACCGTATACATATATACATACATACATACATATGTACATATGAATTAAGAGCTAGTTCGCATGAAGAAATATTGAGCATATGCAGCGGAGTTATGAAAAAATAGGCACCCCAGGTTTTTTCCAACAAAAGCGTGCAGCAAGAAGATTAAAATAACAACAAAGGCAATTCCAGAGAATTCACAGGTCCTCGCGAAGTGACGTTGTGACGGTTTGCGTACGGAAAACACGCTTTATCAATTTTTTACCCGGTTGCAGGGGCAAAAGCGTAACTTCTTCGCATTGCCTTCGCGAGCATTCTTTGTATCCTTTACGAACACTTCCTTTGTCTTTATGACAGCTGCTTCTTTGTGTGTTGCACCTACTGTCGATCCTCTCGTCAATTGCACGCATCAGCCGATCGGCTTGGCTTGTGCTACAATTATTGTGCGAGCACACAAACACATTTATTCATAAATTTATGTGTGTGTGTGTGTGCTTGTGTTGCTGCGTATCCTCTGCTTCCTGCTGCTGTGCTTCATAATTTCCTTCTTGTTAATGCCCACGTTAATGCCGTTCACGACGATTTGTCCTTACATTTCGACAGCAAATGCCGCAGCGGTCGTAACAAACTGCTCTACGCGTCGTTCCCTCCTGCACTCGCCTACCGCGCTGCTTCGTCGCTCGCTCTGCCGCTGAGCTGCGCATATTTTTGATGTGTGGCAAGTATGAATGCCCGTGTTTCGGCTGTGCTGTGCAACCACGCGTATTATTTAATTGCAGATAATATCGCCAATGACATCAACAACAACAGCACCAACAAAAATGAAGACAACTGCGTTTATTAAATTTCGGTAGGATAAATGACAATAACAACAGCTGACATTTTTGTCCACTTTGGCTTTCAACTCTTATTAAGTAGTCCTTAATACCCGGCCGTGTTGTTGCTGTTGCTGTTGTGGATATCGCCAGCGGTTTCATGCCCCTCTGCGCCATCCACTGATCAATTTAATAAGTATCAAGCAGCCGCTGTCAAACAACAGCACGTGTCAGTGCAACATGCATTAAATTGCAGCTTGCAACAAAGGCCTGCCACACCGTCCGGCGACGTCCGTTTTTTCGCCTAGTGTCTGAAGCGATACTTGCTGTCGGCATCTATGTACATACATATGTATGTACAGGCCTCAAGCACATGGAGGGTACGTCAGACAGAGTTTTGATATATGGTCAGCCATTTTTTCTGCCGTGGCAGTGTCGTTGCTTTTTCGAATCGACAGAATTTTGAAATGTTAATTGGGCAGCGCGGCGCAAAAATATGCTAGTATGTATTAATGCCATATTAAGAACTAGTAAATGGTTTATTGCCTTATAATAACGGTGGTTTGAGCAGAAAATAATAAGAGAAAGGAAGCAATTTCCACACCTTGCAGGCAAGCTCAAAATTAATAGCCATAAAATAAATAAAATATTAATAAATAAAATTGTAGAAATATCAAAAGAGCATTCTCGACTCAAAAGCATGCAAATGAGCCGCATAACAACTGCGACTGCGGCTGCGCATGCGTCACAGCACAATTCACTGCACTGCTGCCTACACAACAACTTGTCCCAATATTTACATACATACATATGACCATTTAACCATATGACAACACATACATACATATGTGTATATAAATACCAAATCCAATTTAATTGTCTCCAATTTGCCTCATCACTGCATCACTGCATTCAAACGAAATAAAAGCGTTGAGCACAAAAGCGCTACAAATCTGGCTGGGCTACCCTTGCCCCTACCCGAGCCGACTGACTTCCTCTGTCGCTGCTGGTGGTCACTGGGATCACTTAAGATCTGCCGCGCTTTCACAGTTTCTTGTGTTTCGTTTCCATAAACTGTGATTTTATTGCTTTCCAACTCAAGAGCGGAAGTTCTCAAAGGGGACAACGGTATCAGCTGCTCCGCAGGCGACTGGAAAACAAAGAAGACTAAATATTACTCGCTACAAGCTTGGTGATCTGCACACTGAAGTTCTGCGTAGAAAGCAAATACAAAATCTCCGCTTAATTTAAAGAGGAAGCGCAAACAGGAAGTCAGCTGAAAGGTGGCAACCAAGGATTGATGCAGTTTCGTAAATCAAAGGAAACTTCGAGAAGTGGAAAAAATGATACCATAAATTTTGCGATTTCTTTCGCAGCGGTCTTATAAAAATCCAAGCGGGTCATTGAACTAGAAAGTGAGTATATACGAGGGTCCAAAAAGTAACTCTTTCAGGCCTGGAAATATAAAAAGAAAGGAGTTAAATCATTTTGTGGAGGAACTAATCACAGATTGTCACTTGGCGGGTAAGAATAAATAAAGTAAAGTTTTCAAAGCACACAGCCCCACTGATAAGGATATAAAATAAGATCACGTTTCGGTAGAAAACTCGTCGATTGAATATCTACAAGCAGACAGACTTTCCGGAGCTTATTTGTAGGGTGGCGCCTGCTCTGGCTAGTTCATCTGCATCACAGTTACCAAAAGTATTACTGTGTCCTGGAACCCATTGCGGATTTATCGTGAAAGAAGATGTTAGATCCACTAAAAGATCAAAGCATTCTTTAACTTTGATGGAATTCTAAGAGAATGTGGCGATTTCAAACGTTTTCTTTTACGTTGTAATATTCTCTTGAATGGCGCAACTATTCAGTAAATAGGAAGCGTGATTTAACATGGCTTCAGCTTATTGAAAGTTAGAGAGTCTTAAACCAACCAAATTGTGCTGGAGGAAGAATTCACTTTCGCATAACTTTATTTTCAGCTTTCTCACAAACACTTTCGCACGCCAACGCGTGGGCGTCTTTAAACAGGCGTGCTAAATCTCCGCCTTGAGGCAAGCAAAAATAAAATAACCACTCTTAATCGCTGGTGTTGATGAAGATGCATAATGCAAGAAAGAAAACGAACAACAATGTGTGGCAACTTCCTTTTTGCAACCAACGATAACGAGTGTTAGCAACAACATAATCTTCAGAGTTAGAGTTGTTGTAACAGCAACATGCAATACACTGAAAAAAATATGAAAAAAAGGATTTGAGATTTTCTTAACCACAATCTTTAAACTAAATCGCAGGGGAGAGAAGGAAAATAATGAAATAACTCCTCCAATCTAACCATTTTACTTTTCAAATAATAAAAAAAACTATAGAAAAAGTCCATTCAGGACTAAATTCTGGGTTTTGAAGATTATTTGCGCCAAAAATTTTGCTAACTACACAATTAGTAATTTGGTTTATGGATTGTTGCTGACACAATCCTTCTGAGTTGTTTACAGCTGCTAGTCCTCTTAGTCCTTCATAGGAATAAATACTAATAATTATCTGTGTGATTAAGCTGGCCGGGAAAAAGCGTGAATATTACAGGAGACTTGTTTCTTCAATTTAGCCAAGTTTGCTCATCTGCAGGCCTTGTTTAAGGTTATTTCAATAGTGGCAATAGTCCTGATGGAACCGATTTTTGCTTCTCCTGGTATTTTGCTAATGCCAATTCGGAGTAAATATTAAATGTAAGAGGAATATATAAGTTGGGGGCCAGGACTATATTAATTGTGAGGAAATTAGTATATATCTACTAAGTAGCCCGAAAGTAACTAGTCGGGTACCAGTCGACAAAGTTACAGAAGTAATTGAAGATGATTAAACAGATTATTTTTGTCATGATACAAAATAGAAAAGAGGTAATCTACCACAAAATCCTTAGCAACTGGTTCGGGACTAGTTAATAATTGAACAAACTCTTAGGCACGTAGAGGCGTTTAAGGTCGTTTGGCAGAGCCATAAGTATTTTTTCAACTCAGATTCGGGGATTTGAAAGTCAAAAGATCATGCATCGTCTTTGATTCTTCCTTCTGTATTTTTTCATCAAACTCAAATTCTTTCAATGCACTAGAATCAAGATAAAAAGCAAACTTAGGCGGCATGATTTTGTAAATTGATCGAATTTACCATAGTTGGATACATTTTATGGAGCATTTCTGTCACTTGGTCTGTCTCAGGCAAATGGGATTGTTCCATTTAGATTGTCGGGCAGCCATTTCGACTCCCACAATTTTCCATAAACTTAATGTAGTCCAACACTTTGGAAATAAGTGTGTAATAAACAAATAAACAAACTACAGTTATGAGTTCAAACGCCCCAAGATACTTTCAACAAATAAATGCAAACTGTATGGATGTATGTATATATATGTGAATGTGTGTGTGTGTGTGTGTGAACCATATAACCACAGCTCAGAGAGCATATGTATGTAAATATGTATGTCGACATTAACATGAAAGCGTTTAAATGTTTGTGCGCACGAAAAAATGCGTTAAACCGTTAACGCTTCGGTCAACTTGCAACGAGCTGAAAAAGCAACAAAATGGAAAAAAGAAATTGCATGAGGTAGCAACAGCAACACTCGCGCAACAGTCGCACAGTTGGATTTCGAAAATCACGGCAACACAGCGGCGGCCAAGTTAACCAGCCAACCAACCAACCGAAGTGATAGCGGCAGTGGCAGGTTGCAACTCAGTCGCCGAGCTGCTGAAGTGATGCTCATTCACGGCGAAGCAGTTGAAAATCAGCAGCAGATACATTTCAGCACTCATTCAGTGCCCCTTCAGCGGTGGCAGACCGAATGCATACTCCGTGTGTGTGTGTATGTGCGTACGCATGCGGAAATGCGCATATAAATATACATAGAGTATATGCATGAGTGTGTGTGCGCGCGTACGTTATGTGCATTTGAATTCTGTCGACTCATGTTGCTGACGCTGCGACATTGTTTGCGCGACCGCAACAACAAGCAACAACAACAACTTTGTCGAACGCTACACTTGCCGCGCTCCACATATGCAAATGCCAACTCACACACACACGAATACTACATAGTGGCAAGTGGCAACCCATTTTAACGCTGCATCATCAGCTATCAAAACTGTTTTCATTGTTGCTGTTGTTATTGCTTTAGTCGAGTCAAAGTTGCTGTGCGCGCCGCTGCTTGCCCCCGCCGCTGCAACTGTGCGCTGATGCGATTTGACTGCTGTTGGCGTTGATGCGCATGATTAAGAGCTCGCTCACACACACACACCCATACAAAAGTAGAACTATATATGTTTGTACGTATATCCATTTATTTAAAATGTACACTCATTTAAACTCTGCTCGCTTGTCTGTTTGTTTGCATGTTGATATTAAATATCTTAAATATTAAATTTTTATAGTTTTCTCCACCTCTCCTTTCAGTCTTTCTCTTTTTCGTATTCTTCGCTCTCCTCTGCCGTGGCTGTCGCCTGCCTTTTGAAACTTTCTGTTGGCATTATAATTTCTTTTTGTTTCTTGGCTTTTTTATTAGAATCGCTTTTATAATAACTCATTGCTGCTTGCAACGGTCAAGTGAATCGTGTTGCAGGCATGTGATTTTGTTGCCATGCACTTTGTTGCATATAAATATTTGAGGTCAATGCTATCGTCGCTGCCATATACTACAAATGTATGCGTTTGTGTGTGTGTAAGCCGAACGTTTGAGCCTTGCATTTTACTGTGTAACTTAACTTAAGCATTAATAACTAATAAAAATGAATTTATTACCCAAAAGTTCCTTTGACAACTTTCGGATATTTACAGACTCAATAAACATATGTACATATATGTTTGTATATATGGACGCAAGCAAGAGAAAATTATAAAGCATGTACATATGTATGTAAATATTCCTGTAAGAGCCTACTTTTTACGAAAATAACTGTATTTTCTCCGTTATTTTCTGTCTGCTATTTTTCTAAATTCATTCGAAAGCCATCCCGTCTATTAACTTCCAGGTAAAGTACTATCACACAAACTTACAAATAACCTGCCCTGTCGTCGTTTTCCACCCAAACTGTTCTCCAATCATCACTAGTTCTCAAATTCCACCGAAGCTTGTATATTCTATAAATACTAAATTATTCCCTTTCACTTAAGCCTAAGTTATTTCTTACATGATGAAACTCCGGTTATGCTTTTTAATGGCAATCGAGAACTGTTTCAACTAACAATATATTTACCTTGTTCCCCAAGCCCGAGTTTATGGGACATTCTGGTGAATGTCATTAAACTTATTCTTCTTCCTCTTTGGCACTACAACCGTGGGTCGGTTTGGGCCCAGAACACAAGACTTTGTCAATTTTCTCTGTTTTTTGCGAGGTCTCACCTGTTGCGCGTCTCAAGTGCAGACATACTCCAGTGTTCTTGGTTTTTTTCCATTGGATGCGTGGGTGCTTGTGCTTCTATTGTCTACCTATAGGTCTCGAATTGAAGAAGCCATTCGCTAGAGCATCTTCTTCTATACGTACGACATGGGCGAACCAGTGCAATTGTTGGAATTTTTGGGCTGACTATAACGATGTGACCGTAAAACTGATACAGTTCGTGGTTACAGTGGTGAACCGTTTTCTCGAATGCTTCAAGTGTTTTCTCAAAGTTCATGTTTCTGCCCGTATAGCCTTAAACACTACTCACAAACACTGGGTTCGCCACTAAACTAACAAAATGACCTTTTCATACAACGAACCGTTGTTATTTTCTCTGCCGATGAATTAAAGTCACAATGAGAACACTTCTCAAAACCTTAAACTCGAATTTGTGGCACAAAGTGAGGTTATGCTAACACAACCATCTATTGGTAGTGTACGGGAGAAACTTTTTACGAAAATACGATGAGAAATTTTAAAAGCTTACTGGAAAGAGATTTTTTTAAGCCAGAAGTCTCCGAATGATAATAAGTTATGAAAAACAATTTGATATTAGTAGTTATTAGGTTAGGACGAAATTTTTGTTCGAATATTAGATAATTCATAATCGGTCGCATATCTTCCATTTTCCAAACCAAGAATTCCTGTTTGCCGCTAGAATTTTCATAAGAACCTCAGCTTCCAACGATAAGACATTAAGAAAAAACAGGGGGGCCGCTCAGATTTTAGATCGAATACCGTAACGCAATAATATTAAAGCCAAATGGATTGAGGTTTCAAGCATCATCTTTATATCAGATAGTTAATGGAGCCAATCACTTATTGGATCCCCAAAAACATCCAATGATAATGGAATCTTCAAATTAAAGAAAGTAAAAGTAGAAAGTCTAAATATTATTCAAAAAAATCATTAAAAATAGGAGACAGAGTTCTCCAAAAATATTTAGTAATGTCAAAAAACGCAAGGACACATCCAGCGTTAAAAACTATCACAACGAAAACAAACGATCTTCTTCAATTCCAAATAGCACCAAAATTTCATTAAGTCGCAATAAAAGCTCGAAGATATGTTCTTCAAAGAATCTTTCACCGAGTCAGAAAATAAATTGGTTGAACAAACCAATTATAAATATCCCCACATCTACATACAAAGCAATAATTATTACAAAACGCAAACGAAAGGGTAACAAAGAACGCATTTATGAAAACATAACAAATGTCAAAGAGTTTTATTTCCTGCTAATTTGCGGCATTTATGCCGATTATCCTTTAACGAACGCCAATAATACCGAAAGCAATATCCCTCAGAGTGGTGAAAACGATCAAAACCGCAAAGGGCAGTCAGATACATATCACCCGAGCAGTCGATTTACACGCAGACACAAGTGAGGCATTGAATGCGTTGAATGAAATGTGCTAGAACTCGAAATCGAAAGGAGAGCGCACAAAAGGTTCAACAACAAACGGCGCGTCGCGTCGCTTAACCTTCGAAGGATAATGGCGAGCTGTGGCGTTGATCCTTTTGCATATGTTCAGCGAGCGCTGTGCTGTGTAATTGCGCATGCGCGTACGATATTTCTCGTCATTCATTTTGCCTGTTATTATCACATAACATCTGTCATGCATCCTGCTACAAAAATGAAGCAACAACAACTTACTGCGCTCAGCAGCGCCTTGAAAGTGTGCGGGGACCTTACACGTCCGCATTGTCTTGGCACGGTAGCAAAAGCATATTATTGAATTAAATTGATGGAGTTCAAAATGCGAAAAAGTGCCTTAAGTCAGTCATAATAAGGGAGGCGAATGAAACTTGCACTGAATTGTACTGACTATAAGGTGAAACCGAATTGCGACGCGCGCTTATAAAATACTACAAATGGCATGGCGACAGGAAGAGCTGCAGACCTACAAGCTGCTGATCGTGTCTTATCAGTTCGATCGGTTTCCTCTTTAGTTTTTTTTTTTTTTTTTTATGAAAAGCACACACCTTTTTAGCTTAAATCCTAGCATAAACAGCTTCAAAAAATTAAGCTCGACAATACGAAACAGCGTTAAGCGTGGTAAAAATCGGTTTCACAACTTTTTGCATTTTCATTGGCACAAACATTTATTTCCAGGACTTCTAACTGCAAAGCTTCTTAGCATTGCGACGAATTAAATACTTCAAAATACACTCACAGCTCAATGAACACCACAATGAGAAAGCTTTCATAAATATAATAGTTTTCAAATCGAATTTGTAGCCTCCGGAGAAAATTGAGATTGTAAGTATAAAATCATGTAACATATGAAATATGCGACCAATTTTCTTGAGTTTATTGGCTTTTACGAACTATGGTTCAGATGAATATTTGTCATTATTTCTCATTAAAACATTTTTTCTAGGCTTAAAAATGGAGGTTTTGTCTACTGAGAGTTGGTACTTGAATTGTCTTTCAATTTATAGAGCTAGACCTTTCTAGATTTTAGGACGAAGCTTAGTCATGAATAAAAAGAAAGTTGGTTAAAGGGAAGCACAAGCAAAACTCTTTGTCTCCGCACCAGATCACTTCAATAACGAAATTTTGTAAAATATCTTTTGATGAAAAAAGTTCACCTAGATTTAATTATAATTCCAACTACAAACTATACATACATATACACGTTCATAAGTACATAATTCAACACCAACAACAAAAACTAGTTTATCTTCCAGGCAAAGCGAGTAGAGCTGCTCCAATCGCTCAACGCTGTACAGCAGAAAGCAAATATAAATTAAATCAAATCCAGTTCCAGACAATGGCAAACAAAAATGTCCAACAAAAAGGTTTTTGAAAAATTAAAAATTACAAATAAAATGAAGAATTGAATAAACAGAGTTTATACACACACATACACACGTAGATAATAAATAACAGCCATGCGGGAGTCCAACTGATCGAAATCAAAGAAGAAACTGTAGCAAATCACTGAGGTGAGAAAGGCAGCCTGCATTTGAATGCATTTCATCATACAAATCGAAGAATCACACACACACACACACACAAAGAAAGATATATGGACTGGCATTGACATAAGAATACCAAAAATGTAAACTTTCTCACACATAACGAAATAAAATAAAAAGAATAAAAATAATTCAGCACAGCGACGGGGCCAAGAACAAATGGAGCGCCTAGCCTCAGGGCGAAGACTCCAGGTATGAGCTGACAAACTCTTCAATAGCTTCAAACACAAATATACATACACACTCACTATCATGAATTCACACGGACGTTTGTTAATATGTAAATATGTTTATTAAAGGGAAAATATATTGTAACACACACACACAGATACGTATACATTATATACTATGTATGTGACGACCCGACGGACGGCATGTGATTGAATGCATCATCGGCTTTGCCTTTGACGATTAACCAGTCCAAGTTCAGTGGCTTCAATGTTCGGTTAAATGATGGGAAACCATGTAGGCACATAAAGCTTCAACACACACAAACACACGCAGAGCGATAGACATGTGAATGTAAATAGAACTAAAATTGTACGAAACTCAAAAATCGAATAAAGTAAATTGATGACAACTCCTATTACAGCTAGAAAAGAAGACTACTAAAACAATCGAGAACTTGGAGATCAACGACTCAAATAAAAGGAAGCAACATGAACACACACACACACATCTACGCTAATAAACAACACAAACAAGAAAAAACACAAATTTATGTAAGTGACTAAAATAAAAGCTCAACTTGTGGCTATCGAACGGTCCGCCCGCAGAACGCGCACAAAGCTACTGGCGGCCAAATAGAACGACAAAAATGTAGCAACAAATCGCATGGCCGAGCGGGAAGCAACGGCAACGCTGTACTTGTGAGGTGGCAGGCAAATAAACCCATCGCTAGATAACGAGTGTGGATAGCTTCGGACACCGTAAACCCCCACAACATCTTTGTTTTTTCGTTCTATTTAGCTTTCAGCATTATTTTATTCGATTCAAATCGTTTGTTTTTGTTGTTCCAGAACTATCGGTTGGTGACGAGGAATCATCGCATGGCAAGTGGTAGACGGCTATTGAAAAGTTGATGGATACCTGCCGAGTTGTAGGCAAATAGATAGTAGACGACGCCACAAGCAACAGAATTCATATGTACGAACACTGTGTGCAAAAAGTGCACAGAAGACAGTACGAAATATCACTTGAAGTCTAAGTGGCCTTTCATGGCGATATATCCGACAGAAAAATATATAATTGACAGCCCATAACTAAATTAATTTTTTGATATTTTAACCACAGTTTTGTCGTTGAAGACCTTGTGTGCTGATTTCAAGTTCTTGTGAAGCCATACCAATATTTTGTATGTCTTTTATCGTTTTTTTCAAAGGGTGATCAAGTTCTCCTCTGGACCTTTTACCTCATCATTAATGGAATATACTCCCTAAAACATCACATGGCTTCAAAGGTACATATGTATTCGGAATATTTTACATCAGTTCAAAATAATAAATGTTATTTTAAAGCCCAGAGCTATATCTGTGTTTTAGGCTTGTCACAAATTTATTAAGACAGTAAGTGTCATTCACATCCACTTTGATAGGTTCGCTAAAGTCGTGTCTATCGAGACATTTCAATTTCAGTTTGACAAAGGTCGGGTTATAGAAAAAAAAGTAACATGGAATCATACTGTCTCCATATAGCTTCGGCAAAAAGCGTTCGACAGTTGACTTTGCTAAGAACCAGAAGTGCGGAGGACCTCTTACGGTTTACCCTTGGCTAGAAGAAACTCGCAGTCGCACAAATTCTGTTGACCAACACTTGCTAAGGTCATCAGAGGTTCATAGCTCCAACACTAGCCCGAAAGAAGACATCAGAAACCCGATTCGCTTCCAATCGGAAAAAATTGGAGATAGGGTGCCCTCTCCAGCAGGCTCATCGACTTTGCAGAAGTCTAATATATTTATATAACAAACCTAAAGAACCCAAAAAAATTTTCAGTCCAAGTCTATCCTCTTCGTTGGCGAAACAAACTAGACTCTTCGAAGTGATATTCTTAGTATGAGAGATCTACAAGTAGATCTTGTTCTAGGTTGAACTATATATTCCATTTCGTAATGGAACTTTTTGCTCAGAGTTTGTTCACACATTGCTGACAAGTTCCAGGTAAGTGGCGTAGACAGTTTTCGAGACACATAGTCGTAGCCGGACATAGACACATTCACGTAGGCGGCAAAATACAATAAATCAATAAAAATAAATATCAAGAAATAGAAATGGAAAGAAAAAGAAACATAAAAGGTAACTAAAAGAATGCCAGACTAAGAAAGAGTATGAGTGGACAACTAAGACTATCTAAGTGACTGCACGTTGCGGCTTGTTTTGCTGGTTGCTCGGCTCGCTCAACGCTTGATTGACTGAAAATGTCTACAATGCTTACATACATACATACAAACATACGAGTTTGTGCCGCTGTGCCGTGGTTTGGCTGGCATTTCGGAATTGTCATGACGTGACGGAACACATCCCCATCAACACGGCCAAGGCGCCCGCAACAACAAGAACAACAGCAACAATATGACAAAATGTTATAAACACAAACACCAAATTGGTTGTGTGAAAGAAGCCAACAATATTCAAATGCAACAACAACTGGTAAGACACAAAACAGCACAGCAGACGGACGGACGGACGGACAGAAATTCAATGGTGTGGCAGATATCATGGTTAGGTCGCGTCGGTTCTTTCCGTATGAGTTCAAAGTGAACGTATGTAGGTATATACATACTTATGTATGATATGTAGATATGTCTGGCTTTGGGTTTCCAACTAAACGCTGGAAAGTGGAAACGCTGACTCAAATCGAGCTCACTTTGACCATTGACTGTTCACTGCTTTGGCTGTAAGAACACCTACATTTGTATATACATGCTTACATACCTAAGCATATGCGTAAATGTGTTGTATGTTTGTGTGTGTTGACGTTTGTACTCTGTTTGTTGGCCCAACTAACTGTACGACAAACAGTCTGCCGTTTGATGCATGTCCAGCTCTCGTCGGAAGGTAAAAAAGGTAAATACATACATATGTATATATATACATATGTACATTAACATGTAGTAATATAATAAACAACAAGACATAAATGCAAATAACAAGAATTCAAAAGAAAAAAAATTATTGGAGCAATGTGTGAAGCGCATCGAAGAGAAATCGAGAACAGATGATCGCAGACAAATGGAATCAAGCATGAATTCACATTAAAGTGAAATTACTTAAATAATGAATGTATGTGTATTACATATTTACATTTATATATCTAAAAGCATATATGTACATGACTAATTTATAATTGTTTTCGATATCGAAGAGAAAACTTTAGCTTGAGAGCGAAGTGATACAAATATAATATTTTCTGAGGACTTTATTAAACCATAGAGCATTGATTTCATATTAATGAAAGAGAGAGAGAGAATGAGAGACCGAAAGGGAAAAAGTTTGCTGAAGAAAATCTTAGGAAATTCCTAAAGATATATTTTCCGAGGTTTAACAAGCAGAACGGTCTGCATTGAGAAGACTTTGAGAATAGCAGAGTTATTTTAACACTTCAAACAGCACCCTGTAATAATTGTTTTTTTTTATCTATGAAATAAGAATCGAAAAATTCTATCAACTTTGCCTAACAAATTGATGTAGAATATGAACAAACTATTTTTGCTTCTTCTTCCCTCTAACTCAACAGTATTGTATTCGGGGTTTCTATGGCTTCGGCAGTATAACACCCTACATGAAACGCAGCGAAAATATTTTTTGCATCATCCTCTGTTATTTCCTTATGATATAAAATATTTTTCGTTTGATAAAGTCTTATTTAGTAAAGCTTTGTGTAGAGGGTATATTCCGACTACATCGATTTGTTTTTGTCCTAAATATTATTGAAAACCATATAATTGAAGTGCTTAAGGAATAAATATTAGATGCCACATGCCAACTAGATATGGTTGAGATAGTCTATCTGACCTAGAATAATTAGCCGATTTTTTCCCACCGGTTTTTTTCTTTTTGGTGTACGGACCAAGCAGTAACCCAAAAATTATACTCCTTTTCAACTGTATGCTTATTATTATTATTTTGCTAAAGATTGCACTATCTGATTTTTGCCGTATTACCAGATTGCCAGATGAGACAAAATGAACAGTGGTCATTAGGTTCGTAAATTTCTATGAAAATCTTCTAGGTCTTTGTATCGTTGCCAGGCCGGCGAAACGAGTGAATTTCATATCCTTTAAAAACAGCTTCTGTACACGTTCGGAGAAGCGTCTGTATATATGCCACAATGTTGGCTTTCTGAACTGCTTACATACATATGTATATACAATTCCAGAATAATTCTAGAACATGTCGTTTTGTTATGATTGGATTAAGTCATATCTATTGTACGCAAGTTGCATGTGGCGTGGTTATAAATCAATCAATATTTGACAAAGTGTTAAAACTGTTAAAATCAGTCGTACATCAAATGCTTAACATTATTAGAAGTAAAACGAAAGCATGTGATGGAAAATGTGAGCAATAGAAGTGGAGTAGTATTACGTTGGGTCAGTGTTTACGAGGCCAAACTAATGTACAAAGAGAAACAAAAATATATACATATGTAGCAATAATTTTATACTATATAAATTTTTATTAAATTTTTGCGGCTAAAAATTTATTTTTATTTAAATATGTATTATATATCGCTTTAGAATAAGGTTATTTTGGCGCTATGTAAATTTTATAGAGTTTTTTATATTTAAAATAAATTAAAAAAGAGGTTTCTAAAAATCATGTACTACCAACGATTTGCTGAAAAATTTTGTCCTTCCAGATTTATATTCGGATTATTCGTTTTGATCATAAACATTATGTAAATATGTAGGTTCTCATATATAAAAAAAACTTTCTAACTTTCCATATACTTTCTATCTTAAAAACCAGGAAAAGCGTTATTTCCGAATCTACTATAATACCTTTTACAAATGCGAAAGAAAAATTTAATAGAAAATTGTGACATTGTCTAAGGGGCTAATATTTGCCAAATTTCGTGAAGATATTCGTCAAATGAAAAGTTTTCAATTGATTCCGATTGTTAAGTTCATATGACTGCTACATGTTATAGTGATCTGATATCGGCAATTCCGGCAAATGAGATGCTGCCTATGGAGAAAAGATCGTGGGCAAATTTTTAGATCGATATCTCAGAAACTGAGGGACTAGTTCGCCTATATACAGTATAGCGGACGGACCGGCGGATATGGCTAGATCGACTCAGCTTGTCATGCTGATCCTTCATGTATATGTAAATAGTGTTGAGTCTCCGACGTTTTCTGCTGGGTGTTACAAACTTCGTGGCAAACTTAATATACCCAGCTCAGGGTATAGAAACACATGAATATTCATAAAAAATTGGATGAGTTGATGAATTAAAATTATGGCATAAAAAAGTGTGGTTAATAATTATATTTGGTATTCCATTTTCAAATAAGAGATGACTTTTTAAGTATAAGCCTTTAAAATGTTTCATCCTTTTCATTAAAAATATATTTTAATGAAAAAAATCCTTAAAACTCTTTAAAAGCTAAGATTCACTTATTAACTGCTCCACCCTAATACAATCAGTAGTACGAGTATACTTCCTTAAAGATACTTATGTATGTATGTGAGCTATGTATTTCCAAGTCCCTCTAATTACTATATCAGTCAAAATGGTATGATTGAAAGATTTTGTATTTTATTACAAATTTTATTAGCATGCGAGAAATTATTCGAAAACCTGATTTATTGCCGCTACTTAATTGAGATGAAAATTTTGAAGGTTTGTAATTCGTGGAAGGACAGCAACATACCTATACATTTTTAGAATGAAAAATTTTTCATATGAGCAAGACAGAGCGGTTTAAAAAATGTTAAAAAGTAGGGAACAAATGCTGAATCAGATTTGATAGATTTAAATATATAATGCATTAGCAGTGATGAGCAGTGATGACTTACTGATTCTTGGAATTGTTCAACTGTGAGTTTTATCATGTCGAATTAAGGTAAATTAGATGCACTTAGAAAATATAAATTACTAAATTACAATAGTTTAAACAGCGAGATTACACGTCGTTCGCCTTATGGAACGCCAAAAACAGACAATCTAAAACAAGACATATGTATGTATGTACATACGTACAAATGTGTATATTACAAACAAAAACGAAACTCATGTGTCACCATAACAAAATGGAAAAGTACTGCGCAGACAATAAATTATCAATGGCAAAACGCTATCACAGCTAACCACAACTAACCACAACTTGTAAGTGCAAGTCCACATTCGACTGCCAAGTGCTCAAGTACTTGTATAATCGCCGTATTTCCCACAGTATATTACAGCGCCTAATTGGTGAGCCGAGCTGATGGGGCGCTAGCCGAGGAGACACTTGTGCCACTTCAAAGCGCTAGATAAGTAAATTTTTTTCCTACACTATCTATTAGTTACTTACCGCAGTCATTTTGCCAGCTGTGTGTATCCATTTGTACGTGTGTGTAGGTATGTACATACATATAGGCTTATCTATGGTGCAAGCAGCTGCTAACAAAGCGAATATTTTGTTGAGAGGCGAAGGCAAACATTGTGTTGAACAATTTTGTAACTAGTTGGGCACTAGTCTGTGAAACGGTTTCAAAGACAGCTGCTGCATGTGAAACTAAGTGGGGTTATGATAGAAATATATGGTCAAAGTTGGAATTTCTAACAAAATTTTTGCAATATTATGAAGCAATATGCCTTAAATAAATAAATATGTACATATGTATATAATATTTAAAAATACTTGTTTAAAATAAAAATCTACTATTATCACTTTTAACACAAATTGCTATAGACAATTGTTTTCCAAAACTCTAAACCAGAAGACTCCTAGCTGGTCAACATTTCAGAGCCTCTGCATTTCTCTACTGGGTTGCTGTCGCTTATCAGCTGAAACGTGATATATGTCGGTGCATATAGTTATTTGTTTGCACAAGCTGATAGCGGCGATATCTGTGTCTGCGGCTAAGCGTCTTTAAGTGACAGAACACAATGAAAAATTCTAAATTTATGTACTTTCTTATAATTCATATAATTTTAAAAATATACCCTTGAATGATAATTGCTTCTTGGTGGTCAACGGGTTTGCTTTTGTTCAGATGCACGCAAGCCTTGTGCGCAAAACATACGATATTTATCATGTTCGGCGTTATCTTTTTAATTGCTCGTGTTAGTCTGATAAGCGCCGCTGCGGTCGCACTTGACACTTTTATCCCTTAGAAGCGTTGTCTTTCTTTCGTTTTTTGGTTTCTCCCATTGAACAAATAATTTTTTTTTTTAAGATTTTGTAGTTTTAAATAATATTTTGATTTCTTTACACGTAGAACAAACTTCTTTTAAGAAAAAGTTCTCTAAGTATGGATTTCAGAAGCGTTTCTGATAATCGTATAAGGTAGAATAGATGAAGTGATATTACTTTTTCAGATTTATTATGTTTCTTAGAAGCAATTGTCAGAAAGACTATTGATTTCTACTAAATGTAGAGTTTTTTCACCACAGTCCTCTCTTAAGGTAAGGATAGATTACACTGGCCAGCGGGAGGAGATGTTCCAGCTATACTTTCTGCATGTATCGTCGTTACTAAAACCCTTCCGCCTTGCATGTGGGGCCAGTAAGTTGTGATCTGTCATTAGGCCAACTACCGTCCTGCAGTCGTTTCGAGATCGGCTGAGTAAAAAGAATAGTGTTTTTCTTCGGGATCCTTGCATGTATGGTAATCTTGGCGATCCTAAGGTATTGTATTTCAAACTGCTCCGAGCAGTGAATCTCATTAGTCATCCGTTTGTGTATATGTTCCAAGTTAAGATGGCGAGTCTCATGCTATTGCTATGTTTTTCAAAATTTTTGCAATTTCCAACAAATTTTTCTCACAACTGTTTTAGTGGTTCTATTATCAGTCGAATTTCTTAAGAAAGGTAAAGTTTATAAAGCTGGTTATTGATCAGGTGTCCAAGGTAACGTGAACGATGCGTTCATATATCGGTTTATATAGAGCCTTAAAGTATGATTATAAGAGATGTAGATTTTAGGATCAACTGATGTCCTTAGTGTCTATTAACCGAAAGTTGAGGCTCACAGTGGAGAAATGTTTAGGAGCAAATGAGCGCTTTTTAATGTTGAATTATGTCCTTACGGAAGCTGAGAGCTTGACACCACTTTTTCAGCAAGCGTTCTGACCTTTTCGAACTTTTTTGAAGATATTGGCTTTAGTTTTTAAAAGTAAAATGGATTCTTACTGATAGAAAATTTGATATCAGTATTTTACGTTAAATTAGAATATGAGTAGAACTGGTTTTGACATAATGATGTGTTATGGCTGAAGGCAGTGAAATAAAACGCCTCATCGAGCTTTAGTTTGATCACTAACTTCATATTACTTTCTAAAGATTTTCTTTTGCTTATTAAAAATTCGCAAAAAAATCAAATATTAATTCTCTAAAGAAAGCTTTTTAACTGTACACACTCATACGTAATGGTAATACCAGACTTCAAAACTTCACTGTTTGGTCGTTATTATTCTTTAGCCGCGCTGAATAAAGTTAAATGAAATAATTTGGAGAAAAAAATAAATTTATTTAATAAATAAAAATGAAAAGCAAAACAACAACCACAGTGCTGACATTAATTTTAACGCTCATAAAAACTTGGCAACTTTCGCCACTGCGAGCCGAACGCAAGCCAACTTTACGCCTCACCAACACATCACTGCTGATGCAGATCTTTTCGATTTTTTATTTATTTTTGCAGTGCATTGCATTTGTTGTAGTTGTAGTTGTAGTTGTAGTTGTCGATGATGTTTGTTGATTTTCGCAATTGCCTCTGCGGCAGCTGTTGCCATTTTGCAGCCGCTATTAAAATTGATTTTTCGCCAATCTATTCCCTTTTGCCAGGCGAGGAGCAATGCGAGCGCAATCGGCCGCGCCTGCACGAAAACAATGATATCTATGAGCGGCAACAACAACAGCAGCAGCAATGTGCAACACAACGTGCAACAGCACTGACAGCGGCGTCGGTCATAAAATGCGATTTTCCCTTTCGCTGTTTGAGGGGGCAAAAAGAAAGTCAGCACTGAAAATACCGAAAAAGATTTGTTTACTTTTCTCCTCCGCTAATGCACACACATAACGTATAACGGTCTGTTGTTTGTTGTTGTTGCTGTTACCGATGCTAGTTGCCGCAACGGCAGCTAATCATAGCAGCAGACAGCAGGCAGCAGGCAATTTGTAGCGTGTGATTGTGTGCGTTGGCAAGCGCGTGTGTGCAACAGCCAACAGCAACAACAATTGCTGCAGCAGCACTAACCAACATGTTGCTGTTGCTGGTGTTACTCGCAGTGGCAAACGGTATTTTTAGTTTCAACAATTTTCCCCCTTCAGTTTTCGAGGGAAATCTGAGTGTAGCACAGTCTTTCTGCGGCAAGAGTCGAAATTTTCGCCTTTACCGTTGTTTACTTAGCAAAAATTGCTTTTGGTGAATTGGTGGACTGGCGGGTGCGGGTGTTTTGACGTGTGCCTTCGCTGGTTGTATGCCGTTGTTGTCTTGTCGTTGATGATGTTGTTGTTGGCGGATCATTATGTGCGCTGCAACAATTAGCCGTAATTTATAGCCAATTACGCGCATGCGCGGCCATTTGGTGTGCGCGGAGACCGCTGCTTGCCGCTTGACGTCGCGACAGACTGCTCGCTGTTGGCCAGCAAATATTGGGTCGCTGCGGTCAGTCGTCGCCAGTTGAGGCTTGACGTTGCATGTGTCATTGCCGTGACGTGTTGTATTGGCTGTGGCAATGTGATCCGCTTAGCTTGTCAAACACTCTTAGCTTGCGGGTGAAAGTTTTTTGGTGAGTTTTACTGACATTTCCCTGGAATTTGCTACATTTGTCTTCACTCCATTTATTAAAATATGTATGTATGTGTGAAACTGTTTTCTAACAAAATATTTTCTTTTATGAATTCGGTTAACTTTTCAATATCTTAACAAGTAGTCGCTAACTTCGGGCAAAGACGAACATGTACGAATTTAAAAAGAGAAAAAATATGCGTTTGTTTACTATTATTTAAATATATGAAAGAAAAAGCTTCATACCCAAAACAATAACCGAAATCAGTGGAGTGGATCTATAAGAGGTGCTTAGTTCCTCTGCTATCCCTCTTTTTTGATGTCAAACACACCAGCCTTTTACAGGGAAGTCCCTATTCACTTTGATAGCAGTGCGGTGATACTAGACTTGAGCTCACTAACTCTGCATTCGTGGTTGGTTATTGAACGTCTAATCTTGATCCCCATAGCCTCAAGTCACTTACATTGTGATAAGACTGGTATGGGTGTCAGGCCACAGCGGAATCGTAGGCAACTGCAAAGCTGACGAGCTGCTAAGGAATGATACTCTAGCTCCATTTTCAGTTGTTCTCCTCGTGTGTTCTACTACTGGACAGCTGGGTTTCGCGAGAACTTGGCCAGAGCTGGATTAAAAATCGGTTCAAGCACTGTTGCAAGCTCTTTTGGCCGAATATTTATTGTAAGAGATCCAGTGAGCTCTTTTCTCCCAGTAAGGCTAGCCTCTCCCTAGTTTTTGAGGGGTCTAACAGGCCATTTCCTTATCGTTAACCATGCTGTAACGTGGAGAATCTTACAGAACGCCAGCTGCAGAAGCTGTATGGAAGAAGACGAGGTGGAAACATATCAGCACTTGCTTCTTGATTGTCCGCATTTGCGCGATTAAGACTCAAATACTTTGGAGCTCACATTTTCGGATCTCAAACCGAACTGGTGCGAATAGAAATTAAACAGCTGAGAAGATTTTTATTGGCTACAAGGCGTTTTCTTGACGTATAAGTTCGACTTACAGGAATTCTATTTGGCTTCACAAAAGGTTTGCATATATATGTATAGAAGTTCACGTGCGATCTCAATCAGCCCTCAAACCTAACCTATCCTAATTGAACAGTCCGGGCCAATAAACTTTTGGAATGAAGATGTCAGCCAAATATGGACATATACCAAATATACTCAGTGAAAGACAGTGAAATAATTTTATTCACCACACAAGGACTTAGGGATTTATGCTGATGTGTCAAGAAGTAACAAAATGTATTCAAACGATAGAATAGCTCGTGAGATATGTTATTTCGTAAAGGAAAGGAAAAGTCATGATCAAAGCGCTCGGGTCCAGCGATGCAAAAACTGTGGGTCACGTAATGGATTGTTATGACCTACATAAAAAATTATGTGCATGGGACTATCTTCATGACTTTGATACCAATTACAAATGAAACTGTTTAGACAGTAAATTCTACCACACACACATACTCATATATGTATATGTATGTACGTATGTATGTGTATACAAGCGAAAATTGCTATATCACTGTTGACGAACCTTGACGGCCGCATTGTGTACCGTTTGAAAAGTATCTCTCGCCAATTTCTACAAATCATACAAAAAGCATTTAAACACACACACACACACATACACATATGTATATACACAAAAAAGCATGTGAGCAAATCAGCTAAGCAGGAGAAAAACGATAAAAAATACTTAAAAGCAAATGCACAACTCAGCGCCAGTGTTGCCAACTTGCAGCAAATGAATGAATATACACACATGCATACTTACATATATACCGTCAGAGGAATATGTTGCAAGCGCATGTTGCAGCAGTTACTTTTCACTTTATTCAGCTGTCAGTCACAACACCGCAAAGCGTTGCAACTGCTGCTCGCTGCTCGCCGCTGGCTGCGCACTGCAAGCCACACTGACAAGAACCAGCAACAACAGCAACGGCGCTAAATATGTGCGTGTGCAGCAATTGTTTGGCAGTCACTCAGCCGCAAAAAATAGCAAAGTAGCCAGAGTATACATCTATATATCTATTATGTATGTATGTGTTGTTGTTGTTGGAAAAAGTCATGCGCTCATTTGCTGCTTTTCATGTCCAACCATTTGCCATCTTTGCGTCGATTAGTCTATCAGTCTGTCAGTCAGTTTGTTAGTCAGCCGTTGCCCCTAACTCCTCTCCGCTCCATCGGCAGCGCCTCGGCGACTATTGCTGTCTGTCCACGAGCTGCATTGTTCCTCTGCGGGGATTTGGAGCCACACCGCGTCGCTTAACCTGCAAAATATTTAATAAAAACTTCACTTTTTTCACTAATCTTTTCACCAGCTTGGCGCTGTTGTTGCAATTACTCAAATACATTTGTTCCTCAAGAAGTACAAAAGTCAGAGTTTAATATTTCCTGTAGGTTTGTGGAAGTAAAAATTAAGATTCTAGTACCTTTTCTTATCTGTTCCTCTCAATTGATTGCTTCTTTTATTGATTTTTTTAACTCAATATTTTGGTAGGGACTTAATGATCCGGACTTAATTATTGAAGCTAACTCAACCAACCTATGTGGGAACTTTGATTTAACCCATTTGGTTACGGTAAAAAAAGGGCTAAGCGGCTAATAACTAACCCATTTATAATAAAGGGTGGTCGAAAAAGTCTTTTCGTTTTTCTAATCAAACTAAAACTTATTTTTTTATATTTATAATGAACTTTAATGAACCAAATATGTACTACTTTGGTCGACCACTTTTTCACTTTTTTCGTTTTTCAAAATATAGCGAATTTCTTCACTATTTTCATTCATTTTTGAACACCTGTAACTTTTTTCAACTTCTTCGAATTTAATTTGAATGAATATTAAGATCTCACATTTTCTACACTATATGGTGTAACACAAAGTCATTGGTAGCATTGGAGATATACGACTCTCTTTATCACGAACATAAGCATTAGAGAGGTACAAAGCATTCAGTGAAGATCGTTAAGGATTTCAACTTCACTTATGGATCGAGTCAAAACATTTTGGTTAATGTCTTGGGTATGAAGTGTGTCAATGTTAGTCTCAGACCAAAAGTTCTGAATCTTTTGTAAAATGACGTAGAATAGAGATCGCCAATGAGGTGATTGACAGCGTAGCGGAGGACTCCAAATTCATCAAAAACATTATTACTGATGACGAGATGTGGATTTATGAAGAAGACGTCGAAACGGTTCAACATTTTATCGAATGGCGCTCCAAAACTTAACCGAAATCAATAAAACCAAATATTTGCTAAACGCACAGAAAGTCATCCCAGCCGAGGCTTATAACAACTGTTTGTAAAGTTGGTTTGTGCTTGCTTGTATTGGCTTAGGAGACGTCTGTAATACTCTGAAAGAAGCCTCGGATACCTTATAAAGTATATGTGTCTTTTACTCATAAAAGTTACGAGATGAGTCTCTGAAATTTTCTGAAATTTTGTACGCGTCCTTTTCTCCCCAAGAAGCTGCTCAGTTTCGGGAACTGCCGATATCCAGCCACTATAGCATATAGTTGTTATACGAACTCACGGATCTGAATCGATTGCTTATAAGGACAGCTTAAACGTGTGAAAAGTATTATAGCTTCGACGCATCCGAAGTTAATGTTTTTTTCTTGTTTTTGTGTGAGGTAAGTAGGGTGTATAACCGAATTATCTGCCAAATTTTCGCCACCTCCAAGAAAATATTGATTTTTGCGCACAATTAAAAAGGAAGCGATTGTAGGTCAATTTCTTTCACTTCAATGTATGTATGTATGTATGTATGTATGTACTACATGAGTACTATATATGAATAAGAAGCTATAACTCTTTGCCTACCTCGGATTGAATGATTTGCAACGATTTTTCGTATTTCGCTTTTCACACCAGTTTCCACAAAATCGCTTTGCTCGTCTTGCTAATATCCGATTATTGCTTTACACGGACAAATATGCACAGAAGTGACTACAACTACAACGACAGCATTAATGTACAGTTAGTTTTTGAATTGAATGTGGCATTGCCACTCGGCTGGCTTGCAGTCAGTCATCTCAATGTTGTCGCTATCACTGTTTTAGTTGTTGTAACAGCCTCTGGTCTCTCTTGCTTTGTGCGCATTGTTATCGCTATTGTTGTTGTTGTTTTGTTCAATGACTAGCTGGCTTTTTGCATTGCAATGACGCGTTGATGAAATGCTGCCAATGCTAACCGAAAAGCTCTGCCAGTGATTGTTGGAGTTTAGCTATAAGTTGTTGTTGTTCTACCAAAAATCTGCTGTAAGAGTTTAGAGCGACAACAACATGGACAACAGGGCAAAAAATAATTTGCCAAATTACGGCGGCTATGGTGGAGAATGTTGTTGTAAATTGTTGTTGGCTGTTCGGCCGTAGCACAGCAGCAGCCAGTTGCGCAGTCGCGTTGCAGTGAGGTTGCAGCATTTTGTATATTATTGCTTACAGTTAGTTTGTTGTAGTTGTTGTTGTATGGTGTGCTATTCGCTTGGATTTAGATTCGGTGGCTTATGGTTGACTTGTTGCATTGACTGTTGGCCGTTGCCAAATGGCTGTTTTTGTTGTTATTTTACTGTTCGTTGGCCGCTTACAATGCGCCCATACATGCACACACACACACATACACAAACACGAAAATAAAATTTAAGTTGCAAGTTGCTCTTTGGTAAATGAGACGGTTCATGGGCGTTCCAATCGGTCAGACAGTGATTAGTTTTGTTTCTAAATATATGTGTGTATGTGTGAATGTATGCTGGTTCATACATTATATACCATATATGAACAATTTAAAATTTACTGTTATTGATGTTGTTATGAATAGGATTGTGTAGTCGAACGGCTATTAAATTTACACACTTTTTGTAAAAGTGCCTACGTCGAATATAACAAATTTCGACATAACCACCAGATAACAACGATATAGGAATTTTTTTACTGAATGAAGATGGAGCATTATGTTTTCTTACTTTTTCTCGACAAACATTTTTCCAAGGTTTTTTCAAAAAGTATCGCGAATTTTGTATTTCCTAAAAAAAATGTTTATTTGTTCATGAATATCTATTGTGTAGCCTGCAAAGTAATCACCGTCATATATAAGGGCTTAAGGGTTTTTTCCAAACCTCAAAACACATAAAAAAAGTAATTGCTTGTCATCCTCTTTAGCTCGATGCACTTTTTATCTCCTCAATAGATAGTAGCGCATCGCCGTCCTTTCTTGGACTTCTTCAGTTTTGGAAACAAAAAAGTCACAGGTCCGGGGAATACGGTCACTGCGGCACCATTAATGTAGAATTGGTAAGTAAGTAGGACATTTGGTAACCTTTTAGCAAGGGCTCATGATGCACAACACCCCGTAATCGAAGAAAATTATTAGTAAAGCCTTCACATTCGTCCTAACTTGGCGCGCTTTTTCGGGTTTGGGCGCATGCGTCATAGATGGATGATTGAGCTTTGGTTCCGACGTCATAATCATAAAGCCGTGATTCGTCACCAGTTATGAGCCTCTGGAACAGATCTCAACATCTTTTGAACAAAGTTGGTCGAAAATGAGCAATTTTGGCACAAAATTCGCGGCAAACCGACTCATACCTAAATTCGATTTGATATGTTACTATAGCCAGCCTATTTTCCCCTTCATTAATGTTTTCGTCTTTTACAGACAAAATTTTATATAACTTCTTTGATAAATTTTTTTGGAATGAACAAAAATCGAAGACGGCCGACCTTGTCAGCATAAGTAAGGGATATAAGTACCAACATAGCACAACAAATCGATTTTCAGTTTCAATCGATTTGTTGTGCTATGTTGGTACTTATATGAAAATAAAACCCGCGATACTTTTTGCTATAACCTCCTAAAATAAATATCATATATACTTTTCTATACAATCGCCTCAATCGTTCTGATTTGATAGAACTCAGGTGTTTTATTGATGACAAAGCACAAATACTATGTTCAAAAAGTAATTGTTGGCTGAACTTTAAATGAAAATAAAAATATTGTAAAATTATGGAAAAGTTTTGTTTTTTCATATAGCGTATGGAAATGCAGAATATCTCTTAGATGGTTGTAGCATTCGTAAAAACGCGTCAACACCAACTAAGTGCGACTCGACTGTCAACAATGATCTATAATGAATCTACCCTATGAAGGTCCAAAATTCAGCTTTTTGTGCCAAAAAACAAAATCTAAGACATAATTCTCACCCACATTAATTCAAGATAAGATGTACACAACTCTACAAAAAAGATTATGAGTATATACTTTCATATGTGCATCTTCTCCATTTTTTCATAACCGAATACCAAAAGTGGCCGAGTCGCTCTGTGCTCAGCCTAAGTTTTATACACACTCAAGTCACCTTAAAACACTTAAAACATATTAAAGGTTAGTTTAAAAGAGACATTTAGAGTTTATGCTAGAAATTACTGTACTGAACACAAGCGTGGCTACTCTCAAACAGGAAACCAAATTTCCCCGATGCACCACATTTTTCCACAAACATACATTTCTCACTATACCTATCCAGCTATTTATAATTATTTTATGTTAACGCTGCTCAATTATTATTAGAAAAGCATGAATCTTTGTAGATAACGGTTTATTTGCTAAGCTATGTAACCTTCTTTCGAGTAGACAGCCAAAAAAATAATTAAATTCTGTTCCGCTTTGTTACGATGGTCAATTATCAAGTACGCAACAACAACTACAAAAAGAAGCTAGAAAATTAAGAAATAACAAAAAAACGGTTTGGAATATAAGAAATATTAGTAAAAACTGAATGAAGTCCGCCAGATGAACTCAACTTCCGCTGACAACCTGCTTGGCTTTGCTTGCAAGATGATCGTTTGATTTTTTGTTGTAGTTTGGAGGTTAGTTGTAATTGCTTATGCTGTTGCTTGGCTCTTTTCAGTAATTAGCTTGGAAACAAAAAACATATATACATACATACATACAATGTTGTAAGGTTATATACCATTTATATGTGTATGTATGTATGTGATTGAATTGCAGTTGAGCTGTGCTAAACCTTCCAATGTTGTTGCACATGCTTACAGATGCTTTGTATGACACTGTTGTTGTAGGCAGCATTTCCTTTTCCGAAGAAAAAATATTTTAATGTTGTGCCATACTACCTCGAAATATAGTCAATGGAAATATCCATCAGGAACCGAACAAGGGCAAAATTGCTCAATTTCGACCAAACACAGTGTGGCGCTTACATTGCTCAGGAGATCTGGGCCAGAGGGTTATAACTGCTGACGAATCATGGGTTTAAGATTATGACGTCGAAACCAAAGGTTGATCATCCCCGTGGAAGGTCACGCATGAGCCAAAACCGAAAATGACCAACACATTCATGGCGCCGCAGCCACCGTATTCTCCGGACCTGTGATATTTTTGTTTCCAAAACTGAAAAGGTCCACGAAAGGACGATGATGTGCTATTATTGAGGAGATAAAAACTGCATCGAAAGAAGAGCTAAACAAGATTACAAAAAAAATACTTTTTTATGTGCTTCGAGGATTGGAAAAAATCTTTGTAGAAGTGCAATATATCAGGGGATGATTATTTTTTAAATAAACACTTGCTTAAGAAATACAAAATTCGCAATTATTTTTAAACAAACCTCGTACACAGTCTCTTAGAGCAAGATCCATCAGTTTCTAGGCTTCATAATTCCCTTCATTACTTTTAAAAATTCACTTTTCTAATATTGCCAAAGCATGTTTCTTCTTACTTTCTCACTTTTGGAGGACCTTAACCTATGAAAGTTTTCGAGAAAATAAATGAAGTTTTTAAGTACTTTGAAGCTATTCCCAAAGAAACAGTGGAATTATATTGAATCCAAGCGGAAATATCTCGACATAAGATCGTTAGAATAAACTCCTCTACAACAACATTATAAAGTCCGAAGAAACTCAAGCTTTCTTATAAAGTTCACTTTCAAGAACCCTTGATAGCACGAGAGGTTGCTATGAAATTTTGATCACTCTGAAGGGGTAAAGTGTTACGAAAGTTTTCCCTGAGGTTACTCTACGCAGTGTCTATGTAAAATTAACCATGATTTTAGGAGGGCAATAAGTGACCAAAGAAAAGCAAGTAAAAGAAGAAAACACGTTGAATTCGGTTGTACCGTAGTTATAATAATATTCACAATTACAAAATTTGTTCATAAGAGAAGTTTATGTAGCAGCTACATATATTTTATAGTAGTCCGATCCGATCCGACAAATGGTCGGCTTTTTGAGTAAAAAAGCACGGTGCTGTTTCAGATGCTCCAAAATTGAGGGATCATATATACATATATATATGCATATTTTATAAGGTTTTCTTCTAAGGGTTACAAGCTTTGTGGCAAACTTAATATATCTTGTTCCGAGTGTTCGATCTAATGTTAAGGCTTTGCATTATGACTCAAGAAGCTACGATGTAGCTGTCGTTTACTCATTCCATGAGTTTTAAGTTAACTTGAAACTGAGACCTAAAACATTGAGAACCACACATTAGAACACGCTGAGTGAACACAGAACTTGCACCTCTGGTGATCTTCAGCCGTTAAATCTTAAATTCAAGCCTAATTGGCCGCTGTTTTAGGCAAATTGCCTTTTCCCCTCTTTACAGTTAACTAAAACATTTTGTGAAAAAACGATTATCGGCTGCAATCAATTGCTGTTGCTGCCGTTAAGTTAGCTGTATTTGTTTAGCTTTGACACCGGTGTCATTGCCAGTGAATGGCGTTGTGTCGTTAGCGGCCGCAGCAGCGCTGCAGTGATACAAGCCGATACATTTAATAGCCGACTAGTAAACGAAAAATGCAACAAAGAGCAAAAACCAAAAAATATTAAAAGAAGAAACAACAACAAAAATCACCGATCATATTTGTTTGGCATTGACGTATTGTTGGGCGTTACAAAGTTGCTATTATTGTTGTTGTAGCTGTTGTTTTGCAAGTTTTTGCCAAAATTCGCGAATGAACACACACACACACGCACCTAAGCATTAGAGACGGCAGCAAATGCGCTGCTTGTGACTTATTGCAAATAATAAAGCTGCACAACAACAACACGGCAACAAAGTCATTTCAGCAAGTCAAGTCAAGCGATCTTTGCCAACGCTACTGCCGTATAACGGCAACATAATGCCAACAATGGCGCAGCGTACAGCAATTTTTGGAGGTGATTGAAAAGTAATTGTTCGACTGGCGGAGGCGTATTAACCAAATATGAATTTGCAAGTACATTGGCGGCGCTTGTTGCTGCTTGTGTTGTTCAACCTCAAACACAGAGTTGTTTATGTTGTCGCTCGCTTGAGCGTCCGTCAGTCAATGTTTCGTCAGCTTATTGTTCGAGCTAACAATTGTTGCCAATTCCGCTGTTGCTGTTGTTGCAGCTGCTGTTTCATTTTTTGACGCCACCTATTTGCATGTCCGAGCAAACACTATTCGCCTCTATTCTCTTTGTTTTACTTAAACTTAAAATTAGTTATTTTTATTTATTCATTTGTTTATTGTTTTTGTTTTAAATTTTTGCTGTCTTCGAGGTCGTTTGCAGATTGCAACAATCAGTTCTTTTTTAATAGCAGCTTTGTTGCTCTTTTTATTTTAAAGTGGGTTTATTTGTTGTAGCAAATAATTTGTAATGATTATATTGCCACTTGTTCTTTACGTACATACGTATATACAGTGTATGGATGGCCCTTTATTTACTTTAAACGCGTTTTATCGACCAAATTCTCATTCCGTTACAATTTGGGAAGTTTTGGCACATTTGTTTGCATAAAAACATAATTAATCTTAGAATTTACCTACTCATAATTCTCTATAAATAATTTTACACAAATTTAGGTTTCGGGATCCCGAATTTTCGGGATTGAGTTTTCGGGATTTCGGTGTCTGACAGTTAAATTCTAATTTTTTGAGGTTCAATAAATTTAATTTTAGTAAATTATTTTATTGAAAAGATGATAAGAGTTGTTATCTCTCGACAAATTAAGCAACAAAATATTTTAGTTTTTTTACCATTATTTTTTGAATCAGGTAAAATATTATGTTATTATTATTTGCTATAAAGAATTTCACACAAAATTTTGTTTCGGGATCCCGATTTTTCTGAATTTCGATAACTAACCATTAAATTAGAAATTAAATTTGTTTAGTTTAATGATTTTATTTAATTATAGTAAATGATTTCAACGAAAATATGATGAGGATTGACATCTTTTTTTACAAGTTAAACAACAAACGATTTAAATTTATAAAAATATTATAAGATTATTATTTTCTATAGACAATGTTTTATTTATTTTGGCTTCGGGATCCCGAAATTTCGGGATCCATTTATTTTTATTTTATTTTTTATTGAAACGTATTGAATAACTTATGGGGTTACACTTCAATAAATTGCTACTAATAAAAATATATATGCTAACAAACAATATTTTTTTAAATTTCGGGATTTGACCCCTAAATTACAATATTTTCGAAGCTTAAAAATTTTAGTTTGAGTAAATAATTTTAACGCCAAGATGAGATCATCTTTCGACGACTTAAGCAACAAAAGGTTTAATTTTGTTTTACTAACTGTTTTCTGTTATTTAAAATATATTATAGGTTAGGTTAAAATGTCGATCCAAAGAAGGATATCTCTTTGACAGCTCAGAACGCCGATCCTATAAACAGCTAAATACTGGATTATTAGACCGTTAGAACATATTATACAAATTATAAAAACTTTCCCGCAATGACGGTTTGTCGGAATTTTCAGAAATGAATCTTTGTTCTTTAATGTCCTTGCAGAGTAATGAATCGAACAAACAATTGTTTTTTATCACTTAGACTGACTTAGCCTACTATATGCGGTGGGAAGACAGAGAGTATGTCTCTTAATTCAACAGAATTGTAATAGATTTTTACTAACAGAACCGTATAACTGTTTTAATAAACAGAACTCTGTCCAGATTTTTTTGAAACGTTATAGACAAGTAAGACCTTACGATTAAAGACCAAAGTTTGCCTCCCACCTTTATTTATGATTTATGAGATATGGACTTAATGCTCTATCAACCTTTTTCAAAGAGAAAATTCCTTATTTTTATAAAATATTTATCACTAAATAATTCACGATATTACACAAAAATGTCGGACAATTATAATTCCGAATAACAGTCACAATCAATTGCTACCACCCAAATCATGACTCACTCGGCCAACCATCAATAATTTTCCTTGCCAATATAATTGAGCGATACAGAACATTTATCACCTAATCAATTGCACGTAAATTGAACAGCCGCCGATATGCATTCCGCATTCAAGCTCCGAAACGCAACTGTCACTAACATTTTGCAGCGACTGTATGTACGTACATACATATGTGTGTGTGCGGCCTGTCAGCGGCTGTGCGCGCAATCACATCAAATCAAATTGAAATCGATGCAAATGCGAAAATGTGAAAATACACGAAATTCCCGCTAATTAATTGTAAGTAAAATACTAGAGTGCAACAACAGCAACGCCAACAAAATTGCATATACAAATGCCACAACAAATAGGCGCATAGGCAGGCGAACGCATACAAAACAAAAACATTTTCGAAGCGATTTATTTCAGCCACAGTGAGCCCAACCCACCAAACAGGGCAAAAAATGCCAGAAGTTTAAAAAATATATTTTCACATGGATCGAAATGTTCATACCCAGTGAACTGTTTTATGAATACCTATTAAGTTCAAAATGTGGAAATAGGTTTTAGAAAACGAGTCGAGTTCAATTCACACTCAAGACCCATGAACACGCGGTTAATGCTTATTTTCTTCGAAAATCTGTCCCTTGGAGCGTGAAACTTTTAGGAAATCTCAGGTTGCCATGCAAACAGTAGTCATTACACTTCCAAATTAAAATTTAAAAAGTTGTTGGTATAGCATTCCACTCAAAAATTTTTCGAAAACAAAATCTGACTATAATTAACTGAAAGGAAAATGGCTAATAACAAAGGTAAGGACCGAACTTTCAGAGAATACTCTTCAAGCTGTCTTTTTAGTATAGACTTGAAATAATAAGAAAACAGATAAAGGAAGGTTAGATAAAGCCAGTCGGAAGGGTTAATTTTCCAAAACTAAACGTTAAAAGAATATACCCAATTCCAAATTTTTATGGTTCTCTGAAACATACTTCAAGACAAATTTAGTAGAAATATTTATAAAACATAGAATGGCATTATTACAGTCGGTACCATATTTTCCAAAACCAATGTTTGTGTTTAGTATTGTTAGACGTTGTGATATATGAACACATTTGTTTATTTCGATATTTGTTTCCGATCCGGCCTGCGTTCCAAGGGTGCTAGCGCAGGCTGACAGCTGATATTGCCTTTTCTCGGTCGTCAGAGCCGGGTTCCTATTGAAGAAGACAAGGTTGATTTGGGAGGGATAGACTTTGCTTTCGATTCGAATTCCTTTTACCTACCTTAGGGGAAGGCCTATGGACACCGCCTCGTAATTGAATAACAAAAGGTGGCGCTGCATTCGATATGTGAGATAAATTTTCGAGGTCTGGATACTAAAGGGATGTTTGAAAAGAATTTAGACTGCTCAATTCTTGGAAAACTCTTCGACATTTGAAAAATGATTCAGTCCACACGTAGCACCCTTTTCAAATTATTAACGCGGGGTCCCAATGCTAACAAAACCCTTCTCGCATTTGCGCCTTGGGTATAACAAATAGAGGCAAAGTAATTTCTGCCTAACCGTAAACAAATACACGTATTTATGCACATGTGTATGCCACAAATCACCGAAATGCATAACAATGCCACGCCCCTAAGTAGTGTGGGCTTGCAACGCTCACCACTTGACGCCTTAAGTGGCCAAACAGTTCGTTTACACTTAGCCGTTGGGTATGGTAGGGCGCATGGCGGTGGTGGGGCCGCTACGCAGAGGGGCGGTCAGCCGCTCGGTGCTCTGGGGAACGCGCAGTACACATGTAAGCCAAGACCTCGGGGACACTCATTACAGGCAATGAGTTCAAATCAATAAAATTGCACAACTTTTCACAAAACGCAAAGCGATTGCGATTTGAAACTGTGCTGCCGCCGCAGCGGTGCCACCAACCAGCAAACACCCGCCGCCGCTGAGCCTCAACGAGGCGCTTAGGCGTGTGGCAAATGAAACGGCCATTATATATCAGCCTCTTTTCGGCTGGAAAAAATGTGCAACAAATGCAAATGTTTTCAGCCGCATTGCGATTGTTGCCACAGGCGTAGCAACTGTCGGCGCTGACGACGCGCGCGTTGCGTTTGCATTGTTCTGTTTATTATTTGTCGTTTTTGTTGTATTCATTTATTTGTTGCACTCCAGCGCTTAGCCACATCGGTTGCGTCGCGCTTTTGTGCGCTGTGTGCGTACGGTAACAAAAACAACAAGAAAAAGTTAACAACAAAACAAACGTCATTAAATTATGCACAGCAGCAGTCGCTGGCCGCGCTACAATTCGCAACTTAGTTGAATGCAATGCAATTATCGGTCGGCCACCGCCGGCCAACACACCACATCGCTCCACTGCTGAGTTGCTAGTGTAGTTGTTGCTGCCGCTCAAATTCTCCCAGCGATCGAGCTGCCGATAAAGAGCTTAGATATATATTACACATACAAAGCGCATACTCAGCCATGCGCCCAGAAATGTCAATACTTTTCTAAAATGCAATTCTTTCATACAAACTCCAGCAGTCGCCGAGCACTCAGCCCTCCATGGCTGGCATATGAAAACTATGTACCCACACATACACGCACACATACATATATTCATATTTACATACTACCAACAATGCGATATTTGCGCGTTGGTTTCGCATTGCAGCGCGCCGCTCGGTCGGACACATCGAAAGCAGAATTCTAGACAAATTAGTGGCATTTACATACAAGCTCGTGTGTTCGTACGTGAGTCTGGGGGTACGTGCGTTTTCGTGTCACTGCATGAAGTCGCTGGAATTTGATTTTTGATTGACACACAATAAAATTACCTATGCGCATGTTTACTCTGCTCCAAGTGGCACGTGGCCGCAAAATCAGTTCGCTTATTTTGGTCCCGATTGGACTTTGCTTGTTTGTTGGCAGTCGAAATTTCGATTATTGGAAGAGTGAATTCAGTTTCTCAACATAAGCAAAAGCTTAACTCTTAATAAATGAAGCTAAAGTTAAATTTTTACAATAAATTTCATTTTTTTCGATAACGGTTTGCTATATTTACAATTTTCCACAAAATCTTGTCATTAAATTTGATTTTATTAGTAATTAATTTGGCTAATATTATTCAGTTAAAATTGTGAAGTTCATTTAATTAAAAAAATTTGTCTACTGTATATTGTAAATTATCGTTAATTTAGAAAGTAAGATCGGTTTGGGAAAAAAATCGTTAAGAATCACACCTAGAAATAAATTTTTAAATAATCGATTCTTATCATACACATACTTATAAAAATAAGACACTATCAATCAGCTTATCTTGAAATGCAAAAACATCTTCCGAGTCCGCTGCAGTGATTTCTTAGAGAGAAATGATCTAAATTTTTCCAGTATATTTTGTATATATAAGTTATCCTCATACAAAAAACAAACCAAAATCTTGGATAAAAACCAACTTTACCTTTAAACGCCGCATTTATTACATTTTTTTCATTCCTCTTCTAGGGAAAATTGCTTCCTTTTGGTTTCAGCTTCAAAGAAGGCCGTAATCTGTAGAGCAGTGGAGGATTCGGAAAATATGTAATTTTTTTCTTCAAAACTTTTACTGCGTGTTCTTAAAATATTTATGTATATTCTCTGAAATTTTAAATAATTCGCACAGTATATATTTTTTTTAATTCTTAAAGATCGCCTATTTTAGGCTGTCACACTTGGTGTGACTCTTAAAAAGCATCTCCATCATTCATTTATCATAATTAATAATTTCTACTGTGCTTAAAGTTTATCTTACATTTGTCTTCCCTTGTTTTCATGAATTCGAAAACGTTCGTCAAATTTTCATTGCAATAGATCTCCAAGTAAAATAATACAAGTGCTATATATAGTTCTTTGCAAATTTCTCCAATAACATATCGAACCTTGGAAGCAGGTATTCTTAACATCAGAGGGCTAAATACATATTACTATATTATTAGATAATCATCAGTTCTATTCAAGGCTTCTTTCGGAATTCTTTAGGACTACAAAAAATGTCGCTTCAAACTTGTATACTCTTGAAAAAGGAACCTAAAGTTGTATAACCTCAATGCATTCCTGACAGTTTCACCAGAACATAATTTGAATTTCGGGTTCAGAAGATATATGTACAAATTTAGCTAATAAAATATCTGTTGTTTTTGTACGTTCTTCCATATTAAGCATATGTACTTGTACTACTTGTATATGTATCTTCTAATTGTATTCTGCGGTCGTTTTGTATAAAATCGAATTTTTAATTCTGGTGACACGTTGATACGAAATGAATCACTAAACTATCTTCAGTCGGTCCAAAGGAGATGAAAGAAATGTTTTATGAGGCCGTATGAAGCTATACTTGTATATTTATGTGCACCATTTAGTTCGTCATAATTCATAGAGCTCAAATATGTTGGGAAGAAAATTTTGAAATCGAGGGTTCTCTCCATCTCCCTCTCTCTCTCTCTCTCTCTCTCCCTCTCTCCCTCTCTCTCTCCTTCTCTTTCTCTAGTGGAATAAAGTAACTTAAGTTTTCGTTATTCTTATCAAGGAGGTGTCATCGCTTATTATTCCACATCTATTTGATTATGCCAGTCTTTTACATTATGACCAATTATTTGTTTAATTGGATATTTTATAAGAAATAACTAAGATCCTAATCATCTTTATTCATCCCCATCGAGCTTTACTTGTAAGCGTACATTCGCAAAAAATTGTAATAAAAGAACATCCAGACAACATGCGTTTGGTCCGAGAGACAAGTTGACAATCGATATTATTTTTTTTAACTAAACCGTTTTGTGAGGCCAATTTTCTAGAGTTTGAAGCTCATTAAATGATATTTCAATACTTATAATTTGTGATTTTATTTGATTCGACTATCTTTGAAAAGTACCGACGCGATCTCTAAATGATTATGCTGACAACTGGATTTAGACCAGTTATTTGTTCGATTGACAATTTTATAAGAAATGTTTTTAAAATTTTTTTTGTAAATTTTTTTTTAACCGTTCAATACCAAAGCAACATCCAGATATACCAGTTATTATCCGATGGGCGTTCTCTAATATCTAACAAATCGGTTACACCTAATATTTCATGGAATAGAAAGCGCTGGAGTTCTTTTCACTTTCAAAATTTTTGCTTGTAAACACAGTTATAATTTCTGCGAATATTGGTTTCACTGTGTTCTCAGCCTAAGTGTCTTAAACGCTCAGTTGGCGTTGCCATAAGAATTATTGAGCTGCAAGCGAGTGAACAGCGACTGCAAGTGGTTTAGAGTTAGCAATAGCATACGCCAACCAAAAGCTCTAAAAAATTAGAAAGGATATGTTGTTTTGTATCGAACAAATTAAGAAAAAATTATATTTCGCAGAACAAAAACTCGAATCACGTTCGCGGCATTATGGCGATTAAATGATTGAGAAGTGCAAAAATCAAATGTGAACGAGCAATTTGATACTAGCGACATACTCACACATACATACATCAATTTTCATATATCTACAGTAAACCCCGCTTAAATGCCTCATGGAAAATCCATAACTTTTAGAGATGCTTAGGCGGCTTGAATACTTAAAAGAGCCCTCTTAGTTCTATGCAAGTACTAAGCCAAAAATGTTGGTTACTCAAGGGGTTCAGTACTGTATATATATTTGATTGCGCATGTGTATAAATATGTGTGAAGACTTGTAGCATTTTTGACACAGTGAAGTTTACTCCGACAACGGCGCACCAAGTGCAGATCGGCGGCTCCGCTAGGTAGGTACCCAGAATTCTAATAAGACCGAGAGAATGTCAGCTCAGTGGCGGCGAGAAAAAAGTTGCAAAAAGCTGTCGCAGCTGTGGCTCTGGTGGCAAAGTGAAGTGCCAAATGCACGCGGCGGGCAATCAGTCATTGAAGCGCCCCGCCAAATCGCTCAGCCAATACAATATGTGCATTGGTATGTAAGTCGGTGTATTTGTCGCGGCAATGGGACGACAGTCGTAAAATTATTGCAACATTTAGTCACGATTTTGAGTGCAATAACCAGACAGTTGTGGCAAACCAAAAACCAAATCGAAAAGCCAACTCCAGAAAAAGCAATATTGATGTTGCTGCCGCTGTCGCTGTAAATGTTGTTGTTATTGTTAACGGTGTTGACGTTGATGGCAGCAAGTGCCCAAAATGAGACAAGTCGCACACATGCAGACGCACAGATATGCCCCGGCAACATATTGAGACACAAATCAATGAAATGTCGCTGACTTTCAACGCTGTGTGTGTAGTTGTTGTTGCCTTCATAAACCATGCTGAAAACTTGACGGCTGTCAGAGTGACAACTCCTTTGTTGCTAATACTTTGTAAGAGCCAAAGCTGCAAGTGAGCCGAAGTGTCAACATCCAAACATTTGTGTGTGTGAGTGGCTGTGTGTTTGTTGCACGAACGCTGTGTTGCAGACATTTTTGGAAATTTTCGGCATTGTTCGTCTGTTCGCCTGATGCTTACAAGTGTAGCAACAGCAGCAGCCTTATAGAACGACAACAACAATTATTGCGGCAGCAGTGGCAACATGTGCAACACATGCCACATGCAAGTGCGCCACATATGTTTGCAACAGCAATGCGCAGGCACAGCACCGCACCACACTTTGCGCCCGTTGCATTGCAATGTGCCATGTTGCAGCAGCACCAGTGCATGTGGCAAGCATCGTTTTGATGCTGGCGAAGCCGCCAACCAAATCCATAAAATATCTCACAAATGCTCACAGCCATCAACGCGCACATTTAGTGGATAAATAAACAAAAAATATTTTTTAGTTTATGAATTTGTTGTTGCTGCTGTGTGTTATACTCGCTGTTGCACTGTTGCAACGTTACAAGTGCCACCGCCATGCATTTGCTGATGGTGTTGAAGGCATTTGCGATTGCCGCAACTGCGGTGTAAAATATCGGTCGCCGTCATATAAAGCCGACGAATCGACGGACTCGCGGCCGAATGAAAAAGTGAATGGGCTGCGGCGGCTCTGACAGCAACAAACACTACTGCAGCACAGCTTTGGCTGCAATAACGTGGAGCCAATAGGCTGGCGGCTGCAGCGGCGGTGACGGCGTTTAAGCTATTTGCTTTGCGCCTTGCGAAATGCCCGCGAGCGTTGCAGTGTTGGCTGCTGCGCAGGCGCAGCGCCGCTGTCGGGGTTTTCGTTTACTTTTGCTTCAGTTTTTATTTGCCGTATATTGTAAATGAATTTTTTCATTGACTCCAAATCATTATAATTCCCACGTTGCTGCCGCTTGCCGCTCATAATTTAATAGAAACTGATTGCCACTCGACAAGGCACTTGGCTGTTATACCAATGTGCCTAAACATGTAAACACCATAGAAGTAGCACATGCATTGGTTTAAAAATATACATTTTTAGGGAAGAAATTGCGTTTCTACCAAGTTGCCCAAACCGACTTTTTTTCGATGCAGTGGCAATAATATCTCAAGATCCAATCAGCCGATTTACGTGAAATATGGCATGTATATTCTCTAAATATATCTCTAACACATAAAGCAACAAAAACATGCAAAAATTTAATTTGTATCAAATTCGACACAGTTAACACATTTCTGAAAAACGAAAAATTTTTGAATGGCCGCCAGTTACCAATTTTGTTTTTTTCCAGTTCTCCAGCTTCTCGAGAAAGCGCCGTTAGTACTAATCAAGAACTTATTATTGTTTAATTTTTCAGATGACCACTAGTGTAGAGATCATGGCGACGAGGAGACGGCCTATCTCCTAAAACTTCTGGAGATGTATTAAGGGTTATATGTGTGTATATAAATGAATCGGATTACGAAAAAATAATATAAAAAATAATATTATAATAAGAACTCCTTTCGCCTGTGTGAAAATGGATGAAATCCGATGATAACCCCGCTCACTAGCACAGCGCACAACCCTATGATGGCGATGTTTCGCCTTCTAATATAATAATCTGCGACAAAGTTTGATTATCTCAATTAGGCGATTAAACATAGTGATTTGAAATTTGGAATTTTTTCAATAAAAATAAAAAAGTTTCTGAGAATAATAATTTTTTCGCGGGAATTTTTAAAGTTTTAAAAGTGAACTTTCTGAATATGTGATGGTTATTTTTGAGAAACGAAAATTAGTTGGTAAAATTTTAGTTTGATTAAAAAAACGAAAATTCCTATGTTAAATGTATGGGAACCTAAAAAAAAATAGCGACCCCTTAGAGTTAAGTTACAGCACCTGGCTTGAGGGAGGACGCTTTGTTTGTCAATCACTAACAATTAAAAAAATTTTTTGAAGCACCCTAATGTATAGTATGTGTGCTACAAATGGGTTGAAAGGGGTTAATATTATATATCCTGTAGCCCCCATATATCTAATATAAATATTTTCGAACTTCCGGGGGACTTTAGACAGCATATATTGGCGGGTCGTTTCTTCTTTTCGCAACGTGGCGCCAATTGCAAATTCCAAGCGAAGCCAGATCGTCCTCCACCTAATCTTTTCAACGGAGGTCTACCTCCTCCACTGCTTCCCCGGCGGGTATTGCGTCGAATACTTTCAGAGATGGAGTGTTTTCGTCCGTACGTTCGACATGACCTAAAATCTTCCACAGAGCCTTTCGAAAATGTTAACGTCGGCTCATTAGATGTTGTCATCGTCTATGCCTCTGCACCATATAGCAGGACAGAAATAATGAGTGACTTATGGGGTTATGTACCTTCGGATACTTCCCTGGATTTAATCCATGCAATTTGCAAGAGTATACAACGTGTGGATATAGCCGAACTTGGCTCTTCCGTACTGTTATTTTTATTTTGTGAACTCTTCAAATATAAATAAACAAATGATAAAAAAGTAGATGGAAAAATATCAAATGCTTCTTTTCGATTGTCAAAAAATTGTCAAATTATATAGAATATCCCTTAACTATATATGTCTCCTAAAACCGCACTATTTGGAGAATATCACTGAAGATTTGGTAAAGAAGGCCAGTGAAAGAAAACTAAAAATTCGCTCGGGTGGTGCTTTGTAAATGAATTATTTAGACTGCTGAAACAACGAAACGGTAAGATTTATAAATTTCTAAAAGCCTCTTAACGTTTTGACATAGCTAAAAATCTTCCAAGTATGTAATAATTATTGCGTTAGTTCCAGTTCTGGGACTAGTGGAGTTGCCTGAAGAGGTCGGTAAGCAATACTGTTTGTAAGCTCTTTTGAAACAAGTACTTTTTGTACCTTCCTACATACATATAACCCTCGCTTCAAGACAGCAGAATGGGGTTGCGTCTAAAATTGGTTAACGGGATAGTTCAGGTCTTTGCTAAAAAATATACACCTCGCGAATGGAACACGCTCATTTCGGAATGGTATCATGTGTATCTGGGAAACGTTAGGAATGCATATAAGAAGGTTTTTGTTCCTTTCCCAACTAAAATAATTATATTAAAATTATTGTACCAACATCAGAAACCAACATTTTTAAGTACTTCGAACCAAATACACTTAAATAAGTTCTGCTGCCTGGAAAGCAATAGTTTTAGACTGTGATCATATTTATGTACAATGGCATGTGTACTCTCTCTTTATGCCACACGTTTCCTTATATTATGTAGGGAGTAGGTAGGAAGAGAGTTTGAATTTGTGTTAAAAATGGACCATATCTTTTCAAAGTAATGGGAGCATCACCACATACAAGTCTTCCCCCTCACATTTTCTCATGACTGGGTTATCAACAATATTTACAATTTTAAAATTTTCAAACAAATATAAATACATAAATATATACATATGTAACTAAGTACATATGTATGTATATATTAATGTGCATACCTTCATTGGTGCTCGCACATGTGGCTGCCAATCTTTGACGCTTTCATAGGCTCGTTAATACATGGCTTTTAACTTGGTTGCAATGGCTGTTGTTGTTGTTGCTTACGCCACGTTTGCATTCATTGTGATTACGCAAATCTCGCAGCTGGTCGTTGACCGTCCGTAAGCTCATATGTCCATACGTTCGTGCGCACTGGGCTGCCGCTGATGGTCGTTATGTTCATGTGAATGTGCCACATTCCAGCTGCGACTGCTGCTGTTGCTGCCACTGCCATTTCTTGGCTGTCACTCGGCTTGCCACACTCACTTGACTATCTGTTGATTTGTCCATTCGTCTGTCTGTTTGTCTGTCTGTTTGTCTGTCCATCTGTCTGTTGGCCCGCGTGACTCCGCTGCATGCAGATATTAGCTGGCTATGAAGCATTTCTCTTTTGGTCGGTTGCCTAAAATAATTTAATAAATTGATTAATCGATTTTCGGCCTAAGCCGCGATGTGTTACATAAACGCGCAAGCATGCGCCTAACTGTTTGTCAGTGTGTGTGTGCAATTGCTGTTAACATTTTTCTTGCTAATCGAGCGACGTGTTAAACTTTTCAGCTGTTTGGCGATATTTGCTACCTCACATGCTTCACATATCTACATTTCTATGTGTGTATGTATAAATGTATGTATGTATGTGTGAGTTTGTGTAGTAATGCATTTGTTGTTTAATTGCGTAAAGATTTAAATTAATACTAAAATAGAAAAAATGTGCAGCAAATTATACGATTAAGCCTTTTCAAATGCAGTGGAAACTAGCCAAAGAGATTTGGAAAAAAACCTTCGCATGCAAGACGGTAATATGGAGATAAATCTTTTGATTTGCTGAAGTTAATCATAAATCACAACTTTGTGTTTAACTAGGAGAAAAAGCTTAGTTATAGTATAACCGAAAATTTTATACTCTTCCAACATGCAAGGAGTAAAGTCAGGGAGGTACCTTCAGGTACATATGGCCTGTTAGTTATATAGGGTTAAGGTCATATTTTCATTCAATTTTATTCATAAAAGGCCAACTATAAGCACTGGGTCCACATATTCAGTACCTAGGTGCTTCAACAGTTTTGCTTTGATCTGGCCAATGTTTCCCGATATATTAATTTATTCTTGTTGTGTAGACTGGAAAGTGAAAGACAACTATGGAATTTAAAATTGTGTTACATGGGAAGTAATCGTGATTTTAGCCCGATTTCACTCGGTTTCACACTGTAACATAGGAGGGCCAAGTGAATGTTATACGCCGAATTTGGCTGAAATCGGTCGAGGTCGGTGTGGTTCCAACATATGTATATGATATTACCTAAAAGTTGGCGGTGCAACGCCCATTGCCCAATTTTGACCACGGTTCCTTTAAAGCCCTCTCATACCCTTTTGGTGATAAAATTAAATGTCTCTGAGGTATTTATTTACTGATTTATTGCGCTTTTAGTAATTTTTAGCGGTATCGTTAGATGGATAGTGGACGGTGTTATCATCCGATTTAATTTTAAACTTGTTTGCTCACAGGTGCCTCTTGCATCATCATCAGATATCATGTGCCAAATTAGAGCTCTATATCTTAATATTGTGCTTTGTTAAGGGTCTTTATACGTTTTTGGTTAATGACTTTTTGTAGGCGTGGCATTGTTTTTTACGCCCATCTACGAACTTATCTATATTTTTTGCCAAAAAATCCGTATACCAAGTTTTATCAAGATATGACAATTTTACTCAAGTTACAGTTTGCATGGACGAATGGATGGACAGACAGACAATTGTTTCGATTACGATTAGTTTTATGTGGTATATACCGTTAGGTGCACAAAACTCTCTTATACTCTGTAGCATCATGTTGCGTTTCTGTCATTGCACTAGTAGCTTTTCTGAAAAAGCATTACAATTATTATCACTTCAGATACGATGAAAGGAGTTGTGCAAATTCAGGCCGACATCTACATTCTGGGAACGAAACTAAAATAAAGAGGATTTAATTCGAGAAAATGCCTTGGCTTATATAAAAGCTAAGGATTTTATACAAAGTGGAAACCACAATTGGGAGTCAAGATATCTTAAAATCAATTACAATAACATAAAGCCCGCCTTAACAGAGAGAGACGAAAAAATATCTCAAGATATCGTTTCCCAGTTGAGGTTTACGAGATCTGTATGAATTTTTGCTTAGCAAGAATTACTTTTAGACAACAATCCAAAAGCAAAATTAAGTTCAATTCACCACACTTCTCTGTACCCCTCCGTATTATTTTACCTCCCATACTCTTTGATCGATATAACCTTTGGATGTATAATATCTAGTAAGTACATCATGTTTTGTTGTTTCTTCTTTCTACTTTTATTCGAAAGTCGTGCGAATTTTTTTCGGCAAATATTTTAATGTCACTATCTTCAATTTCGAGTATGTTCTGTTCACTTTCGGCGTTTTACTTGATTATACATTCCTACGTTCATACCAACAAAACGACATGTACAAGTATATATTTATAAACGTGTGAATGAATATTTCGGTTTTTTTGCTGAGCTTTCATTCAGTTCTTCATTCATTTTAGTTTTTGTTTTTGAAGTCATTTACAAATATTAACAAAAGTTCTTGCTATATTTGCCGTTATTACAATAGCTGAGCTGCTTTTTTTCGCGAGTATCTTTTACATTTTTTGTTTTCTGGTTTTGTGTATCGTTGATGACTGGCTGTGAGAATGTCTCTGTCCCAATTTCCAGCGCTTCTTTTCGACTCTTTTCTTTTGTTGACACGCTGAGAATTGATAAGCTTAGAATTTTTTGGTATTGCAGATTTGATTTTTACTATATATTTATTATTTATATATTTTGTTTTCATATGTGTTCTCTTATTCGAAGATAGATACTAGGTAGGGAGAGCTTTGTTTAATATATTTCATAATATTATGAGTTCGGAAATCTATCGAAAGCCTGGTTTGTACTTAATACGGTTAGTAGTCTCTGGGTTTAAGAGAGCATTTGTTTCAGGTTTACAACTACAGATCATTCAAAACTTACCAAATTTTTTTTTAAATAGTAGTATTGGAGTTCACGAAGTTCTCAGAGATAGTTTACAGTTCTAAAACTAATGCAAAAGTGATGTCGAGTTTTTAAAGACGATTTTTTGAGATCTTTAATTACCAGATAATACTCCTAGGAAAAAGTGATATATAATGAGAAGGAGAGAAAGGGAGAACTAAACAGACGTCAAGTGAGATGAAACGAAGATGCAGACTGCTTCGAAAAAGGCTTCGTAAATGAAGTAATCTTGGCTTCATCCATGTATTTAATCGAATTGCAAATGGAACACATAGTGAGCATCTAGTACAGATACTAGTTCTTTTGCTCAAAAGAGGAATTCTTCGGGAGGGTGAGAGTAATAGAGATGAACCAAAATTTACACGAAGAAATTAATAAAAAATTAATATTAGAGCACAAAGGTATCAGAGATAGATGAAAGCTCTAAACCTTTTACTATAAGGATATCTAAGTTATTTACCAAACCCTTTAGAGAGATTTTTTAAAGTTTTATTTACCAGTCATCGGCGAAAGTGCTTTATCACGAGAAAAAGAAAGGATTCTACAAATTTTAGGAAATTTAAATTTGCATTATATTTTTCAATATGTTACATAATGGAAACTTTACAAAACCATCATCTTTCCAATAAAATCGTAGTGACAACATATTCTTCACCACTTTCCCAGCTATCTGTTTCCTACATTCCTCCCAACACCTTATTACATATCGCAAAGGGTGGCAATACTCGTAAAGTGGAATTTGCGAAAGGGCGCGCAAAACAAAAGACGCTGCGGAATTTGGCAACTTGCGTGAATGTAAAGGAAAATCTCTATCAATCTAAGATGGTTGGACGTGCTCTGGTTATTTGATAAAGTTTGGTGTGTTCCTCGCCGATAAGATCTCTGTGGCGCAGAATAAAGAATAGAAATACAAATAAACATATGTACATATGTGAGTAAGTGCATCTTTGAACTTTACGCTTCTCTCATGAGCTTTTACTATACACGAGTGCTGAAGGTGCAGGAGTGTATGAAGGAGCATAAATAGACTCAAATACATTTATGTACAATATTTATGTGTGAGTGCGCGTATTACTTGAAGTGCCTGCATAAAAGGGATATGAAACTAATTTTATGTGCTTATGCTCGTGTTCATTTCATGTGCGCCGCTCATAAAGCAAGTAACGAGCATGCTGATGGCATTGGCAGGGGATACCACGAATTCACCGCGCTTTGTGTAGGTGGCAATAATGTGACACATTGATGATTCGGTATGGCGAACACGTAGCGAAAATATGTTAGCGCTTTGATACACACATGCATAAAGCACATACATATATTTGTGTGTGTGTGCATGCAATTTAGATTCTGTTGTTTGAGAGAAAATCGATTTCAGCGCAGACTGCAGAGGTTAAGGGTCTAAAATCACTGCCAAAAGTGGAAGAATCCTTCGAAGCTGAGTGCCAATAGTAATTACATTCTCACAACAAAGTCTAGTTAGGATGCAATGGATGTACGCCAAGGTGTGACAGAGGTTTCAAAGGTGTATTTGGCATCACATAAAGGGTGTCCCAAAATTAAGGCAAGATTGGGTAGTTCGAAAATTTCATACAAATTATGGCCAGAAGATTAATTAAAATGGCAGCAAATTCAAATCTTGCGTTAATTTTACGACACCCTGTATATTAAAGATGCTGATATAATTGAAAATAGCAAGTCAAAAGTTTGAAAATACAATTATAGTATTTTAAGAAGTTTACAAATAGTTTTGCTTAACGCTGCCGAGATTTGAAACGTTTTGAATATGCGGATCGAAACTGTAGATATCGTACGATTTGTTTCCAAAATAATAATGCTTCTGATTGCGAACTTTCTGAAAGATATTTAATGTTCATTTGACACCTGTCATTTTACATCCGCTTGAGAGCCAAATTGACTAAACGACTCAAAACAAATGACGAAACGAAGCATATTGACTAGAGCCGGTGTGCTAACGCCATAACTCACTTGGCTCCGTTTGATTCTCAACATTATCTTTTACCACTAGCACAGTATTTAAAAAAAAACAAGGAAAGACAAACAAGCTTACCTGGCACCGCCTGACTCACGGCAGCTCGCACGAAACTATTGGGATCATTTAGAGCTGGCTAACATTGGCTCGCCTTAAATGAGCCATAATGAACAGTGGAAATATAAATTGAAGTCGATGTTTTGTCATGTGGCTTCCGATTTAAATTTTTTGTCACCCCTGGACCATGGCGATCTCTGATCAGAAATCATGTAATGCGATCTTAATTATAGGAGATCGAGAGGTTTCATCTACATACGTCGGAAATTTAGCTGACGCCGTGTCCGTGTCCAACAAAGGGATGTCGTAGAGGACCGAGCTATTTCCTTAAAATAATTTGGTCTTGGATTTAAGGGGTTATATGGGTTTCATGGCTTATAAAAATAGTCAATGGACTTAACTAAACCATCTATTTTCTGCTTTTGATGACCTTCTAAGGAGTTCTTTTGATCAACGCGGAAGCACATTTTTTCGAAGGACTGCGGAAATAATCGCCAAATTTTGAATACTCGACGGAATTCCCTAGATGATTATTTAACAAATACAAATTTTGAAACCGTTATTAGCATATCCTCAGCAATATTGTATACATGTATGATACTGGTCGACCCCAAAAATAAATCGGTATCACTTTGTATGAGCTGAATTGAGTTGTCCAAACCCATTTCCTTTTTTCCGGTTTGCAACAGCATCATCAACAACAAGAATGTTGCAATTTAATGCAGACAGCAAGTCAAATTCGCAGACAGAGCCAGAAACGTGGGAAGCTCAGGCAATTGATGAACGGCAGCGCGGCAACAATTGGTGAGCAAACAATGTCTGCGACTTTGCTACGCCGAGCGTTTATTGACAAAGTTACACCGCCAGTGACAGCAACAAAAGCAATAGCAGCAACAACAACAACAACAACAATGCAAGAAATATGTAAAAAACAACAAGAATGGAAGCAAAATTAATTTAAAAAAAGCAAAAACAACAACAATAATGGAAGCAAAACTAATAAAAATAAGACAACAACATCGGTAAGAGCTAAATAACAAAGCTAGCATACTGGACAACAACAAACACAAAAGATAACAAAAAGCGTTCGTAAAAACGCAAAAAATAGCAACAAAATTTGAATTAAGCGAGCAAATACGACGGAGTGTGGGTGTCACTTTATTGGTCACCGCCGCGACGAAATGCAACGAACGCTGAGGCGACGCCGAAACGCAGCATGAATGAACGGTTTTGGGTTGAGCAGTGGGAGAGCGGTAAGGCTGGTGAAGGAGTGAAGCAGCGAGAAATAAAAAACTCTTATCCGGTGGAAATATTTTTGTAGAAAACGCAAGACTTCTCTCGGCAAGACAGTTCAATAATCACTTTATTCGTACGTCACAACAAAAATGTAAAAACGAGAAAATATGAAAATGTGTTTTTTTTTGCTTTTTAAATTTCGCAAATTTCATTAGCGCACTCAGTTTTATGATGTTTTCCTTTATGATGCAGCGCTTGTTGTTGTTGCTTTTCAGCGTGGTTGAGCTTCTAATAAATTTTCTCGTGTCTGCTTTGTGGCCAAAATTTGTGGAATAATGCTTAAACATATTTGTCTATAGAAATGTTGTTTTACCGTACATTGTCTGGTATGATACAAAGTAATACACACACACACGCACACATTAACATATATATATACATATATGAAGGTGCACATAAAAACATATTTACACCGTTAAAGAGACAACAATGGCGACATCAAATGTCGACGACCAAAGCCAACTCATTGCGCAGACTGACTGCTGCTGCACAATTAGCTCTCACACACACACATACACATCTTCAAGCTCTTAGATACTTGAAGACATTTTTGTTTGCAAATATTCAAATAAGCTGAAACATAAGCCACCTTAAATCAGCGCCGCTCAGCCGTCCACCGAGGAACGTGACGCGGCCGCTGCTCCTCGCCGAAATGACATACCGCCGAGCAAGTAAGCGAGTGAGTCGCAAAAATTTGCTTATTGCTGCTCTGATTGCCGCAGCGTTACTATGCTTGCTTTTGTGTGTCTAAGTGTGAGTTTGCATGTGTTCGTGTGTTCTTTTGGCCAAGTTTGTTGCACTCTGTTGGCTGCGCAGCGCAGCGCTGAGGTTGTAAAAGAATTTTGTCAACAATGATTTTTGGTCAATTTGCAATTTGGCTGTGGGAGCAATGATTTCTTGTGGCTTGGCGTTTGCTTTGTTTGCACACAAATTGCGCACAGAACCAAAAGATTTTTAACTGCAGGCCGATAGCGGCAAATGAAATGACTAATCAGCGTTACGCAAGCGTTCTGCAATTGTTGCACCCTTTTTGTGAAATTTATGAGTTGAATATTTTGCAAGAAAAATAAAGACACATATAAACAATAAGCTCAGTTTTGACTGATCAGCTCTGATTTGACTGATTTGTGGCAAAAATTAGATCATAAAGGAATAGAATACAGAAGTGCGTTAGACTACATTGAATCTTGCTACATATTAGCTAATTATTGATAGAAGTTTCTTAAGTGCTCTAAGTCAAAGATCATAATATTTCTGCTAGATAATTCTCCTAAGCGTGTACATTCGTAATTGAGAGCGCTCGGACTGTTCTCATAAGTGAATTCGACACCTTAAAGTTCCTCAAGAGAGGCGCTCCTTCTTGCTGACAACATTTATTCAAAATTAGAGGAAGCCTTCGGCTGGTTAGGTTAGGTATTCTAAGATCCCTCCAATCAATCTCATATTTGAATCGTCTTTGCGAAGTCCATTCTGAAATTCATTACTGTTCGTCAAAATAAGCAGAATAAGATTTCAAATTTGTTTGGTTAGTAGTTTCACTTAAAGACTCGTTCAGCGGTTGTTTTATTTTTTCTGATTTGTATATGTTTTGGATCACGGTGTATGTTCCATCGTGATTAATAGAAGCGAACCATTGGAACTTGGCTTCTATATATCATCACTCACCTGAGCCTTTCTTGTTGGAGTCATAGAACGTGTAGTTATCTGCAAAAAAATGTTTCGAGAGCTTAAGATCTCTTGACGTTAATATATTCTTGCATTTAGATATGTTTTAGCTAGTAGTTGCCACCCGAGTCAGCAGTTCTTCTTCTTTGGCACTACAATCGTGGGTCGGTCTGAGACAGGAACACAAAACTCTGCCACTTGCCTCAACTCTTTGCAAAGTCACAACATCTGCAAATCCAAAATGCAAACAAGTCCCCAAGTACTTAGTTCTTTCATTGGATGCGTTGGCGTCCTTGTTTTCTTGTCCACGCATGGCTCTCGAATCGCTTCGTATCGGAGCTTTTCGTGTAATATACATACGACATGGCTTAACCAATACGTTCGTTGAATTTGTATGCGTTTTGTTTTATATCCGTGTCGCTTGGAGCTCATTCTGTTTTTGGTTCCATCACCTTGGGTACTCATCATTCACGCAGTCAGTCCCAAAGACCTTGCGTAGAACGGTTCTCTTAAGTGCCCCAAGTGCTTCTTATCTCGTACATGTTTCTGTGCTTTATTTTATGGCTGGAATGATAAGAGACTTATTGCGACTTAATATTTTTTCGAATTCAAGGCTGATATTGTTGTCGATGTTATTAATACTGATTCCGAGATGGACATGGACTTCATCGAACTTTTGTTTATTATGGTGGACTTTACATGCTCAGAAGTTTGTCGAGAAATATTTTGGAGTTTATAGAAACAGGATATACTACTTATATATATATATTTGTAAACAGGAGTTGTTAACTTGATTAAAGGTAAACGAAAGGGGATATTGACCCCATAGGGTGTAAACAAAGTTTCCCAGGTTCTTTTTTCCATGAAACTGCTCGTTTATTAGATCGGCGGATACTATAGTTTTAGTTCTCATTCAAACTGATCGATTAATATGAAAATAAAGATAATTTTGTACTCTTTGATGCTACAAGAAATGCCCATATGATTGGCTTTAGAACAGCTATGTATATGTCGAAGCTGAAAGACTATTCCAAAACGAGTCGTGGACGCTTACGGTTTCATAGCGCCACCCAAAATATGAGTACCACGAAATTTTCGATTAAATATTCATATGAACTAAAAAAATTACAAAAACAACTAAAGTGTTTGAGAGGTTGGAGAAGGAATAGGTATCCTCATATTTTTCGGAAATTAATAAAAATTATGCCACTGGGATTTTCTTCAAAACTATAAAAATTCGTAATTATTTCAACATTGTCAGAAAAAACCCTTGAGAAAAAAATTTTGTCAAGAAAATTAAAAAATGTATTCCTAAACGTTCGATTCATTTGATAGTAAGGTACTGTACCTTCGTAAATTGCACTTGAGTATCAACAAACACAAATTATTCAAAATATTTCAGCCAAATCATGTCTCGCGACAAAATTAAACAAATGCATAAATACTTATGCTTAATTTAGTAAATTTACTATTTGTTGTAGCTGTAAGCAATCGCGTGGCATTGTGTTAATTGAATTCATTGCTGCACATTATTATTGATGTTGTTGTTGCTGCTGTTTTTATTGTACACGGTGGCGGTCGTCTTTATGCTTGACATAAATAAGTAAACATTTATTTGTTGCGTCTTTGTTTTATTATTGTCGTTTTTGTCATTGCAAATGCGAATTTATGTATATGAGCATATGTAAGTGTGTGTGTGTGTTTGTGTGCGACAACATTTAAATTATGAGCTCATTGCAATAATGTTGCGCCGCATATCTATGTAATAATGATTGACAACAGAAAAGTCTTCGTGTCCATTATTGCTGACAATTCCACAGACACACACACACACACTTGCATGCATGAACCGCACAGAGATATTGTGGCGATTACTCGCTGCGATCACCGTTCATTACTCATCGCTCATTATGCTCGTTGTCCGCTGTCGAACCGCCTGCGCAGCCCAGCGGCAGCACACCCAGCTCGCTTAATAGGAACAACCAATAAAACGCTCGTTAGTTTGTCTCGTTTATGCGCGTTTGTGTGTCGGCTGTTTGTCGTGTTTGTCAGCGCTGCATTGGCGTCGGGTGCACAAGTGCAAAATTGATGAATGAATTCATGAATTATTTGTCAGTTGTGCCCATTTAATTTTTCGCCGAATTACTTCGCATCACATCCACCTCATCTACATCGTTTAACACCACCGTTGTGGTTGTTCTTGTTGCTTTTTGTATACATTTCATTAATTTTGGCATTTAAAAAAGCATCAGCACCTACAAAATGTTGGCAGAAAAACACCGAAATATTCGCATTTGTACGAAGATGCGGGCATACGAGTGCATACGAAGGTAGATGTAAATATGTCAACAAGTTATGCAGCTTAATTAATGTTTGCCAGCACTTTACACCAACATTACAGCACTAAAAACCAACGAAAATAAAAAGTTGGAATGTTTTGGAATTAATTTGCCCATAACGCTCTGTTTAGTCAAGCTGTTTGTTAAACCTTTTAAGTAGTAGTAGAAAATTGTTAGAGACATCTGTGGATGAGGCTGCTGACCTATTCGATTGCACAGCCCAACAGCCCAACAAACCATGAAACTATTCTTGAAGGTCGAATGAGATGACTGTAGTTCTCTCAAAATTTTTAGCCCACATCAGTTACAACTGAGAGCAACTTGAGTTTCTTTTCTATAACTTGCAAAATAATAACAATATTGTAACAACCGCGTTGTCTTGGTCTTTGTCCAAATCGTATATGCCAAAGAATTACCAATCCAACTACAGTCAAACCGAAACTAATACCGAACTGATTAACAAACCTCTTCTATAGAATGAAAAACTTACCCTATTTTCAACGTCAACGAATGGTAACACAAAGAGGACTTTACATATTGCAGTGGCCAAGGAAGTTTTTAAGTGAGGAGCGCAATAGCCACATTCCTTTGTCTTTTTTGACTATTATTGATTTATTAATATTAGGTCCTCCCAGCGGCTTCATCTCCACGCACAATCTTTCGTAAGATATGTGGATGGGGAGTGGCTAAAAAAAAGGCGCAGTGAGCCTTTTCATGAATGGATTGAAGCTAACAGGGAAGGTTGAAGGGGGAGTCTTCTTTATCAGCTTTTGTTTCACACAGCTAGACTGCTGAAGTGTCTTTCAAGTAGAAGTGGCAGTTCTTGAAGTGCGGTTACTCGAAGGGAAATAAACATCAGCTTCTCTAGCAAGACAGAGAGCTCAAAGCTACTTCCACATTAAGTTTGGCTTGGTGTCTGGCCATAGGGGAATCGTCAGAAATTGTAGAACCGATGAACTTACAAGAAAAGGCACCCATATCCAAATTCCGTCAGGATGGGAACGAGCAGGGATTCCCATGTCTACGTCCACCCGGGCGATGGATATATGGGATTTGCGCGAGCTCAGCAAGCGTTGACCTGAAACCAACACTTGTGGGGTTGCGAAAGGCTTCTAGCCCAGAGTGGAACGTAATGGGTCCATGAAAGGCGTCCTAATTGTTCACTGTCCTATTGGTATTCACGCGGTGAAAAAATATTTTGGAGGGCGCAACTTATCAAAATTGCAATGGGAAAGATGAGGTGGACACATCTGGATACCTTCCTCTCCACTATTCGGCTTTCACCAGACTAAGGTTGAAGCATCTTGGTTGCTATAGTTCTTCAAATTTAGCAAGTTGGATGGAATTAGTCGGATCTAGCAATCCAAGTGGGATTATTCGTAGCTTCACGAGAAGTCAGCCAAAAAAAAATTTCGAAAGTCGGAGAAAAATATGGGCTACTGAAAATAAAGTCATTCTTTCGAAAATTTTTTTAAAGGCGTTATATTTACGAAATAAATACGAATAAAGCTCACATAGAGAATTTAATGTTATTTTGGATTCTTTTGATCACGTATTCGATAGTCGTAGTCCAGAAGGATTCAAAATTTTGATTTTTGACAAAACGACGACGTTAAAAATTTTTTTTTAAAATTTACACTTCAGAGAGGCTTTAAAAATTAAAATTATTACTGAAATTTCACTGTAACCATACATTGGACCTCGACTGTGGAATTATGCTCTGTTGGCCACAAGCCTTACAAACATTCGCCTCTAGACAGCAACAACAATAATGATATTTTGACTCACTAGTCTTTTGTAATAGAAATATCAGCATATTAGCGCGCATATAAAATATCTGTTTGTGCAATTATGTAAGCATGTTAACATACATATGAACATGCATATAGTACATACATATGTACAGTATTATTTGCTCGCATGCAGCCGCTTTGCGAATTGGCGAATTTTAATGTCGCTGAGCGTTCGCGTTTTCTTTTTATGGTCATTTGAATTTATATTTGCTGCTTTATTTGTGTGTGTGTATGTGTGCATGTGTTTATTGTCGAGTCTTTTTTACGGTCGCGATTTATGGGTGTGAGATTTCTATGTAGGTCTATTACAATGCCTTCCCCAACACACACACACACATACGTACATAATTTATGTGCGGCATGTAAGTGTGTGTGTAATTGTTGTACGTTTAATTAACATGAATTATCGGGTCTATTGAAATTGTGTTCAATAGAGACTTCAAAAAATAATTGGCTTGCGGATAATTGTAAAAAATAAAATGAATTTTTACGAGCATAATATGTCAATGATAAAACAATGACACGGTATTTTCGACGTTACGACCGATGACAGGCAGTGCTTTTGGGCGCACAAAAAACTAAAACATTTTGTTGGTTATGTATATGTATGTGCATGCATGTTTGTATGTAGGAAAACATAAATGTGTTTTTATAAGTATCAAAAAAGGGGCTGTGAGTCATGGCACTATAAGCTAGTTGATTACAGATTTGTATTATTTATTATAATTATAATAAAATATATGTACATTTTTGTCTTTGTTTTGTAATTTTTTAAAAACAAGCATTTAAGAGAAATGTACGTTCTCATATTTTTCAATGAACATCAACAGAGTGAAAAGAAAGAATATTGTCAAGAATAGTTATATCATAATCAACTTGACCCACGTCGATCTCCTTCTATTAATTTTTAAAAATTCGATTGAGAAAAAATGGGCTCAAAACTATACTTAATAGGTCTGAGTTTTTTATGAGCCTAATTAACTTACTCTGAGCGGCATTCCTATCCTATCAGTAGAGATAATCAAGAAGCTTATAAAAAGATTTTCGAAATCTTTACTGAAAACAATTTTGGAAAATTTGCCACTCTTCAACAATCACACTGAGATATAGTGTATTCATAAATTCAGAAATGATCATGAGCAAGGTTAGGTTAGGTTAGATGGCTGATCAAAGATCACACGTAGACTAATAATGTAGTCCTTTGTGATGCCATTGAAAAAGAACTCCCCTGTTCGGACTTACAGATTGGCGAAGCGCTTTGTAGCCAATACATAGTTACATAGACGCTTAACTTGGGATGTCCAAAGGTATGCGCCACCAAATGTCTGAGTCTTGACCTCCCAAACGCGGGACCGGGACAGTCAAGCAGGAAGTGCTGGCTTGTTTCTACCGCATCTTCTTCCAAACAGCTTCTACAGTCGGCAACCGGTAAGATACCCATTCTCACCGCATGTAAGCCAATAGGACAGTGGCCTGTTAAGATTAATAATGAGAGGTTAATCTTACTGAGGGCTAAGAGATCATTAGATCTCCTGCGATCTATCCTGGGCCAAAAGGCTTTTGCAACCGCACAAGTACCGATGCTGGCCCAGCGTTGGACGAGCATCCGCGTGTCCCAGCTTTCTAGTAGCAGGACACAAGAAGATGCAGGAGCACCGATTCGTTCCCATTCTACCGATAATGATTCTAGTGTGCCTTTCCTTGCTAACTCATCAGCTTTGCAATTACCTGCAATTCCGTTGTGGCCCGGCACCCATACCAGTCTAATCACAAAAAACTCTAGCTGCTAGAGATAGCGATGTTAGACATTCTTCGACCAACCCTGAACGCACTGTGAATGAGTTCAAGGCTAGTATTGCCGCTCTACTATCATGAACAACGAATGTAGCAAAAAAAATCTACGTTGAAGTCAACACTTCCTAAATGGTGCTCAACTTTTTAGATTTTCGATCACAAATAAATAAATCTTAAATCAAGATATTGAGCTTCATAACTGTTATCCAATGAATAGATGGTAAAGCTTACTAGATGTCCATGAACTCAAATACACTTAGTGCCCAGAGATTCACTGTATATGCCAAAGACGTACAGAGAATGGTAATAGAAAGGACCATGTGTGGATGCCATTTATTTTTAAATCACATCTAGAGGTATCATAAATTGAGAAAATAAGCGAAATCGGATGACAACCACACCTACTTCACATGTAACTCGACTTTAAATTCCATCGGATTTCAGTATATATGTTTATTAATACCAATGAATATATCGGGACTTAAGGTAATCGATATTATGCCCAAAAGTTGCCGAAATCGGACTATAATTTTCAAGGAACCTGACACCAAATATGTGGACTTCAGTGTAAATGGATGATTATTTATCGTACATATTGGTCAATCTGTGAGGTCTGGTATTGAATTTTGCGCCAAAAATGGGTAAAATCGGGTAAATTACTTAGGCACCATATACTGGATTTAAATATTTTCGAACATCTGGTTGACTTTATACTACATATGTATATGTGAGAAACCTTAAAGAAAATTAGAAATAAAATACTTCTAACGGTGTATGCTCCAGCCTAAAATGGATGAAATAGCGACAATACTTCCTCTCGTCTCAATATACTACATTGCATATTACCGGTTCTACTGCCAGTTTTGTAGAGTAGTGAATTATCTACACAACTTTTTGAGGTTTCAAATTTATAACAATTTTTTTCATTGAGCAATAAAATTTGTAAGGTAAGAAACAATTGCCAGTAGTAGGTTCAAATCACGTCTAATGGTCCATGAAAATTTCGAAAAATCTCCGATTTTTAAAACTAGCAGTTCATTAGAAAAGGGATCCAATGCATGACCCGTGGTATAAATATAGTATTCATTCAAAATTATTTTTTTTGTTAAAGTTATTGATGGTTGAAATTTAGAGGACGATAAAATTGTAAAATTATTTTCTCATAAACTACTGGAGATAAATCGAAGAAATTTTGGGAAGTCAAAGAAAAATGTTCGTGTTACATTATAGATATGTTTCACGATCCATTTGTTTAAATAATAATATTTTCCATAATTTTTTGTTTAACAATTGAGAATTTTCATGTATTCCTCACGCTAAAAAACACTGAAAAGTGTCTGACACAACGCTCAAAAATTCACCTTCAATACTCTGCAAAATTTTTGTTCATTCATACCATTCCAAAGATATTTCATTTTTTGTCCCCATACCCCCCTTAAAACGTATGGCACAACCATCGTTGGACAGTTCGCTTGTAAGCTCCCGGCACCTGTGACGCAAGAAAAGCGAATTCTTGATATTCCACTGCTGCTATAGGGATTCAACTAATCACAAAAAATAGTTTACCTTATGAGGCAGAATAGCACTATCATTTTCAATGCCTAGTGGATAGTTGGTTAACTTGATCTCCAGCCTACTGGCTTCCTTCAAATTCCATTTATAGTATATTAATTCCAGCAAAATGCTTGATACCCTTCTAGTAAATGTCTTCTGCAAAAAAGAAATAATTTAATATTTCCTTAGAGACCCCATATTGACAACGCACTGAAATCAATTCATCCATGGATCAAAGTAAATTTCTTCAATATTAAGTGTTTTTCTGGGCAATAAAATAAACAAACAACAAGCAGACAACATAAAAGCCAAAGCACTCTAATGCGTCACGATTAATTTTCCAAAAAATAATTGATTTGAAAATAGAATTCAGCACAGCCTATTGATCCAAGCGAGAAAGCGTCGAGCAGCGCACTGCGGACCACCCACCCACTCGCTGAGACGCCGAGGCACACGCGTGCTCGTTTAATGATATTTGCCGAAGTTGCTCTGCACACTTCGCTGTTTGCTTTTATTTTTGCAATTTTCATTTAATTCTCTTTTTTGTTTTTGTTTGCATTATTCGATTCTTGCAGAGTTTTGTGCGAGCGAGCAATTCTACGCTTTCATGTCGCATTCCATGTCAATTACGGTCCACTTATGTGTGATTGACCGGCACAAATCTCGGGAGACACCAGACAACAAGCGGCAGCAACAGCAACGGCAAAAAATCTGTACATAGCAATAACAGCAACAACAACAATAATAAAAGAGGTGTGCTACTAGTGGCATTGCGGCTGATGTTGCCACTGTTGTTGGTGTTGCTGTTGTTGGAGGCACTGCTTAATAGCATTGGCTCATTGAACGGACTCAAGTGAGGCGCGTCGCAGCCCCGCAGCAATTGCTTGGCTACGAACACCCAACGCCGACGGCAATGCTTGCAGCAGGACAACGGCGAAAGCAACAACAACCGCCAACAAAGCCGAGAGGGCACTTATAAAGTGCTACAATGAAAATGACTGGAACAAAGGAAAATATCAACAACAACAACGCTGCGAAGCATGACAAATCAGCAACCGGGCGGCGTTACGGGCGTCAGCAACAACAAAAAAGGCAGCCACGCTTCACTGACTGGGCAAAGGAAAAAATCAAAAGCAACAACTACAACAACACCACCGATATTGAAATACAAATACATGCAGCATTAGCGGCAGCCAGGTTGATTCCCTAGAGTCCCACAGCAAATGTAAATAAGACCGATGACAACGGCGAGCAATATGCAACAACAACAACAGCAAAATAATAAATAAAATTAAAAAAGTAGTAGACGCAAGGCTCTGGCCTTTCAGAGTTAACTTTTTCAATGCAAGTGTGTGTGTGCATGTTGAGAACACAAAAGTGTGCGCAATAACAACATTAACGGTAACGACAACAATTGCTGCTGACAGACACAATTGTTTGCAATCAAAATACAAATACAAATAAAAATACAATTACAAGCGAGTATTCGCTGACGGCCCATAGCTGAAAGTGAAGCAATGAAAGCAACAACAAAAACACAGTTGTGTGGGTGCTGAGGTTTTTCTCGCCCGCGACCAATGGCACGCATGCGCTTGCAACAGTTTGCCTCTCAGTGTGTGTGTGTGTGTGTGTGTGCGCTTTAAATGGACGCACACTTTATCCCACAACCGTTGCTGATGGTTCAATCAATTCAAAGGAATTAATTTAATTAATTTTACGCTTCAAAAAAACAACAAAGTTGAAGTGCGTACACTTAAGTGTCTTTATCGCTTTTTGCAAATGTATTAATTGTGGCATGTAGGCGAAGAGTGGGAGAGTGATTAAGCGCTTTCATATAAATATGTATGTATAAGTTAATCTGACAATATGCATTTACATTTCATTAAAAAACTGGTGTATTTAAAATTAAATATCTGTTGGCAGCGTGATGAGGCAGGAAATGCGAACTGGTTGACGAGTAGTTCCCTCCTGCCAGTAAAACGGACAAAATGATTATAGAGTGTGGGCCCCAAAGCTACTATATCTGATCTATGAGTAATATATTTTAACAAAATGCAATTCAACTAGAAAATAGCTGAGCAGTAAAGAGGAGAAGACAGCGTAAAACAATAATCCAGATTCGTCAGAGACCTAAACATTTAAATACAGGTTAGTTCCAACGAAAACCATTCCACTTTTACAGTATGCTCCATTTACAGCCTCCTTACTTTTTTAAAGGAAAACCACAGAAACTTCAAAATAAATGTGGAATGTTTATTATCATTTGAAAGAACACTCATCTTCATTTATTTGAAATTTATTGACTCGTTCGAACATTTCGACTGATATTTGACGAAAGCATGTTTTATTCCTAGACCAGAATCGAAGGTGAATTGTTCGCTTAGACTTTAGACTTTACTTATCCCCACGGGAAAAGTCTGGCGTTATGATATCACATGATCTTGGTACCCAAAACGTCAAACGTCGAGTTCAAGAGCTTCAATTTCAGGCATCAAATAGTCGGTTATATTGGCGCAATAACGATCGCCATTGACGGTTACTTTCTCACCGGCATAATTTTTGAGGAAATATGAAACGATGATTCAATCGGCCCACAAACTACTCCAATCCGATTTAGCTCGTTTACTTAACCATTGACCCAAAACTGCGCATCATCGCTCAATAAAGAGCCCATAGACCCAAGCGCTGTTGTTTGAGAAAATCGAGCGGGTTCAGCTCCTGCACATGATATATTTTCTACGATTTCAATTTAAAATCTCGAGGTAAAATGCGCCAAGAGTTCCATACATTAGTCCGAGTTGTTGCGAACGGCATCGAATCTACTCTCCACGGTCTTGATGGTCACTCTCAGCTACGGCTACTATATTTTCTTCACTGCGTGCTGGATGTGGTTTATTTGGTCGAATATTATCCAACAATGAATGCTGGGTCTCAAGATGGGTAGTGATTTTGCCATTATCACCTCCACCAAATGATCACGTCAAAAATCAAATTTTGCCTGGCCCAAACCGATCAAAATTGTGTGTAAAAATAAATTTTTTTCAAAACGGTCGGTATTTTGTGAATTTTAAAATTTTTTTCGACCATCGGTCATTGTATGTATAATATCTTCAATCGATATTATTTCTTAAGGTTTTGTACAAATAAGCCTTTAAAATTTTGAAACAAACCATACAGTAGTATCCCTTGTTATGCTCCAAAAAATCGAAAATTTAAGCAGTCATACCAAGTTGGCTCCTTCTACGCTAGACTAGTTTTTATGGGAGTAGTCTCTTCAGAGCCCATCAAAAAGAAAATAATTATTGTCTAAATTTGCATAATATTTATTTCGATGCCTCAGAAGATAAGTTATTATATCGCTTTTGAAGAACTGTATGCCATAAAGCCCTCGGTGTAAAATTATTTATTAAACTTACACCTTTTGCATTTGGTCTTTTTGGCAGCAGTCATTTGATTTATACCCATTTCATAGTGAACAGACTCATTTCGGAACAACGTTTGCACATCGTGCCCAAAACGAGATGGCCACCGAACCGGATTTTTGCGAGAAAACTCTGCAAAAATGCAACTGGTCATTATGGTACATTCACTGGGGAACGTTATAGAGACACGATGAATGACTCTTTCGTACCTGAATTGGAGTACTTTGACATGGAAAAGCTTTGGTTCCAACAAAACGGCACTTCATGCCATGCAACCAACGGAATAATCACTTTATTGAAGAACATTTTTGGTGACGCGGGATCGTGGCTATTTTTTGTTTAGTTTATGTAAAGTTGCTTTCTACGTAGATAAGCCAGAGACTTTTGACGCCTTAGGTTAGAATATTTAAGACAACTGCGGCGATCACTGGCGTGGCAAACATTTATATTTATAAAAAGCCAAATACTTGGCCCTAACATTAGATTATACCACATATCTAGAAAAAACACCTTCATATCTCTCTTCTGGTTATGCTTCCAAATGATTTTTTTATCAATGCCCAATATGATTTCAATTTGCAGGTCGATGCATCCCATCTCTTAGAAAAAAAATTGGTGTGAAGCAGAACTTTCGTCAGTAAATTTATGAGACCCCGTTATACCTGACGCAGTTGGACCTAGTACACACGAGCCCAATGTCAAATGCCACTTCTCAAAGGTGGGTGGTAATGAGAAAATGTAAGGAAATTCTTCGTAGCTAGAAAAGGTTGCCAAATTGACATGAAATGTTTTTTTATTGAAAAGAGGAGATAGCACAAAAACCCTAAAACGCTAATAATAGCAAAGAATGCTTAAAAGTACTATCGCAGAAACCGATCGAGCAACAAAACTTTTATCGGCGAACACAAATTTCGTAAAAATTAGCCCAAAAAGTTAAGCGAAAATGTTGTAGACACATTTTACACACCAATACATAAGCAAACTAATGTGAATCGTAAAATGTAAGCATACATTTAGGCGTGCAAGCAGACATGTGTAAATATTTGCACGTATTATATTTCCCTCCCGAGTGTGGCGTAGCGGAACTTCCACCATTTTTTGGGATTCGAAACAATAAAAATAACAAAAATAATTTCTATGTAAAACTTTTATGCAGCGGAATGTGTATTTATTTCGTGTAATCATATAAACAGGCAAGCAAACGTGTCGCGCGTGCACAAATAAGCACACACACCTACATACAAGCCGACTAATTTTAATATTATACAGGAGAAGGATAATGTGTAGCAAAGGCTCGCCCGCTTAACTGACGGCAGCCACAAGCCGAGTCCCTTTCCTGTGCGAATGTGTGCGTGACGAGATGACATACACATACATATATATGCATATGCATAGAAATTGTGACCCAATAAATTTAATGGCAAAAATACATTATTATGGGCGCGTTTTAAGTGACCCAAAAACAACACAGACACAACGAACACACACTCATACAAAATGTAAATGTTTATGTAAATGTAACATATCTGTCTGAAAGCTAGCCATAAGTCACGCACAAAATGCAGAGCAACAAAAAGGATTTTATGACTGCGCTGAATGTGTGCATAACATGTATACATACATATCTATGTAGATAGGTATATTTATAAATAGATATAAACTTTGTGCCTTTTGGGCCTAAACAAACAAGAGAGCAAATATTTTTAGAGGTTATGTACCGGACTCCGCCTGTGTGTATATAAGGACTTTAGTGCTTTTACTTTACTGTTTATATACCACGCTATGTAAACAAATATCTGTGCACATATACATTTGTATGTCGTTTAAAAGCTTCTCTCCGCCCTTGCCACTCTTTATTATCCGGCAGTTTAGCAGGTGTGCCAATTAACTTATTTGGCTTTGAGTATTCGTACTTTCTAAATCTATGTATTTTCGTTTTATGCAATAAAATATGAATATACAAATATTTATATATATTGCTCTCAATGAGAGTAAATTTATAATTGTTCGACAGATATTTTGTCATTTTTATTAAGTGGAGTTAATTATTCATTATTCAGTTACTTGACATAAATCAGAGATTATAAAAGTTCATGTTTGTTGAGTAAACAAAACAGTAATGGATAAAAAATCTCAATTTTCTGTTGCAAAACTTCTTTAAAGAGCTTTCCTTTGAAATATGGATTATCATTGACTTTACTCTGTAACAGAAATGCGTGCAATTAAATACCTGAGAAATTAAACTAAGCTTATTTGAATTACATAAGAAGGAACTTGTGCCGTAAAGAGTTCCCATCCCTATAATTTTGAAGTGAATATATCAAATTATAAAAAAGTCAATAAACTATGCTTGAGTATTACAACATCACTAAAAGTTTTATCATCCAAAATATAAGCCTTGATTCTCAAGCAGACTTTCGACAGCGTTCTGATAGAACTGTCACAGGATACATTGCACATCGACTTAAAAATGTTATTTTAAATAATATATTATCATACGAATTTGTCCGCCCTGTTACCTTTACAATAACCTAGCATTAAGCAGTCAATATCTATTATATAAGGGCTTGTCGTATTTTACTATATTCTCTAATTCCATCCGACATCTAAACCATTGGAAAGCAAACCTTCCTTTGTACACAAATTTTCAACAAATTTCCTTTCCAAATACCCAGATTTTCATTCTCTTTCCTTCAAATTTAAAAACTCTCAAAAAAGACTAGAAGAGATCTTAATGACGACTTGCCGATCCATATGAAAGCACGATTATGCCTTGAGTGGGACAAATAGGGTTAGGACAGCGGTTTTCTCAATGATTTTCATCAGCTTTTTTGTAGTTAAAAAAAAAACAATAAATTTATTAAAATTTTGGGAGTATTATAGACATATAGTGTCTACCAATAGGAACGTCACTTTGGTATTGTGTTCTGTAAACTGTGCCATTTCATCATGTCATGTTTCACTTTGGTACAACACTTGAAAAATGTTAAAGATTCACGTTCTCCGAAAAATCCGGAAATCCAGAAAAGTCATCTTCTCAGATAAGGCTCGTTACTGGCCTAATTGCTTCGTCAACAAACAAAATTTAGCTCAAGTGTGGTTCAGGAAAAACAATTGCATCCCGCAAAGATGCTGCGCTTTAACGCCTCTAGATTATTTTCTTTAGGGGTATATTAACTCAAAGGCTTACGAAAATCCACCAATCAACGCTTGAGTAGGTCGAAGGCAATTTCAGATCACAATAGCCGAAATGTTAACCGAAGTGCTGCACCGAGTCGAAAATTTCTGTTAAGCGATGGAGATAATGAAACGAAGCAGTGGAGGCCAGAGGAGCCACGGTTCTCTAACAGTTCCCTCTAAATGCAATTAATGCCTGAAAGTAATAAGTATGTTTCATAGCATAAGTACAACTAGGTTTTAGATAATTTGGTCTCAAAGCCGGATAAAATTCTTTTCGAGTTTCGATATTATATCAAGTTGGCCGATATTTGCGATAAAAGGTTCGCAAAAGGAACTGGGGTCCACTTATTCAGTTGGTTTGATCCAACTTGAACTGTTTTTAGTCATAATGCGGCACACCACACTATTCGTGCAAGCTTTTATCAGAATACATTGATTCATTGTTATATGGGAAGTTGGCGTGGTTGCCGTCCGATTTCGCCTATTTTCTCTCCTTACCTAATGTAGGAATGTCATGATAATTTATCTACCGAGTTTGGTTGAAATCGGTCTAGCGTGTCCCGAGAAGTGGGCGTTGCCGCGTTCTTCGACCCAATTGGATCCGACTCCGGGAGAAAACGATTTAACACATTTTTATATGTCGTTTTATCGCTATTTATCTTGACGGAATGTGGTTATTATATATTAAATGGTTAGATCTGTACAGTAAACCTCTTAGAGGACGGACCAATTTAGTGATTAGTTATCCCACTTTAAGACTTTCGTTTAAATTATACTTGCGTTTCGTTCTGCAGCTATGTATATACTATAGTGTTCCGAAATCGGCGAATCCGGCAAATGAGCAGCGTTTTGTCGAGTAAAGGATGAAACTGAAAGACTAGTTCGCATGTATACGGGCACTCGGCTTAGATAGATGGACATTATTAAATCGACTCAGCTCGTCACGCTGATCATTTATGTATATTTCCATGAAATTTCAGCCCAAATATTTGCTCAACTGCGAGCAACAAAAAAAAAAAAACAAAAAATTTTGGAAAGTGAAAATTAATGCTGCCATGCAGAAAAAAACCTTATTCACACAGAACTTTATGAAATTGAAAAGCAATAATATTAAGCGTTGGTTCAGATTTGCAAATAAATAAAATATTACGAAGCAAAAAAGCAATCTGCAGTGCAAACAAATCTGCAAAGTAAATAAGAAGAAAGAAAATACAATTTTCGAAATAGAAATTGCACTGCCACTCGCCATTCCTTTGCCATATTTTGGCAAATTCTGTGTAAAATGCCACTTTTCGGCCGATACTTCAACCCTAATTGTGAATGTAAATTACATTTTTGTTGCTTCGAAACGAAAACATTTTAATCCCCGAACGGGAGCTGGCACGTGCAGCGCCAAACGCTTCCCACGCCGCGCCGCACGGCAACAGTAGCAACCTCAGCGCTGTGGAAAGTGCGTTGTTATGGGTAAACAAATCTAGAAACCAACACACATACACATGTGACCAGCTGAACATGCTTCGTAAGTAAATGCAAATGCATGCCTGCCACAGGGCGCGGGCAGTGTGCCGCTTTCGCGTTTGAGGACACCGCAAATTGCAACAATTTGCTACACATGAAATGAAATTAACGGCGCACTGCGCAAGTAAATATGCGAAGGGAGAGACAGTAGCGACGATCGCGGACCTGCTAAGGTGGTGTGTGGCGCGGCGGAGTGCGAGGGTAGTGGATATTAGTGTAAGGAGCGAGCGTGCCGCAGCGGCCGAGGCGAAATCGCAAATGCAAATAAAGCAAAGCAGTGCGCCTTGTTGCTGCCACGGCTTGCAACGCAAATAAATGTGAGCGCTTGTAGTTGCATGCCACTGCCGAAATGTACACAAGCGATCGGCAAAATGGAAACGCATTTCAACACCACCCCATTGCAACAGTTGATGAGCAATCACCAGCAACCCCTAAGTGGAGTCTTGAAACTTAAATGCATGCAACACACACACACACGAGCGCATAAAAGCATGCATTCACATAAGTGCCAGCGTTATTGCCACATAATGCGCACTTGCAACGTCTAGCTTGCAAGCACATACACATCCAACACGTTTTATGCCTCGCTATGCAAGTGTATGTGTGTGTGTTTATGTGTAGTTGGCAAGAAATTATACCAGCTTAACGCTTGCAATTTTTCTCCTCATTTCATTTCATTTCATTTCATTTGATTTCATGTCACTTCACCATTATGCCCTTGTATGTGTATGTGCGTATAGTTCACACATACACACCATTACCCGTTGCAGTTTCATAGCATAGTTCTCTGCGCCGATAAAATGCTCAAATAGTTTGCTTAGTTGCTGCCGCTGTTGTTGTAGTTGTTGCTGTGGCATTAACGCGTACATGACTTGTTGATTTGGCTCTTTCTTTTCACAATTGTTCCGATAGCATTAATTGAGGTCGCGGAGATCTATATCCGACTGCAGCCGCAGCTGTTGAGATTTCATTTCGAATATTTAGAATTATTTTTAATGGGGGTAGCTTTTAATAAAGTCGCGCCAATTTAAAGTCGATGGCGTCATTTGATACGACTAAGAAGCACGTGTGATTCTTTGAACGCCATATTGTGGAATAATTTATTTTATTATTATATTTTAATAATTTCCTGTCGAACATTTATGGGGTGTGTCAGTGCACTCTCGCTAAAGTGTAGGCTACTTTGAGGAAGTATTAAAATTATTATGGCTAAATATGATTTAGATGAGCAGCTTTAATTTGAAGCCATACAATATCACAGATGACTCTAGTTCGAGAAAATGGTACTGTAAATATTTTATGTTAAAATTAATATTATATACCACAAGTGCTACTTTGCAACACAACTCGATCAACAGTAATTTTGGCACAACAAAAATGTGTTGGCACCTACAGCAAAATTAGTTCAGGATACAATTAAAGTACTTGCTTAGGAGCTGCTACCCGACCCGTCGTATTCACTAGACTTGACCCCTTCCGATTAACATTTATTTTCATCGATGGAACACGCTTTAACAGATCAGCATTTCGATTTTTACGCAGAAGTCGAAAATTGGGCGTCTAATTTGTTTGCTTCAAAAGATGAACATTTCTATTGGAATATTGGAATTGTAAATCATTAATTCTCCAAAACAGCACGCCATTCTCGGCTACGGTCTTTGCAACTCTAAAACCGCATTAAGCTTTTATTACTTGAAACTCTCAACTATTTACTTCGAACAACTTATTGTCAATTAGGACCACGCCATCTCACAATGGCCTATAAAATATTTTCCCGAACAGTCCAAGGAAAGTCGTATCTATCACCTAATATGGGCATGGCTGAGGACAATTCAAATCAATTCAATCGAGATAACAGACGTGCATTACTAATTGACGAGTTTCGCAAAAGGAAAAATTTTAAGATATAGGAAATATATTGATTGTGGTTAAGTATAAAAAGTATATAGCTGCTTTAAGATCAACAATAAAGAGTACAACTCATAATAACCTACAAAAAGTAATAGACAAGAATACATTGAAATTTGAGGATTGCACTGCGACCTGTGTTCTATTGTGCCCTCTCCTGTTATCTCAACACTTCGTTTAGATCAGCCAAATGAAAAAAGAGAAAACTAAAGTTATTCTATAATTGAAAACTACAATATTCCATGTAATGAAATTCGACGCGGACTGGGCCAGAAAAAATTCGTGCAAAACGAATCGTTCAAATTTTTTCAAAAATTAATGGAATTTTTTTTATGTTCTTTTCAAGTTTAATCACCATTCATCAACTAGTGTGCCGCTGTCTGCCTGCGAAAGGTTTGTCTAGCGATTTTAGTTAAAAAAAGAAACATTTAGTAACGACTTTCCTTGAAAATTTGTGCTTTCAATGAAAACAAGGCTGCAGAATCGTTAAAAATGTCGCAGAGCTATTTTGGAGAATCCCGAACATAAGTACTTCAGTGACACAAGGCATTCTGTGAAGGTCGCAAAATCACCCAGAACTTGCCTCATAGGAGTCGTCCAACCATTTCTATTAGTGAACAGTGTTTGCATCGGAGACATAACAGAGGATCTCCATATCTCTTTTTTTATAGATAGACTCAACACATTTTCGTTAATATTTTGGGGTATGAAGCGTGCCAACAATAGACTTGTACTAAAAGGCTTGAAGCTATTGCAAAATGACTTCGAGCAGGCTTGGCAAAAGAAATGATTGATAACGTAGTTGAGGACTCTATATTCATCAAACGCATAACTACTGATAACGAGACGTGGGTTTCTGAATATGATGTTGACACTGTGAATCAACTGAGTGAATGGCGCTCCAAAAATTAGACAAAAACGAAAACACAAAAATTCGTTGAAGGCAGGCTATAAGAAGCACATGGAATATTATTAAGCGTTAACACACTTAGCATACTAGTATGGTTCAGGAGCATATTTTTAAGGCTGTAATAAATCTTTCTACTAAATTAACTAAAAACATGTTTTTGTATCAGTCCTGGTCGAATTTGATCAGACCGCACACTTTATATGTGAAGTTCCTAATATCTAATGTATGTGTAAAGCACATAAGGGACTGTAAGTAATACCATCCTGCAGATAACAAATAACAGGTATGACGTACTGAATATTTCAATTAGTTTGGAACTATAAAGATAATCCTTTAGTAAATCAATCCGGTATTATATAAGTACTATTCTTGTGCTGAAGTTATTATACACAAATCAGATTTAAAATTAGACTCAAACATTTATATTTACTCATCCTTTAATTAACTCTGTTTGAAAAGCATTGGCCTTATCAGCATTTATTATATTAAACCAGTCCACCACTTTCCGAATTCTATGCAGTGACAAAATCCCAGCCGCATATCCACACACACACACAAACAAATAAAGAAATTAAATGTATTAAACTTCCACAAAAGACTTCACTTTAACCACCCTTTAAAGTAGAACAATCATACGAGTATTTACCTTGCCGACGATGCCACCACCGCCACCAGCGCCACCACCTCAGCGCCGAGCCGTAATTATAAGTGAACGATTTCAACAGGACAAATGGGCAAATAAACTTGTTTTAAATCGTGCATCGAGGACTTTTCAATTTATTTGCACTCAGCACAAAAGCAAATATGCGCGTATAAATAAATGTGTGCATTAAATGCGACATGCCACAGTCATTTCACGCTCGCCGAACCCCCCTCCCGCCGAACTCAACCCCCGCCCCACGACAAGCGACAAGCGTACCAGTTGCTATTGCCACAATGCATTAACCCAGCCGAGCAATAGAATGTGCCGAGGTGGTGAGCGGGTGAGCGGCGGGGTGGGGAGCGAATTGCGGACATTTTAAAAGCAGACAACACGAACGAAGTGTGAATGTGTGAGTAGCGAAAAGGAAATAAACGCGCGAGCTGGGAGGGAAGTGAAAATAATGTGTGTGCTTGTATGTGTATGTATGAGTATGTAAGCGTGTGTATGGCAATACGGCTGGCAGTGAGTACATAGAAGGGGGAGGAGAGAAGGGCAGAGAGGGAGAGTGAGAGCACGTGCGACATTGGGGTTGAGCCAACGAGGGTATCCTTCAACGGAAATACCGTAACTGTGCACACTCAAAATTTCACCTCAGCAGATTTAAGTGCGGCCCACAAGCAGGCGAGCACTTTTCGTCACACATACACACACACGTGCAAACAAACACTTCTGTAAATACCGTGCTATATTTGCTTATAAATATATATGTATGTGTGTGCGTGTGTGTGGCATTTATTTGTTTTTCTTTTATTCATTTTTATTTCTCTGCACATTATCCTTCAGTTGGCAGCGTAAAATCACCCTTCAGGCGGCAAAAATGCCAACAACAACAGCAAGTGAATGGCAAGCACGAGCAATCGACACACCGTCTCGAATGCCATTCACGACCGTCCGCACCGGCTATGGAGGTGCAAATGCAGCGCAGCCTTGGTTTCGACATGTGAAATCGCGGGAGTCGAATGGGCGCGCAGGAGTCGCCAACAGCACAATGCTGGTAGAAAATTGCCGAGCCAGCTCCTGTACGAAAACGAAAAGAGCGTGAGCTTTGAGCGAGTCGAGTCAAACTGGCCGTACTACTGTAAGGTAGGGAGAGCGCATAGAGTGCCACGCACACACATACGTCATATACATGTACATACGTATATATGTATGTATAAATGTGTTTAGCAAATTATGTCAGCAAGGACTAAAGCAGCAAAGGATAAGGGTTAAATGGCACATACAAGTACATACAAACAATATGTGTGGCAAAAAGAGTGCCTCCCTCTCTGAGCTGAGCGAAGGCGAATCCACGTGTAGTGTTGTTGGTTTGGGAGGACTCGAATAGGCAATTGCGGCAGGAACTATTACAGTTGCGTTAAATATGAGCTGTTTGGTGGTAACTTTTACGACATGTGAGTATAATTCATTAGCTGACAGTTATAATACTAGTTATTTAACCTGAGAGAGCATTAATAATCAATCATGGATCATTGCATAGCCCAAAAATTAGCGTTAATTTTGAAACAAATTTTAAGTTAATATTATTTTTAAAATAAATGGCAAATGTTAAATAATTTTGTTATTTTTGAGCTTTTGGAGTCCCGAATATTTTGAGACCCGGACAAATGTATTTAAGTTTTTGTTTGTAACTTGAAATTGGTTAATTTTGATAATTTTTTATGGTAAACTGCTTTATTTGTTTATTACTTTCTACTGGTAGAACGTTTATTTTTTTCAAATTTGAAAGCATATTGTAAATCCCGAAATTTTGGGATCCCGAAATATTTTCCAAACACATCAGGGTTCGATGTGTAGCAAGATTCAAAACTATAATGAACTCCCCGACATTTCCGGTTCTCAATATTTAAGTTTCGGGATCCCGAAATATTTTCCAAACAATTCAGAATTTGATGTTTGACAAAATGCATCATCAAAACATATATCTTGACTTCTTCTGTTCTCGGTAATATACTTTCGGGATTCCGAAATATTTTACAAGCCCATTAAGGTCTGATGTATCGAAAAATATAAAATCAAATTTAACATTACGACTTTTCGGGTTTTCGCTCGTTATCTTTGGGGAACCCGAAACATTTTCCAAACACATGCGGGTTCGACGATTCACAAAATTAAAAATTAAAATTAATTTCCGGACTTTCCCGGTTCTCGGTATTTAACATTCGGGATCTCAAATACTTTTTTCCTAATTTCCCTTTTATACATTCTTCAAAAATACTGATTATGGTCTGCATAGTTTAGTAAAATCAATATCGTTTATATTTCTATCATTTGTTAAGCGACCAAGTGGTTCTAGAAGTCTAATTCCGACTTATGCTAAAAGTCTAGCATATTGAGTTACTGAAGCTTTCGAGTTTGTGTTTTCAAAAAAGTGATTGCAACTTTTTACAATCGTAAGTTTTGGTAAATATTTAAAAAGGATAATGAAAAACACAAATAAAAAGTACTAACATTCAAAGGGTATTCGTCGATTACTTACAATGAACCTTAAGTGTTGTGTATTTATTCGAAATCTACAAATTTCATCAATTTCGAGTTCACATTTTGACTTCCATACTGATTTTCCCCACAGACAACACTTCGGTGTCTTTCACCGTTACAACATGGCGTAACAGATTTCACAGACTTCAGCACATAAAGTGGGCGCCCAGCAAAAGTCACAAGCTGCCGCCGCGAGGCAAGCAAGGATGAAACTTTCACATTACTGCCAACAAACGAGGCAAACATGTTTGCGAGAATAAATGTGTGCCTTTTAGTTTGTGCCTCGGGTTTCGAGAGTGTGGGCCGTGTGCTGTGGCGGCTGTGTGCCTGTGTGCGATGTAAGTCGAAATGTGGGCGTGTCGCTATGCTGGGATTATTTGGCAAATATTTTCATATACACCTACTTATTAGACAGATTTGTGTTGGTGTGTGTGTGTCCCTTGACAACGTAGAAATTTATGTCAACGAGCAGTAATAATGCCGTGGTGGTTGCTGTAACGTTAGAGTTCAGTTAGCTTTGAAGTAATTCGGGAAAGCTTGTTGCTTTGCCTGTGTGTTCGTGATTTCTCCTTCAATTGATTTTCGCTTCACCACGTGCTTTGTGCCTGAAATGTTTATTTGCTGTTTCGGTTAATTAGATTTTCTTAGTTAAGTTGTGAACTTTGAACGAATTTCAGCTCGGATATTGGTGGAAGTTATTAGAAGTTTATTAAATAACTTTATTGGGTGTTAGAATGCGTTGAGGAGTTATAAGAAATGAGCATTGCTTTAATGTCTCAGGTGGTATGTTTGTATGTTATTTAAAAGAGATTCCTTGTAGTATTGGAAAAAGTGAACTGAGTTCCCATTTCTGAAAATCTCTCGATCTAATACTATCGATATTGTAAAAAATTTTGTGAGCTTACATCGGTTAGATAATATAAGCTAGGGAAGTTATACCACATATTTATGGCTTAGAGAGGGTTTTCGCCACAATGAATGCAACTACTTGGAGTTCTTCAGACAAAGTTGAGAGACCTTATGGAAAGTTAGCTTCCCGTCATGTAGCAGCTTTAATTTCTGACATTTTTTGGAACGGACCCCAATATTTCCAGGTAAATATCCACGTTTTCTAGGACTCTGTGACCAACATTTTTTTGGGACAAATATTCGTTAGGTTCTGAAAGTCGCTGCAGTTAGTTAAGCACAGTCCAACTGAATAGATTTTAATCGGAAAAAATAAATGGAATATTCATTTTAACCTCATATATTAATAGTGAGAGTAGTAGTAATTGAGGACACCATACAGAACTTAAACCGAGTCGAGATAATATTACGTAGTATAATTTCGTTCAAATTCATGCATGTCTTGTTTATCTCTTCCTTTCATTCCATTTGCCAGAACAGAGTAAGAGCTGCCACCTGACAAAAACAACGTACATCAACTGTTAGTAGTATAATATGTAAAATAGTTTTCATGCAAAAGTTAACAAGGAATATTTTCCGTAAAAAAAAGCAAAAAATACAAATAAAAGAATGAGAGGCGCGCCATAAGAGCCTAAAAAGCGAACAGCAACTGTAAAACATTGCACTTGGAGAACATCTGCAACAGAGCAGTGAGACGAAGAGGAAACACTAAGCAAACTGGAAGGCAGCACGACCATTACTCGACGCACACACACACATAGACGCAGACCTGCTTTAAGGCGAGCGCTGAATGCAGACAGACAGATGAGGACGACAGACAGTGCTGTTGACTGTGTGGCAAAGCGGATCGTAAACGCCGAGGCACAATGGGCAAGGCATATAAAGACGTTGAAGACGTGTAAGTGGGGCAAGCTGGCGAACCTAACGACGAACATTAAGGTGAAATGTTGGCAAGTAGGACGCATATTTGAGGCGAAGAAGCTCTTAGGAGATGGACGCGGGTGTGGAAATGTGGCAACGTAGACAAATTAAGAGAGATGAAGTGGGCTAGTGCATAAATGTATGCATTTGCGGCAACGAGACAGTAGACGGAAACTGAATGTGTAAACATGTACAAACATACTCGTACAGCTAAAGCTGTCTATGTGTGCAAGTATCTATGTCTGTATATATTTGCATTTATGTCGGCAAGTGTTTGTCCAAACGAAATGTCAAGAAGGAAAATTATTAAAGCGTGCTTTGACGCTGGCTGGGTAAGGGCACTCGCGGCAGGCAGAGATGCATTGTTCAGCAGCAGCATGTAACGGGAAAATAAAAATAAATTGGAGATACTGTATATAAAGCAGTAAAAATAAATTCAGAAAATATAATATACTTAGCCGTTGCTAACTGTATAAAACCAATCGAGCACGGTGGCGCATATATGTACATATACAACAAGCAGTTTGCAATGGTAGTGGGCACAGTGGGTCCAAAGGTACTAAAATTGCCACAAAAAATTTATTTGAACTTCTCTTTTATTTTTTTCGAAACGTTTGATTCGGAATGAAAATAAAGTATTTTTTAAGCAATGTTGAAAGCTTTCAAAAAATTTTGTTTTTATTTAATAAACTTTTTATATTTCGAAATTCTAACCAAATTATGGTCATGAAAATGGTTAATCTCAATTTAAAACAAGAAAAAATGTTAACTTCGGCTGCACCGAAGCTAATATAGCCTTCACAGGTGTAACTATGTGTTCAGTTTGTATGGAAGCTAAATGCTATAGTAATCCGATCTGAACCATTTTTTCGGAGATTACATTGTGGCCTTAGAAAATAATCTATACCAAATTTTGCGAAGATACATTTTCAAATGTGAAAGTTTTCCATACAAGTCCTTGATTCCGTCAGCTCAGTTTGTATGGCAGCTAAATGCTATAGAGAGCCGATCTGATGTTATAGTAGTCCGATATCGGCAGTTCCGACAAATGAGCAGCTTCTTGAAGAGGAAATGACGTTTACAAAATTTCAGAACGATGTCTTAAAAACTGAGTGACTTGTTCGTATATATACAGACAGACAGGCGACAGACAGACGGACATGGCTAAATCGACTCAGCTGAACATACTGATCATTTATATATATACTTTACAGGGTCTCCGACGCTTTCTTATGGGCGTTACAAACTTCGTGACAAACTGAATATACATACCTTGTTCAGGGGATAATAAATATACTGAAAGTCAATCACGTCATATTTTCAATCCAACTCTAATTTTCACAGAAGACAATTCGGTATTTAATCGAATATATCAATATGCTTCCACATGCAGCATGGTTTTCAGAAAAAATTCGCAAATTACCTACATTAATACAACCCTTGGCCGAAAGAAGAGGAATTTTCTTCTATCTGGACTACGCCAGGCCACACACATACTGACGCGTCAGAAGCTTAAGGTGTTTAGTTGGGAAGTTTTTATGCATCCAGCTTATAGTCCAGACCTCCCACCAAGCATTCTCTTCTCACCGTCTCTCTACGGTGAATGATTTTTCTGAGGTAAATTTCGCTTTAAAAAAGCTTTCATCGAATGTTCCAGTTTTTACCAATAATGGCTGGTGTTGCTATGAAGTCACCCTATAAAAATACCTTAAAAATATTATATATTTCCTTCTACTAGATTTTATGTATAAAAAGTTGCAAAATGATTAAATAAGGAAATGATTTAAAGGACTCATATGGTAATTACAATGTATAAAAGCTCTAAGCAGCTGGCTCAGTTTTTGAGGTATCGATCTGAAATTTTATACACGCACTTATTTTCACAAGGAACTGCTTACCTGTCAGAATCGCCGATATGCGACAGCTATAACATAAAGCTGCCATACAACCCAACCGATGAAAATCCAGGTCTTGTATAGAAGACTTTTTCATTTGACCAGATATATTCACGAAATTTAGCACAGACTATTGTCCAGAGAAATTGAACTTATTGAATATATTATTCAGATCGGACCGTTATAACATAGAGCTGCCATACAAATTGACCGATCAAAATCAACATAAAGACATTTTGATAACCGTTTATTAATTTTTAGCTTGTTAAATAACTTTTCCTTGTTTTTTGTAGTATGTTTATATTTTGATATGCAAATAGAAGTAAAATCCCATTAGAAGGAGACTACAAGTTGTTCTGGTTCTTTAAACACCAAAATAGCGCTACAATTATTTGCTTGCGAACACCGTGCCCCTACTGTTTCCCTAGAAGAAAGAAAAAACTAACAAATTTAAAAATTGGTTTGGAAGCAACAATAGTTATGGTATGATAGGGTGGCAAAAATGATATGGTATAAGTGTAGCATAAACGAAGTAACGGAGTCAAGAAGTAGTAAAACACTATACGCAGCAACTACAGAAAATGCTTTGAGGTATTAAACTAAAATTAAGAAAAAAGAAAACATACATAAAACACAAAACAAAAATACTAGGATAAAGCTGTGGCAATGTGCACAAGCAGTTGCAATAAAAACTGCACGCAAAGATTGTGTGTGTGGTCGCTCGGTGGGGCTTGCCACCTAAAGTGCGCACAAGAAGCTGTACAAATGCATATCCGTTATGTACATATGTAAGGCAGATATTTTATAAATTTTTTACAACTTTCTTTCTAACTGAATTTTCGCTGCCTTATTTGTCTCTGTTTTGCCAACTCTAAATTTTGCTTATATTTTGTTTTATTTTTTTCTCCGTTATTTGCCAGCGCACATTTCACATTTTCAGCATTAACATACACAGCTGTTGTTGTAGTTGCCGTTATGCCGCTTTTTGTGGCATTTTTAAGCTACGCTGGCACAACTTGCGAAAAACACACGAGCACATACAAAGCGACAGGCAGCGATGACACTAAAAGGAAGCAAAAATAGCAAAACAGCAGCGCATAATCTTGGTTACGTATACGGCGTGGTGTACGAGTTTTGCTGTTGGATGTACATATGTATGTGTGCGCCGCTAGTGGTGCTCAAGTCTCTGTTTGTGCGTGTGTGTGTGGCTGGCATAGCGAGTTGAAGGATGCCTCATTGATGCGCTGCTGGCATGGTGCGGAGGTGCAGAGGGGGTGCGGCGGGGTCCGGGTTTATATCATGGCTTAACACTCACAATGATTTTATTTCCCCGCTACAATGGCTGAGGAAAATATGTTGCCGCTTTTGCATATCGGAGGTTCGTTGGCGGGTCGACGGGTCGATGGGTTAGCGAGCGGCAGTTGTAGCTTTTCTCAACAGCGATTTTCAGCTTTTATTTTGCTCTTTCATCTACTTTCTGCCGTAACTTTTGCTGCTGCTTTGCATATTTTATTTTTTATTTATACGCTTTTTATTTTATTTTTTCCATTTTGAATCTTTTTTTGCCACTTTTATTAATTTTTTGCTTCTACCGCACGCCTGACTTTCATTACTCGCACACGAACACACACACACAGGCGCACGGGCACTTTGCACGCCAGCTCGCATAACGGCATATGGCGGTAAAATGTATAAATGTAGAAGATATGTATTAATGTAAGTAAGTTTCGTTTTTATAATTTCTTTGCTGCCTCTTTGCCACGCCGCCTTGCCCCACCGAGAATCCCTGCCGCCGCCATCAACTGCCATTTCTGCCATTACTGTTGCACTGTGCGTGGCTGTGGGGAGAAATTCTTTGAAATATAAATAAAAATTATGCAAAATGTCGGAGCGCAAAGGTGGAGTGCTGCCAGGCAAGCACGCCGACAGGCGTACTGACTTAATGACGCGCTGACGCCCTGACTTGCCACACACTTTATGCCCCAGTGGCAGGGGGCGTCAACATTGTAGGTGGCTTTGGCGCGCTGTTTGTTGAGTGTGGTGGGGTTGAGAGGGCATGTATATGTATATGTGTGGTTGTCGGTTTGTGCACGAACTGGCGCATCAACTTGGTCCTTCAGTTGCGCTCTTAAATAATCCAAAAGCGTCATATTAAGTGTATTTAGTATATTTATGGAAATGTGGTTGAAAAATTTCGTTAGAGTAATGTTATATTTAATAAATAATTTTGGTAATTACACAATGGTGGTGTAAAGAAAATTTTTGTAGAAGGAAGTGATTTTCCAAGTTGAAAATAAAATTTAAATAATTTAATTCTTGCGGAAAAATTGTCTTGGTCAATTTGGCTAATTTCAGAAAGTCGTTGCTTACATTTGGGCGGAAGTATTACTAGAATTAGAATAAAGTGTTCGTAACAATAATTCAGCGATTTAATCATTCGGAATTCAATGGACTACATTTATCCAAAGTGTATATCTAAGATTTCTAGTTTAATACAATATTGACTTGGATGGGCAATGCAATTTTATACATTTTTGTAGTATATATTTTTTTGCTACTACTCGCCAACGACTTGGTGGCTGAAAATGCCAAATCAAGTAAACGATTCAGTCAATAAATCTCGGTATTTTCTAATATAGTCAGTCTATCACACTACTATCACTACTAGAATTGTATTGTAAAAATCTTACTAAAACGTAGTGGTCTGAGTCGAAGTTTGGTTCTCGGAATATCTGGTTGAATACGAACACTCCAACTTTGGGGATATTCGATTCATTACAGAGTGGAAGAAGAAAAAAGCCTACAAATTGGATATGTTAAATAAAGAGGGAGAAAAAGAGAGAAACAGATATACAGACGGAAATAAAGAGAACGAGTTATAGATAGACAGAAAAAGGAAGCTCATCTAATGAAATATATCTAGAGAGAAGAAGCTGTTTTGTTTGAGACAAGACATGGTGAAATATATAGCAATTCTTTCAAGTAGTACAAACAACAATCAACAAATACCATCTTTCCCTTCATTTACGAACTTTATAAAACGTTCCTTAAGGGGGGGAGGGGGGCGGTTATAAGGTTGGACAACTTTGAAGTTACAGCAGGTTGAATAACGGTACCTCTAACTACCTGCGCTGCGTGGACAAAATTTTGAATCGATTTTCCCAAGTATGCCATTTTTAAAGTCGGTGACCAACCTACAGAAAAAACTACTGCATCGATTTGGTTTTTGGTTTTGAAATTTTGTACAAATATTCTACATATATATTGCTCTCGAATGACGTCGAGTTTTTCCAAAAATTTTAGTTTCTAAGAATTTTACGATAACAAATAGAACGATTTTTTCGTCCAAAATCGTCATTTTGGCTTGAAAATGGTACCAAAAATTGAAAAATTGAAAAATTAAAAAAAAAACTGGACGTCAATTGAAAGATAAACTAATAAACTAAAGAAATCATTTTAATTTTTTGGTTTCAGAAGATCCAGTGATGTTGTAGGCTGGTCACCGCACAAAAACTTTTTTTCGAGGTGCCTGCAGAGAGCGACGATAAATCCGTTATTCCTCGCTATTTTTCGATAAAACTTTTTTTAAGTATCCTTCAAATGTTGTACTTTCTATAATAATAAGTAAAATAAACCTACAGCAATAATTTTTTCTAAAGCAATTCACGAAAAAAGGTATTTTTTCGACGAAACAAACCATAGACATTAGTATCAAGTAAGCTTTAAACTTCTAAAGCTGCACAGAGCACTTTTAGTCGGTGCAAAATATTTACTAGAGCATTATACTCACCCAATCTGAACTAATTCGTAGCTACTCTATATACATAATTAACAAAATAGTCGAGGCTTCATAAACCAATTATATTAGATTTCAAGGATTTTTTTTTATTTCTGCTTCTGATTTACAAATATCTAAAGTTCTTTCTGCAGCCTTTTATCGGCTTCTGCACGGCTTGTCTTAGCAACGCTACTTCGGCTCTCTCACCGCCGAAGACTAGACTTTAATCCCACAAGCTGTTTGTCGAGACGCCAGGCGACGCCACACAGACACTTCACCGCAATTTCTTCAAATAAATATAAGTAGAATAAATACACACTTGCAGGCCCCACAACTGAGCACACACACACATTCGCATGCACCCAAACCCACACTGCCGAGGAGTGATGACGACAAAAAATATTGCGCGCTCGAACAAATGAACAAATGAAATGAAGAAATGAAAATGAGAAAGGAAACGATAGCTGCATACAAAGTAACCCGAAAAGACGAATGGCACACACAAAGATGCGCGTAATAAGGAGACGATGTATGACGCCAGTGTGTGTGTGTGTGTGGGCGCAATGCAAAGCCATAACAATAAAAGCGAAAAAGCGCAACTTTTTTCCTGCCACTTCCCTCAACTCCCCTCCTCCCCCCACTTCCCCCACTTCCCACACCCGTACATATTTATATATTTAAGCATTTCCTCCGCTAACAATGACACTAACATTAACAGCAACAATGGCGGCTACAACAACAGCGTCAGCAACAACAACAATGGCATTACAGGCGACCAACAATGGCAATAAGTGAGTGAGCGTAAGTGTGCAACAAAGAAACGCCAGTAAGAAATAAATGAACAGGGCAGAGCAGAAAGAATACGTTTATGAGCCGAGCGGGACGGGCCGAGGTGTATTCTGCTGTGTCGGGATGTTTCGGTTCAAATTGTTATAAGAATGCGGGTAAAAGATTGCGAAAAAAGGCTGCGTAAAAAGTTCTATAAAAGCGTTATTATGTAAAAGCAAAAAAAAAAAACAAGGACAACAACACCAACTACAGCAAATAAAGAAAATAAAAAGGTACTTTCGCAAGATGAAAGGAAGCAGTTTCTTGGTAAAGAAATAACAATAAATCTTTTAGCGTAAAAAATTGGGATCCATATGTTTGCACACCCGGAGATAGTGGCGTGTGTGTGTGCGTTTGTATCATAGGGACAAAACTGAGTATAAATAAAGCGCTCCAAAGTACCAAATTAAGGATATTTTTACACATTTACTTAAGTATATGCAAATGTATGTATGTATGTATGTATGTGAGTGAATACGAAATTTGTATAAAGAAAGCTCAAGAAAAAAGTTCTAGTTGGGACTGCGCATAAAGTTCTACTGTTCCCTGTTGCTACGAAAATAATTTTCCTGAGTTAATACCAACTTATGCTGTTTTATGTGGTAGTGTTTCAGTTTTCCAATTTACTTGAAGAATAATTGGACTGAACAAAGAAAAGCAATGGGCTCTTACAATATCCCTATAAAGGGGGTTGCCTTTTATATTTCGAGTTTTAAGAGCAAAAAATATATTAATAATAGAAAATCTCTTTGTTGTGTTTAAATATACTATCCGGTAAGACCTATACACTCTTGCATGCGTTTCAACAAATTGCCGAAGTATTTTTGACACTCTGATAGAGGTATCTTCAAAGAATGCCTTCAAAATGCATCAACCGCAACTTCAGATGCCAAAAACCGCTGACCTCTTAGATAATTTTTTTTTATGGAAATGACTCATAAAATCGTTGTTTTGTGTACTTAAAAGTGGAGTTGTCGTGAAAGAGCTCGCATTTAGCGGTTGGTTTTCCTTATTTCTTGAAATACAACTGGTAAACAACTGATTGTATACATACAGAAAACCTGTCGCGATGTCATACATAGACGTGTTTCGAAACATCGTTATCGCTTACAGTGAAGTGTTCATGCAGTATAATTCCTATAGTTGTCTCAATCTCAAGATAGTTCACATAAGCATCTTGCAATATCAGTTTGCGCACAGCATTATTTTTGGGGTAGTCGAAAAAGTTTTTCCGCATTTCTAATCAAACTTCAACTTATTATTTTTTTTATATTTGTAATGAATTTTAATGAACCAAGTATGTACCATTTTTATCGACCATTTTTTGCCATTTTCCCGCTAAAGACATTATTCTATCAATGGTAAACTTGTCAGGTTTCTCGGCGAAAAACTGCGACAAGTAATTTTCACAGGCTTCTCTTGAAGCCAACTTTACTCCATTAAGGTAGTTCTGCACTGACCGAAACAAATAGTAGTCCTATGGTGCAAGGTCAGGGCTATATGGTGGATGCATCAAAACTTCCCGGCCAAGCTCCCCCAGTTTTTGCCGAGTCATCAAAGATGTGTGTGGTCTAGCGTTGTCCTGATGGAAGAAGCTTTTTCTGTTAATCAGTTCTGGCCGTTTTTTCGATTGCTTGCTTCAATCTCCTTTGATGTTGACACTATGTATAATTAGTTGTGCGACCAGTCTGGAGCAGCTTATAGTGGATGATCCCCGTTCAATCTCACCAACCACTCAGCATAACCTTTCGCGTTGTCAATCGTGGCTTTGCGACCATTTTTCGAGCTTCACCACGCTTTTATCATGATCTTTTTCGCACATCATTGTCGTATTTGATCCACTTTTCGTCTCCTGTTACCCTTCACTTCAGAAATGGTTGGACTTCATTACGTTTCAGCAAATAATCGCAGATGGTAATTCGGTCCATTAAATTTTTCACAGACAATTCTGTGGTATCCAAACATCGAGATTCTTTATGTAGCCAGACTTTTTTAAATGGTTCAAAACCATTTGATTATGAATGTTAAGTTCCTAAACGATGGCTTCTTATGAGACGGTCCTGTCAATATTTTCCATGATTTCATTGAATTTTTCGAGGATGGGTCGACCAGATCCAGATGCATCTTTCACATCGAAAATTCCAAAACGGAAACTCATTGGTATCTTGGGTGGCATCCTTCCCTTTTTTATACAAAAATTTCAAAATATAGCGAATTCCTTCATTATTTTCACTTATTTTTGAACAAGTACAATTTTTTTTTCAACTTCCTCGAATTTAATTTTTTTTTGGTTAAATGAAGCTTAAAATCTCACCTTTACAACACTACATATATGTACAAGTATGGTATGACACAATGTGATATGTAGCATTAGAGATATAGTACAACTGCAACGACAAGAACAAGAACTGATTTTGGATGACCTTCACGAAATTCTTCTTGGACTGATTTACGACCTTGATAATGCTGAATTCATCGAAAAACAATCTGAGATAATCCACGCTAAAAGTCGCGCTAAAATGTCAGCTTTATAATTCTGTTTTTTGGCCGAAATCAACGCTTTTATGTCAAAATGTTCTGAGTTTGTGTAACAACATAAATGTTAAACTTCACGATGAGGTTCGGACTTGCCATATTGCAACACTAGTTCAAGCACTTCATTTGCAAAAATACAAAATTTTTACTAGAATATTCAATGTCTATTTATTCATGGCGTGGTCCTTAAATATTCTATTCCAAAATTAATGACATTACTACATTTTGTTTTCAAGCCAAATATAAGTTCTAAACACCAATTTAATGTTCATAGTTCTTAGCCTTGGCTCGATCGAACCTACCGACGAATACTTATCGACTCGTCCTGTATGAGCATGCCTGGAACGAAATTCTGACTTTTTCGTTGGCCCAAACCGGGGGGATTTAGCTCTACCTGCACTGACTATAGAACTGGAGGAAGACATGGCTTTGACAGAAGAAAAAAATGAGCGCAGAAACAAAATACTTTTTAATTCGTTTCCTGAAATTTACAAAAGATTCCAATGTTCTTCACGAAATATTGACCACAAATCTTTCGCGAAGTGAGTTAATTTGTGGAATAAATGACATAACACATTATATACACATTATACAACCTGCAAATTTCACAAAGCCTAATGTGTATGCCATCTGATGTCCCTCCTGCTCCATTGGCGCATAACATTAGTGGTATATTTCTCAGCAACGTTACCCAGCTCAGTATCGGCGCCGGCATTGCGTGTCAAATGCCTGTCAAAGTTGAGAGCTGCTGTTGCGCCAACGTCACACACGAACGCGATTCGCTGCCTAACAACCAGGCGATCAGAAAAGCGACGACAGTGTGGCAATAAGTATTCCCAATGAACCGTAATACATACAAACAACAGTAGTAATATACAGACAGCTATAAATAAACGCACAAAGATAAATTCGATTGTTGTTGCAGAGTCAATGCAATTGCTTGCTGTGGCAAGTCGAGCGCACTGTTGCTGCCACCCAACTAACGCACCCACTCGCACAGCCCTGTTGCTGCAACACCTGCAGCTGAGAACCTGCTCATTGCGGCCGCACAGCTACAAGTGTGACTATCACAGCGGCGGCGCTCATCTACAAACACAACAACAACAAGCAACACAAACAGCGCACATTCGTTTAAGCAGCATTAACGCTAACTCGAAACCGCGGCGAATTTTACGCGCCACAACAGCAACAACAACGCCTGCCGCCACCCATTCAAGTATGTTGGAAAAATTATTCCACGCGGAGTAAACATTCAACTGGACTCGGTTGGCAGCAGAAAGGTGGCGGACAATTGCGCCTGTCGAGTCCAATTTATGTGCGTTTGTATGTGCGCGGCTTGTCGACGATATCGTTTTGTTTTCTGTGCGTACGAAAGTGTGTTTGTAGGAGAACTGTTGGAGCATTGGAAATCCATACCCGCTAATGGGTTCTTTAACGTTGCTGCCCTCCCCAACGTCGGCTGCGCTCCGGCAATAATTTCGATTTCTTCTATCCTCTCTGCGCTCACACTCAGCGCTACGATGGCGAAGCTTGGAGTTGGGTGGGTTATCGCTGTGCTAATATTTCTGTGCTCTTGGGCCACGAGTAGCAACAACTGCAGGGCCGGTGAGTAAAATGTGCCGGAAAATAATTTGAAAGCTTAGAAATAAATGTTTTTGTTGATAAATATCGGGAATATTATTGTAAAGTGCTTGCAAACGGCAGGCTTTCGAGCAATTAAATTAACTATATTAATACTAAATTTTACATATATGTATATAAATATATACTTATATATAGCTTATAATTTCTTATTTAACAACTTCGCATGAGTGAGCCAAAAAATCATCATAATAATAATAAGAATAGTACAAAACACTGAGTAAAAAGATTATGGTAATAGAATTAACATAAATAACAATAACGGTAATTATAATGAAACATAAAGCCCATAAAATTTACAAAGCATCCTTTATATGCCAGAAAAACTTTTATTGAATAGCGAACATACATAAAACACTTCTATACCCTCATTTGGTATGCGTACATATATGTTTATGTAAGTAGTAAAATAATTTCCTATACATAACGAATGTAGGCACGACTCTCTCCAGTCTCTTCTCAGCGCTGTTCCATTTAATCAAATTTGATGTCACATATAATTGGCGCCATTGTGGTTAGGGTGGAAATAAGCAACACCATATTTAACACACTCCCAAAAGTCCGGAATGACGCCGCATATTGTGTACACCAACAATATTTACTTTTGTTTGTAATGTAAATAGAAACGACATTTAACGATTTTTGCTAATAATAAAAGGACGATGATATTTATTCAACCAATTGACTAGTGAAGAGGAGGGCATGTGCGAAGGGTTTGTGGCACACGCTAGAAAATACTTTGGAAACTTCGTAACGGAAGTGGAGACACGACTAGTTAGTTTTAATTCCGGGAGCACTTCTCAAAGAAATTTCTAGTTGTTATTATGTCCCACTAGAAAAACGAATTTTTTTTTTAATTTTTCTACGTCCTTTTTGGAATTTTTTGCCCAAATGTAGGCAATGTTTTATGTAAGTATCAGAATTTATCGCCTACATTTAGGCTAATAATTGAATAGTAGTTATGCCACCATAATTTTAAGATCATACCCATAGTCGTGAGAACTTTCCGCTCCGAAAATATTGCACGTACTGGAGTCTAATTTAACTCTTTAACTTTAAAAATATTCTGTGGAATCACAAATAATTTCATAAAATTTTTACAGTGGTCTTAAGTTCTGCCGTAGGAGATTTTTTATGTTAATATTTGATCTTTTTGATATTTTTGGATGAAATATATATATGTAGGTATGATAGTAAGCGAATTAATAATCAAGTTTATGATTGGGTTATAATCTAAAAACTATTCGGAGTACTTCGTATAAAATTTCTCAAATAAATTTTAATAATCGAAATGCTTCCCAAAGTAGGAAGTTGTATGCAAATTGGAGGAAAGTAAGCTTAAAAATTTAAGAAAAGAAACTTTATCTTTCAGTAATCTTGAATTGTATTGATAATCACCTTTATTCTACTATAGATTGAGAAAAAAGCTTTTGCTCAACCTTTAAAAGTTGTTCCTCAAAGGTAAATTCCTGATGTTTTAATAATCAAAAGAAGCCATATGTACCAAAGAACTTTAAGTATTGACTATAATAATTTCATTGCAATATTACAGACCCATCAAAATTTGCATGCTAAAACTCCTAAATATAGGCAACGGTCTTGCGATCCAGCATTCACTCGGCCGAATGACTACGTCTAGCACGCAGTGAAAAAATTATCGCAGACACAGCTGCGAGTGTACACGAAAACCATGGAAAGTCGAGTCGGCGCCATTCGCAGCAGCTCGGACCAACTTATGGAACGACTTGGCGCATTTTACGTCGAGATTCTAAATTGAAGGCGCACAAAATACAGCTTGTGCAAGAACTGAAACTGAAAACTGGGGGGCTCCCAAGCGACATTGCTTCGCTCTATGGACTCTTGAAAAGTTCCAAGAATATCCGACGTTTTTTCATCGATGAAATCCATTTCTGGCTCAAAGCTGTTTGTAAGCAAGCAAAATTGCCGCATTTAGGACGAAGAGCATCCTGAAGAGATTCAAAGCCGGTATAATCATCGGTCCATATTCCTACAAAAATGATGCCGGTGAGAACGAAACTGTCACTGGCGACCGTTATGACGCCATGATAACCGACTATTCGATGCCTGAAATTGAAGCTCGTGATCTCGACGACATTTGGTTTCAACAAGACGCCGCCACTTCCACACATCGCGTCAATCAATGGATTTGTTGAGAGAACACTTCGGTGAGCAGATAATTTCACGTTTTGGGCCGGTCGATTGGCATGGAGCAAAACATTAAGCGTGACATTCACCAGTTACAAAGAATGTTCTTTCGAACGATAATAAATATTCCGCATTAAATTTGAAGTTTCTTTGAAACAGTGGGGAACCTCGAAATGGAGCACCCTTTAATTGTACTTCTGAAAACTTAGAAAATCTTGTTTTTTAGGTTTTATTAAGGAATTGTAGGTTGCGATTATCATCAAATAAAAATAATTTCCTTACCAGGATATGTGCATTAGAGCGGGTCGATCTTTCCATGCGGGAAATGTTGTCACCTTAAAAATCGCTGGTTCAAAACCCATAGTATCTTAAGCAAAGACGTTCAGAATGATCCGTGGAGCACTTCCCGCATATACATTTTCGTTTCGTTTTTCTGGTTTTTAAAAGATTTACAGTTTTTTAGTCCAAAATTTTGGGCTTAAAAATTGAAAATTTGAAATGTAAAATCCTAACTGAGATTTAAAAATTAATCTTTAAATGAAAACCTAGTATAAAAAAAGATAACAAGAAAATTTTAAAATTAAAATAATTTTAAAATTATGAACTTCGGTTTACGTTCTTTTATTTTTCAAAGCGGTATTTTGATTAAATATTTTTCAACCTAGTATTTGGGATTCTTTACTTCACTTACTTAAAATATATTTGTTTAAGATTTTCGGGATTACAAGTAAAAACATTATTTAAGTATTAATTTAATTATTTTTTAACACATTATTTGCAACTCTGCCTCTTTTATAGTTAAAAAGATTTTATTTTCAACTATTTACTTGCAAAGGTAAATTTTTCATAAAAACCAATTTTCTATCATAAATCAATTCCAAATTAAATTTTCCACAACTCAACGGGTTAATTCCTCTTTAATTTTTCCTTGTTGTTGTTATTATTTAACGTGCCTTCATGCTACAAGTGAAATTGTATGTATACAATGGAGTTTATAAATATTATTTAACACTCCCTGAAGGGCGTAAATATCCAAGCCATATCGAAGCCATACCCAAAATAAGTTCAAGCAGAAAAACGAGAAAATCCAAGAAAAAGAAAACAGAAAAATCCGAAACAAGGCAAACTTGCCACACCAACTATGGCGCACAGTCTGTCTGTCGCCCCCACACATGCACATGACGACACTCAGCTAGTCTACATTTCATTTATGCCGCAGTAAGCTGTTGTTGTTATTAGTTTGTAAACGAAAAAAAGAAAAATGAAACTCCAGCTCGCATACGCAATGCTCATAAACTTATTCCCACTTACATACAAATACACAAAAACATTGTTGTGTGCGCGCGTGTGTGTGTGGTGCTTGGCCGGCGTCACATGATTTTCACAGTTTCGTCCTTTTACGGGCCAACAACAATGCCACACCGAGCCAGCAGTCACTTGTGGCCAACACAGTTGCCAGTTGCAGCAATTTACTACTGTACGCGCCATTCTTTCCATTGTTGTTGCTGTTGCTCTCTTTGGTTATCGTTGTTTTTGTAACTAACTGTGTAATGTTTCAACACAGGAAGCTACCACTCAGTGCTGCTGTTCCGAATTGAATTATACACAAACCCAAACTTTTCGCTTTTGCTCGCCGCCCGGCGGGCCGCAGCGCCAGCCGATGAGCCAGCCGGCGTGTGGCGCCGTCGGTGGGTCTGTCAGCCAGCAAGCGGGCCAACAAACGCAAACGGATAATAACAAACACACTGTGTCAAGCTTACTTACATATCTATTTATGGGTGTGTGAGTGTGTATGTGTGTGCGAGCAGACATTTGCGCTGTAAAAGGAGAGCAAAACCTAAACAATGAAAAGAGCTTACTTAACTTTCCACAACGAGCTCAACCTACTCCCCACCTATGCAAACAGTGCGCTGTCTGCTTACGTTATAGCTGCTATTTTGTTGTTGTTGTCGTGGGTATGTCGTTTTTTGTGTCCGATTTGCTTTTTTGTATGCCTTCGTCCTTTCGCCGGTGCGTCCCCAGCATTTACTCGCAAAAGTAAACTACAAGTTGTGTCTGTATGTGTGCGTGTATAGTTGTCTGTGTGTATATACACTGTGTATAGTTGTGTGTATATGCTTGTTTGTTGTAAAAGTATCCTTATAGCAATATCCTTCGCATGCTGTCAACCGCACACAGCACTCAGTGCCCGAGCATTCACGGCAATCAGTCAGCCACCCATTAAGACCCTTCTCACTTTGGTTTCATGACCGTTGACTGCCCGCTCAGCCGGTTCACTAGCTTCGCTGCGCCACCCGATAGTATCTACCAACCCATCGCTAACAGTATTCCTTCACACTCACATTCTGCAAGCTCCCCTCCCGTCACACGTAGCAATCGTTTGTTGGCCATTTCACTCGTTTGCGCGTCCTTTCTCGTACAGTTACAACACTCCCTCCTACTGCTCCGCTCCCTGTCATTCGGTTTATTGTCGTTTGTCTGCTACTTTCCGCTTGATTTTTGCATTCCATACGTTTTTTCATGCTGTCGCTGTCGCCTTGGCTGGCGTGTTGTGCTGGCATGTTGCTGGTGGGATTTGCCGTCTTAGCGCCGCGTCGCTTCGTCAATTCGTCGACGACTACAGACAAAGTCCTAGTGCGTGTTTGTGTGTTTATATATGTGTAACAATGTTGGTTAATATTTTTTCCGTTAGTGTTGCTTTGGCAGGTCGGCTTGCTGGGTCGGCTATGTGGAGCGTAGGGCGGAAGGGGTGCTGGCTCATAGATTTAGTTGTTGGTTGTGTAAATAGCGTGGAAAAGTGTAATACAGCCCCTAAAAACAAACTTTCGGTAGTTAAATTGCACGTCTGCAGCGTGTTTGTGTGCATAAGTTTGACGTATTGAAATGTAATCATGTCACAGAGTTGATTGTCAGATATTCGCACAGTGTTTAAATGTGCGCAAATTGGAATAGTAGTTGGGTTTATAACAAAAGGTGATACAAAACTAATAAATTTTTTAATTTTTTTAAATTTAAAAAAATTGACTTTCTTAAATTTAATTAATTAAATCAATAATTTTTTTTCATACACTTTTTATTAAAAAAACTTCGGAAAAAATCTTGACTAATTTTCTTCATTGGAAAAATGTTGCCTACATTTGGGAGCATTGCTTAATAACATAAATTTTTTCTCCCTCAAATGAGGGGAGAATGGCGCCAGTGCCCAAGTAGAAAGCAAGTGTCAAGCATATGTATTCTTAGAACCTGTTTTAACTGGTACGAGGGCTACCTTTTATATTTCGGGATTAGAGAACCACAACAAAAATCACTTTTTGTTTTTCCAAATATTTTCTATTAAGGTCTATACACTGTTGCATGCGTTTTTGCCCCTCTGATGAAAGTATCTCCAAAACATGAGTTCTGAACACGTTAACCGCATCTTCAGCATCATTTTCTTTATTTTTCTAGTAGTACGGTTGGTACATGTCCAGTATTTCCAAAAAACATGGAACGATTTGCTTGGCAGTGCTTCATGTGCAAACAACCTTTGGATTCTGCTCATTATATAACATCCATACAGTTGACTGCTGTTAATTTTCAGGCTCTTACGAAAAAATTTTCGATTCATCACCTGTCACGATGTCATTGACATATTTCGAAGCATCGCAAAAGAATTTATTAACATTTCACTCCACCAAACCCAATGAGCCTTTTTTGAACGTTTGACAAATTGTGTAGGATCCAACGTGAAGAAATTTTTTTCACAGTGAAGTGTTCCTGCAATATGTGCAGGTCCCGTTAATATCTATGGTTGTCTCAATCGCACGATATATCACATAGCGATCTTGCAATATGAGTTTGTTCCCAGCATTAATGATTTCCGGAACAACGGAATTCAGCATACCATCGAAGAACACTGGTCTTCAATGGAGCTTCATCGCCTAAAATCCAATAAAGTTCATATCTATGTTCTGTTTCTGAGATAATCCATGTCGAAAGTTATCGAAAATAATCGCGCTAAAATATTGGCGATTTATTTTAATTTTTTTTTTACAAAAATGAATATTTTTTAGTTACTGGATACAGCACAAAACCGCTCTTGTGTCAAAACGTGCTGAGCATGTATAACGACAATAATGTCAAACTTTACGATAAAGTTGTGAGTTGCCAAATTAATACATTAGTATTACCAAATCGCAAAATATAAAGGCAACCTATGTTTGTAAAAATTTCACAGTAAAGTTCCTGTAATAGAAAGAAAAATATCCCCGAAATATACCAACGATATTACAGCATTTAAGGAGGTGTAATATATAAGTATACTATTTATATTAGGGTGGGTAAAAGAAACGATAACTTTCTGTAAATTTTAAACGGTGAGGTTCACGGAAAATTGTAAGAGATTATGAATTTTTCTCTCCAAAATTAGGAAAACGCAAAGTGAAGGACCTTCATATTACTTTCAAAATTTGAGGTGTCTATTCACCATTTTTAAGAGTATAAAATTAAAAAAAAAAATGATTTTTTTGACCAACTCTAGTATCTACATATGAGTAAAAAGTGCATGGTTTCCCACATGTAGCTCGAATAAATAATATCAAAGTTAATGACTATTTAACCAAGTTACGGAAATGTGTTTGAAAATGGGTAATTTTCCAAAGTATATGTCCTTTTTTCAATCATAGTTCGTTACAAGCAATGTGCGATCTACAATCTTATTTCTATAACTTCAAAATTCTCCTAAATTCAAGCAATTTTTAAAAGTAAAAATCGATTCTCTTACAAAATTTAATTTCAAGAATTTCACATACAAATGCACGGAATTTTTTCAAAAATCCAATTAGAGTGAGACAAATGCTGAAAGTAATGAAATTAGAGTCTTCTGGTTGGACCCCATCACATTAACCGCGAAGGTCGCGTAAACACTCATTGAGGCTTTGGCGTGCGTTATGCTTGAAAATTTCCATATTTTAAAGCGCGTACTGCTCGAGTCATCATGTTTTATGTAAATGTTGGCGAATGTATTTATGTTTGCTATTAATATGACATAGAAGGTTATGACAGGCGGCGAATAGCTACAGTGACAGTGACTAACTAGGGTGAAAATCCAGCGCATCATTGCGATCCAACCACCCAACTACTACCAAACCAGCCTGAAAGCACACATATACATACATATATACTATGTAAGCACCCAAGGGCCCTACCCACAAGAACTCTGCAGCTAAAACCAGAGACGGCTATAAACTTTAGCTTGCACACGGTGGTAGTGGCAACAACAAGAACAATGGCATACAATTACATGTATTTGTATGCAGTTTAAATGTATGTGTGCGTGTTTCAGTATATAAATGGCTTGACCCACACTCTGCATTCGCACGCCGCCAACAACAATCGATGCCCGACGCGGCTCAACAACTGTCCTCGACCTCAACACAGTCTCGACAATGAGAACAATGAGGTGTGACCGCCCGTGCGACGGACCCAACGTCTGGCTGCCGATGGCGATGACGATGCCGGTGTGTGGTGTGTCATCAATCCAAGTTGGTTTGAGTTGATTTGAATTGCGTTTAGGCAAATCTTCTGGCCTGCCAGCGACGACGAAGCAACAATGAACGGAACGACTTAGTACCGTTGGACGCTGTCAAAGCCGTGACTGTCACACTGGGTCTCGGCGCTGAGGGTGGATGATGCCTCGAAGTTTGGGTGAGTTGAAATTTCAAAATTTGCTGTTGCTTTATTATTATGCCATCCATCCGTACGTACGTGTGTGCGTGGGTGTGTTTGCAGTAATTTGTGTTGATTCGTTTCGGGCTGCTCGATCCACACACACACACACACTGGCAAAGCGTTTGCTTGCTTTTCAACTGGTTTATGGTCGTCAAGGACCCTTCGCATCCACCAAAGCCTACTCCACCGCCGTTTGTGCTTCCCTTAGTTGGCGCACAAGCACACACACAGACGCATAGCCATATATTCGCCACTCGTCGGCATGCCTGAGTCGGTATAATATGCTTGGGCGCGATGTGACGGAAATTTTCAGGTTTTGATTGTGTAGACATGTCAAAATAATAGTCAACTTACATGCCGCATGCCGGCAGCAACAACAACAGCAACTACGTCAGCGACAACCAATTTCAGCAACAACAACAGCACTTAGCAGCAACGAGGCAGCCAGTCATAACTTGTGCGTGCTCCGTTGGCACATTGCTGTGGTTATTGTTGTTGTTGGCAGTGGAATTTTCATAGCACTTGGCTTGGCGCGCGCGTTGAGTCGCCAGCACTTGGCGACACAATGCCATGTGACCGACGGTGGGTGTATGTGTATGTGTGCATCATGATGGAGCGGTAATTGTGTTGAAGGCACACACACACACCCATACACAGGTATTTACATTTCAGTGCGAGTGTGTGCGTCCGTGTGTGAATTGTTATGCTCGCACTTTCACATTGTCTGTAAATTTTGCGGCTAAGGGTGAACTCATCTATCTCGGATGGTTTGTTGGCTCTGCCCGGCCATCACTATGGACTTTCGGGGATCCACCACCGCACTACCGCCCCGCACCAGCATTATCCATCACTTGTGTGTGTGTGTGTGCTAGTCATTGTCACTAAACAGCACTATCTTGCACTGTGGCTTTGGATATTGTGCGTTTTTGTTGTTGTGGCTACCTTGTTGCCGGTTTGCTGGTGTGCGGCACGAGCCACAATGTGCCACAAAGCTTAGGTAGCAGATGGAAAACTTGGCAGTTGCTGCCTGCAGACGTAAATTATGTGCGGAAGTCTATATCACATATATATCTAACAGTATTATATATGTATACACGCACACACATATATATATAAAGATAGGCTGCTACGTGTGAATGTGTAAATGGCAAATTCCGTTATATTTGTGTTCGCTTGTACTAAACTGCGTAGTTCATGTACTTACATATGAACAGAAGTGGTTGTTGTTGTTGGCTGCTCGTCTAGCTTGACTGGCATGAAATCTGTGTTGGTGAAAATCCGTAGCCATCACCTGCCAAAAAGGACAATAAGGGATTATGAATAAGAACATCCTCAGGGGATCAAAAATAAATTCAAAGTACAAATATACTTTTATTTGCTTAAGTTGTGTTTTTGAAAGTTTTCCAGAAATGTTTATGCAAATAATAATTTAATATTTGACACGACAGCTGATGGAGGCGAAGGCATTGGGTACATTGGTTATAAGAATCTCTTGGGTGGTCATGGGTTCCAAATGCGAACAAAATGGGATTTATAACTATATAAAATATAAATACGAGGTGTAGTCGGAAAGTTTTTGGGTTTTGTAATTTTATTGAAATTGTTGTAGTTTTATTTTCAGAGCTTAAACTTCTTCTGATTGAAAATTTGTGAATTGTTGTTTAGGGCAGAAGTCCCCTTGTCTCCTTCTGTTATGTCAAAAATTTCGGTCAGAAAGACTGAACTGTAGTCCATTAGTAAATACTCCTCTATTAGAGAATCCAAACGATGTGTTTAATTCCTTGTGGACTTCTTTTTCTCGGTCGCATTGTCAACTTAGCCTGAGTTTATTATCAAGGCAGAGTAAGATATTATACCGAACTTGGCTCCAATAGCTTAAAACTATGCGTCTGTAGGCCGTAAGCACTGGCTCTTACCTCACTTGTACGTGTATTGGAAGCATATCAAATATAACCTCCAGACCCCTTGTTGAAGAATGCAGCCCTTTTTCGATAATGCCAAAGGTGAACATGTTTTACACTTTTCCCATCGCCATTTGTTGCTTTCAACACGAAAAATTTGTCTTGCAAGCATTTGAGTGTCGCAAAGCGTTCATCTACCTCTCTTAATGAAGATAACATCGAAAAAGCTAAAGAAGCAGTGCTTGAGTAATTGTTGCCTTTGTGTCGGAGAAATAGCAGAGTATCCCAATACCTTAGTAAGATTTTGGTTAATGTTTTGGGTATGAAACGCGTCACTGCTAGTCTCATACTGAAAGACCAAAATCTTTCCCAAAACCGACATCAAGTAGAGACCGGAGAAGAGATGGTTGACAGTTTAGGAACCTTCCAACATTCTTCCTCTAAAAATAAGCCAAAACCGAAAACATACAAATTCGCTGAAGACACAGAAACCCATTACATCCGTGGCCAATAACAAGTGCACGGAAAATTTGAGCACATTCTGAAGACAATAACAAAGATTTGCATTAAAATTCGTGAAAATGTAGTTTTTATTTGACAGTCCGGGTCAAATTCAATATATAACTACTAACTACTAACCTATAACTTATATCAAAACCTACCGTTAGTGATGCCCTCTCTGATACTTGAAACATCGACTTTTGGATAATTTTCAGGAATAAGGGAACCTTTTCGAGAGATTGAATAAACAATTTGATACAGTTATACTAGGTATTGTTTTTGGTTCTTCCCAGATGAAGAAACCAATATAAGCCAGATTTCAATGCACCTAAAAATCTGTAGTAAGAATCAGTGATCTCATTCAGGTTAAACCTCATTCAAATCACAAATCTAAGAAAACTGGGAAAATCTTTCCTTAAGCAATGCAGCCTTTCAGTAAAATTACTTTCAACTATTTAACAGGAAAAGAGATACTAAGCAGCTCACTTGGTGTTATAATAAGCAAATTTGTCAAGGTTTTCACGGAAGAAGCTTTGAAATTTTAAACCTAAGCACTTTAAAAAAACCACAACAACACTAACAAAAATGTGCAGCAGCTTCAATAAGTATCAAGAGAATTCAAAAAGTGGAAAAATCGCCAACAACAACAGGAACAAATCTGTTAAACAACAATGCCATTAGCCCACAGCATCGATTGCGGCAAATTCAGCCGCAAGACGACACTTCCAACCGGCAACCAGCAATAACTTCACAACAACTGATATTTTGCGGACAACTGTGCCACTGAATAATGCAAGCAAAGCGCTTTTAATAAAATCAAATCGCCCTCGAACTTATTACTCACCCACCCACCGCCCGGCGAGGGCAATATACGTGCTTGACTTTGCTGCTTGCTGCCGCCATTGTCTGCCAGCGTTGATGTATGTATGTGTATGAGTGTGTGTTCATTGGCGATGAATGTCTGACATTTCCGGCTTCCTTCGCATATTGCGCAACATATGTAGTTACACGTGTACCTCGACGCTGCCATACGAGTGCGTGTGTGTGTGTTGGTGCACTTCAACCACCCGCTCCTTTTTGACTTTCTGTACTTTTTTCGCTGTTGCTGTAAGTGTTGTCGATGATACGAGCATGCTTGCCGGCAAGCCATGAAATAAAATGCCACACATCCTGCCACACTCAACCGGTGCTCACAGCATAAATGCCATACTAGGGGTTTACCTCATACGACCGCACCATTTTGCTGGTGCTTCCCCACCTCAGCCTGGTTATGCTCATCGCCTGCTTTATTATTTAAGCTTTTACGTTTCTCATTTCTATCGCCTTGACTGCGACCTTTTCGTCCCTTTTTAGTCTGAATATTATTTTTTTATTTCCCTCTTCTTATTATTATTCTTATTCTTGGTAGAAGTCTTTGCTGCCTTTGTTTTATTGCGTTGCTTCGTTCTTGTCTTGTCGGCTGGAGACCTTCTGGATTTTTGCTTGCTTTTCTACTAAATAATTACATATATAAATATATATGCGTATATAGTAGTGGTTGCTAGTGTTGTTGTAGTTATTGCTTTTCATGTTCCGCACATTCCTTTGCCACTTGCCGGTACTTCATCCCGCCGCTCTGCCCAAATTATGCTCCAACAATTTTCCTTTCTTGAATTTCATCCGCAAAAGTTTGGCCTTCGGTGTAACTATGTATTGTGGGCGTCTTATGTGCATAATTTGTAATGCTTGCCCTTCGCGAGTTTATTATTATTTTTGTTTTGTGCGTGTTAAACATGCTTTTTGCTACTTCTGCCGCTTTCGGTACTTCTGGTTATATCAACTTGGCAAAGGCGGGTAATTTTCTAACTGATAATGCTATTATTTGTTGTTGTTGTTGAAAGAAAATGAAAGGTGACCTCTTCCAGTGGATTCTGTGCGCTTCTGTTGTTTGATCTCTGACCCCGAGGGGCGAATTCGTGAAGCAGGCATAATTTTATTGTTTTGTCTTAAATCTGGTTGTGAGCGGAAGCGGTTAAGGGTTAAAGCTTTCAATTGCAGTGCTCTCAAGTAGAATCAATCGAATTACAACAATCAAAATTCAGTTCTGCTAAAATACAATGCTTTTCACAGATATAGATTCACAGCATCTATTGGCCTTATTGCATACAAATATCATTTCACTTGGAAAGTTGCTTAAGCAAATGTCCGCTATATACATATATCTAACACCCTTGCTAAGTATTCGTATGAAAAATTTGTTTGTTCTTTTAGAACAGTATTGCTTACATACTTTTAGTGAATATGATTCCCCAGATTATTTCAAAACTCTGTCGGTTTCTCATATTAATTTAATGAAACTTTTAAAAAGCAGTCCAAACAACCCTCTCGTGTATGGTAGGAGTTAAAATACTCCACTTTATTGCTATTCCATAAATTCTTATATAAAATAATATAGGAAAAAACGCTATAAAATTTTGCTAACTTATTATGTGTAATTGCGTCCGTCTGACGGAAATTACCTAATTTATAGTACATTTGAAACTAAGGAAATTTATAATTTTCCGTTTTAGGAAATTCTATGATTTTTTTCTAGTTTTTTTTCATTTTAAGAGTACCGAAAATATAATTACCAAATAATCCCGAAAACTTTCGGAATCATGAGTTCAATTAACAAAAAACGGATGATGATGCTTTATTTCTTCAAAATGTCGTTTACTAAAATAAGCTCGAAAAGTCACTGGTGTCTTTTGCAAAAATTACCCTTTTTAAAGAACATTTTGAAATTATGGAAATTTATAATTTCCCATTCTAAGAAATCTTATAATATTTTTCTTGTTTTACTAAATTTCAAAGTGCCGAAAATTTATTCCGAATAATCCCTTTATTTGTTCGATAATTTCGCTTACTAAAAAATAATCCTGAAGAATTACTGGACCCCGATTTGCATATTTCAGATTATAAATCTATATTTATCATAAATGTGGTTATAACGTTAATCTTTTTACTGAGGAACATTAACGATTCTTCATGTTATTAAATAGGTGTCTTTAGCAAAAATTTCCCTATTTATGGAACATTTTGTAATTGAAATTGAAAATTTCCCCTTATTTGGAAGTTGTATTTATTTTTCTGTTGTTATTAATATTTAAAGTACCGAAAATTCAGTTCCGAAATAATCCCGTGAAATTACGGGATCCCGAGTTAAATTTTTCAATCCCGAAATTCCGGAATCACAAAAATTAGTCGACAAAATTTTATTTCCTAGCAAATTATATCGGGTGATTTTTTAAGAGCTTGATAACTTTTTTTTAAAAAAAAACGCATAAAATTTGCAAAATCTCATCGGTTCTTTATTTGAAACGTTAGATTGGTTCATGACATTTACTTTTTGAAGATAATTTCATTTAAATGTTGACCGCGGCTGCGTCTTAGGTGGTCCATTCGGAAAAGTCCAATTTTGGGCAACTTTTTCGAGCATTTCGGCCGGAATAGCCCGAATTTCTTCGAAATGTTGTCTTCCAAAGCTGGAATAGTTGCTGGCTTATTTCTGTAGACTTTAGACTTGACGTAGCCCCACAAAAAATAGTCTAAAGGCGTTAAATCGCATGATCTTGGTGGCCAACTTACGGGTCCATTTCTTGAGATGAATTGTTCTCCGAAGTTTTCCCTCAAAATGGCCATAGAATCGCGAGCTGTGTGGCATGTAGCGCCATCTTGTTGAAACCACATGTCAACCAAGTTCAGTTCTTCCATTTTTGGCAACAAAAAGTTTGTTAGTATCGAACGATAGCGATCGCCATTCACCGTAACGTTGCGTCCAACAGCATCTTTGAAAAAATACGGTCCAATGATTCCACCAGCGTACAAACCACACCAAACAGTGCATTTTTCGGGATGCATGGGCAGTTGGCCACCAAGATCATGCGATTTAACGCCTTTAGACTATTTTTTTGTGGGGCTACGTCAAGTCTAAAGTCTACAGAAATAAGCCAGCAACTATTCCAGCTTTGAAGACAACATTTCCGAAGAAATTCGGGCTATTCCGGCCGAAATGCTCGAAAAAGTTGCCCAAAATTGGACTTTCCGAATGGACCACCTAAGACGCAGCCGCGGTCAACATTTAAATGAAATTATCTTCAAAAAGTAAATGTCATGAACCAATCTAACGTTTCAAATAAAGAACCGATGAATTTTGCAAATTTTATGCGTTTTTTTTTTAAAAAAAGTTATCAAGCTCTTAAAAAATCACCCGATATTTACTACAGTAATCCCGAAAACTTACGGGATACCGATTTGGATATTTCAAGACCTAATTTTGCGTATAACAATATTGATATTAAGGAACTCTTTTATGGCTATATAAATATGTCTACACCAAAATTCCGTTTGCAGCTTCTAGCATATGGACTTCCAAAGTAACTGCAGCCGCACTATGTATTAATATGTATACACATATGTATGGCTTACCTATGTAGACATGAAAGCGTATTGTTAAAAAGGAAAAAAAAACATATACTATATTTCTGTCTGAGTAGAAAAAAACGTTGGCAAATAATGATAGCAATTCCCACAAGGATAAAAAATAATAGCACAAAAAGATGAAAATGTTAATGCAACAAATAAAACCAAAACAATGGACCTTTGACCCGAAGTGTGGGTGGCAAAATTAAAAAAAATTATATGAAAATAAAACCGTAATGGCAAAAAAATGGTAAAATGAAAAGAAATGGACGAAAGCTTATTAATGTGAAAGGCGAACCAGTTTTCTGGCAAATATAATGCAGACAAATGGAATCAAATAGAATCAAGGCAGCAAACACAAACAACAGAAACAAAAAAAAAATCAAAAAAAAAATAAGCAGAGAATAGTGAAACCCCGAAAAGGTGGTCAAAACGAATTGTTTTATATCTCTCATTTGTCCGCTTAAAGGCGAGCTTTGCGAAGCCAGCACAACAGCGTGTGGCCAACACTTGAGCAAAAGTACGAGAGAGAGTGGGACGATGGCATGGGTAAACGGCAGAAGAGTGTGAAAAGTTAAAAAGGATGTACATGTGACGGCAAAGCAGTAAAAGTGTGCAAATAAAAATGGACCTTGGGTGAAGCCTATTGGTTGTAGAAAAAGCGGTGCTGGGGCAAATGTGATTTTCATGGCCACCCTTTCTGCTGGCTGCCGCACTCAGCAAAAAGGTAAATTGCTATTTTTTACAAGACGCAGCCAGCAGCAACAACAAAGATAATGCTTTTATAGATAATAAACATGTGCATATGTAAATATGTATATATATATTGCAATATCAATTTATATTTATACAAACAGCAAACAACAACATCGCAGTTGACAACGTAGGCGACATTTCTTTTTCGATTTTTCTCTTGCCTTTTTTCAAGGGAGCGACTCCCATGGGTTGCCAGCTCTTTCATAGCTTGATCATAACAATAATTCAGCCCTTCTTGTTGGCGCAGTTGATTTTTATATTTTGTGCATTTTTCTTTTGCATTGTTACCTTGCCACAGTCGGTCGCTGTGCAGCTGAATCGCGTGTATCCCCTTTATTTTCAGCCTTTTCACTTTTATGTGCGGCATTTTTTCCAGTTGAAGCTTTAATATGTATCTTTTTGCACTTTTTCGAATCTCTACGGATATGCCAGTCGGTGTGTATGTATGTATGTGTAAGCTGGTCTGCGTCAGTGTTTATTAGTTGGTTGTTGTTGTTTGTGTTTGGGGTTCTTGTTGCTTTTACGCATCAGCCGAAATATTTTTACAGTAGTTTCCAGTTCAGTTTTTCATCCTGAAGTATACCTTTCTTATTTTCAGAAAGGTTTACACTGAGAACATTTTTTATAAAAACAATAATAAACAATTTTGGCTGCATCGAAGCTATAACACCCTACAGAAAATAAAAAGTTTTCATACAAAAACTTGATTTTGGTCGATCAGTTTGTATGCCAGCTATACGCTATAGCGGTCCGATCTGAACAATTTGTATGGAAATTGTACCGTTGTTTTGAAAAATAATCCATACCAATTTTCTTGAAGATATTTCGTCAAATAAAAAAACTTTTCCACACAATGATTTGATTTTGATCGATCAATTCTTCCAATTCCTTTATCGGCGGAATCGACAAATGAGCAGTTTCTTGGGAGGGAAAATTACCAATAGTGACTATCTGAAATTCTTTATTGCTAACATTTATAATTATATTCGAATAATACCTTTAATATATACAAAAACACTTCTCCAAACTCTGCGTTAGCGGGGCGTATACGTAACCCAACGCTATTGCCAACTATCTACTTGTTAAATCATAATATTCATATTCTCAATGTTCGGCCTTCGTTGTCGTGCCCTAAGTGTAATCTTCTCTGAATATAAACCCTTACAACAAACAAAGTTGTACACTTAAAATGGATGGAGATGGACACCGGGTGGCACAACCAATTATTTCCATGTTTAAATATACCCGTAAAGGACTTAATTTTGCCAGTTTACCACTTTACCACCATTTACTTAGAGAACACAACAACCTATTTCTGTGCGTTATAATATTTCATACAAATTCACGAACATCATAATATACATATGTATATGAAGGCAGCTGCGTGCAACCAATTCACTGCCACTAATGCGAATAACGGGCAATGAGGCAAATAATAGACTTGGCTCGTACTCAATCATCGGCTCAAGCGTTTGTGTCTTCTTATTGTACATGAATATCTATTTGTATATGCGGTAAATTAGTGTCTGCTTGTGTCTATTTGTATTTGTATGTGAATAAAGCTTACATGTGCAAAGTTACCTTGTCGTTTGAAGTGAGTTATTCTCGGGCATTCGGGTGTAGAAGGTTTTGTTGTATTTTATCTGTATTGTGTGTTAATAATCAGCAGTGAAACGAAGTAGGTTTATGCTAACTTACAACTGGTAAAAGTATTCAACTAATATAGCTTGCTATTATAATTCTAAAAAGTTCGTAAAAAGGACGCTATCATCTCATTATGTTTCTACTAAGAAGTGCTTGTATGTTAGTTGCCTCGTTCTCTGACAGTCACCATTTCCTTTTGTGCATTCCAAGTTGTAAGAAATACTGATTTTATGAACTCATGAGTTACAGTTTGTGAAAAGTTAATTATTGAAGTTATCGGAAAGACAACGAAGTCATGTCGGCCGTTCCTTCATAACTGAACTGATTTCGGGAGACTAAACTTATGATTGGCTCTCACACCTATAGCCGTCTTTAGTGAATTTTGAAAGCGAAATCAGTCATCTTCGAATAATTTGTTACTGGTCTCAAGGAAGATAATGATCTTCTCATTTTCTTTTTTGACTTAGCAAAAATATCTAATTATTTCCGTTAAGGGAAAAGCTTTCTACCCGTCTGAAAAAACACACCATATGCGAAAGTTTGGATAAAATAGATATTTTCATATTTCAAAATAAATTAAAATTTTAAATCGATATTTCAAATAGTTTTAGAATAATAGTCTCCTATTGTTTTGGGTTTCATCCTCAGAAAAGGACGGAATCAATCATAAAAATATATAATATGTAATTTTTTCTTCAAAAATTTTACTTTGGGTTTCTAAAATTCTAAAATAGACCCTGAAAACTTAAAAAATTATATATTAATTTTTTTTAGTTAAAAAAAAAAACGAATTTTAGGCAAATGTTACTTCAGTTACTTCGAAAGTTGGAAATTACAGATTTTATTTCCAAGGTATTAACTTTTATGTGGCCAACAATTAGGAGTATTACTTGATAGGTTTTAAATTATTATTTTAAGACATCCGAACAGTGGGTCTGATTGAACAAAACTTGTGTATGTATCAATTAAGCACTATTCCGATTGCTAATATATCCATACACGGTTATACCAGTTTATTATATTTTTACCAGTTGTTTGTTCGATTCACCGCTCACTAAAATTTGCCGAAACGAAAGCTAATATGAAGCAAGCAGGTGAATTTCTCACTTCATTTTGAAATACAGGCCACTGTATGCCATTTATTTCTATTGTCAGCTTACAAAATAGATATATATAATATATGTATTATATATTACCAATAAAATGTGTTCACATTATTTCATTTCTATTCCAACAACCACATTTTAACATAGTTATCCTATTTAGACTTCAGGGAAACTCATAATCAATCCGATTTAAAGGCATACCTTAATCGTTTACAAATATATGCTTTTTATGTTTGCAAAGTGACATACATACATATGTACCTATATACCAATACATAATACTTAAGATACAATAATACCTAACCTTATATTACAAAAAAAAACTTTTCTTCCATAGCTGATAAAGGAACAAAGAAAAAATAAAACAAAATTCAATAAAAATTCGTTTTGGATATAAAAATATATTTATATATGTATATATATGCGGTATGCATGTAAGTACATAAATCTCATTAAACGAAATACTGTTACGAAAAAATTTCGCCAGGACCAACTTTATCTAAGAAATTTGATTTAGACAATTACATACGCTCGAATAGGTGTACATAAAAACGTGTAAGTAAAGATAAATTAATTTATACATATGTTCATATACACATACATATACATATATACTATATACACGTTCGTACATTAGTGTTCACACATAAGTAAAAGCAGTTGTTGATAAGCTCGTTCGCTACAAATCTTCGCCATGTACAGCACCCTACTCTTCCATGTCTACCTTTATACAAAGGTGTAGATATACATATAGGTATATAAACATATGTATGCGTATATACATATAAGAGTATGTGAGCAATAAAATAAATATAGTCACACATACAATGTACAAGTGTGTAAGTGCGTTTGGGCTTTAGCAACAACATTGCTTAAGTGCCATTTCCTGCTCTTCCGCTGCCAACATCACTCCCCCACCCTCGTGTGCAAATCCAACCAACAACAATGGCTTATTACTCTTGATATACTCAACTCAACATTCGCAAGTTTCTTTTCCGATTGTTGTTTCTATTTGTTACAATATGTACTTTATATACTTACTATACACGAGCATGTTTGTTGTTGCTTCTCCAACACTTAGTCGCTGCTAGGCATATTTTCATTGTGCGCGTGCAGATATGTTTGATGGTATCCTTTTTGCGCTTTTATTTTCTCAACATTTATTTGTACATTTTAACATTTCATTTGCACACATATGTATACAAGTATGTATGTGCTTTGTTGTTGTTTGCCAAACAATGGAAATAAAGTAGTTTTTCCCTTCAATTGTTCATCAAATCAGCCACAATCATTCCGCAGCGCAGGATATTTGTAACTGCTAGTATGTTTAGGTGCATGTGTGTGCACTTATCTTTGCCATCCTTTTGTGCGAAAATGAAAATAAAAGGCCAGTCATTAATGTGATAAATCGAATATCTCGTTTTTGCTCAGCTCCCACTCCTCTCTCTACGTGCTAATGCGATGGCTCTCCTCTTTACCTAAGGCCTTAATTCTATGCCAATTACTGTATGGTGGCTTAAGCAGGGCTCCACAAGAGTCATTCTAATGAATGCCAAGCGCATTATTACAAAGGATTTCACAATAGAGCACTTCCTCCGGAAATATCAGCGAATTCCATTATTTGTTAAATATTTGCACGCATTTTCGCCGATTTGGGTGCATTAAATAAAGACAACTTAATGTAGAGAGTTATAATAGAATTATGTAATTTAAATTGTTCTAATTTCAATTTCCTGCAGAGAGTATGAAAGCCGAAACTTATTATTAATGGGAAATTTGGGAATTCGCAAAGTTATATTTTCGGAACCCCGAAATTTTTTGTTGATATATTCTTTCAGTGACAGTTTTTCTCTTCATTAAATTCAATATCATTGCTAGTAGTAACTGCAATAGATATTAGCAGATTCGTGTTGTAAACATTTAATAGAAAATACTTAAAATATGAGCACATTCTTTCTTTACCTACCGCCCTTCCCTATGTAATGTAAAATTATTTCTAACATCAAAGAGTTTTCTATATTTCATTCCTAATATAAGCATGAAGTGCTTTGATTTTAATAAGTAAAAAGAAAAATCGAGATACTACTGCAACAATCCCGACATTTCGAGATCCCCAACAACTTACTGCTTACTAAATTGTCTTATATTCGCACAACAAAACAATATCAAAATACCGCTGCAATAATCCCGAAATTTCAGTATCCCGAAAGACTTACTAACCACAAAAATGCTCTTCTAATTGTATAAAATAATAAGAAAATCGAAGCACTACTGAAATAATCCCGAAATTTCAGGATCCCGAAAAATTTACTGCTCACTAAAATTTTCTTATATTAGCACAACAATTCAATATCAAAATAACTTTGCAGCAATCCCGAAATTTGAGTATCCCGAAAGAGTTACTAATCACAAAACTGTTCTTCTAATTGTACAAAATAATAGGAAAATCGAAACACTACCCGAAATTTCGGGATCATTACAATTTTCGTAATTTCGTACAAAGGAAGGATTTTTTTTTAATTTTTGAGATATTGCTTTGAAATTCGTATTATTAGTTAAAATGCCAGTAAACACACATTGCATTACTTCATAAAAAATATTACTCCCATATAGTCATAGAGTTGCAAAAATTAGGATATATCTACTTGCAAAAGTTCCTCAATTTCGGGATACTTACTTTATCGTCTTTAACACTTCTGCAATACAGTTAAGAGTAAAAGTTAAAATTCATGTACAGCAGTCCTCAATCTCTGAGTTCCCAAACTAAAATTTAGTATTTTCGGTTAGTTCAGTTCGGCTAGTTTCACAATATTCCCAAATTTACGGAATGTTTTGCAAAATAGAAACAAGCCGCGCGCTCTGATATTTACTGTGCTTCATTTTACTTAATATTCAACGATATACATTTCAGCATAGATAATTTATCGGAAATGGATATATGTAAGTTTATAAGTAAACTCTATTTTATCCAAAGACGAAGTTATAGTTCAGATTTTTATAGCAATCTGTTGTTAAATACGATGTCAACACTTATATTATACATCTTACTGAAGTTTTTTTCGATCGAAGTTTAAGATTAGATATTTTCAGAACTAGAGCTGAAACCGTTGTGTTCCAAAGGTTCAAAAGATATCCCTACGAGCCATATGGGCTACACTTCCATTAAATACGGTAAAGTTTCTTTGAATTTGCCACCAACTGTACGTGAATAAATGTAATAATGTGCAGTAGGAGCGAATAACAGAGAAAGAGAGAGAGAGATGGAAAAGGTGAGCGAGTAATGGCTAAAACAGCACACAATACAAACATATTTACCTCCACAAGCAGGAGCGAAAAATTAAATAAACATTGGATAGCATATAGAAATCAACAGCGCCAACACAGAAATGATTTCAACAAATAACGGCAACAACAAGGCCAACAACTTACGTTGCTCACCTAGCGCAATGTTGCCTGAAGGAGCAAAACAGAAGGACACTTGAAAATTTGAGAACATTAGAACGAAATGAGGTCATTTTTACTGGGGCATGCAACGGCAAGGCAGCCAACATGGAAGAAATGAAAATAAATGAACAAAGAGACCAACAACATAGAGTACACAGCGGCAGTTAAAGAGGGGTAAGCGCGGCAGCACCGTGCGGAAATGAGAAAAACAATAAGAGCGACAAGTTGGTGGGGTGCGGGCGGAATCTGGGTTGGCACGTGCATATGAGGTGTTGGTGTGCCCTTATTAATACATTTTAATATTTTAAGTGGCGACTTTTAAGCGAAAAAGGCAACAACACAGTGTACATACTTACGGACATACAATAGTTTGATGTGAGCTGTTTAGGTTAGGTGAGCTGAATCAGGTTAGGGGGTAAGCAATTGCGGTGTATAAAAAGAAAATTGTAGATTTTATACAAAATTGTTGTGGTTTCTTATCGCTTGCTATATGTATATCTTTATACATACTAAATGTACAACAACAAACACTCGAGAAAGCGTTTGGGTCAATTAAAGGAGTTGAGTGTTTGTGGTGTGAAGGTATCTTTTTGTAATATTCATAAAAATAAACCAACTGCCATTGTAATATTATGAAACTGCGTGCTATTTTTTAAGCGCTTTGAGGTTAGAGCAAAATGAGCAAATGACACTTGATGACATTTATTGACTTCTACTGTTTACTTAATTTGAGTTGGTGTGAGTGCTTGACTGTTGATTAAAACGCGATAAATAATTCAATTTAGGATAATTAATTTTTCACCCAGTCTTCGAAAAAAATAACTCATACTGGCGCTGAAAGTATAATCTTGAGGTTACACCCTTTTGAGGTTTCAGACTTTCACTTAGTTTCTTCTTTTCAACCAGTGAGTTTTTAATAATCGTAAAAAACTATTTCTATCCCTTCAAAATGGAACCCATCTCAAAACTATGGACCTTGCTTAACCTTTATATATTTCGAACCATATCCCATTGGGATTTAAAATGAAACTTAACCGTTAGATTGGCTCATTCGACTCTTTCGCTCATCTTCTTGAACACTTCGAAATATATAATTCTATAACACTCGATTAATTTTAGGTTCACCGTTAGGCGAACAAATTATTATATTCTCTGATGATCTACAAATTATGTATATACCTACATACATATGTAAATAAAAAAGCGCGCTAAACGGTTAATACCAATCGATTGTCATAGCAAAAATAGTTGCCAAAAAGGAACAAGAACAAGAAAAACGTTATCTTCGGCTACACTGAAGCTATAATACCCTTCACAGGTAGCATGGATCGGTATCGATGATGAAATCTAACAAATAATATGGTATGTTCTCGATATCGGTTACTTGAGCAAGTGTTGATATAATTTATGAAGCATTTTACGCTCTTCAATTTTTCATCGGGAATGTGATAAAAAATGATATATATTATATACATATAATGTAAAGCGCTGTTGTATTTTTATTGAGCTACAAAGCAAAAATATACTACAACGCAAATATCCGATTGCGCTTTGGTCAACAGCAGTAATATTTGCAGCAGCTGCTGTGCCACCACAGACCGGTGGCAGCATTGGTCAGAGAAGCGCCAGCGGGATTCCACTTCGTAGAAAACAGACGGTGGCATATCACATAACACGAACAACTGTCGCCACACAAGCGATTTCAGTGCTGCAGCGCTGCGTCATAAAACGAAATCGCAAATCACACGTAAGCATCGAAAATAAAAGGTGTGTTGCTAGGAGATTATCGTTCAACACCAAGAGTAATACTTAAGATTATTAATAATGGAACCACTCAACCGTTTTCAATTGTTCTAGAGGTATATAAAGTTTACTTGTCAGGCGAAAAGTATGAAACACCCTGTAATTTTATGGCAAGTTACATACTGTATTCCTGTATATGCAAGTATATATACTTCTGATAGCTCGTCTACAATAAAATACTAGTTATTTAATAAATCTCCACCACATTGTTCGCAACAACAAATCTAAATCTCGTTGTCTTTAATTGCTTAGAACGAAATCGGCGATATAATGAATTTTAGAAGTATTTTACAAACACTTGCTGCACATTTCTCAACAAATACCTACACACTTGCTTATTTCTTACACTCTCGAAATATTTTATATCTATTTAGTTCGAGTTTGACCACTGATGGCGTTTGTTTTCTGAGTTCGACCGACAAGGGTTATGAAACACAGACATAAAAGGAAAATGTGAATCGGAATCGTATATTTAATTTTATATGAACTTACATACTAAAATTAAGTTAATATTTTTTTTTTCTATAAACTTAATTGCGAAAATCCAAAACCGGAAGTTACTGCTTTTTACCCCAAACAAGGTATATAAAAATTGCCACTAGGTTTGTGTGGAAGCGTCGAAGACCCTTTAAATAAAATATATATAAATAATCTGCACAATAATACTATAAGTCGACTTAGCCATGTACGGCTTTCTGTCCGTCTGTCTGTCGATCTGTTTATACGAGCTAGTCTTTTGGTTTTTGAGAGATCGATCTAAAATCTTACACCTGTCCTTTTATCAAAAAGAAGATGATCAGTTGTCAGAACCGATGATATCAAATCACTATGCCATATAGCTGCCTTACAAACTGAACAATCGGAATCAAGTAATTGTATGGAAAACTTCTTCATTTGACAATGTATCTGCACAAAATTTGGCTTGGATCATTATCTAAGGCAATAAGATAATCTGCGAAAAAGTTGAAATCGGATAGCATATATCTGCCATATAAGCTGATCGAAAAGAATTTTTTGTATTTGTGTATATGAAGGGTATAACTGCTAGGCAGCCGAAGTTTACGTTTTTTCTTATCTACTTATGATTCAATCTCTCGAAAAACCTGGTCGCCCAATACTTAGCACATTTTTGTACAGTGTAATGTATTTCAATACTAAGAAAGTTCAAAACAAGCAGTTCATACGGTCGCTTAATATATTATTTACGTTCATACATACATATAACATAGGGTATAAATAATAGCAATTTATTTGGTAGCGCTTAACTTGGCAACATTAGTGGGCGTTCTGCCATTTGTTTAAAACGCTATAATAACATTTAAATATTAATTGCCTATTAGGTGTAATGAACAATTTGTCAATTTCGCAGCGATTTTTTATCTAAGAACATTTAGTTATAGGTAAAAGTTTTTATAAGAAAATAACAGATTTTAAGTTCATGTATGAGACAAATTTATGAAGGAAGATTTTCCGAGATGATTAAATTTGGAAATGTACTATCTTGGAGATTATATTGGGTCGTTCATTAGGTAACTTCTCTTTTTTAATGCAATTTAAATACTATTTTCTTTTAATATTTCAGCAATCTCTCTAGTTTAAACAACAAATTTTGATTTTATAAACCGGTCTAAAGATTTCAGTTATTGCAAACTGAAAGACCATTCGAATACAAGTAGTAAGAATATGGCCATAAGTGATTTTGTATTTCGCCGCTACTTAAGGTTATAAACGTTTGGAGGGAGCTTCTGACACTGATTTTGGATATAAAGAAATTGCGGATTAGCCATAAGAAAAATGGGATATATTTGGTAGATACACTTTTTCAAATTTCTTGCCATAAAGAGAACTCTTTTCATGAAAATTTATTAAATAAAGCGCCATTATGTTTTTAACTGAATATTCGTCGAAGAAAGTTACGACGCAATATATGAAGAAAGACCTCTTATGCCATATATTACCTCATAGCTCAGTTAAATATACCTCTCATCAATATACTTATGTAGGGTATACCACATATGGGCAAAATCGGAGGCAAAAGTAACGGATTTCGCAGATGCCAACTGTCAGTTAAAGAAACGGTAAACTATAAACAAACTTACTAAGCACAATTAGCGTTTAAGGCGACAATTTGCTAACAAACAAAATGGAAACATTTCACCATATTTCACGGCTACTCCACACCAAGCAATGCTCGATCACACATCTACAGCAAACACAAACACACAGAAATCAACTCCATCGATTGCATATTGCCACTTGTTACACATTTGCGCTTCAGATTTTGTACCGCGCGGGCAAACAGTTGGAATCGTCAGTCAGTCCGCTAATAAGCTAACGGTCTGGCAGAGCAGCTCGAGCGACTTAGGCGGCTAAACGCGGCGGTTTGAGTGGTCGGGTGCAACTGAAAAGCGGACGATCGGCTTTTTTCCCGTTATAAAAATATTAAAATTAGTTATATTTTATTTCTGTCCGATGGTAAGCGATACGCGGCATGACGGTGCTGACAAAAAGTAATATCGCGCAATTCGATATAAAATATTACTAAAGACGTAGAGAGGCATATAAAGTGACAAAAAATCAAAAATAAGCAACAATAATAACAAAATAAAATAAAAGTTATTATTGTTAACGGTAACATGAATATTATTGGCCGACGCGTGTAAGGCAAGCCGAACTGCGACAGTTTGAGCGGCCAGCGCAACGCAATCGGGCGAAATCAATTATTGCAGAATTCGCGGAATTCTCAAGCGGTGCGCATAACGCCTTCTAAGCGCTTCATGCTTATTTTTTACCGTTTTATTTTTATTTAACGCGCTTATTGGTATGTGTGGGTGCGACTTAGCCCGAGTTCGTTGGAGAATTGTGACCGAAAAATCAAAGATACATATGTGCGTGAGAATGTTGTGCTAACCAATATTTGGAGCGAAATAATAAAAGACGCCTAGCAAACGGAAAAATAATAAGGCCAATAGCGAAAATTTTTGGTTTGTAAGCACCGTTTAAGCTTTAGCAAGATGAAAAAATTCAAGTTCCAAGAGCCAAAGCAATTGGCCAATGTGAAATATGGTTCGAAGATACGTTCGCGTAAAATCGAAAAGTGTCTGATGCAGCTGCAGCAAGTGCTCCAGTGAGTACAAAATGACTTCTACTGAAAATTTTTACTAACCTTTTGGAAAATGTTTTAAGAACAGTATTTTTTTTTTAATATCAAATTTAAATTCTTTCTTGTGACACAGTTATAAAAAAATTAGAAAAAATATATTATGTACACTTTTATTTCTATACATTCCGTAAACATATCTATACGTTATTTCTTTATACAAAAGTAAGCTCTGGGTGATACATGACGTATGAGTAACCATATAAAAATTTAAACTTTGTTCAGTTGTATGGCGTCTATGTGAAAGGTAATTAAAAACAACTTAGATTTTAAATATTTGTGTTTTACTAACGTAATAACTGTAAACTTTTGAGAAAGTCAACGTAAAGGTCGAGAAATATTAAAATTGCCGCAATAAAACTTGATTACATTTAGAAATAGCACAGCACATATACCAATATCTATGTTGGAGGACGCTAAAAAACAATTAGGGTCGTTTTCTCAATCTCTGGTTAGCAGCCATCTAAGAGCTGAGAATTTAACTTAGACTCCTACTTTCGGTAAAAAAAACTTTTTTTAACCAGAACTTAACTCACAGATGGTTGCTAACCAGACATTGAGATTGTTTTATTTATATTCCTTAAACCTTAGAATATCGGTATTTTAGATTAAACCGCAGGACTTCATACATATATTTCAAGAAAACCCCATTTCTTACAAATTTTGTACACCTTAGCGTTATCAGTCACCACTTTCCGGTGTATGTACCAAACACATAACGGAAATTGTCATAAATTTCCCAAACGAACTATCTGCGTCAACACCACACCTCAATTTAAGTAAAATCATGTAAGCACAATCTAAGTCACTTTTAAATGCATTAATTCGAGCGAATCAATTCTTAAACAATTAAACGCAATATGACATGTGTACACAGGAATATCTACACACATACACACGCACACACACACAGATATAGAGTTGTAATTATTTATGCGTGTGTTTATCGCTCATATGTCCAATTATTTACTTATTAATTTATGCGTTCGTTTATTTGCTTACAAGTCGTTGTTGTTGTTATTGTTAATGCACGCATAAAACGGCCATAAAATTGACTAATAAAATACTGTAAAATTTGTCAAAATATTTTTATAGCCAAAAGACACGTAAATTGACACATATTTATTGTGAAAACTCTAATAGGCAAACAAGCAAGAGCAAAAACAAAAGATTTCTGACATTTGTGACTGTGTGTGTGTGTGAGTGGTTGTTCGTGCGGTCATAAACATATTTGATGTTTGGCTAAATTTAAATGTGCAAGCAACAATGAGGGGAGTTCGAAAAAAAGTGTCTTTGGGGTTCAAGCGTGGAATAATAATTTTGAAATTTAGAAAATTCTTGAAAACTACAGTCTCTCTATTTCATAATAAATTCCATTATATTTAAATTTTATAATTTTTTTTTTCCAAAAATAGTAGTTTTGCTATTTAAATTAGTTATATAGCTCGAAAGTTGCACGCTTGCATTTGTAGTAGATCAAACAGGCAAACATCAGACTCAGATACTACTAAAAATCAACATTAAAATAATTATGAACTAAACAGTCAACATTTCAATTTTAAATTTCCAACTTATTTTCAACAATAATTTTTGATATTTAAAAGCACTTTTTGAACAACTCCACCGAGTTTTGTGAATGCGTGGTCAAATTAGTATTGCAGTAAATATTGAAACATGTCATGACACACAAATACAAAAACAAATAATGGCATGTGTCATAAATTAATTAAATGACTACAGAATCTTACATAACGGTGTTTAAGTTATGATAACAGTACGGATGTGTTTAATATGCTAACTTATATAACTATAATTTAATTTTATTCAAATACATACAAATGTAAATGTGCGCACAAAGCCTAAAGTCATGATATTTAATAACGCATACGAAAACAGTATTAAGTCAAAGGTGTAAAGTCAAGTTGAGTGTTGTAAGGACAGACCTTGGCACTTTGAAGAGTTTTCTACAACTTTTTTGTATATCAGAAGAACACAAACAAAGTGGTTATATGAAGAAACTATGATGAGTGTCATTTAAGAATATAGAAAATATTTTGTTTCATGTTCGTTTTAGAGTCAATTAAACGGTTGTGGAAAAATGTGAGCGTCTGTTATTGGAAAGATGTTGAAAGATAGATTCGTCAAAAATTATATAAGCAGTATAAACACGCTATTCAAAGTAAATTCTAATGCTGACTGAATTCTTCTTCATTTTGACGAGAATACAGGTGGGTTACAATGACCACAAAGAGTAAACAGCCGACTCAGAAAGAAGACTATCAGCTACCTAATGAGATAAAGCTAATACTGATTATCTCCAGCGAATATATTAGACTGAAAGTATGTTCGGGGTTAAAAATAATGAACTCATAGGTAGCGAAAATTGCAGATCGAAAATTTTTTTTGAAAAATTATCAAAATTAGGTTCGAATTTTGCAGTAGTAAAATTTTGTAAGCCTGATGGGACTACGAGAAATAATCAAATAGTCCTGAGATAACAACATTCTCAAAGTTTTAGAGCACATTTAAGTGTTCTATGAACATGGAACTTAATCTCTCTCTCAATAAAAAAATATTGCATTATAATTCTTCTCCTGCTTTATTGGTGTAGACAACGCTTACGCCGTTATTGACGAAATTGCGTTATATAATTAATATACTACGAGCTGCCCCCATATCACCAAACTCTTCATGTGGTCCTGGACTGTCAACAAAAGTTGGATCGTCTGAAGAAAGCAATCGTCCAGAAGTGACCAACTTTGGCCAATAGGAATGGAATTGCGTTCCATCAGGACAACTCCAGACCGAACACATATATAGTGGTTCGACAGAAGCTTCGGGAGCTTAGTTTGGACGTTCTTATGCGTCCATCTTATATTTTGGAATTGGCATCAAGTAATTGCGAGCTGTTGCTGTCTACGACGAATGATTTTTCATGCAAAAGAAGCTTGTGAAAATCGACTCTTTCAGTTTTTGGCGATAGGGGATAGAGTTTTCAACGACAAAAAGTTAAAAAAAACTTAAATTTCATGCAAAAATAAAGGGCTTTTTTCAAGAACATACATACATATCCATATATAGCCATATATAGCGTCATGGTCAAATGGCTACCACAATAATGAGGATGCTATCGGTGAAATAAAAAGAAACATAAAGAAAATTATTGCTGTATATTTTAGCTTAAAAAGTTAAGGGGTCAGTAGGGTAATATTTTTTCAAATTTTTTTTTGTATTTTCTGTTCCCTTATAAGCTTTGAATTAATGTAGAAACCCAATTTAGCATTGGAATGTTTCGTAAAAGGCCCAAAAATAATAATACCGCTCGACATTCGGAGTGCTAGGAGTGCACACCTCAAACTTTAAACGCGTTTTTCTCGAAAACACACACTTTTTTAAACTGCCGGACATCATTCCGTTCGAACTACTCAACCGATTTGCTTAATTTTTTTTTATGTTCACAAAACGGCCTGGCTATCGTCCCTATTTCATAATTCTTATTTTTTTTTTAATTAATAGACAAAATTTATGTAAAAAAACATGGGGTAAAATCAAAAAACAAAAACAAAAAACGTTAATTACTTTTTTATTTATCAACATTTTTTCATGATTCTAGTAGGGACGATAACCATCCACGTACTTTTTAATAATAGATTGGGTTTTTGTGTTTCAGATGAGCCAAACATGAGAAATCGTGTCCGCCAGCGTTAAACGCATCTCATTCACCCAGCCATTTCTTCGACAGATGTCATCAAAAAATTCCGAAAAAATTTGTTAATACACTCCACGATATATCTCATGATATGTGAAAAAAGTTCTATTGTAGAATAAAAGTTTCTATGAAAAAAAATGTCAAAAAAACGGACCTAATTACCCTACTGACCCCTTAACAAAAAATTCCATCAATGCTTGACTAAACTTTTGAAAATCCCTTGACAGCAGCGCTTTCTATGTACAAAAATGTTAAGTTTATGTGTTGTAGGCATATTGAGACACAATCTTCATCTCTAAATTATACATTTTGAAATTTCTGCATCCTATGAGACACTAGTCCGTGCTGCCATTTATTTCTATATTCTCTTGGAAGCAGAACTTTCAAACTTCCTGCCTCAGTATTATTAATGAATAATAACTTATTTGTATAGCCCAAAATCCCAAAGCTGATGCTATGTATAATATGTACATATACTATACATATGTATACTATTATGTATTTGTTTATGCATGCACTTGTGTGAATATAAACATACAATGTTTGTGTTTAGATATAAATTATAAATTAGTAATGACAATAATCAAAACTCAAATATGCAAATGCTTGCACCAAAAACAACCACAATCACAACTACAAATTGCAAAATTTCTAATATATCTTAAAATACCGTTGCACAATGATTTCCACATCTGAATGTTTTATTAATTATGTATCGAACTTTATATTGGCCAGTAAATATCAGTTATGGAGCACGACGTGCCAATACCAATCAACCGAACAGGAACACACACACAAACAGCCGCAGATGCAAATGCAAACATAAAGTGCATAATTATACATAGGTGATTATTATATACCACTCGGAGCATATGTGCAAGACCAGCTGCATATAAACTGAAGTACACCTATATATGCATACAAGTATATATATGCATTGCATGTAAGTGTAAATGTGCAGTCGGCCTAGTCAAGTATATTAAATTGATTATAATGTAACACAAATTACACACTCTATAACGGCGTATATATAACACACACACACTACAGGCACTCAGTTTCACGCTGCGGCAAATGTCGGTGTGTCGATATGTGGGTGTGTGTATGTGTAATCGCTTGTAATTGTGCATATAAAATGACAATGTCTATGGACATAATTGAAGTGTAATAACAAATTCACAGTTGAATATCCAAACAGTGGAGTAATTAGTGTTTAGGTGCCTAACCGCATTAATGCCACATTCTCTGTGTGTCAACGTATGCGCACGTATGTGTTGTGCGTCAGTATGTGTGCATGTGAAATTATATCTGGATGAAATTTGTAATCCATTTATTAGTTATTTGAGGTGATGACTTCGGTTGGTGGCTTCAAAGCTTTAAAATTCAGTTTATGAAAATTAATTTTTTGTGCAACAAATAAATAAAACGATTATATTTATTATGTAATGTATGCAGGCATTGAGAGTTCTCGTAACGTCCGGTGTATTACTCTGAGCAAAAAATAGTAAGACTTTGTTCATAATTTCAAAATTCATAATTTGCTCTTCAAAATATATGGCGTCCCCCTAAAGCAGTCCCCCTTGGCCCCAATACACTTGTGTCAACGTTTTCCCAATCTTCGATACAGTTGTTAAGGGAAATATCCGGAAAAGCGAAGCAATTCACGTTCAATGTCTTTAATTGACTCAATACGGTTTCCCCGGAGCGGTCGTTTGAGGTTGCTTTGCTGAATAGCCAGAAGTCCCAAAGGGCTTAATTAGGCGAATACGAGGGTTGCGACACGATATAGATTGAAATTTGGCAAAAAACTCACGAAGAATCAAGGCAGTATGCGACGGTGTTTTATTGTGGTGCAAAAACCAAGAGTTGTCCGCACATAACTCCGGCCACTTTTTAGGAATAGCTTCAAGCAATCGACGCATAAAACTCAAATAGTATTCCTTGTTGCCATTTTGACCGGCGGGAAGAGATTCGAAGCCCACCACACCTCGGTAATCGAGAAAACAGTAAACATAACCTTGATATTTCTCCCTGCTTTGTCGTGTTTTATTAGGCTGCAGCTCACATTTGGAACGACTGAATGTCTAATTCCGGGTCGTAAGCATAGATCAAGACTCATCGCCAGAAATAATACGTTTCATGAAATCCTAGCAGTCGGAGAGCATTGTTAAACAGAAGTTAACGTTTGTCTTATAGATGGTTTAGAGATCCATATGTTACTAAAACTATTCTTACAACATTGGTCAAGCTTATATTGGATCCATCCTGAAAAAATAGAGTCTACTCAGAAACAGTTTTTACTTTTCACCTTAGGGAATTTCGGATGAGAATCAAGGATATATTTTAAGTTTAATATCCCGGATCGCTAAACGAGCCTTTTCGCCACAAATTATAAATAAATAAATTTGGACGAGAGAAAGATAATTCTCCAAATAAACTGTATTATATTCGCCAAAACTTGATAACTGGGCGAGTCCAACATATAATTTGTATAAATCACATGACACTGTCATTATTACATAAATAAAAAAGGAGTAAAAGAAGTTTATACCACTTTAATGAGCGGAGAGTTCAACGATTGAAATGATGTAGTTTTTTCAAATGTACTCGAATATCTCTTCCAAAACGACTTTATTAAATATCATACTATATTTATATTACAGCCTTATGTCCTGAAAATAATTACGAAGTTAATTTGAAAGCATAAAACTACTGCACACGCCCTTCTCTGTAAGTTTATTTCATTAATACATAGTGTACGAGTTCTAAGGTTAAGTAGTATGTGAGTTAAATTTCAATAAGGTCGTTTCACTATTCTAGGTGATCCAGACTCGGTCGAGAGCATGCCAGGCTGAAAACATGATAATGAAACATTATTTTTGTGATTGTTCTGCTATTAAATGACTGTGGGGAGCTTTAGAGCTTTTAAAAGTATACTATTTTATGTGAAGATCAAGCGCTAAAGTTCTTTTATTGAGCTTCCAAAGTGCTTCGTGGTCAAACTAACTATTTACTAACCCTTAGTTGTTATTTTGCTCACTAGGCCATCTCAAGACCTGTCTTTATACATTGGTAACAGTCAAGCCATTCTTCTTTACGGTGTTTTGCTGTGGCGGACCGCTACCAGTAAAATATCAAATAGGATACCGCTGGAGCGAATACAACGTCTCGCTGTACTCTACATAATGGGAGCACTAATAACCACTCAAACGGCTACAGTCGAAAGCTATTAAACCTGCCACCAATTTGTTATCAGGGAGAGAGACGCTAAATGAGGGTGAACGACGCACAGGCACGCGACCCGTCAGTGGAACTTTTAACATACAGACGGACGGATCAAAATGGCTGATGAAGTGAATATCGGGAACGTTGCGCAAGGCTAGATTTCAGGCCACCCTTCAAGTTCCTCAATACTGCTGTATATTTTAGGCAGTAGTCTTTGCAGTTAGGAAATATGCTGAGATAGCTAGGTAGGGAGGCAGACCGCTGGAAAGTGGCTGCTTACATAATAAGTTCCAGACCACAAGAGCTTTCCAGGAAACGAAGTAACTGATGAGACTGACAAAGGTGCCGGCCGCTTGACTGCTAAACCAGTTAGGAAACGCAAGCCGTTAAAAACGATACGCAACAAGATTTCCGAACGGGCTGACAGAGAGACCAAGGTGACATGGAAAGCTTTAGGGGTAAACACACAAGCTTTCTACAGACTGTACGATGCACTAACAGACAACTGGACAAAACTTAATCACCACATATGAGCTGTATGACCTTTATTAACGATGGCGTATGTAGAAGTTGGCATGGGGGAAACGATCGAATATATTCTCTGCTTATATTCGGCTTTGTCTGTAACTCAACTTACAAAGTATCTCGGAACTTCCCAGTTCAAGGGGCTGGATATAGTATTAGAAACAGATACCAAATTGCTATTAAACTTTGCAAATGCGTTGATATCCTGCACGACGTAAGCTTCAGCTCATATTAATAAACCTCCATCTGGAAAGGACCTGTAGATCTTCATATGTATAGAGAGTCCAGCCAACCAGTGTAACCTGACCTACCTATCTTAAGAGCGTCCGCTGACAGTTGAGGTTTGTCAAATTTTCTAACCTCGGATAAAATAGTGTTCTTGTATGAGCTATATTTAATAGAGTTGCCATATTTTATGAAAAAATTAATATTTTATTAACGAGGATGTGCTTGAGCAAAGAATCTGAGAAATCTTTGTATATAAAAGGTACGTGTCACGTTGTTTGTCCGCGGTGGTCTCATAAACTACTGAACTGATTTTAGTAAAATTTAGCACACTGTGTCCAGTTCGAACCAACTTAGAAGATAGGATATTAAAAACAATTCATAAATAAAAAATGCATTGAAAGTTCTACTAAATGGACGCTCTATTAAGCGGACAACTCTATTAACTGGATAGAAAGGCTGGTAACCAAACATTGAGAAAGCAGCCTTAAATTCGTTATGTTTTCCAATGAAATTTATTGGTATGAACATATTCAAAATTAAACCGCGAGTACAATTCCTTGGATTCTTATACCTGTATTTTCACTGTATATTATTATAGTGTATTTATAAATCGAAAGCGAAAACTATTTGAACTAAGGCTATCACTAATAAAAATAACTTACGAATGAAGAGCCAATGTGGCATTTCATATACAAGTAATATTGTAGTAATATTTATTCCAAGAATAGACGTATTCAATTAAGAAATTAGTGGTACGTAAAAGTTTGGAACAGAGTTTAAACTTTCCTCAAAATGAAATTGCCATCTAACTAAACTAGCCAAAGTGGGGCTTTATCAGCTTTAATAATGTCAAAAGGTTATATACAATTTTGACAAACTTCAGTTAAGTGCTCAGTCATCAGTTTGAAACAATTCCAAATATAAATTCATATAATACCAATTAAATTGTGCTTCAGAGTTGTTTTTATTTTATTGTTGTCAAAGCATAATATTTGTTTGTATTCTGTTCAGTCGCACCGCATGCAGTCATTGTGCATTGCATCAAAAAACTGTAATATTTAGTAAATTCTAAATAAATATTGGCAATTTTAGTGTGAAGCTTTTATTGTTAACATGTTTTTTTTCTTTTGTTGTAATTAAATACACATAAATTCATGTAATAAAATAAAATACAGCAAATAATTACATTGAAAATTCTAAAAACACAGCATATTGTGTGGTGACTCGATTAAATGTGCGAAATTATATTTCCAAAAGACCACAAATTATGGAAAATATGTATTTTGAGCAAAGGCTGCGGTCAAATTTTCACCGAAAAAGGCACTAAAACGCAAATGACTGCAAAATTCAGCAAAATTTATGAGCAAAAAATGAGCGAATTTAATTTTTGAAATACTAATTTCTCAATTAATTTTCATTAGCTTGAAATTTCTACGAACACATACACACAAGCGCAGAAAAGTGTATAAATGTATGCGCACGTGTGTGTGTGTGTTTCCACACAGTTAGTTGTTTAGTTTTGGCTGCATTTATCTGAAGTAAGAAATTGTTTACCTTTCCAAATAAATTTTCACGGCTGTTGGTATTCACTATTTTATTATTTACCACTTCCTTTCATCAATAAATTCACTCAATGATTTTTGTGCCAAAATTTAAATATGAAAATTTCATGGCAAAACAGAAAAAGACGAAAAAATGGTGAAAAAGAATTCGCATCTCTTTGATTATTTACGTCATAATCGAATAAATAATTAAAAATTTGTTATTGAAAATTATCGAAAGACAGACATTGGCACACACACACACACAAAAATATATAATAAATATCTGCACACATATGCTTTTGTGTGAGTGTGTGTTTGTGAATTTTTGAATTCATTTTAGCCATTTACAAAAACACACTTCAATAAAACCAGATGCCGTCATATTTAGTACTCGCTGTAGTATGTTGATATTTTCATAAGAAAAATTGTGCATTTTCCACATTTTCACGCAAATAGTTGTACACGAGAAACACAATTAAATTCGCACAGTAGTCAAAGCACCGCAAAATACAATAATAAAATCAAAAGCATACTTTGGTGCAAATTTATATTTATCTACACACATACACACACGCACACATATACATAAATCCATGTGCGCACACAAGCCTAGGTGTGTACATGACATGATTGGGGTGAGGCGGGTGGCTTGCTGCATAGCTGGCGGTGTTGTTGTGCGGCCGCTTGATGGCGATCGTAAAATGAAAATCAACAAATTGTTAACTAAACGAAAATTCACACAAATTAAATATCACAAGGCACTCGAGTAATTTTCCATAAACAAATTTGTGCCAAAAACCAAACACAAAAAAAAAACAAATTAAATCAGTAATATTGGCAAATCAGACATTTTAGTATGCTCGCACTAAAGCAACCTAATTTTGGGTGTTAGTCCCAAGTTAGTTTCAATAAAATCAACTCAATTGAAATGAATTCGAATTCGAAATGAAATTGTGAATATTTGAAGCATAACGTTGGTGTGTGTGTGTGTGTGTGCTTCTGCATCTATGTGTGTGTATTGCATGTACATGTATGCATGTGTCAATAATATCGAAGTAGAAAATTTTATCTGACATTTTATTTACGACAAGATATGGTCGGATGAAAGCATGCCTGCGATTGGATTCTATGTGTGCTCTGCCCAATCCACAAAAAGAGGGACCACACAATCTGACCAATTACTATGGGAGAAGTCTCCTCAACATCGCATATAAGGTCTTATAGAGCTTAGTGTGTGAAAGACTGAGGCTCACCGTCAACAAACTGATTGGTGGCTTTGGCCTGGAAAATTTACAATGCGCTAAGTCTTGGAAAAGACCCGTGAAAGACAATCAACACCCACTATCTCTTCGTCGATTTCAAAGCTGCTTTTGACACCACGAAAAGGATCTGCCTTTATGCCACGATGTCTGAATTTGGTATCCCCGCAAAACTAATACGGCTGTGTAAACTGACGTTGAGCAAAACCAAAAGTTCCGTCAGGATTGGGATGGTCCTCTCCGAGCCGTTCGATATCTGACGAGGTTTCAGACAGGGCGACTCCTTGCCGTGTAACTTCTTCGTTCTATTGCTGAAGAAAATAACATGAGCTGCAAAACTGCATAGAGAACGTACAATCTTCTATAAGAGCGTATAAATGGGTCTGGTTGTGAACGAGGGCAAGACGAAATATCTCCTGTCGTCAAACCAACAGTCATAGCATTCGCGACTAGACTGCCACGTCACTTTTGATAGTCATAACTTTGAAGTCGTGAATAATTTCGTCGTTTTGGGATCAGTATTAGTAGCAACAACAATGTCAGCTTAGTAATCCAACGCAGAATCACTATTTCCGACAAATGCTATTTTGGACTGAGTAAGCAATTGAGAAGTAAAGTCCTCTCTCGACGAACAAAGACCAAACTCTAAAAGTCCCTCATTAGTCCGTCCTGCTACATGGTGCAAAGGCATGGATAATGGCGTCATATGTTGAGTCGGCCTTAAGAGTGTTTGAGAGAAAGATTTGATGGAAGATTTATGGTCCTCTGCATATTGAAATGCTTTGAAGATTTCCCATTCAGTACCCACCCAGGGAAGCAAAAGAAAAAAAGAAGAAGAAAAAAATGTATCTAAATGACCTGGAAGATACGTCTGAAAAAGAAAAGATTTCTCAAGAAGATATTGTTCACATAAATCAAATAAAAACAAATGGTGGCGTCAAAAACAAACATGAATTTTATCAAAATTTTGGCTTTTTAGGCCTGCCAAAATGCGATTTTTAATCAGATCACAAAACAGGTAAGACATTGTAAGCAGAACATATTTACTATGTGCAGAAAAGTTTTATAGTGACCACGTAATTTTCTCTGAATATTCATTCAAGCTTAAGGATAACCTGATAGAGCGGCTACACTGAGGAATACTTAAAAAAATATTTAAGAAATCGATTTAAAAGCAAAAAATGGTATTTCTAAAAGCATATACTATCGAAAAATTAAAAAAAAAAATTTTTAATTCAGTCTGGGTGTACTCCTTAACACGAAGTTACTCTCTCATGTAGATCAGAACCATTTAAATTTCGTCTTTTAACTTGAGAATTCCATCGATTCACATTAATAAACTGTAGCATATTAATATAAGTATAAATAACCCAATCAATAAGGAGCCAATAACACTTAACAAGGACTCAGCGAAAGCCTATTAAGGCGAAGGCAAAGGCGAAGTGAAATAATCACTCATACGCCACGTTGGCCGGAAAAATTCAGCTGCATTAAAACCGAAAAAATTAAATAACAAAAGATCAAGTCGACAGGAAAATTGCGAAGATAAAACGCATATTTTAAAGAAAGAAAAATTTAAACCAATCACAAAAACAACACTGCGAAGGCGTTAGCAGCTGCTGAAAGAGCTGAGACATCGCCCTCTGGCTCCAAAAGCTTCATTTGGCCAGCCGCCCGCAAGTGATTGGCTTGCCCGGCAGTTATTATGCCTATTGTGGTTGTGCCAATAAAAGTAAAATAACTTTACAAAGGGAAGACGTAAAGCGTACACAACAACAAAAACAGCAAAAGAGCGTATGAAGTTTAATTGAAGACTGCTGCCAAGTGCAGAGATCAAGCAAAGATAAATAAAAATATGTTGCGATTTTCCAAGCAGAAATATTGTCAGTTACATACGCATATATGTTTTTACGTACACAGGGGTATATGTATATGTATACATGTGCGTGTGGATGTATATGTGCCAGCCAGTGTGTTGTAATTGCAGTCAAAGCGGCTGCTACCAGCGCGTACCAACTGCACATACAATTATGTATGTACATATATTTGTATACATATAGTGAGTAAATATGTATGTGGTGTATATATTTACTGGCTTGTTAAGGCGAGTAGCTGCAGCTGACGCATCAAATAGCTTATGGAATGATTGTGCCGCAGCTTTGGCCGTTGGCAATTGCGGGTGGTGATTTCGAATTAAACGATTCCAATGCGACGTGCACAAATGCGCTATATATGGAATCTATATGTGTGGTGGAGTGTAGATGAGTGTGGATACGTGGATGTGTGCGAAATAATGAAACGGAAAGACGAACAGATTCTTGGAATAATTTTCAATTTTTAAATTAAGTACACAACAAAAGCAGAAAAATGACGAAACAACAAACAATGGCAAAGCTGTTGGCAAAATAAGAATGGAATTGTAAAGCTTGCACACACTTATGTACATATCTACGAACTTATTTTTATAAAAGTTTATGTACTTTCATATCTATATAAATGCATGCATATATTGTAGTTTCACATACCTTCGCTTGCATATATGTATATACTCGTATCATGCACGTTCGCCGTTGACTGCAGCTAGAGTGCATGATGGCCAGCGCAGCCACTTGACAATGAAGCTGCAAATAGCAGAGAAGATAATTCTGAAGTAGAACTTTAAAAACTGACATACACACAAGAAAACCGTAAAAAATTATTACATTGTATTTCAAAATATATATCTATGTACTTATTTATAAATACGATACAGTATTTGTAATGATAATCTGTGCCTGTATTTGTGAGTAATTCTTATAGGGCGCTACTTCGTAATTTAGAAGTGCGTGGTTTGGTGTTTACATTACAGTTAATTTTATTTAAAAAAATATGTGGCATCCCTATAAGGTGGTAATATTTCAATTATTCAGTATGAGTGTCTTTTATTTATCCCGTATTCTCTGCTTACATTTGTATCACTTTAAAAATATTTAAATTATATATGGTAACCCTAAACGAAATTTCGAATTACAAAGAAATACAAATAATATTAAAAAACCATTTATTATAAACAAAAAATTTTGTAAAAAAAATTTTAAAAAATTAAAAAAAAAAATGTTAAAAAAAATGTTTGTTAAAATTTGGCAAACCCCTTTATAGGTCTCCAAAAATTCTATTCAAAAAATTTTGTAATAACAAAATTTGGTAAAAAAAATATTTGTAAAACAAAATTTATGAAAAAGAATTTGTAAAAAAAATTTTGTCAAAAAAAATTGTAATAAAAAAATTTTGTTAAAATTTGCCAAATCTCTTTACAGCTCTCCAAAAATTCTCAAAACAGGTATATGACCCTAACACGTTCCTATCAATAAGTATTTTACCTGGAGTATTAAATTATTATTTTTCGAACAGGATTCTATAAATAACTCCACAGTTTACTAAAAGTAAAAAAAATAAATGGCAGCCCTAACAAAACTTTTTGTAGAAATAAAAAAAGTTAATAAAAATAATTTACAAATATTTTCTTAGAAAGAAGTAGTGTGATAGGATTCTTCAAATTTCTTTGTACATAGCTCTTCGAATATGTGCAAAATAAATATGCGGCAACCCTTATACTCACATTCGTACTAATAATTATTTTCAATGTTGAAATATAACACAATTTTTGGAACCAAGTTCTTTAAATATTTTTACACCATTAAACAAATATACTTGGGAACTCTAGCATATCGTAGACATAAAATAGTTTTCTAATAATAATTCGTAAATATTTTTTTAGAAAAAGTGTTTGATGAGATTTTTAAAAATTCTGTTTAGCTCTTCAAAAATTTTCAAAGCAAGTACAAGTAGTATATGGCAACCCTAACACTCATATTCGCACTAATACATCTTTTTTTTAAATAAAAAGTAATTTTTTAATTCAGTTTCTTTAAATAACTGTATACAATTCCAAAAAATATACTCTAACTCACTTTTCTCAGTAATCGTAATAATAATTTTTATATATTTTCACAGAAAAAAGGACTTAAAGATATTCCCAAAATTATGTGTAAAACAAATATGTGGTAGCCCCATTACTAACATTCATACCAATAAAGAATTTTATTGCAGTAATAAAATATTATTTATTTTGCTTATTTTTAATTGAATTTACCTAAACTTGTGTCATTTAGCAACTTTCTTTAATTATATTTTTTTTGAAAGAGAGAGTTTCAACAGAACCATGAATCGGTTATATCTATTTTTAATTATTAGACCCATAACCCTATTAGATTTGAAAAAAATTGAGGTTAGGCGACAATATGTCAAACTTCACTGTTTGAACCACAATGGTGGTCACATTTTATATCCCGTACTACTTTCCAGGCCTAAGTTTCATTCAAAAAACTCAATCGGTTCCAAGAAAAACTTCTACTCTCTCCCTTTCTTCATTAAACACATACTATATTTCTTAACTTAGTAAAAACCTGAACAAATTCCGAGCCAAAACACTTCCCACCATACAGCAAGCTCTTAGTTGCGTCATACAAGTGCGCCGAAGCTCAGCTCATCAGCTGCCACAAAGCTCATTTCATCTCGCAACACATTAAACGTAAAACAATTAGAAAAATATTAACTCGACAAATGATTTCAAATGAAAGAGGAAGTAATACACAAAGCTAGAGGTCATAAAAATTATGCATTGACGTTTTCCGCAGTAGTCGCGGCCAGTAAACAAATAAAGCGTTAGGGTGATGCCAGTTGAGTAAAAAACTCTACAACAACGATGCATAGCAGAGCCAGCGTTAAGTGCGGCAGCCAAAAGTCACGAGGTCTATACACTACATATTTCTTTTATTATTATTGTTGTTGCATATTTGTCGCTGTACTTAAATGTTTTCTTATTCGCTCAATCTGAGCTGTCTTCGCATCGCTTCAAAGGCCGACAAACAAGCCTCAGACGCGTTCATACATAAATATATTTAACTATGTATGTGTGGCTACAAATATGACTGCTTTGTTGCCTTGCAGATCGGTTGCGACAAGTCCACATTGTTCGCTTAATCATTTTGTCCGTTCGCCTGTCAGTTCACTCGCTCATTCATTCGTTCGCTCATCATTCATGGAATGCGATGTGCTGCGCTGCCACACCCTGCGTCCCTCTCGTATCTTGGCCGCCACCGCTGTGTCGATAGCGTAAATTTTGAACGCTGTCAGTTTCAATTCCAAGTGCGGGTGTTAGATTTAAGTCACTGCCTCGTCGGTGGAAGTGAATGACGAAATGCCACTGCTGTGCGAACGTTTGACCGCGCCTGTTGTGTATGTGTATAAGTATGTATATTAAATATACTGTATATTTGTACTCGAGCATATCTGCTGCTCACTGAGGCAGTCAAGTCAACCAAACGGTCCGTCGATCCGGCCACTTTGGTTGTACGCGCACTTTGCCGCACACTCTCGGTTACACAGTTCACATTTTACTTTTGTTTTTGTTATTATTTTTCCGCTTAATATTACGCTTATTTTCCATTATTTCTTTATTTTCTGATTTTTTCTATTTTTGTGTTTTCTTTATTTTTGATTTTGTAATTGAATTTCAACGCAAAGCAACTCAACTCAACTCAAGTCAACTGGATGTTTGTGAACTCAACTTGAATATGATTCGCGGGTATTTGCGTATTGGGATCAGGGACTCATCAATTAGTAAATTAATTTTTGTATCTCCCTCCGCCTTCACTTTGTCGTCGCACATTTTGTTATGTTTGCGCTTAGCCTCATGCGTGATTATTTTTTCGTTATTTATTCAGGTTGTTGTTATGTTTTTTTTTATTTTTTTCATATTTTTTGCTTTTGTATTGTGCTCTCAATTGTGTCTGGCAATTTATATAAGTATATACCGTATTTGTTGCTACATCTATGAGCTCCAATATTTATATGAGAGCAGTCTAAGAAATTAGTACTTCATTATATTTGAAGTAATCGCCCTCTGTGAGACCTTCACTTGTTGAATCAGCTATTAAAAATAAAATTTATTCTAAACTTCTCATAAATATAATGACTCAACATAAACTGTGACTATTTATCGGGGTACCACGAACTATATATGTGCATACATTTCATCAGAAATGTCATACCGATTTTCATTCATTGTGGCTTCATAAACCAAAGTTTTAAATAGAATGTCAAATAGTTTTTGAGCAATATAAGTCGAGTGTTAGGGATGGACTTTCAAGCTGTTCTGGGACAGTGAATTCAGTCAGACTGCAAGACTTCATATCTGTTAGGTTAAGACCCTAATATAAATTCTCTGTTTTAGAGGTTACTTTGAAGTAAAATTTGTTCGGTACTCCTCATTCCATCATCTACTTGGATTATCAAAAAAATGTGTAAAGCTTCATAGAACGTTTTCCGACAACAGTGCAAAAATTCCACCCTTTAACCTAGTATATATTGCGAGAAAGTTTTCCAGATAGAACAGCAGGCTTTCGGGTCAACACGGTGGAAATCCCACTTAAGACAAGACTTTGGTTTTTTATTCCAAGGAACTGAAGCTCAAACTGAAATCAACTGGTATAAAGCAGACTACGTCGCACCGACAGTAGGGCATTACAAGACTTGTCAAGGGCAGACTTTGGAAAAAAAATGTAACCTTTTCCATATCCAAGTTTAAAAATACTTAATTGAAGTAAAAAAATAGCAACTAATTATATCATATCTAAATGCTTCCTTTATCAAAAATATGTACAAAATTTTAGCTCGCAACTAGACATCGTTAGGTAATAATGTCCTTAAAATGCATTTAAATATAATATGAAGTGAAAGAAATATAGAACTGGTGCTAAATCTGCCACCTATAGACCTCTTCGCTGAAAACAGCGCTGCAAAATCGGCGAGACCATTACTGGCTGCAGGAGAATTTACGTATAGAACCTTCGGGCATAGCTCGTTGGGTAATGGCGATTGGGCAAACACCGACTTCATGACCACACTTTTCAACTGGGAAAGAAGGTTCGAAGTAAATATAGAAAAAGATGGGCTGGCGTAAAGGTACCTTAGCTACGCTTAACATCTATACTTAATGGCTCGAAAATGGACGATGAAGTTGGTGCGGGAATATACTGTCCAGAGTTAAGCACAATGCAACCTCTTCAGTTGCCACACCACTGCAGTATATTTCAAGCTGAAGTCTTCGTCCTCTAATGCACTTCCAGGCTATTCCAGAGTCAACATCTACGTAGTCAACGAAGAAGCAATCAAGGCAAACACAGACCATAAAGGCATCGAGGGCAATGAAATAGTGAAGGAGATTGCCAAGAATGGTATAGGGCTAACATCCGAAAACGTGATGAACATTGGGAAACCCATGCATTGTCTATATGACGGTCTCGACAGAAGCATGGAAAAAAAAACAAAACCCGATAGAATGAGTTAAATGGGTGCAAAACTGTAAAAGTCATTAGCAAAAACGGTAGATCGAAAGTACACATAATTCCAATTGGCACTCGATAGAAGGACTGTAGGAGCATGATGAGAGTAATGGTCACTGTTTGGTGGAGACTAACGCCCGCAGCATGGGACTGGCCGAACGAGAAGACTGCAGTAAATGTCTAGAGCAGGGCACCAGGGAAACAGTGGAGCATCGCTTTTGCACTTTTCCCGCACTGGAAAAAGTACGCTGAAAGTATCTGGGGTCCTTAAGGTATCTGGAGGAGGTATCGATAATGAGGCCGCAGAGTCAGTTAAAATTCGCGTTAAGGGCAGGCATTCTAAAAGATGACAGCTTCTCGTGGACCTAGGAACTGATCTCCATTTCGTATCGCAGAGATCTAAAACTAGTCTAAGCATGGCTTATTGGCCTACCATATTAACCCAACCTAACTTATCGAAAATTTCTGCTAAAGCAGCAAGATGGATTCGATCCGTAGGTATTTTCAAATTACAAAACATAAGAAATATGTAAATGTAAATATTTACATTATGTAAATGTATGCAAGGGCGAATTGATTTGATTTGCGTGCAATAAAGTTCCCTTAGAAAAGTGCACACATCAAATAAGCTAATAAGCACCAGAGGAACTTGTAAAGTTTATGGCAACCCAAAAGGCGACCGAAAGCTCCGGTTTGCCATAAAATCACAAAGTATGAGAAGTGCATGAGTTTACATGCATGTTTATATCAAAATTTATATACGCCTGTATGTGTGCGAGTGTGTGTGCACGCATGCGTTTGGCGTTTGTGGAGATAATCATATGCGTAGTGCATTAAAAGCCAATTTCACGACAAATCGATGTCAATAAACCCACGCGCTTATAGGCCAATTATTACCGTTGCACACACCATACCACACACACTCTCACACACACTTCCGAGCGCTCGCCGGCATGCAGCACACATAAAACTTTGACTTCGCGATCATAAAAATCGAAGCGTAACTTTGTCACAAGAGCAAATGCCAAGCCGATGCATAAAAGCGACCGAAATGCTGTGCTTTTGGAACACCCAAAGGCAGTTAAGCGAGCGGCGAACGCATGCGCGTATATATGTATGTATGTTTATTATTATACCTTAAACAGGGTGTGTTCAGTTTTTGAGTCGAATTATTATCCAAGGTACATTCTCTGAAAAAATAGTTAAGATCGCTTCACTATATCATGCAGATGTCATACAAACTGAATGATCAAATTAAAGTCCTTGTATGGAAAACTCTTTTATTTGTCAAGCTATTGTCATGAACTTCGACGATATGTATTATCCAAAGCAGTGGTATATTCTCTGAAAGAATTGTTAAGATCGGTCCACTATATCGTATAGCTGCCAAACAAACTGAACGATCACGGTTAAGTTCTTACATGGAAAACCTTTTTATTTGTGAAGGGTATTAGAGTATGGGCGCAACCGAAACTTACATTTCTTCTCTTTTTTAGTTTTGTGGTTTTATGAGTGTTAGTACGTGTTTGCGTGGCGTGTTTTGATACTTACTTCCTTGTTAAATTGTGCTACAAAGTCTGCAGGCGTTGGCTCTTGTCTCTGACTACAAACTATACAAACAAATGTAAACGCATATATGTACGTGTAAGTAGGTATGCTTATATGTATGGATGTGTACGTGGCTTTGATATGTTCTTTCTTGCGTACAAATAGTTAAGTGCCTCCGGGTACTTCCTTGGCGTGTCCGCATTAGTTGATCGCGGCCATAAATTGCACATTTTATTTGCCAGCGGAATTGATTGTTTGTTGCCATATAATCTGGCCAAATGCCTGCTGACACATGTAATATTATGTACATACATGTGTACTTGTAAACATACATACATACACATGTAATGTGCAAGTACAAAGCAATTATTACTCAAGTCTAACCTACAAAACCTGTTAGATAATAAACTGTATTAAGCAAACAGAAACACACGCATACAAATACACCCACAAATGTCAACAAATTTATGCGCGCACGTACACGCATACTCACACACACGCATACATATGCATAGTAAACCGGACTCATGGCATGGTTGTTGTTTTAGGACGATATGGGTATCCATATTTGGGGTTTCGGAACAACCACCAACGCTTTGTGCACGCACACACACATATGTCCAAATGGACGGTCAGATAATAATAGCGCCAAATATGCATAGCCACAAAGGCGCATAAACAAGCACACACACACATGAATCTACATTAATGTGCCCTTCCGATTGTCTCCGGCACCTCGGTGTCACCGCATTGGCCGCAGGCCACGCAAAACAACAACAATGTGTATCAGCAAGTTAGCGTCCATAAGTTCCAACTAGCCGTCGTCAAAGCAAGCCAAACGCGAACCAAGTCAGTTCATTACGCAAATGGGCAGCGAAAGCGACCGAACGACCGACCGGTCGACCGGTCGACCGAGAGGCGCGTCAACCAAACGTCCAGCCGCCAGAATAGTCGTCGAGCTGTCGAAACTGTCGCGCCAATTTGAAGTATGCGGTCGTGTGCATATACATATGTGTCCTAGTAAATATAAGGTACTTTGTGTGCGTGTGTGGTTGTGTGGTTGTGAACCTCCAAAGTTATACAGTTAGAGGTGCAATAAATACGCGCGCTCGTACGTTTCCGCATGTATTCGCCGTAATTCAACATTCATACGCTCACCTCTGAATTATGGAGCACATGCACTCACACACACACACTTAGACACACTCACAAAGGGAATCGCGTAATTTTGGGCTTTTCGCAGACGAAGCACGTCAATCGACCGCATATGGAGGAATGTGGCCAGTGAATTTGGTCAATAATCATAATGAGTGTGTTGTGTGCCTGTGTGAGTAGTTGTCTATTTATGACTGGAACAGCGGCTTAAGTGCCGACAGACTCGTAAATAGCGCTAAACTACACTATCCTACATGCATTAATACGCACATAAGCAGATTCCTACAGAACTATATACTTTGGTGAGAGTTGCGTTATCTTAGTATGTAAAATTTATTGGCTTCCTGGTGCGAAGAAAGCTGACTTTTATGCTATAACTATGAGGAAGTACTTTATGTTTTGGCAAAAGTATAGTTTTGATCCTCTTGCAAACACGAAAGTTCTTGAATGTGCTCAGTATTGTGGCACAGAAATCGTGACCGTCACAAATTATGGTATATGCGCAGCTTTTCCGAAGTTTTACTTGACCTTCTGGAGGCAACTGTGCTCATTATGAAATCTTCAGTAATATTTTTCAGCAGATACTTCAATGAAAGTTGTTCTTCTTTACGAATGGGTCGTAGTTCGGTTGAATGTTGGAAGGAAAGTTTTTCGCAGAGATTCCAGGCTTAGTTTTAGGCTGGACCAGTCTTAGACTACTACTATTTAGACAACAATAAATGTATTGCTAGTTATAGTGCAGCTTTTATTAGACTCCTTTGGATGCCTGATCATAGCAGAATTGTTGAAAATTTAATTGAATTGAAAATCTGATGAGCTTTGATGAAGACGGCGCTCTCGTCCCACTTACACCGGTGTGGGAACGGGCTAGATCCCCATTTTTCTACTGCGTTTTAGCTCTCAACCCCAGAACATAGTATGAATTTAGTAGACGTAGTCTGGTTGTTGGACTATGAGATCTTTCTGATCTAGAGTAGAACTCACGAAATCCTCGGAACTACTTGCTCTTAGCAAGGTTCACCTTGCCGCAATCAAAGGAGTTCTTACTGGACATTTTCCAATACGCTAAATATATATATCTCATCGGAGTCAAATTGTCGAAGTTGTATGAAAGGAAGTGATTAAGAAACACTCAATCACTTTCACGTCGATTGTCCAGAGTTTGGAAGACTGAAGTTGAAAAATATCAGCAATCCTTCCGCGAATCAGGAGACATAGCCGGAACTCATATTAGCCGATTCAAGAAATTTGTGGCAGGCTCAAATGGCTTTGTCGAATTATCAGCGTCTTTATGATCATCGGATCGCCGGATTAGGCTGTTCAAGTGAGAATCCTAATTTACTTTTTATCCTTTTAACCTAATCTAATCATAGATGTCTCTATTAGACTTCACTCAATCAAGATATGGTATGGTCAGACAAAACCTATTAGACTACGGGGTTTGTCCGAAAAGTAATAGAACTGATTTTCTTCCGCCGCGACTCTACTTCAGAGCGTGTGCGCACCGACTGGATTCGGTAGAGGGCGTTCCTAGCTAACGAACGAGCGGCTGGTCGGCTGTTTACGAGCACCTCCAGAGTCAGGACAAACATTTTCGCGCGACGTATTTGTGTAAGTGGTGCAAGCCGAAAATGCAGCGTTCGTTAGAACAGAGGTACGCCATTAAATTCTGTGTGAAACTCGGTAAATCTGCGACAGAGAGGTTTGATATGTTCAGGCTTAGCCAGGTGTTGCTTTAGCAAGAAGTGGGGTGTTTCGGTGGCAGGTGGAAGTTTTGAACTCAAACCGTCGGCTGAGTCTGCGTTTATCAAAATATGTGGTTCATTACAGTGTGACGGAGCACTTGGACATGCGCAAGGTGTGCGCGAATATGGTCCCAAATGTTCTTATGGACGGCCAAAATTGCGGCCAAGACAATTTGGACATATGTGAAAGTGACCCCCATTTTTCAATAATGTAATCTTACAGGCAAGATGTGCACCCCCTCGCCCCCCAATTTGCTCTTTTGAGAGAAAATTTTTCTTAAATTAATTGTTTAGTAAAACAAAGACAAAGAAAATGTACGCAACTATGTTGCGAAGATTGTAGAGTGGGCGTGGAGTACATGCTAATGCCTATAGAAAAACCGAACACATACCAAGCAAAGTAGTTCTCCATATATCAAATTCTGTTTTATGAATGTCCCTTCCTGAAACATTTATTCACATACATATCCATATGTACAAGCTAAATATACAATCATACATAACTATTTATACACATACTTATATGTTTGTGTATGTATGTGTAGTTGCAGTAAGCCGCCTAGAAAATTATGAAATCACCATTGACGTCCACTTCGAAATGCTGTGCTGGATTGAGCGTTGACCTGCCGGAATAGTCAATAATAAAATAAAATGAGCATCATGTGCCTGGAAGTGTGCAAACACCAATAATACACACACACACACATGCGCGCATGTTAATAATTCTGTGCCCAGTAATGTGGTCGTACACATTTGTGTAAGAATTATATTAATTTATGTGTTTGTTTACGATACTATGCATATGCATACATATGTAAGCGTTTGTGTTTGTGTGTGCCAGCAGAAGTTAATTAATAATGCAAGGCACACCACAATTCACCAATCGACAGCACTCACTCACCCACTCACACGCTCCCAAACTGAGGAAGCGAGCTATAGCATACTCTAGTCGAATAGACTATATAAATATAAACACATACATACTTATGTATGTATATATACAGGAATGCCAGCAACCGCTACTACTGCCCTCCTCTCCCCCCGTCCGCCACTAACCCAACAGCATTAGCTACCAGTGCTCAAGCGTATAAATAATTTTCCGATTGATTTTCATTTCGTTTCAATTCAATTTTCTTGGTGCCATAATTTCTCGACACCACCGCCGACGATAGTGCTGCCGTCCACACGCTTGCATGGGCACTCGGCACCACCAGCAGCTCACCAGCCACTGTTGCCAGCTGTAGCTGTATATACACACAAGTTCATATCTAATATATGTATTAAATGCTATAGTATCTACTATTAAGGTGTGAATGTGTGCGTGTGTGCACTTGTGTGAGGGTGTGGGTGCATAGGAGCGAGGTTCAGTTGTGTGCGCGTTACAATTGTAATAATAGTTTTCATTTTTATAGGTTTTCTGCTGCTATTTCTGTCCTCTGCGTATTCTCCTAGCATAGCACGCACACACACATACACCCGTTGGTGTAAAAACACCTCATGGCTAATACTCGGCGGTCAGCACTGCGCTAAGTGAAACATTCGTTTAAGAAATTCTTTTGTATTAAATAGTTCGGCACTTAAATCCCTTAAAAAAATTTGAAAATTTAAACGGAAGAAATATCAAGAAGGGATTTTAACAATCCAGCTGTAATTTTAATACCCACTTTAGTAATACAAATAGCATGACATACTTTTTATTTTTAATATGTGGCAACCCTTTTCAAACACCAACCTGGTTAATACCTTTCACAATGTTGATAAATTAACTACTCCACCATATATTTTTTATTTCTTGAACATTACACTATCAGCCAAAAACTCGAGTTTAAGATTGGGAATTTAATTAATTTGAAATTAATAGTTTTTTTCACTCAATTTAGCTTTCGATTCGAGCATTATGGAAAAGGCTTGTTACACCTCTAAACTTTATAAAAAGTTTCCCGATTTTTGATTCATTTGAAGGATAATGGGATTATAACTGCTTCTAAATTAAGGGGGTATTCTCATGTAATCACTTCGAAAAATCGATTTTTTTTATATATTGACAGTAAAACCTATTGAAAACATGCTATGAAAAATTCAGACGGAAATTCATAGTATTTGATAAGTTGCAGCTCATAGTCGCCGACGTGTCGTAAGCGGTGGACTACTTTGATTTTAAAAAAATATATATTAAAAATGTAAAAAACGAAAAAAAAATTCTTTTATACATTTCTAAATACAAATAAAAATATATTAACAAATTAAAATGATTGAATTTTGTTGTCGTATAAAAAAATTTTCCTAAAAAGAGATAAAATGTATGCGTTCACATGAGAGTACCCCCTTAAAAAATATATATTTTTTTCATATCGTCACTTAAAAAGCAAACCGAGGTATCATCAAACGAAAAAATCGAAAATCGCTGTCAGATATAATAACCAATATATAACCAAATATATAATCATTTTATAACCAAACTCCAATTTTTTTTCTATTATAACTTTCACCTGTTAACTTATGAAAAGTGATTTTACGTTATTTTGCATTTTAGGCGAGGTGTATATACTTACATTGGTATGTATATCGTACATATCGTACACCCGACGTTCTTAGGTACGATATACATACATATGTATTTGTATATACATATTTACAGAAGAAATGATTATCTTGAAAATATATATTTTTTTAATTTCGTCCAATTTTTTAACTTAGTGTAGTCACCTCTCCAATTTTAATCGTGTTTTTTCTATTGCTCAAAGTGAAATTTTCACCCGACGTTCTTAGGTACATTTGTCAAGAAAAGATTGTAGGAATGAAATGTTTGATAAATATTCCATTTTTTAAGACAGTGTAAATTAACCACAGTTTTCTCGAAAGCAGCCATTTTGTAAAAAATATATAGCTAGTTTATCCAACGCATCCACCAAACGGGACAACGTGATTTTATTTACAGATTTGTGTCAAATTTTGTGAGTGTGTTTAGTAAGGTTCGCCATTTTATCATGCCATGTTTGACTTTGATACAGGGCACGAACAATGTCCAAGGCAATTGCTCAAAATCACCTTCTCCTTTACTAATTCAAGTTCTTCGGATAATCTCAAATGAGGCGCATTTCTGTCTTTATAGTTTCGCTAAAATACTAATCTGCCGCTTTTTTGGCGAGTCAAATATCTTTCGACATGAGGCAAGTTATATCGTTACCATCAAAAGCGAGCGTTATAACATGATGTTGACCGACTCTTTTCACGGAGTTTGATGAAATCGACAAAGATCGCTTTATTTCCAACAAGACGGTGTGCTGCTTCATCTTTCACGTCTAAACATGGACTCACTTGGTGCAAAATTTGATGACTCGTTATTTTCGAGAAATAGCCCAGTCAACCACCAAGATCATGCGATTTAACATGTCTACAATACTTTTTCTAAAACTAAAATTCTTTTGAAAATGTTGGAATGGTCCCGCCCTCTAAAATGTGTAATGTGCATATCTCCTAAACCACGAAAGCTACAACAACCAAAAACGCCCAGCACGAATATTACACAAATATATTTTCGGATGAAAACCCCGCTCACTCCCCATATAACGGTACTGCTGAAAACTTCTAAAAGCGCGATAAATCAATTATATGTATACTAAATGCGCCAGAAAAAAACTTTGAAAGCCCCTAGGTACCGAATATTTACACTCCGCCTTTGTGTGATATACTTTATATAACTTAAATTAAGGGATAATCTTTCCCTTATAATGGTATGTCTGTATGTCACAAGTGGGTTGAATCGGACCAATACTTCCCTGAGCCCCCATGTACTTAATTTAAAGATTTTCGAACTTCCGAGTGCCTTTGTACCGCTTATATCGGCCAATATGTGGGTTATCTCAATAAAAATAAGAGAGCGTATTTTATTCATTACAGTGTATCTGTGTGCCTAAAATAGATAAATGTGAGCGAAAACTTGGCCAAGTCCCTATATAACTAATATCAAGATTTTCGAACATCCGGCTGATTTTACTTTATATGATTGGCTTTATACCTTAAAGTATTTCCCTGGCTTTGATTCTTGCTAGCTGCAACAGTATAAAATATTCAGTTGCATCCGAACTTAGCCCTTCCTTACTTGTTCTTATTATTTTCTTATATTTTTCTATAATTATTTTTAACTTTTCTTCCATATTTTTTACTCCTTACTTTCAATAATTTTTAATTTGTTTTTTATTTGATTTCGTTTTACTTCCTCTAGTTATAGTTTCTCATTTTTTGTATTTCTTTGTTAAATTTAAAATTTTTTATGTTTTTATTCCATAAGCTTCAGTGAAAGCTCTCACGTCTTCCCCCACATAGCGGAGCCACGACTCGTCGCTTATCGCGCAAATGTGTCAACGCTTTCAGACTTAGACATACAAACGTATTTGCGCGCATTGGCGATAAGCTTGTCTTTATTTATGTACATGCAAATCTCTACAGCACTACATATTTGTATGTGAACAAGTATGTGTATACGTGTGCGCTCCGGCATCTCTATGAACGGCAGCCTCGAGGCCGTCGTTGCCCATTGGTTGCCATTGCGAAATGCACACACTCTTTTCTCCAGCCAAAGACGCACTCACACAAGCACACATAATTATATAAACATGGAATTTGCATGCGATTAACACCCGCCGCGGCGCGCCTGTCGATCGCCTAGTCGGTCTGTCAATTTGTCTGTCCGCTGCCATGTCATATCATTTCAATTAAGACTTTTCTGCGCTTACTCGCTCGTTTGCCGCTTTATTTTTCAGCAATTCCTTGCAACAATAATTTCGATGTTGTTGTCATGGCTTTTGTAGCTTTCTATTTGTCTGATTTGTCTGCTGCTTTTTAATATTTCGCTTGTTTTTATTGTTATTGCATGCATTGCTGTCATTTCTGCTGCGATTGTGCATAAATATTTCTATTATTTCATTTATTGCAATCGGCGCGCCGTTTTGTTTCCACCTTAAATCTGTTGTTGCTGTCGTTTGCCGATTGTTGTTGCTTTTGCATTTGCTTTGATTGGTATGACTTAATTAACTAAATTACGCGCTTGGAATTCAATCGGCGTTCTCAAGTTGTTTTCAGACAGTTGTATTTTTTATTCTTTTCTCTTCGCTTTTTGTTCTACGCTGTGCAGCTACTGTCATGCTTTCTGCCCCTATACGGAAATATAAGACTCTTATTTGGCTTATGTGTGTGCTCGTGTGTGCTCGTGTGTGTAGCGCTCGCACATTCGCCGAGCTTGTGTTTGCAGCGCCGCCACAGTTCGCACCTAGTCGTCAATATGACAATATCGCCGAGCTTATCCGAGTACATACCTACATATATATGTATATACATACACGCCAATGGTCATGCAAATATATTTAATTAATGTAGCGTTCTCAAGCTGACAAATGATGAATACATTATTTCTATAATCTGCCGTCGATTAGCATAAATAATAAGCATTACTTTCAATACCTGCGTGTAATGCGACACATAACAGACACCAATCAAGATCTGGAAATATTATTGGAATGTCCATATTTGTATGCATTTCTCGTCGGTTGTACAAAGTTTCATTCGTTCTGGATGACTGATAACTTTGTATTATCTCACAGAAAGTAAAACACTATACTTATAGACTAATAATGTTTCATGTTGCCATTTCCATAGAAAGATCTCCCAATTCATTCCATATTTTCGAAAATCTCTTGAAGATGACGCAGGTTTCTATTATAATGAAATAATAGTTTTCTCATAACTGTTGTACGTACTTTTCATCGTATTTATCTTGACAGATTTTCTCACTTGAAAATCACAGTTCATTCTTCCATTTATCGACGAGTCGTTATTCCTGCACACGACCTATCAGGGCCTATTTTATGATCTGACATTTTAGTCGTTGATTCAAAGAAGTTACCCATATCAACTTATTAATATCAAATAATCGATTTTTTGTTCATACATACACATGGTACATCGAATAATTTAAAATATTATCTGAAAATTCAAAGTTGATCCGGTCAATGGTTTCGAAGAGCGTTACAATACGCTGTTTAAAGGTGTAAAATCAGTTCCCAAAACTGAAATAAGTTTAGCCGTCATTCAAAAGGATCAGAATGACCATACTTCAGTCTGTTTGATGTTAGATCGTATGCTCTTCTTAATTGGCGTAGACTTACGCGATTATAGTTTTTTCCGAGGCTTGTTGTTCCTTTTCATTCGGGGTGTTTTTTTACGTGGCCGGTCCCAAACCCAGCGCACAACCCTATATAGGGGATGTTTCGCCTTCTCACTTTAGCTCGCCTTCGAACGGATGTTCTCAGGCTACCCAGAGGATACTTGGTCAAAGACCGGAAGTAGTGAGCTGCTTGAACCATGTGTAAAAGAATCGTTTCTGGCCACTCCCAAGTGAATGGCGATCAGAGAACTTTCCTCACTTGCGTGAACTTCTACACATGACTCCATCCATCAGATCGGATGATCACTTGCGGTAAAAATCTATCCAAGTCATGTTCCAATTAATAAAATTGTCTTCGAGACAAACGATTTCTCAATAAATCAGTGCGAATTTGAAAACTCAAACGTGGTCACCTAATTTAAACTAATAACCGATAAATTTGGTTGCAATAGAGCCCATCTAACTTAACCTAATTTTTAAAAGTTGTTAAGAAAGATACATATTTACATACATATGTATATGTATATTCACACATAACATTAAATTTTTATCAGCAATTTTTCTTCCCTGACAATTTATGTATTTTAAAAGTAAACAATCAAAAGTATGATTGCCACTTTGATTGGCAATTTGTCTAGCAAAACCAACGCAGTAGCACACCACGCCCGCTTCCTAAATTACCATCATTAGAGCTTTCGAAGAATCTCATATTCTGGCCGGTTACACTTTGGCTTTTCACCATTTATTTATTTGATTTCCGCATTTATTATTAACAGTGTGTGCAATACAAAAGGACATTTCAAATAATGGATTATTTAATTTGTAAATAAATCAAAATGCTGCACAAAAAAGCCGAATCGAAAGCGATTTGTTCTAAGCACTCATTTCTGTGTCACTACGCTTTGGCTCCGCCGCGTTAGCAATACAAAAAAGACAAAAAAGACAAAAAAGACACATTTTCATTATTTATTACCCAAGAAAATTCTATTAAAAAGTGAAGGCGGCAAAAAATGTGAAAATAAATAAATAAAATTGCTACGTGGCAAAGTAATAATCATCAAATGCTCGTAAATGGGCGACTGGGCGACTGGGCGAGAGCACTGCTTGTGGGCAGTGCACGGGTGTGGTGTGGTGCATGTGTGGGTTTATTCCCCCGGTGCGTACGTGTGGACAACAAAAGGAAGGTGGCGCGCATTTAAGGGTTAACTGCACACATTAGCACAAACAGATAAGCGTCTGGCTGCAGGCACTTGCCAACAAGTGTGGGTCTTCAGTGGTGTGAGAGTTATGGATTTTTATTTATGCTCATAACTTTTGAATATGTGCCTGTCGCGGTACATATGTATGCATTTATTTATGGGCGGTTATGATGATTGTAGAAATATGAACCGTGCAAAAGCTGAAAACGCATCATCAAATCAAGCAACCAGCGGGTGGTGACTAATGGGGTAGGAAAGCGCACACAGAGTACTATATGACGGTGGAAAATTTATGTAAATATCATATGTATATCTTTATGTGTATTTACATATATTATTATACCATGAATAAGGTGCATAAGGTTTGTCAAGAAGTTTGTAAAACCCTGAAGGAAATTAGTATGTCGAGCTGAGGCCATGTTGGTCTGTCTATATATACGTCCCTTGTTCTTGAGATATCGATCTGAAATTTTGCACATTTCTTTTTCTCCCTAAGAAGATGCTCGTTTGTCGGAATCATTGATATCGGACTACTATAGCATATAGCTGCCACACAAACTGAACAATTAGAGCCAAGTTCTAGTATGGAGAACTTTTTAAATAGACGTCATATCTCAACGAAATTTGGCATAGGTTATTGCCTAAAGCAATAATGCAATCTGCGAAGAAGTTTTTCAGATAAGATTCCTATGGCATATAGCTACCATACAAACTGGCAAGATTTTTCACGAAGTTTATCTAAGACAACACTAAAATATTCCAAGAAATTTTATAGATCAACTACTATAGCTCATAGCTGTTATACAAATTGAACGATTAATTCTTTTGTAGTTGCGCATCGGAAGTTAAGAGTATTCGTGTTTTTGTTTTGTATATCCTATATATAGTCAAGACTTCTGGTTTCAATTGCAAATGTATACGTAATTGACTTAAGAAAATATTTTCAACTCAAACTACCTCAGAATATGAAAATTCGAAGTTATCAATTAATAAATTCGCTCTTAAGCGAAAAAATCCGGTTTGATCAAAGCATTTTTTAAAGAACAAATAGTATATGCTTATAAAAAAAAATTTTAAATTTTTAAAAATTTGGCAACTGTACTGGTAAAAAACATATTTTTTAAGAAAAAAATTTCCATTGGCTGGTAAAAGGTTTTAAACAAGTTTTACGCATATACAAAAAATTCTTATAAATTGTGGTTTTTTTACGGTAGAGTCGCCAATTATTTGAAATATGCTGTGGCTCAACAATATTGACAAAAATTCAACTAGTTACTTTTGGACTAGTCCGCAACTAGTTTTGCGCTACTTTAAAGATTGTCAGTTTCCATGTTAGAAAAACTAATAAATTAGTCAGCAGGGGAGTAACAATCTCCACTGGTGGTTACTAAGTACTTGAGCATGTTTGTTGTTGCTTGCTGGCTGCTTTGGCGTTAGTTAACCAGAACAGCACACCAGTAGTAGCAGTGGTGGCCTGTGGCTGTGACTGACAATTTTAATTTGAAAATTTACGCAAATTTTAATGCAACATTACGAGTATGCCGTAACGACAAAGTGGCGAGCGAATGACGCGCGAGCTGTGAGGGCGCGTTAAGGCGCATGCGCACGCGCCTATTTCATGATTCGGCTATGCTTTGTGCATAAAAGCTCATTTATGTGGGTTTGTGTGCGTGTTGCAACTGTTGTTGTGCATGAAAATGTTGGGACCACCTGCTGGGCCCAAATGCTAATGTCACAGTTGGTGTTGTCGCCAAGTTATGATTATTTTATGAAGCTCGATCATTAAAAAATATTTTGACATAAACATAAAAATTAATTTATTGAAAATATAATTAACAGATTTTCAATTATAATTGGCTGTTTAATTAAAAAAGACAAACAAAGAAAGGAGTTTCTGGGCAAAAACCAACTGGTGGTAAATTTTATGTTGAAAGCTGGGGTGACAGTTATGTAAATGCATTGGGAAGCTATTTTAGGCTTTTTGTCAATATAGCGGAACATATAATTTACATATAAGCCACAATAATAATCAATATTTTTAATGGGTTAAATAGATTTATCTCTTTTCCCCCCCTATCACAAACTCTAAGGTCTCTATTCCTTTATCCAATGTATAGTGTTGCTGACGTCACATTAGCATTACAGTTACGGCTGTTTTCTTTTAAGCGAGTAGCAAAAATAATCTTAAAAACATAACATTTCAGTATCCAACCATATACTTGATTTTAATAGGTGGTTTGAGAGCTCTTGGCTGCGGTTCGTTTGAACAACTCCCTTAAACTGAAAACTCAACCGAGTTCGTATTTCTGTATAACTGCATTACTTAAGCGAGTGTTCTTTTGTCACTCGCTTATAAAATGCCGACCCTTAAACAACGCTGCGAATCCAAGAATGTAATACTATGATTCAAAAACAGTTGTTAAAACATTGTGGGGGACACTTGGAGTCTAAAAAACGAGTATTCATAAAACTTGAGAAAAAACTGAACTAGATTATTCGAAAGCATAATTTTTGAGTATGAAGAATAGATTGTAAAAGCTCCACAGGAATATTCCCTTATCGGTGAGGTCTCGGTGTATTTTAAACAATCCAATTTTGGAGTCTTCTTTTAGGATAATTTCCCTCATTGTTTACTCTTAAGTTTATTTAAAATCCTTGCTTTTCTTTTATCACTTTGTGGCACTCAAGTCAACAACCTAATAACGCTTAACTTTGTCATACTTCGCGGTTGAAGTAACCGAAAGAAAAAAGCCTGAATGTGAAATACAGAAAACAGATAAATATCCTGCACTCCAGCGGCTTATTGCGCACAAAGGCAGACAAAACGAAGTGCTTCAGCCACACAAGCAACAAAAGTCAGCAGGAAAGCCTTAGCAAGCGAGCGAGCGGCCACGACTTGCTTCAATAGGCGATTAACCGAGGAAGCAGGAAGCATCAACAGAAATAAAAGTCACCGCGACCCCAGACGACTATATGCGTTCGAATGGATACAACGACACATGTACATGAGTCACACACGTACATACATATACGTACGTATATATAGAAGGGCATGCGCAGGGTATGAGTGTTTGGATATCTAGTAAAAATCTCTGTTTGGTTATAAATGCACGCTGACAGCCCTCGACGGCGTCAGCCAGTCACTTTGTCGCAGACGACAGCAAATGCAGCAACAACAACATACATACATATATTGTATGGCATTCAACCACGTAAACACTCACTCCCCGCTTACCTTCTTGGCGCGTGAATCCACAGACTTGGCGCTGCCTTGTCGAATGTTGAACTGAAAATTTCTTCCGGTTTCCGCTTTTGACGTTTGTTTGTCATTTGCTGCTGTTTTTGTTGTTGGGCCAGCCGCCACCGCTACCGTATAAATTGCCAACTGTACGTTTATTGTTGTGTTTTTTATTTTCATTTTTCGTTGTTTATTTTTTATTCGAAAGTATGTAGATTTGCGCCTTGGCGTTGTGCCGCACCAGTTTATAAGTGCTCATATTCATGATTTCTTCCTTTATTCATTTGAGTTTTTTGCTTTTCTTTATTTTTTGTCATTCCAAGTCGCCCTTTTTCCCTCTCTCCGCTGGAATTTTTATAGCTTCGGCGAGGTCTAGCGTGTGTATATCACAGGGACTTACTTATTAGTACAAATACAGTTTGTTTATATTTATGTTAGTATTTTCAATAGCGAATTTCATGGCACCAACTAGCATGCTCAGATAACAGAGTTGCCGAAACAAAAACGCAAGTTGTTCCAGAGTTTCCCAAAGAACCTAAACATCAACTTCCTGTTTCTATTTTAGTGCATAGATATAGGGTGTTTGTGGTAAGACTTAAGTTTTACTTGAAATATTTAAAAACAAATCTAAAAACAAAAATAGTAATAATTTTGACTACAATAGACCTCGCAGGTACTTATTTTTCAAATAAATCCAGGAGCTTGGTATCTAAGTACTTAAAAAAAACTCCATTTTTAGTTATTATAAAAATTTTTATTTTGTAAATATTTTTTAATAAGTTATGTTTTCTGGCTGGTCAGTATTATTACTCAAATTGAGGACACAACAAATTTTAAGCTCTCTACCAATTTCAATAATACGTCCTCTAAATAGAGGAACATAAGTGATAAAGGCTGAAGTCAATGCCCTACGTTTAAAAATGCATACATCTGCCTACTCTGCCGAAGATAATGTTTGCAAGATTTTAAGAATCCCTAATAATTCTACTTTGGAGTTGTGGTTACATTGAAAGCAAAGCATTCCAGTATGCAGATTATCAGATTTATTTCACAGCCTTATACAGATAAGAATGTTCTGAGAAAGAATTGAAACAAAACAAGAATTGAACAAAAGAACTCTTAATAGTGATATCTTTTACTATAAACTTAGAACGGCATTTCACTAAAAATCTCCAAAGGCTTACTTGGATTGGATTTCTGACGACGCACATGGATCTCAAAGACGCCCAATGTGAAACCACCGCTGCTAAAATCGCTTTCACTCTGATCCACGCCTTTTCCTGATTAATTTTCCAAAAAAAAAAAATGTTTACTTACTTGATATAAAATTTTAGACTGAACTTCGAACAAAATCTCAATACATGACACTGACTGTCCAAAACTTTTAACACCAATGCATTCTTAGACCATATCAACGAAAGTACCAGTGGTTTACTGCTTATTTCGAAATCGGTCGATATTGTGAGAGCTCCTCAGATAACTCTATGATTTATTTAATTAACACCAACAAATAAAATCGTGGCGGAAAAGTTGGATAAGACCAACTAGGTTGGTTAAAAGCGATGAATACATCGAATACGTAAGTATATCGATTATTTGGTATGAGTACCTCAACGACCTATGCTACCAGTGGAAACTATCACTGAAAAGGGACTTTGCCAATTTGTGTAAGGATTTCATCACATCTCAGTAGGTCCATCAAGCCTAAATATTCCCTACGAATAAAGGTTTCGGTACTCTGCGTTATTATTGATAGTGGACAGAACAAAAGGCTCATGCTTGGAAATATAAAATTTTGTAGGGTGTATTATAGAGATCATCACATACCACTTCCTCTTAAGATCTCACGTTCAGAATGTTGTAAAATTGAAATGACAGAATGCAGGGCATGCAGGTAGGATGATGCGATGCTGGCAATGATCATACTTCAATTTCTATTGGTAGGATATATTCCAAGGCTGCCAATAAGGTTGCATAAAAATCTCTGATTTCTAAATCTAAATACAAAGTCCCCAAACCACTTACGCATTGAAGGCTACGAAAAACTTATTCCTGGCCGATGGAACATCGGGCTATCCTCAATTTTTTCGCTTAGATCTCCGAATAACTCAAATATTTGCATACATACATACATATAACTTGGTAATGTAAATTTGTGCATTTTGAGTTTAGAGATTTGCGTTTGGCGATTTTAATGTTGGATAATTCGTTTATATAAAGGATTTTGTATTTTGGAAGCGGATTATTGGGGTCCTTAGCCTCTTCCCTCCCAAAATTTCAATTTGAAAGAAGTAGGGCAACTAGGAAATAGTCCGAAACTTTTCAAATCCCCCAAGTTGGTAAATGACTTTTTTTAATAGAAAAAAGTTTTCAAAGTCAAGACCCTTTACAGTCAGCAGATTTTTCACTTGCCATTATCATTTACTTCCTTTGCTTTATTGCTGACTTTTGCGAGAATCAACGCATTAGGAACAAAATATATGAGAAAATGCGGAAATAAAAATATAAACTACACACGTATCCACAAATATACGCACATAAGTACATGCCTCATTATATATCATAAACATATCTACGCATAGACGCTGCTAAGCGTATCTTAATATTTGTAGATGCCAAGTCGCCTTCTGCGTGGCGATGAATCCTGCAAATGTGAAAATTCATGCGACACACACACGTGCACACATGCACATTTCAAAGCAACTACAACACACATAAAAATATGTACACGTACACACTTGTAAGTGTATGTCTCTCTTTTGTGTGTGGCGTTGCAGGGATCTTTGCTTGAATTTCTTCAGACGCTGCGGAGAAAAGTGCAAAGGAAAGAGTGCCGGTGCCTCATACCCCATTTCTATGCGTGTGTGTGTTTGTGCGCATAAAAATATGTTATAAATATGTATTAAGTGAAATTGTGTAAGCGTGCGCGCGTGTGTGTGACACTCATACATAAATTCAACGCCAGTTTTATGGCACTTTGATGGTAAAAATGCTGCACGTGTCAATTGAATTGTCGGGCAGATAGAATTTTCTCCTTCACCGCTGCTTTCCCCTACGACCGTCTTCCTTCTTGCTTCTTCAGTATACATACAAATGTAAGCATGTGTGCTTGCAACATCTTGGGGCCCTTTGCAACATATTTACATGTATGTAGTTACAACGTTGCATACATTTCCTTGCCTCACGACATAATTCATCATGTGTGCTTATACATATGTATATGTGTGTATACCAATAAATATATGTGTGTGTATGCGAGTGTGCGCTCGCGTATCATGTTTTCTCTGCCACAAAACACAATCTGTGGAGCATCCTTATGCGGTAAGTATGACTAATCTCGCGGGAGTCACAACCCAGCGCTAACCGCCAGCAATTCGAGACCCCATAAAACAACAGCAACAATGATAACAACGACTTGAGCAATAACTCTCTATCGACATTACCCGCATTTGAGCCGTTACATTGCAACACACAAACGCACACACATTTCAGCATAAAATATTTTTATTTCTGCACGCTGCGCCGAGCGCAAGGCAGCAGGATATGTTGGCGCGTTGCTAGCGGCAGGAAGTACATCCATAATGGCACTATGTTTGCTCAGCGCCTTTGTCTTTGTGTGGCATTTTATGTGTTTGCCTGAAATTTACTCTTTTATGCTTCATCATTGTTCTTTGTGTTAGCAAAGTATCTCGATTTTGTTTGCTTTGTTGCTCCTTTAACTGTTTCTAATATAATAATAGTAATATTGCCTTGTTGGCTAAGCATTTTGATATATTGGATCAAATAGTGAGCATATTTTTTTCGAATATGATAAGAAAGAAACTATTTTTGAAAAAATTTATAAAAAGTTAATATTCGATTAATTTTGTTTGGGTCCCATCGTCTCCCCAAAAGTGTATAACACCCATAATCATTTTTTTTAAGATTACTGAGAATTTTTGGAAATCTAAATTTTTCAAATAAACCTCATTAAGTGTACCTTATAAATACATGCCTCTATATCCATCGATTGATTGCAACGCATACAAGGAATATAGAGTTACCACCTGCTTAAGATTTCAAAGCAATAAAATTTGTAAAAGAAAACCATCTACAATAAAGGTTTTATGAATGAAATGGCTATGAGAAATTTTATAACTGAAAAAAGTTAAAAGGTTGCCACCTAATTATATTTTTTAGATAAAAAATATACATGTAATATATCGCATATATCTGAAAAAAGTTGAAAACAGCTTATGACTGAAAAATTTTAGAAGGGTTACCACCTGTTTCAAATATTGTTGGCTATTAAGAACATTTCTGAGAATGAAGATATGTACTCAAGTTTAAGAAAATAATATCAATACTAAAAGGAGCTTGTGATAACATCATGGATACAAAAAGTATACGATATTTTAATAACTTGAAAATCTTATTAAAAAAACGTTCGATTTTTGTTTTTTCTCTTATTGAATTTAGTGTTTACTGGACATCCTTGGATTATTCAGTTCTGTCGCTCGAAATTTTATTCTTGATTATTTCTAGGTTAGAAGTTCATTATATATTGAAAAGGGTATGTTAAGTTTGCCAGGGGTTGGTTCCATTCTAAAAAGATATTTGATCCATCGGAATAAGTCAGGTTAGCCTTGTTGGTCTGTCTGTTCCTTCGTCTGTAAAACACTCCTCAGTTTTTGAGATCAGAATACTTTATCCAGAAGAAATCGCTCATTTCTCGGAACCGCCGAAATCAATAGCTGGCATATGTACAAACTCAACTTGATTTTGACAAAGGCCTTTATGATCCCTCGAGAGCTTCGACCACAGCATTTACACCACATTTTCAGTTGTTCAAAATCTTGCCAACCTCTTCCCTATTGTTCCTACTCTTCCAAATGTATGTGCTGACATTGTACTCCCCATGTAATACACACATACATATATCATGTTATTGCAACCAGAGTAAGTGAAAGATACACCCATAATTTATGCGACTATATCCGTATATACGATGTGTGCGCGTTCGTTGGATTTCGTATTCCCCCAACTGCTTGAGTGCCATAAAAATCAGCATCCAACAAACGTTCGCAATATTGGCTACGACTTCTCCCTGCCCTTCTTCGTGCTGACGGAGTGTATTTTCATTGATTTCATTGATGCTGGCAGCAATCACCCCCAAATTACTGCTCGATTTGTACACACTACCACACATACCAAGCAACATTTATACACACACACACATTGCTGTATATATGGATATGTGCAGTTGCTGTGTTTGCTGCCTTCATTTATGGAAGTTTTCCGAAGTTTTATTTTTATTTTCATTTTCATTCCTATTTTTATTGTTTATTTGCGCTCATTTGGGAAGGGAAGATTTTGTAGCATCATAAATGAAAACCGAATTTCATCCCAGAAATTAATAACAATAAATCGAGAGTAGTTGCAGGATAAGCATTGCCACATACATTTGTATATGTAGACATTTATATGCGGATGCACGATTCCTAGCAGTGCCTAAATATATGCAGATAGTTTATATGAGCGTGTATGCGCGTAGATACATACATATATACTTATTTATTTGTTTTATATATTGATGTGCTCATTGCTCCTTTGGTTCCACACTACACTGAATAATGTAGCAATTGTTGCACGCTGAAAAACTATATAAATATTCGAGATAGATATGTACATACTACGCCAACAATACTACATACACATATACATGCATACTGCATCTGTAATTACTTAGATTTATATACAGAAGAGCATTAGGCGCCATGATGGGAAATCTCTGGTTATCGATATATTTTATGGCTAGCTGCAATATGCATAAGTAGTCAAGATTTCAAGTATAAGCTACTAAAGCTCACTACTACAGCTTTATTTACAGATTTCTAAAATTCGGAAACATTTTCAAATAACAAACTATACACACTTTCATATGAAGCATTAAACAAAACTTGTTCCTTTCGTTTAAAGTAACAACTTTTTTTATCGAAAATTAATTAAATAATTTTTTTTTACTTTTTATTTTAATTATCTTTTTCTTGGAAAGTTTTCATACCTTTTTGGTATCCGGCTTGTTGATTGATTTCTGATATATTTATTAATGTTTTCGATAACTTATTTATGCTTAATAGTTTTACTTTTATCATTCAAATCACTTTTCAATTCATAAATATTTTGGCATTCGAATTATAATCGTTTTATAATAACTTTCTATTATATTTTGAAGCTTGCTCTAAAATTGTTTTGAATTTGGTATCATTTTCCTTATTCATGAGTTCACAATGGTTTGTTTCTTTATATATTTTATTTATTATATAGTATATACTTGTAAAACCTGTTTCTATTTAATGTTAAGTTACTTTTTAGCTTACGAAACAGTATAATCAATTATCGATATATTATTTATTGTTGATAAGTTTTTCATTTTGAATTGGTCATTGCTTTATGTCCAAGATAAAATACAGTTTGATTAGAATATTACTTGCGCTATTAATTATATTAAATAAAAGTGATAACTTGACAGCTCTATATTGTTTGCTGTTTATTAAAGCATTTAAAGGGTCAGTAGGGTAATCTTAAAAAAAAAATTGTTGCATATTCTGTTCCCTTATACCTTTAGAGTTAATGTAGAAACCCACTTTACCATTGGAAGGTTTCGAAAAAGGCCCAAAAATAATAATACCGCTCGACTTTCGGAGCGCTTGGAGTGCACAGCTTAAACTTTTAACACGTTTTTCTCAAAACACACTTTTTTAAACTGGTGGACATGATCCCGGTCAACTACTCAATCGATTTGCTTCATTTTTTTTTAATGTTCACAAAACGCCTGGCCATCGTCTCATAATTTTTTATAATTTATTAACAATGTGATGACAAAATTATGTAAAACAACACGGGGAAAAATTTAAAAAAAAAAACGTTAATTACTTTTTTATGTATCAAACCATTTTTTCATGATTCTAGTAGGGACGATAACCATTCACGTACTTTTTAAGAATAAATACGGTTTTTGTGTTTCAGATTATCCAAACATGAGAAATCGTGTCCACCAGTGAAAAAACGTATCTCATTCACCCAGCCCTTCCGACAGATGTCATCAAAAAATTCCGAAAATATTTGTTCTATTGTAGAATAAAAATTTCTATGGAGAAAATGTCAAAAAAACAGGCCACATTATCCTACTGACTGACCCCCTAACTCATTGGTAATCGGTATTTTTTCAATCTAAATATATTAATTTTCAAATATTTATCGCTATTTTATCTTAAAACTAACAGGATTTTCAAAAAATGTTAGCATAAGAGACCAAAAATTGTTGTTGTCTGTACTCGGATTTTATCGATTTAAAAAAATACTAAACTGGAAGCAGGTTATTTCAAAACAAAAATCAAAATCTATTGTTTTCTATGTCGTATTTATTGGTTATCGAAAATTTATTTTTTTGTTATCGATGTGTTTTAAAAATTATCGACAATTGATGTTGTTGTTATCAGCGTGGTTTAAAAAATATAGAAAAATCTACTGTTTTCTATGTCGTATTTATTGGTTATCGAAAATTTATTTTTTGTTATCGATGTGTTTAAAAAATATAGAAAATGTATTTTGTTTTTTTTTGATTAGTTTTAAAAAATATCGAAAATTTATTTTTTGTTTTCGATGAGTTCTTGATAAAGAGCGCGTATTCAAAGCGATAGCGTAATTTATAAATATATTGTTTAAGTTTGAAATATCGATAGGTTGTACATATATTGAGTTATCATTAATCGATACTTCTTAGTACCCAACAAAGAACTAAACAATTTTATTCTCCACTGTCTATAGTGTATTTTTAGCGGATTTTTTAAAAACTTTGAGAAAATATACGTATAAAATTATGACTAATGGTAGTAATTTAAGAAGATATGACTGGCATTTACTAAGAATGGTATTTATTAGAAATGCGTTGATTTTGTCCTATTCATCTACCTCTTAGAATTCATATCGATAATATTAATGTGTACTCGAGTTTGAAAACTAAATTCCCATCTGTGATACTATGCTATTGTTATGATAAATTAAAAAAACAAAAACCCAAGGTAAACAATTAATAATCTGATCTGATGAGAGACTGCAGCAGCTCTGATAGCAAACTACAACTAGAATAACTTATCTTTCGAAATTGTAAATTAACACACTTAAATTAGTTTTCCCTACCGGGTACGCCTGAGCCTGCACACATGCCATATATACATGCATATGAATGTATGTAAGTGATTGTATTCGAAAATGTAACTAGTTGCCTATTAACCCCGCTCATAAAATTATTTGTAGGCTTCCAGCAAAAGTTGTTGCCAAATGCATTCAATATCGTTCGCCATGAGCGCTGGTCATGATGGTGGTGGTGACACAGTTTCGTGTAGCGACTATAATATTCATAAGCGCTTGTTGTTATTGCTGCGCACATACAATACAGCTGTGGTGGAAATTATGTGAATGTAGTATAAACAATGCGTAAGCAATTTCCCGTTCAAATTGTCCTCTGCGCACACAAATACCAGGCGTATCTGTGTGAGTGCTTGTGCGAGCACACCTCGATTTTGTAAGTGTAAGTGTGTGTGTGCAATTGTGATTTGTGCGTATTTCGTGTGCTAATATTTGCCAATTGCTGTGCATTTCAAATGGGCGCATAAGAGAGAACATTTCAGTCGAAATATCTACATGAGATTACATACAAATGTATATACATATGTATGCATGTATGCGTGTCTAGATATACTATATCTCCAAACGCATGTAGATAAACTTGCTAGCCACCAATTTGTGTCCGCCCGGCAATCACTCGGCCACATACATACTTACATGCGCTTACATGCATGGATACATTTACACGCACACGTACACACTCAGATATCCTTGTAAATGCGTTTACATGCTCATATCCTCGTAGAACGCTCTCACGAGGCGCCTTTACATTAGCATTCAAACGCTATTTTGTGCGTTGATGAGCATATCGAATTTCCGAAATTGCATTGATTAGCTTCTCGCTGAGAAATCGGATATTTTGTACCACACGACCGCTTGCTTGCTCGCTGCGTTTGTGTCAGGATCTGCGTCAGGATTGCTTTGCTTTTTTGCAAATTTATTAACTGATTATTAACGCTGTGGGTTTGTTTGCCGATATTTATTTGTAATTTGAAAAATGTTTCCTTCATCCCTTTTCATGAATTCGAATTATTCTTGGTGTCAAATTTGTTGCTAATTCAAAACCAATTTATATACATAATCAGATAAAGAGAGAGTTGGGTAAATATTTATGATGTTTGGAAATGGAAATAAACATATAAATTGTGTTTTTTTAATTAAAAGCTTCAATATATAGTATACCTAGTTCACAGAAATAAAGATTTTGAAACAGATTTTGCGCCATTGAAACACTATTTTTTATTGTCGAAAATGTTTTATGAAATTATAAATTCTCCATTTATTATATGTAGTTATTGCATCAACTTTTTCTATATTTCGTTCAAGAGAAATTTTTGATCGTTGCAGGCAAAAAACTGTTTCCAAAGGTTTTTGTCACCCTGAATTGAAGTGTTTGATTTCTAATCTAAAAAGTGCAGAGACCGGAAGAAGTAATATTCCAATGGAATCAAGTATGGAGAATATGGTGGATTCGGTAGCACATCCCACATAAGCTGAAAAGCTTTTGACGAGTAACTAAACTTGTATGAGGTCTCTCATTATCCTGGTGGACCACTATACCTTTTCCACTGTCCATTTCTGGTCTCTTCTGTTTCATTACAGCTGATCACAATACACTTCCGTATTTATCCTGGTATTGTCGGGCAGAAGCTGAAAATAAACGATCCATTTGAAATTCCATCAAACAGACAACGTAGCCTTTTTTGGTGACGATCGGCCTTCGAAAGGGTGTTAAAATGGATCACTTCTTTTACGTTTGAGAAACGAATCACAATCGTTAATGCGATAAAGCAAATTTTCTGTAAGAACATGAGTAACCCATACGTCAGGCTTAGAAACTAATCCTAGACATTTCATCTGCCAGCGAACGATCGCGTTAATTTCTCAACATTCTTCTGAGTTATTCGACGATTTGCATCAAGATGCGTTCCAGGACGTGATGTATTCTCAAAATCATAACTGCCAGAACTAAATTTTGCAAACCAATTTGGCATTGGCGTTCGGTCAATACATTCGTTCACATCACATAATTTCCGCCTTGCTTGAACTCAATTTCTTTATAACAAAAGTAAAATATGTCGAAAATGCTGTTTTCAGTCTTAGGTAGATCACTGAACAAACACTAATCCAACAAATGTGAGAGAATTTTTCACAAACACGCCTTACTATATCAGCTGTTCAAATATCTAACGGAAAAGGAGTAAAGTATGAAGTTGGTTGCAAAAAACTCAATAAGATCAGCTGTTGTCATCAAACGAAATTACTTAGTAATCAACGCAATAGGAAAAACATGTTCGCAGAACGGCGGATTTATTCGGGGATTGTAGAGCTGCCTTGAACAATAAACCATACCAAATTCTGGAAGATTTCACATAAATACGTTTCCGTACAAGAACTTTTTTCATCCATCAGTTTGCATAGCAGTTATATCCTGTAGTCCGGTGTCGGTGGTTCCGACTATGGAGCTGCTTCTTTAGGGAAAAAGGATGTATGTAAAATTTGCAATCAATGTCTCAAAAACTAAGGAACAAGTTCTAATATATGCAAACCGACAAAAAGGACGGATTCGGCTAAATCAACATAGATCGTCAGAAAGAACATTTACATACTCATTTGTATGCTCATATACTGGTATACCTAATTGGGTCCCCGGCGTTTCCTTCTGGGTATTACAATCTGTTTGCCTGGATATACAAATTTATTGTAAAAAGGTTTTGAAATTTTAAGATTTAATTGCGGTCGATGAATTTAGCTTCTCTTTGATAGGCGCTTCAATTTTAGAAATTTTGCTAAACATACTTATTAATGATTACACTTGGAACATGTTAGACGAAGTGAAAATATAGAAAAAAGCAATAAATAAATAAATAAAAATAGCCAAGCACCACTTACGTCTAAGCTCCTCTTAGTTACAATTCCGAAGTCATTCGGCTCCCATTGGCCTAACACATTCGTTTTTTGTAAATCAGTCATGTGTGTGAGGACTTCAATCAATTCCAAATTAGCGACAGCCACGCCCAACAACCATACAATATTGTTGGATCTGACCAGGTCACCCCAATATTTAGGAATTGCTATGCTCACAAAGAATACGATAAATGGGTTGGTGAAAATATAAATCCTTTTAAAAGTTAACTTTACTCACTCGCAAGCTTGTATGGCGATTCAGGCACGACCACTTAAAATTCATTCTAAAATGTCGTTACTAAAAGGTCATAAAAAAGCAAAGTTATAGGCTTACCACACCACCTGTATAGAAATGCTCCTTTATAGATTTAAACCAAACCCAAATGTGTGCGCTTATGTGCCCAGCTAAGCGTGAATTGAAAGTTTTTCCACTCCACATCGAACACACACCACTTTCGAAGAAAAGCGTATGCCCTGACATTCTCAAAAAGGTCACAAATTTTCCTTAAAATAACTGCGATTATTTATTTAGATAAGCCGGAGCGGCCATCAAAGGACACGTTCGCCGCACAAACGGAATTTGAGATTATTTAAAAAGGAAAATAATGGGTGGAAAAGGATTGCGGGCAAGCGGACCTTTCACTGTAGAAACTTTGTGAGTCTGAAAGTAAACGAAACTCTCACACACACACAAGCGAAGGGTTTGACAAAATATTTTAAATGTATGGTAGGTGGGTGCCCTAAGCAGTTTAAAACGAACAATGAGCGTAAAAGTGCACAAATAGGAAGCAATATAAAGGAAACAAATAAAAAGTCGCTAAAAGCGAAGCGATAAATGGGTGTATCAACCACTTTTTCTCAAAGTCAGTTAAAAAATCAATCCATCACTCATGGTCACCCTTTCGAACGGCCCTCGATGCGGTGCCGCGATACGCTTTCTTGCTTTTTTTTAAGTTGTAAATCCTTTTTCTGCTTATATCATAACTTCATGTTACTACATATTGCATGTATATGAGTGTAAGTGTGTATGCATTCGTATGTGTGTCTGTGTGCAAATTTTGTAAACCGAAAATGGCAAAATTCTTTATGGCATCGAAAAATGTATAAAGTGGAGAGTTCTTGCTTCGCTAACAATTGACTGACTTTGTTTGATCGACACACCCGGCAAATAATATGAAATATGAATGTTAGGCTGGTTCTAAAATATTTTGTGGAAATAAATAGAATACAAATATATTTTCTTTTATTTTTTGTCTAAAAATTTTGAAATCGTAAAGAGATTTTCACAATTGAAATATGAATGTTAGGGTGGTTCTAAAAAAATAAAAATAATTTTAACATTTATTTTTGCTTATTCAGAAAAATTTAGAAATTAAAAAGTAATATAGATCATATGCAAATGTATAAATATTAGGGTGGATCTGAAAAAGAGTAAGAAAAAATATAATTTCTTTGCAGATTTTGGATAATTTCTAAAGTAAGTATATAAATTATTTCAAAACTAAAAAATGAGGCATTTGTAAAATTTTTTCGAATGTGAAATGCTAATGTTAGGGTGGTTCTCAAAAATTAAAAACATATAAATATTTTATATTTACACATTTTGACAAATTTATGAAGTACATCATTCTTCAACTAGACCCACCCTAATACCCCAATCCTTTTTTCGCACTGCAAATCAATCTGTAAATAATATGCAGTATGTTTGCATATGTCCTTCGGGGGGCATATGACAAAAATCAATTTAATTTCACCATCACCACCGGCAAATCGAGCCAACCAACAAAGAAAAGCAAAAAACCCGAAAGCATTTTGATATTTGTAAAATTGAGGCAAGTAAACCAGCACACTCTATGCATACGTGAGCAAGTGTGGTTATGCATTTGCCATCCACACCCACACCCACACCAATCCACCCACATTGGTACAAACACTCCCAGATCAATTGCAATGGCAACTCAACCACCACAACAACGCAATTACTTTGCTTTGCCCGGTCGGGAAAAGGAGAGCCGGGATTATGGAAGCCATGTGAGCATGCAGACCTGCAGCGGAATGAGAAAGAAAGAAGGCGGCAAAGAATATTAAATAAAATACATTACGCCACAAAGGGTTTGCAGCCTTCAACCATCGTGGTCGGAGGAATTCTAGGGTTGCGCTTAACCCTTTTGAAGTTGCACGTACCGTCTGACTGCCCGCCTCTCGCCTGCCGTGCACTCCATTAGCGCTCGTTCTTTGTGCCGCTTAGTTACTCGTGCATTTGTGTCGACCGAAAACAGTGGCGTAAAACAACCGTTGCTGATGCCACCTCAACGACAGCGAAGACAAACAGCTTGGCTTCCTTACGACTCACCGGAAATCCACTTGCCAAGCGACCCTTTCGTTGCGGCTACTCCTTCTGCTGTGACGGCTGTGGCGGCTGCTGCTCCTTATGCTTTAACTTCTTCCTGTTTCTCGGAAAATATGCGCGTCATGTTCATTTCGTAGGGCATATCCGGCACGAAGCGTTTTGTTGCTGAGTTCAGGGGCACAAACAAATTTGCGGACAATTTTACACATGAGGGTACGTGTGTGTGTGTCTACAAAGCGAAGACGCTGGATGCTGAGGCAATACAAAAAGGTATAATTCTGGATATTTATATGTTTGCAAACTACCATCGCAATTCAGTCACACAAAGGGTTAAGAAGCAAAGACGAAATAGAATAAAAAGATTTATAATACTTCGAATAAGGCACACACACACGCACACATGTATAACTCTCGACTTTTCGTCCTTTTTTGCCGAGTTGGTGATCGCTTGGATATTGTATTGAATTTTTTAACAATTGTGTTTTTGTGAAGCATAAAGCATGGAATATCGATATATTTCGCTCAGAAAACTGTCACCCTTCGACCGCCTTCCTGTCACTCAATCACTCGCCTTGAACTTTCATTTTCAATTGACCTTTTCACCACGAGCCATTCTGTTCGGTTGGCATTATTTATTTGCAATTTTTCATTTCAAAATCAATGGTCCCAAATAACTTTTGCGAGATTTTCATTTGTTTGGGCGGACTTTCAATTCGTTTTAGAAGCGCTTCACATTTTTATTTACATATTTTATTCATAACAATAAATTTTTAAATATTCGAATTAGAGATGCTTATGGACACACAAATGTACATACAACATTCAATGAAGCATATACTAAATATTATCTTATAAGAAAATTGACAGTAAATTAAACAATTAATTAATTAATCGAATTAAGGAGCTATCTGAACCCACTTTTGAACTAATATTCATTTCTATATCATTTAGTATCATTAAATCAACTATCTGATCAAATTTGATCCGGACTTCCATTTTATAATTTTAAGTTCGTATGAAGTTTAATCTCCATATGTCATTTAGTATGTCTTCGTGAAAACTTGTTTTGGTTATGAAGCCTGTCAAGGGTAGACTCGAAGAAAAAGGTCGGAATTTTTTGCAAGAACAACGTCGAACAGAGGTCCAAAAGAGACGTTTGGCCACGTAAGAGAACTTTGCGTTCATCAAAGGCATCATTACGAGTGATGAGTAGTGGCTTTAGAAACATGACGTAGAAACTGTCCACAAATCTAGCGAATAGGCTCCAAAAATGAGCATATAATACCGAAGGTCGACCGAGGTTATATCAGCAGGGGCTTTGACATACTTATATTGGCTTAGGAGCCTATTTTTTGTCAGTCCCGATCAAAATTGATCTGATGATAGCTTTTTACTAAGATTATTAGGATTTTAGCCAACGTTTTTCATTTACCGAACCTTTTGTCCTTTCAGGCAAATCGAGAATATTTTAAAAGCAAAATTCTTCAGTTTTTACTACTCCTCAAGAAATACATGTATTCAGATGTGGATTAAGGAGGAGATGAAAACGATTACAACACCGTCTTATCGATGAAAATGCTACGAGAATTTTATATGAGGGAACCTGATGAGCCACTCGATTTAGTTCGAATACAATTATTTATGAACCAATCAGAAACGATAATATTTTTTCCCAAAAGAATCTAGTTTTTGAGTTTTTCACAAAAATGAAAGTTTAATTTTATGAACTTGTGGAAAGAATTCGTACAAATGAAAACAGCAGAGAGAGCCTCGTTAAAATATGCAAAAAAAAGTCCCCTACGATCAAACTTTTTCTAACAGTAAAGTGAAGTAAAACACACTTAAGCCAGTATGAAAGTTATATTTTGTGAACTTGTGAAACGAAATTTTGTACAATTGAAAACCTCAGAGACAGCCTTAAGAAAATTTATAGTTCTCCCAGGAGAGAAATGTCCATGGAGCTGAGAGAAGATACATGCATATATACATACAATATATAGAGAAGGCTTAAAGAACATTAGAACAATTTTCAATTTGACGCTCCCACAGTAACCAATTTTAAGCAGTTGCAAGGATCACAAGAATTTCACACATCAAATCAAACGGTGAAATAGTTCATTGCTGCGACACAGTTTTCGCACGAAACTGTCAATCGTTCCACGTCGTCACTTTTACCCTTCATTTGTGTGAATGAGTCTTGCTCACACGTGCGTCGACACTTCTAGAAATTTCACTTTAATCTTACCTAGTTCTACGTTTCCTTCTCCTGCGGTAAGCATGTGTGTGTGTGGCAACGTCTGTGTGATAAAATCTACCCCCCAACATCTAAACAAATTTCATTCACTCATCTGGCGTCGCTGAGATTTTGCGAATACGCACACACATACACATATTTACTCAAATATTTCATACTTACATACATACATCCATGGTGATTATATGTGCGTGCATGTGTGCAACCGAATCTTGTCCTCAAAAATCCAATCGACCGGCCAACCAGTCAAACACACACATACACGCACACACTTTTATATAGAGACGCATGTGTGGCCTCACTAAGCTAACCTTTTACTTAGTATTCATACACATCCCTTTCTGCGCCGCTCCTATGGCGTCTGACACTCAGTCAAGCGTTTGCTGTTGTCGCTCTTGTTGTTGTTGCCTTGGCTGTCGTCGACAGTCGATGCGTCATTGCGTCATCAGCGTCACCGTACTGTTTGTCGGCTTGTAAGGATGTCATCGTCACGGACTTAAATACGCACTCAAAGGTACTCTGTGCGTGTAAGTTTGTGTGTGTGTGTTTGTGTGGGTAAGGGTGTATCAACATGCATATTTACATGTGTATTTGTGTCCTGCTCAAATTGATTGCTCCAAGTTGTTGTGCTGTCATTGCGTTGCTATTACGATTATTATTATTGTTGTTGTTGTTGCTGTCACAGTAGCCTTTATTCGAGTTTAAAGTGCTGTAGCAACGGTCTGAGCGCCTAAGGTTATGCTAATAAAGCTAGCACACAGCATGCTGATTTGTATGTCCTGCCTACAATGAGCAGATCGCCGGCAGCTACAACGCACACACAGACCACACGCACTCATACAAACATACGCGTAAGCAAATATGTGGCTACGTGCAAATACTTCTGTGTTCGTTAGGTAAACTCTAGGCATGTGTGCGCGAGTGTGAGAAATTAAATTCGGTTAGATTTGTTTTTAAATGCGTATTTTCCGCTTTGTCCTTGATTTCGTGCGCACGCTTGCAGCTTTTATTCATCATCCTTCCTCTGCTGCTTCCGCTCACTTTATGCGCCTGGGCAATCATTCACTGCGTCCGTGTGTGTGTGCGGAGCGTTCCGTAGGTGAGCGTTGTAGACTTTGTGCGTGACCTTTTAAAGTGATTTAATGTTGTTAAACAAATTAACAAGAAGTCATTCGATTTAGATTATTACTGGCATATTAGGCAGGCATGAGCGCAGCTCAGTAAGCTCAGTCAAGTGTGTGTCTGTGTGTGCGGGCATTTGCGTATTTCAAATTAGTCAATTTGACGTGTATGTCTGCAGTGGGGTTGTAAGCTCGTGGCTGCGATCTCAAGAAGATTTTGCCACTGGCGAAGATTTATGTTCACAATCTGCTTTGGCGCTTAACTTTTGGTAATTATTTGCCTTAAAAGCAGCGCAGGGCGCTGCGTTGCGGAAGGTGATGAAACAATTAAATTTGAAGTTTATTAAAATTAAACATTTTAGTGACATATTTTGCTGGCACAGTGGTATAAGACCAACAGAATTACATGCAAATATTGCTTTAAAATAATTTTAGCGGAAGTGAGAATAAAATATTTATCATTGTTGCTTCATGAACTCAAAATTACTTAAGCTAAACTTATCTTTTAAACCAAGAAATAATTTGAAAAAATCCGCTAGAAAGCGCTATTAGAAGTATTAATATATAAACTACAGGGTTTGTCCGAAAAGTGATAGGACTGAGTCGAATTGAAAAATTTATTGAAACAATCGTTACAAATCTTTAAAAACGTTCAAAATAAGCTCCTTCTGCGTCGATGCAGCGCTGCCAGCGCGATTTCCAAGCATTGAAGGCGTCACGGAAGGCATTTCCCCGGAATAGCCTTAATATCCCCTCTGTCGTCTCAAAATGCTTGTCTTTCATAGGCCTTTTCAGGCACGAAAACAAAAAAGTCGGGGGCACATCTGGGCTGTAGAGCGGCTGCGGAAACGTTAGGATGGCGGCCATAGTTAGGTAGCTGTTCACAAGAAAGGCAGTGTGAGCCGGGGCGTTGACGTGGTGCAACTTCCCATCAGCTGCGAGGTCTTATCGGACCCGCTTGACCCTTTGAGTCTCTTGAGGACTTCCACGTAAAACTTGGCGTTGACGATTTGTCCAGGAGGAACAAATTCATGATGCCTTTGATGTCAAAAAAGACAAGGAGCATCATTTTGACTTTGGATTTGCTCATTCTTCCGGTCTTCATCAGCGACCTCTTCCCGGCCATCCAAAAAAAACCTGGTGCCACAGAAGCACATCACTTTTTCCTTAAACAACATCTGGGCAAGCCTGCTTGATCTCTGTCGCAGATTGCACCACTCACAGAAACCAAAATGTTTGTCCTGACTCCCCAGGTGTTCGGAGAAAACTGACCAGCCGCTAGCTAGGAAGGCCCTGTACCGAATCCAGTCGGTGCGCGCATGCTCCGAAGTACAGTCGCGGCGGAAGAAAATCAAAATCAAAAGATTCAAAGGATTCCAAATTTATTCAAAATTGTTCGCCGCAGATTAAAGTGCAATAAATTCTGGAGAAAATACATTAATGGTAAAGCCATTTTTCGACTTACAAGTTTACATAGCCTCTTGAAGAGAGCCATTCTTAGACTACCCTCAAACCATTAATTCGAAATTGGAGCAGACGCAAAGCGAAAGTGATTTAATACTTCGTTGCTGTTATAGTTACCTCAAAAAGTATATTAACTACCAAAAATAAGCCTATGTATCTCTATACAAACACAAATAAATGATAAACATAAATACATACACACATACATATGTATGTATGTACATACATAAGCTATTAATTATTTTATTTTGTTCGCCATTTATTCACCTCTTTGCAAGGGCAATCATTAATAATCTTCAAAACATTCATGAAATTAATTAATTGTAATGAAACTGTTCAATCCTCTTAGGAAATTTTCCACGCCCACACAATAAGTAGGACTAGAAATATGTATCCACAATGCCACACATACAAACATATGTACAAACGAGCGCTTATGTACAATTAACTACTACTTAATAAACAAAATCCACACAAATGCCGAGGAACATTTATAATTTGTCGATTTCCCACAGCGTGGGTACACCAATTCATACACTCGAGCTGACGAACAATCAGCAACAACAAAACCAACAACAACAAAGGCGCTGAAATTCCATACTCATGCCGACAGACACAACGACACAGCCAGAAGATGAGCCAAGAAAGATATCAACCCCAGCAGAAGTCGCTTATGTCCAGTATGGGTGTTTGTGTGTGTATTTATGTATGTGTAAGTATGGTTGAAAACGTCTTGTGTGTCTTCAGAGGCAACGCTCGCTCCAGCGGCGGTTGTCCGTGGGTGCATGCTCAGCGCTCTACGCTCACCACTGCTCGCTTGCGCTCTCCTGCCACACACCAGTGGTAGATATGCACGCCTATATGCCACAAATGACGCATCGAAAGTGTGGAACTCTCTAACTATTTGTGAAAACATAATTTAAATCCAATTTCCAAACACTTCACTTATTTCTCAACACTGTAATTTTCACAATTAACAGTTGACTCGCGCAACAACAAGCGCAGACAAGCAACACGAGCAGCCACACAACAGCAAGAACACATGAGCAGCACCAACACACACACACACACACATGCCAATACAAATACCAATACAAAGTTTGAGGCACAACAGCAGCGACAGCAGAGTCAAAATAGCGTCAACTGAAAATCACGAGACAAGTTGAATGGAATCGAGACGCTGCCGTTGCCGTTGCCGATGCCGATGGTGCTGATGAAGCCGATGAGGATGAAACAAGCTGTAGAACAGAACCCATAAATCTTCGCAAGACACAGCGCTGCTTGAGAAATTGTGCGACAGCAAGCAAAAGCAACAACGCAAAAGCGGCGCAACAACAAAATGAAGTTGTTGCAGGGCGATGGGAACAAAGGCACACAGCAGCAACAACAACCAAGGAGGCAGCAAGAATGATGTGCCTGCGCAACAATCAACATTCATGTGCACTGGCATAATGAAAACAACATCATCCGTGGCAATAAGGTCAGCATAAAATGCCTGCAACGAGCGAACGGGCGCTGCCGCATCATGTCGCGCAGCACTCAATCGCTGCAGTTGTTGTTGTAGTTACACTTTTTTTTACCTCCTTATACTTCAGCATTTTGTTGTTGTTTGTTTTTGGGCATAGCTCATGTTGTTGTTGCATTTGCGCTGCAGTTCGTCGTGTTGACGTTATGGTTGTTGCCACAAATGAGGTACACAAATTGATCGCGCACAGATATTTACCACAAATGCGCGATACTCGATACGGGGTTGGCGCGAACGGCGACAACATAAGCGACAAAATCGACAACAGTAACGAGAAGAAAAAATACAACAAAAAACAACAACAACTGGCAATATCACAGCCACAGTCGCTTGGAAGAACAAAAGCGGCAGCAGCCACCACAGAAAGATATAATCAAAACAAAACGGCGGAGAAGCGGCGAAGTGAAAAAGAAGAGGCAGTGAAGTGAAGAAGAAAAAGAAGAAGAAGAAGAACTGATAAGGGAAGTGAAGAGAAGAGTGTGGCGATAGAAGGGTCCAAAACGGCTACGACAACAACCTCAAGCGACCTAAGCAGCAAGAAAACAACAACAACAATAATAATAGCGATCACTGTTGTTGTAGTGCATACAAAACCAGTTAATCGACCGGTCGTTGAGACGCTTGCTGCCGTCAGCTCTCGGGAAGGCCACAGATCGCGCTGAGTTCAGATTTATATGCGCGCATGTGTGTCTGTGTGTTTGGTTAGGTAAATCCTCAGCGATCACACGCAACAAATCAAGCAGATTTCCATTTAATATGCGAACCCAATAAACAACAATAAAAATTCATGTAGGCATGGCGATGGCGAGTGTATAAGAGTGTGTGTGTTGTTGTTGTTTGAGGAAGCTGGCAGCTACTAGGCAGAAGGCTGCAATGGGAAGCGTAAGCAAAAGGCGAATAAGACGAAGGTTTTCATTGCTAAATGGGCAAGGTACAGAAGGTGCAATTCGCCAGGAATACAAAAACAAGACAAAAACATAAAGGCAACACAGCCGCTGTTGCCACTTCTACCCCCGCTGGCCGCTGCAACAGGATGCGTGCGACGCAATGGTGGCGGCTTCCGAGCTCAGCGCGTTGCAAAGATGATGGCTAATGTTGCGAATGATGTTCTCCCCATTGTTGTTGTTATTGTTACAATCACACAGCTACTGCGGCTGCTGGCGTTGCTGTGCCACATTTGAAGCCGCTAAATTTGCGAAAATGAATACCTTCCCTTGGGCTTACCCAGCAAATTCGGTATAAACAAACAGTCCAAATGAAGTGTGCAACAAAGAGATTAACGATCAAACTACAACAACGACAATAATAACCGCAGCAGAGGTGCACCACAGATTCCGTGTGCTTTGGTGGAAGGAAGTTTGCCATAAAAATCATGCAAACGCAGACATTGTTGTACACATATCTCTTTCGGCTCCTATGTATGTATGTTTGCCTTAGGTATGAGACGTCTTGACGTCGCTATTTGAAACTTCACTAATTTCTAAAGAAAATGCAAAAGCACATAAACGCAAAATATTTTTTTTCCTATTCGAAGAACGACTTACCGATTCTGATGAGACCGACTAAGCCTCTTATAATCAAGTAGCGGCACCTCATATTCGTAAATCCACATCTCGTCACTAGTGATGACCCGTTTGATGAATTTATGGGACATGACCCTTCTATTTCTCTTTCGACCTCCACTCGACGTAGTTCTTGCAAAAGATGATCATATCTTTAGGTGCAAGTCTAACATCGACACGTTTCATACCAAAAACACTAACCAAACTGTGTTGAGTCGATCTATATGAAATTTTGAGATACTTTGCTATCATCTCTGATGCCAACACAATGACCAGTCCGGGTCAAATGTGATCAAACCCGGTAGAAGCTTTTTGCTTTATGATAATTTTGGAAAGCTGAACGTGTTTTAACAAAAAATTCTGCGATTACTGAAAAGAATATATTTTTTCATAATTTCTTTAAACTCTGACCATAAATGAAGTTCTACTGGCCCTATTTACCGAAAAACCTTATATTAGATATGTTTGCCAGATTTATCAATCCATACAGTTATCAATAAGGTATGATCCGCAATATAACATTCAAACTGCTCAGTACTAACAGTTTCTCAGTTTTCTCTGAGAATTAAAAATTTCTATGAGATTTAAAAATTAAGCCATCTGATAAGAGCGTGAATTTTAACACTAGATATATAATTCACCCCAATAAAAGCATAAAAAAGCACTTTCAAATATATCACAATTGCACATCGATAGTCTCACCAGCACCGCTTCACTTCTGACACCAAAAATGCGTAGATAAGATGCTGATCTAGATCGCAGCGTGCCAGCAATGCCACTAGAATGGACACTTGCCACCGCTGGCGCAACACGTCGACAACGAAGCTTGCCACCCAAAAACACCACACCATGCAACAACAACAACACAATTGTGTGCACGAAGCGACGACAATCGACAGCCACAAAAGCGGAAAATAACAACAACCATTAGTATGCTTGTAGATTCACGCTTGCGTGCACTTAAACGCACACACACACCTACACATATGCACATTTGCCATTATGTGTTTGCAGTCGGCAATTTGCGTGTTGCCTGGGTGGGCGCGAAAAGGCGAGAAGCGGCGCTTCAAAGTGTGTGCGTATCCTTGACTTGCCGCAATGAGATGAGTGATTTTGTTGTTGCTGCTGCTGCTGTGGCTATTGCTGAGTAGCGGCAGCGTTGGCTCAAAACAATGTGCAACATTGAAACCGCACTGTATGTGCGGCATGTGTGTGCGGCGCTGATGGTCAGCCTTATTGGGCGCTGTGCTGGCCAAGCTAATGCAACACATGACAACAGCACTACATACACCAGACGTACATATATACGCACCTCGATGTGTGTGTGTGTGCGCTTCAGAGGCATGTAATTGTTAACCGATGATGTGGCCGATTGTCAGTTCAGATTGAAGTTCTGCTTTTAGTGACTGGTGGCGATGGTTGGAGGCCATCGATGCAGCTGTGTTTCATTGGCGTTTATATGTAGCGAGCATGCATACACACATACATATAAATAGAAATGGAATTTGTAGATGAACCTAGAGACATATAAACATTTACATACGTATGTATATATTTATATTCTGTTCGAAATACCTCTGTGTAGGCAGCATGTGGCCGATAAGCACTTCAATTAATTTGTTGGTGCTTCCCAACATGTTAATGTAATATATATCGATGTATGTATGTTCCTTCATATTTACATAAGTTTGTATATGAGCTTTGAGGAGTATACTACTACTATCGTTTACTGACTGAAGACGAAATTGTCGGAAAATGATTTGATTTCAAATAAAAATCCCATAATAAAAATGAACTGGTCCAAAAATGATCAGACTTGTGCCAATTATGAAGTAGTTGATTAATGTGCTGATTTCTTTAAGGTTAATAATTTAAAAAATAATAATTATTTTATTAAAATTATTTCACAAAAGACATTTTTATTCATAGAACTGAAACCTTTTTCTTAAGATTTTGACCTTGGTCGAGTTTTCATTTTGTCTATTATAGAACTAGTTTTGCTTTTGTCTATTATGAACTAGTACTCGTTTGAAGGTTACCAATTTTAGACGATAATTTGACAGCTGACACTTCGTGTGGCATCGCCTCGTAAAACTACGTATATAAGTTATCCGAATGACAGAGAGACTGTTGACTGACTAGTTGGACATATGTTTCATACTAGTTATAGAGTAATGAGCAACTGGTTCAATTTACTTCAAGGAAAACGGTACATGCCTACTACATGTATATACTTATGTACATACCCGAGCATTGGCTTTCATACATTTATTTGAAATTTGTACCGACCGATTGGGATGTTCGGCATAAATTATTATGTTATGAGCGGCTTATTACTTTGCACTTTGTACTCGCAGGTACAAATGCTGACGAGTCTTAGAAAAAGATGTAGAAATATCTATCCCAGTTCGCGATATGTTAGAGAATGCCTGAGGAACTCATTGCACCTCCTGCATTGTTAGACCACTCATGTGGTAAGACCCTTTCATTCATTTGTTGAGTAGGACTGTAAGTTGTACCTTTCGGAATTCAATTCTTATGCCATCTAAATGAATACCAAACTCGACTTAACACATTTTGGTTAATGTTAAAGCATGTCAATTCTAGGCTCGTACCAAAATACCTGAATCAGGACAGTGATTGAAAGTCGCAAAAGAGATGACGACATAGCTGCAAACCCTACTCAAACGAAGCATTGCCGGTGACTGAACGTGGATTTATGACGTCGAAATAGTCTAACAATGTGGGAAATGCCGCTTCAAAAATGAGCCGAAACCGAAAAGCGCCAAGTTTCATGAAGGCATTAAAGGCAATTCCAGTCGAAGTATGTTTGCATTGGGATTTTGTCAGTCCGGGTCAAATTTGATCAGATTGTATAACGATTGTAATAATATAAGTGTTTGATTAATTCCCATGTCAGACTTCATTACGCATCCAAAATCGGCCCGAATTTCTATCCAGCCAAAAACTATCACCAACAGAGGGGTCGGTAAAAAATTCTCTCGGTTTATGATTTTTATAAATTTTTCGTTCCTGGTAGATCTGATTACGTGATAATCCATATAGTTAAAAACTACAAGTAGAACGAGATGCGGTAATTAGTTGTTTTCATATCAGATGAGTCATTCGAGTAGTTGTGAATTTTCATATCTGACTATAAGGAAAACCAGCAAGGTGGAAGATCTTCTCCTTAAAATTAAGAGCTTTTACTTTGAGAGACTCTCTTAGAGATGTCAGCCAACCAATTTTTCAGAGTAACAAGTGAAATAAATAACTTTTATGAATTCATTGTAATATAGCCTATATATCAAACTATCTGTAAGTCACATGCTCGAATACCTTATTCTCATTGGTCATGCCACAAAATGCTGATCACCACTGAGTGTTACAAAGCAACAAACGGAAGTATTTATTTTAGCGAAAATAAAATACTTTATGGAAGGCACCTGTCTACATGCCACATAGTCTTGAAATATTGAACCAAAATATAAATTTTGTAATACATAGATTTGTTGTTGTTATTTGCCAAAACTTATTTGCTATTTTTTTAACCCGCTCATACAAACTAACAAATTTTCAACATCTGCTAATTTCATATTTTCGAAATTACCGTAATATACAGTGAGCAAAACATTTCAAAATACAATATTTGAAGGAAAATGCGAAAAAATTCAAAAAAATTAATACAAACACATTTTCACGCCATTCAGTGAAGTCAGCGAAATTTCAAAATTCATTCAATTGCGAGCGAAATGTCGAAAATTCACAAGCTCACACTTGTAGGCAATAATAAGCGCAATAAGCGAGTACATATAACGGTAATTAATATAGAATTAATATTTTGTTTAGAAAACATCTTTCAAAACGGCAGCGAATGCTCATTTGTTGCTGCAATTTGTACATTCATTTTATTGTACTTAAAGATTTGAAATCGAAATTTTCAAACTCAAATCGTTCAAATTAAAAATAGCTCAAATTTGGCGCACACAAACACGGGCATATGTGTGTGTGCGCGAGTGCACATGTACGAGCCGTGATACACGTCAATAGAGCTTAAGTAGCGTTAAGAAAATTGAAACCTAAAAACTGAAAATTTCTCAATACATCTAATAATTCATGCAGCCATCACCAAACAACAACTACAACAACAATAGCAAACATACATGAGCACATAAAATTACAAGTCTGGCGATAGCAACAAATATACCGGCGCTGCTGCCCCCTCAGGCGGGGCTGCGGTCACAACACGCCGAGCGCTACCGACGGACCGCTCTCCGCGGCCTGGCGGGCGTAGCGCTGGCGTGAAGTGAGGGCGGTACGTTTGCACATTGAACACTTAAGCAAATCAACGGGATATGTACAAATGTGGATACCTCAAAATGCCAAACAAGCGCGAATACAATCGACAAATTCACGTGTACAAGTACTATAGCACATCACGCACACACACACACGTACGCATATGTATTCAAGCATATTTGAAGGTTTGTAGCAAGATGAGCGGCACTCAGCCGCAAACGTTCGAACGAGTGAGTAGCAAACGCGCGATAACAACAATAAAAGCACAGCGCCCAGCATCGCAAATACAATAACAACAAAAAAAAAAAAACAGAAACAGAAAAGCAATAATAATAAGGAAAACAAAAACAAAAACAAAAAAATTGAAAGCGAGAAATTATGCCACAATCAAAACAGCCACAGCGCCAAATGGAGCACAGGTGAAGGCGGCGGCGGCGAGAGGCGGTGAGGTGGCGCTGCAGCTGCGGGTGGCTAACAAAGCGAGAAAACGAAGCAGAAGAAAATGACTCGAAATGAGATGAAGACAAAAACTGTTTCGGCAATAAGTAAATGAGTGTACATAAAGCGTTGAGACAGATAAGTACGTGCAAAGCGATGTACTTATCGGCGCGTGCCCTGTAGGAAATGCGGTACGCTAACTGTGATGACATTGACATAATTGCAGAATGGCAGAAACAAAAACTAAAGGTTCTTCTTCTTTACTGGCGTAGACAGCGCTTACGCGATTATAGCCGAGTCAACAACAGCGCGCCAGTCGTTTCTTCTTTTCCCTACGTGGCGTCAATTGGAGATTCCAAGCGAAGCCGGGTCCTTTTCCACCTGATTTTTCCAACGGAATGGAGGTCTTCCTTTTTCTCTGCTCTCTCTCGAAACTCGCAACGTCGACTCAACAGTTGTTGTCATTGTCCATGCCTCTGCCCACATAGCAGAACGGGAATAATGAGTGACTTATAGAGTTTGGTTATTGTTCGTCGAAAGAGAACGTTACTTCTCAATTGCCTATTCAGTCCGAAATAGCACCTGTTGGCAAGAGTTATTCTGCGCTGGATTTCCAGGCTGACCTTGTTGGTGGCGTTTATACTGGTTCCAAGATAAACGAAATTATCTACGGCTTCAAAGTTATGACTGTCAACAGGACATGGGAGCCAAGTCGCGAGTGCGACGATTGTTTGTTTGATGACAGCAGATATTTCATCTTGCCCTCGTTCATTGCCAGACCCATTTGCTTTGCTTCCTTGTCCAATCTGGAGAAAGCAGAACTAACGGCGCGGGTGTTGAGGCCATTAATATCAATACCATCGGCGTACGCTAGCAACTGTACACTCTTATAGAAGATTGTACCTGCTCAATTAAGCTCTGCAGCTCGAATTATTTTCTTGAGCAGCAAATTGAAAAAGTCGCACGATAAGAGTCGCTTGTCTGAAACCTCGTTTGTTATCGAACGGCTCGGAGAGGTTCTTCCTGATCCTGACGGAGCTGATTGTTATTTTTCATTGGGTGCATTTTTTTACATGGCGAATCCTAAACCCACAACCCTGAGGGGGGGATGTTTCGCATTCTCACTTTAACCCGTCTTCAAACGGATGCTCTTTGGCTACCAAGTGGATACTTGGTCAAAGACCGGAAGTCATGAGCTGCTTGAGCCATATGTTAGAGAATCGTGTCTGGCCACTCCCAAGTGAATGGCGACCAGAGAACTTTCCCCACTTGCGTAAACTTCTAATCCATCCTCCGAAATCCAAGCTTTAGTTGATAGAATAAATCAGAGCACAAGGTCTTTAGACTAATCTCGGTAAGAAGTTCAAACTGAGAATCCACCTTACGCCAATTAGCTCCAAACATAGATCTGGAAAAAGGTTCGGATGTATTAGACGTGGACATATTGGGAACGTATTGGGAACCTTCACATTTGGGTGGAAGTGTATATATGTATGTAGACCCTACAAGTCATATGTACATTTATAATTGTACATACGAACACCTTTATATGGCATGTAGATACGCAGAATCGCTGTGTTCCCCCTGAGGCGGCAATGGCAAGTGGGCGGCGGAGGGCCTACATTCCATAGATACACAAAAATAAAGCTGCTACAATTAATAATACAAACATACATACATATGTATGTACATATGGGCGACTTTACATAATTACAGACAGACGGACAGACAGACGAACAACGAACGACAATGAGCAGCAGATACGGCGGCAATATGAGCACAGCAACAACAACAAAATCAATGCACAAGTACACATATACACGCAAACTGTCGTAATTGAACAAAAACGCAAACGAGAGCAGCGACAGCAACAACTACAAACATAGCAGCAACAACAAAGCGGACAACAAGCGCGACGACGCAGTGAATGGCGCGACCGGCAGCGAAGCAGCGCACAAAAAACAATATCAAATAAAAAGCATAAATAAGAAAATCGAAATAAAACAAAGTCAAAGTGGGAAAAAGAAAGAAAAATCATTTAACAAAAAATACGGAGACTAAAGCAAATGCCTTATAAAACTGTGTTGTGCTGTTGATAATAATGCTGTTGCTGTGCTTTAGCTGGCGGCGCGACCGCTGCTTTTGCTGATGATGTCAATGACGGTGTTGCTATTGTTGTTGCCGATGATGATTATGTCGCCGCTGATGATAATCGCAACTTAAAAACCGACGGCACCGAGAAATCTCTGAGCTGCGAAATCTCGGCGAGGCGAGCGCGTAGCTCCAGGCAATCAAATTCGAAGGCAAAACGGGCAAATCAACAGCGCTTATGTACATACATATTTAAATTTATACATGTGTATGTAAACGTGCACCAACAAAAGAGAGAAAAGATAAACAAAGGAAGACAAAATTTAATTAAATAAAAAAATATTTAAAATTTCACGTATCAAACGAAAATTAAATAAAATAAATAAAACAATAAATAAATAAAAAAATAAGAAATAAAATAAAAATTCAAATAAAAAAAATTAGCACCGCCTTTGCAGATGCGACTGGGAAGCCATCCATACAACTGACGATTTCATGCTCAAAATAGAATTGAACTCTAGCGATGCAACTGCAGTCGACGGCAAAGCCAGGCAACCGCAATAAGAGATTGCGCTGCTGTTGTTGTTGTCGCAATGATTTTCATTATTCCGCGGCATTAACAACACCAGCCGATTGCTGAGTCCGCCGACTGCACTGCAAGACTGCAAGTTCACATGCGGCGCTTTGTTATTGCTGTTGTTGTTTTTGGCAGCGCATTCCATGTTGCTGTTGCATCACCAGTGACTGCTGCTACTTAAAACCGTCTCGTTGCGCCGCTGATCGCCACGATCAGCCGATTGCCGAGACGAGGAGGCCAATGTACAATCAAATCGTCAAAAGCATATCTATAAATGTATGTACATATGTATGTATGAAGGAACAATTGAGCACCAGGGTAGTGCATGGTATTTAGCGTTGAAAGCCGCTTAACTGAGACTCACTTAGAATCAGTGATATTTAATTATATATATATTTAATATAATTTTTTATTCGAAATTTATTATTTTCAATTGCTATGCCTTTCAGTATGAAACCCATAGTATTGCTAATAAAAAGAGCAGAAAGAATCCTGGAACTGAAAATCTCAAAAAATTATATTGTTTAACACTGAGATTATTATTTTATTAATTTGTAATATCAAATCTCCAATGGCTTGTTTGTCAATATTAAAAGAGGTTCTTTACCGAAAGAAGGAGTCTTGGTTAAGTTAACCAGACGGATGGCTACTAAGATGATATTGAGCAAACGGACCTTAACCTTACCGCGATGATTTACTAGGCGTCTCTTTTTTAAACATTGAATTTTAGATAGTTGAAGATCTCCATAGAAACCTTTAACTAAGAAAAGCCCTTTGACAGATATCTAAAGACGGAACCTAAAGAGCATTAAAATCAAAAGTACAAAGTTTCTAAGAGCAATTTCATTATAAAAGAGAGATGTTGCGACTTGTTTCTGCTCTCCGCCCGTATTTTTATAGACAATGGATCGCATATATGTAAACCATAGGCAATTATTATATTTTTTTGTTAGTAAAATAATAATCCTACCCACCCTAATTCAATTTATTTGTGATCGCACAATTTCATGTACATCTGGTATATATGTATGTATGTAAGCAGGTTCGTACTTATTTTTTACATACGACAACTTTGGCGAGTATCAAGTTGATAAATTTATGATCGTGTTGATGTCGTTCATAAGCATACGGGTATGTACATATATATGTAAATGTATGTCCATAACGTGTCGGTATTATTATTTTTTATTCAGAGTCCAAAAGCAAGTGTTTTGCATGAGTGTGGCGCAAGGCGGCCAATTTGTATTGGATAAATGATGATAATGTTATTAAAGCAGTTAATAAAATTTCCACTGCAAACAATTTAACTTTTTCAATTAGTTTTCGAAAGGCAATGAGTTGAAAAATTAAAGCATTGAAATTATTTCAGAACGCTGAGTTGATGGCGAACATTCGGTGCTGATTGCTGCATAATACTTGTAGTTCGCAAATAATTGGTCAGCTGATCACCAGTCAGAGCTTCGTTTAGAATATCTACTTCTTAAACTGAAAATATTGAAGGTTTTGAGTACATGAGCAGGACCTGTAAGTTCTTATGAAAATGTTGGACCCTGTTCTAGTGCTTCTCAGGAATTTCTAAATATAATTTTAGTTCCCTTGGAATTTCTCTAATACTTAATTCTAGATGACCTTAGTTAATAGATCATTCCTCAGAATTTTCTGTACGTAAGTGAAAATTAAATTTCGCTTTTGATCAATCCCAACTATTTCTTATGTCCATATTCGAACTTCTCCATGGTCGGGCAATGGAACGTCTGCTCCATCGCCATCGATTGCGAAATCAGGTTCGTCATATTCTGGTTTTACGCTTTCACTGCCGTTCAGCAAGCTGGAGAAGTGTTCCCTCCTTAATTTTAGTATGCTCTGGGCATCGGTTACTAGATCACTGCTGGGGGTTCTACAAGAGTATGGTCTTGAAACCTTTTGTTAGTCGGCGCAATTTTTTCGCAGAATTTTCGAGAAGTACCTCTATCGGCCAGCTTGTCAAGCATTATAAACTCATGCATTTCGGCCTCTCTTTTTTTCTGTCTGCAAATGCGTCTCGCTTCCCTCTTCAGCTCTCGGTATCTATCCAATCACGTATGTGTTAAAAAAAGTGGGTCCACAAAATTAAAATATATCTTGAAATAGAGTTGCCACCTATAGAACTAGGTATAGAAAGTTCCAAAACTATTTTGTGCTGAATTTTTGAACCAACATTTATTATTTTGTCCTTACCTTTAAGCTATTTCATAGAAAAAGTATTTACGAATGTTGCTATGCTTTATAAACTTCAAACAGTTATCGAGGTATACCATAGATCCATACATACATGTATGTGAATGGCAAAGTGTTTCCAGAGAAATTACAAATTTTCCAGTTTCCAAAGAGCAATAAAGATGTAAATTGAATGAAACTAATAATAGAGAAAATATTCGGGAAGGAATCAGGAATTATTTAATTTAAACAAATATAACTTGAAATAGAGTTGCCACTTATAAAGTTACTAAAATTAAAAATTAATTAAAATTAAATTTAACAGCCATAATCCGGTAAAGCACAATTAGACATATGTACATATATTTGGAAAGAGTTGCCACCTATGATTAAAAATAATTTACTGACTGAAATGAATTAATTATTTGTTTTGGACATAATAGACTTGAAGGAAGTGGGAAGTATTTAACTCAAACTTATAAAAATTTCAATAGAGTTGCCACCTATAAAAATTGTCAACATTTTTAAAAATTTGTGACGCAGACTAGCTCACTTCAAAGAAAATTCAGAAGAATTTTGACAATTTAGCCGAAGAGTTGCCACCTGTCAAAAATATTTAAAAAAAATAAATTATTTGTAATTTAATATTAATGAATTATTTGATTTAAAATTAATATTGAAGCAACTGGGAAGTATTTTATTTAAAAGCATATAACTAAAAATAGAGTTGTCACATGTAGAAAAAACACCAACATTTTTGAAAAGTTTGTGAAAACTATGGTCTTGCCATAAAAAAGGAAGTCCAGCTGAATTAAGAATTAATTTACCTTAGAGTTGCCACCTGTCTAAAATAATAATGAAAATAAATAATTGAAAAGTTAATATTGAAAAATTATTTGTTTTAAAAGTAACATGCTTACACGGTGGAAAATGTGTGAGCAACAATTTTCATTCAAATAAAAAAATTCGTATTAAGCACATTCAAGTAAACTTTGTGTGAGTACAAAAGCAAATTTTCAATAAAAACGCAAAATAAACACAATAAGCGGCGGATTATTGGAAGAATACTATAATGATGAGAGGCGCGGCGGACTAAGTGGCACTCAATTGCTGCCACTCAACGATTCGTAATATTTGCGATATTTCAATTGAAGCGCGGAGTTGTTTATTTTGCGATTAAGCAGCGGCGGACAGCCACAGCAAGTGGAAAATAAGCATAAAGAGAGATAAACAAAATTGAGCAAAAAGTCAGAAAATTGTAAATTTATGAAAAGTAGGCAAAAATGGGCATTTACCAGCTAAAGAAATTAGCGAAAACGTCAAGTGGAAAATACACACACACTCACACACCACCACTGTGGCGTTCGCGCAGCATAAAATGGCGATAGAAAGCATTACAATAACATAATTAAAGCAAAATAACATTAGCTACACATTTGTGTATGTATGTATGTATGTATGTGTGTGTGCGTTAAAGCCAGAGTGTTTGCGCCATATATAAACAACAATGAAAGCCACAACAAAAGCGCTGTGACTTGACGTTGTAAAATGGAAACAAATCCCCTACATGCGACCAACGCCAAACGGCAGCAATATGCATACATATCAACAACAACAACACCAACACTCAGCGCAACAAGAAGGACAACTCAAGCAATAGTAACAACAACAACAATAACGGCAACAGCATAAGCAGCGAACAATGAAGCGGCAATGTGGTGCGACGTCAGCGCTGACGGTGATAATGATGACGACCCGACCGCATTTTCACAGACAACAGCAATGGCAACAACAGCAACAACAATAATAGCAACAGCAACAGCAACAGCAATAAACGGCCGGCAACAATCGCGCAAAGTAAAACTAAATCTAAAAGTATGTATGCATTTGTGTGTGTCGCTGTGTAAGCGGCCAACTAGCAAATGAGCAGCAGCAACAGCAACAACAACAGCTAAAGCGACAACAACAACAACAATGTAAAGCCAAAAAAAACACAACGTTTTAACCTCATATTTATCCAACAGATACTCGGTTACTTCGACAAATAAATATGCACACACACTTGCATACGTACATACACTTATCTACGACTATCATTGCACTTATATACATACATACAAACATAAATAGATACATACATAGGTATATATAATTATATGTCCGCTTGTACAAACTAGCGAACGTTCACTTATCGAGCTACTTGCGCAGCTAGCAAAAAGCAAAAACACCAAACAACAACAACGAAAACAGCATGAAAAGTGGCAGCAGCGCCATGGGGCGGTGTGTGTGAAGACCGCCACAGTCACCGAGCTGCGAGTCAGTGAGCCAGAGAGTCAGCAAATCAACCGCACCGCGCCCACCAAGCACAACGACTACCCGACTAACAGCAACAACAACAACTACAGCAATAATAATAATAACAACAACGGCAGCACTAGCAATGTGGCAATAATAACAATAACAAGTGCAATAAGAGCAAATATCAGCAAAACTAGCCATATAAGTATGAATATAGCTCAGCTTCGGCGAGTGGATAGCGGGATGGAAAGGAGGGAAGAGGCGGGAGGTGTGCTGGCGGAGCCATGTGCGCGCATAGAAAGCAGCAACAACAGCAACGGCACACGTGTGGCGTAGATGAAATAGCAAAGCGAAAGAAAAGTGGCAAAAACAAAATAGGAAAGCACACACACACACACACACACACACACACTTCATAAAATAGCTGTCTGTATGTATTCATATATGGGTGTGTGTGTCTGTGCGCATGTACGTAGTAGAATAGCTGTAAAGAAAGCCGAGTGTGAGCGGAGAGCGTTGAAAAAATAAATCGTAAAATGTGGCTACAGAAAAATTATTTCAATAAAATATTATTATGCTTACGTTTTATTTATACACTTGCGCGCACACACACACCTACATACATACATGCGCATACACATATGTACATAAATAAATAAATGGCTATTTGTACCTTTTCTCATACATACGAACGATTATGTATGAAAATACGTGTACGTGTGTGCGTGTGTGTGTGAGCGTTTGAGTGAATGGATAGCTGGTTACAAGTGTGCTGTATGAAACCGTAATGGGGCGGTGCGAAAGGGTGGTGAATTGCATGATGGAATATGAGCGGACGGCAGCGAGAGCTTGAGGAAGCATTTTTCTGCTAGCCGGGCTAAGTTGACGGCTGATTGTGTAAATATGAATATTTCGATAGGTCGATAAAAGTGTTCGAATACTTACATATGTACATTGCACAAACAAGCTAACATACATATGTACAAATGTACTTCTGTGTATAATTGTGTGAGCATTTTTATTATATCACTATATATTGGATTTAATAAATCGATAAATGTACAGCAATGAATGGCTGATGTAAGTAGTAAGTAGTAAGGCAGTAGCAGAAGCGGCTGCATCTGAGCGCATTAGGGCGATATGTGGACGAGACTTTGTAGCTTTTTATGTTTGAAACATTTTGTGTAATAACTATAATTTGTATAATAATTATAATAATATTAAATATAATATAGTTAAAACTAATAAATTAAAAAATAAGTGAACGAACTTTTTTAATAATTTCTATTTTTTTGTTTGTAATCCCAAATACGAGTTACAAAATTAATCCCACATACCGGATTGAGGAATAAAAAGAACTAATTTTTAGTACCAGAACCATATTAAAAATTGTATTTGAGTACTTCTAAAAAAATTATTTTCGGTAGTTGGGATTAAAAATTAAAAAAAGTAATATTTTAATATTTAAAATTTTATATTTTTGGGATTAAAATTAAAAAAAAATTAACCAAAGTTTTATTATTAAAGTATAATAGTCTTTACATTTAAAAAAGATAATAATAATATTAAGATATACATATGTATACTTGTTTAATTTTTTATTAATAACAATATTTTTTTTATTTATTTAATAGACAAATATTTCTATTAATCTAATAAGAAACGGAAACGAATATTTTTTTTTTGCATTTCACGCAGTTGCACCCTCTCGTCTCTACATTTCTTTAGCTGTACATAAAATAAAGAAAATAATCACCAAAAAATATAATTATTATAATTTTTTTCAATTTGAAAAATTATTTTCGTAGGTTCTTATACTAGAATGATATTACAGAAATTAATAAAAAAATTTTGAGTATGATTAATATAAAATAAAATTTGTATCACCTTAATGTTGTTGTATAACAATAAAATTTATACTGTAATTTTACAAAAACAAATTTCAGCCATTACCTTGCTGCTTATTTATCACTTGCTTATGTATTTCCCTTGCATATGAAAACGGTAGCGCTTCTGATTATAGTAAATAATAATTTAGTTCCAAATGGCCTAATAAAATGTTTTCTAGTCTTTGTAAACAATATTCCAATATTTTTAATTACGCAAGTTTATTTTTCAACTGCACTTGAAAGAATCTCGTACATGTTTATATTGCTTAAGTCTCATACATAAAATATTTTAAAGATTTTCTGGTAAATCTCTATGATCCATTTTCAGTATTTGCATGAATACATATGCAATTTTTAATATTGGGTAGTCAAAAAAGTCTTTTCGTAGTTCTAGTCAAACTTCAATTTCAATTTCATTGGTGGCTTGCGTGGCATTCTTCCCTTTTTTATACAAAAATATCAAAATATAGCGAATTTCTTCATTCTTTTCCCTCATTTTTGAACAACTTCAGCTATTTTTCAACTTCTCTGAACTTTTTTGGTTAAATGAAGCTTAAAATCTCACCTTTCCAACACTTTATGGTATGACACAATGTAATTGGTAGCACTGGAGATATACGACTGCAATGACATCTATTGATAAAATACCAAAAGACTTTTTCGACTACCCAATATATACATATATGTAAATACACTATCCAAACTCATAGATAGGTAGGTATGTTATTGACACACGTATTATTATCTAACTCTACCTTCAAGTGTAAATATTTATGTGAAAATTGAAAAGGTAAAAAGGGTTGTAAATCACCACATTTTAATTAGCTTATGAATGTTATACTTACGTAATATAGATATGCATATTGAAAAAGTTTATTTGATTAATATATTATATTAGTATATAGAAATCTAATGAAAAAATAAAACTGCAATAAAAGTTAGTGTAACAAAAGGCTGTTAAATGCGTAACTAATAAGCTATATAAACGATTCTCTCAATATATGCAAAAATGATTTAAAATCTGATTCCCCCTATAATATTTCCTATTTTAGAAGCTAAGGCTAGCGAAAATACAGCGAAAACTTTATAAAAAATAAAGCTAATGTTCACTTTAGTGTCCCCGAGGCACACTCCGCCCAGCAGTATGCGAATTAAGTTCTTGATTAGCCAACGATTAGATTCATTGACAGCTTATCAGAGCACCTTTTGTTGAAATTTCGCTCCAAAGTGCATTCGTATGACTTCGGTAGGAGGTCTTCTAAAACGTTCGGCTTCTAAGCAACCGATCGTTTAGTAGCTTGCTAACCGATGTTATTGAAGAATCTATGTACGTAAGTATGACAAACGAAATAACGAAAGAAAAAAAAACAGTTAAAAGTAAACAACAATAAAAAAAATTAAAACAAATAAAAACACAAAAACACAAAAACATAAAAAACAAATAAATAAAAATAGAAAAAGTAATGTAAAAACCGAAGAGAAAATAGTCGTAAAAAGAAAACCCGAAATGCAATAATAAATGTGCATGCATTTGAGAAATCGCGGAGAAATTGCTGGATTGTCGCGCAATTTAGCGAGGTTCATAAAATAAAATAAAGGTAAACACTTGCACATGTTTATGTGTGTATGTGTGTATGTATGTATATGTGTAGATGCAAGTTACACTTACAATGCTGCAGACGCTTACAAAAACAACTGTTACGTACAAATAAAACGACGGACAAATGCTTAGGAACAACTGCAATTAGAATTTGTAAGAACAGCTGCAAAAACAAATGCAAAAAGAAAAATACAATAAAAAATAAATAAAAATTAGAAGCGAAAATTGCAATCGTACAAAAATAAATGTGAAACTATAAAAGCTTGCAAACTAATCTAATGGGTGCCTCGAATAGTACAGGTGTTTTTTGAAGTCAAATGCTTTGAAAATTATTGAGTTGCAGGGATTTAATAGATAACTGTGGATAGTATGTGAAGATTCTTCATATTATTTTCAGGCATCGTGTGTAGATAAATTTATTTAAAATTGTTTATTACTATGTAAAAACATATTTTTCAAAATAGGCTTCTTAAATTCAACGCTTATATCAACACGTGACACCCTGTATTGTATATATGGACAATTGCATAACTGTTAAACGGTTATCAAATTGTAATGTAAATAAATATATACATATGTTTATATGTACATATATACATACGTATGTATGTATATTAAAAATTCGTCTATATTAGTATATTGTTACCATATTTCTTGTTTATATTAAAACTTATGGTACTCATGTTAAGATTTTTAATAAAAATCGGTAAATATTTTCGTTTAAAATTCTTTACTTTACATCTTAAGAGTATAATATCTTTAACATTTAAAATTGTAACTAGGTGGCAACTCTATTTCAAATAAGTCTTCAAAAATCACACCCACATTTCTTCTCATCAAAACTTGGGGGTTAAACTGGCTTATTGGATACACTACATACTATGTAATCTATCTATCTATTTATCTATGTAATTTAATCAATAATGTTTTAACGTTTCAACTTTTTATTTGGACCAACTTCAGATATTTTTTTCTTCAACTAAATAAAACAAAAAATACGGTGGCAACTCTAACTACTAAACCTTTTCTACCTAAATATATACTCAAAGCTTTTAAAACTACTAACAACGCAATAAAGTGGCAACCCTAACTTATGTATCTTTTATCTAACTTAATCGTATATGAATTAGAATTTTATTCGCAAAAATTTGCTTGCCACTTAACACTGCAGGGATCACCACTTCACTCCTCTAAGTAACATCAACTTGATTATAATCTGTTACCTTCGGCAATTTGTTGTTGCCGACGACATGCACACCTTTTCTTGTTCTACGCGATCATAAGGCTCAATTACAATGTCGTTCCAAAGCGTAGCATAATTCTCTAAGCTACCATACTCTCCCTGCCTCCAAGTGACAAAGTGGAGCAACAGCAATTTCTTACTCAATTCCTACACATACACACATTCGCACATACAACTATATATATTTTGCAACAAACATAGAAACATATGTCACAAGCAAAACCGCTCTTATTGCAACATATGAATAACTAACCTCTCTTTCTGCAACAGCGCTTCATGCCCTTTCTCGGATGTCCCTTTTCAGCACCTGAAAATCAGTGTGTGGGGGTCATAAACCTTATCAACGCACTACGTTTGGCCAAATATCCTTCAACTTGCCACAAGTTATCTCGTTGCTTGCAGTCGCACAGAAGCTTACACTCTCTACCTCCAGTGCTTGCCAGAACTCAGCAATGATAACCGGATTCCAGAAACGCTTTCGTGCGGCTTTCTCTCGCCACGCTTACTCTCTGCAGCACTGTGCGCTCTCCGCACATAACTATGCACAAGTGTGTGTGTGTATGTAAGTTGGCTCTTAATTTCGTGAGTATTAGTGTCTAATGTGCGCTATTTGCCATATTCATTCCCACACAATAATTGATTCGGCTGCTGAGCTTTAGTAACAGTGATTTTATGCTACTTACTATGTACATATGTATATTTACGAGTATTTTGTAGTCGCTCTTCAATCGCCCTTCAGTTTTGCTATCCTCATTTATTCTGTGTATTTCCTTCTGCTTTGACATGTGTGTTTGTTTTTGGCGTAGGAATGGGCTTACAATCGGCGTTTGTATTGTTGTTGCCTCTGCAGGCGTTTGCCATTAGAATTGCTTTTGGATTCCTTTATTCGATTAACGTTGCTCTACTTTTTTGCTGTAAATGTAAGTAAGTATTAGGCAGATGCTACCATATGTGAAGGATTTAATTGCTTAAATGCGCAACTTTATTAACTTTCAATCGTTTTGGGGGGGTTGACACGGCGTATGAGTAATAAATTTCTATTTAATTGAAAAGCGAAATTTTAAATTTTATGAGGTCTACCTTAAACATTCGTAGAATTAATTTAATAAATAATTATCAAATAAAATAATGCAAAACAGTTTACAGAAATCTGTACAACTAATAGCAGCCCACGATCAATTAGGACCAAATACTTCCTCAGTTGCTGCATATAGCTCAAAAATCGTTCCAAACGATCGAGCTACCCTAAAGAATACTCAAATTAAATATCCAAATTAAATAAAGTAGCTGTTTATTCTAAGGAAGCTAATTTTCTGGAGCCTTCAATTTGGATATAATCGCAAATGTTTAGAAAAAAATTATTTCTCAGAAATTATGCGAAATCTAAAACCAAAATTAATTTGAAACCCGTCAATTATAATATGCCATTACATATATTTTATAAAAAATAGCTACTTAAGGGAAAGAGGTTGTGTTTTCTCTAGAGAATATCCTAGCACTTTCTTCTCAATCGTCCAAAGCTGAGCGTCAAACATCTCGGCAGTCATATCCTCGGCGATCTTAACAAAATAGCTGGGAATGATACTTTTATAAGCCGTCTTAACAATTTGTGGCGGCCTCAAGGCACTTTCTCGATTTTAAATGGTCTTTCAGACTCAGACTAACATCCATTTTGTGTCGACCATTTAACATAAACTAACCTTCTTGAAATGGCTATTTTGGGAAAACAAGGTCAATGAAAGTTCAACTAATTTCTGGCAGCTTTCAGAAATGCTCTTACTATATATACCAAAATTTAAGAAAAAATTTATTTTTTGAGTCTAAAGTATCAACACTTTTACTGTAATTGGGACTCTCTCCTTCCAGTAAATAAAGTTCTCCCATCTTCAGTAACGACTTCAGTCAAAGAATATAAAAGTGCACCGACAGTGGAAACAGTTAAGATAGCACTGAAGCAGAATTGCCCACAACTACCAAAATCAGAAAAACATACTTTGAACACACCTGGAACCGCAGGCCACGCAAAAGGAATCGAGCAGCAAACGACAAGTGACAGCAAACAGAGATAGGCTTTCATTTGAACTTATACTCAGTACAAGAAAAAAACGGCTTTGCAAAATTCAACACTTAATATGGTTTCGCAACAAATAAAATAATCTACAAAAATACGAACTTCAAGAGGAATAAATCCCACTTTTACAACGGCAAATCACTGTAGTTAGGGGGAACCCCACGGTCATAAAAGTCACCCAACACCAACAACCCCATTAAAGTAAAGTTGGCAAGCGTTTAAGGTAAAATGAAATGCACACATACAATCACATAAATGTGCATGCATATATTTGTTAGTACGCATGTATGTATGCGTGTGTGTTTGCATGTAGTTATGCCATCATAACAACCCCTAGGGCATGACCAAATATTTTCCATATTTATGCGGCATTCTAAAGTGACAACGTGCCCACATACGAACTTATACACAGCATTACATCCACAAATATAGCTCCGTATGTATGTATTTGTAAAAGCACATTTTACATACAAACAAAACATGCCGCAGAAAATCATATTACCGAGCGAAAATGATTTCTTCCTCCGCTAAAGCGAAAGGGATGTTGTACTTCCTCTACTAGCGCCAACTGCTGCTGCTACCGCATACTTCTGTGTGTGCGTGTGTGCGCTGGCAGTGGTGGCATTAAAACATTTGTGTGTGCAGAGAAAACAAAACTGAAGCAAAACAACAACGTCGAGAGTATTGAGCGAAAATTTTAAATACAATCTGAAAACAAAACAAAATCAAATATCAGATAAACGTGGCAAATAAAGCGAAAAGGCGAACACGACACGAAAGGACGACCGTGTGTTGGTATGGTAGAAAATGTATAGGGGCGAACTTGGAGGTGGCAAGAGCACGAAAATCTGAGAGAGTGTTGTAAAACTTTTGATGAAATTTGTTTTTATTATCTCTTTGTTTTGTTCTTTTTTTCATTTTTCCTTTTTTATTCAAAAAAATATATGTGTTGGGAATGTAATGTAGAGAACGAGAAATAGAGTTTCGTGACATAAAATTCAACTGCTTTCTGCGAGCCAACACCAATAACAGTATCTAATAAAGATCATCAGTTTCATCAAAACCACCCACTATAGAGTTTAATATAACAATTGCTTTATATACCATAAGCTATAATTTCTTCAACACATTAGGTAGGTAGAGCATCAAGTTTTAAATCAGAAAATTACTTTTCGCAGTAATTGGTTTGTGTCTTCGCTTAAATCTATTCAGTACAATTAAAATGTTCCTAATTGTAGGCTACATTTCATTTACAAACGACGAACCACGACCAGGACATTCTACACCAACTGATGATCAACACGTCAATAAAATAAAAGAATTGGTTCTTGAGAATCAACGGCATCGTTGGAATATCGGAATGATCAGTGGAACCATTTTGAAAGATCATTTGGCCCTCAGAAAAGTGAAAGCACAATTATTTCCAAAATCACTAAATTTTTCGGAAAACATCGTCGAGTCATGATGGATGTTCACGATGAGTCGTGGATTTGTACTGACGACCGCAAAACAGACGATCAATCGGCCGAATATGGTGGCAAAGATGAGCCGAAGTGGGAAAAACCACGTCAAAGCAGGTCAGAATTCAAGGTTATGTGACAGTTTTATTCGATTATAGAGGTGTGATGCACCCAAAATTCCTTCGGACCGGGCAAACTGTCAACAACGAATGCTAAACAGTTGGCACAAGTGTTCTGGGTTCAAGGGGGATCACCTTGAGGGGAACCACATAGATTTTGAATAAATTAAAAATTTTAAACTTATGAACACAGTCTTATTTTTCCGAAATTTTGAAGTTGATCTAACAAACAGCTTTGGAAATATGAGCTTATTGGTGCGAACGGCTTCCAAAACTTTAACCGCATTTTTCTCATAACGGAAATTTTTTTCGTAACGGCTTTAACGATAGATTTGAAATTTCACTTAACATTTTTATATATGTTCAAGGATCGATCGAAAGAACAAGATTTTGACAATTTGACAGCAAAGAGTCCGGTATATGAAGAGCTACCTGTCAAGTAGCTCGAACAAAGTCAATCGTATGCGATCGCTTTTCTAAATCTAGAATAGTAGACCATGCCATGATACCTTGGACTAATCTTCTAACTGGTTACTTTTTAGCATACGAAGAATCAATTGAAGAAAAATTATCTAAAAGCACTTTGTTCACAAACTTTTAAATCAAAGGAAATAAACTCAATTCTACTTCTTCTACCAAAATGTGTTCTGAGCGGCTGTGAAAAAAGAAACACAAAATAAAATTACAGCTCACCCTAATGTGTAGCACACGAAAATGTGGGCAACATTTCATAATCCACACCTCCACCGGCGTGCAACGCATTTTCATCAACGTCATAATCGCAGTAGCAAAAGCAACAATGGTCGCATAAGTAGGAATAAAGGGAGATATCAGCGAAACAAAAACAAAAACAACAGCTGTCGCGCATATTATGACCAAGTCATCGTGCAACAGCGCTGATTTTTTTTTTCAATAATTTTTTATATTATCCTTTTTTGCCTCTGCCGTGAGAGGCTATATGATAAGCGCACAGTAACTGCAATAAATACAACAACAACACATTGGCTATACTTAATGGCGCTCAGTGCGATGCGCAGGACTCGACTGTGGCGAACTAGATATGAATGTGGCAAAACACTCGACCCAGAGAACAGACAGTTCAAGCGACAAATAATAAAACATAATTTCTACCCCACAGGCACGAAGCTGGAACCAAGCCATAAGCGCAAATACAAGTAGAAACCATTGAGTGCCATACGCTTGTAGCCGAGGGCGGACGAAGTGCAGAAGTGCTAAAAGAGAGCAGGCACAGAAGCTGAAACGGGAGTTATGTGCGATTATGAACGCTCACTTATGGAATTGCTCGCTGCTGAGCTGAGCCAACGTACGCACGTCGCACCCCCGCACGGCGGACGAGAAAAAACAAACACAATGAACAGTATGTCAAAATCTCTTCGGCGGCACACAATGGCTCGCACACACAAAGAATTTAAAGCACATCTGCTTTTGCGGCCAACAATCGGCTCGGCTTTGGCTCCGGCTCAGCGGCGGTGGTGACTGAATGCAGCCTCTGTAGTGCGGTGGTGTAAAACAGCTGCTGCTAAGGTTGTTATTGTTCAGGCGAACGTGTCTTGATAAGAGCATAAAGCGCATATGCTCGGCAGCATTGCTATCAGCGTGTGTGGCTCGAAGTGCAACTCTGCAGTGAGAGGCAAGAGAATCAACTCAACGTGGTGCTCAAAATGTATATGAAAGAAACGTCGCTGAGCACATTTCTACTACAATATCCCGTGTCACTACGCTATATGCTACTTTCGTATGAATTTACTACCTTTTTACTCCAATTCCAGTACTACTTTTTCTTACTTACTACAAACTCTCGCTGGCGCTCTTGCCTGCGAAAGCTGGTTACAAATCGTCCGTGATACGTCATTCCATAGCTGCCGAAATGTGTTAAAGGCGAGAAACTTAGGTAATCTAGATCTCTCGCCTCACGCGCCTGATGGCAGGAATTTGACGAGAGCGAGAGAGCAACGCGCCTGCTGCCTATTACGTTTATAGCCGTAGTAAAAGATATTAGGCCATTACACGGCAATGCCACACAGCGCACATAACTCTCTCTCTCACTCACCACCTCAATCTCTGCGAAAAACTGTCGCTCTCCTTTAGGCATTAAGCAAACGTACCTGCTTCATTCTTCCCTGCTTCGTGTTTTTTTTTGTTTGGCATTTGCAGCATTTTGTTTTTGGCTTTTACACTCCAGCAACCAACTAACTGACTGACTGTGTGACTCTTCATGTCAAATGGTAGTAAATTTACTACATTTTTGCGTGCTAATTGAGTGATAAATTGGGAGTGGATTTTTGTGCACTTTTGGTTTTGTATCCGATTCGGTTGATGATATGTACTTCGGCTGCGTGTGACATACAACAGTGGCTGCTTGCAACACAACCACCACCAACAACAACAGTGACAACGTTGCTACTAACACTGGTGGTTCAGCATGGCTCAAGGAGCACAAAGCACACCTACACACACACACATACAAATTACTCACGTCATGCACATGTATTTGTATTTGTTTGTGTTGTATAAATGTGTGCGCGCTTTGTTGTTGCTTGTATTGCTGTTAATGTTGGTGTTAGCAACTGATATGCTTACAGATTAAATTGTTTAATGTTATTATTAAAGGAGAATTAAACTTAAGCGGAAAAAAGATATTCAATTGCGGACAGTCCACACTCCCCACACACACGCACATACAGACGCTTGTGTGTGTATGTTGCGGCGGGTCAGAAGTGGTCATAGCTGGCTGGCAGGCAGAGAGTGAGAGCGTGATATTTCGTAGGTGCACGGATGGTTGGTTGGTTGGTTGTTTGGTGGGTTGATCGACTGCACTGGACGGACGGATGGCTTTAGAGGCGCGTGAGTGCGCTCGCTTTTCGAATTTGATGTTGGGTTTTTTCAGTTTTGGTTTTTGTGAATCGAAAAGGGCGCATGCACATGCACACACACACACAAGCATATGCGCATTTTTTCGGTTTTTGCTGCGCTGGCTGGATTTTGAAATGTTCTCCGCTTGTTTTGCGTGCGATTTTTGTCAACGGCCTTTCTGTCGACTTTGGTCTTTGCAGCGCTCGCCTTGCGCCGCGTTTGCTTGTGTGCGCATCGTCGCTTGCTCACCTTGCCTTTCAGCCTGTCTGTCTGCCCAGTAACGCAAATATCTCGCCGAATACTTGCCTAACTGCGTCAGACATGGGCGCAAGTAGGCACAAATCTGTTCGATTCGGTTTGTTGGCCTGTCTAACCGTCCATACGTCTGCCTCCATTCGCAGATGCATGTACGAGTGTGCGTGTGTGTGCATGTCTGTCGCGTATCAACGCGCATACAAAAGAGGCGATAAATAATGTTTAATGTTGTGTTGAGTGGCTCTACTCTTCTACTCTGTTTGGCTTCGCATTGTGTGTGGTGTTATACGAGTGCTAGATTGTGTATCTTGATTTCTTTGCATTGTTATTGTTGTTGTTTTTGTTGATTTGTTTATTTTGCTTTGTTGGTGTGCAGTGTGCTGAGGTAATTCGATGCGCTTTTAAGTAATTGAGCGATAATTAAGTGGGTAATTAATAAATGTTTTATTTGTATGCTTTACATTTTTTGAAGTAGATTTCAGGTATATATGAAAAAATTAATCAAACATTTGACTTTTGAAGTGCTTTAATTTGCTCGAATTAATTATATGTCACTTTCGAAAAGTACGCAATGACTTTATCAGTTGATTTGCGGCGCTGATTTTTAGGCGTTCTACTTCTTAATTAACTTGTTTTGGTGATAATTTCTGATTGATTCTTCTGACTCAGCTTCGGTATGTGCGTATGAAAAAAGTAAATACATATTCTGGTAAAAATCATAAGATAATGAACACCATATGTACATACATACATATGTGCGACAAATATTTAGTGTTACTCATAGGAAAATACTGCTATGTTAAGAAGCTAATTTGAGTTGCGAAATTGGTCTTTTCATCTTCCCATTTTGTTCTGTACCTGAAATTAGTTTTCATATGAGATTATTCATATCACGAAATTTTTTGTCTAATAATTTCGATTTTTGATGGCTAACATTTAACATAACTGTTTTTACTATTATTTCTGATTAAAAAAAAATCTCTTAATTTAAATTTATGATTTTTGTAAATACAAATTTAATATCTCAAATTTTAAATTTTTTCGATAACCTTAATAATTGATGATTAATTTACTGCTATTTTGGCAACATTTTTAAAAAGGTATAACATTTTATATGTGTTTTTAAGGTTATTGTTTTAAACAAGATAGAAAAAAACCTAAAAACATAAAAAAAATATTTTTTAAGTGTTTGAATTTTTTAATAAAATTATGCAAACCGTATACAACAATATCGAAAAAATTATTAAAAAAAAGGCTATTGAAAAAGTATCTCATCTTGGATATCTATTATAAACAAAACATCAGTTGTTTTTTTTCGGTAAAAGTTTTTTATTTTAAATTATTTATCAGTAATTATTATAAAAACAAACCCAAAAAATAATAATCGTAAATAAAAAACTAAAAACTAAAAATAATAAAATTGATTTTAAATAAAACTGTAGGTTATTTTACAGTTTAAAAAACTAATTCTAATAACTTTAATTTTTTTATTAGTTATAATAATATTAATTTTTATTGCTTTATTTTTTCTAATAAATTTAATTTTAAATATGAAACTTTAAATAAATTCGAATAAAAAACTTTAAAAATATACATATATAATTTTATTGACCTGAATTTTTCAATAAGTTATAATATCATTAATTTTAATTGTATAATTGCATGAGTTTTTTAATAAATTTGATTGTTAATATGGAACTCTAAATAAATTCGAATAAAAAACTTCAAATATATTAGAAAAATATCGCTAATATTAACTATGAAAAAAAAAAATAAAAAAGCTAAGTTTTTTAAGAAGTTTACAAATTATCGCTAAGGAACTTAACATTCATCATCAGACGGATCAGACCACTTGAAAAAGGCTGGCTACAAAAAGAATTTCGATGTTTTGGTACCACATGAACTGTATATTTAATGTTTAAGGGACGGAATTAACATCTGTGATTCCCTGCTGAAACGAAATGAAATCGAAACATTGCTGCAGCGAATGGTAACAGGAGACGAAAAGTGGATCAAATACGACAATAATGTGAGAACAAGATCAGGGTCCAAGCGCGGTGAAGCTCAACAAATGGTTGCAAAGCCAGGATTTACGCCTCGAAAGGTCTCTAGTGGAGAAATGTCAAAAAGTGTTCGTTCAAATTCATTATAATTATATAAAAAATAAGTTGAAGTTTGATTAGAAATACGAAAAGACTTTTTCGACTACCCAATATAGTACTATACCCTCGTACTGATGAAAGCTACAATAACCAACTCTCATGGGCCCCCATTTTTCATGGAAAGTAAAGAAATCTTAGCTTCATAAACCTTAAATGTCTACACAACCGTTCATCATTAATGTAATGATTTAATCATATTCTCAATTCAAGCCAAACACAAAAAACACTTCTCAAACCAGTGCCACTACTATTAATAAATCCCACAATGCTAATCACAACACCGATGCCGCAAAACTGCCCCCAAAAGTTCACTTATTAATCATTAACTTGGCTTTCGCACTTACTTTTTACACACCACCGACATGGGACTGTATCAAATATTGCGTGTAGAACAATATACTCACAGTACACTTCGGAAAAGGAGCGAAAATACAAACAAACAGCGGCAACAACAACAGCAGCGACAATGCCGAGCAAACAAAATTATGCTAAAAATCCGCCCCTATCAACGCCAAACGCTACTTAACATGCCACCCTGTCAGTTTGCCACTTAAAAAGCGTAAATCAGCATTTAATTTTATTCAAATCTACACACACACACACACACACCCATAAGCGCGCGCACGAACCACAAACACACGTACGTGTGGGCATGCCAGTGTGGTTGTTGTAACAAAGTATGAGCGCCATCAAACCAAATGTATAAACCAACAAAGCCAACAACTTACAACACAGCCGAACAAAAAAACACACTAAAAGAACTACAAAAACAACAACGTGAATCAATGAAAAAGTGGCAACAATGTGCCACAAAAATGCTGACGAGAAATTCACCAAAGGTGCTGAGAGGAAGAGCACCATAATAGCACACCCATAGGTGAAGAACGGTCAGGGGAGGAAAGGGGCTGCGCACAGGGCTGGATAAACGTATACATAAATGCCAAAAATAGTAAGCATTACAGCCAAAGAATGCCATTTCAAGAAGAAAAACTGTGGTAATAAAAAAAGAAAATATCGAAAAAAATGAAGAGAGTAGTGGCAAGAGGCGTTCGGCTGGAGGCGCAGCCAGAGAAAATGTATGTGAGAGCCATTTAATGTGTCAAAAATAAAACCCAAACAAATAGACATATGCATGTGTAATTATTACATTAAGCAGAAATGGAAGTGACACGCTGTCGTCGATGAGCGAACGGTGGGGGTTAAACGGCCGAAAAGAGAGCGCGCAGCCAGAGTGTGAGCAGCCGAATTTTTGGAGCGACAGGAAGGCCAGTCGTTGGTAGCGCCGACAGGAGCGGTGACAATTGACAGAGACGATGTACTTACACATAATTTTATGCATGTTTGTGTGTGTGTACGATTGTAATTACAGTGTGTGTAATGGGGCGACGGATAAGCAACAAAAATTGTACGCAAACACACATATGCACATAAATACAACGAAATGCCGATAAGAAACTTGTCCAAGAGGGGCGCACGGTGGCTTAACACAAATATATACACGTATGTGGTTGTGTGCGAAGGTTTGATGACTGAGTAATGCTGCCGAAACGACGTTCGTGCGACTGAGTGGCTGACTGACTGCTAACGCTGCGCTGACAAAAGCGAAGAAGCAGAGCATAAAATATAAAAAGTCGTAAACAAAAACAACAACACAGGAAAGCATAATATGACGCCAACAACCAAACGTTTTCAAAATAAATCAACACAAGCAGCAAAGCAGAGGCGAACACGCAGAAGACAAAAGAGCAGAACAAACAGAAGTCGCGATATGAACAGCAGCAGCACAGCAAAAACAAAAAACCCAACATAGCACTGCGCTAATATAATTCAACAAACAGCGACACAGCGCTGCCACCAGAAGGCGGCGCGGCGCGGCGCGTAGAGAGAATGTGTGCGCGCTCGTTGACAGCAGCCAGGCAAAAGTGTATGAAATATAAAAGCATGGCCAACGTAAAAGCCAGCGAAAAGTTATGAGGAGAAAAATGTAAAGCGCGTGTGGCCAGTAGCGGTGCGCTGTTGGGGGAGTGTATGCGCGCAGCAGTAACAGCAACAACGCCAATAATAGTGCCAGCGGCTAGAGGGTGGAAGGCGCTTACAGGTTTGCGACGCGCGCGCAACGCCAACAGCGCGGCAACGACGCAATAGCTATGTGTGCTCGACAACGTTGTGTTGCTCGCGAGTGCCGTCACTAGTGGCGCGGCGCGACGCAAGCATCGAAGTCACCATCGTCACAGGGCCAACGAACATTTCACATGGGAAATGAACATGCACAAGCACACGCACCTATGTACATACATAGATATAGATATGCAAACGCAGCAGCAGCGCTGACGACAAACACAAACGCATGCACGCGATAGCTGTCTGCGGCTGTATGGGCGCTTTACGCTCGTTAACCGACACACACACATGCTTGCGGAATTTCGTTGAGCGCGTATAAAGGTAAACCAGCGGCGCGCGTGTGTGTGCATGAGAGCGCTCGGTATCTGTGAGAGGCGCACATCCAAAGTAAAACTCAAATCGTTTGCAACAACAAGCAGCGCGACGACGTACGCTCTCACAATATTTTTGTATTTTTAATTTTTTGTATTGCTTGTCTTCGCTGACGCTTCATCAAAAGGGGCGCTCAGCGTGCAGAAAGGTGCCAAGGGAGCGCGGTTAGCGGCTGTGACGCGCTGGCAGAGACAAATGTTACATTCAGTGCGCTCACACAGCGTAAAGCACATATAAATCTACACATACATATGAAATATTATATATGTATGTATACATGAAAGTGTAGCGAGCGCTGCCGAGACGCGCAAACGAGCGAACAGCACCCCACAGCAGGCTACGTCCACACACACTTTCGTACCTTGATGGAGGCAGCTAGCCGTTGCGGCGGCGTAGCGCTGAGGCAGGCAACGAACAAACCGAACCGAACGAACGTACGAGCAAACGAACGTGTAGCGCACGAACGGGCTGCCAGCAGTACTACGGCCAAGCGTTTCATTTAGCAAAAGCAGTTTTTAGTTTCGAGTTTTGTGCTGTCGCTGTTAGTTCGGCCGCAAATTGAAGTTTAGTTCCTTTCTGGCTGCTGTCAAATGTCGTCATGTTTTCTTTAACGTACGCGCGACGCGGCAATAAACAACAAAACATAAAATCCATGCAATAATTTGCAAACAGCAAACAAGTAATTTGTGAAAGACGTGAAAGAGTGAAAAAATATAGAAATTCACAAAACAATAAATTAAATTAATTAATTGAAAAATTTGCAAATATTTGGAACAAACTAATAACAATTAAGTGAAACATTAAGACGCGCTGTCAACGCTAGCACATTGGATTACGGCGTTTGACTGATAAAAAAATAATAAAATCAAATTAACAGCAACAACAATTCAAGCATTGGTTAATTTAATTAAATGCCAAGCGATTTAAAATTAGTTAAGGAATTAATTTCAGCGATGCAAACAGCTGTAAGCAGCATTTCGAGTGAAGCGAGTGATAACAACATATTTTGGAAGCACTAAAAAATTTTCGAAAATTCATAAACTCTAGTGTGCAGTGCAAGGCAATTGAAGCAGAATAAACAAAACTAAATTGTGAAAGTTTTTTATGCACAAAACGGAGGAAAATTAATCCAAATTAAGTGCAAGTGACAAAAAAATTGCAGCAGTCAACAAAATTGTTACAAAAACAAATTAAATTTTTACAGCTAACCGGTTCGTGTTCGAGTGATTTGCACAACAAAACAAAAACGCAGCAACAACAACTGGTGTACTGTTTGTTTGTGTTGCAGCGGTGAAATTTTGTTTGACCAAAGCCAAGAAATCTAACAATAGCAAGAAAGCCAGTTGCGAAAAATTGGAGCAATGCAATAAAAAGTGCTGGCAACGCATCAAAAATATTTCACAAAACAACAGCAAACAGTGTGAAGTAGAAAAATTATTTAAACAAAAATTTTGCAATAATTTTTGCGAAAACATATAAATCAGAAATTATATGAAAAAAAAAACACAACAACAACAACGCACAATTTACGCTGATAGGCCGCAATCTCTAACAAGGCACACGCCATACAAAATTAATAAGAATGTTAAGTGATTAAATATGAGCAAAAACTAGGCGAAAGCGAAGACAATTTTTTTTAACAAAAAATGCGCATAATTGAAATTGTGGCAAAATCAAAAAAAATCAAATACAGGCACTAAAATTGTGAGTGAGCGCAAAAAATCGCAAAAGTGTGACAAAATATAATATTTTATACACAAAAACAAAAATTGTGAAAGAAAACAAATTTTCAAAAAATTAAACAAAATTTCTGCGCAAAAAATAAAATTGTGCTAGCAACAATAAAAACTCGTAAATTCGTTGTTGGACCAAGAAGTTGTGCGTGAGCAAAGTAAATGTGCAGCGTTTATGCCTTAAATGCAATTGCTGACTGCTAAAATTCCTCAACGAACGCCAGCACGCACCACAACGCTGAGCGGTCACACACACACACACATGCTCAAGTAGTGACTGTGTGAGCGATAAGTTGCAAGCAACAAAAGAACACGTGCAGCTGACTAGAGCGAGCAGCAACAGCAGCAGATAAGCCATAAAATGTAAACAGCAGCTAAGGCAACAACAAAAACAATAGCAAACAGCATTCGCAAAATAGTCCAGAAAGATTTAAGTGTGTGAATGTGAAAAGATAACGACGAAATCAACCTAAATTCCAAGTTCCTCAACTCAAATGTAATTCGAAAGGATTTTCAACACTTCAACAGTATTATTGCAAAACAAAACAAAACTTAAGTAATTACAACAACACATATTCCTAATAATTAAAAGTGTAAGCGAAAAGAAATTTTGTGCTGAAAACAAATTGCGAACAAAACAAACAAGAAAAGTCAACAGAACACACAGTATCGTCAAAAAATCCAACGACAACAAAGAAGGCAGTGTAAATTGTCGCAGGCATTTTCGGTGTGTTGATTGATTGGTGTAAGCGGCCGCAAGAAAGCCAGTGTTAATGTGTGTTTTTTCGAGCGATGCAACTGATTGTTGACAAAATTCCCATGTTTTCGAAACAAACAACGAAACGCAATTCCAAAAAGTAAGTTTGGCCCAACAAAATTGTTAATTATTTTATTGAATTAAAAATATATGAACGACTATCTATTACTGTGCCGTACGAAATACGAAATAAGTACTAATTCGTAAATCGAAAATAATCGAAATTCGAAAAAAGTATTTAAATACAAACACAAAAATAATAGCAATTGCTTGCAAAGCCGCCCTGAGGCAGCAAAAAATTCGCGCTCTCCATTTCCATGTGTGTGTGTAATTGGTGAAGTGACATTATTTGCACGAAAAGTACCGTAACAATATTTTGCACTTCAGAAACTAGTATGAAATACCAACAATAATAACAAAAGCAACAACAACAACAACTAAAACAACAAATCGTTACAACAACAATAAATTCAAATTTTGGCAATCAGCACAACAACAGCAGCTACTGCCATTTGCACAACAACAAAAACACAATTGCATTGATACTGCTCCTACCACGGATTTGTTAATTGAAATTTAGGTAATACACATTCATTGACTGAATTTGCAAACCTAAATAGCCGTCTTATATTCTTTTGAACTTTCTAAATGTCAGTTAAATTATTTGTTAAATTTAATTAACTTTTGTTGTTGTAATTTTTTAGTAAAATAATTTTTACTGCCTAATTTTTGGATGCTGCCAGATTGTTTTTCAAAATTTTTTTACCAATGAAACATTAAGCGTTTTCGTATAGTTGTTGTTGTGCATGTTTAAATATATCGATATTTCAGTCCTCACCAGTTTTATTAATTCGTTCGAAGTCTTCTACTTATTTGTAAATAGTAAACTTTTTCATTATCGATTTCTTTTTATAAAAATTTTTTGTGTTGTTTTCTTAATCGTGAATTAAAAAAAAACTTATTTATAAAAAAATAATTGTGCAATTTGTTGCAGTGAAGGAAATAAATTTTTACGCCTATTGTTGTTTGTTGTTTATTGATTTTTGTTGTTGTGAAAATTATGTTGTAGTTGGCGTGTGTGGAATTTTTAATGAAAATTCAAAGATACATTTTTGTTTATAGGTTATATAAAAGCAAAATTTAAAAAATATCTGACCATGCACTTCTTACCAAATGAAAATTTTTACTTTGCATGAATCTTAACAAAATATTTTAAATATAATATTTTACAAAATATATACACTGAAAATACTTGATATAATTTTTTTATACATAAAAAAAATATTTTAATTTTTTTTTAAATCTTCTAAACTTCCATTGAAGTCTTTAAGAAAATATGCTTCCAAATATCAATAACTACACTCGTACCCCTCCCACCTCCAATCGTATACATAGATCCCATACTCGCTATAACTGCAAAACACCTGCAAAGATTTTATTAGAATTTTACTAAATCAAATAGACAAAACGATTTGTTTTATTAGTCCTGACAGGTTTCATAAAAAATTCATTTCTTTTTCTCAAATTTAAAAATCAAAATCCTAAATTCTTAAAGGCCAATAACTTTTCATGACAACCCAAAGAACTTAAGCAAAGAAGTGGTGTTCGTGGCAAGAGCAAGAAGTCGAGTTTGTTTGCTTGCAAAATATCTCGAATAAATCGCTGCTCTCTGCAAAAATTACGGCAGTATAAAAAAGCCCACAATGGCGAAGTATTCTTGCCACGACACCCCCTTTCTATGTGAGTATTGTCAGGCGCGCGGTTTAAGCCCAATAAGAGTAGAAAACTCAAAACTAGAACTGTTGCGTGTCAAAGAACGTAAAGTCCTACGTATAAAATCCGAACCTCGCCCTTGTAATCACCCAAATAACAACAGCAAACACAATTTTGATCAAAAGGCAACTCAAACGAACAACAGGCTTAAGAGATCGAAAATCACAGCAAATATCACACATTTTCCGAATGGGAAGTATGAAAAGGAGATAAAGAAGCAAGAAACAGAACAAGAACCATCTACCTTAAAAGCGTATTCATTTAGAGAACGTACGGAACGAAAACAGCGCTATTTGCCAGAACAGGCGACTACGAGTAACAGAAATGAAAGAAATTCACCCAAATTATGGAGGCCTCTAAAGCGCACAGTTTCGAAAATTACTAAAGAGAGCGGCACAGACGATACAAGTAATACAAGAAAACTCCAAACGAGAGAGTCTAGTAAAAAGCGAAAAATAGCAAACCTTCCGGAACAATACCCTGACGAAACACATTTAGATAAAAGATCAGAGAGAGTTTATGTCGTTAATCAGTATGAAACCAATAATTCGACAACAGAAGAAACCACAAGCTCCTCAGAATACTCTCAAGAGCTAACGATATCTGTAATAAATGGAAATAATGAAGACAGTGAGTTAGAACGCTGGTATAAATATAGAAAGCCTGAATCCAAATCAAAAGAAATAGGCACTAAACCTTCACGGATACCAGTGAGAAAACGTAGGCAAACAAAAAGAACGTCGACACCAACAACTTCAAACAGTGGTAAAAAAATAGAAACTATTAAACCATTTAAAGAAAGTGCTTCAGAATACAAATTGTTAAGAGTTTCCCAAATAAGTCATTCAACAAGCACAAGTCCAAGTGGTATAGAAGAAAAGCATTCAGAACACGGTTCGGTTCAAGAAATTGAACATTCGAAAGATAGTGAAAAAGCATCACAGACAGACATTAAAGAATACATTTCAAAAACGAAAACTCCACCCCCGATAAAGCCGAAACCAAAACCTAACAAAATGAAAATTGAAGGAAATAAAGAGGACCATGAGAAATGCACTAATTATCCCCCGGGGCTAGAACTTCCCGAAAACATCATAACTAAAACCTCGGATTTCGAACGAAAGCATAGTACTAAAAAATCTATACGTCAGTCGACATTAGAACAATCTCTGAGTACAAGATCAATAATAATTATATCAAATCAAGAGAGTGACACTCATTCGCCGAAACCAGAGCACAGTATAGGAAGCATGAATTCCACTTCATATATATTACAGAGAAAATGTGAACTGTTTGAATCAAGTATCAAAATTAGTGTACCGAATTCTTCACAAGAAACTGCGGCAAAACAATTATTCGAAGCACAGGGGCCGGTTAAAGACACTCAAATAACCACCAAATATTCTGACTGCCCTTGCGAAAGTTCTTCTCAAAAATCAGAATCTCTGCAGAAATATGGCATTACCAGAACTTCTGATAGCATTCAGGAGCTCGTCAATGACGAAACTTTGAATGAATGCTCTTATATTCCCATAATAAAAAGCGATTTATTTGAACCAATTCAGCAAGACTGCAGCATTGATATGGTTCAAGAACGCTCGCCAGAAGTCGCTGAAAATGTGATAGATCGAGTTAACGGTCATAGCACAAGTATTGAGAGTAATTTATTCGAAGATTTGAAAGGTTATGAACGATTCAGAAACTATACCTCGATACCAAAACTTCGTCATCGGTCAAATGTACCAGTAATAGAAAACTCAGATGACCATCCTTTACCCTTAAAAAGACACGATGAACTAGAGAAACAAGTGTTAATTGAAAATAGTCAACAGCAATTAAGTAAGGTGTTACAAAGCGACAGTAATGAACCACAAGATTCTTTATCAAAGATATTCGAGCAAGCCAAAAAAAAATATAAGGACAGAAAATTGATGGAAGAAACAGAACTATTTGAACAGAAAATGCAAAGTTTTCGCCTATATGAATATATACCCGATCTGGATGAAAAAAATTACCAATGTGAAGAAAAGGGAAGTGGAAGATCTTATAGAAAGAGACCTTCTACATCTCAAAGTTTGAAGTCAATTGAAGGTCATCAAAGGTGCCGAAGTCCGGAGCTGAGTACTAGTATTGAAAGTACCAACAATGAACAATTACAAAATTTAGCACACAAAAGGCAAGAACATCATCAAGAAAGCACTGACTATGAAGCAATAAAGAGTGCACGAGATGTAGCGAGAGCCACAGAGTTAAATGAATATAGACAAGGAAGTGATTTAGACAATCGACTTTTGAAGCCATTTAAGTATCCGACAAGCATATATGAAAAACAATCTAAATATCAGCCAATGACCGAACCGTCGACCACGCGAACAAAGTCGCTACGATCTACGGAAACACAAACTTTACCGGAACATGCTCGCTGGGAAAATTTGAAAACAACAACACGTAACAGAGCAACACAAAAACAAAAGTCAATAAATAGTGTATCGGAAGAAAGCGAGCGATCACTAGAGAACATATCTGAAAAACAAAGGAGTTTGGCTGAAAAACAAGATCCATTAAGTGATCCAACTGGTAAGAATGGAACGATTGTAGAAGCGGCAACAGAGAATTTGTTAACAAACGACAATCAACCGTTCGATCTGGTAAGCCCCAAATCATCACAAGATCACACAGAATCTAGAAAAGATCTAGCTTTAAGACAGGAAGATGCGGGCATAAGTTTGGGTTCGCGAAACCGGAGAGAAAGTGTGACTTCAGAAAGCATTAATTTGGGAAACAACGTTACAAAGAAGGAGAGACCAAGTCTATATTGCAGGGATCCACTAAATAAGCTAACCAAAAGCAAAGAAAAGTATAAAAATCACAAAGAAAACAAGATGCTTGAAAACAAAAAGCAAACCGATTGTGACTGTGTCCTGGAAAAGGCAGTTGAGGAGAGCACATTACTGAATAATGAAATGCGTGCAAAACAGATGAAGGAAAGCATTGAAAAAGACGCCTTGCTAAGAAAAAACAAGAAGGGTCCGTCTTCACGTACGACTAGTGAAAAACAGATCGGCAGCAGAAAATGTGATTCGAAGGAAACAGGAAAAGAAGTTAAAAAATAAAACAGAGAACAGTTGCGACGAATGATGAAAAGGTTTGCGTCCAATGAAATACACGGACAATTGAAAAATGGTTTGAGCGAAGAAAATAAAGAGAGGTAGCAGGAATAAATTATAATAAGGAGAGCTATGAACGTTGAAAGAGCAAGCGGGCAAAATTGTATGCAATAACAGTTATCAGAACCAATAAAATGAAAACATAAACAGCTGACTACGAGCGTTCATATTCCTATAAAGAAACTACTGATATATTTAGTCGCTTGAAACTCAAGTACACAACACACAGACATACATTCGTTTGACTGTTCCCTCAAATTTCTTTTGTAGACATTTCGAACTAATTTTTTATTTAGAAAAAATTTGTCTTTCCAAACAACTTTCCTCTGTGACATGACGACATAAAGTACTCCAAATAACCAAAACAAACTCGCTTAGCTGCTGCAAAGACACAACGTCGCGGTTTCAAATATTTTCGCTTTTGCTCCAAATTTCGAAAACAAAAAATTCGCAGTACCAAAAACACAAGAAAAAAAAGAAAGAGAGAAGAATTCTAAACCACAATATGCATACAAATTCGGTGACCTACATTGAATATGAAACGACAATAACCGAGTCTTGTTCTTGTACTTGCACTCGCATTGTGGATATGTGCGATGCGGAACTAGCGGCGAAAGGAGAGAAAGTCAAAAGGGCAAAAGGTGGCGCGGAGTTGCTCGAAAGGCGTTCGCGCAGCAAAAAAATTTCAAAGCTTTTCTATGCAACTGGTTTGCGGAAAATTAAAAGTTTATTTACGCGGTGAGTAGTGGGTGCGGAACGAAGGGGGAACTGGAAGGTGTGAACCAAGCGTCAAATCTATTTAAAAATGTTTTGCTTATGCTATTTACTTGGCCCATGTCATAAAATATTTTCGTACAATAAAAACAAGTCAATTGCTTTCGCGTTTTTCTGCTTTAAAACAAATTGAAAAGTTTCAAAGTTTCAAAGCTTTAATTTTTACTAAACCGAGAGCAAAAATTATTAATGCACATGGAAAAAATTCTATAAAAACGCCAAATTTTTGGGAAATATTTATTCAATAAGTATTGAATTTTTTAGAAAGGCAACCAATAACAATAAAAAAAATTAAATATGAATTTCAAAAATACTAAAGGTTTAGTACTTTTAGCTTAGTCTGTCAAAACTTAAAATCCTAAAAAATTCAAACTAAAACCCAAATTTGCATAAAATACCTTTTACTCCACGATTTTACAAATATTTCTACAAAGAGTTGTAAAACTTTTTTGTTTTTTTTTTTACCTCAAAATCGTGGCACGCCACCCACTAGCGTTTATAAATAATTAACAAATATTTTTGTTTACAACTGTACTTTTTGTTGTTGTAAACGCATGTTGTTTTGCAAACTTTTAATGCACATGTGTATTTCTTTTTATTATTATCCTCAACACACACACACACATATCTATCTATGTACCTGTTACGCTGCTGCGTATTTCAATTGAATTGATAAAAGCAAAAAGTGTCTAAAAAAATCGAAAATTAACTGCCGACCACGCTTATCTACTGAATATTATTTCTTGTTGTCTTTTTACTAGTTTCTGTTTGTTGTTGTACTGTGTGCAAAACAGCGCACTGTGATAACTTTTTAGGTCAAATTTTACCTTCACATGTACCTGTGTATAAGCATACGTACACACATAACCGTAAAATTGTTTACAGTTAAATGTGAGTGAGTATCTAACAGCGCTGGTGCGTTGCAAAATGTATGAAAAACGAAAAAGAGTTGAAAACAGAAATTTAATTCACCAGCAAGGGTATTCAGGGCAATAACAACAATTATATATGAATGTAGGTATACAAAACAATAACAATTTGTTGCTAACTTAGATAAAAGGCTTTTGTTTTTAAAACGATCGAAACATATTTCCTGTTACGCAGCACTGTTTTACGGGCGCCGAGGTGTTCAATGGTGCACGAATGCACGATTTCATTCATAATTGCGAGTTTGGATTAAATAGTTTTCCAAAGCTTGCCAACCTGACGTTACTTTTTGTCGATTTCGGAACATAAATCAAGTTAATGTAGTATATATGGTCCACAGTTTTTGAGATATCGATCTGAAATTTTGTACACTCCCGTTTCTTTTGTCGGATGCTATACAAATTTATCGATCATTTGACATATCTTTACGAACTTCGGCATAGGTCATTGCCTTAAACAACGTTACAATCTCCGATCATATTGCTCAGGTCGCATCACTATATCATATAGCTGCCATACAAACTGATCGATGAAAACCAAATCCTTGTATGGAAAACTTTTACATTTCGCAGGATATCTGCACGAAATTTGTCATAGCTTATTATCTAAGGCAACGGTGCAATATCTGAAGAAATTGTTCCGATCGGTTGTCTATAGCATATAGCTGCCATGCAAATGTAAATATCAAAATCAAGAGTTTGTATGCAAATTTTTCTTGCAACAGCCTAAACAACATTTTCTATTTACATACATACATATGTACGTATCTATTGTAAAAACGTACATCTTTTTATATACTTCAAAAACTGAGAACCCCTAACGGCATTAATTCAAAACTATTTACAAGCACAAACAAATATTCATATACATCTGTGTGTGTGTACAATGAGCTAGTATTCCATAACTTTTGCATTTGCATCAAAAGAGTTCGATTTTCGCTATTTTCACTGCGCAACCATCCAAACACAAAAAACTTAGACTAAAACCGAGTTGAAGAAAATTTCCACTACCCTCATTTCCCTGCGCGTCCGACATGCTCGCATGGTGTGGCAAGTCAGCAAGAATTTCTGCATTTTTCCTCATTCACTTCGAGTGAGTTGAGAGTTGAAAGAATTGTTATGATACTTGTTTTGCTGCTTCCTTTGTTTTCCCCCTCTTCTCTCTGTGTTGTGGTTGTTGTATTACATTTCTATTGTAACTTCGCTAGTTGGGCATACTGGCAGCGCTATTCATTTGGCTGGCACTTTCTTTTGGATTTTCTCATGCCTCTGCATCTGTGTGTGGCAGCTGAAGCGGCAAGCGCGCAAACGAAACGACCGATTGGCAGATCATTCACATCACCAGCACCAACACACACACACAAATACGCTGGTATTTTCTTAGATTTTCTTGTGTGTGCATTTTCCATGTTTAGGCATCACTGCTGTGCTCCCATGTCGATCAACTGCTATGTTTGTGCACACAAATGTACATCTATGCACGTGTATGTATGTTTGTAATGCTGCTGTGGCTCACCAGTCACTGCTGACTAGTCGCTTGGGCATCGCTACTCGCGCAGCCATTAGACCATTTTCTTTCGAATGCGCGCCTCCCTTGCTGGAAGAGTTGACGGCTGCATGTGGGCATGCACACAAAGGCATGTCAGCACATACACGTGTGTGTGTTTGTGCAGCGTCTTTATGCCTTCTCTGGCAGTTTCTTTAAGATGCATGTAATATGTGTTTGTACATATGTATGTGTGCTGCTTGCATTCTTTTTTAGGGCTTCCAAATATATTTTCGTGCATTTCGTTATTCATAGCTTCTTGTTCGATTGAAGAGGCTGGATACAGGCGCATGCATTCCTGTACACATACACACACAGTAGATAAGTGTGTATTTAGAAATGTATCTATGCAGTTGCGGTAACGATCATTCATGTATTTTGTATAATTTTGTAATTTTTTCAACATCTTGCCGCTTTTCGGCGTCTCTCCTTTCTCTCTGCGGCTTCTGGGTGACGCTGCGCTGGCAGTTTGTGTTTTTTGCCTTTTTGCAATTCCATCAAATCCATTGCCTTTCTTGGCTTAAGTACATATTTATGTGCATACCTTTGTACATACATATTTTTATATATACATACATACATACATACATACATACATATATGTACCCATCAACCGTTTGTGTTTTGGACACTTTGGCCAAATAAAATATTTTTCCCAAGACCCAAAATAAATAAGGTGCATAACAATGAAAATATAGAAGGTAGTGGGTAACCACATACACTCATACATACACACATACACATATGTATCTATCTAATGTATCTGCTGTGTGTCGCTGTATTCTGCTTGAAATTGTACAAAATTTCAACAGTCAGCTATTTCAGTTTTTTCTCAACTTCTTTTTACCTTTTTTTTGTTATTTTTTGGAAGTTTGCCGTTATCTAGGTCTTTGTAAAGACAATGCTCGTGTTGTTTTTGTTTTTGAAATTTTCTATTATTATTCGCTTGTTGGCGCATCTGCTGCTCACTGCCCACACTCATTTTCGTCTTGCTCGCTATTCGCTTCCAGCCAGAAGTAGTTAGATATAGATGTTTGCGTGTGTTTGTATGTATTTCTCTAGCTAGTCGAAACATCTCGTTGTTTGTAGAGCTGGAAGCGCAGCATTGGCATTGCGGTCGTTGTGCTGTTATAGTACAATTGTTGCCACTTATTTTTATGTTTTTTCTTGTTTTGAAGCGCTTAAACTTTCATGGTCTAAACGGCTTAAATATTTATACTTTTTTACCAATTAATCTCAAAACAACTTTTTAGTCTCAGCTTTGTGGGTTTTATATGTACCATATATTTGTACATATTTGCCGATTTAAAGCGATATACTTGTATGAAATCTCATCTAATGACCTTGAGAAATATTTGTACTAACACACTTTAATTTACACAGCTGATTTTGAAATAAATAATAAGTGAGAAACTCATAGTATTTTATTCTTACCACTTTATTTACTTGTTCTTCACATAAATACTTCTATGAAAATAGTTGTTGCTAATTTTTTCAAAAACTCACTTTGTAGTAACTAGTTGGGAACTGGTCCGTAAATAACCAGTTGTTAATTTTTTTTTAAATTGGCATAAATGTGCATTTTTAAGATTTTCAACAAATAGCTGATTAGCAACTAGTTTAGTAACTAGTTTGATGATAGACTATGTGTCAGTTTTAGTTCGCTAACTAGTTTAATTAGTTCTAATATGTATGAAAGTTATTTCTTAACCCAAAAATTTACTTATAAAGCAGTTTAATTATACAGTTCTATATGGTATGTATTATTGAATGTATACTGTATGCACATATGTACATGCATACATACACACATATGTAATTTCTGTAAACACATACTAACAGGAAGTTCATGCTGTGCCGCAGATTAGTCATCAATACCCACTAATGTGTAAGCAGCCTGAATTTTCCAGAAAATTATCTATTCAAGCTGAGAGAGTTTGCTTCTTCTTCTACCGCATATTTCTGCTTTCCATTCACTAAACTTCTTGCTGCTGGCATATGCAACAAGCAAAATACAGCTGCGTCTGCATTTTAGCACGTGCGTACGTAGGCGTAGTGCCGCGATGCGTTGGGCAGGCAGGTGAGCTGCCAACGGCACGAAAATGCATTGCTGCATACACACACATATAAATATATAACTTTGTATACATACCTATATAGAAATATACATATATGGTATATACCGTTGGGATATATGCGTGTACCTATTTTCGGGATAAGTAGTCTGTTTGTGGGCTGCTAATTGAGGAAATTATTATTTACACACACAAAATAAATGGGTTCATTTGGTCACGTGTGAGTGTGTGCGTGAATAAGCAGAAGGCAGCTGCAGCTATTCGTGGAGTTTTTGTTGTTTGTTGTATATCAAAGCATGCAGCTAAATAAATTTCGAACATACTTTAGAACACTGAACGAAAAAAATGGGTTTGAAGAAATTTTTCTTATTGAGCCGCTGGAAGTATGCTTCGTTTTAGTGGCAGAGGGATATAATATTTTTAGACTGCAAAGATATCACAATTGTTTGATTTTCTCCAATAAAAAAACAATCTCAAACCCTAAACTAGTGATTATTACAACAAAAAGAAACATTGTATAGGCATATGTGTACTTTGTACCTTTCTGGTTTGACCTCAAATGTCATCGAAAATCAAAATTCGAAAAGTCCTCAACAAATTCACGGCAACTACTGTACTTCCCACCTATCAGCGGTAGCGATCTGAAATTGCTCAGAAGCCGGAATTTCTATCAAAAAACCGAATCACAGCCAATGACTTGACGGAAACAATAGCAAAATGAAATATAAATACAGAAAAATACACTTAACAACAAACCGGCATTTACCTATGGCAACTTGTAGCTTCTTACGCTATTTGAATGCGCACAACAATTATGTGAGAATTATGCGACTTTTTGTCTGCTTATAACACTTAAACCGCTGATTTCTATCGCAAACCTCAGAGCGCGCAAGCACAAAGCAAGAAAGCAGCCAAATGAAGCAAAGTTCACACAGTCCATTGCGTGTGCACACACAATCAACCACACATTCACACACAAATGTTTGTATGTGCGTTTTTTTATGGTTTCGAAAAGAATACAAAATTGTTTCACCCTTCAATTGAAATTATTTAAATGAAATGTGAAAAAATGCCAACCTTTAAATGTCGTCATGAGCCACTATTTTGATGTGTGCTTGTATATATGTACAATATTATTAAAGACGGAATATCAGAAATGAGAAAAGTACAGCCTCAATTAACTTTGTATGCCTTTAACACACTACAAAGCCTTAATATGTATGTGACCGGGGGTAAACAACAGTTTAACACTCATGTATGAACACGCTCACTTATGTAGATTGATATGCTTCAAATCCAATTTACCTGAGCAAGCAAATAAACAAATCATCAGCAGGCATTCAGCACGTCAGTACTGTGCGCGTGAGTGACGGAAAAACACAGAACACATGAACATACTTAAAGCAAATGTGTGTTTAGATATTTTTATGAAATCAACTAGTTACACAACTAGTGTAAAATAAACTAGTTGCAAAGTAACTCATTTGGTAGCTAATTTGTAACTAGTTTAAATATTTATGTGGCTTAGTTTGTTATTTTTAGCAATTATATTAACTACAGAGGTACTTTGAAAAATATCGCTATTGCCAATTAGAACTTATTTGTAGCTGTATACACAGGTACATATTCACATATACATATACATATGTAAACATGCTGTAATCACCAAATTTCAACATCCCCAAATTGGTTGAGTTATCCTTGATCTTCTTTGGCTTTAAAGTGTACCGAGTCGATGATCCCTTTTACCTTCAATTAATTCAACAAAAATATTAACAAATGAAGCGCATAAACGCTCGCTACCTAGCAACACTTCGGCCAAATGCGCACCGCGCACATTTTCATGCGCATGTAACAACAATAGGAACAACAAAACACAGTAAATACCTAACTAGTATTATTAGACAGCCGTAAATATCCGCGAAAAGAAGCCTTCCGAGCACAAATATTGACTTGTTTCACACGGGAATTTCTCGCCAGCGTCACGGCCGAACATTCGTCAATCCACATCACAACCAAACATACATACATACCGATTTGTGAACATAGTACAAACACCGTAACCACCACCACCAACACACAAAAATCACCGTACATCAACCACTAGGCGGCACGGCATCACTTGCCACAAAGTAAGCAACCAGGCAATGACAAGCAGCAAACAACAAAACCATAAAACAGCAACAACAACAACAGCACAATAGCTTATAGCAATAAGAAACCCAACTCAACAATGCGGACAATGTTAACAATTGCCCATAATTCAAGAGAATCCCGGAAATCCCGACTGAGTGGCGGCACAGTCAAGTATTTAGACAACGCGCATTTGCATCGATAATTTTTCCTTAAGTCTGTCTTCAGGCTGACAGATACCCATATGCATTTGTACCTAGAGAGTGCTATCATAGGCGGCAGGTACATTTCGAGTACACTTAATGAAACCAATTCTACCTATCGAATGTGTGTGGAAGGGCGCGCATCATACAAAGACAGGCGTTCAACCCTTAAATATCCGTCAAATATTGTCGGATTGTCAGCTAGCGTCTGATGAGAAGCAGAATTGTATGCAGCGGTGTCGGACGCGCTGTCTGAAAGACTCAATGCCGTGACAAGAGTTAAGCAGCTCAGGCATAAGGGGTGATCTATCAGGAAAGTCGCTTGCAACATAATGCACTGCTCGTCGCTTTGTCTTTGCCACACCGTTAGCAGCACAATTTGTGGCCGCTTCAGGGGCATATCAGCGTGATTTCTGCACTACTCACATAAATACTTGTGGAAGTCACTTAGGTTGGTTACAAGCGTTGTTGTCTGTCAGCACCGCTGTCAGGCTCACTGCGCTCACACTCGCGCGCTCTCTGTGCACCTCACTCTCATCAGCACGGAAAAATGTCAACAACTAAACTTCAAATGCGCTCTAATAATAACCAAGCAGTTCACAAGCGCCCGCTCTCACTCTCCATACAATGTAATACCCCCGTCAATATTTCTACTTCAAACCCTAATAATCGTATTTCACTTTTAAATACATTTTGCGTTATGACTATGACTTAAACGAGTGCGTCTGTTTGTATGTATGGTTGTATGTTTTAACTTATTAATATGATTTTCAGTTATTATTACTTTTCATGTTTACGAGTGCACCAACTCGCCCAAATTCGCATATTAGTTCCGTCGCTATTGAAATACGGTTTCTAGACACAAAAAGTTCAGCAACAACCCTGTCAACCCCATTAAACTAATACGCTTTTATGTATTTGTATGTGTATACTCGGCGTGCTTAATAAAAACATCAAATAACAAATTTCAACCCTTCAGTCAAGCGTCAAGAAATCGTGCCGTAATGAGGGCGCGCTTCAGCTCTGATGCGTTACATATGTAACACCCTGTAACACCCCATTATTCACTTAGGCAAAAGTAATCGCTGGCGAGTTATTGCGGCTATAAGGGTTAAATATATGCATACTACGCACATACAATTAATAAATACGTAAAATATACATACAAAAACAAAAACAGGCTGGTTAACTTAAATACCTTAATTTCTACCACCTTTACGCCTTTCCTTTGTCCACTGTGTTATTTGTTTTGAAGGAGGTCGGCGAGAAATATGTGTATATAATTTACACTCAATCCTCGAGGTAGTTGGAATGCAGAGAATTAATGGAAATGAAATTAATGTTATGAATGCTTGTTAGGGCGTGTTCACACTTGATAAATTAATTTACTTTTGGCATTAACTTTCCCTGTTTTAGTGATTTTTCGTTTAGAGTATACCAATTTATTGTTGAAATACAGCATACTTCCAGACATACATACATATATAAATATTTAAAAGAAAAATCTAAGTGTGAACTGTACTTAAGAAAAAAATTGAAAATTAATTTATTAAGCCTTATTATAATATAATTTTTTTATTTTCATGGATTATATATATAGGTGAGAGCATACCCTTATTGAACAGTACTTTTTATGTATATGGAAATTCTTCAAGATATACAGAAATAAATCGCTTTCAAAAACTTTGACACAAAATTTTGAAATGCCTTTTTTGCTAGATGTGTACACACTCTTATGAAGTCTCCAAATTTCTCAACTTAATTAAAACAATTGAAGATTACAACTAACATTTGTTGTACAAATAAAATATTTTCAATAATTTTTTTCAAATGTACGCTTCATTTTTCCCGAGCGTACGTTCAGCCAACATTTGCTGGTTACAATTCCATTTTGAATTAATTAAGAGCGTACATCACGTACTTAAGCAATGAATTTCAGCTGTGGGACTTTTTTCGAGATACAAATATTTTTTTTCGTGAATTAAATGTGCTTTCATGCTGTAATCACTAATTATATTAACACTCGATACGCACACATAAATATATTTGTGCATTTAGTCAAGTGTTCAAAGTGTTTATGACATTTGACAGATTTGACAGTTCGTATTTGATTATGACCAAGATATGGTTGTGCATGCGGATTTCCGGATAGAGCACAGTCACGTAAAACACAGCTGGATATCAGAAGGGCGATTTGTGGTTAATTTTATGAGCCAAGCCGACTGCTGCCAGCCATTGCCACAGCCATTGAAGAGGCTAAAGTCGAATTTAAATGCTTTGCTTGACTTTTGATTCAAAGACAGTTGCCGCATGACTTTTGAACGCACACATATGTGTACCCATAGACACATGTGTATGGTTTTAATTATATAAGCGTGCGCAAGTCATCAAACCATTAACGTGATTAAAGCGTAATTAAATTAATGATTTGTTTATTAGATGAAATGGGAAATGAACGAATGCCTAGAAGGCATGATTTCCACTTACAAACAGTTGTGCGTAGTATACACGAAAATGCTTAGTGAATATTACAGTTATAGTATATTAGTGAAAGCTTACAAAAATCTAAGTGGAAGTGGCATTGGAGCTTTTATCAGTAACATAGTAAGATGTTAATATGATGGTTTTTGCCAATCAAATCGATATCGACTGATTTTGTGAAAGCTTCCATGTTTTACATAAGCAAATAAAATCCGTACTTTCATAACTGATTTTGGGGAAGCTTCAGTTTCTTAAGTTTCAATATTTCACATAAGCAATAAAAAGCTTGCTTTCTTAATTCATAAAAGTTTCTCAAAAGCTTTCGGACAATCTATTTCACTTTTATTAATGACTTTCTGAAAGCTTCAAAGTTTCACATAAGTAATAAAAAGTTTGCTTTCTTAACTTATAAAAGTTCTCAAAAGCTTTTGCACAATCTTAAGCTTTTGACTTAGCAGTGAAAGCTATTTAAGCTTAGTTCTTAGTGTTCCAATGTTTGGAGCTATTTGTATAAAAATTGTCTTAATTAAATACTAATAATTTATCTATAATTTAAAAAAACGTTCAAAGCTAACCCTTCAAACGCGTCAACTGTGTACGCCACGTCTAAGCAAAATTTCTCCAATTTAAGTGATCTGATGAAATGCCAGCCAATCTAATCGCAATCGATAAATAGTTGTTGATCAAATAATCAGCAAACTCTTAGAACCACTCCAAACTGGTTACCCAATCAAGTACGCATATCTATGTGCATTAGCAAGCAACAAAAAGAACAAACTAGTAGAATCTGTATATAAAATGTATATTACTTATAATCGTATTAATAAAAATCATATGTCGCCATATAAATTTATTGTAAATATATTTATGAAGTATTACGGCTTTAACTCAATATTTCTATCTATCGATTGCGCGCTATCTAAGCGAAGCGGCCGAGCGCTGTAAGATAAACTTAGGAAAAATAATAAAATTTGATTTACAACTAAGTGATTTGTGCATGTATGCGCAACAACAACTATTCACGACAGGTTAGCCAACGGAAATGTTCGCAAATAGACGCGCACGTACTGAGCGTCGAGCGTTTTGCGGGAGAAAAATCAGCGCGCGTCACCAATGATAACTAATTTGCACTCGGTGCGTTTGAAGATAGATGTGTGGGTTTGTAGGTAGATAGACAGCTAGAACGCGCCGTCTATTGCGGAAGAAAATGAAATTAACTACACTTGTCGGAATGTATGTAGAACAGATATATAAATATGTAGTATATTAGTTACATATAAATAAGCGCCCGTATAACTATGAATATTTGTGTGTATCGAACGCCCTTCACACTTTCAGCGCCTCCATTGTATTGGCCCAACACATTGCCTTGAAACATTTTCATATCTCCGAAGCAGTTGGTTGTGCCACTGTTAATGGAAAACGTTGCGTTACTAAGTAAATATGGTATATATGTACATACATTCATACATACATGTACATATGCAAGTGCATGCAGTCGGTAACCACGTGATAAGCTATGAACTTATTTTAACAACCCAATTAATTACCGTTTTCTGTGCGTTTGTCACGGTATATTAAAGCGCATCGCTGTTTCGTTGGCGTTTATTATGTAAAGCTTATAGGTGTAAATGCAATATGGTATACATAAGTAGCACATAATATTTTCATACATATTTGTTCAAAGCTTTCAGCTTATTTCCCGTTTCAAATTATTTGAGTTAATATTTTGCAACAGTCAATAATAATGAACATAAAAACATAAAAGCTAAGTTTCCAAAGCTTAATGGGTTTTGTAAAAGCTTCGAATGTGCTTAAATTATTATTATAGTTTTTTGTTTTTGGCATATTTGCTGAATTTTCAATTACGAAAGCGCGTATGTATGCTTTATAACTTGAGGTGATTCGAAAGCTTCAGTGAAAGCTGCACGGTGTTAAAGTTTTTGTGCATTAAAAGAGCCGTTTTTTCGTAAGGGAGGTTCAAATCGAAGAACATAAAAATTAATGATTTCTCCATTGGTTTCAAAAGCTTTTTCATTCATTAAAACATTCAGCAAGCTTTACAGCTTTCATTTTTATTAGCAAATGATCTCAATGTACTTTATAAAAAAGCACAAAGTAACGAACTTGCCACTAGTCCCAAAAGCTTTTTTACAACACTCGCCCCAAAAGTTTTTTTACAATACATTCAGCAAGCTTTAAAGCTTTTATTTTTATTCGAAAATGATTTTAATAGCGCCTAAACAGATTTGTATTTACTTTTATCAATAGTGGTGAAAGCTTCCCACAAGTCGCATAAAAGGTTTTGTAGCTTTTACTTTACTTTTACTAACCGTAATCAAAAGCTACACATCCTGCCTGCACTAGCTCATCTACTAATGAAAATTCCCATATTACGAATATGCGTAGATAACGGCAAAATAGCAATCATAATAAAACCAGTAAGCAGTTATATGCACACATATGTATACATATATACATACTGAAATGTATGCTAAGTAAATAAATATCAGCAGATAAATAGACTTTTTACATACGAGATAGCAATTTTTGGAATGCGGACACGAAACGTAGACTGCAAACAAATGAAAACATGTTAACGGCAATGGCGGTAACAGAACGAAAAACAAAAATAAAAACAAAAGCAAAATAACTTGGCAAATAAGAAGTCAATAACAAAAACGGAAAAGCTAGAACTATGTTGCAAGGAATATTAGCGACAACGCAGACAGTCAAGTACAGACACACGGTTAACTAAAAAAAGAAATAAACAAAATAAAGCAATGAAAAAGTAATATCAATCAGTTATTGATTGCCTAGAATCGAAGAGCGCGCTACGGAAGTTAGTTGTGGTGGGAGCTTTCCGATAGTTGAGTGCATTGGAGAAATGGTTGAAGAGCGTGTGGTTGGTTGAGGCGACTACATATAAGCACATTAAAGGGAAATGAATGATTGAATGTTTAAAAAAAAAAAATTCAATTATTTTTTTATTTAATTTTTATATGAATAATTTTATTTTTTTTAATTTTTTTATAAATTTTTTTTTTTATTTTCATTTTTTTTTTTAAATGTTTATAAATTTTTTATTGGAAGTGCTAAAACAAAAACATAAAACTTATAAAATTAATTATTTTTACATACATTTTCACGTCCACTCATACCAATTTTATTCTATGTATGCTCGATTTACAGCCCACTCGTAATCATATGACTGCGAATTCCTCAGCGTTCGCGTCATTTCGATTAGCGTTTGCTTTGTATTCATATTAAATATTGCCACTAATAATAATTATGAAATTGATTTGATAAAGATTTGACACGCTCACTTGTGTCAGCCATTCCCGCACCGGCGACCGTCACATACCCTGCTCATACCTATGTATATTTATGTACAGTTATGTGTGTGCACATGTGATAGTAGCTTATTAAGTGTTGTCACTGCCAATTGGCTCTTACATAAAATAAAACTTTGCTAACATACAAACATTCCATACATACAAGCATGAATTTTTACTGATTTTAACCTTCATTAGCTTGGACTAACTGTCGCCTGTTCCAGCGCTTTTGTTATACGCTTTTATTGACAAAGTTCTACCTAATAACTAATAATGTTTTGGTTTTTACGAGCGCTCCCACATGCGCTGTCTCTCTCGCGCACCGGCAGTGCTTTATCTTATCAGCGCCAATAAATATTTGTACAGCCGTGCCATACGCCATACAAATGGCTGTATATAAACGTTCGGAATTGGTATTATTTGAAAACTTCAGTAATTTTACAGCCCACTTATTTATATAAAAATAGCACAGCAAATAGGCTAATTCGCAGCACAAACTCTATAAATCGCTGAATGTACTATAAGTAGTGCTGCAAGTGCAAACAAGCGCGATTTCGATTGCTTTGTTTTGATTTTCGAATTTTCGGCGCGGTTCATAAAATCCTAGCGCTGCAGTGTTGTCAATAAATCAATATGTCATTATTTAGTAATTGGTTTAGTGGTAGCATACACAGTTATAGCGGCAATTAGCTACCATAAAAACCGGTTCCCTCCATTAACCAATAACATTTATGATGTTTACATGGGAACTTTGTTCAAAATTTCGGCGAAAATGAAGGCTTGCACAAAATTGTCACACGAATAATTGTTAAAAAGACAAAGCAGTAGCCTTTTCAGAACCACCCTAAGTAACAAACTTTAAACTTATGAATAATCGCCATGCATTTCGAGCCACGCTAATCAATAAAGTGTCGTGAAATAAAAAGCACGCAAAAGCATTGAGAATATATTTTTCTTAGCAACAACAGCAATTATAATGCAAATCGTTTGCAGCTAATAATCCGCTATTTGTTTAATTAGTCAATTTTTATTTTTATTTACCTGCGATTGCTTAGCGATTGCGCCTGCAACCACCCGAAAACACCTAGTCATTTCATGTGACATTCACACGCTGCTTTTCCAACGCTTATTATATATACATATGTACATATATATATATATATATATATATATATATATATATATATATATATATATATACATATATTGCATATACTAATACATATCTATTTCTCTATGGTCGAGCATTTTTATTACCCTGCGCCATTTCCAGTAATAATAAATCGCTTTTCGAAGCGAACTTTCTAGTGTGCAAGCGACGAGCGCAAATTATGCCAAGCGCAGCAGCAGTAACAGCCACAACAACAACTGCCAGACACAGTTTTTTTAATTGTTCTAGCCGTATTGTTTAATTTTTGCATTAGCACGCCACTACTACTTATCTAAGCATTGGCTGATAAGCGTCCAATAGACTTTTTATATCCGACATGCGGTTACGTATACGCCGTGGCGCACGTTGCATTTTGCGCTGTAAGTACACACTGCTGTCTGTTTGAGCCAGTCAAGTGACATGCGCTCATCAGTCACAAAGCCAACCAAGCGCACAGCTCATCTCCCACGTAATCAATGCAAGCAAAATGATTGAGTAATAATTTTATTTCATTGTTTACTTACTTACTTTACCAACAATAATACTTGAGCTATTGCGGCGTCAGGAAATAAATAACCGTGAACTAGTTGTTAGCGTTACACAATTAAAAATGCAAAAATTGAAAAAACACAAATTAAAATAAATAAAATTAATATAACACATCAAATAAAGGAATTCTTAGCTAAGGCTGCTGTTGCCGTGTGCAATAGAAACAACTGCACACGCGCGGCGTTTTGAGGAATAGCTCTGTGTCGTTGTTATTCAAATTATTAGATTTGTAGAATTTTTCAAGTCATTGCCAGTACAATAAATATATTTATTGCGAAAAAAGTAAGAGTTCACTAGAATAATTGAGTGAGACAATTGCATTTGTTGACTGCTGGAGCGGCTTGTGTTATCTGTCAATAATGTTTACAAATATAAATTTGGATCACTTCCCGGAATACATGAAATTAAATTACTTGAAATTTTCTGTACTTTTTGCTCATTATCGGAAAAATAATTAGTTGCGAAAACAAAGCCAATATATATTTGCCTGAATAAAAAAATATAGCGATTGAAAATCGAGAAATATGAAAATCCAATAAAAACATTAATTAGATTTTATTGCGAAAAATTATTGTGAAATATCGATAAGTACACGAATCGTTTTATTATTTTACTCATAAATTTATCGCTAAAAGTTATCGGTGCAAAAAAAATTAAAAGTAAAAGTTATATAAAATTAGTAACGTTAAACAGTAAGAATCGTTTCTCAAAATAGATGAAAGTAAATGGCTTATATATTTCAACATGAGATAAATGGGTAGCAAAAAAATGTTTTTATGCATGAAGTATGTATGTAGTTATTAAAAACCGATAAAAACCAAAAATATTAATTACTTTTTTAATGCAAAATATATACAGACAAAATCAATAAATATAAAAATCGATATATTTCAAACTCGAAATCGTCGATAAAAGTTATCGGTTCAAAAATAAGTTACAGGACTTTTAAAAATAATAACGCTAAATAGTAAAAATATGAAGTTTAGTTACATATTTCACATTAAAAGCGAAATTAACTGTTTCTTCTATTAGTTCTAAACAAACCACAAATTTGTGTGTATGAAAATTATATTTATTAAATATCGATAAAAATGGAACACTATTTTAGTTCGAATTTAAGCGATAAATATTTTTAAAACATCGATAATCATAAAAAATTAATAACGCAAAACAATAAAAATCGATATAATCTTTCAAACTAGAGTTATCGATAAAAGTTATCGGAACTAAAATAATAAAAATAAGCAAACTAAAAAATGAATCACGCCAAAAAATATGGATTTTTCGATATGAATCAGTCTAGAAATCGATAAAAGCTTTCTTAATTATGAATAAATTTTATGGGTTAGGTTAGTCGGTTAGGCTACCAAACTTGATAACTATGTATGAAAAACTTCCAGGAAATTTTAAATAAGAAAAAGTTTATTTTTGTGTTGAATTATGCTGCCATGAGGATTTCGAAGAATTATGTTTAATAAAAACACTCACCCTTTACTTTATTAACAACTGAGGCTGATATAACACAAATCACTCGTTAATATCACTGAGAAAAGTATAAAACTGAAATAAAACAACGTGTAGTTACGCACATAAATGATGTGAAATAATTAATTCGATAAAATTAAACAATAAATTAATTGTTGAATAATTAAATTTCCCTGAACATAAATTAAATTAAACATATGCATATACATATATTACACTAATACAGATATACATATGTAATATATATATAAAATTAAATCATGTAACCATTTTAAGCACACTTACGAACATCTGTGGTCCTTCTTGTAAATTCAATTCAAATACGCCAGTCAAGCAAGCAGAACATAGCACACAACAACAAAAGTACAAATGAAATGAGACTGCAAGCTACTTACGCAAATTGTTGAAGAATTCGCAAAAACACACAAACATATTTACCAATATACTTGCACACTCACCACTTAAGCGCTTACCGCAAATAATGCGTTTAGAATAATGGCACAAATTGAGGCATTTTACAATTTGAGGACAGACATTTCCGCGCAGACCGACACGCAATAAAAGCCAATACAAGTAAATCAGCCAATAATGCTTGTAAATATGTGAGGGTATGAGTGCGCCGCCAAAAAGTGCACACATACAAACAAGGCAGTACACAAAAAGCGGACAAATTGCCTTAAATATGAACAGGGTGATTTGGCGACGAACTCAAAGGAATTATTAGCAGTCCTCGAAAGGCTGGATTCGTGATCAGGGCAAGGGCGTACAAGCAAGGCAACCAAAAAAGAAAGAAATACTGTTTGTAATTCAATATAACAGCGCAGCGATTTGCTTACACACACACATACATGCGCATCTAATTTATATGTATGTGTGTGACGCAAAAGGCAACTCATGCTGAAAGCAGTTAGCAACATACACACACACACAAACATGTAGATAACAACTGTCCTTGCTGTTCGTAGTCACGCCGAAATAGTCGCCCGTTTTTAGGCGCGCAGTTGCTTGCGCATGCAAATGGAAAGCAATGAACGAAAACTGAAAAAATTTGGCTGGAAAAAATGAAATGCACGAAAAAAGCTTTAAAAGACTACAGAAAAATTGTGTATAAAACCAAATGCTGAAAAACTGAAGTGAATGAATGCGCTGCTTCTGGCAGCGTCTACAACACATACATACATGTGCATATGTTGGTGTTGTAGTATACCAGCATATTGCACTGTGTCTATTTGTTTGCTGAAAAAATCAATGTTCAATATCACTAAAAATTTCAATATTTTCACTCACTGCACTATCAGCAAAAAATATTTTAATTCTTCCATTGCAATCGCATATGCATACCCTTGGCGCGCATTTGTAAACATGCAAAAAGAGTGAACCTAAAGAGTTTTTGCAAAAACGTGTGCAGCTCAAACATTTTTCCAATTATTTTCAACCTGCATAATTCACATTTTCACTTACAACACACGCCAACGAAAACAAGTTTTTCAAACATTACAAGGGAGTAGGGTGTAACTAGTTTGCAACTAGTTTTACACCAATTTTCTTGTATGAACTTTATTTTGTACAACAAAGGATTTTTGCAAACAAAGTTGTGAACTAGTGTATTTCGGACTAGTTTGTAACTAGTTATGTGCGAGTATGAAAAACATGATTTGGTAAATTTTACTACATATTTACACGAAAACAGTTAAACGCAAACTTTTTATATTTTAAATTATATTTTTAATGAATTTAATATATATATTTTTTTTTAATTTAGGAGTCAATATATTTCATTCTATTTCGCGTACTACTTTTGTTAATCTTCCTTTACAATCGTTAGTAAAAGAAAGCTTCTGGTGTGAATTTATTTTTTTAAATACATACATATACTGATGTGACAAGTACTTTTTCACATTTGTACGGATTTTATAATCACTTAATCTCAAGTGTACTTCAACTTACACGAATCGTCATCGCCTAAAAATAGTCGAAGATACGAGTAGAGTTCAAATAACTTTGTTATAGACGTAAGCACTTATACATACATATCTACATCCAAATGTTTGTAAAACCTTTATATAATGTATACGAAATGAATATTCAGCCACTTAAGCACCCTTTGTTTATAATGACCTATTTCGTTTATAAAATAAATAATTTGTTAAATATACATGCATCTAGGTTTATGTATATGTTTGCAATCATTTTGGAGAAAACAAAATAATTTTTCATTCAAATACTTTTAACATACATACATACATATCAACTATATTAGAAGGCGGAATAAAATAAGATGAAGTATACCTTAAGGCGCAAAACAAGTTTTCTTCCCGTTTTCAGCCCAAAATTTGCAATGGTTGCTGAAACTTCAAAAATTGATATTTTCTGAGCTATACTTCAGTACTGAAAATCACAGTTATTAAAAAATTGTAAATGGAACTGAATGGAACAAGTTGGTTTTTTAATACAGAAAGCTTGTAACTCATAAGGATGGTTTTCGCATAAATTCCTTTCCGTCAAATTTCCATTAGACAATATTTTTTTCATACCCCAATTCCATTTATTTCCGATATATTCACCTCGATCTAAGGCAAATGCGAAATAAATTCAGGAAACAAGTAAAAGCAACAAAAAAACAATCGAAAAGCGTTGAAAACTTTTCAGGCATTTTTTCATCGAAAAAAGCAACCGTTGCATCGCATCCCCAATGAGCTGCGAATGAAAGCATTTTTGCGCATTTCGCGCTTTCAACGTAAGGTACAAGTTACTCTACTTCCTCAAAAAAACACACACACAAGCATACACACACATACACGACTATATTAAAAGCACTCAACTCAAACCACTTTGTTTTATGACGAAAGTGGAAAATGGGAATAATAAAAAGCAGCGAAATATGCGCTATTTCTGAACACCTTTTCTACTTTTTTCTACTTACTTACTTCCCTTTTCGCCAAACACAAAACAGCGGAAATTGTCACAAGTCGGCACAAAGCAAAAACAAAACAACACCAACAACAACTGTAAAATGCATGTAACACATAGTGCAGCGCTGCGGGTAAAGTGGTTGCGCCATGCAGCGCAGCTTAAACAATAACAACAACAACGATAACAGCTAAAGCAATGCAATATGTGCTTGCAATACAAGACCGAACCGAGCATGCCAACCACTCGGCACACGCGAACCGGCAGTGCACCCACCCACCCCACTGCCCAACCCAACGCGACACAGCTCAGCGCAGCTCAACTCCACTATACACAACTCAACCCAGCGCAACGTAACGCAACAACTCAATTGCATCCGGATATGGATTGAACGATTTTTATTTGCATTGTTGCCCCGCCATTGTTAGCCGCTGCCGCGCGAGGGCTGTTTCAACCGCCTGACAGTTGTTGTTGCTGTTGCTATTTCCATTTTTACGATTTTTTCTTTTCATTTGGCGTGCATAAATTGAAAACTCACACAAAAAAGGCATAATAATAAAGAAAAAAGCAAATATCCTCTGCGAGCCTAGAAAAATCTGCGCTGAAAAAAAGCCGGAGTCGTCAACGATTTCCTTCCCTTAAAACGTGCAAATATGTTGCATGCATCACAGCACGCGGTGTGTATGTGACAAACACTAACACATATTGACTACAAGTACACACGCACACAAGCAAACAATGGTAACGCATTGTATGAGGCAGAAAGCGACTGCCAAACGCATTTATTGACCAGTTAAAGATTTTCGTTTTGTAAACGAGGACTTTTCTCTATTTGCTTGTGCCACACATATTGCTACACTCACACAACATGCATAAGCGTATTTGCGTTCGTATTCACCACTGTGGACTGTGCAGTGTGCGCCCCCTTTCGCCGCCTCTTGAAATTGGTATATTGCAGCATCATCTTTGCGACTGCTGCTTGTTGTTATTATTGTTGTCGGTTACTGCTAAAGGTCTCTCTACTCTGCTAGTTGTTGCCATTTGCTTTAGTTGTTGTTGCTATTCGTGATTACAATATTTGCAATTTTTTCCGTCAAACTTTTTTGAGTATTTGCTGTTGTTGTTTTCGTTTTAGGGGTAGCTTGCTTCACTAGTTTTGATCGATCACTGAGTTGCTTGATTAGTGTAAGCCGCTGCCGTCCAGCTTCTGGTTGGATTTTCTCTTTCTTTTTGTTGCCATTTTCCGCGAGCAATATTAGATTTATATTTCTGTTGTTGTTTTGCAGTTTCATTTTTTTTAATTTGGCTCAAATTTTGTAAGTAAAGTAATTTGGTGTGAAACTTGAATGAAGTAGCGCAGGTTCGCACCTTTAAGAAATGATCAGTAATTGTATTAAGAGTTGCAATTGTTTAGAGGCAAATTTTCCGATTTAATTAAAATTTAAAAAGTATTTAAAAGTATCCTCTAAAATAGAAAATATTAATATAAAAATCTGTAAGTGCTTTCAACTTAATAAAAATCTGAAATATTTTTGAAATTAATCTGGAAAATATAAAATAAAAAATCTAAAAGAGTTTTCAATTATTAGAAATCTTAAAAAGATTTAGAATTAATTTCAAAAATGTGAAATTTTGATAAAAATACCTTTAAAGAAAATTTAAAAATTCAAAAATTTTTAAATTTTTTTTTAATTAATTTTAGTATTTAAATTTAAAACCATAGGGTTTAAAAACATGCAGTGAAAATTGTTTTTAAGTAAAAAATAATAATTAAAAAGATTTAGAAATATTAAAAAAATTTGAAAAATATTAATTTCAAATTTACTATTTTTTAAAATTCAGTTACGTAAGATGGATTTAAAGGATTTATAAGACGTAATAACAAATATAGAATAAAGTTCAAAATTCCCCAAAAAAAATATGAAGACAAGTATTTTGAAAGTCAACTTTTTTGGGATTTTTCAAATTTTTTCTATATTTTCTTTATAACACGCATTTTAAAAGTCCAATTTTCTTTAGAAATCTAATTTTTTTTGATAAATTTTTAGAAGTCAACTTTTTAAGAACTTTGAATATGTTTCGATTCAGTTTCGGATTTTAAATGAAACATTTAAAGCTTTTCCCGTTAAATTTTGAAAACAAACAATTTTCCTACTTAACAATTGCTTTACAACAACACTTCGTGCTCATATGCATACTAAATATTTATTGCGATGCGACATTGTTGCGCACCAACAAGGCGAAATGCAGTGATGCGACATATTTTTAATTACCCAAACAATTTTTCCATTAAGTTTAAAGGCAAACAAATTAAAAAGGCAACAACAACTAAACGCTAGCAAGTACCTATAGTTGACGTAGAATATACAATTTAATGGAATAATCTATAGCAAAGCGCTAAATCAGTTGTTGTTCGGCAGTTAGCTAAATAGAGACCAACAGCGGGTGTGTGTGTGTGCGTCTGTGTGTGCCGTATGATGTTAGCGTAACGCTGAAATGGGCGATTTTGTTTAGCGCGAAAGTTTTCGCTTTTACGGTTATTATTTTTAATTTGATTTTACGCCGTTTTCAAGTTAAGTTTTTTCCAAACGAATTTTACTAGTTTTTATTAATGAAAACGCGACTCTCCAAATGCTGTAGGTATGCGCATGAAACGGTAATAAAACTTTTGCTTCTCGCTTTAAGCGCTAAACGTTTGCATATGCGGGGTTTGTATGCAAATATTTATATAAGTATGAGTGTATGTAAATATTTAAGTATGTGTGTGCAATTTTTATGCAGCAACAGTTTTTTGGACTTTTCTGCGCTTTTTTGGCGTTTTGTTGCAGACACACTACAAAATTGTACAACAAAATGCACAGAAATTGTCGGAAAAATAATTCGGGAAAATATAGCGTTGGCATTGTGTTGGCCGTAAACAAAATACAAAATAAATTTAATAGAAATTCATGTACCAGTGTCAGACATACATACATATGTTTGTGTGTATTTCTGCATGTGGGCTTGTTTTCACGTGTGTATATTTGTTTCCGCAGGCCAACAAACAATATTGCTTTATTTTTTTGTGGTTTTTTCTGCGCTTTTATTATTTATGCTTTATTATTTATGTATGAAAAAATATATTTTTTTTGCAGAAAAAACTGCTAAAATTAAAAATTTGTAAAATATTCGATTTTTTTAATTCGTAAAAGTAAATTTGAATGAACTCGGCGCTTATATAGCGATAAGCCAACAATTTATATTTTAGTAAAGAAATTTTATTGGAAAAAACAAATGAAGTGACGGCGCTTTGCGGCAGCAAACTCATTAATGTCGCATATGTTGTAGCTTTTTCCAACTCACACATATTTTACAAAAATGCTAAACGCATAAATTTTCAGCGGAATATGCGAAATGCGCTAATGTCGTGGAGTCCATCAATTTGCTGCATTTTGTATATATAATTTTTTTATTGCGCAACATTTTTGCATATTTAACACGAAAGAACATATTTTCCACATTTTTTAAGTGAAATAATTGCAAAAAGCGTTTAAAATGAAATGAAAAACAATATCCAGCGATTTATTTATTAAAGCGCCACAAAAGGAAGCGAACGGCAATGCGCTCACTCACACTTAAGTGGCTTCGTGTGTGTGTGTTTTCGCATTGTATGTATGTAGATAAACGACTGCATTTCGCGCCAGCTTTCATCAGCCATTGATGCTAAACGCTTGACTTGTCTACCTTTGTGTACACAGAAAATATATACATATGTATTTGGCGCTTTAATTACATTAAACAAACACACTGGACTCACAATGAGCCGGCGCGAAGACTGTCATCATCAGCCACATGCATGCATGCACTTAAGCACATACGCACACGTGCGTCCCTTTATCCGTTTCTGATTCTGTTCGTTTGCTCACCGCTTGGTCATTGCTATTGCCCGCTGTCGCTGACAGGATGACCAAATAAAATATATGTATGGGCGTGCGTGTGTGAGTGTTGACGTGGGTTACCAATAAATATGGGCAGACATTGGAAACGGGAAGCGTACGCGTTAAGCACAAGCGAACAAAAGTCAATGTCACAGACAGTCAGTCGAAGTTAAATGGAAAATTTAAAGGCGAATATTCGCATAAATAAGATTCAACACGCGTGTGCATTAAGGAATTTTTGCGGCATATACACCTACGTATTGAAAATTGTGGTTTATAAAAAGTACTTTAAATAGACGCAAAGGAAAAAATTCTCTGAATGCAACGCTGCTGTATTGTGCAGCTTTAATATTCGCGCTGATTTCACATTTAAAGCGAAATTCCCAAAAACAAGAAATACTTTCGTTTCCTACTGACTAATTTTTGCATAAAAAGCTAGTCCCGAGATTACGGGATTTTTGTATTTCATTTTCGCGATTTCAAATTATTTATTTTCTTATAAATGATATCGTAAATCAGAATATAACCACGCTCTCATTAAAATAAAAAAATCAATTAACAAACCCATCTAAGAGTTCTTGACGATACTCGTACTGAGATATCTCACCTAATATGCAAACATACATACATACATACATACATACATACATATGTACATACATACATATGTATGTACATACATACATACATATGTACATATGTATGTACATAGTTCGTATTGCTTTGAAGCGTTAAAATATTAATTTTTCAACGAGCAAAATCAAATTGTTCAATTGTTGTTATAAACATAAAAATTTACAAACCAAAAAGGTATCACTCCCGAAATTTTCGGGATCTCGAAAAACTTATGAAATATTAACTATACTGAACGAGCAAAATCAAATTATTAAATTTGTTATTAAAAAAATTGCATGCCAAAAATATAATAATCCCGAAATTTTCGGGATCCCGAAAAACTTATAACATGCATATATTGATACATATATTGAAATAAACAAGAAATTTTAAACATCAAGCAATATAATAATCCCAAAGATTTCGGGATCCCGAATATCTTACAAAGCAAACATTTTAAATACATTTATTGAAAATAAGAAACAAATTTTAAGCAAATGAGTTTCACTTCACGGAGCATTTGACAATTAATTAATTCAGAAGTAATTTGATCTCCACCGCACTGTTGTGGCGCACTGTCAACTCCAAACAGCCAGCAATGTAGTATATTCACGTATATATGTATGTATATATAAATACCTGTGTATTCCACATATGTATAATCCACCACAAATCAGTTAAAACTTGTAAGTTCAATAAATTTTTTCACATTGCTACCAAATATTCGCTTACATACAGAGGCTTAAGCATATGTATGTATGTACATACTATACATACATATGTATGTATTTATATTGTTTTTGTCGCTGACAATCACTCGTCGCGATCAGAGCTAAGCAAATGATATTAGAAAAAAAAATCGTCAAATACGGCGCTCCACAACACATCAAGGGCGGAAAAATTAATGCGAAAACAATAAAGACAAGCAAATAGACGGACAAGCACGCACACCCTCACACACACAACTACACACACATGTCAGATCACATATGGGATGTAAAAAGCGAAAAATATTTGTGGACAGTGGGGAAAGTACATTTAAATATGCACACACGCAAGCCTAGAAAAATAACATAACTCGTAAACAAACACACATACACATACACATACGCACATGCATTTATTCGCAGCCATTAAATCGACTTGCAATGTGAAGGCAGATGAAAATAGCCACACAGACGCGCAAGCATACAAGCATTTATAGAAATTTATAATTTTTTCATCGCAAATATAAAGGCAATGCACACCAACACACATCTATGTGTATATGTGTATGTGTGCGTGCACGGCAGCAGCAAAAACCGACCAACAAAAAACGCTAAGCGGTGGTTTGGGGCGGTTGAGTGGTTACATGGCTGATTGGACGCAAGCAAGGTGGCGCGCAAAACGCTCGACGGACAAGGGCGACAAAGTCCGACTAGTACGTGTGTGAGCGACGCGCATATGTATGTATGTATGCAAGCACGCGTGCAGTTGTTGGCTAACCTTCGTGTTCATTCTCGACTTTTAAAAGCGGTTGGGAGGGTTGTTTGCTGGGTTGGAAGTGCGGAGCTGGAATGTGACACGGCTGGGATGAGATGTTGTTGCTGCTGTTGTTGTCGTTGTTTTTGTTGTTGATGGCAGTGTGCAAATGCGGCACATTATCCGCTCTATAAAATTATTTTTCTACTTTTTTGCTTTGTTTTCACATTTGAACGTTTGGGCTAAGCGAGGTTTCGTGTTTTTGTTGTTGTTACTTTTCTTACTTCTTTTTTTGTGTGCAAATGTTGAGTTGTGTGCTAACGGGGGTTTGACTTTCATTTCGTGCGAAGGCGTGAAAGCTGCGAGCAATTGAAGCGGCAAAAGCGTCAAAGCCAACGGCAGCCGGCTAAGCTGATGCGGCTGGTGAGTGAGAGACACCAATCGAGTTGGTGTGGACAAAGAGTGGGTTGGGGCAGCGCTTAAAGCGGAGTTTATGTTCGCATTTGCTTATTTATATTCCGCTGAAATTCATTGTGGGTGCGCAAGCTAAGAAGTAGAAGAAATAAGAAAGCAAAAAATAAATACAACAAAATCAATAACAACCACTAACTGCCGCATTTAAGTCTTCAACGCTGAGTCTGGGTGCCTTGGCAAAAGTCATCATCATTATCGGCTGCAAATCCGCTTCAATGAACACCATCGCCGCCACCGACACCGACTCCTCAGCAAGCAATTGCACGTCAAATAAACGGTATTCACACAAACATACATACATTGACACCGACAATTCGAAATTGAAATTGAAATTATAAAGGCGCATAAAAATTCAAACAAACAAAATATCGCATAAAATCATAAAACCCAATACCAACAATTAAGCGCGTTCGTCAAACACTTGGCTGGTTGATGAGGTGAAAGGTGGTCGATCGGTCGGTTGGTCGCTCAGCCGTGCCGCTGCTTGTGGTGGTTGCTGGCAAAGTTCGTGATGGCATAACGCCATTCAAGCACGAAACTGCAACAACAAACAGCACGCAGCGCAGCCAATACAAAACCAACAAAACTGAGCTGTATAAATAAATAAAACTAAAAAGGCATACACGCACACACACATACACACCCATAGTTAGTTGCATCAATCATCGCTTTCAAATGTAGCTCATCTTCTTCACTTCGATTGCCGACTTGGAAAGTGGTGAAATGTGAAATATGAATCTTCAATATACAACCACCACCAACAACAACAACAGTGGGCAACAATAATATTGCAAAACCAGTAATGAAGTAGAAAAGAAATTAAAAATTGAATAGCAATGAAACTGAGAGTGTCATTGCCTGCTGCCATCAACGATTTTCACAATATAATTAAATCGCAAAACGTTGGATTTTTTCTGCTTTTGCCTCTTGTTTACGAATAGACTGGCAAAAAATATAGAAGCATGCATATACAAGTACTTACATATGTATGTATTTGTATTCAAATGACTGGAATTAGATATGTACATATATAACTTTTTAGTACAAAATAAAAAAAAAATATTCAGAAGAGTTTTGAAAAATTTTGAAAATAAAAATAAAAATGTGAAATAAAAATGTAGAAAAAAAAAATTTGATGATAAATCTGCGAAATAAAAAAAAATTTAAAATAAATTTAAAAAAATTTGAAACAAGTAATTGAAAAAAATTGGAAAATTTTGAAAAAAAAGTTGAAATATTTTGCACAAAAACACAATTTTGGAAAAAAATAAAAAAAGTGTAAACAAAAAAATTTGAAGTAAATATTTAGAAACAAAAAGTGTTTACTGAAAATTTTGAAGCAACAATTTTGGAAAATAAATGTGGAAATGGAAATAAAAAATTTGAAAATAAAATTTTAAGCTAAAGCTTTGAAAACGAATTTCGAAACAAATATTTTGAAATAATTTTTTAAACAAAAATTTTGAAACAAATATTTTCAAAATAAATTTTGAACCAAAAAATTAAAAAAAAATTTCAAAGCAAAAATTTTTATAATAAATGTTGTACATAAAAAAATATGAAAATAAATTTAATCAAAATTAATAAAAAAAATTAAATTAATTAAGGAAAATTAAAAAAACACTTTCTATAAAAATTTTAAAATATTATCTTGAAAAAATCCGCAAAAAGCACGCACACAGCTGGTGTGCAGTACAAGTACAAAGAGGCTATCATCCTCACAACAATAACAACGTTATTCATCCACACTATCTTGCTGGAAATCTCATATCGACCAGATCTTAATCGAAAATTATTTGACACGTTTTTGTTTTTCATTAAAAAAATAACTTCCAATCTTTGATCTCTCAAACGCTACGCACAGTGAATTAAATACCGCTTAACAAATGTCAAAGGCTTTACATTTTACAAATGCTAAGCAACAACAACAAACAACCACCGACATTGCTTGGTAATGATTTTATTTCATTTACACGGATTTACAGCGACATTCATATGTATGTCTGTATGTGATTAACAACATTCGGCAAAACGTGCCGAATCGACACCTTGAGGCGCATCTGTCACCCCTTCCAGCCGAAATAATTACAATTGCGCACTCACGCCAATGATTGTTTATTAAAAATAGATTTTCAGCTATGTAAGAGAGTTGCCACACGACGGCATTATTTTCATTATTAATTTTTTTGTACAAAAGTATTTAATGTCACAATAACGGAAATGCGGAATGCAAGCGATATCGAACTGAAAAGTAAAAATCGGAACTCAATCAGCATCAATTCATCGCGTTGCGGATTTTTCCGAACACAAAACGTAAATTGGCAGTTAAAACGCACACGACAAACCGAAGTAAACACAATTAGCAACACACCCACCTTCACACTCAATTGACGGTAGATGTGAGCGCATTTGCAAATGTTTCCGTTATCACTATCTATTTCCTGCCTAAAAGCTACATGCGCTACAAAAAGTTTACATACAATCGGCTTCGAGCTCATATGAGTCATTCATGGCAACAATTGAACAATTGCTGAAGAGTGTGGACAAGTTTAAGATAAAAGAAGCTTTGGAATACATAAGTGACTAAGATGTGCTAGCACAAGTGGCAACACAACAAATTCAAGTAAACTCAGTAGGAAATGATATAATGAATCTCCATAATGCTATTAAACGCCTCGCCCTCCAATTTTCTCCTACTTCAAAGCATTCCAACTCTCCCCTCTCTCCGCTGGCAACATGGCTGCTGGTTGCTGGCAGCCACGTGTTTACGCAATTACGCAATAAATGTGTGCTCGGCATTTGCACCCACTCCAGCTGCTTGCTCGCCCTTCCCAGCGTCACTTCCGCCCCGCCCGGTCTGCTACGCTGTCCTTTGCCGCCACTGTCTCCCACATGACGCTTTGTGGTGGGTTTTTAGGCGCGTGTTTGCTACTTTTTATTTTCTTTTTTATTAAATTTGTTTTGCCATTTTTGCGCACAGTTTGCCGAAGGGATGAAATTTCGCCTGCGCTCGTGTGTAAATTAATTTGATTCTCAAAATATTTGCATATGTCATTATGTTCTTCTGGGTCCGCCGCGCATAAGGGTTGCGCACGCGTTTTGTTTGCTTTCTTTTGCTTTTTGAAAACTTGGCAGCAGCTGAAGTGTTTGTCAAACATATCAAACTTAACGGAGGTTAACTAAAATAAAATCAAATTGCATGTTAATATACTTAAAGTAATTGGCGGCGCCTCGAGTGCCTTAAATCAATATTGTGATAACGCAGGGTTGCTCAAGTGGTATCTATATGACATATGTGATGTTAAACTAGCAGTTCAATTGTCAACTTGACGTGCTCAATTCAATTAAGCAGTAAAAGGAATTATAAAAGCCAAAACAAATCTTATGGTGAACGAGCTTTCTATATAAAAGACTATATAACATATTACATATAAATATTTATTAATTAATACCTGTCATATATGTAGTTTGTAATATACACTCTTCCAGTGTTTCATACGTTTGGTTTATCTGCCATTATCCATGACAATAACTCAGTATGCATTTTTTTCCATCTGTGATTATACAAAATTTCGTTCAATTTGTTTGATTTGCGTCGCAATTTATCACGCAATATTTTTCCGCTATGCACACACACGCAGATAAATATTTCTGTACACACACGCATACATGCAAAACCCAGTAAAAACAATTAGATATCAAATAGCGCTGCTGCTGCTGTTGCTTCGCTGGGGACAACGGTGCGTATGAGCAACAAAACAATATTAATTTGCTCTGACACGCGTGTTTACAAAATCGACTTATGCTGTTGACTAAATAACAAAATTATTAACGCAATTTGAAAGTAACGATGTGAACATTTTTTGTGGTGACCCAAAAGATTTTTTCCAACAAGTAAATGTTAAATGTCATGAAATGTTTTTTGAATAAAAATTTTGTATAATTAATAATATTATATAATTAGAAGAAAGGGATTGCTTAAAATTAAACAAAAAAAGTAGTAAAACATTCGGAAACAAATATTAAAATAAAAATTTATTTATTATTTGGAATCTTTTTTCGAAATTTTTTTTCCCAAATTTTTAAAAAAATTTAAATTTAGTTCTTTTTTGCATATGAAATTAAAAAAATAAATAAATTATTATACAATAAAAAAATATTATTTTTAAATTCTTATAAAATTTTCATAGAAAATCGAAAATTTCAAAATTGAAAAAAAAAAATATTATCTTTAATGAATATTTGGATTATTTTACTAAGGGAGAGGAATTAAAAATAAATCAAAATTACAAATAAAACAAAAAAATATATTTTGTAGATTCAAGTAAAATATAACAATATTTCACCTCAAAATTTGCATTTTTACTCAGTTTCTAAATTGTTGCATCAAAAACTGACGACCGACGAAATTAAAACATAAGCATTTTAGAAATTAAATTTCTACTATCAGTCTATATAATTTTGAAATAAGCTATTTCATACGATTCTTCTCATTTCAATTTTTATGTGCCTTCGCTTATATAAATATCACACCGGCAATCGGCTGAGCGGGCGCAAAGTGCTAATTGCTAATATTGACTTTGCAGTTATTTATATATTTATTTTGCTAAAATCACAAAATGCTGCAACAACAACTGCAATAAATCTAGCTAGCGACTAACTGCAAAGAAATTACAAAAAAAATCAAAAAAATATTTTTCATTTGATTTTCGCTTGGCAAAAAAAGCTTGAAATAAGTGAAATGTACATTGAAGCATGCAATATTTTTGTAGCGGCACATGCACAAACACACGCACACACGTACAAACGTTAATATATGTGCATATATGTATGTATGTATATACATATATAAAATCACATGTATAAATGCAGATGCACTGCTGTTATATATACATTTATTTGTGTGCGCGCATTCAGGCCACTTGTCGTCATTGCACCTACAGAATTATTTGTTCATGCAATAGATTTCACCTTCATATTAAGTTATCAGCGGGAATAACAGTTTTTTCTACCTTAATAAGCACACGAGTGTAAATATTTTTAATTTTGAATTTCGCTTCACTCATGTTTTCTTCACAACGAATGCTAATATTTGTTCGTCAATGGTTATATTTATAATAACAACTGTAAATGTACTAAGCAACCATAACTAGACTCATCTCGCACAAACACACGCATACTTATTTATGTACATATAAATACATTCAAACTTATTTGCAGGTACATTCCCTTATGTATTTATTTGTTTATTTATCTATGTCGTCGGTTAAAATTTATCTAATCAATGAAGAAATTTATATCTAATCAAAAAAACCGTATGTATGTATGTACCTTCAGCGATGCCAGCTAATAACAACATGCAGGTGTTTGTGTGTGTGTGTTTTGGCTGTGAACGTCAGCGCGAACACCTTCGTCAGTTTTGCACATGAGCGCGTTACGTCGCCGCCGACGCTGTCATTTGGACTAGTTTAATGCGCCTTGATAGTTGATATAGTGTAAAAAGCCGGAAACTTTCGTGCCTTTTTTGTCGTAGTTGTAGTTTTCATGTTTTCTTTTTAAGTACGTATGAATTGCGCAAATACAGGTGAAAATACACGGGGAAAAAAATTAAGTAGAAAAAAATAAAATTTATTATTATTGATAAAATGCGTTATTTTCATTAAATAATAAAATTTCAGAATTTCTGTGCTTGGAAAAAACACGAAAAAGATTTTAAGTTCATGAATTATTTTGCGAAAAATACAAGGAAAAAATTTAAGTAACAATATTAAAAAATTACGTAAAAGAAAAGTTTCAGACATTTTTTTTTACAATTTTAGTTGTTTTTTTTTTGTGAAAACTTAAGACTAAAAAGTTTTAGTTAAAAACATTTTATTTTCTTACAAAATTAATAATTTATGAGGTATTCTTGTGAAGAAATAAGAAGCAAATTTTGGTTTAAAAAATTTTGAAATTTTCGTAAAAGCGATTTTATTGGTAAAATGATTAATTTTCTAAAAAAGTTAGTTAAAAGTAATAAAA